>NC_064931.1:803158072-804394571 GCF_023897955.1 Schistocerca gregaria
GTGTCCTCGCAAGGAAACTGCGTGTTAACGTGGGGAAACAGAGGCAGAATTACTCCGTCAAAATGTCTGTAAGCTTGCCGAAAACCATAAACCACATTCGGGAGAAAATACGCCGTAAGGTGGGCTATGTTGATCGTGGGATGAAAGTCATATAGGGACTTCCGGTAGCAGGACCTTGGCTCCCTGCCAGTCCACTTGGAGCGCTGAACGTCTATCAGTTTACCATATCAGTTTCTTATTTGGTGATATCAAGTCTACCATATTTGTTTTGGTTTCGATAAAAACAGAAGCTGCTATCATAGCACTGTGTTCCTCATTAAGACTTCGTATATTGCACTCTGAATTTCATTGAATATGTTGCTCATGTTCGGGTCGATTTTTGCTCCAATCCAATATATAAGGTGTAGTAAATGATTCCATACCTCTATTGTTTCATACACTACTGGCCATTAAAATTACTACACCAAGAGGAAATGCAGATGATAAACGGGTATTCATTGGACAAATGTATTACACTAGAACTGACATGTGATCACATTTTCACGCAGTTTGAGTGCATAAATCCTGAGAAATCAGTACCCAGAACAACCACCTCTGGCCGTAATAACGGCCTTGATACGCCTGGGCATTGAGTCAAACAGAGCTTGGATGGCGTGTACAGGTACAGCTGCCCTTGCAGCTTTAGCAAGATACCACAGTTCATCAAGAGTAGTGACTGGCGTATTGTGACGAGCCAGTTGCTCGGCCACCATTAAACAGACGTTTTCAATTGGTAAGAGATCTGGAGCATGTGCTGGCGAGGGCAGCAGTCGAACATTTTCTGTATCCAGAAAGGCCCGTACAGGACCTGCAACATGCGGTCTTGCATTATCCTACTGAAATGTAGGGTTTCGCAGGGATCGAATGACGGGTAGAGCCACGGGTCGTACCACATCTCAAATGCAACGTCCACTGTTCAAAGTGCCGTCAATGCGAACAAGAGGTGAGCGAGACGTGTAACCAATAGCACCCCGTAGCATCACGACGTGTGATACGCCAATATGGCGATGACGAATATACGCTTCCAATGTGCGTTCACTGCGACGTCGGCAAACACGGATGCTGTAAACAGAACCTGGTTTCATCTGAAAAAATGACTTTTTGGAAATACGTGCACCCAGTTTCGTCATTGAGTACACCATCGCAGGTGCTCCTGTCTGCGATGCAGCGTCACGGGTAACCGCAGCCATCGTCTCCGAGCTGATAGTCCGTGCTGCTGAAAACGTCGTCGAAATGTTCGCGCAGATGGTTGTTCACTTGCAAATGTCCCCATCTGTTAACTCAGGGATCGAGACGTGGCTGAACGATCAGTTACAGCCATGCTGATGAGTTGCCTGTCATCTCGACTGCTAGTGATACGAGGCCGTTGGTATCCAGCACGGCGTTCCGTATTACCCTCCTGAAGACACCGATTCCATATTCTGCTAACAGGCATTGGATCTCGACAAACGCCAGCAGCGATGTCGCGATACGATAAACCGCAATCGCGATAGGCTACAATCCGACCTTTATCAAAGTCGGAAACGTGATGGTACGCATTTCTCCTCCTTACACGAGGCATCACAACATCGGTTCACCAGGCAACGCCGGTAAACTGCTGTTTGTGTATGAGAAATCGGTTGGAAACGTTCCACATGTCAGCATGTTGTAGGTGCCAACCTTGTGTGAATGCTCTGAAAAGCTAATCATTTGCATATCACAGCATCTTCTTCCTGTTGGTTAAATTTCGCGTCTGTAGCACGTCGCCTTTGTGGTGTAGCAATTTTAATGGCCAGTGGTGTATAAAACAGAAGCCGGTTCTGTCGCCTAGTATTCTGAGGACATTTATTCGTGTGTGAAATGCTCGATTTAAATGCATTTTAAGTACACCGAGGTCACAAAAGTCGTCGGGTAGCGATATGCACATGTACAAGTGGCAGCAGTTTCGCAAACACGAGGTATAATAGGATAGTGCCATGGCCGAGCAGGCATTTGTAGTAGGGTGATTCATGTGAAAAGATTCGCGACGTGATTTGGGTCGCACGACGGCAATTAACAAGCTATGAACGCTAACGTTAGTTGAAGCTAGACGCAGGGAGCATTCCGTTTCCGAAATCGTTAGGGAACTCAGTACTCCAAGATCCACAGTGTCAAGAGTGTGCTGAGAATACCACATTTCAGGCGTTACTTCTCACCACGGACAACTCAGTGGCCGATGGCCTACACTTGCCAACCGAGAGCAGTTGAGTTTCCAAAGAGTTGTCAGTGCTAACACACAAGCAACATTGCGTGAAATGATAACAGAAATCAATGTGGGACGTACAACGAACGTATCCGTTAGGGCAATGCTACTAAATTTGTAGTTAGTGGGCTACGGCAGCAGAAGACCGACGCAAATGCCTTTGCTAACAGCACGACATCGCTTGCAGCATCTCTCCTAAGCTTGTGACCATATCAGTGGACCGTAGACGACTGGTCCCGATTTCAGTTGGTGAGGTGATGGTAAAGTTCGAGTGTGGCGGAGACCCCACGAAGCCATGGACCCAATTTATGAACAAGGCACTGTGCCATAATGGGTTGGGCTCAGTTTACATGGAATGACTTGGATCATCTGGTCCAGCTGAACCTACGTCGACTATTTGCAGTTAATCATTTGCTTCGTGTCCCCAAACAACGATGGAATTTTTATGGATGACAATGCGGCATGTCGCCGGGCACAGTTGTTTGCGATTGGTTTGAAGAACATTCTGGACAATTCGAGCGAATGATTTGGCCACCCGGATCGCCCGACATGAATCCCATCGAACACTTATATCACATAATCGTAAAATTTTGCGCCGGCAACACTTTAGCAATTATGAGCGGCTACAGAGGCAGTAGGCTCAATATTTCTGCAGGGAACTTCCAACGACTTGAGTTCATGCCACGTCGAGTGCCTGGTCTACACCGGAAAACAGTGGGTCGGACACGATATTAGCAGGTATTCCATAACTTTTGTCACCTCAGTTTATATTGCTCATATTCTACTTTATATATGTTTGCATCAGTCTTTCGGTATTTATGGCATTAAAAGGAGAACTCCATGTTAGCAGCTTTAGACAGAAATGGTATTCAGCTTTATTACATCTTGTCACGGAATGAGCATGTAATTCTGCTTTGTATGGTGTTGCTTCTTGCCAGTGAGTGACAGGCGCTTCAAAGTGGTTTACTGAATATGCATGCAGATGTAGATGAGTATGCTTTGTAGTCTTGTAACTAGGGCATTCTTCCTCGTAAATACAAAAAATGTGAAAATAGTTAAGCAAATGCGTTCACACGTTATTAATAGCTACTACAGACAATACATTTTAGCAGATGTCAATGTACTAGAATTATCCTCCCACCCCTGGAGTTCTCCACTACATGCGACAACGAACAAAAAATGGATGCCAGCAAAAATAAAATGGAATATGAGCAATATACTAACAATGCAGACATGGATTCGTCAAATATACATGAGTACATGTGACGAAACCAGCTCCTGTTTTGTATGAAACAAAAACAACTACGGCATCATTTACCCCACCCAGTAGGGTGGTTGCTATCAAAAATTGAACAGAATGCAGGCAACATATTTAGAGTGCAATTTTAAAAACGCAAACAAACAAAACTTCGTTATCAGGTACACAAAGGGATGAAACCAGACGTCATGTCAAATGCTTTTTGGGTTGTGCTAAAGCACAGAATGACCACGCGATCGAAATATTGCAATATTGGGTATTACAAATAAATAATTTTACAGTCAAAAGGCGACGACGATATCATTTACAAAATTTTAGATGACTGAGAACCTCAGTTACGAGAAATTAATCTTAGTTTTTAATTCAAATTTCTCGAATATATTATTTCGCAAAGCCACAAATAGGTTTCGGAGCACACGCTTTACTAAAAGGTTACAAGATCCGCCCATAAAGTATAAATGAAAAATATTGTCGTATAACACTCGTTTTGGTGTTCTGTAATGTTGGCTCTCCATGCTTTCGCGCATATAGCCTTCTCCGCTGCGTAACTCGACCTCACATTAGCTCGTGAAATCAGGTAGATCGAAACAAACGATTCAGTAATCGTCACGGTGGAATAAGGCAGAATGGAGCGTGGACCGCTTCTCAATATCACGTCAAAAACATATACATAAATTTAAAGTACTAGATGAAATGGAGACGAATATGAATAATGACACCTGATTTTCAGATCATCAATTCCAAATATGGGAGAAAGGTAAACTGTGCTATCGCTGTAAATATGAAGACTTCGTTACCACACAGATATTGGATAACTATTGATGAAACTGAGAAATGTGCAATCAATAGCAATCCACCTAGCATTGTGTGACCGAGTGAGCCATTCTTATTTAGATTTTCTGTGGTTTCCTACTTTCGCTTAAGGCGAATTATTGGTTCAAATGGCTCTGAGCATTAGGGGACTTAACATGTGAGGTCATCAGTCCCATAGAACGTAGAACTACTTACACCTAACTAAATTCGAACCTGCGACCGTAGCAGTCGCGCGGTTCCGGACTGAAGCGAATTATTGGTTACAGGTTGATTCATGCAGAAAAGAAAACAGGTATCAACCACTTTTAATAATGATATTTACTCACACAAATATGGCTGTTAGCGGTTACAAACTGAAAGGTTCGTCATCAGACAGCTGTTCACCTAAAGATTCAGATTTGTTGTTGTTTACAATAGTTTTCAGTTTTTATTCTCCTTTGTGATGAAAATTCCTTGGAGTGGTGTTGCCATGCAAACAAGCACCTCACATGCACCAAAAAGTTTTGTCACATGGAAGAATGTGTACAAAGATGGCGACGTGACAACTATATCAGTGCCAAAGAATTTATCTCTCAGAGATGCCTCCTCGTCCATTGATGTGACATTAGAAAATTTACGAAGCACAAATGTTTCACTACATTCAAATTATATTCAATGAAAACTGATTAAAATTTACAAAGTACAGACTTTTTATTTTTTCAAACTTCTGCATTCTTCCAGTTAAGTGTGAGTTAAACCATTTGTGCAATGTCCCATTCATACCACAGTACTTAAGCTTATCTAGAAGAATTTGAGAGATCACAAAATATCCCAATGGGTGATGTTCGGTTATTGAATGCATTTAATATTTGATCAGTGAAAGCATATATAGCATTTTCTGTTGAAAAGCCTTTCTGAAACCCAAATTTACATTTTGTTAGCACTTCATTTTTACAAATATGTGTGCTACTCTTGAATGCAATACAGCTGGCAGCTAACCATTGGTAGTCCATCTTACTGTTTGTATATTTTTTGTTAAAACTAAATTAATTATTTGAAAACATCAATATAAGAAACTCCATGAGCTCACACATTTCTGTCATGCTCAGTTTATTGTGTTTGTTTTTTATGAGTAAAGCAGATTATTCTTGATTACGTTTATGGTGTCCTTTATAGGGATGTTAGTATAAAGATTTACAATTCAAACAATGCAAATATGGCTGTCAGTCGAATGTGGATGTTTTGAATTTTGTTGATAAATTCATGCATGCTCTTACTGGAGATATTATTTTTAAAAGTATGGTGGGTGCTAAGAAGAGCTAGGAGTTTGTTATTTAATTTATATGGAGGACTGTTCCTAGAACTAACAATCAGCCTGCTAAGATAGTTTTGCTTATGAATCTTAGGCTGTGGCCAGAGGTGAGGTGCAGTGGGGTTCATGAAAATGCAGTCACGCACTTCCCATCTAGTTAAAAGGAAATTACAATTCTTAACCATTTTCACAATTTTGGCATGGAATTTAGAAGTGGAATCAAAATCTAATTCAATTATGTTGTTACTATAGAAAAATTCTACAGTTTTGTGAACAGTCATTTTCATACATTATGACCGCACAATTACCTTACTTTTAGAAATTTTGGAGCTGACAAAATTTAGAGTCTTTAGGTCACTGTTTCTGCATGAATTGTTGTTTTTTTAAGTGTCTTATCATTATTTTATTGGCTTCGAAGGCTGAAGCCTTGGTTTTCCTGGAATTTAATTTTTCACCGTCACATGAAAGGTTTGCGAATGCATTAACGCTCTTTTATTGTTGCCGTTAAGCTTTGGCACTGTTTTGTGATTTAGGCCTTTGTTTACAAAGGCAAGTTCATTATTTGCGCAACTGATGTTAGTTGAGTTAACGACTCTTTTGTGAAACTGATGTGGGCAATATAATCAGGAAAAAAACGTTTGCTTTATTTATACGCGATATCTTAGAAACAACAGATTCAGGTCAGTAGAAACATTCCACCTTCCTAGTTTCCGAAAGACAATCTACCACACCGCCTGTACAGGTTATCTTCGCTGATATATGAGCTACTCGAGCAAATGATCGTTATCTGTACCCAGTATGTTACACTAGACGGCAAATGTTCAAAAAACTAGAGTCACATTAGGGGTCACCTAAGAACTACATACATAGGGCTTACAACTACAAATAACCTAAATTGGAAAGATCACATAGATAATGTTGTGGATAGATCAAAACAAAGACTGTGATTCATCGGCAGAACACTTAGAAGGTGCAACAGGTCTACTAAAGAGGCTGCTTACACTATGCTTGTCCGCCCTATTCTGGAGTATTGCTGTGCGGTGTGGGATCCGCATCAGGTGGGACTGACGAATGACATCAAAAAGGCCGACCTGTGTGGCCGTGCGGTTCTAGGCGCTTCAGTCTGGAACTGCGTTACCGCTACGGTCGCAGGTTCGAATCCTGCTTCGAGCATGGATGTGTGTGATGTCCTTAGGTTAGTTAGGTTTAAGTAGTTCTAAGTTCTACGGGACTGATGACCACAGATGTTAAGTCCCATAGTACTCAGAGCCAGTATTTGACATCGAAAAAGTTCAAAGAAGGGCGGCTCGTTTTGTACTATCGCAAAATAGGGGAGATAGTGCCACACACATGATACGTGAATTGTAAAGGCAATCATTAAAACAAAGGCGTTTTTCGTTGCGACGGATCTTCTTATGAAATTTCGATCATCAATTTTCTCCTCCGATTGCGAAAACATTCTATTGGCACCCACCTACATAGGGAGAAATGATCATCACGTTAAAATAAGAGAAATCAGGGCCCACACGGAAAATTTTAAGGGCTCTTTTTTTCCCCTCTCGCCGTTCTAGAGTGTAACGGTAGAGAGACAGTTTGAAGGTGGTTCATTGAACCCTCTGCTAGACACTTTATTGTGAATAGCAGAGTAATCACGTAGACGTAGACGCATAGTATAAGCGTTATCTTACGATACTAGTCCTTTAAAGAGCATTCCCATTCCCACTTTAAAAAAAGTAAATGTTCCATTTGAAAAAGTCGTGTTTGCTTCAGTATCTCGGATGATGAAAGTAGAAAAACCGGAAAAAATAAATTACTTTAGGAGTCATCAGTCTAATACCACTTCCAGCCTCGATAATGAACTCCGTTCGGAGAGGAAGAGGGTCCACACGTTTCTCCAAGTGCGCCATATCCAGCTGAAGCCACTCACTGATGAATAAGTCATGCAGGGTACACAGTTTGCAGCGATGTAAGTTGTTAAGATACACCCGCTGTTCCAAACAGTCCCACACATTTACTACGGGAATAGTATCGGGTGATTTAGCGCACCAGTCAAGATGCGAAATTGTACCCGAGTGTTTGACAACCCAAGAACGTATGCAGCCCGTGAAGACAGCTGTTGTCCTCTTGGAAGACGGGAGTGCCCACAGAATACCAATTATGAAGATATGGAAGAAAGTTCAAATCTTGGTCACTTGCACTGTGGAAATAAATATCCTGGTTCATGTTCACGATAAACTCAATGAGTCGTCCGAAGACGTGGTACTAAAATGCCCTTAAAACATCACAGATTCACCTTCATCCTGAACTACTCCCTCAGTGGGCCGTCTGTGAATTCGACGCCTTGCTTCATTTAGGACGAGGCAAAATCGTGATTCGCAGGACGTTACTACACACGTCCGGACTGCGGCTGTACAGTTTCTTTGTTGTTTGCTCCACTGGTGACGTGCAGCTGTATGTACCACTTTTGCGAGGAACTCGACTCCACTGTATGTAAGTGTATTCTCAGTGTTCACCCCGAAATTTATTGAAACAGAGTTGCATTCGCTGACAGCGGCAATTCTCAGCGCGTTTGACACCGAAGTCATTGACAAAACGTTACACTCGTCTCAAGTCCCTGTCGATTAGAAATTTTTTTGTGATCAGTGTTCTTATGCCATGTTAAAAGTCTGTAATTGGTTGAACATTCCTTGTAGACGCTTTGGATTGTCATGTTGTGCATAATCTAGCCGATATGATAGTCGGTAACATCAGAACTTGGCTTTGAGAGACCAAATTAACGCTTAACTCAAACAAAACGAAATGCATTCAGCTTCTGACATGTGAGTCCTGTATCCTGTAAAGGCGAAACTTTATTGTCCTAATGTGGCCAGTTACTGAAGTTGACCATTTTAAATTTTTAGGCCTGAGGGCTGTTGTAAAGCTTTGTTGGAAGTATCACATCCAAGATCTCGTGCAGAAACTGAATGCTGCTATCTCCACTATAAGAATAAATTGAAGTGTCCCTAACACTGAGACGTGAAGGCTTGCTTACTTTGCTAACTTTCACTCTATCTCCCACCGCATCATATTTAGGCGCGACTCTGTGCATTCACTAAGAACCTTCTTAGCCCAGGAAACAGCGGCCAGGCAGATATCTGCAGTGTTAGTTAGTGGCCGTCGCGTAGGTCATTGGTCAGATGGCTCGGAATTCTACCTCTGCCATCCCTGTGCATACAATCCATTATAGAATTTGTTGTTGACAATATTGTCTCATTCAGAAGTAAGTATAACATCCATTGAGTGAACTCCATACGGAATAACCATTTGCTCTTTGATAACACTTCCTCTCTCTCTAGCCGGCCAGGGTGGCCGTGCGGTTCTAGGCGCTTCAGACTGGAACCGCGTGACCGCTACGGTCGCACGTTCGAATCCTGCCTCGGGCATGGATGTGTGATGTCCTTAGGTTAGTTAGGTTTAAGTAGTTCTAAGTTCTAGGGGACTGATGACCACAGTAGTTAAGTCCCATAGTGCTCAGAGCCATTTGAGCCACTAGAAGGTTTCAGATCGATTATATAAAGCTAATACAGGGATTTCGAAACAAAATTTTAAACTGTACGACATTTTCTTGGGCAGATGTAGACTCTGACCATAATTTGTAGGTTATGAAATCCAGATTAAAACTGAACAAGTTTTTAAAGAAAGCCGGAAATTAAGAAGAGACCTGAGTAGTTTTAAGGAAAAGGAAGTTCTTCAGAGTTTCAGAGGGAGCGTCAGGCAACGTTGAAATGAAACAGGGGAGAGGGATGTAATATAAAACGAATGGGTTGCTCTGGAAAACGGGAGACAGCAGAGTACCACGTAAGTAAAAAGGCAAGGTCTAGTTGAAATCTTTGGATAAGTTAGGAGATATTTAATTTAGTTGACGAAGGGAGAAAATATAAAAATCCAGCAAATGAATTAGGCGAAAGGGAGTACAGATATGTAAAAAACGAGACTGATAGTGTAAAACGGGTAAGCAGTAATGGCTAGAAGTTGTAGAGGCAGATCAAGGCTTGACTACAGTAAGCAGGTTCAAATGGTTGTAAATAGAGTAGCCTGGAGAGTTGCATGAAACCACGGTTTGAAATGAAGACGACTACAACTACAACGCCTCCTTAAATATTGCTGGCTTCTCTGTATGTTAGCGGTGATTGTTTCTAAACTGCTCTACACGATATTTTAGTGATTGCAGTATGCTCTCCTAAAAGTTAGCCTGTCCGTAGGGGAGATATCTGGCCGACGCTGGTGGCAGTATTTTAACGTCAACCGTCTCTTCTCTCCCAGACTGCTAGTTCTACAAGGGACGCCCACAAACGGTAGATAGACTACAAGAGTGCAGGTCGCTATGAAACGGAAACGGTGCGCACCTGCCAGCTGGTGTGGCCACTACGCTCGCTTAGCGAGTTTCGAGCACGTTGATGCCGCACCGGCAAGAATCGCGGCAGGCGAGTATTTGGCAGGGAGAACCGTCCTTTTTAAGTGGGCGAACGTGCGACGGCGCAGGGGCCCGCGGGGCAACAGTAAACGCATTAAGACAATGACGCGGAGATTAGCTGCGAGAGCCCCCTCGGGACACCACAAGACACTACGCGGGGCGCCAGCTCCAAGTTCCCTGCGCACCGACCGAACGGAACAGCCACTGTTTCACACAAAAGTGTCGCTTTTTTACATTACTTTTCCAGTACGACTACGTGAAGTGCCAATCCATCACACCGTGTTTTGTATTTCTTTATTCCAAATCTCTAATTCAGATCTGTGATTCTTTACAATCATTGAAGCATCTTATGAAACAACAAACAATTCACTCTCCCCTGTTCCCCCCCCCCCCCCCCCAAGGGTCCGTCCTGTCTCTGCTCCTTGATCACTTATACGTCCGACGGTCCTAAATGATCCTGTTCTGTGTACCTAATTCACCACATTCCTTGCTTCCACCTCACCCTCCATTCGTCCCAATGATTCCTGTAATCACAATTCAATGATCTGACCTTCTAGTGGTATCAGTGGCACTTCTACATCAATCCTACAAAAATACAGTCACCAATTTTTGAAAGAAATACACAAGATTTCCGTCCCTGAGATCTTAACCTCACAGTTTACAACTGCCCGAATCACCTAATTAAATCTCAAAAATACACGTGATCGAAAACTTAACTCGATATTTTCCACTTATTAACCATTCAAAAGAAAGAACGAAATAAACAAACAATAATAAAGCTACTAACTGGACGAACATCGTGTCTAAATCCAACTAACATCATATATACCTACAAGACCCTTGCCTATGCAAATGATGCCTGGATCTCCGCCATTCCCAAATTTTACCATTCCCTCCGAATTCACGCCGTCTCATTTCCTGTACCTTCCACCTGGAATACTTTTGTCAGTCCTAAATTCATATTACGTCGGTGATAGCCAATTAGTTAGAAATCAGTTAGAATAAAGTCAGTAAAAAGAAAACTGTAGTATGAAATATTTGGAACACGAAAACAGTCATGTAATTATTGAAATAGGTTTGCATAAAAGAATCACCTAAAACCTTCACCGCAGATGTTGCGGAAATGAAAAGTGCTAATGATTTGCGGTTTTCACAGAATGGATTGGTAGTCAGGGGCTAGTATTGTTAGCAGTAAACAGATTGTCAAAACACATTGTAATAATAATTAGAAAGCGTTCAAAAATGGTTCAAATGGCTCCAAGCACTATGGGACTTAACATCTGAGGTCATCAGTCCCCTAGAACTTAGAACTACTTAAATCTAACTAACCTAGGCACATCACACACGTCCATGCTATAGGCAGGATTCGAACCCGAGACCGTAATAGCAGCGCGGTTGCGGACTGAAACGCCCAGAACCGCTCGACCACAGCGGCCGGCTTATAAAGCGTATTTTTGAGCAAACACACATTTTTTAAATGGAACAGTGCCTATTGACATTAACGAACTAAAAGTAGGATCACTTAGAATGTCTGTTGCGGGAGTCTAGTACGAGTCGTTTACGAGGTGTCGTGTTTTGCACAGTTCCCACACCGGCACTTGCACAATAAGTGTGGTAGCACACACTAAACAACAACACAAGTGCATGCACTACTTGTGTGGATTCTGACCTGTAACCAGACAATAGGTTGTGTTCGAAATGACCATCGGCAAGGGCAATCCACCCTTCCAGTCTGGTATGAAAAGACTGCTGCATTCTTTCTAGCATTTCAGATGTACGGGCTTGCTGCAAAAATACGTCGTTGCATATCATCGGGTGTAGTTGGTATGTGGTATAGGTCCTCTGCGTCCAGTCCAACGATTTGGAAACAATTCATGAAGACGCTGTAATACTTCGTGCACTATGGCGTGGACAGCCATCATGTTACTTCCACAGGTTCCTCCTCGTGTGCAGAGGAACGTCTTCAGGCATCCGTGAAAGATGGTCCGTTAGGAGGGTGCGACACTAGTGCACATTCAGTGTTCCGTCTATGAAAGACGCTCCTATGAACTAATTTTTCACTATCCAACACTACACGTTTACACTCAATGGACTCTGACGTTCCCCCTCACTAAACCAACGGGAATTGTCAACAGACCAACATTGCACGTTTCGACAGTTTACCTGGCATGATTGGTACCTGTGGCTTCATCACTAAACAAGATACATCATACATCCGGAGTATCCTGTCTTAACACCCATCTACAGAATTTAACACGACTCTCATAATCGTTTGCATGTAGCTCTTGATGGAGAGAGAAGTGATAGGGATGGAACCAACGTCGATGGAGAATGCCTGAATCCTGCCACTTCCTCGTGCGATTACGCGGAAGCCTACGCGCCGATCACCTGCAACAGCAGCAAGACATTAATTTCCCCTTCTTCTATCACTTGTTTCCTTCTGTTACGTTGTCTAACAAGGGGAGGCCGCCAATTCTGAAATTCAGTTTCGATTCATACTGCGCATAATAGCTCATGGCCAGACGTGTAATGTGGCAAAGCACCAATATGCACTTCTCAGCCGTTGTCGAGAACATCGACAGTTAAAAGAAACCGTTGCCGTGAAATACTCTCTACGATGAATAATTTTTGTACAGTGTCGTGGCGCAGCGGTAAGCGCTCGGGTTCGTAATCCGAAGGTCGGCGGATCGAATCTAGCGTGATGCAACCCTTTTTTTTTAGTATTTGTTTTTTGTAATTCAAATGTATATACACACACACACACACACATATATATATATATATATATATATATATATATATATATATATTTCCCGGCAAACAGTTGCAACAACTGTGCATATAATAAGTAGTTGAAAGTCGTTTGTCGTGGAAAAACCGCAGACAAAGTTGTATTTCACAAATGTTATTAATTGTCTTCATAATGTTAACCACATATAGTTAACGGAAGACATAGAAACGAATACGTATGGCGTAAGTCAAACCTTCGAATTAGAATAGAGAACCCACGAACACAAATTTGCTGTGGCAAGTATGAAATATTCCGTTACTCGCTCGTTACACTCGAAGGACAGATGTTGAATGGGCCGAAACGAGCCGCCGCGTAACAGCGTAGTTGCCTGCTAATTTCGAAAGAAGGTAGATGCGGTCCGTAGCGCAACTTATAACATCGTCGAATATCAGTGCGAACGTGAGAGCTTTGGTACACCCTGTTAAACAAACGGAAAAATGGAGGCGGTACAATTGGAGAGCGATCCACCTTCACCAACATGCATAAGCAATTCATTAATAATTTATATATGTTTGAATTACAAAAAACTAATAATCAACAAAATTTGCATGGCGCGATATTCGATCCAGCGACCTTCGGATTACGAACCCGAGCGCTTACCGCTGCGCCACGACGCTGTAGAAAATCATTAATCGTAGAGAGTATTTCACCACAACGGTTTCTTTTAACTGTCGATTTTCTCGACAACGGCTGAGAAGTGCATCTTGGTGCTTTGCCACATTACACCTCTGGCCATGAGATTTTATTATGCGCAGTATGAATCGAATCTGAATTTCACAATTGGCGGTCTCCCCTTGTAAGTGTTACACTACCACTTTCACGTAACTGATTGAAGAGGGTGATGAATATTTGCCGAGATGGTTGAAGTCTATTGGGATATCTTGGAGCATTACACGGACTTCAACCATCTCGGCAATTATTCATCAACCTCTTCAACCATTTACACGAAAGTGGTAGTGAAGCACTTAGACAACGTAACAGAAGGAATAAGACAAGAACGAACTGCATTATATCTATACTCTCCATACAGTAAGAGCATGTCGGCTTTCCCTGCATTGGTAAATCCTATCGTCCATTTCATGCTGGTAATGCTACACATTAACTGGCTGGCAAGCCGCAGTGCACTCAAAGAACATACAAGCACACCGTAAACAAACATAACATCGTACCTAGCACCCACGCAGGTTGAATGGCACAGACAGTTAACAAAACACGATATCTCATAAACAACTCGCACTATTGTCCTCCAATAAACACCACAGACATTCTAATTTATTCTACTTTTAGTTTGTCAATGTCAGTACTCATTGTTCCATTTAAAGATATATATGTTTCCACAAAAAATACACTCTCTAAGTGTTATTACAATCTATTTATTGGCTAACAATACGAGACCCTGACAACCAATCCATTCTGTGAAAACAGCAGATCAGTAGCACTTCCCATTTCCGCAACATCTGCGGTGCAAGTTCTAGGTGATTCATGCTGTGCATCAAAAAATGGTTGTGAGTCAAAAATGGTAAGCCACACTTCTGTATCTTTGACTGGAAATCGGAACATACTGATATTCATACCGATACTATGGTTACTGGCGCGGTCCTTGTATGTAATCTTAAAAAATGTTACGCACAAACTCCCACAGAGGGAACTTTAGGCGTAGCTCGAATGTTAATGGTTCATTTCTTTATTGCGCTTTGTTCTTTTACTATATTTTATGCAAGCCTATTTTAATAATTACATGACTCTGGACATGATCCAAATATTTCGCACTACAATTGTCTCTTTCCTGATTTTACTCGTACCTGAGGGCCACTGGCTATCACTGACGTAACATTGAAGAAGGTGGGCGGAGGTCTCGCTACTTAGGCGACGGCAACTGTATGTGATGCACCAGTTGCTCTTTATATCAGCCAAGAGCAGTTAGTGCTCTATGCCACCAGCTCCAGCAGTCAGCAAAAGCATCTCTTCCTTTTTTTTACGTATATTGCATTTGTGTAGTTTTATCTTCATACTCATGCTGAGTATTTAACAGACCGAGGTTGATCAGATATTGGTCGAAACCAGACACGGTTTTCTAAAATAAAATATGTTACGCAGTCTAGACTGTTTTTATTATCTTATAATGGTTTTTATGACCGATGACATTTCCTAAAACCAGTTTCAAACAATTTTAAAGAATAACCTACCTGTTTCATTTCATATGATGCTCCAACATACCCTCTCCCTGCGTAACTGTAGTCCTAGCACCTGCATCCCGTCTCCTGACCCTTCCCAATACTCGTTCTAAAATATTCCTTTTTCATATCACTTCTTCTGAAACCCCCTGTGGATCCGATTCCCTTACCTATAAAACACGACAACACCAATCAACACACGACTGAAGACCACATACAATATCATCATCTCATGAAGCTTCGGGTCATCGTTTTTACTCTTATCAAAGCATTTTATGTATTTTTACGGTGTTATTCAAAGACTGAAGACGGACAGCATGGCCCCAGTCAGCCCGTGCTCTACAAGGGAAATGCAAGTAGTAAATAAAAAAGATAGTTCTACATCTACATGACTACTCGGCAATTCACATTTAAGTGCTTGGCAGAGGGTTCATCGAACCACAATCATACTATCTCTCTACTATTCCACTCCCGAACAGCGAGCGGGAAAAACGAACACCTAAACCTTTCTGTTCGAGCTCTGATTTCTCTTATTTTATTTTGATGATCATTCCTACCTATGTAGGTTGGGCTCAACAAAATATTTTCGCATTCGGAAGAGAAAGTTGGTGACTGAAATTTCGTAAAAAGGTCTCGCCGCGATGAAAAACGTCTATGCTTTAATGACTTCCATCCCAACTCGTGTATCATATCTGCCACACTCTCTCCCCTATAACGTGATAATACAAAACGAGCTGCCCTTTTTTGCACCCTTTCGATGTCCTCCGTCAATCCCACCTGGTAAGGATCCCACACCGCGCAGCAATATTCTAACAGAGGACGAACGAGTGTAGTGTAAGCTGTCTCTTTAGTGGACTTGTTGCATCTTCTAAGTGTCCTGCCGATGAAACGCAACCTTTGGCTCGCCTTCCCGCCAATATTATCTATGTGGTCCTTCCAACTGAAGTTGTTCATAATTTTAACACCCAGGTACTTAGTTGAATTGACAGCCTTGAGAATTGTACTATTTATCGAGTAATCGTACAGTATGTACTTTACTATAATTGGGAACTAGTTGTGGCATAATCTATTAATAAAGTAAATTTTGCTTTGTATGTTTTCGTATTTTAATTATGGTTTGTATATGACAGGAAACAATGTTACATTCCCGTGCTGGGTAGCCGCGCGGTCCAGGGCGCCTTGCCACGGTTTGCGCGGCTCCCCTCCATCGGAGGCTCGAGTCCTCGCTCGGTCATGGGTGTGTGTGTTATCCTTAGCGTTAGGTAGTTTAAGTAGTGTGTAAGCCTACGGACCGATGACCTCAGCAGTTTGGTCCAATAGGAACTGAATACAAACAATTTCCAATGTTACATTTCCCTGTGTGTGTGTGTGTGTGTGTGTGTGTGTGTGTGTGTGTGGGCGGGTCGGTGGGTGGGTGGGTGGGTGGGTGTGTGGTTGTGTGTGTGAGTGGAACTCCTAAGAACCATACCTTGTCTGGCCGAAGTTCGCGACCTCCATTCGTTTGTCCAGTTCACTTCTTGCGTCGTAGATTAGTGTTCCACGCTTATAACGTAAGAGATTCGCATTTAAAATTAAGCTGTTCCTTGTGTTTGCGTACGTTTTGGACATTTTCGTGTTACATGACCTGCACAGTCGTGGTGATTTTTGTAGTATAAGAACTAATGTAAACCACATTTCCCTTCTTTCAATGAGTTCGCCTCAGGCGTAGTGAAGTGCTTACCCAGCAGTGGCCTGTCACCCACAACAGCTCTTCATAAATTTGGACAACATGGTCCAGAGGAGTAACAACAATCTCGAGTTACTACTGGATTGAAACAACAATCTAGATCGCAATAATATTTTATTAATGATCGTTATAAGCGCTGTAGCATTTCCCATCCGGCTGCTGCTGCCGGCTCGCTCACGCAGCAACACGATCGCAAACTGTTGACTGACGGTTGCAGAGCCACGGGTTAAATGTGTGCAGATTTCACACCAGAAACGGATTACATCACCCCCAGCCAACGGTAAACGCTTCAGAAAATGTGAGTTATTGATGTTGTGCGGGCCGCGGTTCTAGGCACTTCACTCTGGAACCTCGCGACCACTACGGTCGCAGGTTCGAATCCTGCCTCGAGCATGGATGTGTGTGGTCCTTAGGTTAGTTAGGTTTAAGTAGTTCTAAGTTCTAGGGGACTGATGACCACAGATGTTAAGTCCCATAGTGCTCAGAGCCATTTGAACCAGCCATTTGATGTTGTATGGAACTTACAAAACAACTTGTCGGAAACTAGGTACGAATATACAATTTATATTCGTACCTAGTTTCCGATAACTGATTTTGCAAATTCCGTACAGCATCAATGTCTTACATTTTGTGAAGCGTTTACCATTGTCTGTGGCTGACCAAATCTGCGTCCGGCGCGAAATTTGCACAATATTTAATCTGCTGCTCTGCAGCCGTC
The DNA here is from genome assembly GCF_023897955.1 of Schistocerca gregaria. Taxonomy (NCBI): domain Eukaryota; kingdom Metazoa; phylum Arthropoda; class Insecta; order Orthoptera; family Acrididae; genus Schistocerca; species Schistocerca gregaria. The sequence continues at coordinate 803,175,557 of NC_064931.1, forward strand.
AGCCAGCAGTTTACGATCATGTTGCCAAGTTAGCATCCGACGAGGCACCAGCAGCAGCCAGATGCGTAAACACTGCAAATACATCGCTACTTCATTTTACCTTCCTCTGACGCCACATTTACCAAACCTTCTGCAACTCTGCTATTCTTATTCTTACAGTGCTCATTTTCTGAAGATAACTCAACTTGAAGTCGAAACCGGTCATTAATAAAATATTATTGCGGTCTAGACCCTAGTTTTAACCCAGTCAAATCGGCTCTGCCGAGTGAAACAAGTAGCTCAAAGTAATCTCTATATACACGATACTGACAGCGTTAACCATCTTATGCAGAGTTTATGTAGCTCTTTGGTTATTGTGTATCAGTTGTTCTTAGGTCTCGGCTTTTCCTCTGCCTGATTAGATTTGTTACTTCTTAACTGTTCGTAATTTTACGAATTCTTATCCATTTTCCGTGTTGCAGTATTCCTGTCTATAATTATAAACCAATTTTTACATTTTACTTTCAACTCGCGCTTATACTATTGCTAGCCACTTCCCGTAGTTGTTCACCGAGTGGACGCTGACAAAGTGTAACGAACGTTGAAGAAATGTTCCACCAGCGTAATACAAACATTCACTGAAAGGTGACGTTGACAGAAAACATGTATTGGGTCTGAGGGATTTAAACGCTACACACTCATCCTTTCACACGCGATTTTTGTGTAAGTGAAATGTGATACAAATGTAGAGTGTTAAAGTATAAGATAATCTTACTGTTTGCATGAATTAGCTAATTTTTTTTAAATTTATTCTGTTTTTCAACTTAGTTAACATGTCAGATATTTAGTAAATGGTCTGTGGATGAGTAAACAGCTAAATATTTATTTGTAGGAAACGTGCACCAAAGAGAAACATTTTTCTTGCAAATTTAGATGATTTGAGCGTTTTTTTTGTGAAAATTATGTGGATATAGTTTACAGGCTACGTATTTCTTGGTTAGTGTGGCTACATGCTAACCCTTTAAAGATTACTGAATACTGCATTGGATTAAATTTAATAAGAGTAAACACGACCTTAAAATATCTTGCGTGTAATTAGAGCATCATTCTTGTAGAATCTACTGCTCCTACGTTTCGGGCTTGTTACTAAGGCCTTCTTCTAGGAAATGGCTGCACACTAGCCCTTAACATTATCGATAAAGTTCGCAAAAGCCTACATTCCCATAGGAATGAACATATTAATCTTTAGTGCATTTCGTATAATAGTAATACAATTAAGTTCAGCTTTTAGCTACACATAGCCGGTCGTTGTCGCCCAGCGGTTCTAGGCACTTCAGTCCAGAACCGCGCTGCTGCTACGGTCGCAGATTCGAATCCTGCCTCGGATATGGATGTGTATGATGTCCTTGGGTTAGTTAGTCTTAGGTAGTTCTAAGTCTAGGGGACTTATGACCTCAGATGTTAAGTCCCATAGTACTTAGAACCATTTATTTTGATTAGCTACACATACTGACTAATTACAATTAAAAATTGGTGTATAGAATAGAAGGAATTGTAAAAGGTGCTTTCAGGATAGACCCGAAATTTGTTTTGTTACCTGTCAGATGTTTTATGTTACTGGGCAAGTGATCAAAGATTTTTGTGGCTGAATGCTGTCCTCCTTTCTGACCCACTGGCTGCTTTAGTAAAGAGTAGTAAATGTCATGTTTCTTCTAGTGTTGAAGCTATTCTTCTCAGATTATGGCGGATTATGTCTGACGAATTTCAGTAGAGTATATACATATTGTGTAGAAGTACTTAAAATGTCATACCACCGTTTGACTCTCGTACAGATTCCCGTATGAAGGACATATTGATAGACATCCCTGGGGTTGTGGAGCAGCTGAATGGGTTGAAAATAAATAAATCGCCAGGTCCTGATGGGATTCCAATCCGGTTTTACAGAGAGTACTCTACTGCATTGGCTCCTTACTTAGCTTGCATTTATCGCGAATCTCTTGCCCAACGTCCCGAGCGACTGGAAAAATGCGCAGGTGACGCCTGTATATAAGAAGGGTAGAAGGACGGATCCTCAAAATTACAGACCAACATCCTTAACATCGGTTTTTTGCAGGATTCTCGAACATATTCTCAGTTCGAATATAATGAATTTCCTTGAGGCAGAGAAGTTGCTGTCCATGCATCAGCACGGCTTTAGATAGCGCCGCTCCTGTGAAACACAACTCGCCCTTTTTTCTTATGATATCTTGCGAACCATGGATGAAGGGTATCAGACGGATGCCATATTCCTTGACTTCCGGAAAGCGTTTGACTCGGCGCCCCACTGCAGACTCCTAACTAAGGTACGAGCATATGAGATTTGTTCCCAAGTATGTGAGTGGCTCGAAGACTTCTTAAGTAATAGAACCCAGTACGTTGTCCTCGACGGTGAGTGTTCATCTGAGGCGAGGGTATCATCTGGGGTGCCCCAGGGAAGTGTCGTAGGTCCGCTGTTGTTTGCTATCTACATAAATGATCTTTTTGATAGGGTGGATAGCAATGTGCGGCTGTTTGCTGATGATGCTGTGGTGTACGGGAAGGTGTCGTCGTTAAGTGACTGTAGGAGGATACAAGATGACTTGGACAGGATATGTGATTGGTGTAAAGAATGGGAGCTAACTCTAAATATAAATAAATGTAAATTAATGCAGATGAATAGGAATCCTGTAATGTTTGAATACTCCATTACTAGTGTAGCACTTGACTTGACACAGTCATGTCGGACTCGCATTCGGGAGGACGACTGTTCAATCCCGTCTCCAGCCGTCCTGATTTAGGTTTTCCGTGATTTCCCTAAATCATTTCAGGCAAATGCCGGGATGGTTCCTCTGAAAGGGCACGGCCGATTTCCTTCCCAATCCTTCCCTAACCCGAGCTTGCGCTCCGTCTCTAGTGACCTCGTTGTCGACGGGACGTTAAACACTAACCACCACCACCACAGTCATGTCGATTAAATATTTGGGCGTAACATTGCAGAGCGATATGAAGTGGGACAAGCATGTAGTGGCAGTTGTGGGGAAGGCGGATAATCGTCTTCGGTTCATTGGTAGAATTTTGGGAAGATGTGGTTCATCTGTAAAGGAGACCGCTTATAAAACACTAATACGACCTATTCTTGATTACTGATCGAGCGTTTGGGATCCCTATCAGGTCGGATTGAGGGAGAACGTAGAAGCAATTCAGAGGCGGGCTACCAGATTTGTTACTGGTAGGTTTGATCATCACGCGAGTGTTACGGAAATGCTTCAGGAACTCGGGTGGAAGTCTCTGGAGGAAAGGAGGCGTTCTTTTCGTGAATCACTACTGAGGAAATTTAGAGAACCAGCATTTGAGGCTGACTGCAGTACAATTTTACTGCCGCCAACTTATATCTCGCGGAAAGGCCACAAAGATAACATAAGAGAGATTAGGGTTCGTACAGAGGCATATAGGCAGTTATTTTTCCCTCGTTCTGTTTGGGAGTAGAACAGGGAGAGGAGATGCTAGTTGTGGTACGAGGTACCCTCCGCCACGCACCGTATGGTGGATTGCGGAGTATGTATGAAGATGCAGATGTAAATGTCCAACTGTTCGATAAGGTGTCTACAAGGCGGCTGTGGGTGAACACACATTATTGTTACTGCTCTCTTTTACGCAGTTACGTAATCGGGAGGAGCAGGGTTTAGAACCCTTCCGGGTTATGAGGAGTGCTCGGATCCTGCAGGTGTTGAGCTCTTGCTGTCGCGGTGTTAACTGGAGGAACGGCAGCGCAAACAGAAACAGCGAGGCTGCGAGCGCCGGCCACCACGCTCCAACCCTCCCGTCACAGCGCGCCAGCTGATTCTCGCCTTCCTCATCACGCTATAATTAACTATGCCAATCAAATTAAGTCCCGATTACAAGTAAGTGAGCGCTTCCTCGTTGCGCCGAACGGCTCGTTGACTGGACATATCCTCTGTGAGTCGCGTGCTGCCCACAATACACCTCGCTGCCGTCGCCCGACGTCTCACTTGCACCGCCAATATCATTATTTTTGTTTTTGTTTTTTTAAATGACTTCGGCCAAACAAATTCTAAATTAAGAAAACACGAGGCAAATTAAATTCAAGTTACTTCGTTTGTAAAGCACAAACATATTGCCTTATTTTAAATTTACTTTTCGTATATAAAGACTTGGAATATTGTGTGATTCAAGGTTCTTCTTTTGCTGTAAACTAATTGAATTAAAGAAAGAAACAGGTAAGAATGAAAACTTAAATTAATATTACAGATGCCTTTCAGGAAGTCTGATGAACACTTAGAACATGCAACAGATCTACTAAAAAGAGAGCCTACACTACGGTTGTCGGTCCTCTTTTCGTACTGCAGCGCTGTGAGGGACCCTTACAAGATAGGATTAACGGGGTAATCGAGAAAATTCGAAGAAGGGCAGCATATTTTGTATTACCGAGAGTGTCACATACATGATACCGGATTTGGGTTGGAAATTACTAAAACAAAGGCATCTTTCGTTGCGGCGGAGCCTTCTCACGAAATTTCAATCACCAGTAAAGTAAGGGAAATCAGAGCTCACACGGAAAGATATCGGTGTTCGTTTCTTCCGCGCGCTGTTCGAAAATGGTTCAAATGGCTCTGAGCACTATGGGACTTAACTTCTGAGGTCATCAGTCCCCTGGAACTTAGAACTACTTAAACCTAACTAACCTAAAGACATCATACACATCCATACCCGAGGCAGGATTCGAACCTGCGACCGCAGCGGTCGTGCGGTTCCACACTGTAGCGCCTAGAACCACTCGGCCACTCCGGCCGGCATGCTCTTCGAGAATGGAATAACAGAGAATTAGTGTGAAGGTGGTTCAGTTGTATATGTAATTGAAAGAACTTGAAAATATACTCTCACGTTAGATTCTTCAAAGAACTTAGAAATAATCGGAGTTGAAAAGAAATGGCTCTGAGCACTATGGGACTTAACATCTAAGGTCATCAGTACTCTACAACTTGGACCTACTTAAACCTAACTAACATAAGGACATCATACACATCCATGCCCGAGGCAGGATCCGAACCTGCGACCGTAGCAGTCGCGCGGTTCCGGACTAAAGCGCCTAGAACTGCTCGGCCACCGCGGCCTGCTTGGAGTAAAAAGTAATCGACAATTTTGACAACTTCAAGTAGTGTTTTTTTTCTCTCTTTCTTTTATATATCATACACACTCCACAAAAATGTAAGATGCTCTCTTTAACCGCATACTAATCTCAATTCGGAGAGGGTATTTAGATTTTGCTTCGTTCAGTTGGTTCCATGTGGCATGCTGTTAATCAGTTAATAGTGGCAGTCTTCTTCCGCTTGAGACCGGAACTGAGGAACGTGCTGTTGGATACCCTAGTGCCAAGTCCCTTGAAAATTATTGTCTATGCTGCATAGCGTTGTCCATTGAGCCTTGTCTTCTGGAAAACGTCGATAGTAGTCACAGTCTGGAAGGGATATTAACACGGGAACGGGGTTTTGAACGTTCCGGACAAGCTGTTCAACACATTCACTGACCATTATGCCGATGTGATCCGGTAACCATTTGAAACATGTGGATTTATAGAAATCTTTCAACACGGTAAAGCGACAGAGTAGCATAAGAGCCTCAATCCAATCCAAATCGCATTGCTATTAAAACGGGTGGAACAAAAGGTTTACAAACGGCTCGAAAATACCAGGCATCTGTGTTCTTCGGTGAAATTCTAGGATATGGCCCATCTTTTTTGCTACTAATAGAAATTTCCGTGGTAACAGCACGGTACCTGAGGATCAGCTGCGTAAGATAATTTGCAGTTCTTGCCGAAGCTGCTCTCGCAGTGGACAACAGAGCACTCATTGAATCGATTAAATGTCACGACTCCGTCGGCTTGCAGTACTTTTGCACCTGTAACATATCAAATAACACAAATTTTAGTGTGGACATTTTTATGGGCAGCAAGAAGCTTCGTTCATGTCCATGTACAGGCAGCTGCCTGGTATTTTCGCACCATTTGTAAACACTTCGTGCCAGCAGATGTAAAGTCAATGTAATTGAACCTTTTAAGCTACTCGCGGATACGCCCGATTTACTAACTTGATTATCACACACAGAATAATGAACGCGAGCTGTGGTTTCACGTGGTTGTCGCCTCGTTACCGAGATCAAGATGAAATTGAGAGTGAACAGGTCCTGCAGAAAGTATCATCACTTCTGTCTCTAAGCTAGTCGTAGGTTGTGTTCCAAAAATGAACAGCATAGAGACAGAAGTGATGACACTTTCTGCAAGACTTGACCATCATTTTCCAGGACAATGCTCAAGCACGTACAGTGCAAGCTGTTACTGATTTGTTTGACTGATGGGGCTGTTAAGTGCTATACCACCTACTGCACTCTCCTGACTTAAGCCCTCGTGAGTCCAACTCGATTTCTAAACTGAAGGAAACACTTCACGGCATTCGCTTCAGAACTGCTACAAATTCGTCGGGCAATAGACCGCGCTGCTCGAACTGTCAACGCTACTGGCACTGCTAAGAGTATTCTACGACTTCCACATCGCTGGCAACGGGTTATACACAATGCTGGTGACTACTTTGAAGATCAGTAAAACTTTGAAACACGTATCTTTTTTTTGCACGAGCTGTAAATAAATAGTTGCCACTATTAAAGTTCCAACCCTCGTATATTTATTACTGAGAAAAAATATTTTGTACTACATGCAGTAAATTTAACTGATGAGCCAAAACATTATGACCACCTTCCTAATAGCATGTTTGTTCGTCTTTGTAACTAAATATATCACTGATTAAGCGTATCAGGGACCCAACAGTTTCTTGGCAGGATTGTGAAGGTATATAGCATTAGATGTCTGCGCACACGTCATGTAATTCGCTTAAATAGCGGACCTCCGATTTGCGTATGCGGTGGTGGCGCCCGATGGCGACCTATATGCATTCCATGGGATTTACGTTAAGCGAATTTGGTCGCCGAGACATCAACATAGGTTCACTATACTACTCCTCAAACCACTGCACCACGTTTCTGGCTCCGAGACACGGACAGTTATACTGCTGAAAGATGACATCGCCATTGGGGAAGACATAAAGAATGAAGCGATGCAGGTGGTTCTCAGCTGTCGGCGTGTCTTCGATTACTACGATAGGTCCCATGTACGTGCAGGAGAATGTCTCCCACACCCTGCGTCCGTGGCGCGCTGCACGTTTCGAGCCGCCGTTCACCTCGATGACGGCGTTTGTGGACACGATCATCGACCAAGCGTAGCAAAAATGTGATTCCTCCAATGAGCCGACACATTTCCATTGATCGACGGTCGAATCCCGATGGTCCCGTACCCACTGCAATTGCAACGGACGATACTGTTGGGTCAACGTATAAAGATGTAGGGGTTTTCCATTGCGCAGCTCCATGTTCAACGATGTAAGATGAATCCTGTGCCTCGGAACCCTTGTGCGTGCAGTAGCATTGTGCTCTTTCGGCAAAGATGCCACAGTTCACAGTCTATCCTTACTTACAGAGCAGACAAGCCTTCGAGGCCCACGCTCTGTGAAGATGCGTAGACGTCCAACAATTTAGCGCCTAGTAGTAGTTTCACTGTCCTTCTACCTCTTTCCGTAGAAGCCCATGACAGTAGCACATGAACATTCGACCAATTTCGCCGTTTCGAGATACTCGTTCACATGCTCTGCGTCATAATGATCTGCTCTTTGTCAAAGTTGTTTATCTCAATGGATTTACTGATTTTCAGCCCGTATCTTCGCTAGGGTGATCTCCAGTCCGTATCTGCTCCTCTTACATTATTTTGTTGGGCAGTGGTTACATCGTTTTGGCTTATCAGCGTATGGGCACGAAGTGGTGATATTAGCTTGAGTGCCGACACTACTCGCCTTTTAGATCGAGGTAGGCAAATTACTGCGGTGACGACTCCAACTGGAGATAGGTGATTCTTAGCCAGGTGTCCGCGAACATTTCCATCTTTGCAGTTTTGCCGGATACCGGATGAGAGGTAGTAAGTAGCAGGGAAGAAGGAAAATTAGAATATAACATTCCGTCAACAAATAATTTATTAGAGACAGAGCATACGTTCGGTCCCGGCGGAGGTTCGAGTCCTCCCTCGGGCATGGGTGTGTGTGATCGTCCTTAGGATAATTTAGGTTAAGTAGTGTGTAAGCTTAGGGACTGATGACCTTAGCAGTTAAGTACCATAAGATTTCACACACATTTGAACATTTGAGCATACGCTCAGATTGGAGGAAGAAAATCGGTAGTGGTGTTTTTCAAAGTAAATGTCCTTGTAATATCCTTAAGTGATTTATGAATAGTCGGCTGGAGTGGCCGAGCGGTTCTAGGCGCTACAGTCTGGAGCCGCGCAACCGCTACGGTCGCAGGTTCGAATCCTGCCTCGGGCATGGATGTGTGTGTTGTCCTTAGGTTAGTTAGGTTCAAGTAGTTCTAAGTTCTAGGGGACTGATGACCTCAGCAGTTAAGTCCCATAGTGCTCAGAGCCATTTTTTTATTAATGAATATCATGCGGAGCCTTAATTATGATGTCTAGAAGGGGATTTGAAGCACCTTCCTCGAGAATGCGAGTCGAGTGTATGTCTTACTACTGCGCCATCTCTCCCGGTAAGTGATAGAGGAGTATAAGACATTGTGTTCCAGTGCCCTCTGTTCTCTTTCATTTTTCATGAGTCTCATGAATTTGTATCAGAACCTGGAACATTTTCTGTATTCAAATCTGATGACATACCTAAAACGAAATAACCCTCTCCACAGAAATCAGTGAGGCTCCCGGTAATATTTGTCATGCGAAACCCAGTTCACGACAGTCACGAACGACATCCTCAGCGCTATGGACAGAAGAAACCAGTTTAATGCGGTGCGTGAAAACCTTGAAATCATTTCGATTCAGTACCATGTGTACGGTTTCAAAAGAAACTAGACCAGGTAGGTTTGAAAATGGGTCGACAATTTCCTACCAGGGAGGTCGCGGCACATTATCCTGGACAACAGATACTAAAGTGAGACCTGGTGCGACATAGGTCATTGTAACGGGACCGTCGTTGTTACTGAAATTCTTAGCGACTTAGAGGATTTTATTAATATTCATCTGTGGCCTACTTAAGATGATGGAGTTATCTGTGAGAAAATTCTATATGGTAAAAATTTCAATAATTTCTCATGAAAACTCGACAAAATCCCAGCTTGGTGGAAAAATTGGAAATTTGTCGTAATGCAGAGAAAGAGCGGTTTGACGTGTAAAATTATGCCATGCAAGTCACGTTGTGTACCGCTGTCACTTCACGCTTTCCTGTTCCTGTTGCCAATGATGCGCGGGAAGAACAATTTTTGGTAAACTTCTGAATTTCTTTCATTTTATCTTCATTGTCTTTTCGAAATATATTTGTAGTACGATATTAAATGTAGGTCGACTCTTCTACGAGTGTATGCTTTCGTAAATTTAAAAGTAAAATACACCGTGACGGACGACACTTCTCTGCCACTGGAGCTCAATAAGCACCGCCACTTTCGCGCTTACTACAAGAATCCGTGATGAAACGTAAAGTACTTCTTAGTATCTTCTGTAGTTCGTCAATCGATCCTGTCTGGTAAGGGATCTGAGACAGGGACAATACTCAAGTACTGGTCGAACGACAGTTCTTCATTTGACAAAATGTAAAAGTGTGTTACTCTTTGACTACAACTTCAGTCACCCACAGCCTGAAAATATTCGGGAGTAACCATGTGTAGAGTAATGAAGTGGAACGTCTCAGCTGTTGATAAAGCAAATAGAAGTCTACGATTTATTGGTACGGTACTGAAAAACTGCAGTTTATCGGAAAAATGGATTGAACGGATGGTCGGTTGATTCGAATTAGGAAAGGGTGAGAAAGGAAGTCGGCCGCGCCCTTTCACAGGAACCATCCCGGCGTTTACCTGAAGCGTTTTAGGGAAATCACGGAAAACCTATATCAGGAGGGCAGGGCGCGGGTGAGAACCGTCGTCCAGCCGAATGCGTGTCCAGTGTGCTGATCACTGCGCCACCTCTCTGGGTGGGACTGCACGCGAAACACTGACACGGCCTACACTGCATAATGGTATGGGGTCCATAATAGGTCAGACTAACAGACACCCAGCGTATAGGGCCGCGAAGAGTCAAAGGCTTATTTGGTGGATGAGTGTACCAGCAGTGTTGACCACTCTGAATTATCTGACACTGCATGTTCAACATCTCTCGAGAACCTGCATAAAAAGCTTCAAGGACAAGAAAGTACCAACAGCCCATCCGCTCCCCATCAGTGAAGAAAACGAGGAAAAACACCGCTTTATAAATAAGAAGTTCCCTCTGCCACCACTAGGGCCTCCATCGATTTTATATGCTGGGCCAATTGTAGGGAAGAATCTGCAGATTGCTTAAATCATCTGCCAATTGAGTAAGTGTTCATTGTAACATTATACACAATATAAATTGTGCTAACCGCTTGTAAGACTACCAGTTGAGCTGACTAATAGAATTTTTTCGAAAGAACTTAAAGACTGCCTCCTTGAGAACTCAAGTGTTGGTTGTTCTGAAACTTTACATCGAAAGTCACTCGTCTTTACTGTTATTTTTATTTTCGATCTCAGCGTATTGGCTTTTGCACATAGCTCAAACCCTTTTAGAAATGCTTTTACAAATGCATTTAAATAATAAATATCATATGAGGTAGGGGGTGTTTCCACAACTCTGTCATTTTAATGTCTATTTTCGTCACATATGGCTTGACTGATTTTAATTTCATGGACTGCTCTGTAGTTTGTATTCCTCATGCTGACATTTTTTTGACTCGATTGTAAAATATTTTATATACTTACATTCCTCAATTCTCTGTATCTGTTACTTTATATTTTATTTTATTGTTGTTTTTGTGTAATAGCAATCGAATGTGAACTGTTAATACTTCAGTTTTGTAATCTGATCGCCACAAAAGTATTGAATAATAACTTCGTTGGGTTTGGTCAAGACTGTAATCTTTGGCTTCGAAGTTCTTTGACAAGTATTGCTGTACATCACATGTTGTCCTTGTGTCAATGTGCCATCATATTGAATTATTGTGCCAATTTTTTATTTCTCTTGGCAACTGTGTTCCTCTGTTGCAATTATGTCAAAGCATGAATGGTATGTGATATATCTGTGACAATTTTCGCGACTATTTCAATCGATTTAATGGTTTTCCTGTTTCTTCTTATTTTGTTTGGCATTATCACATATCCACAGTTGTATGTTGTACAACTGCCGTTGATGATGGTTCAGAACAGAAACCAGTAGCAAAATAAAGTAACAGTATAACAGACAGCACAGTGCTATGCATTTTTTTTTAAACTTTAGGATGTAAGTTCTAGGGCGTGCATCTTGCGCTTTGGAAACTGTGAATACCTCTGCTGACCAGTAGGATTGGTATGATTTCTCAAATACAGTTTGTATTTTGAAATACATACTACACCACTGCTTGCACAGATCCACCATTTTAATATGAATGTATACTATATTTAATAGTCCATTATCATGAACATCAACTGGTTTCATTTTTATTGTTCGATGTAGAGTTTGGTTACATTGCCCAATTATTTGTGGAAGAAGATCTCTCCATTTGTATGAGCCATGAATATTTAAAAGTTATGCAGATTTGGGTCTTTCTCATTCTGTTCAAAAGTTCCATGAGACTTGCTTTCATATTGTCGAATGCTGAGTAGTGGGATATTCTGTAATGCTCTAGTACTGTTTTGAAATACCTATTATGAAACTCACCACCATAATAGTTTGAAGGTTTACAGCACATCGATTCTTTCCCACCTCTAGCAGTTGCCCCATCGCCCATGCAAGTTCTCTTCCCATTTTCATTTCCACAGGTTGGGCCCAAGCGGATTTGGAATATGTGTCAGTCAGCAAATGAATATATTTTTTGAAACCTTTATTCACTCATGAATATTGAATCATATCGACGAGGTGTGCCAGCCATAACTCATCCAAATATCATGTTATAACACACCTACACACGAATGTTTTGAATGCCAGTTTGTGGAGTTCTTGAACTACTCTCTTTATAATTATTCCATAACATGTTTTACCGAAGCTCTGAATTGAGTGGTATGATTTCATTAGTGTGTGCTATATTCACAGGGGTGGCTTATGCTGTGAGCAGTATTATGCATTCTAGTATTTCGTAGGGATCGTCATCATATACATATTGCAGAGATCGATTGTTCATTTTTTGTGGTGAATCTCGATACCTCTGCTGGTGCTATGTGTACGCTCTTACACGGGTTTAATAATGTATGGTCGACAAAACAATACTGTTCACATGTCTTGATAAACTAGGGTACGTTCGGTTGTGTACAGCTCGCAACAGTGGTAACGAAAACATTCTGGCAATGGCGGCAGCACCACATGTAACGCACTTCTGGCAGTGGTTTTGTAACGATTTTACTTACAGACCTTTCTGATTTTCTGTGTTGGCATATACACTCCTGGAAATTGAAATAAGAACACCGTGAATTCATTGTCCCAGGAAGGGAAAACTTTATTGACACATTCCTGGGGTCAGATACATCACATGATCACACTGACAGAACCACAGGCACATACACACAGGCAACAGAGCATGCACAATGTCGGCACTAGTACAGTGTATATCCACCTTTCACAGCAATGTAGGCTGCTATTCTCCCATGGAGACGATCGTAGAGATGCTGGATGTAGTCCTGTGGAACGGCTTGCCATGCCATTTCCACCTGGCGCCTCAGTTGGACCAGCGTTCGTGCTGGACGTGCAGACCGCGTGAGACGACGCTTCATCCAGTCCCAAACATGCTCAATGGGGGACAGATCCGGAGATCTTGCTGGCCAGGGTAGTTGACTTACACCTTCTAGAGCACGTTGGGTGGCACGGGATACATGCGGACGTGCATTGTCCTGTTGGAACAGCAAGTTCCCTTGCCGGTCTAGGAATGGTAGAACGATGGGTTCGATGACGGTTTGGATGTACCGTGCACTATTCAGTGTCCCCTCGACGATCACCAGAGGTGTACGGCCAGTGTAGGAGATCGCTCCCCACACCACGATGCCGGGTGTTGGCCCTGTGTGCCTCGGTCGTATGCAGCCCTGATTGTGGCGCTCACCTGCACGGCGCCAAACACGCATACGACCATCATTGGCACCAAGGCAGAAGCGACTCTCATCGCTGAAGACGGCACGTCTCCATTCGTCCCTCCATTCACGCCTGTCGCGACACCACTGCAGGCGGGCTGCACGATGTTGGGGCGTGAGCGGAAGACGGCCTAACGGTGTGCGGGACCGTAGCCCAGCTTCATGGAGACGGTTGCGAATGGTCCTCGCCGATACCCCAGGAGCAACAGTGTCCCTAATTTTCTGGGAAGTGGCGGTGCGGTCCCCTACGGCACTGCGTAGGATCCTACGGTCTTGGCGTGCATCCGTGCGTCGCTGCGGTCCGGTCCCAGGTCGACGGGCACGTGCACCTTCCGCCGACCACTGGCGACAACATCGATGTACTGTGGAGACCTCACGCCCCACGTGTCGAGCAATTTGGCGGTACGTCCACCCGGCCTCCCGCATGCCCACTATACGCCCTCGCTCAAAGTCTGTCAACTGCACATATGGTTCACGTCCACCCTGTCGCGGCATGCTACCAGTGTTAAAGACTGCGATGGAGCTCCGTATGCCACAGGAAACTGGCTGACACTGACGGCGGCGGTGCACAAATGCTGCGCAGCTAGCGCCATTCGACGGCCAACACCGCGGTTCCTGGTGTGTCCGCTGTGCCGTGCGTGTGATCATTGCTTGTACAGCCCTCTCGCAGTGTCCGGAGCAAGTATGGTGGGTCTGACACACCGGTGTCAATGTGTTCTTTTTTCCATTTCCAGGAGTGTAGACCATGATGCACCGCGTCACCTTTTCAGGTAAGTCAATATTTAGTTCAACTCAGTGAATGAGGGTCCGACGATGGTCTACAAGCCGCGGGGAGCACGTTACAGCGCACAGTATGTGACGCAACATTCGCGTTTTGGCCGCATCACAGACTCGCGTTCTGGAATTGCATGTTATGAGATGAGGCAGGAATACTTTTTCCAATTTGTTTTCATGTTGCCACGGATCAGTATGTGCACATAATGAAACATATGGTGCCGAGTGTGAGGGTGCGCTGCTCCATTGGGGTGATTCACGTCCAGCAATGCCACCCACGGGTTCACACGAGTCGAATCGTGCACCAATAGTCTGACGTCGACCTGATCGATTGGACTTTTCGAGCGCCAGACTTGAATCCCATTAAAAGCTTGGGGACCAAAATGAAGTGTCACATGAACTTACACTCAATGATACCGGCCCCACGCATACATGACGAACTGTGGTTCCTAGTGTTGGATACTTGGGAAAGGCTCACAGACGATATGTCCAGAGGCTGACTGCCTCCAGGCCTCGTCAGATGAGGCAGGTAACTGACGCCAGTGTGGGTTGACCTCGTACTAGCTTCGTCCCTGATGTGAAACTTTCCTCATATCATTTACTTCCACTTCATATTACATTTGATGTAACACTATATCTTTGTTAATTGGAAATTTAGGTGCAGTCATTGTACGTTAAGTTTTATTTATTGAATTCCTGCTGCTTAACAACTAGTGCAGATAAAATTGAAATAACAAAGTCAATTTGAATCGAAATATGAATGGCGTCCTAATATTAGACAGTCAGAGCACTTAATATTGACCAATATCACAACAACTAAATAACAAAATAGTAATATTCTCTTCCTTACTGCCTATCGAACATTTTCAGCGTTTATTGTACAAAAGAAGCGCAGTCGGGGTATATAAAAGCTCTTCTTCAAGTTTATACTCTTCGGGAGCCCAAAGATAACGTTCCATGCAGTGTGCCCATTTCTCTCTATTAGTTTGAGAGAAATGACCATTGCAGAATATGCATTTATCATCTTCCTCATCAGATTTCGCACCTGAATCACTGTCGTTAGTTAAATCTGTATCAGACTCCGAATCAATGGAAGATTATTTTTCCTGTGTTTTCCTCTTTCCCTTTATCAAGAACGAAACTTTCGTTTCTGTGTGATTTGATACTGGCACAGCTTCCTTTTCTTTGAATTGTCTCAAATGTTCTCCATATAGACACAATGTTTGCTGCTTAACAGATTGAGAGCGTGCTGAGTTGGTGGATTTTGAGGTGGCTTGCTGATTTTTGGAGCTGTCTGGACACCGTATGGACTCACTTACTCCGTTGTTTGCACCTTGTATGTCAGCCTCCTGGTGTACTGCAAATTCATTGCCTCTAAGCGTATGCCTGTTACACGGAAAGTGTCCCATTTTCGATCGTTTATAGCATTTGCCATTGTTATTGCTGTCAAGTAATCGCTCCAAATAACATCGTAATCAAAAATGAAGTTTCTATTTGACCTGGGTTATTTGCCCACAATGTTTCTGCTTTATGAGAATTATGCGTTTTAAATGTTCCCATGAATTCGACACAAGGGGCTGCGTTTGAGGCGTGGAATGGAATGACAAGCAGATGATGTGGACACGGTTTTCTCTTGCTTTTTTTATCACGCAAACGTGATATGACGCCAAACAAGTATTAGCAAAACAGAATCGTCGCCAGATAGCTTCACGAAGTTCCCAAAATAGTCAAACCTCTTACTAAGAGCCTAAATCCGGTTGCTAGGGTGACTATTTAAAGTTACAGTAATATGAGAAAGCGTGTCCTAATGTGTAATACTGTCACGTATTAGTATATCCATGGTATCGCATATTAGGAAGAGGACATCTTGCGCTATAAACCTAGCCTCACCGTTACGCTGTTCTGTTCGAAGGACAATTCATTACAGCGAATGAAAGAGTACTTTGTGAAGAAAATAATCATCTGGATGCCCGTCTCCATTGCTGAGTGGTCAGAGCGGCAGAATGCAATCTGCGAGGCCTGGGTTCGAATCCAGAGCGTGTTGAAGACTTTTTCCGCTCGGGGACTGGGTGTTGTGTTGTCTTCATCATTATTTCATCTTCGCTCAAGTCACCGAAATGACGTTAACTAGAAAGATACACTACATCCGGACACCTGGCTGAAAATGACTTACAAGTTCGTGAAACCCTCCATCGGTAATGCTGGAATTCAATATGGTGTTGGCCCACCCTTAGCCTTGATGACAGCTTTCACTCCCCCAGGCATACGTTCAATCAGGTGCTGGAAGGTTTCTTTGGGAATGGGAGCCCATTCTACACGGAGTGCTGCACTGAGGAGAGGTATCGATGTCGGTCGGTGAGACCTGGCACGAAGTCGGCGTTCCAAAACATCCCAGAGGTGTTCTATAGGGTTCAGGTCAGGATTCTGTGGAGGCCAGTCCATTTCAGGGATGTTATTGTCGTGTAACCATTCTGCCACAGGCCGTGCTTTATGAACAGGTGCTCGATCGTGTTGAAAGACGCAGTCGCCATCCCCGAATTCCTCTTCAACAGTGGGAGGCAAGAAGGTACTTAAAACCTCAATGTAGGCCTGTGCTGTGGTAGTGGCACAAAATAACAAGGGAAGCAAGCCCCCTCCGTGAAAAACACTACCGAGCCATAACACCACCGCCTCCGAATTTTGCTGTTGGCACTACACACGCTGGCAGATGACATTCACCGGGCATTCGCCATACCCACACCCTGCCAATGGATCGCCACGTTGTGTACCGTGATTCGTCACTCCACACAACGTTTTTCCGCTGTTTAATCGTCCAATGTGAACGCTCCTTACACGAAGCGAGGCGTCGTTTGGCATTTATCGGCGTGATGTGTGGCTTATGAGCAGCCGCTTGACCATGAAATCTAAGTTTTCTCACTTCGCCTAACTGTCACAGTACTTGCAGTGTATCCCGATGCAGTTTGGAATTCCTGTGTGATGGTATGAATAGATATTACACTTTACGACCCTCTTCAACTGTCGGCGGCCTCTGTCGGACAACAGACAAGGTCGGCCTGTAGGCTTTTGTTCTGTACGCGTCCCTTCACGTTTCCAGTTCACTATCACATCGGAAACAGTGGACGTAGGGATATTTAGGAGTGTGGAAATCTCGCATACAGACATATGACACGAGTGACACCTAATCACATGACCACGTTCGAAGTCCCTGAGTTCCGCAGCCAGGCTCCCCGCAGGTGTCGCTCCCGGTCCAACCACACGCGTTACTACTACTATTATCATCTTATGGATATTGTTACACAGCTACTATACTTCAGATGTTGAAGCCCTACAAGCACATACACACAAATAAACCTGAAATTCTACATTTTTAAAGTGAAGTATGGTCGATGGTGTTATTTTTGCTGCTCTGCAACTCAGCAACTGTGAGAACTAAGTTCTGATTCTTCCCAACAGAGCTGAACCCTTGCTTTTGTCAGAATCTAGCTGTCTCCCATTAGCAGACTGTCCCATAATAGGCACCTTTCCTCTACATTCAAAATCATTTTCAGATAGTATCTTGTGTGTAAATTAAAAACCATGTCAAATCAGAACACAGTCATTTTCTCAAAATAAGTTGTAACTGCAGTAAGGCAAACCGTAGTGCATTCCGTCCTCTGTCGTCCAACCGAATTTAAATGAGCATTGCCTGGCAGAATCCAGACGTCTTATTCAGCCCCATTACACTGAACAGTTGACCTTATTTTTCGCAGCACATTTGTAATTTTACTTAGACACTAAATTTATGAGCGCATCGTTTAACGTTTATTCTGTCTTACTCAAGTTTATCTTAGCGATTTTTTTCTGCTGCACTTGCTTTCTTGTTCTGTCTCTTACTTCTTTGAATGGCTCTAAGCATACAAAAAATAATTCTATTCGGCTATTTAATTTGAACCAGACTGCGTTCCAAATTGAGAGTGATAATGAATTTTAGTGTTCTCGAATACAAGGGCAAACGGATTGCTGTTGAGCTTAGGCGCTTACATTCATGTGCATAATCTGAAGACAAGTATACTATCACTAGTTTCATTCGTGCCACAAAATTGAATAATTATTCGATTAGTTACTCTCTCATACAATTTAAATACGAGCTTCGTAAAAGTCAAAGTATCGCTAGAAGTCTGACTGATCTAAAATCAGTTACTCCTCACAATAATAATATTCTCTCACTCTTACAAAATGGGTGCCCTTAATATTTCTTGCTTGAATCTTGATTTAAATTGTGTGAGTTTTGCGATAGAATTCTCTTAGAGACTACAAATAATATCCAACAGTGTTGTACTCATCAAGAGAAGAAAAGCTACCACAGAAAGACGATTGGCACCTTCCACGATGGGGTCATGAAAGATATCGGCCATGGCAGAAGCGAACTCTGATTCGAGCTGGGAGGGTCAGGCACTCCATGCGTCAGCTACTTGCACAGCTTCGCTAAGGCTTCCTTCGGACCGCATCTGGCGCTGCCGGTCTGTCGCTATATGTTGCCTTCGGCGTATCATGTGTGATTGCTTCAAATCCTGACCGCCTATTTCTATGCGCTTTCTGTGATACTGATATGATAGAAACTATTGATAGACTCCATTTACTATTTTACAATATTTTAGCATTTGCGTTACGATATAATCATCTACAATATCGTAAAACTTAGCCAATGAACAAAGTACACTAAGCGGTAATAATTTCTGATTTATTGATTCTAGTACATCATCTGGCAAGGTTAATATTGTCTGTTAGGTTGACAGATATTTCTGAAATCCACGCTGTTTACTTCTGAGTAAGTTCTATTGCATATTGTTGAAATACGTGAGTAATGAGATTGGTCGGAATTATTAGCTAACGTTTTATATCCTTTGTTGCTCCCAGCTTCTAACATGTGTAGCACTGGCTCTGGTAATTAACAAGTCATCAAAAGAAACATGTAGAAAGAAGGAATTGGCACAGTGTTTCGTTATTTTTAAGTACCACAATATTCGTTCAGAGAGACTGACGAGTTGTGCTGAGCGATCTTAAAATGCAATATGAGTTTTTTGTAAGAGTCGTTGCATTTTGAATTCTGTCCTGAATATTGCACCTTTTTGTAGGGTAGCAAAGTGCGCAAACATTGACAGACTGAACAAAGAAGATAGGTAGCGCTTTGTGAAGGGTGTTTCTTTGCTAAATTCCCAAAAAGATTTACCTTGGAGGGCGAACTATTCGTCAGACGGGCGAGTTTAAATATCACTTTTGGGTTCAGCAGCGCTACATCTCGTCCTACAAATGCAGAATAGTCTGTTTACTTTGTCCACACAGCATAATACGATGAGATAAACTATTAAATTAATCCGTTCATTCACGTAGTCGTATTATCACAAAACATATTTACATGACAAAGATTTATATGTTACGTACAATGCGTTTTTGTAAGTATATATTTACAAACAAGTCAATCAATAAATGTTGCTGCATTATTCATTCAAGTCATTACACACCGTTTACACAACACAACACACACACACACACACACACACACACACACACACACACACACGCACACTAAACTGCACACGTTACACGCACTACACAAACTACACACACACTTTTGACTGACATGGGAACCGTGACGATACTTCTGTCTTCGTATTACGTTCTTCGTGTATTTCCTCTTCTCTCTCTGAAAAAAAAAACGAAGTCAGCGTCCTTCGATATATGAAAGAGATCTTGACCCCAGGAACATGGGAGAAGGTTAAGCATGTTACCTATCAGAGATATCGCATATAGCAGTTCACAGTAAGATGAAATATACTTTGATTGTATACTGCAGAGCGACGAAGGTATTTACTATTAACTTATGTTAATATTTTACCAAACGCAACTCCAAATAATCCCTCACGAAGAAGTAAGCATTGTTTAAGAGGTATGCTAGAAAGGGCTTTTTAATTATCTTGATTTAAGGTGTGTCTATAATCTCCTTGGGTCATTTATCCTACTACTTTATTTCCTGGTAGAAAATTACGTTTCGCGTCTTTTTCTTTAGGTTTGTCGCTAATTGCAAATTTAATGTTGCTTTTGTGCCGTGATGATTAATGTTGCTGTTTGGGTAATAATTATTTATGTGCTTCTTCATGTATATAAGAGACTAGCATGCACTCACATGTTGCAAGTGGACTCGTCGAACGCGAGAATCCTTTACAGCGGGCCAGTTTACTATTTTTGTTTGTTATTCTTAAGGCCATTTTCTGTCTAATATAATTCCACTATTATTTCATGTACTTTACGTAAAATAAAAGTGATACCCGCGCAACTACTTTTAAATTTTGAAAATTCCTTCGCTAATTTTGTCCCTAATAATCTTTTCGACTTCATCAGCCTAAAATGTGTTGCTTTCGAAAGTATCCACCTAGCTGTTTACTTTCGTCTATTAATAATTAGTTTTACAGGGTCCGCCACCCTTTGGAAATAGTTTAAATTATCGTGAGCAATAAAATCTGTCCGCTCATGTCCTAACTACTTCTCTCTGCAGAGTAAAACTTTCTTTTAACTACGCGCATTTGACGAAGCCAATAGTTAAGATAAAAATAAAAAGCGAATTTGGAGTGTGAGTAACGTGAGAAAGGTAAGAATGCCATCCAGCAAAGGCTCCGCCGCGCGCCTTCTCGTTCGCAGAAAGGGCGATTGTAATGAACTCGATGATTGACGGCATCGCCAATTAAGCCAATTAACAGGTATACCGGAGGAAGTGTTTGAGCAAATTAGCGCACACTTTTTTAAAAGCTGCATGATACAAAAGGAGCATGCCGATGTATTCAACTGAGCTGAAATCAGCACATGTTACGTATATGGCTTAATTAAGTGGTTGTATACAGAACCTAACACTGCAAATATTTAAGCAAATACAACAGTGAAAACGGAATTTGGGGTGAATCTTACGGCAGTTATAATGATCGGCTACAGTGGCGTCACCAAACCGTGAAATGCTTCCAGTTTTCATG
Source organism: Schistocerca gregaria (assembly GCF_023897955.1). Lineage (NCBI taxonomy): Eukaryota > Metazoa > Arthropoda > Insecta > Orthoptera > Acrididae > Schistocerca > Schistocerca gregaria. The sequence continues at coordinate 803,196,541 of NC_064931.1, forward strand.
TTGACCAGTTAACGTTTCGCTATCGTACCCAGTTCTTCACCATAAGATTCTCTTACCTCTTTAATCTAGTGTGGCCTGTTTCGTATCCGCTGCTCAGTCTCGGTCAGAAACGCTCCAACTTTGTGTGCACTGCTGTCAACGGCACACTATCAACATAGCTGAAGGGTACATGAGCGTAGCTACACACACACACACACTCACTTATTATAAAGACACAAAAGTCAACGTGATCAACGCATTCAGATGCCAACAGTACCTAATCGTAGCGTACACTCTCATTAATAAACGCATCAGAATGCGTTTTCGAAACGAAATCCATACTGCAAACTTAGGTTAGACTTTTTTTTTCACACACCTCCGTAGGCGTGGTCACTAACGCACGCCTGCTCGACTCGGACGTAACGCGGTTCGAATCCTGGTGTTGAGTGATGCTTTTACTGCTAGTATGTGGCCGCCAAGGGAAAGACAGGTGGTGGCGTAAAGTTCGAAATCATAGACATTTGCGCCAGTATCCTGGATTATTCCAACCCTCTCCGCAGTGTCACATGAAGCGAGAAACTGTTGAGGGGGGGGGGGGGGGGGGGGAGGAGGGGAACGACAGTGCCCTTGCTGCTATTCGACATGAGCAGACTTTCCTCTCCGTTTTTTTTTTTTTCATCACAGTAGAACACAAATATAAGACTACACTATGCATGCATCCATTGCGCTCACCTCCACGTCGAGTGTTTATCAGAGACGAGAGTATCGTCAGTAGTGCCTCAGGGAAGTGTGACAGGACTGTTATTATTTTCTGTATACATACACTACTGGCCATTAAAATTGCTACACCAAAAAGAAATGCAGATGACAAACGGGGATTCATTGGACAAATATATTATACTAGAACTGACATGTGATTACATTTTCACGCAATTTGGGTGCATAGATCCTGAGAAATCAGTACCCAGAACAACCACCTCTGGCCGTAATAACGGCCTTGATACACCTGGACATTGAGTCAAACAGAGCTTGGATGGCGTGTACAGGTACAGCTGCCCATGCAGCTTCAACACGATACCACAGTTCATCAAGAATAGTAACTGGAGTATTGTGACGAGCCAGTTGTTCGGCCACCATTAACCAGACGTTTTCAATTGATGAGAGATCTGGAGAATGTGCTGGCCAGGGCAGCAGTCGAACATTTTCTGTATCCAGAAAGGCCCGTACAGGACCTGCAACATGTGGTCGTGCATTATCCTGCTGAAATGTAGGGTTTCGCATGGACACTTTGCCATACACCAGAGCATCATCAGCAAACAGCGGCAGCCAACCGCAGTGGCCGAGTGGGTCTAGGCGCTTCAGTCTGGAACCGCGCGACCGCTACGGTCGTAGGTTCAAATCCTGCCTTGGGTATGGATGTGTGTGATGTCCTTAGGTGAGTTAGGTTTAAGTAGTTCTAAGTTCTAGGGGACTGATGACCTTAGATGTTAAGTCGCATAGTGCTCAGAGCCATTTGAAGCCAAACAGCCGCAGACTGCTGCTTATCCTGTCCACCAGATCATTTACACAACTGGACATTAAAATTGCTACACCACGAAGATGACGTGCTACCGACACGAAATTTAACCGACAGGAAGAAGATGCTGTGATATGCAAATCATACACAAACAGCAGTTGACCGGCGTTGCCTGCTGAAACGTTGTTGTGATGCCTCGTGTAAGGAGGAGAAATGCGTGCTATCACGTTTGCGACTTTGATAAAGGTCGGATTGTAGCCTATCGCCAATGCGGTTTATCGTATCGCGACATTGCTGCTCGCGTTGGTCGAGATCCAACGACTGATAGAAGAATATGGACCGGTGGGTTCAGGAGGGTAATACGGAACGCCGTGGTGGATCCCAACGGTCTCGTATCACTAGCAGTCGAGATGACAGGCATCTTATCCGCATGGCTGTAACGGATCGTGCAGCCACGTCTAGATCCCTGAGTCAACAGATGGGGACGTTTGCAAGACAAAAACCATCTGCACGAACAGTCCGACGACGTTTGCAGTAGCATGGACTATCAGCTCGGAGACCGTGGCTGCGGTTACCCTTGACGCTGCATCACAGACAGGAGCGCCTGCGATGGAGTACTCAACGACGAACCCGGGTGCACGAATGGCAAAACGTCAGTTTTTCGGATGAATCCAGGTTCTGTTTACAGCGTCATCACATATGTCAGTTACCACGACTTCCTAAATGTGGAAAATAATTCATGCCATTCGAATAAGAAAATACTTTTCTGACGTTATTTGTGTGATTGCAATCCCCCTAAACACGATACAAATATTTCGGCCTCCACCGCCTGGACCCCATTAAATTCAACACGAAGGATGTTACAACTGTTTCCCGTTGCGACTCTATTTTATAATGCTTAATCAATTTTTATAAGATTCAAGTATGCAAATTTCAATTCATAACAACAGTCGTACTTCAGATAATAAAACAGCACGTGGCAGAAACACTCACAGCAACTCAGGCATGTTGTAGTACTGTATAGTGTTTATTCAGTTTTCTCGAAGTTGTTTCGTGCATCAAATCAACCAAGAATGAGAAACAGTTTGATGCTTACCAACGTGAGAGCACGAATGTGTCCAGTATGCACCGTGGAACCTCCACCTGGTCTGACGGTGGCCGGTAACGGCTGTGGGGGATGTAGGGAGAGGATAATATCTAGCTTAAACTGTTCGGATCTTGACGCAGCTACGAGCTCTTTCGTTGAATGTTTCGCTATCAATGGTGGATTAGGAAAGGAAGCAAATTATCTTTGAGTTTCCGTTAGTAAGCAGCAGAAATGCGGCTTAAAAAATAAAGGAAGGCGTTGGCTGAAACCCGCCACTTTGTGTGTACATAGCGCAATGTTTACCACGACACCACTACCAGATACAACACAGTAACAACTCCAGTGGAAGACAACATTTTCTCCTGACACTTCTACGTTCTACAGTGTTGCCAGATCGTGTAGATGGCCAGACTTCTGAGGGGCGGTCAGTTTTATTGCCGCCTTTAAATAAAGAGCTAGAACTTCCAAGGGGACCGGGCCTATTCGTCATCATTGATTTCGTTCACATTTATGCTATGTGCAGGGCTTGGCCAGAAATCAAAGTGACAAGAGTGGGACCTCCAGATGGCAAAGCATTTAGAAAAAATAGCATTTTTAGCGTGGTCAGGCGAGGCATGAGGCATTTATGTTAGCAGAGGTTCCCGGCAGCGTTTGGCGCGACAGAAAGAGTTCAGAATGGTAATCAGAGGGTCATAGAGTCGAGTCTCCATGTGCCGCATTTTTTTTTAATTTTCAGTTTTTATCTTCCTTGCACTACAAATAAGCTGCAATAATGCTCAGTATATTGTGCTTCATAACATTTTCACAGAATGTGTGGAATGGAAAGGCAAAGCAAAATTTGGGATTGCCAATGGAGCCCTACATGCATGAAAACAATTTTTGTTTTGTTTTGTTATTTCATTTCCGGCAGAGCAAAGAATTCCACAACTATACGACAAGACTTTTCAGGCTGAAGGAGGATTTTCATCATGCAGTATTAAAGGAATTCCGTCATATGAACTCCACTAGTGCAATCCTGTGATGCCGGCCGGAGTGGCCGAGGGGTTCTAGGCGCTACAGTACTGACTTGGCAGAAAATCCTAAGAAATTTTGGTCTTACGACAAAGTGGTAGGTGGATCAAAACAAAATGCCCACCCAGACACTATGCGACCAAAATGGTACTGAAACAGAGGATGACAGACTAAAGGCCGAAATACTAAATGTCTTTTTCCAAAGCTGTTTCACAGAGGAAGACTGCACTGTAGTTCCTTCTCTAGATTGTCGCACAGTTGACAAAATGGTAGATATCGAAATAGACGACAGAGGGATAGAGAAACAATTAAAATCGCTCAAAAGAGGAAAGGCCGCTGGACCTGATGAGATACCAGTTCGATTTTACACAGAGTACGCGAAGGAACTTGCCCCCCCTTCTTGCAGCGGTGTACCGTAGGTCTCTAGAAGAGCGTAGCGTTCCAAAAGATTGGAAAAGGGCACAGGTTATCCCCGTTTTCAAGAAGGGACGTCGAACAGATGTGCAGAACTATAGACATATATCTCTAACGTCGATCAGTTGTAGAATTTTGGAACACGTATTATGTTCGAGTATAATGTCTTTTCTGGAGACTAGAAATCTACTCTGTAGGAATCAGCATGGGTTTCGAAAAAGACGGTCGTGTGAAACCCAGCTCGCGCTATTCGTCCACGAGACTCAGAGGTCCATAGACACGGGTTCACAGGTAGATGCCGTGTTTCTTGACTTCCGCAAGGCGTTCGATACAGTTCCCCACAGTCGTTTAATGAACGAAGTCTAGAGCATATGGACTTTCAGACCAATTGTGTGATTGGATTGAAGAGTTCCTAGATAACAGAACGCAGCATGTCATTCTCAGTGGAGAGAAGTCTTCCGAAGTAAGAGTGATTTCAGGTGTGCCGCAGGGGAGTGTCGTAGGACCGTTGCTATTCACAATATACGTAAATGACCTTGTGGATGGCATCGGAAGTTCACTGAGGCTCTTTGCAGATGATGCTGTGGTGTATCGAGAGGTTGTAACAATTGAAAATTGTACTGAAATGCAGGAGGATCTGCAGCGAATTGACGCATGGTGCAGGGAATGGCAATTCAATCTCAACGTAAACAAGTGTAAAGTGCTGCGAATACATAGAAAGATAGATCCCTTATCATTTAGCTACAATATAGCACGTCAGCAACTGGAAGCTCCTAATTCCATAAATTATCTGTGAGTGCCAGACTGAGATTCATTGGAAGAATCCTAAGGAAATGCAATCCGTAAACATAGTAAGTAGGTTACAGTACGCTTGTTCGCCCAATGCTTGAATACTGCTCAGCAGTGTGGGATCCGCACCAGATAGGGTTGATAGAAGAGATAGAGAAGGTCCAACGGAGAGCAGCGCGCTTCGTTAAAGGCTCATTTAGTAATCGCGAAAGCGTTACGGAGATGATAGATAAACTCCAGTGGAAGACTCTGCAGGAGAGACGCTCAGTAGCTCGGTACGGGCTTTTGTTAAAGTTTCGAGAACATACCTTCACCGAAGAGTCAAGCAGTTTATTGCTCCCTCCTACGTATATCTCGCGAAGAGACCATGAGGATAAAATCAGAGAGATTAAAGCCCACACAGTAGCGTACCGACAATCCTTCTTTCCACGAACAATACGAGATTGGAATAGAAGGGAGAACCGATAGAGGTACTCAGGGTACCCTCCGCCACACACCGTCTGGTGGCTTGCGGAGTATGGATGTAAATGTAGATGTACAGTCTGGAACCGCGAGACCGCTACGGTCGCAGGTTCGAATCCTGCCTCGGGCATGGATGTGTGTGATGTCCTTAGGTTAGTTAGGTTTAAGTAGTTCTAAGTTCTAGGGGACTGATGACCTAAAAGTTAAGTCCCATAGTGCTCTGAGCCATTTTTGAATCCTGTGATGTATGGTTGAGTCTTTAGTTAAGAAATGTGAACAAAATGCTTCAAAACTGCTCCTATCTCATAGAGAGAGGAAAAGAAATCGCATTACGAGAAGACTGCATCAAAATACATTCCATTGTACAACGCCTGCTGTTCTCGCCAGTATTTGACAAAATGACGTGTCACGCTTGGTTTGCTGCCATACTGTGAGTTGAGAGAGTACCTTTTATATATGTAAACCAAGTCTATTTTACTATAGAAACTTCAAAACAACCAGGTAACTGTAACAAAAGGGGTAATTATAACATGTGAAAGATGCTGACATAATTATTGCTTCCCCTGTTTTTACAATGAATTTCACCCCAGCACGCGTAAATCCTCGACTGTAATAATAAAATTATCTAATTTTATATACGAAATCCTCGTGTACACCTTACAATCCCTGCCTGGAAATTTATTTGCAGTCCAAAATTTTCCATATATAATGTTACATATCTCTTACTATCAAAATATTCGTAAATGTACAGAAAGTAAATATCGTACGTTGAACTAACTAATCTACTGTTGTCAACGTTTATATAATTTCATAAGGGAGGAAACATTATATTAGCAGATAAATGTTACTTACCTTGCTATGGCTGTCTCGTAGTCTAGGGTATCGGTTCCTGTTTATGTTTTCCAGTTAAGAGGTCTAAGGTTTTTTGTTTCAGTAAAAGTCGCTGGAATATTGTTGCTTCTTGACATCTTCAGTATTTATTCATATATTCTTGACACTTTCTACAGCATCACTTGTTAAATAAATGTATTGTGTAACATTGCAAAACAACACAAAGAAATTGATACTTACATTAACCAATCTCGATAACAACTGAAACTATTAGGGCACGGCCGGCCGCGGTGGTCTCGCGGTTCTAGGCGCTCAGTCCGGAACCGCGCGACTGCTACGGTCGCAGGTTCGAATCCTGCCTCGGGCATGGATGTGTGTGATGTCCTTAGGTTAGTTAGGTTTAATTAGTTCTAAGTTCTAGGCGACTGATGACCACAGATGTTAAGTCGCATAGTGCTCAGAGCCATTTGAACCATTTTTATTAGGGCACGTTTGGCGCCTAAAATTTCTCTAACTCTTACAAACATAGCTTCCAGATCCTTCTCGAACAGGAAGTAGCTCAACTGAATTTTATTATGGCTGTCTTAATTGAAATTACTTATCAGGAATAATTTACATATTGTTTTTTGGAAATAATTGTTTATATAAAGATTTATGCGCCTAATAATTAATAATGAAGATTGCAAATTTTGCAATAATAAAAACCATCTGCTTCCTGTCTTTGTATAATTATTGACTGAATTATCGATAGTACAATTAGAAAAATTAAAAATTAAAACAGTAATTTTGTTTAATGAAAACTAAAGCACAATAACATTAGTTTCACTGGCATTCCATTTAATAAAAAACATATAAAACATAATATCAGTCTCGTTCAATGCAAAGTTAAGGCATTATTACTGTGTTATCCGTCCGGATGACTTGTACTCTTCTGGATGCCTAGTAATGAACAAAAAACGCCTAATCGAAAAACTGGAGGCCAAGGGAAGGAAGATTTTGAGAAAGATCTTAAGTCCCATCAAAGAGAATGGGGAATATGGAAGACGTCACAATCATGAACTGTATTCCTACATAGAGAAGATAACCGATACCACCCGGAAAATGAGGATTATGTTTCATGGACATATTACCCGAATGAGCTCTGGAAGACTCACCAGTCGTATGATCACCTACTTTCAGGAGATGAAAGACTGTCAGTGCTTTTCTGTATGAGCCAGAATTTCTCTAATGAAACGGTCGTGTGGCATTGATGGTAGGGAGTCCCCACCTGGGAGCCGAGTTGCAAGTCTTTCCGATTGTCACCACAATGGCCGACTTACGTGTCGATGATGGTGATGAACGCAACACAACAGCCAGTCACCGAACAGAGAAAATCTCCGACGCGGCTGGGAATCGAACCCAGACCCGCTGCGCAGTAATCAAATGCGCTGAACACTCTGCTAAGGGGGCAGATTCTCTAATCTAACTTCATAGTTGGTTTTTTTTTTTAATTTGTGGTAAGGTCTTATGGGACCAAACTGCTCAGGTCAACGCTCCCTAAGCTTACGCACTACTTAACCTAACTTAAACTAACTTACGCTAAGTACAACACACACACACACACACACACACACACACACACACACACACACACACACACACACACACACCATGCCCGGCCCAAGGGAGTGAGCCGCGCGGACCGTGACAAGACGTCCTAGACCGCGTGGCTACCCCGCGCGGCTTCATAGTTATTACACAAGATATATATTGGAGGGATTGATATGTCTCTTGACTCATTTAAGAAGGTGGGTTCTCGGAATTTTGTGACCCGCGACGTCTTTCTTGTAACGTCTGCCACTGCAGTTCGTTGAGCATTTCCGTGACACTCTCATCCCACTACGAATCATGAGGCTTTTCTTTGAATATTCTCTGTCTCTTCCATTAATACAACATGGTAAGGGTCACCGCCAGAAGAACAATACTAAAGAACTGATCCAACTGTGGTCTTGTTAGTGACCTCTTTGATGCATGAACACACCTCCTCAGCTTTCTTACAATAAATCAGATTCTGGCATCTCCCTGCAGATGGTTAGATTTTTGCGGTCGTTCCACCGTAAACTATTCCAGAAACGAGCCCTGTGACACTTAGTAGTGACGGCTTCCAGTGACTGGTAGCCGATCGCGTAGGCAACAGGATATCGGATTTTTCTGTCTAATCACGCGCATCAATTACATTTATTTAGTTTTAGAGTAAGCTGCCAATATTTGCTCCAGGCGCTGATCATCTGCAAGTCTGTCTTCATTTCGCAACAAACTTGCTAACAACGTCGGCTCGCTGTATGAAACTGTCGTCTGCGAACAGCCCAGTAGAACTACTGATGTGATCTGTCAGCTCATGTATACATATCGTAATTAACAACGGTTCTCTCTTCAGTGAAAGTGCCTTTATTGCTCACGTTGCAAGTACAAATTTCAATGAAGAACTGAGAAAATTGTTTTGGATTGGTGATTTGGCCACCGTTTTAAAAAGAAGAAAATGTGTGAAGGAGCCCCCCTGTGTTCTGCCCCTGCGTTCCGCTCACCCTCGGCAACAAGCGCACGCATTCAGACAATAGACTCATTCCTTTGAGCCTGCTTTAAAAGAGCAAATGACGTTAAATTATGTTTACATGTAGGGTCGCTGGTACGTAGGCGATAGATACGGCCAGCCACAATTCACCTCTCCTCCGCTTGCGTACACTTACAGCCCCGTGTAAGTAAATTACTCGTGTTTTTCTTCTGATAAGCAAGTTAACGGGAATAAAGAGTTTAATTTAATTTAGAAAAAGCTTTCTGCCAAATTGGAAAAAGAAATAATAAAAAAATCTCGTCATATATTGTACTGCGCAGTTCTTTCTTAGTTAATTAAATACATATAAAAGTATAAACGAGCCTGAATCAAAAAGTTTCAGCAAAACTGAGGGAACTCTTGAATACGTTTTCGTAATTAACACAGGTGTTCTCGACACGCGTTATCTTCCGCAGCGTCGCTGCCGTTTCGTCCGCACCTGAGAGCAATAAACGTTTTGTCTTAGCTCCAAATAATCGTTCATGCAAATTTCCCCGAGCTAAATATTCCTACTGCAAAAAATATTGTTTATCATGCTAGGGGCACAGTTACTTATTAATTAGGTAGTCGTTCCGTATCTCGTATTCACGATAAACGTTGGATATATAATTTGAACAACATTGTATATACTGCAAAAACTCTATGTAACGTTTGAAGGCACGTATGCAGCAACTCGTACACATTCGCGCGTGTAGCTGCCACCGTCTCGGAAACACCGACAACTACTTGCGTCTGTAGTCTGTACCAGATGGATGCCCGCCGTAGAAAGCCTCCACAGCTTCGTCGCTGGCCACCAGCACGTGGTAAACAGCAGTAAAGCTGTTTAAACGAGGATCGGCGAAATGATAAGTCTGTAATTATTCTGGCTAAGGCGGTAGACACGGTGATGGCCCGTTGGCGCAGCTGTGTGTTATTGTAATCTGTACTGGGGAATAAAATGGTGAAAACTGTGTACTCGGTGTTTGCGTATTTCTGATCCTTACAGATCCAGTGTCTAAATTAACTAATAATTTGCACGTGGTGTCTTCAGCCGAAGATAAGCCATTACAGAAGTGGCGTCAGTGTGAGATAAATTTTGAAAATCCTACAATCCTGAGGAGGTGCAGCGAAGCGTGAACTCCTCAGCAGTCCCGAGTTGCTGCCGGACAGATGGCCAAGCAGTGGACTGCCTAATCTGCATCATTCCGACAACGCCGGGACATGCAGCGCTGGAATTCAGCTTGGTCTGCTCAACTTTGGCTATAATACAAAGGATAGCGATGGATTTATAACAATTTTTCCTGCGGTTGAGTGATTCGTTGGCGTAGACTGGTCAAAATGGAATAATTCAGAGCGACACGGTTGATCGTCAGACTGTATTGAACGAATCTCCAAGGTAGATGCTATTTTCCTTGACTTCCGGAAGGAGTTCGATACAGTTCCGCACTATCGCCTCATAAACAAAGTAAGAGCCTACGGAATATCAGACCAGCTGTGTGGCTGGATTGAAGAGTTTTTAGCAGACAGAACACAGCATGTTGTTCTCAATGGAGAGACGTCTACAGACGTTAAAGAAACCTCTGGCGTGCCACAGGGGAGTGTTATGGGACCATTGCTTTTCACAATGTATATAAATGACCTAGTAGATAGTGTCGGAAGTTCCATGCGGCTTTTCGCGGATGATGCAGGATGCGAAATGCAGGAAGATCGGCAGCGGATAGGCATTGGCGCAGGGAGTGGCAACTGACCCTTAACATAGACAAATTTAACGTATAGCGAATACATAGAAAGAAGGATCCTTTATAGTATGATTATATGATAGCGGAACAAAGACACTGGCAGCAGTTAATTCTGTAAAATATCTGGGAGTATGCGTGCGGAACGATTTGAAGTGGAATGATCATATAAAATTAATTGTTGGTAAGGCGGGTACCACGTTGAGATTCATTGGGAGAGTCCTTAGAAAATGTAGTCCATCAACAAAGGAGGTGTCTTACAAAACACTCGTTCGACCTATACTTGGGTATTGCTCATCAGTGTGGGATCCGTACCAGGTCGGGTTGACGGAGGAGATAGAGAAGACCCAAAGAAGAGCGGCGCGTTTCGTCACAGGGTTATTTGGTAACCGTGATAGCGTTACGGAGATGTTTAGCAAACTCCAGTGGCAGACTCTGCAAGAGAGGCGCTCTACATCGCGGTGTAGCTTGCTGTCCACGTTTCGAGATGGTGCGTTTCTGGATGAGGTATCGAATAGATTGCTTCTCTCTACTTATACCTCCCGAGGAGATCACGAATGTAAAATTAGAGAGATTCGAGCGCGCACGGAGGCTTTCCGGCAGTCGTTCTTTCCGCGAAACATAGGCGACTGGAACAGGAAAGTGAGGTAATGACAGTGGCACGTAAAGTGCCCTCCGCCACACACCGTTAGGTGGCTTGTGGAGTATAAATGTAGATGTAGATGTAGAGATTTAGGAGTTAAAAGCAGACAAAAGAGGGCATTGCCTCCATAATTACTTGACAAATGATAGGTCATGCAGTGGCTCAGTAAAGATTTTTTCCTTATTGTTATCGTTACCAGTGTTCAGTGGGAAACGCGAGGATGGTTCAAATGACTCTGAGCACTATGGGACTTAACATCTGAGGTCATCAGTCCCCTAGACGTAGAACTACTTAAACCTAACTAAACTAAGGACATCACACATATCCATGCCCGAGGTAGGATTCGACCTGTGACCGCAGCAGCAGCGCGGTTGCGGACTGAAGCGCGTAGAACCGCTGGGCCACGGCGTCCGGCAAACGCGAGGAAGACGTGAAAGATTTCTTTCGGAAACTCGAAGAGGTTGCCCTGTTGGGTTCATAAACTGAATCCTAGAAGTTATCAAATGCTGAATTAAGAAGACAAGAAGCCGCGAAACATTTCGTTAGCGCAGAGCCCACTTACTTGAAATCGGAAGATTATAATGAGCTCAAAACGACAATTGCTTGAAGATTTAACCGAAAATATGCGATAAGAGTCTACAGAGAACAACTTTACAGTCTGCGTACGCAGCAGGACGTATCTGTTAAGCGATTTTCCGCCAAAATTCGAAACTTGACCGCTGAAACTGATGAACAAGTAAAAGACGACACAGAATCGGAGTCAGCTTTTCTGAGCAGAGAGCCTTGGACTAATTCATCCACTGGTTGTGTGGAGAAGAAGTAAGCGAAGCAATCAGAATGGCGCCGTGTAAGACTCCCACGAAGCAGTAGGGGCAGCTGTTGGCTTTGTAGAAGCATTAAGGCGGCTGAATGTCGCTCGAAGAGGAAAGAGTCGCGGTCGCGTTTCGAGCAGCGCCAAAACCGTCGTCGCACAGGCAAGTCCTTAGGTAATAAGGGCTGCTGGCGTTGTTACTGATACAAAGAGTTGCAGTTGTCTAGGAGAATGTTCCACAACGTACTCCGTGCTGGCTGGCCGTCTTTCCTGTTGCCGGCTATGGGGTCATATTCTACAGTTTCAACAACTGTTCCTCCAAGGCCTGTGTACATACTAGACGCACCCGCCTTCCATTGTTAACAGTTCCTTTGAACAAGTCTGTCTCACACAAACGACGAAACACGTGCAAACAGTTTATGGTGCGGTTGCTCTCGGCGGTAACACTTCCCGATACAGTAGTACGGCCGCCCGCCTACTGTCCATGTGGGCCTATTCTTGGTTGGTACAGGGGCCATCGTCTCTCAGCGCTGCAACATACGAAACGTGTCACACCAGAGTGAGTCGGCAGCAGCAGTGAAACGGGGGCCCCCTAGTTCCGACGTGTGAGCGCACCATCGCCATCGACAACACGGCTGCCCTCTTGTGTGGGGAGCTAAAACACTAGTAGAGACAGAACATTCACATTTGCCTGGTGTTTTCTCATGTGTGCTTTGAATCGTTTAAATCTGCACTGTCCAATATCTTTTCTCTCCATCGTCAAGTGTAACGCATTTGCGGCCATACACTGATGAGCCAAGACCTTATGACCACCTGCGTAATAGCTTGTTTGTTCGTCTTTGGAACGAAATACACTCCTGGAAATGGAAAAAAGAACACATTGACACCGGTGTGTCAGACCCACCATACTTGCTCCGGACATTGCGAGAGGGCTGTACAAGCAATGATCACACGCACGGCACTGCGGACACACCAGGAACCGCGGTGTTGGCCGTCGAATGGCGCTAGCTGCGCAGCATTTGTGCACCGCCGCCGTCAGTGTCAGCCAGTTTGCCGTGGCATACGGAGCTCCATCGCAGTCTTTAACACTGGCAGCATGCCGCGACAGCGTGGACGTGAACCGTATGTGCAGTTGACGGACTCTGAGCGAGGGCGTATAGTGGGCATGCGGGAGGCCGGGTGGACGTACCGCCGAATTGCTCAACACGTGGGGCGTGAGGTCTCCACAGTACATCGATGTTGTCGCCAGTGGTCGGCGGAAGGTGCACGTGACCGTCGACCTGGGACCGGACCGCAGCGACGCACGGATGCACGCCAAGACCGTAGGATACTACGCAGTGCCGTAGGGGACCGCACCGCCACTTCCCAGCAAATTAGGGACACTGTTGCTCCTGGGGTATCGGCGAGGACCATCGCAACCGTCTCCATGAAGCTGGGCTACGGTCCCGCACACCGTTAGGCCGTCTACCGCTCACGCCCCAACATCGTACAGCCCGCCTCCAGTGGTGTCGCGACAGGCGTGAATGGAGGGACGAATGGAGACGTGTCGTCTTCAGCGATGAGAGTCGCTTCTGCCTTGGTGCCAATGATGGTCGTATGCGTGTTTGGCGCCGTGCAGGTGAGCGCCACAATCAGGACTGCATACGACCGAGGCACACAGGGCCAACACCCGGCATCATGGTGTGGGGAGCGATCTCCTACACTGGCCGTACACCTCTGGTGATCGTCGAGGGGATACTGAATAGTGCACGGTACATCCAAACCGTCATCGAACCCATCGTTCTACCATTCCTAGACCGGCAAGGTAACTTGCTGTTCCAACAGGACAATGCACGTCCTCATGTGTCCCGCGCCACCCAACGTGCTCTAGAAGGTGTAAGTCAACTACCCTGGCCAGCAAGATCTCCGGATCTGTCCCCCATTGAGCATGTTTGGGACTGGATGAAGCGTCGTCTCACGCGGTCTGCACTTCCAGCACGAACGCTGGTCCAACTGAGGCGCCAGGTGGAAATGGCATGGCAAGCCGTTCCACAGGACTACATCCAGCATCTCTACGATCGTCTCCATGGGAGAATAGCAGCCTACATTGCTGTGAAAGGTGGATATACACTGTACTAGTGCCGACATTGTGCATGCTCTGTTGCCTGTGTCTATGTGCCTGTGGTTCTGTCAGTGTGATCATGTGATGTATCTGACCCCAGGAATGTGTCAATAAAGTTTCCCCTTCCTGGGACAATGAATTCACGGTGTTCTTATTTCAATTTACAGGAGTGTACAATACTGATCCTGCGTGTTGGGGGTCCGGCAGTTTGTTGGTATGTTTGTGGAGGTATGCGGCATTAGATATCTACGCACTGGTCACTTAGTTTGCGTAAACAACGGGCCGCTGATTTGCGTACGGGGTGATGGCGCTCGATAGCGGCCCAGATGAATTCCGTAGGACTTATATCAGTCGAATTTGGTCTCCGAGACATCAACGAGAGTTCACAATAATGCTCCTCAGACCACTGTGGCACGGTTCTAAATCCGAGACACGGACAATTATACTGCCGAAAGATGACATCGTACGCGGGGAGTACCCTCAAGCATAAAGGAATGTAGGTGGCCCGCAGCTGTCAGCGTGCCTTCGATTACTAGCACAGCTCCCATTCGAGCACACGCGAATTTCTCCCACAGCATAATACTGTTCCCACCAGCCCGCGTCCGGGGCGCGCTGCACGTTTCGAGCCGCCATTCATTCGATGATGGCGATTGTCGAGAAGCCCAGCGACCTAGTATAGCAAGACCGATACGTTTCCGTTGATCGACGGTCGAATCCCGATGGTCCCGTTATTGACCCTGTCGTTGGGTCAACATATGAACACGTAGGTGTGGTCTGCTGCGGAGCTCCATGTTCAACAGTGTACGGTGAAGGGTGTGTTCCTAAACACTTGTGCGTGCATCAGCTTTGTGCTCTTTCGGCAGATATGCTACAGATCACCATCTATCCTTACTTACAGAGCAGACAAGCCTTCGAAGCCCACGCTCTGTGAAGAGTCGTGGACGTCCAACCATTTAGTGCCTAGTGGTAGTTTCACTGTCTTTCTGCCTTTTTTTGCAGTGCTCACAACAGTAGCACGTGAACATTCGACCAGCTTCGCCGTTTTCGAGATAATCGTTCGCAGGCTGTGCGTAATAATAATCTGCCCTTTGTCAAAGTCGCTTATCTCAATTGATTTCCCCATTTGCAGCCCATACCTTACATAATTTAGTTACCGCGTCACGTCCCCACAACACCAATAGGCAACTTGCCGCGTCGCGGCAGGAAGTGGACGCATGTCCGTATCACGTTTTCTGCTCTTTATCCTTTCAGGGATCATTTCCTGCAGTCTGTCCCCACTTAGCAAAATCACCGTGTATACAGCCAGAGTGAAAGTAGTTTCACGCCCTACAGCCGTGTGCTGGGATTTGATCTCTTTTTCCGATGACGGGGCACAGATATTTGTAGCAGATAGCAGGACGAGACCACGTCATAGTAATTACAGTATAACGTAGACCTTTTTTCCGATTATACACGAAGGATCACCAACACTGATTTTGGGGAATGGACCAGTTCAGACCTTCTGATCAGCCTCCTAAAATTCGCCAGAGAACAGCAAAAACAAAACACGTTGTAGGCAGGTCGCCTCGATGCCAAGAAAGACCTCTTTTATTGACTGTGCAGCCAAAGAAAAAAAAAAAAAACATGCGTGTGAAATCTTATGGGATTTAAGTGCTAAGGTCATCAGTCCCTAAGCTTACACACTACTTAACCTAAATTATCCTAAGAACAAACACACACACCCATGCCCGAGGGAAGACTCGAACCTCCACCGGGACCAGCCGCACAGTCCATGACTGCAGCGCCTGAGACCGCGCGCCGCAGCCAAACAAATGTGAATTACTGTACGAGATGCACTGTTATGTTTCCAGAAGTGTCGGCCTGATTAAAATGGCGAGGCAGAATGTAGCAACCGTGCAACAACTAAAACGAGCATGTACAATGAAGAGGTTGTATTTCCATGAGGAACGAAGGTTGTTGAAGTGAGATAGAGGTGACGTATTCCAAATTCCATACGTGGTATCAAACGTCACATTCATCAAGGCAAATTTTTGTACTGGTACTACAAAATTGTAACCATTAATCGAAACCAATAGGGAGCTAAAGGTATAAGATTTGGCAGAAGACCGAAAATTTGACAACTGATGAATGGAAGATTTTAGCACCTGTTTTATTGGGGTATGAGAGTCTCTTCAGAGAACATTCGAATTTACCTGTCACTCATTTGTTTCACAATCGTAAACATACTAAACATGCAGCGTCGATTACTCAAAAACCGTATCAGATACAATGCGATCAAAGACAGTTGATAGACTACATGGTTAAAGAGCAATCGGAAGCTCGAATTATAAAAGAGAGCCTGCAGATATACTGTGGTCCTCACTAATAGTTTTTTCAACAGTAAATCGGTTTCTGAAGGCCCACAGTTCCGTTTTTGGTTGATTAATCGAGCTCTGAATGCAGTTACTACACCGGACATTTATCCCTACACCGGGCATTTGTCTCTTAGCAAACTTGATGGAAACTCTGGCTTACTTGACTAGATGTCGAATTGTTTCAGTTTGTGATCCAACAAGATACATCATCAGTTGACACTTCTTCTAGATGACCATTCAAAAACTTCTTTTGTTACTGCAACAGTTGTCTTTAAATACCTTCGTATTCCATTTGGACTTCACATTGTACCAGCTAAGTGATGTATTCACTTTTAGAGGGCTCATCCCAACACAAAATGTTGTGAACCTTCACGAAGTAATAATTTTCGATGAAAACATGAAGAAGCATTCTTCAAGCAGTTTTCGGTTATATAACAAGTGCAAGTCTGTCTTTATCAATAGATAAATGTTAATTTGTACAAATCTGAGTAAACTATATTGGACAACTTACAACCAGTGAAGGTGCCCACCCAGATCCAAAATGAATTGAAATTGTTAAGAATTTTTCTGAAACACAAAATTTAAAGAAATTTTAATCATTCCTGGGACTATCCAGTTTCTATAGAAGATTCAAAGCCGGTTATGAACGTCCAGTGATGCATGTACTGAAAAAGGATGCAAATTTAATTGGTCTACAAATTGCAAAAACGCGACGGAAGAACTTTTAAACTGCCCTAATCACAGCGCCAGTGTTGGTCTATCCAGATTTCGGAAAACCCTTTATTCTTTCAACAAGTGGTTCTAATTCTGCAGTTGGTGTCATTTTTTCCTCAAGAAATTGATGGCCATGAACACCAAACATCATCTGCTTCCAGGCGATTAAAGAAAGGGGAATGTAATTATGCTACAACAGAATAGCAGCTTTCTGTCTAGTTTCTGGAGTAACACATAACTGATGTTTTTTTTGGCAGGAACAGAACTCACATTAATTACAGACCATATAGCACTGAAATGGTTACTAAGTATGAAAGATCTTACTTCCAGATTAACAAGATAGACTTTAAGACTACGTGAATTCCAATTTAAGGTTATTCAGAAACCTGATAAATCACATGTGAATGCCAAACTGATGAGCATAAAAGTTCACGTCTGTGTTATAAGTTGGAGGGAAAGAGTTAAAAGCGGCCAAGAGTGATAACCTGCAATTGCAAAATATGAAACGACGATTCACGTTTTGTCAAAATAGGAGGAGTGTTGTATAAAGCATTAGTAAAGAAAACTGCATAGTTATTCTACAAAACATGGAACTACATGGAACAACGCAATTCCTTATTGTCTTAATTCTGTGGCAATAAAGGAACAGACATTAAAAATCTGAGATGTATTGGTGACCAAGTTGTAAAGATGAAACTTCCTGGCCGATTATAACTGCGTGTCGGACCGAGACTCGAGCTCGGGACCTTTGCCTTTTGCGGGCAAGTGTTCTACCATCTGAGCTACCGAAGCACGACTCACGACAAGTCCTCACTGCTTCAATTCTGCCAGTAGCTCGTTTCCTATCTTCCAGACTTCACCGAAGCTCTTCTGTGAACCTTGCAAGGTTCGCAGAAGAGCTTCTGTGAAGTTTGGAAGGTAGGAGGCGAGGTACTGGCAGAATGGAATCAGTGGGGACGGGTTGTGAGTAGTGCTTGGGTAGCTCAGATGGTATGTACCGGCACGGTAGCTCAGTGTGTTCGATCAGAGCTGCCTGGCCTCTGTAATAAAAAACTGAGTGAGAGGATGAACAACGAACTTCAAAGGATGTCATGTGACGTCCGCTACCACCATATATAACGAACAGAATGCAAAAAAATGGTATAGCACTTTCCCACGAAAGGGAAAGGTCCTGAGTTCGAGTCTTGGTCGGGCACACAGTTTTAATCTGTCAAGAAGTTTCATATCAGCGCACACTTCGCTGCAGAGTGAAAATCTCATTCAAGTTGTAATAATGATGTTTTTGAGTATGTTCCACAATGTGATACCTGTAAAAGGTGAAATAATTTGGGAAGAGCTACGGCACCATTGCAAAAATTGCCAGACTAGTGACCCATTCAAAAGGGTAGGATTCGATGTTGTAGAAACACACCTACGACTTAGGATGGGATTAAATACACATTGACAGTGTTAGGTCATTTTTCCAGATACACACTAATGAACCCAATACCTGGTTAGAGCATTCAGACCTTAGTTAAATATCAGACCATAGTTAAATATTTTGTAAAAGAGTAGATTCTGAAGTTCGGGTCACCGTCAAGCATAGTCAGTGATAAAGGAATGAATTTTACGAGAGATTTGCTTAAACAGACTTGTAACCTGATGCAAATAACTCATTTAAGAACTGAAACAATACACCATGAAGGAAATGGATGCGTTGAGCGAGTCCACAGAACGATGATTAGCCACTACATGGCCAACAAACGTAACAACTTGGAAGTTTGTCTGTTGTATTTTGTAAGTACCTAAAACACAGAAATTCACGTGTCCCCTGGCCTAAGTCGGTACGAAATCGTGTATGGAAGGAAGATGCATTCACCACTGGACTTTGCCTGACCAAGTAAAGGAGACATGGAGGAGAGTGAAACAGCAACATCATCAGTCCTTTCATCACCAAGCAAAACAACATGATCATCAAGCAGTCATGCTGCATTAATTGATTGGAAATCTTTCTGCTTGAGCAACTAAGTGTTAAAGAAGAGCCAGGTCACAAAGTTTAACAAGTTTTGGAAAGGACCACACCCATTCTTGGAGGTGTTGTTATCAATCCCCCTTAGGCCCCGATTGTGTTGTCGTTCGATTCTACTCCATAAGAATCCCGTAAAGGTATTTCTGAGTAGATTGACTGCAGAGCTGCAAGACGACGGCAAGGATTGATTCAGGGGCAGACCAGCTGTTCCTAAATCCAGGAAGGACGCACACCAGACCTCGGTGCTGAGGCATCGCCGCACACCGAGCGAACCTGCCTCAGGCACCTCTATAATCTCCAACAAACCAACCTGCCCCAGACATACCTACAACCTCCGTACACGCGTGTAGTTTTTTTCAGTCATGTGCCTATGTGAATGCGTTGTGCAGATATATCATTGCAACCATTACGTAGCTTCCTGCAAGAGATGCATTTGTATTATGCTGACTGTTTAACTTTAGTGCTCATAACTAATTTACCATATTCAATGTAATTCTAACTTGTGCTAACATAGTATATTCAGTTAACATTTTTTTCTTCTTTAGACCCAGCAGCATAATATATCTCTGATAACTATATGATTATTACACTAGATGCACCAAATAGATGCTTATAATAAGTAATCTTTATTCACGACAGACTGTTTCGGCTTTCGCCATTTTCAAGTACATCTAGATTGACGTGACGTCCATATTACGTCGTTAGTGGGCTGTATTGGAACTGTCACTGTTTTAGTAAAATGGTAAATGTTGCCAGTATCTTGAAAATAAAATGTTAATTACGATGTGATAGTAGTTTGACAATTCCACTCTTACGATGCTTTATGTTTACTTTGCAGTCTGTCGTGAATAAAGATCAGTTTGTGCATCTACTCTAATAATCATGTTGTTATTCCATCAGCGTTGTAGAAACAGTGTCGTAGAAAAGTGGTGTGTTGTTTGAGCCATAAGCACACATCGTAGTTCCAACAAGTAATGTTTTACTTGTACTTAAGTATAATTTAAGTGAAATTCAACAAAAATTCCATTCCGTTATAGAGAAAATTGATATAATTCGTTAAGTTAAGGAAAACGACACAGTTTTGGAAATGGGGACGTCTTGGTAAAACAAGTGGATCACCACCAAAATGCAGGTAGGGCGTACATTTGCTAATTGTGGAAAACAGATTAACTGTTCCTTAAACCATTTGCCACAAAAAAAAACCTCGATCTACATTCATTGCCGGCCGGTGTGGCCGTGCGGTTCTAGGCGCTTCAGTCTGGAATCGCGTGACCGTTCCGGTAGCAGATTCGAATCCTGCCTCGGGCATGGATCTGTGTGATGTCCTTAGGATAGTTAGGTTTAAGTAGTTCTAAGTCCTAGGGGACTGATGACCACAGCAGTTAAGTCCCATAGTGCTCAGAGCCATTTGAACCATTTTTTTCCTACATCTATTGCTAGATATAAGCGTAATTTGGAAATAGATAAGATTCTATTTACCTGTTTGATGTAGCAACAGGGCGCAGTTCAGGTTATGTACCAACCAACGGATTATTTACTTATCATTAGGTTCAAAATGGTTCAAATGTCTCTGAGCACTATGGGACTTAACTTCTGAGGCCGTCAGTCCCCTAGAACTTAGAACTACTTAAACCTAACAAACATAAGGACATCACACACATCCATGCCCGAGGCAGGATTCGAAACTGCGAGCGTAGCGGTCGCGTGGTTCCAGACTGTAGCGCCTGGAACCGCTCGGCCACTCCGGCCGGATTATCATTAGGGATCGAAGATATTTTGTACCTCTGAATGAGCAAGATCGGCGTATGAATAATCGAGGGAACAAATTAATCTGTCCAGAATCGGAAGCTTTCTTAGACAGTAGAGTATAGAAATGTGAGACAGAATTGTTTATGAATAATCCTCCGAGAGATGATCACCCTAGAACGAAATGCATCTTTAGAAGCCATTTCTTAGACGACGTCCCGGCGGTATAATTTACTACTTCAGTTCAACCCCCGGTGTGACTTTTACGGGTAAAAATTTTGATAGATACGAACTACCTTTCACATTCAATGTTAAGTGGTTGTGGACCACTTTTAAATGCTAACGACTTTGAATTGTAATGTGACGTTTTTGATATACCTTATGTATTGCCAACTACTTTTCGTGCAGCTGAAAAGTTTTCATTAATGATAATATCACCCGATTATTACACTGAGTCATAGATATTAACATATGCAAGACATTCTGTGTCTAGGTTCCCCAGGGATAACGGCTTATTTATGGGTATCCTTAAAAATTTAATGGATACTAGCAATCAGTTAAATTTCATCCAAGCCGCAAAACAGTATTTCAGTTACCTTAATCCATATTTAGTTGTTAGTATTGTGTTATTCAAAATGGTTCAAATGGCTCTGAGCACTATGGGACTTAACTTCTGAGGTCATCAGTCCCCTAGAACTTAGACCTACTTAAACCTAACTAATCTAAGGACATCACACACATCCATGCCCGGGGCAGGATTCGAACCTGCGACGTAGAGGTCGCGCGGTTCCACACTGTAGCGCCTAGAACCGGTCGGGCACTGAGGCCGGCTGTGGTATTAACACTTCTATTTACTTGTTTTGTTTCTGTAGCATATGTCACACACTAAGTTGTTACTGTATTTTAAAAGCTCACTCAATAGTACCAACCCTAATATTGTTTGCAAATGAAATAAAGGTTGCAATGCCTCTTGATGCCGCAACAGACTGACGATGCTCAGGTGGTCGTCGTGAGCCACGTGATTGCGAGGGCTACAGGCAGGCGCTCTACCACGCTGACCAGCCCTGAGAGTTAGTGTCTCCACAGACAAGGATCGCACCGAGTACCAGGCATGCTCGACACATTGGTGACTCTCGATAAATCTGTCAGCATTCGATCTAAGGCGGCAAACATTGCGACGGCGGGTTGGCGTAGCGTGCATGTTATTGTAGCCTGCATTTGAGAATAAATTGTTGAAAATAACTTACTCGGTGTTCGCATATTTCTACTCCCCACGGACTTAGTGCCTACTTTTCCTAATAACTAGCACGCGGTGTCTTCAGTCGTACATATTACGTGTATGTACCACGCGTTGAACACTTACCTCTCTTTCTTGGCGTTATTCCTATTTTCGGGGTTCCCACAGAACTGGCACTCAGCCAGTAATTATTTTTATTTCTGTTGCCGGGCGCTTTTCCTGTTGCTCCATTGTCTCGTTAAATAAGGGTGGATGGAATACGTGTAGGCCAACTGTTCGCAAATTGTGTTACTTTTGTTCCGTAAGTTAACTGACTCTGTGTTCTGTTTCTGAGCCGGACATGAGGACTGTTCCAGCTAGTGCTTACATGGGTGTATTCTAGTCACTTGCAGATGTTCAGCTGACTACTTATTTCTAGTCATGTGTGAAAATAGAAGAACGGCTTTCATCTGCGTTTGTTAGACAGAGTCAAGTGAAGTCCCACACGTTGCATAAGATGCAGTCTCTCATGTAACGAGGTACATTCATGTTCAAGTCCAAGTAATGTGTGCTGTTATTTTGCAGCATACCAACAGATAACAGTGTTGTGTAGGCCATAGCTGATCACTCCATGCGCGTTTCCACTTCAGTAGTTACACTTACGTACTTCAGTGTGTTATCTATGTTGGCTTTTTTCCATTTTCACATATCGACGCCACATCTACTACACTTGCGCCCTTACCTATTACAGTTGTGCAAAACTTACTATAGATACCGTTGCTTGTTGCTTACCCCACTCAGTGTCAGATGTGTGAAATACACTCCTGGAAATGGAAAAGAGAACACATTGACACCGGTGTATCACACCCACCATACTTGCTCCGGACACTGCGAGAGGGCTGTACAAGCAATGATCACACGCACGGCACAGCGGACACACCAGGAACCGCGGTGTTGGCCGTCGAATGGCGCTAGCTGCGCAGCATTTGTGCACCGCCGCCATCTGTGTCAGCCAGTTTGCCATGGCATACGGAGCTCCATCGCAGTCTTAAACACTGGTAGCATGCGGCGGCAGCGTGGACGTGAACCGTATGTGCAGTTGACGAACTTTGAGCGAGGGCGTATAGTGGGCATGCGGGAGGCCGGGTGGACGTACCGCCGAATTGCTCAATACGTGGGGCGTGAGGTCTCCACAGTACATCGATGTTGTCGCCAGTGGTCGGCGAAAGGTGCACGTGCCCGTCGACCTGGGACCGGACCGCAGCGACGCACGGATGCACGCCAAGACCGTAGGATCCTACGCAGTGCCGTAGGGGACCGCACCGCCACTTCCCAGCAAATTAGGGACACTGTTGCTCCTGGGAAGCCGTTCCACAAGACTACATACAGCATCTCTACGATCGTCTCCATGGGAGAATAGCAGCCTGCATTGCTGCGAAAGGTGGATATACACTGTACTAGTGCCGACATTGTGCATGCTCTGTTGCCTGTGTCTATGTGCCTGTGGTTCTGTCAGTGTGATCATATGATGTATCTGACCCCAGGAATGTGTCAATATAGTTTCCCCTTCCTGGGACAATGAATTCACGGTGTTCTTATTTCAATTTCCAGGAGTGTAGATCATGCTATAACTATAAAAGTTTTCACTGTGATGTACCTTGTGTATTGTCTATTAAACCGGGGACCTAGAAACGATGGAGAGGCTTCTCTTAGCCGTAGCCCTCAGTGGTTCACAACCCCACAACAGGCCACAGCAGTCCACCCACCCCACCACTGCACCACACCGAACCCAGGATTATTGTGCAGTTCGGCCCCCAGCTCCTAGTGTAACTCCAAATGTTTGCGTCGTAGAGTAATTGTGGCGTACGCGTACGTGGAGACAGTATTTGCGCAGCAATCGCCGACATAGGCGGAATAAGGTGAACCAGCCCGCATTCGCCGAGGTAGATGGAAAACCGCCTTATAACCATCCACAGGTTCGCCAGCACACCGGACCTCGACACTAATCCGCCGGGCGGATTCATAACGGAGATCGGCACGCCTTCCCGCTCGGGAAGCAGCACGTTAGACCACGCGGCTAGCCGGCGGGCTGTGATGTAGCTTGATAATGCCCAAAGAGGCGACATTAGGTAATTGCTAAATTTCAGAATAAAATTCCATCGTCAGTTACAAATATATTTTTAAATCGTTTTACCGGTTTCGACACATTAATTTGTAACCTTCAGAAGTTTAGTATTGTTTTAGCAGATGAAAATATCTTCTTCACAGAAGCTTAATGCCATGACACATCCAAAAATGTGCATATTGTACATGATTATTGTAAACACAGATCAACAATTTACGGTAACTGAATCGCATCTATGTGTAAGTCAAGCTGTTGTGCTAGCAGCAAGGATCATATATCAGACACATGTTGTAATTCAAGAGGGCAGGGATTCTTCTGCTTGCTTGTCGCACAACTTGAGGCATCTGCGCAAAGGCGGAAGTGCAGTATGCACTGAGAGACTATCGGCAGAAGAGAAGGGAGAGCAGCGCCCAGTCTTCAGTCGAAACATGTCAACATCAGATAAACCAGCACTATCACTCCAAATCTTAAGGACTGCAAAATATATCCACCATCAACATTCTCAGGTATCGACGATGGTGAGTTAGATCTTGTAAACAGCGGTACCAAGTGCATGACATTGTGTGGAATAGTGAACAACATGGACACAGCTGATTTCGGAAACAGGCATATGAAGTAATGTAATTGCTTTTTTCTCAATGTGCCTAGCAGAAAATTCTGTATATGAAAATGACAGTTTCTATTCGTCAGATATCACAAAGTTGAACTCTACGAGACATAAATGTTCACGCTCTGAAAGAAGATTATTGTGTGCCTGCGTTTAATTCGGAACTGTTTTAGTTCTCACAGACAAAGTCATAGGTTTTGGTTATGATCTAAATGCTTTTCACAAGTGAACGGTATATTTGTACCATCCGTTTGCGTGAATGATTTCTTAAATGCGAGATTTAAAACTTCGGCTTTCCTTTTGCTATCTTCTATTGCCACACTAGATTAGTCAACGACTAACTGGATAGCGGCGTTCGATCCTTTTAGCAACTTTACGTTGTGCCAGAAAGAAGGATCACTGCAATATGTATCCATTTTAGCCAACACAGTAGCAAAAATTTTTATGGAAAGGTGGAGATAATCCAAAACTTTCGGATCGGAAAAATGAATGAAACGAGCTTGGATATACAAATCAAACTTTTAAAATGTTTAGCTTCGTGATTTGAGCTAAAATTAATCGTTTTGAAGCCCTAGCGATGATCTACGTTATGAAACATCACCTTACAAAACTCTGTCGAGAAGTATTCAACATAGCGATATTAGATCACTTTAAGTATGGCTTGTTCAGTCCCCACCCAATTCATATGCAGAACTTCGCTTCACCGCCCTCATCGCATCCTCCAGCAACCACATATATGTAGCATAACTTGCCCGCACCATAGAGCGACATCTTCCATCGGTGTTTCCCACCTTGGTACTGGTAATGTGCTACGAAACGGTGCCGTGCCCTGTGCCTACGTGGGAGAAGCTTGACCTCTGTAACCTCGCACACAACCTGCTCTACGACCACCGACACAATCGAACATAGCTTACTGTCTCGAGTTGAAACCGTCGTGTGGAACTGGCCCTCACCACCAGGACAACGCCAGCCACACTGGAAATGTTTCCCACCCGCCAAATCCCACAGCTGGGTTTGGCTGGCTGGGCGTTTATTGCGCCATATAGACGACACACTCCGCCCTTGAAGGCTTCGTTGATCGTCTCTCAAATCGTCATTGTTATCTAATGAAGCAGCTGTGAACCTAATACAAACCTAGTTTACATATTTAATTCTCATTGTAGTGTCCACACCATAATCCCCGAGTAGCATGTTTCCCCCACATACCCCTCCTTTCCCGAATCTCCCCCCCCCCCCCCCCACCACCACCACTTATTCTCACATACTACTGAAAAGGGGTATGCTTTTTATATTTTACGTTAAAAACTATTGGGGTCTATGAGACAGTCCGGTGACCTTAGTAGTAATTAGCGTTCAAAGCATATTTAACTTGCACGAGCTGATGAATTCCTTAAAGATATAGTTCACTAAGTTCATGCCAAGTGTTGTCCCAGTTTAGCAGAAGAGTACAGTAAATTTCCTTGAGACAGAAGAGCTCCTGTCCAGAAATTAGCACGGATTTAGAAACCTTCGCTCGTGCGAAACTCAGCTTGTCCTTTTCTCACATGACACAGTGCGAGCCATGGATGAAGGGCAACAGGCAGATTCCATTTTCTTTGATTTCCGAAAAGCATATGAAATAATGCCCCAGTGAAGAACATTAAGGTACGAGCATATGGACTAGATTCTCAGATATGTGAATGGCTCAAAGACTCCTTAAGTAATAAAACCTGATGATGATGGTGATTATGATGAAGTCCCATACTCCGTGACGGAGCGTAGGGAACGATGCGGGAGACCCGCGCCGCTTTACTAGGCAAGGTCCTAGTGGAGGTGGTTTGCCATTGCCTTCCTCTGACCGTGATGGGGATGAATGATGATGATGAAGACGACACAACAACACCCAGTCATCTCGAGGCAGAAAAAATCCCTGACCCCGCTGGGAATCGAACACGGGACCCCGTGCTTGGGAAGCGAGAACGCTACCGCGAGACCACGAGCAGCGAAAAAAAGTAACTACCCATATGTGGTAACATCTTATGAGACGAAACTGCTTAGGTCATCGGTCCCTAAGCCTACACACTACTTAATCTAACTTAAAGTAACTTACGCTACGGACAACAAACACACCCATACCCGAGGGAGGACTCGAACCTCCGACGGGGGGAGCCGCGCGGACCGTGACAAGACGCCTGAGACCGCGCAGCTACACCGCGCGGCAATAAAACCTAGTAAGTTGTCCTCAAAGGCGAGAGTTCGCAGAGGCAAGGGTATCGTCAGGAGTGCCCCAGGGTTGTGTGACATCATCTCTGTTATTCTCTACATACATAAATGATCTGACGGACAGGGACGGAGGCAATCTACGGGTTTTTGCTGATAATGCTGTGGTGTACGGGAAGCTGTCGTCGTTAAGTGACTGTAAGAGGCTACAAGACAATTTAGACAAAATTTCGAGTTGTTTTCATGAATGGCAGTTTGCTCTAAATCCAAAAAAAGTAAGTTTATACAGATGAGTAGGAATAATAATCCAATAATGTTCGAATACAGTATTAGTAGCATTCTGCTTGACACAGTCACATCGATTAAATTTCTAGACGTCTAGATATAATGTTGCTAAGCGATCTGAACTGGAACGAGCACGTAAGGACGGTAGTAGGGAACGCAAAAGGTCGATTCCGGTTTATTGGAGATTTTACGAAAGTGTGGTTCATCTGTAAAGGAGGCCGCCTATAGGACACTAGTACAAGACCCATTCTTGAGTACTACTCGAGTACTTGGTGCCCCTACTAGGTCGGATAAAGGAGGACATCGAAGCAATTCAGAAGTGAATGAGATTTTCACTCTGTAGCGGAGTGTGTGCCAATATGAAACTTCCTGACAGATTAAAACTGTGTGCCGGACCGAGACTCAAACTCGGGACCTTTGCCTTTCGCGGGAAACTGCTCTACCATCTGAGCTATCCAAGCACGACTCCCACTCCGTCCTCACAGCTTTAATACTGCCAGTAACTCGTCTCCTACCTTCCAAACTTTACAGAAGGTGTCCTGCGAACCGTGCGGTTCTAGGCGCTACAGTCTGGAACCGAGCGACCGCTACGGTCACAGGTTCGAATCCTGCCTCGGGCATGGATGTGTGTGATGTCCTTAGGTTAGTTAGGGTTAATTAGTTCTAAGTTCTAGGCGACTGATGACCTCAGAAGTTAAGTCGCATTGTGCTCAGAGCCATTTGAACCATTTTTTCTCCTGCGAACGTTGCAGAACTAGCTCTCCTGAAAGAATGGATATTGCGGAGACATGGCTTAGCCACAGCCTGAGGGACGTTTCCAGAATGAGGGTTTCACTCTGCAGCGGAGTGTGCGCTGATATGAAACTTCAGGAGTGCTAGTTATGCAAGGTTCGCAGGAGAGCTTCCGTAAAGTTTGGAAGGTAGGAGACGAGGTACCGGCAGAAGTAAAGCTGTGAGGACGGGGCGTGAGTCGAGCTTGGGTAGCTCAGTTGGTAGAACACTTTCCCGCGAAAGGCAAAGGTCCCGAGCTGGAGTCTCGGTCCGGCACACAGTTTTAATCTGCCAAGAAGTTTAAATTCAGAAGTGTTTTGCTAGATTTGTTACTCGTAGGTTTGATGAACACGTGAGAACTACGGAGATGCTCCGTGAACTCAGCTGGGAATCATGGAAGGAATACGAAGTTCTTTTCGCGGAACACTGTTTTGAGTGTTAAGAGAACCGGCACTGGAAGCTGACTGCAAAACGACTCTATTGCCGCCGTCCCGTAACGACCACGAAGATAAGAGAAATTAGAGCTCGTACGGAGACGTACAGGCAGTCGTTTTTTCTTCGCTTTATTTTCGAGTGGAACAAAAAAGGACGTGACGTAGTGGTACAAGGTACCCTCCGCCACGAGCCACACGGTGGCTTGCGTAGTATGTAGATGCGTATGTAATTAAAATTTCTTTTTTTCGTTTCCTGTCCTTCTTTAGTTGCTTCAAAATTCATGGAGGTATCTTCCGTCTTTGCAACTACATAAAAGGCAGTGTGTTTTTTTTCATATGCGTTTCGCTTCTTTTACTTATGAATCATCTTCATTGACCCGTGAGAAATTAATAATAAATGCATTATGTAGTAGTTACAAGTACGTTTTACGTTACTATGTTACGTTTTCTAATGTTATTATCTTGTTTTTCAGGATAGAAAGAATACAGTGTAGGCACACATACGTTCAACACAGTGAAAATTGCAAATGTCGCTGAGAAATGTCGAAAATCGGCCATCTTGAGTATGAAGACCGTATCAACACATCTCCAGGACGACACACATGGACTAGCAACATTGGAAATTTTAACACCAAACGATAATTTAACCTCACGAAACTTGTGCTGGAAAAGTTATTCCTAAGCTGGAAAACAAGAGAATAACATTAGAAAAAGTAAAAGAGTAACGCACTTGTAACTACTACATAATGCATGTATTAAAAACATAAAAAAACATGTATTACAGGCCGCTGATCATGCTTCATAAAAAAAAAGCGAAACATGTGCGGCAAAAGCAAACTGCCTTTCAATTATTTGCAATGACGGAACATACCTCCATGAAAATTTCTTTGGTCTGGCAATAGCGCTTATCCGAAGACATTCCTAGATCTCTAATTATATCAGCCTTAAAGCTTGGATTGGTTGGCTGATTTGGGGGATGAGACCAAACAGCGAGGTCATCGGTCACATCGGATTAGGGAAGGATGGGGAAGGAAGTCGACCGTGCCCTTTCAAAGAAACCATCCCGGCATTTGCCTGAAGCGATTTAGGGAAATCACGGAAAACCTAAATCATGATGGTCGGTCGCGGGTTTGAACCTCGTCCTCCCGAATACGAGTGCAGTGCGCTAACCACTCTGCCACCTCGCTCGGTTTAAAGCTTGCAAATGAACGATGTTGCTCACAGGTCCAGTCGCCACATTCTTTGCACGTCATTGTACGTAAAAATGAAGAAAGATAAGCGTGTCACGAAATGTTCATTGCGA
Source organism: Schistocerca gregaria (assembly GCF_023897955.1). Lineage (NCBI taxonomy): Eukaryota > Metazoa > Arthropoda > Insecta > Orthoptera > Acrididae > Schistocerca > Schistocerca gregaria. Next base: position 803,226,252 of record NC_064931.1, read on the forward strand.
TGTTTGTTTCACACCTATTTTGGCCTCGTGTAGGTTCCTCTGAATGAGTTCAGTGTAATGCCTCCACGATTTCCCCAAGAAAACTGCTGGCGTACATTCTCCCATACTTCTACATCTGAGTTTGTAGTCTGCGTCCAAAGATCGCTGCTAGACATTTAACTCCAACCTCTATTCGGAAGTCAGAAGCTAAATGAAATGAAAGAGGTTTCTGTATTACGGGACGTACTGGAAGATATGTGCTCTATGCTCAACGACCTCACCCAATACAAATAGATAACCAATTAAAAAGTCAATTAATTCATACCTACAGCCATATTACACGACAGGCATACGCGACAAGGGTATATATATAATTATGTTGCGCAATAATGTTATCTTATATCGAATAATCTAAGAAAATGCGGTACACTGTTTATTCGCGTTATTTTACTGCTCACTGCACACACACACACACACACACACACACACACACACACACACACACACACACGTCCATGATGATCCTCCTGTTTTTGTGTTACGGTCTTCGTGTTTTCCTGTCTGTTTGCTTGGAAAAGTTAGTCAGCATCCTTCCACATTTGATGTTGACCTTAGGAAAATGGAAGGAGGTTAGTATATTATACGTTAGAGATCTTGAGACTTCATAGTAAGATGCAGTATATTTTGTCTGTGTTCTATTGGATTACAAAGCTAGTTGTCATTACTTTATATTAATTTGTTAACAATCACTACTCTATGTTCTCTAAACAATCCTTAACTTCCTTGTATGTATTTTTTAAGTGGTATGCTTCACCGAACTTTTTAAATATCTTTATTTTATTTATCTCTTTAATTTATTGTACGATTTCATTTTCTCCCACGAAATTGTATTTTGTGGTTTGCTGAACACCGGGAAGATGTTCGTGATGTTACCGAAGATGTACACCCGCTTGAAGCCTTAACTTAGCGCTTCGGAGAACAACTCGTACAAAAATAAAAGAGAATAACAGGTCAGGACGGAACGTCTCATCTCATTATTTGTACTTTCTTGCCACGGACACCCGCGGTACACTTCCAGAAAATCAATTTCCATTCCTCCCTGCAGATGGAATTAGAAGGAAATGTCTTCTGAAGCATTTCCATTAGTCCCGCAAGAGAGGGACAGGTCGAACACCGACGGAGAAGCGTGTATAAATGAATTTACATAGCAAATCTTCTATCAATACTGGTGGCCTCCGTGTAGAGAAAGAGAATTCGCTCGCGAATGCTTATAACAATGGAAAAAAATACGCACATAGTCTTCTGCTGTTATTTAACACAGAGACACGGCTACGCGATGAAAACGAAAATCTGACATTGTAGCAAAGGACCCACATCGTCCACTAATAATCAAGACACAATCATACGGAGTATCTTCGCAGATATGCTACTGACTCGACGAATGGAACATTTGTAAAATTGAAAAGATGCTACAAAAAACTTGAACACAATTTCCGCTTGATTTAATGAATATTAGGTCTCTTTAAATGTGAATAAATATAAAATAATGCGTGTAACACAATTGGTACTATCCGACTACAAGGTTGGTGGTCAACATCTAGACAGCATTGCATTCTTTTAAAATTTTTAGAGGTGATAGTAAGAAGCGATATGAAAACTGACGTACGCGTAAGGACAGTAGTCGAGGACGCTTATATTTGTTGGAGCTGTTCCAGAAAGGTCCACTGCATCTGCAAAGGAACTTGCCAACAAAGCTAATACTAGGGTAGGTCTCTGTTATTTTGTGTTCTTATCAAGTAGACATGGGAGCAGACATCGAACGATTTCAGAGATAAACTGCAGGAATCGTAAAAAGCATATCTGGGACCGTAACAGGTTAGTACAGCGCATATAAAAGCACAGACGAGGTGCTGAACCGGTTTTCAAGGAATACTGCGATTATGAGAGAGTGGGGTGCATACGGAGACACATAGACTCTCGTATTCCCTCGCTCAGTACTCTAACGGAACAGGAGAGACCACGGCTAATATTGATACAATGTACTGTCCACCGTCAACTCTACTGTGGCTTGCACAGGACACATGTAGATGTACAAGTTAATAAGGACATACGAGAAATTGCTGTCTTCTAATTCACAGCAACAGAGCAGCAGGAAACATTTAGATTAATAAATATATATAATTAACGTATTGAGTCTCACTGTTTTTGTAATTGTTCGCCCAAACGCTCAACTTCATTATTACCGAAAACTCCGAACGGGAGCTTACGCTAAGGTAAAAAACACCACTCGACTTTAGGCAATAATATTTTCGTTTGTAGGTAAGGCTGTGAGCCCGGAGCGTTGTGAACAAGCGGCTGACGAGCCGGCAAGCAAGCCCGCTCCTGTTTTAATTTTCCCTTTGATACATCGTTCGCGTTTGCCGGCGCGCAACATTAAACGCCCTGAAGTCGCTGTGACAGCGGCCACGAGAGATGTTCTTTTTAAGGGCATAGGAAGCAAAATAAAGCGGGCCCAGGTCCACTACAAAAGGTGGCAGCATTCGTCTGACGACAGAATCAAGGTAGACATTTATTTTCGCTGCTCTTGTCTGTTGTCAGTTTGTGGGACGGCCAAGAGAGACAGCGGAACCTCTTCTTTCGCAGTTCAGCCTTACTGTCATGTGCAATGTACATGAAATCGAATCGACTTACTAAAATGCTAAGAAGAGCTAGACGTAACAAAATCAGCTCTAAAATAATATTAATCGCGCTCGTATAATTAGAGTAAAGATGTCAAAATTACATAGAAACCGAATCGCACAAAATGATAACAGGGAATCTGGTGTAATATAGCGTGCTGCAAAAACTTTTTGTTTGAAAATCGTAACTGTAATCTTTAATCTCATACCATCACAAAATTTTGTACACCCAAAGATAGAATTTCCGTTTATTTTCAACAGGGAAAGAGTTCTATAACACGAAAATAAATTTTTACCTCCTTGTAACTAGTGAACAAGAATTTAAATACAAGGTTTTCTCGGTTCATTACCCCATAGCATAATTAATTTTGGATTGTCGCTCACAATAAATTCGTTCTCTATTAGCAAAGTACCACGACTAGCTGATTTTATCGGTGTGTAATAGCAGCCACCAAGGAGAGTTGCGCAATTATTTCCCATCATGTCTGACGTTTGTGTGATTCAGAGGCGGGCGTTAAATTGGGTACACGAGTGCTTCCAAAATAACAGTGAATGTATCCCAGTGCAAGCTGTGTAGCCTCGCCTTACTAATGTACTTCGCGTTGCAAGTTGTTCTGTCTTCTCACGTTCATCTACATTTCATAGACTCCTCTTTAGCCGGTCAGTAACTCTTTTTAATTCAGTACCCAACTTTCTGAGAGTTTTACTCCATCTGTAGAAACGTGTCTTCCATTTATGATGTAATCCATTTTTCCTATTTTTTTCCTTCTTTACTTCTTAAACATTTCGTTCTAAAGTTTTCAAAATGATAATCGTATTCCATTCGTCTCTCCTGAATTTTCCAGTTTCTATTGAGTAGTCTATTCTGGTTGGAGACTGAGATCCAGGAAAAGTCAGCGAACACGCTGTACTCAGTAAAAATATCGAAATGACAGCTTGCATTTAAGAGAACAACAGATATGGAAGAAGTATGTTGGCAAATTAAATGAAGCCCAAGAACATTATACACGACGAAAACTGGAGCATGAATTGGAACGTGACAAAACACCGTGGACCAAAGATGGTGAAATGGGAAGCCGAGAAAGCTATTCAGGACTTCAGAGGAAAGAAAGCAATAGACTGTGATAAAATACCAGTTACAACACTAGAATCCTTGGATAAGGGAACAGCTTACTGAATGATCAACGTTGTCTATAGGAAATATGGCGAAGGCTTTTGGTTTGAAGTTTTAGCTAAAACCATTCTAGCCCCTTAATCTAAGAAATAGAACGCCAGAGAATATAATGATTAGTGAACAATAAGTGTCATATTCCTCATTAGAAAGGCCCTTTTTAGGTTCTTACCCAGAAGCTTTGAAAGAAAACTTGATGAAAATATGAGGGAGGATCAATTTGAATTCAGGACAGGAAAAAAATCACAATATGACGTTGGATGTTTGAAGATGATACGCCGTAGACTGTTGGAATTTAACAAGGATATGCACATCTGTTTTGAAATGTGTTTGACACAGTTGATTGGAACATTCTTCTGAAGTCTTGACAGATGTTGGTGTAGACTGGAAGGACAGGAGGCTGATAAAGGAGCCACACACAAGACAAAAAGTTGGAGTTGAGGGAACAGACGAGACGGGTACTAGAAGAGGTGGTAGACAAATGTGTTGTGTCTCACCAGCATGTGGTGGAACAGGCGCTGCATCATTGTGAAAGATACAGCGCCAAGCGAGTGTGCCGCATCATAGCATAGCACACAAAGTACTTGAAAATGAAATAAAAAATTCAGGTAACTTTTCCAGACTTTGTCAGTATATGCTTCAGTAGATTAATGTTAAAGGTGTAAAATCGTAGAATGATCAAATGAATAAGTTTTACTAAATATTTTATTTTTAGGAAAAAAATAAATGGCGCTAAATAATGCAGCTAGAAAGCTAAAAATTCTCCAGAATGTGAAAATTATGTCACAATCAGAAGTTACAAGTCTCATTTTGATCGGTGCTATATTTTGGTCAAAATCGGCGTTTTTACGAAAATTTGAATACTAGACTCAGAAAGACGAAAATTCCTATGTAGCCTGAGTTTAACATAAAAACATTAACAATTGACTCCGTTAAGCTACCTCCCATAGTTTTCAATTAATTTCCTAAAAACTAAATTTTGAACAAAAACGTCCTTTTCGTAATAGATTAGGTATCATTTGTAATTGTTATATGAAGTTCTAATTACAACACTCGGTTACATTAAGGAAATCATACATCTGTACCAAGTTTCAAGACTTTAGTGTGAATAACAATCAAGACAAGGACTCTTAAAGAGACAGTTCAGAGGTCATGTTCAACTGTCAGTTCCGTTCTAAAAATTCTAGCCGGCAAAGCTTAAGTGCAATCGAGCTGAAGCTTTTCAGTTACGAAAACCAACTTAACTTCATTCATATAATAACTATGAAGATTTTAAACTGTTACACAACGGAGTTGTTAAGTAATAAGTGTCCGAGAAAACGGTCATTTACATGCTGCTGACCGTCCCTAGAGAGGTTGACAGCAGATGTTCCGTTCGGCGGTCCGCTGCACACAGATACAGGGTGTTTCAAAAATGACCGGTATATTTGAAACGGCAATAAAAACTAAACGAGCAGCGATAGAAATACACCGTTTGTTGCAATATGCTTGGGACAACAGTACATTTTCAGGCGGACAAACTTTCGAAATTACAGTAGTTACAATTTTCAACAACAGATGGCGCTGCAAGTGATGTGAAAGATATAGAAGACAATGCAGCCTGTGGGTGCGCCATTCTGTACGTCGTCTTTCTGCTGTAAGCGTGTGCTGTTCACAACGTGCAAGTGTGCTGTGGACAACATGGTTTATTCCTTAGAACAGAGGATTTTTCTGGTGTCGGAATTCCACCGCCTAGAACACAGTGTTGTTGCAACAAGACGAAGGTTAATTTAACCAAAGGACCGAAAAGCGATACAATAAAGGATCTGTTTGAGAAATTTCAACGGACTGGGAACGTGACGGATGAACGTGCTGGAAAGGTAGGGCGACCGTGTACGGCAACCACAGAGGGCAACGCGCAGCTAGTGCAGCAGCTGATCCAACAGCGGCCCCGGGTTTCCGTTCGCCGTGTTGCAGCTGCGGTCCAAATGACGCCAACGTCCACGTATCGTCTCATGCGCCAGAGTTTACACCTCTATCCATACAAAATTCAAACGCGGCAACCCCTCAGCGCCGCTACCATTGCTGCACGAGAGACATTCGCTAACGATATAGTGCACAGGATTGATGACGGCGATATGCATGTGGGCAGCATTTGGTTTACTGACGAAGCTTAATATTACCTGGACGGCTTCGTCAATAAACAGAACTGGCGCATATGGGGAACCGAAAAGCCCCATGTTGCAGTCCCATCGTCCCTGCATCCTCAAAAAGTACTGGTCTGGGCCGCCATTTCTTCCAAAGGAATCATTGGCCCATTTTTCAGATCCGAAACGATTACTGCATCACGCTGTCTGGACATTCTTTGTGAATTTGTGGCGGTACAAACTGCCTTAGACGACACTGCGAACCCCTCGTGGTTTATGCAAGATGGTGCCCGGCTACATCACACGGCCGACGTCTTTAATTTCCTGAATGAATATTTCGATGATCGTGTGATTGCTTTGGGCTATCCGAAACATACAGGAGGCGGCGTGGATTGGCCTCCCTATTCGCCAGACATGAACCCCTGTGACTTCTTTCTGTGGGGACACTTGAAAGACCAGGTGTACCGCCAGAATCCAGAAACAATTGAACAGCTGAAGCAGTACATCTCATCTGCATGTGAAGCCATTCCGCCAGACACGTTGTCAAAGGTTTCGGGTAATTTCATTCAGAGACTACGCCATATTATTGTTACGCATGGTGGATATGTGGAAAATATCGTACTATAGAGTTTCCCAGACCGCAGCGCCATCTGTTGTTGACAATTGTAACTACTGTAATTTCGAAAGTTTGTCTGCATGAAAATGTACTGTTGTCCCAAGCATATTGCAACAAACGGTGTATTTCTATCGCTGCTGGTTCAGTTTGTATTGCCGTTTCAAATATACCGGTCATTTTTGAAACACCCTGTATAAACATGACCAGAGAGGACATTGTCAAACTGACCGTGTCAGTCAAATGCCGACATACGCTGTCTCTCGAATGACGTCTTAGCTAGGCAACTACCAAACGTGTTCGGTAAAAGTAGGGCTGTACACCATACTGGATCGCTTAGATTTCACGGAAATAACTATTAGTGTGCCGCCGATAACGTTGAGAAAACCGCGTGGCAAATGGTGAGTTTATTTTCCACTTTTGTGGCGAGCACCTAACTATGATGATTACAAGACAGGGCGACAGGGCGACAGCTCATTTTACTTGGGACTTACAGTATAGGTCGCCTCTCAAATGCTAACAGTACTGTTTCTGATAGTGACATTATTATTATTATTATTATTATCAGGAGTTTTATTATGTTTGTGCATGTTAACTTTTACTGAATACATTAATCAGTTAGGTTGGTTTGGTTCTCTGGGGAAGGAGACCAGACAGCGAGGTCATCGGTCTCATCGGATTAGGGTAGGACGGGGAAGGAAGTCGGCCGTCCCAGCATTTGCCTGGAGCGATTTAGGGAAATCACGGAAAACCTAAATCAGGATGGCCGGACGCGGGATTGAACCGTCGTCCTCCCGAAAGCAAGTCCAGTGTCTAACCACTGCGCCACCTCACTCGGTTTAATCAGTTAGGATTCAAAACTTTTATTTATAATTATAGTTCCTGATCCTACTAAGCAAATAGCGAGCACAAGAAGAACATGGACTTTCAGATTGGAAATTATGGTCAGTATGTTCTCCGTCGCTTTCTGGCTGACCGCAAAAATAGGTTTCAGGCTCTCGTAAAAATGGAGACAAATATTTATTTAAAATTCACCCACAGCCCCACAAACGCTTTTCAACGTTTATGCTGAGGAACTGACAAACAAAACATCAGAAATGTAAGAGGTGTAATAGTAGGATAAGAAAAGATAATTGACAGAATCAGAGAAAAACTACAATTTATGATGCAGAAAATGGTTCAAATGGCTCTAAGCACTATGGGACTTAACATCTGAGGCCATCAGTCCCCTAGAATTAGAAGGCGTTGAACCTAACTAACCTAAGGGCATCACACACATCCATGCCCGAGACAGGATTCGAACCTGCGACCGTAGCAGCAGCGCGGTTGCGAACTGAAGCGCCTAGAACCGCTCGGTCACATAGGCCGGCTTATGAAGCAGAGGATCATTAAACGTAATGAGGGTATGACCAAAGCGATGAAACTCAGCAAACGTGAGCATTCCGTCAATGTATCAATGGGAGGAAAGGTTCTGCAACAAGTAAAATATTTAAGATACTTAGGAAGTTTGTTGCCAAAAAATGGAAGCTGTAGGAAGGAAATAAGAAACAGAATACATATTGGTAAAGGAGCTTCAAAAAGGTAAAAGGTTTGTCAACGGAATTCCGATAGAATTACGAAAGAAAGATGCCAAGTGTTCCGTATAGAGTGTAGTATTCTTTAACAGCGAGTTACGGACAGTCAAAAGGTAAAAAAAAATAAAAAAAAATACTTGGATAGATTTGAAATGTGGCAATGCAGATGTATATGTAAAGTGGAATTAACTGACAAAATGAGGAATGAAGAAGTGCTTCTAAGAATACGAGAGCAAAGAAAACTGGTGAAAATGATAGGAAAGGGGAAAACATCTTGACGGGGATATACGATGCAAAAAAATTGGATGAAACGAAAAGTCACCGAAGGAAAAATGGCAGCAAAGGGAGGGAGAGGGCACTAAGTCTTGGAATGCTGGATAACATTAGAAATGACAAACTACCTGAGCCAGAGGATACGTTAAACTGGAGAACGCTCTGTAGAAAAGAAAATGGCTTCATTCAGATGTCTAGTACCAATCTGTCCACAGGCAGCTATTTAGATCCCTAGCCTGGACAGACAAAGGCCAGTAATTTCATTACCTCATTCTCGTACAGCATTAAGTATTCTACATTTCGGAGGACATTTTGAACATTTCCTGTAACAAAGTGTTTGAAGTCACGCTGGTGCATTCTGTTACTGTGTGTTTCCATTCCATGATTAATGTGATTTGCAGAGAAGTAATAAAATGAGCTCTAACATGGAAATTAAGCGTTTCCAGACACATGTCCACGGAACATCTTTTCTTTATTTGTGTGTGAGGAATGTTTCCTGAAAGTTTGCCCGTACCTTTTTGTAACACCCTGTATATAGGACAGAAGCAACAATGGACGATCGGACGTAGTAAGCGTCGTTCAAGATGTCTATAGGTTTGGTTGGAGAGGATGGGTTCGAGAACCTTGCTGAAGGCAGATGCTTGGCTAAGGGGTCAGTACGAAGAGGTTTTCCAGGAGTGGTGGTGGCGGTAAGTTCCTATGGGACCAAACTACTGGGGTCATAGGTCCCTAGGCGTACACACTTCTTAATCTAACTTAAACTAACTGACGCTGAGAACAACACACATCACTCATGCCAGAGGGAGGACTCGAACCTCCGACGGGAAAGCCACGCGAACCGTGGCAAGGCCCTTAGACCACGCGGCATCCTCTAAAAAGATTGGTGTCAAAGTGGTAATACATGACGAAGTTGTGACAGTAGGCTGTGTTGAATTTCTATGCAAGTACCATTCTAAAGTCTTGGACTGTGATTGGTAAGTTAAAGTCTATTTGTGGTGTGTCCTCTGACAACTGGAAGCTACAGGCAAAAGGTGGGTTGGTTCAAATGGCTTTGAGAACTATGGGACTTAACACCTGAGGTCATCAGTCCCCTAGAACTTAGAACTACTTAAACCTAACTAAGCTAAGGACATCACACATATCCATGCCCGAGGCAGGATTCGAACCTGAGACCGTAGCGGTCGCGTGATTCCGGACTGAAGCGCCTAGAACCGCAAAAGGTGGGTCAATCACGTAGGCACATTAACATGATGTTAGGATGTCTGGAGCGACGATAAGATCAAATTCGGAGTTGTCGGGGATGGTGGAAATATCTGCAAGAAAAGAAGCAAGGAGTTTAGCCTGACAGATTGTCACGAAGCCGTTAATCATTGTGAAATAGAAGGTAACAGGGGAGAGATTTTATGCCTGTGCATTGGCGAAATGCTTTCCGGTACTTTGGTGCTTTTCTCAGTAGACTAGTATTGAGTTTTGTACACATCTATAATTGATCCTGGAGTTTATTTCCGCAAAGTAAAAGTATTTCCACAGTTGTTGGTGCAATGTAAAAATATATTGGGAGGCTGCTATTTTGAGACTACATCAAGTTTCAGAAGGCGTCCCTGTTGGTGTGGAAGTAGTTTTGTATGATTTTGGAGGGACATTTTAGGTCAGAATTTGTCCGGTACGTATGGTGTACAGAATTTTGAGAAGATCTGGGTGGCGATCACTTCCAGTAAGATCGAAGACATTCAATAATGTGGCCAAGGAAGTTTGATAATACAATGATTGCATTTAAGATATAACAACTCCAGGTTGAGGACATTAAGAAAGAGGAATTAGTCCACCTTGTAAGGAGTTTGTAAACTGGAGCAGCCACTTTAATTCGGTCTGGGATCAATTAAAATTACTGGAGGCGGTGGCAGTAACATAGGTAAAGAAGGTATGGTCGATGTTGACACTGAGAATTAGGCTGACCCAGGAGACATGCTTAGATAGACTAATGATAATGCGACAACTCACTAAAATCAGGAAATCCACGTTCGAATCCTGGTCCTGGTATAGATTTTTCAACTGACGCTCCTGACAGATAGCAATGTTACTGCAGCGAATGGCTAGTGTTACATAATACTTTGATTTCGTTTTTCATGAACATGAAATGGATGATGTGCATGGAGAGATGTAGGGGTGGGGAGACAGTTATCGAGATGAAGGGGTTTGCCGACGGGAGAGAAGATGGGGATGAGGATGTCACTTCAGGGTGGTGGCCTTGCTTTACATTTACGGGAATATGTGAGGTGGGCGTAGTTGATGGTGCTGCAGGTGAGTGGTGATCATGAACTCCAACACTGTTTACGGAGTTGTTTGTTTTTCTGTAGAGTGAGAAGAGTTTGGGAAGGTTTCTGCTTTCCTGAGTGGCTAATGGTTGTGCTGTAGGAATTTTTGGCATCTGTAGGATCAGTGTTGGGAATTTGATGGTTCGATATGCTGTTGGCCATAGTAAATTGTAGCTCCGATGCTGATGAGATTATCTATTGTGATGGTGCCCATTCGACTTCCTGCACTGCGATATCAGTGTGTACACCTGTGAGTTTACAAACTTGATTTGGTCTTAGCTGGAATGCGGCAAAATCACACGGCGGCAAGGCAGCCCGAGACGGTGAAGAACTTAGGGCGCCGCACAGAGGGATTAGGCGACAGGAAACGATGGAAAATCCAGAGCAATGGGAGATGCGCACGCCTGTGACCAAGTGACACTACAAACTACTGAATATGACTTGGAAGCATATGACAAATGCAGAAAATGAATCTTATGGAGTCTCGAAGAATATATGGATATCAATCTGTCCGTCGTAATGTCATGAATTCATAGCTACATAATGTGATCAAAAGTATCCGGACACCTGGCTGAAAATGACTTACAAGTTCGTGGCGCCCTCCATCTGTAATGTTGGAATTCAGTATGGTGTTGGCCCACCATTAGCCTCAACTTCCATTCAATCAGTTGCTGGAAGGTTGTTTGGGGAATCGCAGCCCATTCTTCACGGAGTGCTGCGCTGAGGAGAGGTATGGATGTCGGTCGGTGAGACATGGCACGAAGTCGGCGTTCCAAAACATCCCACACGTGTTCATAGTATTCAGGTCAGGACTCTGTGCAGGCCAGTCCATTACAGGGATGTTATTGTCACGTAACCACTCCGCCACAAGCCGTGCATTATGAACAGGTGCTCGATCGTGTTGAAGGATGCAGTCGCCATCCCCGAATTGCTCTTTGACAGTGGGAAGCAAGAAGGTGCTTGAAACATCAATGTAGGCCTGTGCTGTGATAGTGCCACGCAAAACAACAAGGGGTGCAAGCCCCCTCCATGAAAAACACGTCCACACCATAACACCACCGCCTCCGAATTTTACTTTTGGCACTACACACGCTGGCACATGGCGTTCACCGGCCATTCGCCACACCCACACCCTGCCATCGGATCGCCACATTGTGTACCGTGACTCGTCACTCCACACAACGTTTTTCCGCTTTTCAATCGTCCAATGTTTAAGCTCCTTACACAAAGCGAGGCGTCGTTTGGCATTTAGCGGTGTGGTGTGTGGCTTATGAGCACCCGCTCGACTATGAAATCCAAGTTTTTCCGGCTCCCGTCTAACTGTCATAGTACTTGCAGTGGATCCCGACGCAGGTTGTAATTCCTGTGTGACAGTCTTGATAGATGTCTGCCTATTACACTTTACGGCGATCTTCAACTGTCGGCGGCCTTTGTCAGTCAACAGACGAGGTCGCCCTGTACGCTTTTGTGCTGCTTTTGTGCCTTCACGTTTCCACTTCGCTATCACATCGGAAACAGTGGACCTACCGATGTTTATGAGTGTAGACACAGACATATGACACAAGTGACACCCAATAACTTGACCACGTTCGAAGTCCGTGAGTTCCGCAGAGCGCCCCCATTCTGCTCTCTCACGATGTCTGATGCCTACTGAGGTCGCTGATATGGAGTACATGGCAGTAGGTGGCAGCACAATACTTCTAATATGAAAAACGTATGTTTTGGGGGCTTTTAGGATACTTTTGATCATAAAGTATACATTGCACTTCGTTGCATGACATACATTTCAGTAATAACACACCTTTTTGTAAACTGTGATTTAACAAACATTTAAAATTGAACTATAGGCAAACCAATGCAGATGCGATCATCGTCGACACGTCAAATGGTTCAAATGGCTCTGAGCACTATGGGACTTAACATTTGAGGTCATCAGCCCCGTAGGCTTAGAACTACTTAAACCTAACTAACCCAAGGACATCACACACATCCATGCCTGAGGCAGGATTCGAACCTGCGACTGTAAAAGCAGCGTGGTTCCGGACTAAAGCGCCTAGAATCGCTCGGCCACAACGGCCGGCCGATATGTCGAATTGAAGCTTACATATACAGTAAACACATAATAACTTGGTTTACCTGAGACTCATATGATACTAGACTACCGACGACTTTAATTAACATATTTGAATCAAATGCAGCAGAGCACAATGTAATCCACAGAAACTCGTAACATGACAGCAGCTTGTGTCCCCTTGAACGTTTAGCCTTTCAGAAATATGATTAACATTAGTTCTAAATAACGTTTTTGTTCCAAATTATCTATTATGTTGGTAGATTAACTCAGGTCATTATTTAAATCAGTCGCAGTCCCTTAAGTGTGAAGTGAGCCACAAGTAAGAATAGAAATTTGTGTACGTTTCCATATGGTACAGTCATTCACATATGTATGTTATTTAATGTTTTATTCATCTTAATGTACTGCATGACGACACCACTGAATGTTTTAATTGATAATTGCCATTATATTCATGTCAGAATGATTTTGAATATAGGAGAGTAAAAAGCGTGATAAGATGCTTAATGGCTCTAAGCTTAACGTCTGAGGTCATCAGTCGATAAGATGCTTATTTTGATACGTTCTGTGGTAATGAAATCAGTGTGTTTGTAATGATGGCCTTATTGACGAGAATTCTGTAACAAGAAGGAAGTTCTGTACGTGGTCCGATTTCCGAGGTGTGAAACAGGCGGCGCGGTAGCATCTCGCGGTCTTTTGCAGGAGGCGCTTGGTTGAGAGAGGGCCGAGGAAGTCTGGTCGCAGTCGATGGAGGGAGAAGTTGGACTCAGAAAATTCACAGCGACTGCAATCGAGCAGCCGCGTGGATATAAGTCGTTGCAACACTGCTCTTGAGGGTTATGTTTCATCTCTCTACGGGAGGACATAGGCTTGGCACGAGTGCTTGTATATCGTGATGAGTGGTAGTGTAGCATAGTTGAGGAAATTTCACGGCACTATTTCCTTAGGATTTGGACTTTGATTTTACAAGTGGATTAGAAGAATGTGTTGGGAACACGATTAAATAGTTCGCTGCTTTACGCCTCTTAACTGCACTCGCTACAGTTTTTATTATTCTACTTGAGGCGGAACAGGCACGCTTTTAATTACCTTTTGTAAGGCGATCATCAAATCTGAGTGAGTTTTACTGACTATACAATATTACATTTTTAAATCAAATTCGTCATTGTGTTGACTATATTATTTAATCTTCTATTCCATTCACTTACTCTATATTATTTAATGTGTTTTACCAGTCCGCCTGCTAAGGTAGGTGGTTACGTGCTTGCCTCCCATGCAGCGAGCCCGGATTCGATTCCCGACCAGGTTGTGGATTTTCTCCGCTCGTGGACTGGGTGTTGTGTTGTTCACATCATAATTCCTTCCTCATCAGCGGCACGCAAGTCGCCCAGTGTGGCGTCGAGTGAAATAAGACTTGCACTTGGTGGCCGAACTTGCCCGGATGGGGCCTCCCGGCCAACAATGCCATACGCTCATTTCATTTCACTACATTTTATTTATGTGCACTATTTGCTGATTTTATTTATAAATGATCGGTGCTTGTGTAAAATCTTTCGATTAAGCAGCGGGTGCCGTTACTGGATATATAAGGGTAATAGTGTTCACCCACCCCTCAGACACCGAGCCAAACGAATTTACAAGGGGAAGGTCTGCTCGCATTCGGGATCAATGGTACGGGATTAGGTTATCACACAGCGCAGCAACGATTAATAAAAGTCATTTAGGCAATGAGTTGGGGGCTCGCGAACAGTAGCGAATAGCGCAGCTGTTGCGCAGGGAGACGCAGAAAGTTGTGAGCTGGTAGTCTGACGAAAAAGCAGCGTGTCAGTCACAGACACAGCGAGCGCCGCCACTGCCCTCAAGCCGGAGGCGACTGAATAGGTCCTGCCTGCCTCTGCCGTCTCCTACTTCCCGCCATAGTCCTGTAATCGGGCTACTACAAGCTGCGGCCTCGCGCGCATGTGTGACCTCACTGACGTTATCCCCGGAATTCCGGGCGTCCCAGTTCACGGCAATGCGCTACCGTTCATCGGAAAGAATCAGACCGTCAGCCGCCGAAACAGCAACCGTGCTTTAGCCAGCAGCGGCCGGTATCAGTACGAGAGCAGCCGTCGAAGTCTCGGCCAGCCGCGCAAGTACTCGCCTGCTCCGAGAAAGCAACAATGACACTACGCGGAGCAGCCGAGATAAATTACACTACTGGCCATTAAAGTTGCTACACCACGAAGGTGACGTGCTACAGACGCGAAATTTAACCGACAGGAAGAAGAAGCTGTGATAGGCAAATGATTAGCTTTTCAGAGCATTCACACTAGGTGGCGACACCTACAACGTGCTGACGTGAGGGAAGTTTCCAACCGATTTCTCATACACAAACAGCAGTTGACCGGCGTTGCTTGGTGAAACGTTGTGATGTCTCGTGTAAGGAGGAGAAATGCGTACCATCGCGTTTCCGACTTTGATTAAGGTCGGATTGTAGCCTATCGCGATTGCGGTTTATCGTATCGCGACACTGCTGCTCGCGTTGGTCGAGATCCAATTACTGTTAGCAGAATATGGAATCGGTGGGTTCAGGAGGGTAGTACGGAACGCCGCGCTGGATTCCAACGGCCTCGTATCACCAGCAGTCGATATGACAGGCATCTTATCCGCATGGCTGAGTCAACAGATGGGGACGTTTGCAAGACAACCGCCATCTGCACGAACAGTTCGACGACGTTTGCAGCAGCATGGACTATCAGCTGGGAGACCATGGCTGCAGTTACCCTTGGCGCTGCATCACAGACAGAAGCGCCTGCGATGGTGTACTTAACGACGAACCTGGGTGCACGAATGGCAAAACGTCGTTTTTTCGGACGAATCCAGGCTCTGGTTACAGCATCATGATAGTCGCATTCGTGTTTCGCGGCATCGCGGTGAACGCACTTTGGAAGCGTGTATTCGTCATCGCCATACTGGCGTATCACCAGGCGTGATGGCACGAGGTGCGATTGGTTACACGTCACGGTCACCTCTTGTTCGCACTGACGGCACTTTGAACAGTGGACGTTACATTTCAGATGTGTTACGGCCCGTGGCTCTACCCTTCATACTATCCCTGCTAAACCCTACATTTCAGCAGGATAATGCACGACCGCATGTTGCACGTCCTGTACGGGCCTTTCTGGATACAGAAAATGTTCGACTGCTGCCCTGGCCAGCACACTCCAGATCTCTCATCAATTGAAAACGTTTGGTCAATGGTGGCCGAGCAACTGGCTCGTCACAATATGCCAGGTACTACTCTTGATGAACTGTGGTATCGTGTTGAAGCTGCATGGGGAGCTGTAGCTGTACGCACCATCCAAACTCTGTTTGACGCAATGCCCAGGCGTATCAAGGCCGTTATTACAGCCAGAGGTGTTTGTTTTGGGTAATGATTTCTCAGGATCTATGGTCCCTAACTGCGTGAAAATGTAATCACATGTCAGTTATAGTAATATATTTGTCCAATGAATACCTGTTTATCATCTGCATTTGTTCTTGGTGTAACAATTTTAATGGCCAGTAGAGTACAAAGCACACCAAATACGAGATTAACGAACTCCAATATGGCCTGACGGTGTGTGGCGGAGGGTATTGTTCGTGGAAAGAAAGATTGTCGGTATGCCTCTGTGTGGGCTCTAATTTCTCCGATTTTATCCTTATGGTCTATTCGCGAGATATACGTAGGAGGGAGCAATATACTGCTTGACTCCTTGTATTTTTTCAAAACCTTTCTCCGTGTGTTCTTCAGGGAAAGGTTTTGACTGATGCCAAATTTTGTGGATTTGCATCTAGCATGTTAGGGAATGAGCTTTTGGTTTGTCATATTTGCAATGCGAATTAAAATCATTTGTTAATACAGCTTACACAAATGGCATAGGCGTGCTATTGGGCAGTAGTTCTTTGGATGGCCTGCCATCTTTCCCAGGTTTCAATAGTGCAACTCTTTTGTTCTCTTCCACATCTTTGGGATCTTGGACTCTTTAGGAAGTGGCTAAGGAATTGTAAAATCCATTGACACTAAGGCCAAGGTGTTTGATCTGTTCCACACATATACTGTTGGCTTCTGCTGTTTTTCCCATTTTTCGTTGAATTCAGTCCATGATTAAGTTGTTTTACAGTAAATGAACTATCTCCCTAGAGAGAGGTGGAGAATGTCATGCTCTTAAGACAAGTTGCAGCATTTCACTGAAATCTAAGCAAATTAGTCCTCATAATGACTTAAGTCTGTGGCGTGACGTATCCGCTGAAACATTTCAGGATCACGTTTTCTAAACATTATCACAACATGGCTCATCAAAGTGTGAGATCTGCAGTAAAGCTGTCTGACCAAACTTGAAGGAATATGTGCAACAATAAAATAAGGTATGTACAGTCTCCCATAAGTGCAAAATCACACAGCATACCATATTAAATCGCCCATGGTGCTGGAACATTGACTACAGTTGTTGAACGTATTCAGGTAGTACACATTTACCTAGTGGGTTCTCTACTATCATCCAGTGGATTTACTTGCTGTTTAACTTACATAGGTAGATTCACCAGATAGACAGAAGTTGTGTCCCTTCGAAAAACTGAAGCACACTCTGTAGCAACAGCATTTTAATACCTGGAATACCAGACCTGGAAAACCACAGAATATTCTGAGTCTTAGCAAAGATTTGTGGCTGTAAACTGATCAGAACATCTGTGTACCAGTATAACCCACAGACTGAAGGAAGAAACAGGAAGAGTGACCATACACTGAAGAGTGCCACATAAGCCTCTGATAAATGGAGCAGTATATTACCAACCATGTTACTTGTCTCCCATTGCTCCTTCTGCAGTGAAAGCAATATATAACAGAAATGTTGTATTGTACTATGTTGAAGTTATCTGGAGACTTATGTACCTCATATCACAATGGACATTGGCCTTGCAACCTGTATGAAGCTGTTCAACATCTACCCAAGTTCTTTATTGTCAACATTAAAGTTAAACTAATCAATATTTCTGTTGATTAACTGAAGTCGGCATTTTTTCTTCCTGATGATACTGCACATAACCATCCCAAATCATCAAATTAGCTGTCACTTGGCCAGACACCAAGTGTTTCCAAGTGCCTCAGGAAGTGACAAGATCAGGACATGTGGTGAAATTCCCTGCACGGTTCACAGACATCACTAAGTGACACCCACACTCAGGAGGGGGGGGGGGGGGAGGGGAGGGGAGGGGGGGAGGGGAGGGGAGGGGGGGGGCAGTGAACAGTGAAATGGAAACACATAAAAATGTAAACAATGACAAAGAGTAAATTTTTTTTGCAAAACTGTTAAGCTCTCTACCTGTGCCTGTTACTGCTCCTTCATTTTTTTTAAGAGCAAAGTGTTAAGAAATGTGTGTGAAATAAAAAGTGTTGCCATCAAAAACAGTGATTGTTTTAATTAAAAAATTTTACTGAAAGAAAACAGGTAAACAAAAGGAATAAGCTCTCCAATCGTAACAGATTTATAGAAATGCCCACGTAATGCAGTCAGAATCATTAACTATTTGAACAGATGTTTACAGTAAACCAAATAACTGTTTCCAATTATTATTCATATGATACTTTTCAGTAGTTGAATACAGTGTTCATATACTTGTACATTTGATGACCAAAATGATACTATAGCTAAAGATTGTGTGTACATAAGAATAATGTGCAACTGTTGGGTAGTGGAATTTTACATACTGATACCAGCACACAAGAGGCAACATGCTAATGACGGTCTTCTTTTCTAATATCTTCAGGTTTCATAATGTTCATTCCTCTCATCTTCAAACTTATGAAGAAAACCTTGTGCGCAGTTTTTGAATTTCTTTTAATTTTTTTAAAAAATTCATTGAGTTCTGTGAGGTAGTATGAGCCAAAGCTCCACAAGCATGGAATAAGTCCCTACATAATTGACAGAGTGTGTCACAAAATTAAAAAAGAACACTACAAAAATAATAAAAAAGATTTAGAATAAATAATACAGTATGCAACAGTGCAAGCCTCTAAATTACTGCAAGAAAATCATATAACGAATAAAAGGAGTGGGGAACAAGGAAACCTTTAAACTGATATCTGTAAACCTGGGGTTTGTCTCTCAAATGGTTCAGTTCTGATGGAAGCCTGCAATATTGAAAATTAAGTCTGTAGAATAGTGACCAACCTTCAGTGCAATGGTTAGAAAAGTGTGATCCCAGTGCAGAGTATTTCCAATCTCGTGGTCACTGAGTGAATGTAGCAGTTCCTTTTGAATGTATCTTTTTTTTTAATGAGAGCTCTCATATTTCACACATGGCTCAGTTAGAGTTCTAAGATGCTTGAACAACAGTCTGCACGATGTTTGCTGATTGACACCACAGATCATTCTGAATACCTATTTTTGGCTAAGAATACTCTTTTTGAATGCACAAAGGTGAACCAAGTAATGATACCATAAGATGTAGCACATTGAAAGTATTCAAAGTAGACAAGCTTTCATGTTTCAGTGTCAAAATAGCAGAGATTATTCTAATAGCAACAATAGCAGAATTTTAGTGTCTGCGGAAGATGCTGACTGTGATACTTCCAAGAGACCTGCCTTCAAAGAATTTAAAAAAGGTCAACTTCACTGATTAGCCTATTATCCTGTCACAATAAAATATCATTTGTACAAGAGTTCTGGTAGGGAAATAGATGCACTGTGTAGTATCATTTGCTAAAAGCATTTGACACAGTGCCCCACTGCAGACTGTTAACAAAGGTACGAGTGTATGGAATAGGTTACCAGATTTGTGAGTTTCTCCACGACTTCTTAAGTAATAGAACACATTATGTTTTCCTCGATGGTGGGTGTTCATAAGAGACAAGGGTATGGTCAGAAGTGCCCTAGGGAAGTGCAATAGGACTGCTATTATGTTCTACATACATGGATTATCTGGCAAACGGGGTGGGCAACAATCTGTGATTGTTTGCTAATGATGCTGCATTCTGGTGTATGTGAAGGGGTCAAAGTTGAGTGACTGTAGGAGGATACAAGATGACTCAGACAAAAACTCTAGTTGACACGGTGTATGGCAGCTAGCTCTAAATGTAGAAAAATTTAAGTTACTGCAGATGGGTAGGAAAAACAATCATGTAATCTTCAGGTACAGAA
This sequence comes from Schistocerca gregaria, assembly GCF_023897955.1. Taxonomy (NCBI): domain Eukaryota; kingdom Metazoa; phylum Arthropoda; class Insecta; order Orthoptera; family Acrididae; genus Schistocerca; species Schistocerca gregaria. The sequence goes on from NC_064931.1 coordinate 803,246,218, forward strand.
TTAGTGGTGTGGTATGTGACACAGTCAGGTCAATTAAATATCTAGATATAATGAGGCAAAGTGATTTGAAATGGAACACACGTTCTGGAGGAATGCAGTGATGAAGGCGAATGTTCGATTTTGGTTTATTGGAAGAATTTTAGGAAGGTGTAGATCATCTGTGAAGCAGACCCTGTATTAGTGCAATGCATTCTTAACTACTGCTCAAGAGTCTGGGATCCACATCAGATCGGTTAAAAGGTTCACATCGTAGCAGTTCAGAGGTGGGCTGCTGCGTTTGTTACCAATAGGTTCAATCAACATGCAAGTTTTGTAGAGGTGCTTCAGGAACACAAATGTGAATCCCTGTAAGGAAGGTGACATCCTTTTTGCGGAACATTGTTGAGAAAATTTGGAGAACAAGCATTTGAAACTAACTGTAGAAGAATTCTTCTGCTCCCAACATATGTTTCTGTAAGGATGATGAAGATAAAAGACAAGAAATCGGGGCTCAAATGGAGGCATTTAGATAGTAATTTTTCTGTCGTTCTGAGAGGAAAAGACTATTAGTGGTACAGGCTACCCTCTGCTACACACTCTACTGTGGTCTGTGGTTGGTGTGTGTGTGTGTGTGTGTGTGTGTGTGTGTGTGTGTGTAATCTTATGGGACTTAACTGCTAAGGTCATTATTCCCTAAGCTTACACACTACTTAACCTACATTATCTTAAGGACAAACACACACACACACACACACACACACACACACACACACACACACACACACACACACACACACACACCCATGCCCGAGGGAGGATTCAAACCTCTGCCGGGACGAGCCGCACAGTCCATAACTGCAGTGCCTTAGACCGCTTGGCTAATCCCGCGCGGCTGGTGTATCTAGATGTAGATTCTACCGTCGATAGGCCATGTGTTAATATTATCCACCACAGTATTTACCAAATCACTTACTTTGCATTCCACATCTATCACAATTGCTCCTTTTTAATTTATGTATATATTGGCTGGCATCTGCCATGTTCAGTAAATGATCATTGATACATACAGTAGTGTGCACATTTATTACTATAAGTTTAGCACAGTTAGTAGCTTACTGAATATTAATAACTAAGATTACCTCCTTTCGCTTTAATGGACTTCTGAACACATTGTGGCATACATTAAACCTGGTTAGAGCAAATGTTTCATAGTTTGTCTTCATGAAGCCACACTTTTGTCTCATTTAGTAACAGGCATTCTTTTGTTGAACAGTCCATTTTACCAAGGCACCTAGTGTATGAGATTTATGCCTGGTGAATTACCAGGCTACTGAAGCACATGATCGTTATTTTCTTCCATGAGCATGCTTCAGAATTTTGACACAGAACACATCATGTTGAAATGTTCCTTCACCATCTGCAAAGGTATGTAGGAATGGCACAATCCTGGGCATAAGGATTTCCGTGTATTTGCTTGGATTCATCATGCCATCAACTGTAGAAGGATGTGGCTCAGTCACTCCAGTCCCGGGTGTTACTGGGTGACAAGGGGGGTCGCTTCGTTGTTGGGATGGATGTGAGGATCAGGTGTGTGTGTGTGTGTGTGTGTGTGTGTGTGTGTGTGTGTGTGTGTGTGTGGAGATATGATAGGTGGTCTGGCCTTGGGTCTACATTATAAAGATGTCATCAATAAGCCTGAACCAGACCAGTGGTTTGGGGAAGCTAGGTGGCCTATGAAGAGTTTAGCATAGAAGGGTGTCATGCGGGTTTCCCTGGCAGTGCCACAAATTTATTTGTACGCCTTCCCTTCAGAGGTGAAGTAGTTATGGGTGAAGATGTAGTTGGTTAATTTATGAGGAATGAAGTGGTGGATTTGGAATCTGCAGAGCGTTGGGAGAGGTAGTGTTCAATCACGTCAAGGTCATGAGCATGAGGGATGTTGGTGTATAAGGAGGTTGTATCAACAGTGACGAGTAGGGACCCAGGTGGTAAGAGCATGAGGATGGTGGAGAGCTGGTGCAGGAAGTAGTTGGTACCTTTAATGTGGGAGGCTAGGTTTTGGACAATTTATTGCAGATGTTGGTGAACAGGGGCCAAGATTCTTTCAGTGGGAGCAGTGTAACCAGACACAATGGGGTGCCCTGGAGTGTTAGGTTTGTGGATTTTTGGGATCAGGTACAAGGTGAGTGTGTGGCTGTTGTTGGGGTGAGTAAGGAGATGTATTGAGCAGAGAGGTTCTGGGAAGGGGCTAAGGATTTCAGCAGGGATTGGAGCTTATGTTGGACTTCTGGGATGGAGTATACTAGTTTTTAGGAATAAACGTTAGTAAGATTGACTCTACCTGGCAGTTTAAAACTGTGCACCAGTCCAATACTCGAATCTGAAGTTTCCGATTGGCACACTCTCCACTGCAGAGTACAAATTAATTCTGGTTTGGCAGTATTCTTTATATTCACCTCCATAAATGATTCTTAGAGCCTATTTGAGTTACACTCGTTTCTTGCAGCCCTTATTTCTATTCCATAACTAATGTTTGATGAAAATAATGGAAGGTGTGTAGTCTTCACAATAATAGTGTCTTCGAAGTCTTTCTTTAACATATTTATTACAAAAATGCTCTTCTTCAATTTTTTTCCTCGGGAAATCTATGTAAAGGTCCTATTTCAAGCTGTCTTGGTTGGTTATACCCAGATATTTCACATTTGGTTTCTTTTTTTACAATTTCATTGTGTCTGTATACTTCTACCCAGCATTGTTTTGCTGTTTTATAAATTCCTTGATTGATGTTCTGCTGGTCCTTACATTGAGAGGGCTTTCATTAAATTAGCACACTATTTCATTGAAAATACTCTTTTAGCACATCTTTCATTGAGTGTAGCCTTTCTGTTTGAAAACATTAGTTTATCACCTCCATTCATGACAATTTTACAACTGAGAAGCTGTCTTTAATGTCATTAATACATACAAGTAATAGATGTGGCTCCTGCACAGAGCCTTAATGCACACTACATTTAATGATGGTGGTTTCAGAGCTACACTTGCCACTTGCTGTCTTCTGTTAGATAATATTTGACCAAGTTACCATATTAAAGGTACCTTTAATTCTAATATACCCCAATTTTATAGAATGATATAACAACACTGACACAGTCAAAAGCTTTTGCAAGAGTGAGGAATGTATGTGTGACATGGTCCTTGCTATCCTTATCACCTCTCCAAGAAATTGAGCAGCTGCTGTCACCTACATTGCCAGCTGCTGCAAACAGAGATTCACAGACACTTTTTATGTACAGTTATATGAGGTGTCTTTATCTGACTGTACTCTGCAGAAAAATTAAATGAACTAATGAAGATGCTTATTTCTCTGCTGTCAGTGGAATCAAGAAATTTTCCTTGAAACTGTGCTGAAAAGCTTCACGTTTATCATTGATAGTTTTAACAATTGAGGAGAAAAATCATAATTGAAAATGTTTGCAGTTACATACTGGTGAATTGCACATTTCCTTTTACGATTAATGGTGATGTCATTTATTGCTACATACCTACTAATACATCGCATATGCCAACAGCTAAGATGTTTACATTTTGGAACTTGCTATCTGTATAAACGCTTTCAGTTTCATAATACAAACCTTTATAATACTCATGGTAGTTGCAGAAGGCAGCTTTTAGTGTAAGATTTTTATTATATTTTAGCATCTCCAGCATAAATATTTCTTATGTAAATCCCACTGCATTGTTTTACTTGACACTTGCTCTCTCTCTCTCTCTCTATAGAAACTCAGAAGTCACATTCATGGTAAAGGTCTTCTTGAATGAGGTTAAAATCAATTTCAGTAAACTTCTGCCTCATTTAGTGAGTTTTACTTTCATTGTTGTGATAAGAAACCTACATTCTCTAATGAACTGTGCATGGTGCCATGACGTTATATACAGCAACTTTAGACATGTGGTAAATTTGTGACTTTTCTCACAGATACACCAACTAACTGGGTACTGATAATTTACGTTTGCTGGAAGTTTGTGATGTCCGACATGAAGGCAGCGTAACAACAACCAGACATTCTGTGGTCTATAATGACCACAATTCTGCAGACAGTCATTCTTTACAGCCCACATTCCTAATCCTTTGATTTATCTTATTAATGATGCAATGATGTCAGCCATTGTAGCGGAGTCTCTTGTCCTTCCACTACTTACAAAATCTATCAGTTCAGTTTTCAGAGGAGTAAAAATATAGTAATATCAGTATGTTGATAATCTCCCAAACCAAATTACTCTATCATTATTGATGATTAGCCAGAATCAGCAGTTGATTTCTTCTTATTATAACATGTAAAGGATGAAACTGGATGTACCTAACAGAATTCACTCACAATATTTTTGGATCTGTGTAAAGAATTATAATGACCTAAAATGGATTACTGAAGGAGGTTGTCAAGCATTAGACCATTCTGTGATGCCTGGTAAACTATTTGTAAAACACTGCCTGTAATATTCAATACAGAAAAAATAATAATGTGGATACATCGTGCAGTAAATATACTTGACTCAATACTAACAACGTGCCTACATTTCCCTGCTCATTAGTTAATCCCAAACAATATAACCCATTCAAGGGTATTTGAGGGACACATGGCTTCTGACACAGTACTACTATCTTCAATGAAGTGGAAGATCACCATTAACACTTTGCTGCCTGTACATCTCGTACCAATTTATTCGCTTGGCGCCGGCACTGATAATTCGGATTGTTTGGCTAGTCGCTGGCCGTTCTTGACATTATCAGGAGATTATAAATTGTTAAGTTTTACTAATCTCATTGTTAGTTCTCATAAGTTCTGAACGCTGTTCCCCTATTTTATGAAATTTACAAAATTTATTTGTTTCATATATTTGTTTATTTGCATTGTCTTTGGTACTTAGTATTTCCCTTGCATATGAAATACAGCAGAAGAGTCTCCAAGATGTAACGCAACTCCACAAGACTTGTACACTAAGTTTGATGTTTTTCTTTCTTTGTTTTTGGAACATACATGGCAGTTTCTTTGTTTTCGTTTATTCGTTTTGGAAATAAGTATTAGTTGGTGTTGCTTTATGTGACTGGAAAGCCTCTCAGCTGGATGATGATGAGATGTAGACGATGTAGTGGCAACCTTCAAGTTTTGCTCAGAAGCAGGTACATCCTCTTTTATCCACGGATCGAACACTTTCAGTAAAAAATCATGAAATCAGAGACCTCTTGTGTTCTGTATTGAAATATTGACATGTACGGAATGTATTAAATAATGTGCAATTAAAGACGTACTTGCAAACCTTTTTTGACAACTTCATAGTTTTTCTGTATATAGGGTAATAACTCAAATATTGGGCTGCCTGAGCCACTCCTTTCATGCATTTGTTGTAGTCTAATACACTTTCAGTTTTTTTTATTGTGTAATTAGTTTTTCTACATTTTCTTTGAGTGTCAGTCAAAGTGGCATTACATATTGTAGAGATCATTCATACTGTTTTAGTTTTCAAAGCTCTCCATACCTGTGCGAGTATCGGTACTTCACCTATCCATTGATGACAAGCTTCAAACACATTGACTTTTGTGGACTTTAATTTTTCTGGAAATCTTCTATTTTGCCATATCGTTCCACAAACTAGAATTTTATTTTCCAGTAACTTCTCAGCAACTTCTACATTGTTATAATAATTATCCATCTACAGGTGATGCCACTTTCCATAAGAAGGTGTCAACAGTTCTATCACTGTTTTTGCTACAGGCTGTCCAGTGCCGTAATATATTTTGAATGAGGAAATGTATCTCGTATTCGAATTACACAGCATCCGAGTGAGTGTGCCATATTTCGTAATTTTCGATGGATTGTAATCTTTAAAATTTAAGATTCCATTAACGGTATCATGCCTTCATCACTTGAGATGTTTTGACTTAGATTAAAAGTTTCTTTAAACTTTTTTGGAAAAATAATCAGTTACGAATTGCACTTTGAAACACTGGTCGGCATTATCCGGTTTATTGTTGTTGTCGGAAAAGTTTATTATTGTTGTCGGAAAAATGTATTCACATGACACCACTGTGGTGTCGCTGGCCATTGACCACTATTTCACGCACGACACCACTTTCATGTTGCCAGCCATTGACCACTGTTTTGTGCACGACACCAGTGTGGTGTCACCGGACGGCATAGTGTTAATAAAGTTACATGCCCTCACTCCATCAGACACTGTGGAGAGAACTTTTATTTAACCCAGAACACTTTGATGGTCACTGTACACTGGGGATGGCATTGTTAAGTTGATAAAATAGTCAGGTACACAGTTCCACAATCTGTATGAAATGCTGGTAACATTACCTGATTAATAGCTTTGACATTCTATTTTAGTTGGCTGCAGTGTTGTGTGTGGCAATGGGAAAATTATTTACTTTCACTTTTTGTTCAAATGGTTGTCTCCAAGTGGCTGCACTCATAAATTATTTATTAGAGCTTTGTATTTTCAACAACATTCCTGGCCACAGGTCACTCCATGAAGGCCAACTACATCCTCTCATATATACCTAGGGTTCACTTGTCACCTTTCATTGTTGCATGTGCTTTCAGAAACAGCTGCTCATATTTTACTGACCTTTGTTGCGCCTTCACACTGTCATAGTACCACATATAGGGAAATTTCTTTTAATTTGACTTTCTTACACACTCACCTATGTCAAGAGGTGTCTAAAATGTTGTGGATATGTTCCAAACATTTTAGGTAATCTACGAGTCATATGTCTGAGTTCAGTCTTGCAGGTGTATATACTGGTACTTGCATTACCTGTTTGCACTTACACACAGATCAAGGTCTCTACGGAATGCTTTGGTGATTACAACGACCAATACTGCACTGAATTTTGGTTGCAGCATTGTCTCCAATCTAATTCTTGGTTAAGAAAAAGGTGTATGCCTCCTTATATTAAATCACTGAATAATCTCCCCTCTATCAGATTCTGAGAGCTGCTAACTCAAAGCTAAATTGTTGCCTGAGAAACTGTTACATGCCTGTAGGAATGCAGAAGTCAGTTCCAATTAACAATTGGCCTTAGTATATTTTGTGCATGGCAACCTTTGCGTGTCAGGTGGTCTGACATAACCTCAGGTACCAAATATATACAAAAAGGTCTGGATGAAACCAACAGTAAGGTTCTCCGACATCAACTATGTATTAAGTGTGAATAGGGGGGAGGGGGAGGGAGAGAAGGAGAGAAACAGGAGGGTCAACTGTTGAGAGAGAGAGAGAGAGAGAGAGAGAGAGAGAGAGAGAGAGAGAGAGAGAGAATAAGCGAAAGCAATAGGAATATAGCACCAGCACGAGTAGTGTGTCATACTTTGTGATACATGGCATGGGAGGCAAATGAAAAGAGAGACCACAAAAAGAACAATGTGCAGAAATATTCATAGGCATGCAAATAAAGTGAGATGGCCAGAAAGAAGAAGTGGGTAGTAGTAGGCTGATGGGGAGGAAAGGAGGGAAAAGGGGTAACAGGAGTGGTGATGGGTCTAGTGGAGACTGAGGCCAAAGAGAACATGGGACCATAGGATGTGACATCGAACAATTACCACCTATACAAGTAAGGGAAGTTGTTTGTTTATGGGGTGAGGATGGGAGAAGGATTGAAATGAGGGGGTAGCCAAAAGGTTTGTGTTGGCAGGAAGGATCCGAAGAAACTGAGGCCAACTTGAAGGTGAGCAATTCCTGTAGGGTTACCAGGAGTGGCTGGACGGATGAGGACAATGATGGCTGGAAGGAGCAATAAACTGGGAGAGTTGAGGCCAACAGGAGTATTTCCACTCTACAGGACGTGTGAAAGAGAGCAGATCTTTGACTAGTTCAGCAAGATTGACATATGGCAATAGACTCAAGGTGAGGAGTATTGATAGAGCTGAAATATCTCACAAAATAGGTTAACAACATATTTTGGTTCATTCAAATTCTGTGGGACATCAGGAAGGTGGTTCTTGAGTCATCACAGGGAAGTACAGTGACGAAGCAGGGCAGGGCGCTACAAGAGACAGCAGGGATGGTGTCCTTCTGTGGGGTTGCAGTGGTGTTGATGAGAAATGATATTTAAAGGTGGGAATAGGAACTTAGTAGTACTCCTATCAAAATAAAAAGGTTATAAATAGTTAAGCAGGGAATGGGGTGATATCCATTAATGTGCAGTCGTGTATTTGCTTAGACAGTCAGTTCCTTATCACTTTTCTGCACACATTTGTAATTCACTTTGGAGATCCTGTCACATAAAATTAACGTGAAGCATCATATGTAACTTACTGTGACAATTGGCACTCGAGATAACAGTGCAAAATCTCGACAACTGAAGACTGAGATCTTTCCCTACATAAGTGGAGCTACAGTTACTACTTCATTATTCTGATACAAGTTATAGGATGTACAAATTTTAAGAGGCAGTGAATGAGGACTTCAATCTGAAGACGTGGAGATCATCATTAACAGAAATGTGGTATCAGAAAACAGACATTTTTAATGTCATGCCATTGGCAAGGATCCCATGGGCTAAGCACAATTTCAGGAATAGTATGTGTGACTGGAGTGTAGCCAACTTTCTCAAATTAAAGTAAATAGATGAAGAAAAATACAACAGTCATTGTGAATGTTGTTATTGAATCTACTATTAATTCAGTCCAAACATCTAGAGTAGCATCTTTGGTAGTTGTCCACAATATATATGTATATGCTTTGCTGAAGGATGTGGCACAGAAGCAGAAAGATGTATGGGTTTGTGAGCACCATCTGGAGGCTGCTGCATACAGCTGAGAGGCACTAGGCACGTGGTTGAGCCCGTGTTGTTGTGACCTCTTGTGGTATTTATTGTGTACCTCTTGCTTGGTATGTGACAGTTACAAGAGCAAAGGCATTAAAGTACAGGGAGAGTAACCGAATCTGAATGGGATGGTGATAAACACTATGCAAGAGTACTAGAACTTAACTCACAAGGTAAACATAGGTAGTAAACTTGGGAAATAAAAACAAGAAATAATTGTAGAAAGTAAGCCTAGAAACTAACAGTTTCAAAAAGTGTATTAACTATGCTGCAGATCATTCTGAGTTGAAGCTGATGGTTCTGAATGCTCCCTTCATCCTCAATCCCAAAGTGGATAAATATTGAACAAATTTCATCAAAGAATACTTATGCTGAAAGGCTGTTATCAGTTTACCTCTGTACTTAAATAAATAACTGGAAGATGTGTGCTTCTTAATTCCACAAATATTCTTAATTATTCATGATGAATAAACCTCTTTCAGTTGTCCTTGATTAATCATTTATTTGGATAAAGTTGTACACATATCAGGGTTTCACGATTTAAATTCCATCTTCAGGTGCTGCAAAAAAGAAGGAAAACTAATAGGGATTCTTCATAAAATTGATTTACATTAAAAGGGCCCATAAAAATGTGAACATCAGGAACAACTAGACATGTGGCATGGACTTAAGAAATTAAAATGAAGGTATATTAACCATAGAATACCAATTTGTGAACCTCAAAGGTAGTTTACCATATAACCATGCAGCCTGCCGCATATCATGGAAGCACGACAAGACTGGTCAACAGGCTGCCATGCAAACTGCAATGAGACTCCTGTGTACACATATACTGGAACTAATACTGAGGGATGGAAGGACCACTGATAAAAGTATAGCTAACAACACGGCCACATCCCAATGTTTTTCCCTAATCCCATCCACTTATACATGGCACTACCTAAGATAGGCCTAGTGCAGAGCAAACAATAAAAGCAAGACATGCAATGTATAATGCAACAGTTAAGAAATAAAAATAATAAAAAGGTATAGTGAAATTGTCAAAAAATAAAATTAATGAAACCATAGCATAAAATATAAAAGGGACCAAACTCCCATACCACGAATAAAACATTATACTGGAAGATACGTCTATATATAGATAATGTCATATTATGACTGCAAGGCTGTGGATGCAGATAGTGCAACACCACATATAGGGTAACCCACATAATCACAGCTCATAAAATCTTCGGTAATGGAGAAGCTAGCATGACCCCAAATAATACTAAATATATAGATAGCTGCAGAGTTACACATTAGGTACTAAGGTGAGGAACAATACTTTACATACAACTACCTTAAAATAAACCTTGAAAATACTAAATATATATACATAGCTGCAGCATTACACATTAGGTATTAGCCAAGAAACTATATATTAAAGGAAAACTTGAACCTAGTTTTGGAAACATTATGCAACGCCATACAGTTGAGATTACACGCAACCTCCAAGAGGGTTTTACTAATTTTATTTCTTGATAATTTGATTATACTTTTCTGTTATATTTATTTCTTGAAAATTGCATTGTACATTGCATGTCTTACTTTTATTGTTTGCTCTGCACTAGGCCTATCTTAGCTACTGCCATGCATAAGTAGGTGGCATTAGGGCTCCTTGTAGCAGGTGGCATTTGGAGAAACCTGGGGAGACAGCTTCCTGCTATGTGTATCTGTGTACAGGAGTCTCACTGCTGTTAGCACAGCAGTCTGGTGGGCTAGGCACTTATATTGTAAACTACCTTTGCGGTTCACAAATTGGCATTCTATGGCTTATATACTTTCGTTTTAATTTCTTAAGTCCATGCCACATGTCTAGTCATTCACAGTTGGTTCACAGGTTACCCACTGTGGTACCAGTTGACTCAAGAGAACCTTTTCATGCCTCACACACACAGGATCTCGCATGCTACTTGATAAATTCGCTGGAATTTTTTTTTTTTTTTACATGGCTGGTACGACTTTCTCATACATAATCAAGATATAACCTGATTTTCACATTTTTATGGACCCTTTTAATGTAAGTTAATTTTACGAAGAATCCTTTTTTTGTGCCAGACGATGGGATTTACACCCTGAGACTTGGGACATGTGTAAAATTTTAGCCAAATAAAAGATTAATAAAGTACAACTGGAGCAGATTTATTCATCACAAAAAATTTTAGCAACAGTTGTGGATTTGTGGCAAGGACTACATTATTCCTCATTACTTTATTTACTTTAGAAGCATTGCATCAAGATACAATGGTCAGAATAATAAGTGGATCAGTGTGCCAGACACTTCCATGCTTGAGGACAGCAAACACCTGTTTACTGGTGCAAGAATTGTAACGATCACATAGACATGACCATCCACTTCAAAGGCAACATCTGAGCAGTGCTGAGGCACTGGCACCATGATGACAGGTTGAACTTGTAGGGCCATAAATCACAGGTGCAACATAAATCATGTTCACGTTTTCACTGCATACTTTTCACCAGTGGCCACTGTTCTTGAAGACCTAATGGACGACAGATCAAACGCAGTGACATGCCACATGCTCTTTGCATATGCACAGGTTGCCAGCTGTGGGAACGTACTACCTATACCCCAAAAGATCCTTTTGTGCACAGTAGGTCAGGTGACATATCAGTCACTGCTGGTATTGTGGCAGAGGTGATGGCCTCCTGTAAGTTTCCCAGAAATTAACCACTGGTACTGCATGAAACCTTTTTTTGGTTATCTTCTAAGAAATCCTTCCTTTGTTTGCTGCTCTGCTTCATGTGTCATCACCCAATTTGCACTAGAGTTACCTGTAATGTCATAGATCTGTGTGTTCATTTTTAGGATGTGAACTGAGAACTACTCTGTAACTTCTCCAGGCCTCATACTAAGGCTACTCAACTTCTCCCAATAACACCAATTGACATTCTCAGACTGTTAACATGATAATAAACACTCTTATAATTAAACAAAATCGTGGGTGCGTCAAAGCTGCTTGTGACCTGTGGTAAACATGCAAACTTCGTAAGTCAGATATGTTGGGTCATCATCCCAATGTCCTAACTGAATACTCTCCATAAATACCATGTCTTCCCTAGCTTCCCAGAAAATGGGAAACTAATGTGGACATGAAAACATACATTGTTAAGTTTGATGGGGCACAATTAGGTGTGTATTTTCTAATTCCCTCATGCATCCTCTCTACTTTCCTGCACAATTCCACATTATACACACACAGCTGTGCCACCTACTGCAATAGGTGGTGTATTGCTTCCTGTGTTGTCACCTACATGACTACTCTGCAATTCACATTCAAGTGCTTGGCAGAGGGTTCATCGAACCACAATCATACTATCTCTCAACTATTCCACTCCCGAACAGCGAGCGGAAAAAACGAACACCTGAACCTTTCTGTTCGAGCTCTGATTTCTCTTATTTTATTTTGATGATCATTCCTACCTATGTAGGTTGGGGTCAACAAAATATTTTCGCATTCGGAAGAGAAAGTTGGTGACTGAAATTTCGTAAAAAGGTCTCGCCGCGACGAAAAACGTCTATGCTGTAATGACTTCCATCCCAACTCGTGTATCACCCATTCCCAGCATTCTCACCATATCCACTGGAAAATAGGTATAAAGCAACATGTGGTAGGTTAATTGGAAACACCAGAGGGTTAAAAGAAAGCAGGAGTGCTACAGTCTCATGCATCTGGCAACTGGTGAACAGTGAGCAATAACAGTGGTGGATATATGTTTAATCATTACATTTGGTGGAAGGGGAGGGGGGGGGGGGGGGGGAATAGTAAATTTACTTCTGAACACATATTAACAAGAGTTCGTTACTAGCAGATGGTTATTTGAGTTGAGTAGTATGAGCTGTAAGCTAAGTTTTCATGTCAGAACAAAACCATCTTAAAATGGTATATAAAGAGGCTATATGAAAAATCATTTCACCAACTGGAACATCAAACTGTCACAGGGCACCTACAGCTATGGAAGACCACCTAAAGTGAAAACAAGGGCATTTTGATTAGAGTCATATTATAAGATCTCAAAAGGGTTAGAGAAATTGGGTAAGCAATGGGAAAGAGCTTGCCAACAAACATATTGTTCAAATATCTCTGAGCACTATGCGACTTAACTTCTGCGGTCATCAGTCGCCTAGAACTTAGAACTAATTAAACCTAACTAACCTAAGGACATCACACACATCCATGCCTGAGGCAGGATTCGAACCTGCGACCTTAGCGGTCACTCAGCTCCAGACTGCAGCGCCTCGAACCGCACGGCCACTCCGGCCGGCAAACATATTGTAGCTTCCATTGTGATGGTAGCAGTGAAGACGTAAGGTGCTAACATTTTTACAACTTAAAATAAATACTATTTATTATTCACATAATGTTCTTTTTCAGATCATAATGCAGGACTCAATGCGCAATACATATACAAATATAGAACCTGAACATGAGCAGTTCACCCACACATCAACCCCTATGAAGTCACCCCATCAACTTACAGGTCTAACTAAAAATCATTTTTATTTGGACCTGTCAGTGTGCTTCATAACTGCAAGAGGGCAGGTTTGATGCCCCATGTCCTGGTTCTCTTTGCAGAATTCACTGTAGATACATTCCATCCCAAGAGACTGGAAACAAGATGTAACAACTGACTTCCGCAATATGTATTCATGATTCGCCTTGCCCTCTCTGAATATATTGTCATGAAATTACATCATGCGATACACAAATAGTGCTTGCTTCCTAATACTGTGGCTCACCAGTTTTCACCTTACCACTGTCGTCCGTCACAGATTCCATTACACTGTATTACAAGGATATTTTCCCTGGCCACCTCAGATCAATATGAACATTAACATCAAACATTGATGATTGCTTTAGCAATATATGTAGACTTTTGATAAAACTTAAAAAGTATATCCGTAAATTTAGTTTTGAATTCACAGGTATATGATAAATTTAACAAAAAAATCTGCAAATACTCTTACGTCACACTGTGTATACATACCACAATTTTGCATATTGCCATTACAAATGTATCGTTCTGACAAAGACTGGCCGAAAATTAATATGTAGTGTCTTTTAATTGTGCCTATAGGTAACTTAATGTGTCCTCTTTACTGTAAATAGCAATCATGTCTTTTCCTTACATTGTTGAATAGCGAATATATAAATGACATAACTACAAAAATGAGTGTTTAGTGTCCTAGACAGGCTAACAGAATTCATCTTGTGTGAGCTGGAGCTTTATTCGTCAAGCTCATTATGCAAAAGAATGGTTGTTACAGAAAGTTAACACACAAATGAATGTTCATATAAACTCAAGACTACGCAAGCAGGATTCTGGGAAAGTGCAAGTAGTCTCTTTCTCTCTTAAATAAAAATGTTACAGAACACTCGTGCAACTCATCCTGAAATACTGCTCAAGAGTGTGGGGAGCCGATACTAAATTGGACCAAAAGGGATACTGAACATATAAAAAGAAGAGCATCATCAGTTGTCACAGGTTTGTTTGACCCACTAGTGCACATCATGGGGATGCTGAAAAACCTGAAATTGCACCCTCTCTAAGCTAGATGCCAACCATCCCACAAAATATTGCTTACAAAGTTCCAAGAAAAAGTATTAATCCTCTAAGTATGTGTTTTGTGTATGGCTCAAGAGGTACATGACAATAACACAAGAGGCCACCATCACACAGGCATAAACACTCACCAGGCACCTTCTCAGTTCCGAACAGCCACCTCCAGATGGCACTCATTAGTCAGGATTACACTCCACTTCCATGTCATGTCCATCAGCACATCATATTTGGACATCGATGGTATTGCCAGCAACCAGAGAAAGCGTTGTCAACAGTGCACTATTTTGCTTCCACCAAGCAATGGCACATATGGAGATCCCTCCACAAACAGGAATAAAACACAATGTGCAGCCAACTCACTCTTCTGCGGCACAAGCAGTACCTACAGGTTGCCTAGTTTCGACAGTGCTTAAGTTTCCATGGATGTGTGGACAACATCCCAACACTGGCAACGAGGCAATCTGGAAATTGTTGATTACAATTTTTTTTCCAGTTACCAACACTGGCGACATAGATTTGCTGAAAATTTTGACTAGTATTCAACACTGGTGATGAAACGAAGTCAAGATTAAAGATATTTTTGTCGGTTCCCAACACTGGCAATGAGGCAGTGGGAACTTGCAGAAATATTGAAATATTCATGTCAGTGATGCCAAGAAGCAAAAAGAACCAGTAGTGGAAACAACATCAAGGAACTAAGCAGACATCTTTATTTTCAATTTTTCCTTTGACTGTATGTTTTAGTCACTGCATGGCCTAGAATTATTCTATGCCAAACAGATTCCATGACTGCTAAACAGTTTTCTTTCCAATAAGATTTTTGATAATTCTGTAAGCTGTTCTGAGCACATTTTTCTGACATGCCCAAAATTGTACTGGCTATCCTTCAACCCCTACTCCA
The DNA here is from genome assembly GCF_023897955.1 of Schistocerca gregaria. Lineage (NCBI taxonomy): Eukaryota > Metazoa > Arthropoda > Insecta > Orthoptera > Acrididae > Schistocerca > Schistocerca gregaria. The sequence continues at coordinate 803,261,550 of NC_064931.1, forward strand.
GTTACTACATCAACTGTCAGCAGTCCAGGCACTCATGACGTGCCTTGCCAGACTTGAAGATGGTGGTGGTGGTTAGTGTTTAACGTCCCGTCGACAACGAGGTCATTAGAGACGGAGCGCAAGCTCGGTGTAGGGAAGGATTGGGAAGGAAATCGGCCGTGCCCTTTCAAAGGACCCATCCCGGCATTTGCCTGAAACGATTTAGGGAAATCACGGAAAACCTAAATCAGGATGGCCGGAGACGGGATTGAACCGTCGTCCTCCCGAATGCGAGTCCAGTGTGCTAACCACTGCGCCACCTCGCTCGGTCAGACTTGAAGAAATCAAGGATGATGGTCATAAGTAACTACAATCAAGATGCTGTCACCACCCTTTCTAGTGAACAACCAGAAGCTTGAGTCCTCGAGCAACTATATACGAAGTTTGGAGTAGCATTTCCTCATACATCAGATATCACGTGATGTGGAACGAAAATCCTTTTTACTTGCCTATTTGGGTCCCACTGTATTTCAACCCCTCTGGCGATTGTGAACATGTGATTTTGTCTTATTATGCCATTAAAGATATTCTTGAGAAATGTTTTGAGTCAGAAGTCTATGTTGCCACTCATGGAGATTTTTTTCAAGTTTTCAAGAAGTAAAATCAAAGTTATAAAGAGGGGATTACTCAATTACTGCCCCAGAGTAGGGAATGTAAATCTCATTGTAAAATGACCAATGTAAGGAATCTGATGCGAATTGATTAATGTGATACACTTATCATGCACTCCCCTGACAATAAATTAGAGGACATTCTTAGTCAAACAAACCTGTCTTTACATGATCCGTCTGCCACTGATTTGGGTAAATGAACACACACACTTATCTGCTGAAGCATTACTGAGCATGGAGGCTGACGTGTTCACTAGGTATCAACAACTGGCACTGCTAAGTGAGCAGTGTGGCCAAACTCAGAAAACACAGGGTGAGCATGCTACTTGACTGAAACAGTCATGTCAACTTTAGAAACATTAAATTACAATCTTGTCCATGGTGTGGCATTAACCACAAAAAAGGTAACTGTTTCCATCTGAATGCATGTTGTAATTATCACAAAAAGATTGGAAATGGGCCAAGTTGTACAAAATGAAGAACAAACGACAGAGAGAGAGAGAGAGAGAGAGAGAGAGAGAGAGAGAGAGAGAGAGAGAGAGAGAGAAGGAACAGAAGTCAGACACTCATGCATATGGCAAAGGTTTATAAGAAAATTAAGTCTAGTAGTTTTATAATGAAAATGTGCAAATTCAAACATTTTCATGTATGAAAAGTCACATGAACGTCATCTTTTCAGTCAATAACAGGTTGTCATCTGCAACTTTTCCACGAGGGCTGTTCAATAAAGAATGGTCATAGTTTTTTTTGGCAACACACCTTTACTCATCCTCATAATTTTGATGGTCCTCAAAGTAGTCTTCAATTAATGTGATGCACTTGTCCCAGTATTTCTGCCAGTCTTCAAATACATGCTGGAAACCATTTTTTGAGAGGTCCTTCAAAATTGTCTCTGCAGCCTTCACCACTACTTCTGATTATTGATAACGCCACCCACGGAGGCATTTCTTCATGTTAGGGAATAGAAAAAAGTCACATGGGGCTAAATTCAGACTATAGGAAGGGTGAGGGATGTACGTCACATTGATTTCTGCAAGATATTCAGCAACAACATTGTCAATATGTGGCTGCACATTATCGTGGTGGAGCATCCAGCCCGCTTCACGGAAATGTGGTCTTTTACGCTTGATACGGACTTGCAATGTTTTCAGGACATCCCTGTAGTATTGTCTGGTTACTGGTGTGTGTGTGTGTGTGTGTGTGTGTGTGTGTGTGTGTGTGTGTGTGTGTGCAGGTACAACATGCTGATAAACCATTCCATGGATATCAAAGAATGAGAGGACCACAACTTTCCCAGCAGAAGCAACCACTTTTGCTTTTTTGGGGGTTAAATTTGAAAGAAACTTCAGATCTTCCTCTAACATCAACTTTAACTGTATGCAGACCTGCACGCGAATGTCCTCTTGTTCAGGAATCAACAGTCTTGGAACCCATTGCACACAAACATGTGTCATGTGTAATTTTTCTGTCGCCAATGTGTGGGTGGCACCCAATGAAATAATCAGTATTTCAGAAAGTGATCTTAGGGTAATTTGTCGATCCTCTCTCACAATGACAACAGCAGTGTTGAAGTTTTCTTCTGTAAGAACAGTAACTGGAGCACCAGGTCCACCTTCCTTTGAAATTGATTGTTTCCCCTCTTTTACCATTTTAAACCACCTTTGAGCTGTGCTGCAGGGAAGAACTGACTCTCCTAGGCCTCCTGTAATACTGTATAGGCCTCAGTTGAAGATTCGTTGAGACGAAAGCAGAATTTTAAAGCCGCACATTGTTCCTCACGTGTTACCTCCACCGCAGCAGTAGGCGATACTGAACGTGTCTGACCTTGCCTGCCTCTTACAGGCGGGATCCCAGAGTCCCAACAATGAAACAACTAAGGCGAGTTTGTTGCACATTAAGGTAACAGAATATGATTAGATTAAATTTTAGCACTAGAAATTATGACCATAAAAAATTATGATTATTCTTTACTGAACAGCCCTTGTAGTTAACAAAGTGCCAATCATTTTTTAAACTGATGTAGGGTTGTCAATTTCAATCATTAATCTACAGGTGTACTGAAAATTAGGATTGTCAAAATTAACAGGTTGTCTAAAATCACTGTTCAGTCATATCCACCATGAGACTCCAGTAAAAGGACAATTTTCAGTAGATATTATATTACAGAAACGCTACATTCATAGTTGTAAATTGAGATAAAGCAACTAATTTACTAGGACTGTATCTCTTCAATGCTTTGGGTTTAATAATTCACTAAGGAATGAATCAAGTTCAAACTGGCACTCTGAACATAGAGTTAAATCAGCTGTTGCAAAAATCTGATTTTTTTTGTTCGCTGAAGCAAGAAACAGTGTCAAAGGTTACACGGCACAAATTATGCTGAAGCCAAATGCGGCACCAAGATGTTGCAAAGCGCACAACATCCCTTTCACATTAAAAGATGAAGTAAAGGAGGAACTCGATCATATTGAACAGAATGAAGTTACAGAAGCCATATCCAGAAGCAAATGAGCAATGCTGAACATACAGATCGTGCTGTCACCGAATAGCTCTCTATGCATCTGTGGAGATTTCAAAGCGACAATTAGTCGTCACTATATTATTGACTCATATCCTATTCCAAAGCTAGAAGAACTGATGACAAAATTAGCTGGTGTGTGTACTTTGCCAAACTAGATCTTAAAGAAGCACATTTGCAAATCTCATTGGACAAGAACACAGACATGTATGGTGACAAATACTCCAGTTGTTCTCTATCATTACAAACTGTAGCCCTTCAGAATAACCATAAACTGAGAACTATCTTGATGGAATTATTGTCTAAGGAACAACTCCGGAGGAACTGTGTCTGTTTTCCGAATTCTCTAAGTGGCAAGCTTGCAATGCAACAAAGAAATGATCATCTTCCAATGCGAACTACAATACTAAGGACACACAATGCCTGCACACAGCATCAAATTGCTGCTGTAACATATCCACACCATTAAAAGTCTTTTGGCTCCCCAGGACATAGAGCAAATTACTTGCTACATTACGACAAATAAATTATCATCCAAAGTTTTTTCTTCATACAACTTCCATTGAAAACCACTGCACAAATTGTTACATAAAGGCAAAAACTGTAACTTGAACAGTGACAGCAATGCCTGTTTAACAAATGAAAACAGTGTTTGCTTGATGCCAAACGTCTCATGACACACGATCGGATGTTTCGAACAATGGCACAGGTGCCATTTTGTCACATCGACATCGGGGGTTTGAATGGCCAACTGCATTCACTTTCAAAGACTCTGAGTGGAACATGTATTATATGCATTGATCTGCAGTTAAAATCTACTATGCGAGATATATTCACATATGCAGAAATCAGCCCACTAATTATTATTTCTTGCAGATGTCAGAACTGCTAGAATATTTCTAGGTTGCATCTGTTTTATCATACCTGCCACCAGCAATAATCATCTAATTTACAGCAATGACAATTTCACCTCAACTGTGGGAAATAACTGCACTTAGACATATATGAGGAATGTGTTTCATGTGAACAGTGACAAGCATCACAGAGCCAAAAAAATCTCTCTTGGAGGGTGTGAAAAAACCTGGTTTTGAACATGTGACACTTTCCACCAACAACTTCAATTATGTTCTTCCAGGTATAGAGACCATGGTACAAATGTTTTGCTAATCACTAACTAAGAAATGTATCTTTCAATAATTACAATTTTCAGAGGGTCTTTTTGTTTCTAGTGGCACCGATCTAGAATCCTGACAGGACTACTTTTGCATGATTTTTCAAGTACTATCTTCCCTTAAAGGCACCCCAACAGATGTTACTAAAAAGCTGACATGACACATTTCATTTGCAATAGGACCATTCAGGATCTATTCTGCCCACAATTTCTGTTGTTAAGTGTACATACTGGCCAGTCCAACTGTCTTTCTCAATTGGATTTCCCTTTGCACGAAGTTACTTACCATTTAAAAATTAAGACGTCGTAACTAATTTGTCTTTCTACCACTCCCACTTGCTTGTAAAAATACAAAGAGCCCACTGTATTCTCATGTTTTTCCTAATTTCTCCACACAGAGAAATTTTGTTTCAGTATATTGCAAGCACTTAAGTTCAAGTACAAGCATGTTCAAAATTTTAGTTTGTCTACACATTTGTAAAGTGAAATTTTTTGAAACAACTGTCAAGCACAAAATTTTTTTAATGGGGAATTAAGTTGGCAGTGCCAGTGACATTTAAAAACACATCAGTCAAAACAAAAGTGAGATCAGAAATATGACAGGTAATGGGACAGTACAATGAATGGCAGACATCTTCACACTGTGTTGTGTGGGTCCTGTTTCCAACAAATTTTGTTAGTTAATCCATGTTAGGAACTTTTACCTGGATTTTCCTACAAAAAGAAGAGCACTGTTTAGGCAGGAACTGTTTGAGATTCCACTCCTAAGGGGGGTGAAATAGGGGATGAGAGGCTTTTTGAAAATATGTCACTATTGCGACAATTTTGAAGGTAGAAATACAAAAATTGGTATTTGGCTTCCCCCTTTCCTGAAAATTTGATCACTAAAGGGGCAAAATAATGGTGAATGTTTTTTTTTAATAAATCATTTTTATAGACCTAATAAAGCATTTTTAAAGCCACATCTATGAAATTTGTTTTTGACTTCTCAATAAGAAATAAAAAAGTATGTATTTCTGTGTTTTTAATAATTCAAGCCCCCCCAAGGGAGTGGAATAGTGGATGAAAAGTTTTATGACATTATTTCATTATGGAAGCATTTTTAAAGCTGAATATATGAAAATGTGTGTTTGGTTTCTCTTTTTGAAACAAAAAAATATTTGTTTCACTATTTTTGGAAATTCAACACCTCAGGAGGTGCAACAGGATGACAGTTTTTCATATTTCTTTATTTTTAATATTTTGTTACATTTAAATAATTTTAAAGCTTAATTTATGAACACTGATATTTCATTTCTCAGGTAGATATAAGGAACTGTGTGTTAGAGAATGTAAGTTCCTATGGAAATAACACCACAAGAACACGAAAGGCATAATTATCAAAAACCTTGGATTGCAGCTACAAGTATCACTTTTTGGTCGGAAGTACATTTAGAGAAGGCCATATTTCTAAGGCATTAATTAGCCTGAAAAGTTTAGAAGATTTTGCAATTTATGAACAACATAAAAAAATCAATTAAAGAACAAAAAAAAAAACATCTATGTAGACCATGAGGTCTATGCGAGTGAAACAGCGAGCCCTAAGCTAGAAGTTGAGGTGAGGAATTACGGACACACAACACAAAAACGCATATCAATGAATAAACAATATCTCCACATTTCAGAGCACATAGAGACTTCAGAAAATAAGTTACACATGTCATCCCGCACCAAGACCATTGTACAACAACATTGGTGCATTGTCAGAATACAGTGCATGTTCTGGGATTTCAGTGGACACAGTTCTGCTGCAGTACAGATAGCAGCGGCATCATAGTGTGCAACTGAAATAGCATGGCAACTGGAAAAGTACTCCAAAATTGATGAGAGACAGAGTGTGTGGAATGGAGACATACCTCCTCCCCTCCACAGAAGAAATGCAGTGCTGCGCCATCAGCAAGGAAGGTTATGCCAATCGTTTTCTCTAACTGTGTAGGACTTGTAAAAGGAAGGGAGGAACAAAGGAAGATTAAGGTTTAACATCCCACTGACACCAAGGTCATTAGAGACAGAGCACAAGCTCATAATGTTTCAAGGATGGGGAAGGAAACTGGCCGTGCCCTTTCAAAAGAACCATCCTGATATTTGCCTGGAACAATTTACAGAAATCACAAAAAACCTAAATCTGAATGGCCAGATGCAGATTTGAAGCATCATTCTGGCAAATGCAAGTCCAGTGGGCCTACCACTGTGCCACCTCACTCTGTGAAGGAGTTTTGTACATAGTGTTTATGGCAAAGGGCACAACCATTAATGCCAGTTTATACTGTGCAGCACTGACATCATTGTTCAATGCCATAAAGAATAAGAGGTGTGGAAAATTAAGCAAAGGCCTTGTTCTCCTGTACAATACAACACCTTAGGTGGTATGCACAACATGAGATTTGATTCTGTGGTTTCAATGGAAAGTTTGGAAGCATCCACCTTACAATTCAGATCTTGCACCATGCTATTTCCATCTTTTCGGTAAGCTGAAAGAAGATCTGGTGGAAAGAGATTTTCCAACAATGAAGACGTTCACACAGTGGTTCTTGAATGGTTCCATGACCAAGGAGCAGATTCCTATTATCAAGGAACTGAACAATTGGCAGAATGTTCTGAAAATTTTTTCAGAGAATTAGTGACTGCTGAAAATTAGTATCATGTATCTATGTCAGTTTGATGTGTATTGCAGCATTTAATAAAGTCGCCTATCCTGCCATAATTATGTGTAGCTTACTGTTTGAAGTCACTTCATATGTATATACTTTTTCTTTGCATTTCAGCTCCTTAGCCACAAATCGGCAGTAACAGAGAAAGTTTGGGGGGGGGGGAATCAGCCCGATATTGCCATCATATTCAGTTAAACTTTCAGGTATGGCATGAACAGTGGGTTGGCTTTCATTTGGCGAACATTTCCAAATTTTATTTTAGGGTACTCCTAGTTTGGCTCCATTCCATGAAGAAATGAGCTGTGTGAAATTTGTGGTCAGTAGGATAAGTGGAAGTGCCCCTGGGCCTCCAAAACCTGAAAATTCATAAAAATAAAACCAACAACTTTTTCGGCATAACAAGTTTATTCATTACCCAATGAGAGCGGCTTGTGTACCTCAATATCCTTAACTGTAAGCATTTTTCTCTGTCACAGATAGCGTTGATCGGTTGTCATGATGTCTCGGTCACTGCAAGAGACATAGACAGAGGGCAAAGTGAGCTGAGCCCTTTTTCAAACCATCCTGGACCACGCAAGCTAACTTTCACCATTGAGGGAAGATAGGAGGCTTCATTAGTGTGATGCTTCACCTCTACTTTGTTTACACAAGAAAATTTATTTTCATTGATATTACTCTCATGAAATAACTAAGCAAATTTCCATCTATTAAACCACATAAAATGCTCCTTTAATAATTTCTTTGCAAGTATATATATAAACTGTGCATCAAAGTGCATTCTAGATATACACTAAGTGACAATTTATTGGGCTAAGCACAAATTCGGACACAATAGCTAGAAAACTGAATTCTAAAACTGTAAGCTTTGTATAAACAATGGAGGCAGTTTCATAACATTTTTAATAGAGCACAGTCACAACCAAGCGTTTACTCCAAATCTAGTACAAGTTTCTCCACTTTGGGCCTGAAGTTGGCTGCACCAGCAACCTGTCAGTTCACTGATGTTCCCAGATTCACTGTCTGTGACCCATCCAATGGACCCCATCTCTCTGCATTATCTGTAGCAACCACACTACCTCTGACCAGCTAGGAGCTTCCATCTCTCCTCAACTGTCCTTGAGCTCTACCGCTCTCCACCAATACAGCAGCACTATCACCACCCTCGTAAGAACTCTCACAGTGCATCAGTTACTATTGGTGGATTGGAACCCTTTAGTGTTGATCCAAGTACAAATGACTGTTTTGTTGTATTCCATTTATAAGTGTAAATAAAATTCTGTTACACATCAAGAAAGTAAAGGAATGGAAGAAAGAAATTTTGTAAGTTCAAATGGAACAACACTGCTCACGCACACAGAAGTACCAACATGAGCCAGCCACTATGTGTAAAGATTACAACACGATTAGTTGGTCACCACGAGTGTGAGCAAGTTCAATGGAAATGGGCTAGAAAAATGCAGACCAAAATGCCTCTATTACTCTCATAACATTATGCAAGAAGTGCTAAAGAGGATGTAACAACACCCATCAGGGTTTGACGAAGCATTAAGACACTGAAACAAATTGGTTAAGCAAATGTAGCAAGACAGTAGCCTGCTGACAACTCATAAAGAGCAGAACTGATTTGGTCATGATGAATGACATAAAAAAACAGAGCCTCTCTTCGATGCCATAAATACTCGACTTCACTATGCTAAAGTCAGTTGATCAGTAGGATTGATGGTGTTCACATTGTTCACACACAATTCTCAGATTCCAGAATGAGATTTTCACTCTGCAGCGGAATGTGTACTGATATGAAACTTCCTGATAGACTAAACCTGTGTGCCGGACCGAGACTCGAACTCGGGACCTTTGCCCTTGGCGGGCAAGTGCTCTACCAACTGAGCTACCCAAGCACGACTCACGCCCAGTCCTTACAGCTTTACTTCTGCCAGTACCTCGTCTCCTACCTTCCAAACTTTACAGAAGCTCTCCTGTGAACCTTGCAGAACTAGCACTCCTGAAAGAAAGGTTATTGCGGAGACATGGCTTAGCCACAGCCTAGGGGATGTTTCCAGAATGATATTTTCACCCTGCAGCAGAGTGTCGGCTGATATGAAACTTGGTAGAGCACTTGCCCGCGAAAGGCAAAGGTCTCGAGTTCGAGTCTCGGTCTGGTACACAGCTTTAATCTGCCAGGAAGTTTCAATTCTGTGATTCTTGTATTTTAACATCCTGCGAACAAGATTGTTCCAGTACTGGTCATACTCCTGCCACATTAGGAGACGATCACCGATCCATATCCATGGATGACAGAAGCCAGCCTCCAGTACAAGGTGCTACTGATGGGCAGTCCACAAGCCTATAAACACTGTTCCAACTTGAGGCACAAACTGCTCTAAACTACAGCATCACTTGTGTCAGAGGGCCTATCGAACTGGAAGGCCAGGATCAGCATTCAACATTACCTCACAGCATCTTACAGTACTGTCCATCTGATGGAGTAACACACACAGGGACCTGGGAGGGGTAAAGTACTCCCAGAATAGCACGCAACACACAACACACATGCGCCATGGTCACCGCCATCTCCGAGCAAAGCTTCTGAAGGGGCACACCTTTCACACTATGGGTAACAAACCACTTACTAGAATTCACCAGTCTGAGCACAGGGCTGATACAGTGAGATTGGCAGCCTAAGCCAGCCATTGGGTTCAGCAGCTTCCTTGCCAGCTCGCTAAGCCACCAGTTGCTGCCGCCAAAGATACGGTGACGAGATGTGTTCAGAGAACGAAATTAAGTTAAAATTAGTTCTGTTTTATTGCAGCTGGTAACTTCACAGAGGTTGCTTGGCTTACATCTTCATGAACAGTAGGGGTTTCCAACTGAGGAATGGGCAACCTCTACAGTTCACCTATTCTTTCTAACTGGGGTACTTTAATTGGCATGGCTGTCTCGGCCATGACACAAAAAAAGTTCAAGCAATGTTAAACCAGAGTTAACTCTGATTAAAGGAACCTTACTCAACATCAACTGGTTACAGTGTCAAAAAAAGTCCACTGTAACAAAGAGAAGAGGATGTCGAGAAGCAATGGCTGCCCTGAATGCTGCCGCTCTGGATAATTGTGAGATCAGTGACAGCTCGACCAGCACTAATAGATAACAATATGGCAGAAAGACTACCTGTGAATCTTTCAAACTGTGGTACTAAGCAACATCTTTGAGTCTCTTCGTTGGTTTATGACTAAAAGAGAGCAGACTTTAGCTGTGCATGAAAACTCTCATTCAATGGGGCTTTCAGTCCTATGTTAAATCATTAGTTGTTGACACAAAAGCATCACATATGGAAACCCAAAGTATTTGTACTGGAGGAAAGTCAAAGAAAACTTTTATTAAATCACTGTGCCCTGAAGATTTTTTTTTGGCCCCAAATATTTTTTTTTTAATGCTTCGAGAGAACAGCAACCTAAGGAGGATCGCATAGAATTTTTAGAGTCAACTGTGATCTTCCTTGGTGAAGCATCATCTAGTGGAGCTTCTCTCTGTGCTCTAGGGGATATCCATTAAGCACAGAGCATGATGAAAGCCATTTATTAATTGAAAATGTGTGGTTCCATGATGATTTTGAATTATTGCCACACACAGATAATGTAAAACGTATTTTCATTTTCAGTGTGTTTGTCAAAGCATGACCCTCTGCCAAAGCACAATATATGGATTTCAGCATTGTTACATCCCTCATGTTGCTTTACAAAACCTGAAAATTCATGTATGATACCTGTTCTCCTGTATCTGTCACTTTTGAATTCTTTGGTCGTTTTTATGATCAAATCCCAGCAATCACAAGTAATGAGAGCTAACAGTTTGTTTATAATAAAATGACAATTTTTTTACCAGATTTGACTTTTGAGACGAGTGCCTTTTCCCACAAGCATGAATGTTGGGACCTATGGGTACAGCTTCTCCTTTTCCTACGGACTCCATATTACATACTACTTACTTTTTGTGCAAGTATGTGGCAGCACAGGGAAAAAAAAGCGGTACCTGAAAAATAAGAGTTGTTCTAATGAACAGCCACAATGACTGTTGAAATGCAGCTCAATAAATGGAACATAGCATTCAAGCACTTTATGTGTGAGTTGGTAATTTAGCAGTTACTGGTCCATAGCATCCATCAGCCTCAGTTCTCTGTTGGAAAAACAATTTCTTCTCCAACTACACCACACATTTAAATGTACAGCAACTCTATATGTTGGGTAATCAATGGTAAACTTCCCACAGCCCAACTGTGTGCCATGTAGCTTGCCTCCTCCACTCCCTGCTGACATCCCCATAGAAAGGATAGCAAAAAAGAAAAATAACTCGAGTATAAAATAACCACTAGAGCTCCAAGTGACACCCTACTATGTCACCAACACTGCCAATATCATCTTGCAATTGAGTTAAGTGTCTAGGAGATTTTGGCAGAGTCCAGTCCCAGCTAGCTATGATGGTCCCGAGGCTTTCGGCAACACCCTTACCCCTCCATATTGCTGGTTGTAGTCTTTTCATGATGTATTGAGATATATCCAGCCTATTCCTTTCCTTCAGATCCTTCACACCGACTTCAATTTTGTAACATCCAAGTACCAAACTCAACTTAGATGAATGCTGCACTCTCTGTTTAGCACATTATCTGCAATTTAAACTAAAATCGGTGTTTCGATTAGTGTATGTCGTAGCTGGTTATCAGTGTTATAAATATGTATCTTCACATAAAGTCAGTAGTCATTTACTAATGCATTATCTGCCACAGTGTTTTTACCATGGTAACTTCTACAAAAAGTAGTAGGAATTTCTATGCACTACTACAAAAATTTCAAAACGATAATTCTACATTGTTCCTAGGCATCCTCATAAGCTGTAAATCTAACAAAAGGTTCAGTCTCAAAATGTATATGAATACAACTCATGTGGATCTACAGCTGTATGTCCTCAGCTATCACCAAGATCAGAAAAGAGTTGCTGCATGGCTGAGATGCCTATTGAGGTATCATCAAAAGTAACTATGTTACATGAGATGTAAGGTATTATCCCCTGCATCTAGAAGTAACTAAGCACAGGACAAAAAACTGGACAAGTGTAAGTAAGATTTGGGCTCTGATGGTTCCATACAAACTTAATTATGTATACAGACAGTTCATCTATAGGTTTCAGTAAGTGAATTTACCAGTACCAAAATATGTGACATAAGTGGCCATATCTTTTGATTGCACTGACTTTTAAGTTTAATTTTTTTACACCACCAGGGGACCGTAGACCTTAGTATTTGACTTACATTACAACTTGATACCTCTACCTGCTTTTGAGAAAAGGATGGACAAATGGACAGACAGACAGACAACAAAGTTATCCTATAAGGGTTATGTTTTCACCAACTGAGGTATGGAACATTGAAAAGTAAAACTTGATTATGAACCTTTTGTTTTCTTGTTTGTAATACTTATAGTTCAAATGTTAGATAAGGGCACTGAAGAAAACTGGAAAAAGAGCTCTAACTCAAATATGATAAGCTATATGAAGTGTCACAATAAACTAATATTTACCATTTGTGTACCTTTCTATGAAGGGGGGAAAAAGAAGTGCCTATGGAGTACCCTTTTCTTCTCAAGCAACTCTGATAGCATTTATACAGATTTTCCAACAATATTTTTCCTGGTCATTTACTTTCCTTTGGCTCAAGTTGTCAAGAATGGGTATCAGCTGTCTTTACTTCCACAGCAATGCATTCTAAAACAATTGAGGTCTCAGTTGGTGTTCTGCTATTATTACAACAATGCATCCTAAAACAACTGAGGTCTCAGTTGGTGTTCTGCTATTATTACAAAGATGTCAGCTGCAGAAAAATAATTTTAAGTGTTTGTTGTGATTCCTTTGGAAATTCTACAGGAAAACCTCTGGCACTAGCAGGGGAGCTACTCTTCAAAGCCAAGCATCAATCTATTTGTAGAGTATGCATAATGTAATTTGACCTTTAACTGTGCAGACAGTTGGACAGTGGTTAGTGGTGAAGGCTCTATTGCATGTGATTACTGCTCAACAGAGGAAGTGCTATTACTTCCTCACTTGCCTCTTCTGAAAAAGGTTAATGACATTACACACAATTTCATATGCCTGACAAAGAACTACTGTCCCTTTTCTGTCGGATCCTGATACAAAAGCTTAATCAGTAAGCAAAGACAAGTTCAAAATAATTGCAATGTATCATCTATTTTTCAGTCCCCAGTGCACGTTTATACAGAGTGACTAGTTTCCATCTCCCTGGATCATCTTCAGATCCATGTAGTTGCATCAGCAACCCATCATATCTGATCTGAGCTACACATCAGAACACAGATGTTGAGGCTTCTGACCTATAGTTCCGATACACACGTGATGGGTTGCTGACACAAGTACACAGATCTGAAGATAATCCACAGAGATTGAACCTTGTCATACCATACAAATCAGGTGCAACCAGGATTGAAAACTAAATGATACATTAAAATTGTTTTAAAAAATATCAATATAGCTGCTGATTTCTCTCATGACAAATATGTTGGCTATAGTTGAAGCAAAGTATGTTGACAGTGGAACTGAATGAAAGAAAATAATGAGAACAAGTTCAGGTACAATGAAGGGTTGAAATCCAATAAGCAGAATGTTATGATGGATAGTAGCTCACACAGCAGCATGTACAAGACAGAATCACAGCTGCCTGCCTGGCCCTGTTGCTGCGAGAGTCTCGGCTCACGTGACATGCCACGCATGCTCCTGGTGGCAACCTTCAACAACAGTCTGTAGCGTCTCTTAGCTGCTACTTCTGTTGGCCAGTGGCAGGGATATTAAAGTCCCTGTACCTGCCATGCTTGGAGACTGAGCCAGAAGTAAAAATTACAGTTGAATGTCTGGTGTGGCAGCAATGCAACACACTGAACAACAAAGTGGGATGCTTATAATCAAAGCATGTCGAAAAAATAAACAATACTTATATTTAACAATTATTTTCTTCAATTGTCAAAGTTGGAGAATCCAAAACTACACAGATAATCAATAACAAAAGGTGTGGGTGTAACAAAGCAAGTGGTTAAATGATTACTTATTTCCTTTTTTTATTGACACTTGCAATGCATTTACCTGCAACTTTACAGTGAAATAAACAATGTATCTGTTGCAAAATTGGTAGTCATATGTACACTGAATTGCCATTGAACACCACTTGAACTTTACACACACTATTTACCTCATCCACAAATAACTGTGTGTTGGAAAAGTCCACAATCTATGGCTGTCCAAAACATTTATTTTGTGATGGGGGTTATCATTCCCTCTTTTTAAGCATACTTACTCATAATCCGGTTTGTGTGTGTGTGTGTGTGAACACTTTCTGGGAGTAATAACAGCAAAAATTGTTTAGTTCTCCTCAAATTGTGTGTTTTATGTTGAAGTGTGTTAAAACGTCAGAAAATGTAACTGAAACTGAGCATAAACTTATTTTATAAAATGTTGTTTTCTTTCCAATGAGTTGCAGTGGGTAAGAAATGTGACAAAATTAAATACACAGTCAAATTGTGGACTTTCCATTATGTTAATGTAATTTGTAACAAATTTAATTTTGGAGCAGTGATGGGCCTTCAAATGAACAAGTCTTCAGTTGTTGCACTGCAAGTGGCTGCAAGTAACTGAGAACAAACAAAAATTTAAGAAAAATGAAAAGGGCAAAATGACTGACTCATTAATGCTTACTTTCCAGTTAGGTCCCTTTATCTTGATTAAACATTTCCTACAAAAATAATGTACTCCTTAGCAGGTAATCAACCATATCTTTTAAGACAGACAAAGCCTGACACTTAATCTAATAGTGTCAGTACAAGTCATTGGGTTTCTAAATTTCCAGATTTCAGCAGTAAAAATCATGTGCAAAACTATGTTCCAATCTTCACTAAGCAGCTTAGTTTATGGGAATTCCTAAAGCTGCAGACAGTCAACTAACATTTCCAACACAATGTCAGGTGTATATGTTTTCGTTCTAAAAACATCAAATCTCAGAATTTATCGAATGTCATTACAAAAGAACCGTGCACATCATGATTATGCAGATACATAAATATGGTAATACACATTTCTGAAGTAAGATCAAAATATGTAGAAAAATCAAAACATAATTACATGGAGATCTCAGTTTACAATCTGAAAAGTACCAGTTTTCTTTAATGCTATGGACGGAATTCCACGACTTATGAATTCAGCCACGGATGTTGTAAACAATCAGCTGCAGTTGCTCGTTCAAGCGGGTCGTATGCTAACATCGGTGTAAGGAAATCTGCAAATGCTTTTGCCTTCTTGTGATCCCAAGAATATTTTTCAGTCAGTACTTCAACAAGACCCCAAGGCTTCAGTTTTGTAATTCGGCGTAGCTCACCTAAAAAATTTACATTAATAAATATAACATACAGAGCTACTGTCAACGTGTATTACAAACGAGTTTTTTTTTTCAGCAAATTGTAGAATAACTGAACATGCAGAATAATGAAGAAAATTTGCATATAAGTCAGTTTTTATGTTTATGTCCATATAATGTGTAACACTAGCAAAATGCTAAGGCACAGTTTTACTTTTATTAATAAGTTAGTACAGTGAAGACGGCAAAATTTTTTCTCTATCAGCTGAACTGAATTTGACAGCATAACTGCTAAAACGATCACTGCCTCTTATAGAGATCTCATGTCTTCCTTCACCATGTACAGCAAAGTGGGAATTATATCAAATCATTAGTGATAATAACAATCAAGCGTCAATAGTCCATTACAAGCAGTACTGTATGGTGCTTAAAAATGTTATAAGGGAGGCAAAAAGCAAGTGCTATGCAAATAGAATAGCTACTTATCAGGATAAAATTAAAACCATATCATTAGTGGAGAAGGAAGTGTCTGGATTACAGCAAAGGTCGAGACACACACACCTCCAAGATACTGACAAGGGTGAGGTTGAGTCAATATTTAAGGTTGCTGAAGACAAAGAACTGTCATGTATATGATGATGTACATGGCAGAATACTAAAGGACTTTGCTGCATATGATGGCCTGGTAATTAGCCACATTTATAATTTTTTCCTTTAGGAATTGTTAGCTCCCTCAATGAGTAAAGTACTCAATAATGATATCACTTTATAAAAAAGGAGAAAGGGATAATGTAGAAAATTTTAGACCTATTTCTACATCATTGGCGCTTGCAAAAATAAGGTTACACCTAGAAAAAGTGGAGTTTCTTTTCATCTGCTGACTGCAACTGTGACGGTAGCATGGAGGAACTAAGAATACAACACATATTTTTAGGAATGTCCACTGCAAGAGCTTGACAGTGATTTGAGAACTCTACACGAAGCGACTCCAAATGCTCTGGACTGGTTGACACGTTTGGTCATTTCTATTTGATTAATATTTGTGTACTTGTAAAACCATATGATTGATAAATAAATAAATACATAAATAAATGTAAAATTTATTGAAAAGGCTGTATAGATAAGGGTATTTGATTATTTCAGTTCACACAATTTGGTTTCATAAGAGGGTTAATAATCAAAAGCACTACATTCTCTTTTCTCTTTGCACAGGATGGCTTAAAGAATAAGCTGCAAACACTAGGTGTTGTCTCTGATTTAACTAAGGCATTTGTGTTGATCACAAAATATTACTGCAAAAGTTGGTCCAGTATGGAATACGACAAACAGCTCATAACTGGTCCCTCTCATGCAAGAACAGACAGCAAGAGATCATTCTCCACAGTAATGAGAACGGCTGTGAGGTGGCACCTGACTGGAGCAGAATTGAGTGGGGAGGGGGATGGGGCGGGCAGTGTCTCAAGGGTCAGTGCTGGAACCACTACCATTCTAGTATTATAGGTGTTTCTAGAATATTTCTGTTTGCTAATGACACTAGCTTGGTAGTGAAAGGTGCTGAGTGCAACATAAGCAGTGTGTCAAATAGCACAGTTCATGACAATTTTAGGGCTTAAAGAAAATATATTGATGTTAAATAAACTAATTCAACTAAAACTGACATTTTCATTACACAGAACGGGCATATGATTGTTCAGATAGTTCATCCTCCCCTTGGAAGCTTTTGGATAATGGCAATGTACAAAGTGACAACAACTGAGTTAGTTAATTAGTGAGTAAGTTAGCTACATGTTCCACAAATAATTTGAACAGTTCTCTTATGAAAATGATGTGGAACAAGTCAGTTTACACCATATGTATAAAGATTAGTGTTAACATTAATGAACAGATTATCATTATATTCCTACTCATGCAACTACACTTAAAAACAAAGTAATTTTTTTTTTCTGGATACCAGTTTCTAAGCAGAAATCTATCAATAGTATAGAAAGAGCTGCCCAGGAGAAATGATTTTAAATTAGATTTAAAACTTGTTTCACTACCTGTCAAACATTTTATGTTATTGCATAAATGATCAAAAATTTTTATTACTGTATACTGAACTCATCTCTGAGCCAATGACACCTTTAACAATAAGTAATAAAAGTCATTTTTCCCTGTACTGTTATAGGTATGTACATCACTGTTGTTATCAAATTGTAATGGACAATTTTCGACAAATTTCATTAGCGAAAATATGTATTGTGATGACTAGCTTCTTGATGAGATACCTATGTGACATCTGTGGGTGAACACTATATATTATTCTTACTGCTCACTTTTGTGCAACCAATACTTTCTTTCTAAGTAATGAGTTACCCCAGAAAATCATTTTTTACAGCATTAATGAGTGGAAATATGTAAAATACATGAGGAGGTTGATACATTTGGTTTCTAAGAGTAGCAATTATACAAATAAAAAGAGCAACAGTATCTGAACTTAATTGTTTGAGAAGCTCAGTAATACGCTTCTTCCACTTCAAGTTTTCATCAATATGTATGCCGAAAAATCTGGATCATTCTACCCTAGAACTGAATGTAGCTTCCCCGTCCCCTTTCAAAATTCAGGAAAAGTCCATTTTCATAGAACCACTTATTAATTCTTTGGAAAATATCACTGACTAACTTCTGTTGCTTACTTGTTCTAATAGGATTTATTATAACACTAGTATTATCGTCAAAAACTACCAATTTTGCTTGCTAAATGTTAAGTGGAAGGTAATTCACATATATAAGGAACATGAGTGGACCTAAAACTGAACCCTGTGGGACTCGCTTTGTGATTTTATCCCAGTCACTACAATTTTCTACCTTTCTGACATTGTCTTAAATATTCTGCACAACCTTTTGCATTCTGTCTGTCAAGTAAGATTCAACCCAGCAGTGTGGAAAGAAATCGGTTCCATAAAACTTAAGTTTTTCTAAGAGAGTACCTTGATCTACACAATCAAAAGTCTTAGTGAGATCACAGAAAATACCAACAGGTGATATACTATTATTTAAGGCCTGCTCTATCTACGCAATGAGTGACTGTTTAAATTGCATTCTCAGTCAAGCAACATTTTAGAAAAAATGATGACCCCTAATTGACTGGTTCATCACCGTCGCCGAAAACTCTGCATCAATGGACAGTTGCACCTTCTCCAGCTCTTAATTATGGTAGCACTCTCCACTTTTATTCCATGCTTCTGCTGTTTGGAAAACAACATTTAATTTGATTGCTTTCAACACCTTCAACATAACCTCGGTAGAGCCCTTTAACATTCAGTCAGCAAGTAGACAAAAAGTGCATATTAATAATGATGTTTAATTATTTCCAAAATTCCCTGGTCTGCGAGCTAAATTGAGACTGTCACACAAGGGGAAGAATGAGTGTTTGTACACCATTGTTCTTCTGAGAGACATCAGTAGCATGAGTGGGAACACTGTAAGGATAGCTTTCAGTGGAAGCTTTTTCTTCTTCTGCTCTTTTATCACAGCTGTTATATATGTTTCATGGAACCACTGAGAGAATATTTCTCTGCCCATCCACACTTTCTTCTGGGCAGACTATTGCACTGATAATGTATTTCTGATGCTGTGTTGAAAACAGAGTGGATGTTGAGATTTCTCAGTCACCATGAGTGGAATATGACAACTGCGATTTGAAGTACAATACAAAATAAGTTAATGCACAGTTTTTGTTGTTTGTACCCAATAGCTTACTTCCCATTCTTGACAGATAATATTTTTGAAGGAAGCATCTTGTAAAAGAGGCTGCTTCCATTAGCAATGTACAAAGCACCAGCAGTTAAATCTCCTTCTTCTGTTACCTCCTGTACCTTCTTTGCAAACTCTTCTGCATCTTTTTCGTTAGTCGAGTTACTTTCCCCAGTGACTGTTGACTGCCACATCCCATGTCAGATGTTCCAGTTTGGTAGCCAACCAACACTTGCAGCAAACAAGTTACTGCCATTTGTCAAGTGCAACTGTGTTTTTCTTTTATTATAGGGCAACTTACTGGAAGTCCTTTACTGCATAGGCGTATGAATGATCTATAAACAGCTTCGTCCAGTTCTTCATCATCACAGCTTTCCATTTTCCCAGCTCACTCTCCATTTGCATTAAGGAAGAGGAGATTAGTGTTTAACGTCCCGTCGACAACTAGGTCATTAGAGACTGAGCGCAAGCTTGGGTGAGGGAAGGAAATCGGCCGTGCCCTTTCAAAGGAACCATCCCGGCATTTGCCTGAAGCGATTTAGGGAAATCACGGAAAACCTAAATCAGGATGGCTGGAGACGGGATTGAACCGTCGTCCTCCCGAATGAGAGTCCAGTGTCATTTGCATTAAGTACTGTCAAATAACAACTTTCTTTCTGATGTCACAAACAGTTGTTCTTTGAACATTGTACTCAGCAGCAATCACTTTCTGTGAAGAACCTTGGTTCTATTTACCTAAAATAGTGAATTTATGCTTGAGGTCTAGCATAATGTGTTTCCGTTAACGGTATGGTGCTGAATTTTAAAGAAATCCACAATGTCAAAACACGTATACCGCTGTTTAACCCTGTAATTAATTAACAACATTTTTGAGCTTGGTCATTTTCCACTTGAGCAACTGTGGAATGGATTACTGAGACAATGGATTACTGAGGTCCAGATTAGTTAAAGTTTAGTGTATACATGGTTGATATTAGCATTGACGTAACCATATGGTTGAAAATCCTTTAATAAGAGAAATGAATTGTTACCAGAATCAAACAGTAGAAAGTCAAGGATGCAGTAACAAACACAATTATGAAAAGTATAAATTGCTATTTACCATATAGAGGCAATATTGAGGCACAAAGAAAAGCCTGCTATACTTTTAAGGCCTGCTATACTTTTAAGCTTTCAGACAAAAGGCCTTCACTGAGGCACTATGCTTTCAGTTGCCAGTGACAGCAACAGCGACCATGGTCAACTGTGAGAGTAGTGCTCGTGTGAAGGCGTGTGTCTTTTCTACTTCTGAAGAAGGCCTTTTGGCTGAAAGCTTAAAAATATAGCAGTCTTTGCTTTATGTCTGCCTGCGACTCAACATTTCCTCTACATGGTGAATTTCACTGTCTATCCTTTTCATTATATATTTGTAACCTGATGTATTTAACTTCAGATGGAACTGAGTGTAAGTACATCTGCATGCTTGGCACATATTTTCAGACGCTTTTTGCCAACTGTAGATCATTTCACGAGTTTCTTTGCAATCTCGAACTCATTTTAATACATTCAAAATGAGGCACAATTTTTACATTTCTGGAGATTAGCTGCTACTTCTTCCTATAAATACCCCTTGGGCCTTGTCTTTACTTCTATGTCTTGCATGTATGTATCATGTTTATCTGTTCTCTTTCCCAGTTATCAAACTGTATAAATATCTTCAAGATTTTCCTTCCCAGTACTAACACCTAATCCTCCAGCATGTCCACCTATGATGCTTGCTTTCTTCTTATTTATGTGAATATCTCAAGGTACAGGTAGCCCGTGTTCCATTACATTTAGCACAAAATGTAATTCCTGTTCACTTTCAGCTACCACTACTGCATTATCAATTAATCATACTGTGCTAATTTTCTGCCCCTGATAAACAATAACAGTTCTTTACTTCCCTCATTCCCTTTTCAAAGAAATCTGTCAGTACAAATTATTCTAACTCACTCTGAATGGACAGATCTTTGGGAAATCTAAGAAGTGGTACTTCCAGATTGCATTTTTGATCACGGCTACAACTTACAGTGCAACAATAAACTCTGAAATATGACCTCATTTGCGTTTTGAATGTGCTCTTACATTTCATTTACACTATTGTTTTGCAGTGTGTTTACACATGTCTCTCACTTGGCAGCACTGCAGTAGTGAAGTTACATAAGAAATGTAGGAATTTATTTACTCATTATCTTGGACCCCAGTAAAACCTGAAAAATAACCAGTACTTCAGCAGCAATGAGCAATGCTGGCGCATAGCAGTAGCAGTCAATGCAGGCCACGATGCTGCTTTTGTTGCTGGAGTACTAGTTATTCCTCATGGTTTAATGTACCTGTTAATACATACTGATAAAACAGATCTTCCGTGAGAGTAATCTTGGACAGTTCTATTGAATAGGCTTGTAACATTCCTCTTAAAAATCATTTTCTTCATAACAGGAAATGAACTGAAGCTTTCTGTTGACAATGGGCATTACATGAAACATGATGAAAAGTGAAAGATGTGGTCACTCCAGCTACATGCCGAAAAATGAAATTGAAAATATCTGCTGAAACACCAGAGGAAATGCCCCTGACAAATCACTAATGCTCTGGAAATGTTGCTTCATAAAACATGTACATATAAAGGTAACAGAGGAATTAATAATTGTGCCTTACACCCCTCCAATGAAAAAATAGAGTACTGAACTAAATTTGCTAAATATAATCATTAACTCAAAGGTTGATCTGAACACTCCAGTGTTTTGCTTG
This sequence comes from Schistocerca gregaria, assembly GCF_023897955.1. Lineage (NCBI taxonomy): Eukaryota > Metazoa > Arthropoda > Insecta > Orthoptera > Acrididae > Schistocerca > Schistocerca gregaria. The sequence goes on from NC_064931.1 coordinate 803,283,487, forward strand.
GAATGGTTATATTGGAGGCAGTATACACTTGCCAAAACTGTCAAGGATACTGGCTCACCCAATCAGCTACAATAAGACCAACAGTTTTATGCAGATTCATATGACGGAGTGAGTACTGGCATTTTTCATATACACTAAGTATTGCCAAGAACACTGTTATCCGCTCATCATTACATAGGCTGTTTCAAAAATAATTTTACAGGCTTTGAGGACAGGTCCCTTATACCAAAACAAGGAAAAAAGTTCACATACATACCGCTGAAAACCCTATGTTCTCAAGTTATTAACTAAATTTTACAATTTAGGTGACTGGAGCTCAACACACACTCATAATACATGCTTGAAATGCTCTCCTCTTGGTTTGAAACATACATGCACTCACTGAATCACAGACTGTTGCACACTCCCAAATACTCCCTGATGGATTCGAACGGTTTTGCTGGCTTCCATGACACACCAATGAAAAGTTTCTGTATTCATGTGGTCTACTGCATAAACTAATTGGTTAAGGTGCCCCAGAGATAAAATTAAAAGGACTGAGGCTGGGGGTTTGTGCAGGCCATGGAACTGGTCTTCCTCTACCCTTCCATCTGTCATGGCAGGTACCAGCCAGTGCATCTCCAATACTGAGACTGAAATGTATTGGAGCTCCATGATGCATAAACCATATTTTTCTTCTTATTTGCAATGGCACCTCTTCTAGTAGGTATCTGAGGGTGTTCTAAATAAAGTAGCTGTAGATAGCACCCTTAAGACATGTTGGGAGAAAGTCACCTACAATTCCAGTCAACACAGTCTTAAACTGATAGTGATGTCTAGCCTGTAGCATAAGGACTATGACCAGATCATACGAGTATGTGTTGGTACTGGAAATTTGTTACACCTTCTCTTCCTAACTTTGTCTTGTCTGTAAACACAACTGAAGTGACAAACCAATAGATTGAGAGTTTGTGCAACAAACCATCAGCAAAGGTTCTCCAATGGTGGGTGATCGGCACTTAAAAGGTCCTGCACATGGCTCTACATAAAAAGCATGTCTGCCTGCTCCAAAAATGTATGTAATGGACAAATTGGAAACAGATGAATAACAAATATAAACAAGTCTCCCTGGCAACATGCCATCCACGACACAATGCATTCAGTGGGTGCGTATGTAAATGAAGTAGTTGGGTTGTACCTGGGAAGTCATTGAATGTCAACTTTCATTAATAACTTGAAAACAAAAGATTTTGGACATATACACTCCTGGAAATGGAAAAAAGAACACATTGACACCGGTGTGTCAGACCCACCATACTTGCTCCGAACACTGCGAGGGGGCTGTACAAGCAATGATAACACGCACGGCACTGCGGACACACCAGGAACTGCGGTGTTGGCCGTCGAATGGCGCTAGCTGCGCAGCATTTGTGCACCGCCGCCGTCAGTGTCAGCCAGTTTGCCGTGGCATACGGAGCTCCATCGCAGTCTTTAACACTGGTAGCATGCCGCGACAGCATGGACGTGAACCGTATGTGCAGTTGACGGACTTTGAGCGAGGGCGTATAGTGGGCATGCGGGAGGCCGGGTGGACGTACCGCCGAATTGCTCAACACGTGGAGCGTGAGGTCTTCACAGTACATCGATGTTGTCGCCAGTGGTCGGCGGAAGGTGCACGTGCCCGTCGACCTGGGACCGGATCGCAGCGACGCACGGATGCACGCCAAGACAGTAGGATCCTACACAGTGCCGTAGGGGACCGCACCGCCACTTCCCAGCAAATTGGGGACACTGTTGCTCCTGGGGTATCGGCGAGGACCATTCGCAACCGTCTCCATGACGCTGGGCTACGGTCCCGCACACCGTTAGGCCGTCTTCCGCTCACGCCCCAACATCGTGCAGCCCGCCTCCAGTGGTGTCGCGACAGGCGTGAATGGAGGGACGAATGGAGACGTGTCGTCTTCAGCGATGAGAGTCGCTTCTGCCTTGGTGCCAATAATGGTCGTATGCGTGTTTGGCGCCGTGCAGGTGAGCGCCACAATCAGGACTGCATACGACCGAGGCACACAGGGCCAACACCCGGCATCATGGTGTGGGGAGCGATCTCCTACGCTGGCCGTACACCTCTGGTGATCGTCGAGGGGACACTGAATAGTGCACGGTACATCCAAACCGTCATCGAACCCATCGTTCTACCATTCCTAGACCGGCAAGGGAACTTGCTGTTCCAACAGGACTATGCACGTCCGCATGTATCCCGTGCCACCCAACGTGCTCTAGAAGGTGTAAGTCAACTACCCTGGCCAGCAAGATCTCCGGATCTGTCCCCCATTGAGCATGTTTGGGACTGGATGAAGCGTCGTCTCACGCGGTTTGGACGTCCAGCACGAATGCTGGTCCAACTGAGGCGCCAGGTGGAAATGGCATGGCAAGCCGTTCCACAGGACTACATCCAGCATCTCTACAATCGTTTCCACGGGAGAATAGCAGCCTGCATTGCTGCGAAAGGTGGATATACACTGTACTAGTGGCGACATTGTGCATGCTCTGTTGCCTGTGTCTGTGTGCCTGTGGTTCTGTCAGTGTGATCATGTGATGTATCTGACCCCAGGAATGTGTCAATAAAGTTTCCCCTTCCTGGAACAATGAATTCACGGTGTTCTTATTTCAATTTCCAGGAGTGTATTTATATGATTATTTTTCTTGTTTTGGTGGAAGAAACCTGTCCCAAATAACAATGTCTTCAAAGTTTCTAAATCACATGTAAATGTTTCACCACTACTGACACGAAAACCTGTGGGCACCCATGGAAGCAAGAGTATTCCACCTTTCTCTCTATTCTCATGCGATGAATTGGAAGTATCTGTCAATTTAATTTCCCTGAATACTGTGTGTCTGAATTCTAAATCTGATGTATAACCAGTGCCTCACCTGACTGCAATAACCAGTGGTGGACTCCTTATGTTTTCTGCTGACAGATTTCGTGACTTGATGAGAAATGTGTCACAATTTCGGTACAGCAGCTACTTGAACAGTACCAATATGAGATTTTGCATTCATATGAAGGAGCCACCATGTCTACTTATTTACTAGCAAAAAGAGATGAAGTATTTCTTCCTCGCATTGTTTTGTCGCACCCTGGATTTCTATGCGTCTGTATGAGCCGCCGCCTCCTCTGTTTCTTGCAGCAAGATAAATCTATTACTTAAGTGAATTTTGAATTTTCTAACAAAATGTTCCCCTATCTGCTCCTTGCTTGTCACGGTTTCCTAGGAAGTCTATCTGTTTTTCCCCCTTCAAACGCCATAATTCAAACTTGGCATTTAGTAAAGCTGCCTGAAGGGCAAAAATCTTTGTCTCTCATTCCTTTATTTTCCTGCCATACTCTACAATTCCATGTAAAAGCTTCATTGAGCACCCTGTTTTCTTCTCACTGAAATTGCCCCAGTGAAAACCACAACCTACATTTTTTGTAAAATGCACCCTCTTTAAGTTATCTGCAGCAACATCTACACTTTTCACATACGCCTCATTGATTTTATAAAACTTAAGCACTAGATACCACGTAAGAAAAACAACAGGTGTAATGAAATAAAAATTTATGTTGCTCTTTTTGTAAGATTCTCCCACATAAAATTAGGTCTAAATTTACTTTCTACATTGATTTACCTTATTTAAGACAATACTAAAATTTACACTAATGTAACTACACTTACATTCTATTTGTAACAACAAGTAAAGTTTGAAAGTACCATCTAATCTTTTATTTATCTATTCATGTCAGTAGAATTCATAGCAATCTAATGCACATAGAGATGCCAACACTCGATTTCAGTGTTTGATAAGTTAATGACGGACAACTCTTCAGGCTGTATTTCTACCATTTTCATAATACAAAGCGGTAACACCAAAGTGAACACGCAAATAGTTAAATGTTATATTCAGTTAAAATTTTTATGAAGATAACTATGAAAGTGTAAGAAATAAAGAAAAATATTCGCCTTTGTTTACAATGGTTAACTAAACAAGCACAATTAGTACGAGGGTCAGTCAAAAAGTAATGCCTCCTATTTTTTTTTCTACGTTTAATTGTCAGGAAATTTAAATGCAATTACATAGGTTGAAAACCACAACATTGAGGATCATTTTGTCATTTTTCAATGTAATCTCCGCCCATCTCTACAGTTTTGGTCCATCTTTGAACAAGGGCATGTATCCCAGCAAGGTAAAAATCACAGCTCTGCTTCCTAAGCCATTGACGCACGGATGTTTTGACGGCCTCCTCATCTTCAAAATGAATCCCACGATGAGCTTCTTTTAGTGGCCCGAAAAAGTGGAAGTCTGATGGTGCCAGGTCAGGGCTGTATGGGGGATGAGGCAAAACTTCCCTTCCAATTTTGACAATCTCGTCAGAGGTGTGACGACTGGTGTGTGGTCTTGCATTGTCATGCAAAAGAAGAACATCTGCCATTGATTTTGTTGGGCGAACTCGCTGAAGACGTGCTTTAAGTTTTTTGAGGGTTGTGACGTATTGAACAGAATTTATTGTGCATCCCTGCTCCAAAAAATCAACCAGAATCACACCCTCTGTATCCCAGAAAACTGTTGCCATAACTTTCCCTGCCGATCGCACAGTTTTGAATTTTTTCTTCCTCGGCGAGCTTGTGTGACGCCACTCCATTGACTGCCTCTTTGATTCGGGTTCAAAAAAATGCACCCATGTTTCGTCCCCAGTCACAATTTTTTTCAGAAACTCATCTCCCTCCAAACGGAAGCGCTGCAAGTGTTGGGAGGCTATTGTTTTCCTTGCCTCTTTATTCTGATCGGTTAACATTCTTGGAACCCACCGTGCACAAACTTTTGAGTACCCCAATTGTTTAATAATCGTGATCACACTGCCTTTACTAAGAGAAATAATGCGACACACTTCATCTGCAGTCACCCGACGGTCACCACGAATGATGTCATCAACTTGCTGAATGTTGTGTGGAGTCACTGCACTCACCGGCCTGCCGCTCCGCTTTTCGTCAGTCAACGGTGTTTGCCCTTCAGCTTCCTTACAACGACGAACCCATCGTCTAACAGTGCTGACATCCACTGTCACAACACCATACACCTTCTTCAGTCTTTCATGAATGCGTATGGGCGTTTCACCTTCTGCATTCAAGAATTCAGTCACACAACGCTGTCTCAAACGAACATCGATGTCGGCCATCTTACAAACTTCTGCTGTGCTGCCACTTGTTGACACAGAAAGTTACTACTGCAGTGGATTGCAGAAGAAGGTTTTAGGAATGGCGCCAAATTCAAATTTTTCACTTAACTTAATTTTTTTAAGTAGAAAAAAATGGGAGGCATTACTTTTTGACCGACCCTCGTATGTTTCTTTTCCTGTGACTGCTCTGCAAATGTTGCTCTCTAAGACATCTACATATTGTGGCAAAGTAGGAATTAATAATTGTCCCTATACATCCATCTAATGAAAAAAATACAGTATTTAACTAAATTTGTCAAATGTAAAGTAATCACCAGCTCTAAGGCTGGTTTGAACACTCCATTGTTTTGCTAGGGATGGTCATGGTGGAGGCAGTATGCATTAACTTTCTCTGTCTAGGAGACCAGCTCACCCAATCAGCTACAATAGGACCCATAGTTTTATGTATATTTGTATAATGGCTTGACTGCTTGCATTTTTCATATACACGAAGCTATACACGAAGCACTGCCACATTTGTAAGCAACATTAAGAACCCAAGAAAATCATACAACCTATGTTGGACTTAAAATTAAAACCTCTACATCAGTAATTTAACACTTACTAAGATACTGAGTCACAGAATAGCTGTGCCAACACTGGAAAAGTTACAGTAATTAGATAATGATTGCTAAAACAATTAAGGTACCTTTCCGGCTGAAGAATTCACGAGAATGTTTGCCAGAGAAGATTATACGCCTTGGAATCGGTCCCAAAAGCTCTATAATATGTGCCAGGTGGTCTTCATCACGGGTATAGTCATCTCCAGAGTGCGGCTCGAACAAATAATCCCCTGTTGCTAACTCAAATGCCTGAAAAATATTAAGCAGTAACTCATTAGTTTCCCAACTATTTGGGACACAAGAGAAAAATTGTCAGTATCTGCCCAACAACAGACTTTAAACAGAATGAGTTTGCTTTGGCAGCAAAGACAAGACCTGTTACAATTCTGCCACACTTGATTAAAATTTTTTCAAGGGTAAGTCAAATAGGTCACAAAACAGGATAGAGGCAACAATAATCAATGTTAACTTCCTGAAATTTCTTTCTTTCTTCTACACATTCGCCCTGTATATTCAGACACTTATTCTGTCTCTTTACAAGTCCTTCATAGCCAGTCCATGTATAACCTCTTCGGCTATGACATCATCATTTTCAAAATGTTGACCAACCAAATGATATTTTAGGCACCAAACAGATGAAAGTCACTGGGGCCTAAGTTGGGACTGTAAGGTGGATGTTACAAGCATTCCCAATAAAATGTATGTAACAGCTCGTGCATTTGTTTTGCTGTGCAAAGGAGGGCATAATCATACAGAGGAATTACTCTAGCCAGGTCATTTGCAGTGAATGGCCTGTCAGAGTTCTCGTGGAATGGTGCAATATGACACAGCAATCACGGTCTTATCATGAAGCTGAAATGTAATCGGTATGAGCCCTTGTATGTCTCCAAACACTTTGAGCATAAACTTGCAGCCTGGTGGAATGGACTTTAACTTTTTTTTTAGTGTTGGAGAGATGGAATGTTTCCATTCCATGGATGATCATAGGGTTTCTAGTTGAAGTGATGAAACCAAGACTCATTTTCTGTAATAATTTGTGCCATGAAGTCCTCTTCCTCCTCAACATACTGAACAAGATGCTCCAAAGACAGACCCATTCTATTCATTTTGTGTTTCTCAGTCAACATGCAGAGCACCATTACAAATTATCTGTTCCACACAGGCACTGTAGTTCAAGTTCGCACAACTGCAGAACAACCAGGATGCTCCCACTCTCTTATACATAATTTAAACACAGTATAAGGTAAACTGACATTTGTGACTTATTTATTGACTTACCTCATACCTACCAATTTGATTTCAATTTAATTCAATTTGTTAGGTTCAGTGGTATCATATGAGTCATATGTATTTGGTCATGGAAAAGTTACTATGTAAATCACAGAAAGCCAATAAGAAAGTTTAAAAACATAAAATATTTACAACAGTGTGTAAAACAAATAGTATGTTACAGAACAAGATTCTAAAGTGCTCTAAGTGTTGTACATAATAAAAGGTGTACGGCACAAAGGAGGCTTTTGACTTAGATTTCAAAATCTAGGTTTTAGCAATCAAATACTTCAGTTCTGCCGCAAGCCTACTGACAACAAAACCTGCTGGATAGTGTACACCTAATGTCTGTGGAATGGTTCAAAAGTGTTATCAAAGAGGGAACCTCTCTTCCAACTAGTGAGTGGTGACTGCGGCAGTTTCCTTTGAATGAGTCCATATTAACCAAGCGAAGGAAACACGTTTACAGTGATGGCAAAGTTGGCATTCCCAATTCCACATAGCCTGAGCCAAGTTCCCTAACTAGTAGGGCAAGATTGTTATACTGTCCTTTAGGCACAAAAACATAGCTTTGAGATGTGCCCCCCCCCCCCACCCCCTCCACACACCCATCAAGTGCTGAATGAGATTTTTCCCAAAAGAGTTCTGTACATTGTAAGAATTTAAAATGTTCAACTTCAATAATTAATTGGTCATTTTATGATGACAAAATATCACTTGTGCATGAGTTGTGTGTTGGAAACAATGTGCACTATATTTTATTCCATTAAAACATCAACCTGTTTCTGTAAGCCATGTCCTGATTATTCCAGTATCTTATTTCCTAAATAATTTACATAACATTACCTGTATTTGCCAGTGATGTGTGTCATTTATATTTAGGAAATTTGTAGTGAGGACTATGGGACCAAACTGCTAAGGTCATCAGTCCCTAGGCTTACGCACTACTTAATCTAACTTAAAGTAACTTATGCTAAGGACAACACACACACCCATGCCCAAGGGAGGACTCGAACCTCCAACAGGGGAAGTCGTGTGAACCGTAACACGACGCCTCAGATCGCACGGCTACCAAGAGCGGCTTTATATATATATAACGCTTTTGAATCACCTGCCTTGTCCGGTAGTAGTTCATAAATACACACATTCTGTCAAAAAAAGTGAAACATTTAATCAGTATACACAGTCTGGCAAAAAAAAAAAAAAAAAAAAAAAAAAAAAAAAAAAAAAAAAAAAGCGAAGCACCAACAAGATATGGGTAGAATAAATGAACTTAGTATGCATGTGCACCATTAGCATGCATGTAAGTGATTAAAGTTGAAATTCTCTGCAACACTTAGAACAACCACCAGAGTGCATTAGTGTTGTTTATGTTCAGCATGGGTCTGGTAGGGTAAATAAGGGGCGTGAACAGTGTCAAATGATGAGCGATCACTATGCACAATACAGAGACGCCGTTGACTAAAGCAAGACAGCGTTATCAGCACCTGACAGTTTGAAAGTGGTCTCATAGTGGGTTTTGCCTGGCTGGGCAAATCGTCCAATACACAGATATGGCAGACATTCATATGTGACAGTAGCCCATTGTTCGGCTGCACAGGATCACAAGGCCAGCCATACTCACTGTTGAGATTCCTGTCGACCGCATCTGAGTGCCACAAGGGAGGATCACCACACTTTGCACCACGGACATTGTAACCGTTTCACATATTTACCTGCCATTTCAGAACTAGCAATTGATATCTGCAACTTTTCGTGTCATCCCACAAATTTGCTCAAAGACTAGCAACAGTGGACCAGGGAATTACAGATTAACACCACAACACAAATGGCTATTTGGAGTGGTGCCATGACTAGGACACATGGACTCCTGACAAATGGTGTTGCACTGTGTTCAGTGATGAATTGCAGTTCTGCATTACCCTGGACAACAGTCATCACTGACTATAGTGACAACCTGCGGAGAGGTCCCATTCTTCCAATGTTTTGGAGAGGCACCGTGGTATTACTTTGGGTGCCAGTGCAGGGAGCCATCAGGTAGGACTTCAGGTCACAGCTGGTAGTGATCTCGGGAACACTGATAGCATATTGTTACATCTTGATGTTTCTGAGTCCTTACGGAATACCTTGTATGATGGCACAGTTTTGTTTTGTTTTAGGGTGCAAAAACAGCTGGGGTCATATGCACCCAAGTCAAAAGAACATGAAGACAGAGATGAGTTAAAAAACGACTATAAATCAATCCCAATTGGTGTAAGAGAAAACAGCTAAAAACAGGGACGTGGAGAAAGGACTTCAAAAGACACCAGACAGAAACGGAGGTCCAAAACCAAAAATTAAATGGCCTTTGGCATATTGCTTTGTCCGATAAAATATAAAACGTGGTCAACAGCCCATGCATCATTTGCTAAAATGGCTGGTAACTCAGATAGCAAATCCAAGCGGGAACATAAACGGTTAAAAAAAAAATGGGAATTCCGTCAGGAAGTGGCAGACAGTTAAAACTTGGGTGCAATGCATACAAAGTGGTAGGAGGAGTGCCACTTATCAAATGACAATGGCTAAAAAGGCACTCCCCAAAATGCAACCAAGTTAAAATGACTTCATCCCAGGGGGAGGGCCGAGAGGAGGTCGTCCGAGCCACTGGGAGAGGCTTAATAGTCCAGAGCTTATTCTCAGAAAGGGAGGACCTATATCAAAAGGCATGGGCATCAATGAAGAAGGTACACACGACACCACAGTCCGAGAGCCATCAGTGTTCACAAAGGTACTATCGCGAAGTTCCATGTGAAGGTCGTGAAACTGAAGGCGATACAGCGAGGCTGGAGTAGTTTCCTTAGGAAGCGAATCAAGGCCAAAGGTAACACGGGTCGCTTCATGCAACCAATGTGGCGAAGGGTTCACATCCACCAGGAAAGTTGCACTAGCATGAAGTTAAGCCACGGCAGCAAGTGCTGAAAGTGGATTCCAGGAGGTAACAGAAAAGAGGGACACACACAGGACTCATCGAAGGAGGAGGCATAGGATGGGTGGCCACACATGGCAGACAAACGGAATGCATACCTGCTGATGAGGAAGTCACGGCGGTAGGACAGTGGGAGTTCAGCAGCTTCAGCATACAGGCTTTCAACGGGGCTAGTGTAAAAGGCTGCAGTGGCCAAACGGGTGGCACGATGGTGGATAGTGTTGAGACGGTGTAAGGACGGATGTGCAGACTCATAAACAAAGCACCTATAGTCTAGTTTCGAACAGACGAGGGACCGGTACAAACGGAGGAGGGTGGTTTGATCTGTACCCCAGGAAGTATCATTGAGGGCACGTAGGACATTGAGGAGCTGCGTACAGCGGGCTGCCAGGTAGGACACTTGGGAGGGCCAAGAGAGTTTCCTATCAGCATGAGCCCCAGGAATTTCATAGTTTCAACAGATGGAAGACCAACAGGCCCAAGACGTAAAGATGGTGGGAGAAACCAATTGTGCCACCAGAAATTCATACAGATGGTTTTGTCAGTGGACAAATGAAAGCCATTGTCGATGCTCCAGGAGTAAAGACGATCAAAGACACTGCTGAAGACGTCTCTAAGTGAGACAGGTCCATGGAGAACTGCAATAGGTGGCAAAATTGTCAACAAAAAGGGAGCTAGAGATGCCTGGCAGGAGACAGGCCATTATAGGGTTAATGGTGATAGCAAAGAGGATGATACTCATGACAGACCCCTGAGGCACACCAGTTTCCTGCATAAAGGTGTCCGACAAGGCAGAACCTACACACATCCTTAAAACTTGGTCATTTAAAAAGTAGTGAAGGAAACGGTAGGCGGCCACGGAAGCCCCATGTGTAAAGAGTTCGGAGGATGCCAGTTCTCCAGCAGGTGTCGTACGCCTTCTCCAAATCGAAAAACACGACCACAGTCTGGAATTTCTGCAGAAAACCATTCATGACATGGGTGGACAAAGTAATTAGATGCTCAACTACAGAATGGCACACTTGAAATCCTCACTGTGCTGTCGTTAGTAAATTGTGAGACTCTAGCCACCATACCATGATGACACTGTGGTCCCAATTTTCAATAGGAAAATGATCATCCACACACAGCATCGGTCTCCTCAAACTGTCTGCACGACAATGAGGTATTTCCACAGTGAGCAAGAGCTTGAGATCTGTCCCCGATAGAATACTGAGAGACCAGCTCAGATGTCGATTCCATCCCAGAGCCGACATTCAGGATACTGAGGACCATTTACAACAGCTGTGGGCCAGCTTCCGCATTCAGGATACTGAGGGCCATTTACAACAGCTGTGATCCAGCTTCCATCAGGAGAGGAACAATGGCTTTACAATGCCATTTCCAACCAAATTTGTGCACACAGGCATGCCAGAAGGGGTGCAATGCCATGCTGATAAGTGTCTCACATACTGTCAAGTGATTTGTAAAGTAACATTACGTACCCTTTCAACTGGTGAAGTTTCATTTCATTTCTTTTACATGCTTCATATTTCTTATCAAGCAATGTATATTAAGAAGAGCAAAGGATCCAGAACTGAATCATGTTAGATTCAAAATTCTTCATCCACAGATTTCTGCAATTCTCCACACTTACCAGCTGAGATGTTACGACTGGCACTCTACTGTCAAAATGAGCACACGTAGATTTTGATAATGGTGTGATGTGATGGACCCTCCCAGGAACCACCTTATCGTAGGCACCTTCAGTGCCAGGTGGGAAGGTTTGCACACTCTGACGAAGACGAGAGCTGTGCCGGTGGTAGCGTAGCTACTGGAAAGGTCACTTAAGTCAAATTGGTCTCGATGCAGGAGTCAGACAAAGTGTCTGTCCCACAACGTAGAGAGAGAGAGAGAGAGAGAGAGAGAGAGAGAGAGAGAGAGAGAGAGAGAGAGAGAGAGAGAGAGAGGGGGGGGGGGGGGGTGTCTCTATACGTGGATGGAAGCCAACCCTCATAGAAGGGATACTGGGAGACTATCAGGCTGGATTTAGGAGGAACAGATCCACAGTGGATCAGATATTTTTATTAAGAAGAGAAGTTTTATGAGTGTGACAAGCAACTACATCAGTTGTACACTGATTTTAAGCAAGCGTATGACAGCCTACACAGGAACAAAATTATACAGATCATGAGAGAATTTAGAATCCCACTAAAACTGGTCAATTTAACAGAAATGACAATGAAAGCAACAGTGTCTAAAGTAAGAATAGAGCAAGAAGTGTCTGGTGAATTCCAAGTACAGAGAGGGCTACGACAGGGAGATGTGATCTCTACAATGCTATTTAATTTAGTTTTAGAAAAGGTGATGCGGCACATGCCAATAAACACAAGAGGAACAATATTTAATAAGTAAATTCTAGTGGTTCCATATGCGGATGACATAGCATTAATGGCAAGGAATGTAAGGGCACTAAAGGGGAACTATGACACATTAGAGAAAGCAGCAAGAGAAGTAGGTTTAGAAAAAAACATAAACAAAACAAAGTGTATGGCGATGGCCAAAAGAATTCAACAGTAATAAATGGGAAAGAATATGAAAGAGTGAAAACATGTAAATATTTAGGTACTGTAATAACGGAGGACAATAAAGTAGCAATAGAAATTCAAGAAAGGATAGCGAGTGGAAATCGTTGCTATTTTGCAGCACTTTTTGGACAGATGGATATTGTTGTTAAAATTAAGCAGGGAAGAATAAGATGGGCAGGACATGTACAGAGAATGACAGAAACTCAGAGCGTCAAGAAAGTTTTCATGGGAAAACCAGACAGGAGAAGGAGAAGAGGTAGACTCAGGAAAAGGTGGCTGGACGATATGGAAGAAGATCTAATGGCGATGGGAATAAGAAATTAGAGGAGAAAGGGGGGGGGGGGGGGCAATGGACAGAGAAGAATGGAGGCATGTGATACAAGACGCCAAGGTTCTTCAAGAACCAACCAAGAAGAAGGAGAAGAAGAAGAAGAAAAAATGATGTGATAGAAATAGTGTGTGTGAGATGCATGGGATAAAGAGAAGCTATTTGTGAACTGAGTGTCCAGAGACTGGTGAAAACTGCTGATTCAAACAAGTGTAACAAAGGGAACTTTTTGACGTCTGTGGCCTAGAAACAATTAACATACAGTTAGCGAGACTTGTTTAATTTTAGTGAGCAGTTGTCATTAGTCTCTCTCAGAAATGGAGAAATTCAGTTAAACGGCTAGTGAACATGTGAGTAATGCACAGCGTGGATGTGGTCATCCTAAGCAATACATTGTGCAACTAACAACTGTAGCAGTGACTACTACTACTACTACTACTACTACTACTACTACTACTACCACCACCACCACCACACCACCACCACCACCACCACCACCGAGTGACGTGGCACAGTTGTTAGCACACTGGACTCTAATTCGGGAGGATGATGGTTCAAATTCATGTCCAGCCATCTTGATTTAGGTTTTCCATGATTTCCCTAAATCTCTTCAGCCAAATGCCACAATGGTTCCTTTGAAAGGACACGGCCAACTTCCTTCCCCATCCTTCCCTAATTTGATGGGACCGATGACCTTGCTGTTTAGTCCCCTTCCCCAAATCCACCAACCAATCCACCCATCTACCCACCATCACCAGTAATAGTAGTAGTATTCAGCTGTGGATCATGTCACGGTTTGACATGGTGAAAAAATGCTTACACACTTACAGCTCAAATTTGACAAAGATGGGACAATTGGAACATTCCCTGGAATTCATCATCATGATCTTCAAATGCTGAGCTCCTTGGGGATGACACCACAGTAACAGAATAAAAATGGTCTGCAGTAACAGTGACACACTCCACAACTTTCATGATGCACTCTATAGGTGTCACAAGTCTTAGGAGGTCATTGCTTTATAGTAGGAGTAACCCTGGCATTTGCCTGAAGTAATTTAGGAGGAACACACAAATCTAAATCAGGATGAGCAGGTGGAGATTACAGTCCCTATCCTGATAAATAAAACAGCCAGTCCTTTTAAAAGAGTACAACCTCATTCGGTTTACCCCTAGTCTACAATACAGTTTTGCAAAGAATAATAAACCTTGCATTACAATGTCCATTCATTTCTCAATACTAATTACCACATAAAATACACACATTATATTCCACAACGTATCTCTACACCCATTATCAGCTGACATCAGGATTATGGCAACAATGTTTGGTTTCCATTTTTTGCACCGCAGTTTCCCACTTGCTTGCCTGTAAAATTGAGTCTGCACCCGATCATGGGGTTCAATGCTGAAGAAGATGCAAGTGTTTCAGAGTATATTGCATAATATATTGTACAATTCTGTAAATCTGGCTCTTCAGCACACAATCCATGTACTTGTCATTTCAGAGCTAATCGTCGTCGTCATCGTCATCATGATACTGTAGTGAGCATAGAATATTTTGACAGGGGCGCACATAACAACAGAAATTAGTTGTGTGATCAAGTCATAACACAGGTTGTTTCATCACCTTCAAAATAGTGTCAAAATAATGTGTCCTCCAAGAGAATATTTACTTGACTGCACTGTGGGACTTATAGGAAGCAGCATTTTGTTCTACGAATTTGCAAGACTTGTGACACCTATAGAGTGCTTCATGAAAGTTGTGGACTGTGTCACTATTACTGCAGACCATCTGTACTCTGTTACTGTGGTGTCATATTCAAGGAACTCAGCATTTGAAGATCGTGATGATGAATTGCAGGGGATGATCCACCTCAGCACATACTAACCCTATCAAAACATCTAGTATGTGTATATCAGTTCCATGTTATCTAACAAACTGTGTGGCATCTGCAAAAGCAACCAGTGCCATCTACTTCAGGTGAAATATTGGTGGCATTTAAAACCTTCGCTAAGCCAAAACCTCAAAGCCTTGCACACAAGTGATGGACCAAAAAGCTTTTAGGAGAACAGCTGATATTCTGGCTGATCTGCACACACACACACACACACACACACACACACACACACACACACACACACACGGGTTAAGAAGGTAGCCACAGTTATTTTACATTCACTCAATCTTTTCATCACTCACAGCCGTAAGTAATTATCATCGCGCAACTCTCTCTCTCTCTCTCTCTCTCTCTCTCTCCCCCCCTCCCTCCTTCCTTCCTCCCCCCCCCCCTCCCTACCCCTTCTCCCTCTCCATCATCAGCTACCCTCTGGCAAGTGAGTATCTTTACTGACCACAACCACAACCACACACACAGGAGCTTTTCATGTACGAAAAGTCAACCAACATTCTTTCAGCAAAGAACATTATGCAGGCAATATTATATGGGACAGGATCACAACAGAACAGAGGATCCTCAAGGACTCTGATGCCCGTTGCAAATGAAGGTCAGTTCTATTAAATTTTTGACAGATGTACTGGAGCACTGTTATGATGGAAGAAGCAACTACTGGGCCTTTATTGTAAATACAGCTGCTACACAAGGCCAGACTTGTCCCATGCATCACCTCTCAGTGACTTTTGCTCTGAGAGAGTCTAGCACCATGTATTCAATACACAGTGAAATAACCCAGGTTACCACCATTCTTTTCATGAAATGCGAGGATTTTCACACTGGAGGAGATGAACCAACCTTTTTAAACACCCTCTTCTTGTTTTACGAACCTGTCTGGAACATCACAACAACAAAGCAAGTTTCATAAACATTAAAAATGTGAGTGATGTACACCACCATGTTTAGCTATTATCAATTTCTTTTTCAATGGCACAAGACACAATGCATTACCAAAATTGCTCTTCAGGAGTGTGATAGCAACAAAGAACATAGGTTCGTCATTTTGATGTCATGTTATGGGACAGAGTCAGCTGCAATTTTCCTAAATGCACCAAAATTCATCTCCAGTTTGACATTACTCCTCTGAAACTGCCTAAGACATCTGAGTATGGTATACTGATGTGGCTAGCATTCTCTGACCACTTTATCATCATTTACTCATTCACTACCATTCCCAAGAAAAGCTTTATTGCAGAACTTCTTACTGCTCTTCTCTGTTCAACTACAATTAACAGCTACAGCATATCTGACATCAGGAGTTCAGGCTCTTTGCTATAGCACATCTATAGGCAAAGCTACGAATATTCAGAAGCTGGCTCTAACAAGGAGAGGACGCCTACTCGTCATCGCAGAAATTCAACCAAATTCATGGTACATTTAGGGCGTGGTGAGACATGAAAGACCCCAAATAGGAACTTCAAATGGCCAAGCATTTACGAAATAAAAGAAACTCTGATACCAATCAATCATCATGTGCACCTCATCAATTGTCCCTGTGACAATGTGTTTAGGAAGCGGTGTTTGGCTCAGAGGTAAGAGAACAGATTCGTACAGAAAGGGTCACAGGTTTGACTCTGTCCAGCAGCAAATATTTTTGTGCTCCTTGGCAATGCATACACTACTGACATCACAATTAACCGTAATATTATATGGGTTATGTTGTCATGGGATGTCAGTCTTTAAAACAAGCACATTTTCTTACAAACTTGGAGTTGTGAACGATCCATAAGGTGCAAACACAAATGATCATATACAGTGAGTTTAATTTGACCTCAGTGATGCTGTCGGCACAAACAACACTAGCCCCAACGATGCCAGCCTGAATGGTGGGCAGCTATATAAAGGCCACTACCAGACAATAGATCATCCGTTACCATGCATTCAGGTTCCGTGTACATACTGTACTACTGATTCTACACTGTTCTACGAGTACTGAACTCCCTCTCATAGATACTCACTCTGGATATGGTTATTTTCACACTTATTTTGACCGTACTTAGAATTGGTATGACTGTCCGTGTTGTGAACTTTGCTGTTGATGTGTGCCTTAATCGTCAGACAATGTCTTGTTGTACTGATTTACAACAGTTAATAGACAGTTCTAGCCAGGTAACTCATTCATCTGCTTACTTTTGACCGGGTAACATGAATATTGAGAGATAAGTGTGCGAATGTTCTGGGAAATATCGCAATCATTGCAGACAAAACAAATCAAATATGTTGGACAAAAGTGAAAATTTTAACATGCCTGGAATGTGTGTAGATAAAGAACAGGAGCCACATGGTAATAGCCTCCACAGCGATGCATCGAAGCGACAATTGAAGAAGGCACTGGATTTATGTTTACAGCATTTGAAAGAAGAGAATCTGATCACATCAGATAGTTCCACAGTAATAACCAAAGAACACATTCAAATAGCAAATAAAATACATCAGAAAATACTAGACATTTTATTCGAATATACATTTGTGTGTGATAAGGAGTTGATTCGGTTTGATGACGTTGCTGAAGAATGTGAATATGCAGGCATGAAGGGTGGCATTTCGACAGGTGATGACAACAAATCCGATGACAAAAAAAATGAAAGAAGATCCAGAATCCGCTCCACTGGATTACAAAATAATGGCAGTTAATCTTACAAAAACACATACAAAGTGGAAGTGAAAGAGTCTACAAATAAAATGTGCATCTCGCTTGAAGCATATGTAGGATTTGAAAATTTGGGAAGAACATATTAAACACAGTGGAGCTCAGAATGACAAATATTACACAACTGATTCTTGGGTGTATGATAGCTTCATAGAAGCATGGAGCTGTAACCAGCAAGTCACAACTAGAAACTTGCAACAATGGGCACTTGCTGCTGTGAGACACTTTCCAGATTTGGAATTCAAAGCTTCAGCAACGAGGGTCAAAGGGCTTAAAGAAAGGCATAAAATCCATCAGAGAAAGTTACAAAATTTGTACTGGAAAGAGCGGCTGCTACTACTGAGGAAACCTTTGGTGTGGCAGAGAATTTTTGTCACGAGTCTCAAGCTATTATCCCCAACTATGACAAGAACTTTGTTATCAACACCGATCAGACAGGTAAGTCAACATTTTATTTGTCTACGGCAATCGCCATACACTTTGCACTGTCACATATACTAGGTTTACATCTGTATCATCTCTTTCCAGGCTGCCATTATCAGCTGACATATGACTGAACCCTAGAACACACAGGGTCAAAAGTGGCATGCATGAAACGAAAGGATATGAATAAAGTAACACCAGGAAAACTATTGCCACATGTTTACATATCGCTACAGGAGATTACTGATTCTTTTGGACCAAAGGTTAAAAAATCAGTAGGTGCGTATGCAAATACACAAATGTTATCATCACTTCTTCAAAATCTGGTAAACTGACAACAGACTTGTAAAAATATATATATATATATAATGACGATGTAAATAAAACAGAAAGAAACTTCCACATGAGAAAAATATATTAAAAATAAAGATTCCAAGACTTACCAAGCGGGAAAGCGCCGGCAGACAGGCACATGAACAAAACACACAAACACACACACAAAATTACGAGCTTTCGCAACTGGCAGTTCCTGACGAAGCAACTGCCAGTTGCGAAAGCTCGTAATTTTGTGTGTGTGTTTGTGTGTTTTGTTCATGTGCCTGTCTGCCGGCGCTTTCCCGCTTGGTAAGTCTTGGAATCTTTATTTTTAATATATATATATATATATATATATATATATATATATATATATATATATATATAACTGGTGTGATGAAGACCTACATGCAAGAGAATAAATGTTTTCTATTGACTGACTTGTGGGAAGGACAAACAAAGCCACAATAATACATCGAACTGTTCCAAGATGAAGACGGATTGCCAACGTGCAGTATCAAACTAATTCCCCCAAATGTATGCCACTAGTGCAACCCTGTGATGTATATTTTTATCATCAGGTGAAAAATCTAATTAAGAAATGTCAAAACTGCACTTACCTCATCTAGACAGAAGAAGAAATAACTTTCTGAGAAGCTTGCATCAAGCTACATTCCATTATACATCACAAGCTATCCTCGCACGTATTCAGCGACATGCTGCTATAGGCGTGGTTCGCTGCTGTACTACGCGATGAAAGAAGCTGTTTTCAGAATGTCAATCAAGTTTGTTTTTCTATGGAGACATTAAAAAACCCATATCAGTGTAAAAAGACGGCACTTATAATGAGCGCAAGATGTGGTCAAAATTACTGCTTCCCCTGTTTCTTTGATGAATATCACCCCAGTACATGTAATTGATCAATTGCAGAAGAATGGAAGTATTGATTTACATAGACAACATTCCAGTGTACATATTAACTACAATCCCTTTTTAAATGCTTACAGTACTGCAATTCATTCTATGCCTATACTTTTTGTACTTATACAAATTAATAAAATAACTTATATGATGTTGCAGTTAATTCTGATGTCAGTAGTGTATGCATTGCCAAGCAGCACAAAAATATTTGCCACTGGGTGGAGTTGAACCTACGATCCTTTCAATGCAAATCCGATATTTTACCATTGAGCCAAACACCGCTTCTGAAACACACTGTCACAGGGATAATTGATACGGTGCACATGGTGATAGATCCGTATCAAAATTCATTTTATTTCCTAAACACTTGGCCATCTACTGTTACCACTTGGGGCACTTTCTTGTCTCACCACGCCCTACACGTACCATAAAGTTGGATAAATTAGGCGATGATGGGTAGACGTCCTCTCCTTGTCAGTTGCCCACACGGAGCCTCGCAATACGAAAGCTCCCTAGCACACCTTGAATATGCCTGATTACAGAAAAACTATAGCTCGGAGAGTGTGTTTCTAAAATAAGAGTTACTGCGCTGAAGCTGTATAGAACTAGGCAGTTTATTCATATATGAAGGTCAACTTGATTTTTGGATATCAAGCAACTGCACAGCAATTCCAAATCTCTTTCTAGCCAGTGTTGAGATGGAATCAGGTGGAAGGAAAATACAAAAGGTGTTAATGACAGGCTCAAATATGATACAATAGTTGGGGATCACGTGAAGGTAATTACACCTACGCAGACTGAAAGAAAAGTGAACTCAGCAAAGGAGTCTTTCACACACATACTCCACATCTATGCACGGACAAGCGTTACACTTGCCACTAAACCTGACACTTCAAATTACCCCCTGAAATTTCGGACCTCTGTTTCACCAAACTCAAGGTGTGGCACGATGTGTCAGCATTTTCACAATCCATTCAACTGTTATCTGCTGCAGAGGCTTACAGCTTATGTGAAAGAATGACTGCAAAGATACAGAATACACAAGCAGGCAGAAAAACAGTCATTAAAAGCAGAAGCCACCAGACAAAAGACATTACAACCAGCCACACAAAGAAAGTCCCCACCAGAGACAAGAAGCAACGCAGCAACAAGGCAAGTCTCATACACAAAGAATACAAAAGGTGGGACTAATATCTAACTGAATATGGTCACAATCCAGAACTCAAATTGTTGGAAATGATGAGAGTGAGCTGTGGTAGAAGAAGAAAATCACACCAGTGACTCAAATTAGGGATCAGGGACAAACATAGAATTGGGGCCAATTAGCTTATGTAATTAATAAGTCCTTATGAAGTTGTCACAGAAATTGCATGTCGAATATGGACCTACTACCTCTAACAACTTCACCTATTACCAACACCATTCAGCAACACACCTTGAGCTAATAATACACGAATCATCTAGAAATACCTGACAAATACATGTGATGCCCTAGTATTCTGGTTTCAGTGCCAAATATCCCACTATCTAACAATATCAGCAATTGGTAAAGCTCTTCTGAACAGCTGGGGCAAACAAAGAAAAAATGTGCTGTGTTCTCACACACACTGAACTGATAATCAGTTTCTATCTTTTAGTGCAAATAAGGAAACAATATTATGGTGAACAACAGGATCATTAGAGATTGAGAACAAGAAATCAGCTGTGTCCTTCTAGAAAAAAAAAGTACAGATGATGTTTCTCAGGAAACTGCAAAATGCGAAGGAGGATGGAATTGTATACATAAAGGAAAATGTTAGAGAAACAAGATGTGCTGCATTGCCTAACTATGGTATCATATCCCACAAAATTAAACATAATTTTCAAAACTGTAACAGTCAAACAGGTTTTTATGACAGTAAATTTACTGGGAAGAAGCATATGGCATGAAGCTCTATAGTATACATACTCTGCAGTTTACAAAATTGATAAATGTGATGTGATACACATTAGAAGAATGCTGACTGCAGTGAAGTACTACATGTATATTTGTGTGTATGTTATTTCGCCCTATTTTCTGTTTATCAAGAATGAAACATGCCATGTACTTTTGAAGTAACAATAAAAAAGCTGCAGCAAGGTGTATAGTGACCTCATAAGAGTGGGGCCGCTACAGTGTAAAGGTGATGGACTGGTTGGTTGTGCAGATAGTGGTGCTAGACAAGGGTGGCTAGGAAAACTCTGCTGCAAGACATCACATTCTTATTTACATTAGTTTTGAGCTATAATGTTGAAGTGCTGTGATGCCCCCGGAGACACCGTCAGTGCCATTAACATTGAAAGATTGTGGTAGTGGGATGGCCGTTTGATATCCGCATCCTGCTCTACTGAAACTATTGAACCCACTCAAAATTGTGTGCACGAGTTAGCACTATGTGGCCTTGAGGGTGCCGTGCCAGTGACATGAGAGCCCCCTGATTTCTCATTGGTGTCCAGCGCTATACGATTAGGAGCTGACCATGGCACAAGTGGTTGGCAGCAGTACCATTCTGGGTGCAAACTGCTGTCCTCCATGGCAGGAGTCTGAGCGCTACCCTGGAGCCTGCAGACAGCATTTCCGCTATGTCATTTAACCCAATGTCATGGAGCGTGCTGCCAGACTGCGCATAACTGTGCTAGAATCAGAGTGTATTTACATTACTTAATAGCATGCTTGTTGTGCCAATACTTTGCTTCCAGGCACATACAGTCAGTCATGTCTCGATGGGTTGGAAATACCGCATAGGTCAATCTGAAGACATATGGCCTTTTTGCAATGTCACCACAATTGCATCCCTCGGCCCAACCACCTTGTGTTGTACGCTTGCCAAATTACTAATCAGTGCCTCCGCACCTACCTGCCTCACATATGACTTCAATGAAGCTTCTTTTCACCCAGTAACTCCAAAAATTAGTGATGGTGTTACATATCTCCCCTCTTTGGAATGACTCAAGACACTGGGTCTGAACCCATGACCAGTCTGCAACAGAAGACTTCACACATATAGTTATTATGTAGGTTATTTACAATATTCTCATATTCTCTTACCTTAAGCAACAAAGCTTAAAAGCCCCACATTCCCTCCATAATTCTTAGCCAATCAGTTTGTCCACCTGTTCTTACATTATTACATAAAACCTCCATTCTCATTTGAGCTACCTATTGAGCATTAATCCTTCCAAATCATTAAACAACTGTTTACATGAATTATCCACTCATTGTTCCCTTGTAGTGTCTTTTATTGTAAGCAACAATGCATATTTTAACAGCACTCAAGGTTCCTTGGCTTCTGAACCACATACAGTTAATACTACAAGACAACTCTCTTATTACTAGATCCAGTTTCTTGCACCACTTGTACCTTCTTATGTACAAATGGTTAACGAGTGCAATAGTATCTGATGTACTGGAGGATTGCATTGATGAGCGGCCCTCTGTCTACCAGGGTAGACGAAGGCTGTGCAAACAGAGACAACACCAACATGGTGCCTGTGGCTGTGACACTTAAGGTCTTGATTGTGTGCTACTACTCTTCCTGATATTGCTGTACATGAAAGCATTTGCTCTAATGAAACCCATCCTCCTTGTGTGTCTGTTAGCCAGTTTAAGTATAGGTTTATGTTAAGACACAATCTTTTAGTCAGGTAGGTCAGATTTCTCACCAAAAGGACAGCTAGTGGCTCCTCTGGCCAGTACAAATGTGGCTGCATTATGTTCAACTTGTTTTCCCCTGTAACAGAGGTTGACAGATGAAAGGTCTGCTCTGAGACCATCACATTAATAATTACTACACACACGCACACACACACACACACACACACACACACACAGTTTCAAATTTTAGCTTCTGTGAGTCTACCTTGCTCATAGTAGTTTGCTACTATAACTTCAGTAATGTTTACAAAATAAACCCACTGAAGACCAGTTTGCTGGAAATCAGGTAGCAGTTCCAGGATGTCACATGGACAGTCCAGATCTCCAGTTTTCCCTAAGTACAATGCATCTGAACATGCCAGTGCACATATTCGCCACCTGGGTCAGGCAGATGGTAACCCTCAGTCTCTGACAGTGAGTTCAGTTAGAGACGTCACCACATCATTGTCCCCATCATCTGCAATTAGCAGTACCTCCTATGTGTTAAGTCCCTCAAGGTTCCTCACTTTAATAGATATGCATGTATGGTGTAACATTTGACCCTGGCTTGCTTGCTGCTAATAGGAAATTGTATTAACACATGTAAGTGTGCTAGATCCGTCCTAGTCTCAGCCATTGCTATGTGGTAATACAATGATAGATTTGACTTTTCTGGTCAGTTCCAGCAGCAATTCCTTCTGGACTTTCCACATACTTACCACACACTGATCTGATATTAACAGAGCTGTACTCAGATGCCCGTGTGCCACATGTAATACTGCTTCCTGTAACTCAGTTGCCATTAACCAAGCACCCCACAAGCTATCAACCAAAGACTGCAGCAATCTCACTACTGCCATTCTCTTATTTAAAGTATCTACCTGGGCCTGTATGACTCCTAGGTCCTTGTTCACAGTATTTACTGTCATCTTCACCAGGTGCATAACCTCCATTGCTAACCTTTGTAATGCTCATTTGTTGTTCAATACCCTTGTTTTAACTGGTTAACCATTTAGTGTGCCATTCTACGGTGGTCTTATTCCTCCCTGCTACATCAGCCACTCCCTCTGTTGTACCATTTAGTTCCTGGATGTCACTGACATGCACAGTCCTGTAAACTGTTTTCAATAGCCTATCTTTTGTGTCTAAGCATCATCACTTGTGTCACCATACTATGTGTGGCACTACTTCCACTACCTGCTGCATTTGCCCTCGCAATTGTTCATACAACTGCTGCACGTTACAGTACTTGCTCTCTACTTCCTTCAGGCCATCTCTCTCTTCCATCTCCTGCCATAACTCCATAAACATACGTTCTTAGTGTCTCACCTCACTGAACATTTCTGAATTGTTCAAGGTCAGCTTCAGTGCCCAAAGATGGCTTGTGAGTACTAAATCCTCTTCATATGTGGTATGTACTACAGTTTCCAATTGTAGTATCTATAGTACCTCAGCGCAACTCCTGATGAATAGGTACAACATTGCCAAGATAAGGGCTCCCCTGATCTTTATTTCAACCTGTGACAACCTGGGGACAGGGAACTCCCATCACTCCCTTACCCCCTTTGGAAGGTCTGCCATCTCAGATACACAGAAGAAAGCCCAACCCTAAAATACACAGCTTACACAAAAATGAATAGAGGAAGTACAGCAATACATATAACATTCCCTCCCATCCTCAACCTCAACTGAAAAGTTGATCACTTATGCATCTAAATAATATGACATCCAACTTAACTTTCAACCACACACATTCAAACACGAAACGTTAACAATTCTCTCCTACTTTTTTGGCCTTAATGCATACAGAATCTCCCGTGAAAGTTGTGCACGGTTTCCACACTCCCCCTTTTTCCTACTGTTGATAGTTTTACCCTCAATTGATTATGACACTTGCATCAGGGATGATAATCCTCTAGCAGAATGAACTTTTGAATTATATGTGCTTACAATGAAAATAAATATATTAATAAATACATTAGTTCACATAACGACTCAATATCCTTTTGACTGTGTGATATACTCTTTCCATCCTACGATTAGCCTGAGGGTGCATTGGACTTGTCCTTAACTTTCTGACCTTTAGTAAATTACACAGCTGTGTTAACAAATTTGACAATGTCTGTCCCTTGTTCAGTAATCATAGTTTCTGACATTTCAAATTTGATCACCCAGCTGTTGACCAATGCTTATGTTACCATTGCTGCCTGTTGGTTAGGGACTGCAACAATTTCCACATATCTAGAAAAATGATCAATAATAGTAAACACAAATCGATTTCTGACTGGAGTGCTGTTGAATGGTCCAAAGGACATCCAACCCCATAATTTTAAATGGTTCCATAACTTTTGGTAACCTCTGCACAGGTATTATCTTATGGCTCATATCTGCCTTCCGTGCACATTGTACACAACTCCTCACATTCTGTACCACATCATCTTTCCTAAATTTCCACCAGCTTGCCTATTCATTGTTCTACAATCCCCATGTCCTGACAATGAGTGGTTGTATGCTTCTTTCACCACATCCTCCTTCAGCCTCACTGACACTAATACCCTTGGCCCCAACCTCATTGTCAAACACAACAACCTGTCACACACATTTAACTGTAGCTGCAATACATACCATCTACATTCTACATCAGCCTGTTGCACTGCTTGCCATTGTGCAAGGTTGGGACACAGCATTTCTAACACCACTACTTTTTGGCTTAATCATAATTTGCAGTTTCTTCCCAGGTTTGTGTATGACATCGTACTCAAACTCACTTAACCTTAATGTCCATCTAGTCAGTTTATTAGAAAGATCCTTAAGCCCTAACAACCACTTACAAGCTGCAGTTATCACCTGAAATTTCTTCTCATACAAAGAACATTGGAAATGCAAAATTACATACTTCACACTAAGCATTTCTTTCTGCTGTGTAGCAGTTCTTCTCCGCCCTGTTCAACTGCTTAGACCCATGGTTCTCTCAATTTACTACTTAACAGAGAATACATCCTACAAATTGATTGGAAACAATGGTTGACAATATAAACCCTTTCTCATAGTCTGGAAAAATTAGTACTGGATTTAATGCTCTCTCTCATTCTTTGAATGCCTCTTGGCATTCCTTCACCCATTCAAACTTTACACACTTTTTAACAGTCACACAAGTGCTCCCACAACATTTGCAAACCCTTTTGTGAGTTTTTTTATAATAAATCCCTAACCCCAAAAAAGATCGCAACTCCTTAGTATTGCTAGAAACTGGAAATTGCCATACTTCTTGTATCAACCCTCAATGCTAATAACATACCCTAAATACATAATTTATTCCAATGAAAGGAACATTTTTCCATGCGTTATGTTAAATTTTTTCTCATAATCTTCTAAAAACTTCTGAAAACTGTTACATATGCTCTGCCATATCCTTTGCAAAAAAAAAAAAAAAAAAAAAAAAAAAAAAAAAAAAAAAAAAAAAAAAAAAAAAAAAAGGTTATACCATTTAAGAACACCATATGCCAACGGGGTTTCAGTCCTCTCCCCACTCCGTCCAGCAAATCATAAAACATTCTCAGATAATTTTTTAACCCAAACTGTATCCGATGATACTGAAAATGGCCCCAGGGGACCGAGGATGCTGTTTTCGTATGCTCCTTCAGGTGCACCTCTTTCTCATGGTACCCACTTCTCAGATGTAAGGTAAAGAAGTACTTGCACTGCCCCAAAGCCACAAACTGTTAACAGTTTCAGTGATGTTCAGAATTAGATATGCATTGGTTACAATTTTGTTGTTATGATGTCCATAGTCACTAAAGAATCTATATATTTTTGTCCCATCTGGTGACTTCTTTGGTACAACCACCACTACTGCACTCCATGGGCTAGTGATTTCCTGTATTACCCCACCCACTAGCTGTTCATCAATGAATTCTTCTAATACTGGTTGCAAATATCTCGGTATATACTGGTGACTCAGTTCCTGTAGAGATACAATGCTGTGTTATAGGTGTTGCTGGTAAATGAACTCAAGAGAAAAAGAAATTCTCTCCAATTCAAACAATAATGTCTTCATCTGCAATCCATCCGTACCTCTATGATCCTTCACTTACTACACAATGCAGTTTTCTCAGTGGTTTGCATACTAATCTGGTGGAAACTGAGTTGCTACTCACATCATTCAGGACTTCCATATTAACTATCAGCATTCCTTTGATCAGCTCTACTCCATTAGCACCAAGATTATCCAAATTCATGGGCATTACTTTCCCATCCAATTCCTCCACCCATGTGTGTACAATGCTGCTCCTTCCAAAGCAATGTGACATGTCTAATACATTACTTTCTGCCAGTTGTTCTATCAAGCACAAAGCATTAACAGGCCATTCCGGTCCAACATTTACTGAGACCAACTTCCCAGTGCCTTATGGCACAATAATGTGTGAGTTAATCCTTTCTGTTTTGACCAAGTTCAGGTGGTTCACCTCTCTAGATTGATGTACGTCACATCAGTATTTCACTGGGGACTGTCTTCTATAGCTGGAACAGTGTCCCTTCAAGTTCACCTACATGTTGTCTAAGGACAATTTTGGCATGCTGTGTTATCAAAACGTCTAACCCTAAGATCATGCAATAACCATCATTTACCCAAGGCACAACTTCTACGTGCTGTTTAAAACACTGTGTCCGAACCACAAAATCTACCACTGCTGATCCCAAAGACACCACATCAATATCTCAAACTCCATGTAAATTACACTGTTGAGGGTTTAATCGCCTCTGACCCGTAAGATCCATGCTTGTTCCTGAAACATGCCCCTGTGTCCAATAAAAACGTGCTTTCTACCTTTCCCTTTTTCCACTATACAACATTCTGCCTCTGCATACATATTAGCTGCATCAAAATTTATCGCGAACTCCATGTAGCAGACCTGAGGTTCGCTTTTGCGTCTAAACTTGCTGATTCATTCCCAATTTCCCCTTACCCAAGCTACAATCTCTGTGGTAGTGCCCAGTCACACCACATATATCTCACTGAGGTTGACAACATTGCCTCTGCACATCTCTAACACCTCACATTAGCAGAGAATTCTCTCCTCTTATGCTGCATTCCTGTTACTACATTAATTTCTTCAAACTCTGATTGTAGAGTATAAATCCTTTTTTGAGGTACCTGTTGTCACACTCTTTGATATATAAGGTGACATGCCCCTTAGGAATGCATCCAACATCCTCTGTTCCACTTCATGGAGTATGACAATTTGCATTAAAACTTGACTATATCTGTGAATAAGACAAAGACAATAGCTTTCAAGGGAAAGAATGCACTCAGATTGAAAATAATAATAAATAAGAAAATTTTTGAACAAGTATTCCACTTCAATTATCTAGCGTGTGGCACTAGTTTTATCTAAGACAAAGACATTGAGAATAAGGTTAATAAATATCAGCTGTCTGTGGAACAACAGGAAGAACTCTGGGAAGAAAAGAAATAAAAATGAAATTCTATGAAGTTATGGCTGTACTCACTCTTGTATACAGCTCTAAATAACAGTAGTTCATGAGATATGTAAGAGGCTGTAACAAAAATGTATAAAATAAGGAATGAAACAACAAGGTCAGATTCAAAAATCTTTTTCCGTTAATAACAGGATAGAAGACAAGAGAATGAAATGAAACAGTCATGTTGACAGAATGACAGGAAACAGACTGCCAAAAAAGATACTTCATTATCGGCCAATAGGAAAGAGAGAACTAGTTAGATCTCATAAGAGATGGTTGATAGAGACCAGAACAGGTGATTAAAACACCTAATCCTTGGAAGATGATGACTCTCCTCTAATCCACATGTCAGCACATTCATCTTCTGTATTATGTCTGCAAAATTGTCTACAGACTCATTATGCTTCTCTGACAGACTATCCAACCACTTGCCAAAAAACACTCATGCTGTTCTGCTTCCTGTACCTTTGTAGCAGGCCTTCTTTCAGTTCATCAAATGTCTGCATGCCTCTTTGTCTGTATATCTGACATACATCTTGGCTTCCCCTACCACGCATAACTTCGTCACCTGTAATTAATGATCCTATGACCATACCCCAATATTAGCAGCTACTGGCAGGCCATCCAACATTACGTTGTCCATTGACTTTCTGATGAAAGGTGTGATCACAGTGATTGTGGCTGGATCTAATAAAGGAGTAGGTTGTTCAGCTAATTCCAACTCTTCATCCCTAGCTGCAAGCCTATTATGCAAGTCCATGTTGTCTGCTCACAACTGCATCTTTTCATTAACCAATACTTGAACTGCCTCCCAACTAGTGACACCCTGCATTTGAAAATCTGCCGTTGCAGAACCTTAATCTCCAATACATACTAAGGATCACAAAATACACTCACAATAAGCCACACTTACATCTTACTTCTTATCATCAGCCATCTGACTAGCCACAAACCCATATCGACAACATTTAATAAAAAGTACTGGTACTGACTCTTTACAATGTGTAGAATGTACTGGCAAATAACAATGACCACACCTCAAAGACCATAATTTGTATGGAATTGCGAAAGATCAATTGGTTCCCATGACTGCATAAATGTAACCATTAAATTACTGTGCTTTACTTGCTTAGACCTTTACACATTAAACATGGAAAACAATAAGAAAAATCAATAGTCTGCTCATTCACCCCACTATCAAAATAGTGTGCCGTGGTTGCAAAGATGTGCTGCGTGGAGGCTGACTGAGCTGGAACCAATGCCAAACGAGGCTCACTGACACCAAAATACTTCTGACACAACTCTATAGCGACCCAGAGTGATTGGGGTCGCTATGGTGTAGAGGTGGTGGAGTGTTAAGTTGTGAAGGTGGGGTGGTGCTGGGCAGGGCTGGCTAGGACAATTCTGCTGCAAGATATAGCATCCTGTATTTAGTTTTGAGCTACAATGTTGAATTGTTGCAATACCCCCCCCAAGCCCCCCCCCCCCCCCCCCCCCCCCCCAGATATGCCCTCTGCAGCCTCGTGGTATATCAGCATTGCCGTGGACATTGGAAGGTTGTGTCAGTGGAATGGCTAGCTGATGTCCACGTCCTGCTTTGACACACTTTACCCCACTCGGAAACGTGTGCCTGAGTTAGCATTATGTGACCCTGAGTGAGAAGTAGCCGTGACATGAACGTCCACTGAATTCTTGCAAGCAGCCATTGCTACTGGATTAGAAGCTTTTCCTGGTGTTGATGGATGACAGCAGGACCGGCCTGACTGTGAAATGCTGTCCTCCAAGGCAGGAGTTTGGTTGCTACTATGGAGCCTGCAAATGGCTCATCCGTCATGTCATTCTAAACCCACAGTTGCAGGTTCGAACTGTGAACTGATCTGGTGGACATGGCTGCCCAGACAGGCATCAGCTGCTGGCTGGACAATAACATGATGGAGACTTCTGTGGACTTGATCTCACGAGGGGCCTGCCAGACTGTTCATAACTGTGCTAGAATCAGGGGGTATTTATAGTCATAGTACCCAAAATTAGCAGCGGCACTAACAGGTGCAAGGATGGAGATGTTCAATAAATATTTTATTTCTATGAGTACATGTCTTCGAATATGCAAGGCAGTTAACATTATCTTCTGTCCAGTTCATTTTAAATCACTACCACCGAGTATACTTCTGTAACACACAGTTTACATTACACTTATAAAATATGAAAAGATGTCATGTGCACTAGCAGTGTCTTTTACTGACTAGTTTTGATTCAACAGTTCGTTGATAGGTGCATTATTTGTACCACATGTATTCTGAAATCATCATTCATTAGACTGATAAAGCTTATATTGTATTATGCTGTTTGATGTATGTATTATGAAATTGTCATACACAATGCATTAACACCTTACAATATGCATGTAAATACCCAATACAATTTACTAACTTCTGGTTATTCCACAGTGGGACTATAGATATTGCATTTCTCTTTGTTATCTATGATTTTATATTCTATGCTGAAGATGATACATTACTAAAAACAGCCAATACCACATTGCAATCAATTTTTTACAGCTAGACATGGTCATTCATTTGTTCTAGGGAAGTTATGACAATTGTCCATCCACATTTCAATAAACCGTTTTTAGGAGGAGGATCCTGGCATACACCTGAATCAATTTAGGGAAACCACAGAGAACCTAAATCATAGCGATGAAATGAGAATTTGAACACAGCTCCTCCCAAATATAAATCTACCTACTGTGCCAACCACATACATTCCAAGTGACAATTCTTTGTAACAAATATGATTCATTTCATACAAGCATGGCCCATTATGACAGGATTACCAAAAGATTCAGCATTATGTCACATTCTGTAAACAGAATGATGTCAGTATCAACATTATTTTGCGTAGAGAACACTTTAATCTACCAAGATTTGCAGAATCTTTTATTCACACGCCAAAAACTTCAGCAGTAGTTGGTTAAAATTACCCAATGATGCAACATTTGGAAGATCAGAGTGAATCAAAGTATATGCCCAACCATCAATTTCATGAAATGCATTTAAGAGTAAAGAATCTGTAAGACAGAGATTGTTGGTGGTTATGAAATACCAGAACATTCTGAAACATTTTAACACTTTTGGTTGTGATATTACATATAAATACGATAAGAATACTGACAACAAAAAAATAAAATTCACCAATATGTAAGCCAATAAATAATAGCAAAAATACAAAACATGGACAAACAAGACTGAAATTTACAATGCTGGCCCTGTACCTACATTACTGAGCAGATGTGAGCCATGAGAGACAAGTAAAAGACATTCAAATGTAAGCAGCAGAGAAGATGAAGTAGACTGTACAGAACCACAAATCAAAATATGAGAAACAAACTGAAAATCTGAATCAACTAGCACACTAATTTAAATAACTAACTGGCAGTGCCTTGCACAAGAACCATTAGTAATTTTCTCTCTTTAAATATGGTCTCCAAAATTTCGATGGCCTCTCTAACAACGCTGTCCCAGTATCTTGACGTCTGTACCAGAATCCTCGTACGTTCATACTCCATTGCGTGATTTTCTGACAGACAATGTTCAGTGACCGCCGACTTGCTTGGGTACATCAGTCGAGTGTGCCTCTGGTGTTCACGGCATCAATCCTCGACGGTAAGCATCGTCTGACCAATATACGACTTAACACATTGATACGGAATCTGGTACACGCCAGCCTTCCTCAAACCGAGGTTGTCTTTGGCGCTCCCCACCAGTGCAAGAGTTTTATTTGGAGGACGAAACACAGTTTCGACCCGGTGTTTCTTCAAAAGGCGGGCGATTTTCTCCGAGAGTGCGCCTGTATATGGAATAAACGCAGTGCCTACCTCCTCCCTCGTGATTTCATCCATCTCCACAGGTTGTACTGTAGTGCTTGGGCAGAGGTATGCCACTCTGAGTACCCATTTTTTCGAAATACAGTTGTCAGATGTTCCATTTCCTGGGGTAGACTCTCTGCGTCAGATAATAGTGCGTGCCCTATGTACCCCAGGAATTGGAACATCTGAGAACTGTGTTTCGAAAAAATGGGTACTCAGAGTGGCAGATTCAATGTGCTCTCCACCCAACCACTCCTAAATTAGTCTAGTTTGATATTTGTTTTATCAATGTGCATTAACAGGGAAAGTAAAACACAAGGAATAAACAGCAATGCAGCAATGACTCAGCAGCGCTGCATGCGTGGCGGTAGCAGTCAGTGCGGGCCATGGCAGTGCTGCCACTGCTGGAGTACTGGTTATTCATAAAGTTTTCCTGTCCTTGTAAATACATGCCAATAAAATGAATACCAGGCTAAACTAATTTGGGAGTGCTCTATAGAATGGGTACATGAAATTCCACTTTGAAATCATTTTGTGTGTAACAAGAAACAAACTAATTCTTTCTGTCAATACCGGGTGACACATGGAAGGTGTGATGAGCATTATTTGTTTGGACTGACTCCACTTACATGATGCAAAAATGAAATTGCAAGTATCTGTTAAACACCAGAGAAAATGAAAATTTGCCTGTCAACTCCTAGGAGAGAGACCACATGTGTCAACAGCAGAATCCATCCAGAGAGATAAGCGACACGTTTTGGTATCTTTAATTTGCAGCTTTACTTAACCTTTACTTCTGATGTTGTCACATGTGACTATTTTCACCAGGTAAAATTTGATCCCAATTTCAGCACAGAAAATTTTATGCAATGGGAATACTGAGAATACCAGGTTTTGTTGCTTATGATACTTTTCATCAAAGTGAAAACACATTTTTCATCTGCCCAAATTTTCTGTAATTCATTTCTTCCTTTCCAGTGCCTTTTATCCAGCCACTGCCAGACTGGAACTGCTATGCAACTTCTCCAGTTTTATGGAGAACCTACCACACCTGTATACAGGCTATCATCATCTTGGGGTCACAGCTGTCAATGACATATTAAAGCTACAGCTACCAATATAAAGGCTGACCCAAAATTCCGTAAACATTTGATAATACATTATTCACAGAATAATGCAGGTAGAGAGGTAAAATTTGACACACATGCCTGAAATAACACAGGTTTTATTGAAACCAAAAACAAGTGCAAAAACTGGCCAACAGGTAGCGCTTTCTTTGAGGGAAAGTGGGGCCCTTGTTATCAGACTGTCGGCATGATGGGCGAGAGGTATGTTGATGTTTCACAGAATCACATCATCACTACTCTGGCTCATGAAAACCTGCTGCAAGGTACAACTTTTATACAGAATGGCATTCCACCCTGTTTTACGGCATGTGTTAAAAGATCTCTTGTGCACATTGTTTCATGAGGATCACATGCTAACTGCCACTGCCATCATGCTTGGCCTCCCAGGTCTCCAGACCTCAATCTGTGCGATTATTGGTTGGGTGGTTACCTGAAGCTGCATGTCTACTGCAATCACCCAACCTCATTAGGGATGCTAAAAAAACATCCGTCAGCAATCTCTCACCATACCTACTGATAGGCTGTTCAGTGCTGTACCTCAACTGTGGGTATTGCTGATGAATGATAGCTGAAATGTTCAACGTTTGTTATAAAGAACATCGTCTATACTAAAATTCAACTGTTGTGTTAATTATTGCTTTTGTATCATATGAAGCATCATCTATTGGTCATTTTATGCACACACTTTTGTTTCAGTGAAGCTCCATGTCATTTCAAGTGTGCATGTCAATTTTCACTCTTCTCCTTACATTATTATGTGAAGTTTTGAATTTTCAAATATCAATTAATTTTTGGGACTTCGGGGGAAGCATAGTTCTCTATTCATATATTCGATGCGCAGGTCACCGAAGTGACGTCAAATCGAAAGACCTGCACCAGGCGAACGGTCTACCTGACGGGAGGCCACACGACATTTCATTTCATTTATTCATGTATGGGAACCCAATTATATAGTCATATGCATTAAAATCCAAACCAACATACCATACATGCGGTGCTCCATATATCAGCAGGAGTTCCATATCCCGCACCCAGGAGAACTTCTAAACAGCGGTACTGTCTAGTTTGAATATCTTCTGTAAAATGATGGTACTGCAAAAATAACAAAACTAACAGTCAAAGCCCCTACTACCAACACCTCAATCATTAAACTAACATGGAAACAAAAATGATTGTAACTCAAGTAGACAAATATGAGAAACTGCAGAAAATGCTTGTTCATAATATTTGTTGAGAATTAATTAATTAAAACAAGTAAAATTAACAGTTCACATATAGATCAGTAACAATCTGAACCAAACTAAGTTCAAAGACATTTGTTAACAGGCCCAACTACTTTAACATTTTCAAACAACTAATTCCTTTAACAGTCCCAAAGAAATCATGCACAACAATATTATTATTATTATTATTATTATTATTATTATCCTTTTCTCAGACGTTATTTCTGGTTAAAAATGGAAAGTGACGGGGACCTTGATCAAGCGTGACTTCCTTTTAACTGTACAGTATATGTTACATTGCATTTAGGAACTTTTGGGTAATTGAACATGTATCAATAATTACTGATTTCTGTAGCTGTATATATAAGTTTGGATGTAGCTGTATTGCGTTGATGTACTGGTGGATATTGCGTGGTATGACTCCTGTAGTTGAAAGTATAATTGGTATAATGTCAACTTTATCCTGATGCCACATGTCCTTGACTTCCTTAGCCAGTTGGATGTATTTTTCAATTTTTTCACCTGTTTTCTTCTGTATATTTTCTGTATTGGGTATGGATATTTCGATTAGTTGTGTTAATTTCTTCTTTTTATTGGTGAGTATGATGTCAGGTTTGTTATGTGATGGTGTTTTATCTGTTATAATGATTCTGTTCCAGTATAATTTGTATTCATCATTCTCCAATACATTTTGTGGTGCATACTTGTATGTGGGAACGTGTTGTTTTATTAGTTTATGTTGTATGGCAAGTTGTTGTTGTATTATTTTTGCTACATTGTCATGTCTTCTGGTGTATTCTGTATGTGCTAGTATTGTACATCCGCTTGCGATGTGATCTACTGTTTCTATTTGTTGTTTGCAAAGTCTGCATTTATCTGTTGTGGTATTGGGATCTTTAATAATATGCTTTCTGTAATATCTGGTGTTTATTGTTTGATCCTGTATTGCAATCATGAATCCTCCTGTCTCACTGTATATATTGCCCTTTCTTAGCCAAGTGTTGGATGCGTCTTGATCGATGCGGGGCTGTGCTATATGATAGGGGTGATTGCCATGTAGTGTTTCCTTTTTCCAATTTACTTTGTTCATATCTGTTGATGTTATGTGATTTAAAGGGTTGTAGAAGTGGTTATGAAATTGCAGTGGTGTAGCAGATGTATTTATATGAGCGATTGCTTTGTGTATTTTGTTAGTTTCTGCTCGTTCTATAAAGAATTTTCTTAAATTGTCTACCTGTCCATAATGTAGGTTTTTTTATGTCGATAAATCCCCTTCTTCCTTCCTTTCTGCTTAATGTGAATCTTTCTGTTACTGAATGAATGTGATGTATTCTATATTTGTGGCATTTTGATCGTGTAAGTGTATTGAGTGCTTCTAGGTCTGTGTTACTCCATTTCACTACTCCAAATGAGTAGGTCAATATTGGTATAGCATTAGTATTTATAGCTTTTGTCTTGTTTCTTGCTGTCAATTCTGTTTTCAGTATTTTTGTTAGTCTTTGTCTATATTTTTCTTTTAGTTCTTCTTTAATATTTGTATTATCTATTCCTATTTTTAGTCTGTATCCTAGATATTTATAGGCAGCTGTTTTTTCCATCGCTTCTATGAAGTCGCTGTGGTTATCCAATATGTAATCATCTTGTTTGGTGTGTTTTCCCTTGACTATGCTTTTTTTCTTACATTTGTCTGTTCCAAAAGCCATTTTTATATCATTGCTGAATACTTCTGTTATCTTTAGTAATTGGTTGAGTTGTTGATGTGTTGCTGCCAGTAGTTTTAGATCATCCATGTATAGTAAATGTATGATTTTATGTGGGTATTTTCCAGTAATATTATGTCCATAATTAGTATTAGTTAGCATGTTGGATAGTGGGTTCAGAGCAAGGCAGAACCAGAAAGGACTTAATGAGTCTCCTTGGTATATTCCACGCTTAATCTGTATTGGCTGTGAGGTGATACTATTTGAATTTGTTTGGATATTAAGTGTGGTTTTTCAATTTTTCATTACTATGTTTAGAAACTGTATTAATTTAGGATCTACTTTGTATATTTCCAATATTTGTAGTAACCGTGAGTGGGGTACACTATCAAAAGCTTTTTGGTAATCAATGTATGCGTAGTGTAGCGACCATTGTTTAGTTTTAGCTTGATATTTCACCTCTGCATCTATTATCATTTGCACTTTGCATCCTCGTGCTCCTTTGCAGCAGCCTTTTTGTTCTTCCTTTATAATTTTGCTCTGTGTTGTATGTGTCATTAATTTATGTGTAATGACTGAAGTTAATATTTTGTATATTGTTGGTAGGCATGTTATTGGGTGATATTTTTCTGGGTTTGCTGTGTCTGCTTGATTTTTAGGTTTCAGATAAGTTATTCCTTGTGTAAGTGTATCAGGGACTGTGTATGGGTCTGCAACGTAATTGTTAAATAATTTAGTTAGATGTGAATGTGTTGAGGTGAACTACTTTAGCCAGAAATTTGCTATTTTATCATTTCCAGGGGCTTTCCAATTGTGTGTAGAATTAATTGCTTGGGTGACTTCATGTTGCAAAATTATCACTTCAGGCATTTGTGGTAGCATCTTGTATGTGTCTGTTTCTGCTTGTACCCATCGCGCGTGTCTGTTATGTTGTACCGGGTTTGACCATATGTTGCTCCAGAAGTGTTCCATGTCTGTTATGTTTGGTGGGTTGTCTACTTTAATGTGTGCGTTATCTATTGTCTGGTAAAATTTCTTTTGGTTTGTGTTGAATGTTTGGTTTTGTTACCTTCTATTTTCACTTTTTTCGTATCTTCTAAGTCGCTTGGCCAATGCTTGTAATTTCTGCTTCTTTTTATCTAATTGCTCTATCGCTTCTTGTTGTGAGATTTTACCTAACCTTTCTCGTTTTTGTCTGATATTTCATTTCTTATAAACTGTGTTAGCTGTCTGATGTCTTTTCTCAGTTTTTCTATTCTGATCTGTAGCCTGTGTTGCCATGCTGGTTTTGTGGGTTTCTTCTGTGTGTTGGTTGGTTCGGATCTCTGCCCAGTGTGTATATTTAGTGCATTGAGTACTCCTACATAAACCAGTAGTTGTAACTCTTCCATAGTTGTATTTTCATTTATTTTGTTGTGTATGATTGTGTTGATAGTTGTTCTTGTTGTTTCGACTTGTGGGTTATTTGGTGGTCTATGCAAGAATGGTCTAATGTCTGTATTTGTGTCTTTCTGTATTATTATTATTATTATTATTATTATTATTATTATTATTATTATTATTATTATTATTACTACTACTACTACTACTAATAAGGAAATGTGTTCTTGGGCTCTGAAATTTGTGTTGGGCATGTACTGCCATGTTGGAACAAGATACTTTTGGATTCATTTCTGATAAAATACATCAGAAACAGTTCTTGAGTTTGTTCAGAGTCTTCACATATGACTCTGAATTAATGATTAACCCTAACAGCAACACATCAAATGTATTCACAGTTGTGAATATGGATAACCACCAATTGTATAATGGAATGACAACAATGAAAATTTGTGCTGGACCAGGTCTCTAACCCAGATTTCCTGCTTATCGCGAGCAGTCATCTTACCATTTGGCTATCCAAGCATAGCTCACAGCCAGACCCTGACTTCCGTTAAGACATCAACCATGTGACTATATAATTTGTATTATTCGAAAATCACTTGCCCAGTGTTGTCAGATAAATACAATTTTTTAATGCCTGTGTTATCCACCAACACCAGGCAAGGGAGTTTCAAGGGAAATGTCTCCCTTTTACAGGAATATACATAATGGGTGTACAGGTACAGGTTGTATACACATGGCTGACGACTTATGGAAGTTTGGGTCTGGCTGTGAGTCATGCTTAAATAGCCATATGGTAGGGCCACTATTTGCAGTAAGTGGAAAATTTAGGTTCAAGTCCTGGTCCAGCACATACATGCATGTACAATGGAACATTGCTTCATTATTCGGAATAACACAGGCATTGCAATATCGTACTAATGGCAACACACCCATGTGACTGACAACAGCAATATTCCAAAGACTGTCATAATGATGTTGCCATCAGAGGAAGGAGTGTCCTACCTTGAATTTCTTATTTTTTTGATGGCTGTGGTCAGTGCCACTCCAGTGATTGCACTTAGTTGTTGTTACTTGTTATGATTCATAACAGAAAGAGCTCTCCATTGGGCTCAAACTGCTCCAATAGTTCAGATGAATTGGCTTTTCTTTGAATCTTGTGAACTGTGGTAAGCATTCAGAGAATCCGCCTTGATCACACCTTTGAATATGAAAGTCTTAATGACTGCACATGCACTTACAATGCTCACTGACAGCTGGAGCCAACTGTTGAGTTGTGATGTGCCAGTTTCCACACATTTCATCGTGTTCGGAGCAGTGGTTGTGACGGGACATTCCAAATGTGGCCAATTCTAGAGATCAGTTTCTGCACTTCCTGAAACTTTAACTCTCTTTTCTCCATCACCAACAGTACTCTTATCAACTGCATCATCGCCATACACTGCACTCAAGGGTTTATGGATATCGCCATAGTTTCTTTTTCCACAAACTAAAATTCAGTTACAACATAT
Source organism: Schistocerca gregaria (assembly GCF_023897955.1). NCBI lineage: Eukaryota > Metazoa > Arthropoda > Insecta > Orthoptera > Acrididae > Schistocerca > Schistocerca gregaria. Next base: position 803,322,618 of record NC_064931.1, read on the forward strand.
AGCTTGTAATGAGTGTCTTGCATAGATACCATTTTGAAGGTTCATTATGGCTCTACCACCTGTCGGCAATGTTCGAAACTTCACACACATGCAGAATAAACATTCAAATTTAAAGTACCCTATATAGTGGCACAGTCAGTATTGACAACTCAGCTGATTTTTGAGTAATTCTGGCAGATTAGTAGTCCATAAAGCCAGACAATATTTTCTCTGCCAGCAGCCAAAAGTCTGGCAGATTTCTTGTATTACTATATTTTTAAAAATTAAAACACAGCTAAATAATTGGATTAATTTTATTAACTTAATTCATGTTGTTACTGAAATGTTACTGTTCAAACAAGAAATTCCAATATGTTAATAATGGGATTAATATTTTGTATGGACTTATAGAAGAGATGGTTTCACAAACTGTTTAACAATCACTATTCTCATTATTACTGCCTACTGCATGGCATCTGATCCAATAACAGACTGCAGCGGGACTACAATATGTTGCTGGGTTGAACAGTCACACTCGCTACAATAGTGTCTGCATCGCTATTACTGGCATTCTTATTAACAATTGTATGCTGGCGGCAGCCTCTGTTTACAGTACATTTATTAAACTCTTTCCATTTTGAATGTTTTGAATAAGAAGACAGTTTTCTTTGATGTGTAAATGTTTTGTTAAAAAATTCCATATTCACAATTTAGAGAAGAATGGTTAAAAGATGAAGAGTTAAAAAATTGGTTTCAAAAGATTCTTACAGATAAAACAAAGGTGCGATGTCATTTTTGATGATGCCTTCTCAGCTGCAAGTATTCGGGACAGAGATTGTTCTAAATCCGACAAGTATGTGAAAGTGGTTAAACCATTTTCTTGTGCTAGACAGTCTAAACTGAATTTTCAGCCTGAAGTTACATCAGTCACAATAATCACAGCCCAGGGTGGAATGGTATTATTTGAGAGTATGCATTATGGTGTCCAGTGTGTTGATCATCTCAATGAGCTGAAAAAACTGTTTTTCCAAATAAGTGATCTGAAAATACATCACATAAAATGCAGCGAAGTGATAAAAAATGTAATACCTGTATATCCACACTTTAAAGGGCTGTTGAAAACTATGTTGTTGTTAGTTTGTATAGCATGCTTGTAGACAAGAGCACTGACATTACTGACAAGAAACAGCTAGGTGTTTGAATTTTATACTTCCCCGAAACAAAGGGGGGATAGCTTCAACATTTTTGAAACTACAATAAACTGACTCAGGTGATACAAAAACAACAGTTGAAGATGTGAAAGCTATATTAACTGTTGAACTGAATCTGCAGATAATGCATGGTATAGGCACAGATAACACATCTGTTGTGGTTGTCGAAGACAATGGAGGTTATGCTCACTTTAGAGTTTAATGTCCCGTCAGCATCGAAGTCATTAGAGACAGAGCACAAGCTTGGATTGTGTTAAAAGGTGGGAAAGGAAATCGGCCCTACCCTTTCAAAGGAACCATACTGGCATGTGCTTGGAGTGATTTAGGGATATCTGGTTGTGCCGGATGTGTATTTGAAATGTCGTCTTCCCAAATGCGAGTCATGTGTGTCAACAACTGTGCCCATGTTGCCAGCTCTGTCACACATACTTTGACTTACCAACTTTCAAAATCTACTACAAATACACCAGGAAAAAAGAAAAACAAAAGTATGAGAAGCATGCTTTATTTTACACACACAATCTTTCTTTCTTCAGATTAAAACCAGACTAAACTAAACACTGTCTGAACAGGCCACGAAAGCCCAATGTTACTGACCACCTGCTGAGTCACCCTCAGCCCACAGGCATCACTGGATGCGGAGGGACATTTGGTCAGCACACCGCTCTCCCTGTCGTATGTCAGTTTACGAAACTGGAGCCACTACTTCTCAATCAAGTAGCTCCTCAGTTTGTTTTGCAAGGGCTGCGTGCAATCCACTTGTCAACAGCGCTCAACAGACCGAATGGTCACCCATCCAGCCCGACAGTACTTAACTTTGGTGATCTGATGGGAACTGGCATTACCACTGTGGCAAGGCCATTGACTTTCTTCAGACTGCTGAACATTAAGATTCTCATATCACAATACACTCCATATGAAAAACAGGTATTTCAGAGTCATTCACTTCTTCCATGAATTGTGTTGATGTTGAGGGTCCTGGGTTGTCACTGCTAATACTACTACTCTCGCCATAGGCTTGGCTAGCACCTATGAAACAAACTGCTGGATCAGTCAGAAGTGGGTGCCAAGATTCCTTGGTGCTTAGGCAGGAAGCAGAAATGATTATAATCACATGCAATCTGAACAGTGCAATAACTTCATTTAACTTGAACAGCAAGTCAGATAGAGAGAGAGAGAGAGAGAGAGAGAGAGAGAGAGAGAGAGAGAGAGAGAGAGAGAGAGACTGACTCTTATCATAAATTTTCACAATACAGAATGCTACTATGAACTAAAAGTCCCACACCTAATCCTCATAACACATTCTTGTCGCTCCATCCAGTTGGCCCTTTCTCATTCTTGTAAAGAAGAATTACTAGCCCACTTTGAATTCACTTTTCAGAAACAAGCAATTGGTTTCACCACTCCTCAACATGGTAAAAGGCCTACTATAGTTTGTATAATACATTTTATGATAAGGATCCCTTGAAGTTATTACAAATCATTGGAAGACAATGGATCTCCATTTGGTGCTATACTGCTCAGACACTTTATAAAATGTATGAAGACAATAGAAAAAAATCTTATTTCTAGGACAAATTCTGCGAGAGTACAACATAGTTAATATGGCACTCCAGTTTAGATCTTCTAATCCTATCAAGCTGTTGCATGATCTCATTATTTTAATCTGGACTTTTGTACAAATAGTAATTGAAAAAGGGGGGTCAAGAGGCCCTGTTTTTTCCCAAATGTTAAAAATTTTCTTCATCCCAAGCTATATTTGGGTTCCACTTTTGAAAAGCAAATAGGAATTTCTGTACAATCAGTGGAATGACTGAATATTGAAATGGGAATTCAGAAAATTAGCACTAACATTATTGTACACGTCATCAGTGAGCTCTAATCCAGTCTCCCAAAAAATGTTGAAGTGCTACATAACGTATCATCTAAAGCATCAGGAAACTGTTTAAGAAGAGTAAAGGACAATACCACATCACTAACTTTGGAAACAGGCACCAGATCACACATCCTGTCTGACGTAGAACTCCAGTGGCAGAAAATCAATTTTGTGATGTGGGAGAATGTGACATATAGGGTTGTATTTTGGTCTGAAGTATCAAAATGTGAGAATGCAAGTAAATACAAGCCTTTCTGTGAAATCTGCAATTTGGCTAAGATACTTCTAGTGCTGCCTTGGTCAAATGCAGAGGGAGAGAGGTGCTTTAGTGAAATGAATATTCCAAAAACTTATATGGGAACAGGATGCTCAGTTCTATACTGACAATTCGTGCTACCCTTCAGCACCTCAAATTCTGCTGTCACAATTTCAATTTGAAGATGCAGTTCTGAAACAAATAGGTAAAATCTGAAATGACTGAATAACTGCATAAATTTATCAATGTTTAGAGTTTTCTACATTACCATCCTTTATAAAATAAATATTTCTTTTTGTGGTGCTGTACAGTATCAATACCACACCACACACAATGCATCCTGAGGTTGGTGGTAAACCATGTTACAGCCTCACCAATCCACGGCCAGCTTGATGACACACTACCTACATGCATGAAGTGCCCCCACTGAGCTGCCATAATAAGACATCGCAACGAGGCCAGCCCAATCTACTCGCAGAGTCAGCTCAAGTCTCAGCAGTTTATAGTAGCATTTTTTACTGTAATCATTTATTACAGGTAGGCTTTGATTAACGTATTCACTCTTGAACTTGCTGTTCAAGTTAAGTTAATTCATTGTGTCATTCAGATTACATGTCTTTGTAATCATTTCTACTTTTGTCCAAGCATGTGCCTATTTGTGACCATCCACCTTTGGCGTGGATCGAATGGTTTATTTTGTACATACCATTCAAGCCCTTGGCAAGAATAGTGGCATTAGCAGTGACAATCAAGGACCCATATTAACACAATTCATGGAAGTAGTAGTGGATGACTCTAAAATACCCATTTTTCATATGGAGTCAATTGTTCCATTCCAAATTCATGTGTTATACTTACAAAAAATAGTATCATGATATGGAAATGTTAATGTTCAGAAGTCTGAAGAAAGAAAGATTATGTGCATAAAAGACAGCATGTTCCTCAAACAAATACTTTTTTCTGGCCGATTTCTAGCAGGTTTCAAAAGCTGGTCAGCTGAAATATGTGCCACAGAGTTGACAACACTGGGCGTAGTGGTTAGCACACTGGATTTGCATTCAGAAGAACAACACTTCAAATATGCGCCTGATCATCCAGATTTACATTTTCAACTACTTCCCTAATTCACTCCAGGTAAATGTTGGTATGGTTCCTTTAAAAGGACACAGCCAATTTCCTTTCCCATTTTTGAAACACTCCAAGCTTGTGCTCTGTCTCTAATGACTTCGATGTTAACAAGACATTAAACCCTAATCTTTCTTCCTTCTTCCCTTCTTGAAGTAACTAAAAGACATTTACCTACATATGGTACAAGCTGTAAAATAATAATAATAATAATAATAATAATAATAATAATAATAATAATAATATGGGACATTATTTATTGAATGGCCCTCACGTATACCAGCTTGTCAGTTACATCACATAACATTTTATAATTATAATAACAAAAACAATCATGTAACTGGATAGATAGATGTTGACAGTTGTCAGCCTTTCCATGTCAAATGTTTCCTCCCACACAGCCTTGGCGTTTGAGGCAAATGTATTTGTTCAGATGCAGGCTCTTTACAGCGGCACACCACCACTCACCCAAGCCTTCACTGGACGTAATTATCCCACCAGCCTAGTTCAAAAGCAGATTTCCCAGGCCATCATATCCAATCCTGGTACTGCTGATCCCTCCAAAAAACAACTTTGGAGCACACCACTAGTCACTCAGTATTATATTGGTCTAGAATGTATTAATCAGTTAATTCGACAAGGCCATGACGTCCTAAAATCATGCCCTGAAATGAATCCATTCTGTCTGAGATTTTGCCCATCACACCTAGAATAGCTTTTCGTCACCTTCTCAATCTCTGCAAAATTCTTGTCAGACCCTATGCTCCTGCACCCATCTCCCTACCCTATGGCTCCTACCCCAGTGACTGTCCCAGCTGAAAGACTTGCCTCATGCCCTCTCCTACCACCAGCCCTGTAACTGGCAAAACGTATACTGTCAATGGGAAAGCCACCTGTGAAACGACACATCATATACCAGCTGTTATGTAAACACTGTTGGGCCTTTTACATCAGCATGACTACCCTCCAATTATCAGTTAGGATGAATGGGCACAGACGGAGGGTGTATACTGGCAACATGCAATATCCTGTTGCAGAGCATGCTCTACAATGCTACAGTAGTGACCTTTGTGCCTGTTTCATCACACAGGCCATCTGGATTCTTCCCAGAGACACCAGTTACTCAGAACTCCATAGGTGGGGACTATCGCTACCAACATGTCCTTGGTTCTCGCCACCCTTCTGGCCTTAATTTATATTAATTTCATCCGTCTAAGAATTTCTTCACAGTAACTACTACTTTCTTCACTCAGTTTCAGTTTTCTACAGCCTTTATTTTATTACCTGTCATTTTTCGCCGCCCTTCTCCCCCCTCTGTTACATACAAAGCACTTAGCTTTTCACTCTTAATAACTCATGCATGATGTTTAAGCAGTAATATCTGTCTTGCATATTAGCCTGTCTTCCACTTTTAAGCTCTCAAGTTTTCAAATCTCATCCAGTGCATTCCCCAACAATCAGTCTTCCTTCTCATCCTGTCTAGGAAGTCCTCCCTGACCCACAGTTCTAGGTGACTTTTTGCAAAATCTACCTGTTTTCTTAGACCTCTCCAGTACTTTTCCTTCACCCATCTTCCTTCCCCTTCAACCCTTCTGTCTGAAGAAGGACCCACTGGCTCTGAAAGCTTTCCTAATTATAACCTCCTTTTATGTGCATGTTCTGCTGCCACTTTATCTGTCCAGTTACGTTAAATTATATAATTAGCTCCATGAACAAGGATTTTTCTAGCATATTAACCCTTCTCGAGACAGTTCATTCAGATGAAGAGTAAAGAATTTTTTGGTTATAGTATTTTAATTAGATCTCTATCACAAGGCTGGCTATACAAAATGATAGTAATACTGTTTATCTATTCAAAGTAATGCCCATTGAGCAGCAAGTGCATCGAAACAGTGAAGAATATTAGGATTTAATGTCTATCTACAATGATATTTTTTGAAATGGAGTAAAAACTCTAACAGGACAAGGATGTGGAGGAACATTTGCCACTTCCATTACAAAGAAACAGTCCTGCCATTTGTTTTCATCAATTTACAGAGAGCACAGGAAACCTAGATATGGATGGTCAGAAACGAATTTCATGATCACCGTCCATTAATCCTTTCATCCTAACTGAAGTACACAGAGGTTAACAAGTATTTTACGAGTATTCATTCCATTCCATTGTTGGCTGACTGATACAGCAACTGGTTTTTATGGTTATATTAAAAATACAACAGTCAGACAGTTGCACAGTTATTTTTATTAAAAATAATCCATTTCACCATGGTTAGGCATCATCAAATCACGCAGAACTGTCAAGTGAAGTACACTGTGCTGACTGCCAAAGTCCTATGTCAGTCACATACACACAAAACCATCTGCATCAAAATCAAGAGGGGCACGATAACTACTTTGCTCTACTTGTTGATATAACAATTTAAATGACTGGATTTTCACACGTATTGCCTTGTGTGTACGTGGCTGACATAGGGCTTTGGTAAAAATAGCATTGCAATTGTGACTCTCTCTCTCTCTCTCTCTCTCTCTCTCTCTCTCTCTCTCTCTCTCCTTTACTGCAAACAGGCCATCTGAGGACCACATTCCAATTTCCCAATTTCAGTTCTTTGTTCTTTACTTTTCTTCCAGTATGCCTTCATCTTTTCTTCTTTCTGTCTTCAGACTATTTTGAACCAGTCTTTTTAGCAACCCTGCCTTGGAATCCTTCCATTTTTAATATTTTTTCCTGAAAGGCTTCTCTGTTGTTTATATCTTCTATTTTTATATTGTTTCTTTCTAAATCCATTTTTTACTTCTTTGAGCCAGCTTCTTGTGGATTTCTTACCCAACAAATATTTGAAAATTTTATTAGTTAATCGACTGTCTTGAATTCCAAATATACATCCAAAAAGCATGAGTATTCTTTTTCTCATTACATTTGAAATATTTTCTACATTTTGGTATATTTCTGCACTACTTCGTAATTTCCAACTTTCTGCTGCATTTCGTGGTCCTAATATTCACCTTATAATTTGCCTTTCTAGTACTTCTAATTTATCTAACTTACCGTTTAGTGCCAGGCATTCGCTTGCATATAAGCATTCTGGCTTCACTACTGTGTTGTAATTTCTTATTTTTGCATTTTTGGACAGACACTTTTACTGTAGAGGTCTTTGGTGATACCATATGCTCTCCCCATTTTATGCAAACTTTCCTCTATTGCACATTTTTCCAAAGCATCTTATTGTAGTATCTCCCCAGCATATTTGAAGCTTCTTATCCTCTCTATTTGGCCAACACCTATTTCAATTCCTTACTTTGAATGTAATACAATTTCTACTGCAGTATGGAAAGTCCATGAAAGTTTTATTTTTAATATATTTTATGAGTTTCCTCATGTCAGCAACTAACTTCTCATCAATAAGTTGCATCTTCTTTGTCATCTACAATATTCCACCGCAGAGCAAGATAATGCATTGGGCAAAATACTGTAACATGCAGTTACCTGCACTGCTCCAAGGCAATTATCTCAGTTCTACTGAGAACACCTGGAAACCTGTCGAGTGATTCATGCACCTTTGACCTTGTTCTAATCAATCTCAACAAACTTTTTTTTATTTATTTTTTAAAATCCACCTTTCTTTTGTGTTCAGTTAGCTGTATTTACAAATGATATATGTTTGAACTATCCCCCTTAGATGTCTTTATTTATGAAGTCCATATTTACATAAAGTTATTGATTTAGGATTATCATCAAGATCAGTTGGTCAAAAAGTATACTGAACAACTGAAACAGTGTACACAAAGAAGAAACAGATGATTCACGAAGGCACCAGCTATAATCGAACTAATGTCGAGAAATATAAACCTGCCTTTATACAAATTCACAACAGGCATTTTGTCTCCATGTCAGTGTAACTGTTACTAGTACTTCTTGAATCATCTGCTTCTGAAATTCACTTGCAAAGTAGGTCTTCTATGTGTTCAGTATCTGATTTGCTCTATGGTGGATTGATTCAGACAGCCATATGAAACTGTGAGGATGGAATTACACCATGTGATCAAAAGTATCCGGACAGATGGCTGAAAATGACTTACAAGTTCATGGCAACCTCCATTGGTAAAGCCAGAACTCAATATGGTGTTGGCCCACCATTAACCTTGATGACAGCTTCCACTCTCACAGGCATACGTTCAATCAGGTGTTGGAAGGTTTCTTGGTGAATGGCAGCCCATTATTCATGGAGCGCTGCACTGAGAAGAGCTATCGATGATGGTTGGCGAGGCCTGGCCTGAAGTCGGCATTCCAAAACACACTAATGGTGTGCTATATGATTCAGGCCAGGACTCTGTGCAGGCCAGTCCATTACAGGAATGTCATTGTTGTGTGACCACTCCGCCACAGGCCGTGCATTATGAACAGGTGCTCAATCATGTTGAAAGATGCAATTACCACCTGCAAATTGTTCTTCAACAGTGGGAAGCAAGAATGTGCTTGAAACATCAATGTAGGCCTGTGCTGTGATAGTGCCACACTAAACAACTATGTCAGTCAACAGACAAGGTCAGCCTGTATGCTTTTGTGCTGTACGTGTCCCTTCACATTTCCACTTCACTAGCACATCAGAAACAGTGGACCTAGGGATGTTTAGAGTTGTGGAAATCTCGCATACACAAGAATGACAGAAGTGACACCCAATCACCTGACCACGTTTGAAGTTCATGAGTTCCGCAGAGCACCCCATTCTGCACTCTCACGACGTCTAATGACTACTGAGGTCACTGATATGGAGTACCTGGTAGTAGGTGGCAGCACAATGTACCTGAAACATATGTTTTTTGGGGTGTCTGGATACTTTTCATCACATAATGTATAAATATCCAAAATCAGTAACAGACTGTAGATGTGATAATCAAAACTGAGAAGAACATTTTGAAAATATATCATCACTCTCCAAAAGTTGTTGCCAACCATCAAGTACATCTCTGTGATGCTTTCAGTGAACTGGGAAAGGACCACGCCATTATTATTATTATTATTATTATTATTATTATTATTATTACTATTACTATTACTACTACTACTAGTAGTAGTAGTATGGTCACTATTAGTCATTGCTTCAAATACTTTAAAAAAAGTGTATATTACTGCTCTACTGTTATATTATATGTCTTTTGAAGACACAAATACTTACACACCAACAGGCATTGCCCAAATCAGCAATCTTCACTTTAATATCACATACTTCATGAACAGGGTCAGGTGTTCTTGCCAGATTTTTTGTATCGGGACAGGATGCAACACGCCGGAATGCTTTGTCTGTGAGAAGAAGAGTCAATGTCATCATAAGTTACAGGAAGATATTTGGAAAATGTACCGTGCTTGACTAAAATGGTGCAAAAATGAAATATACATATTAAGGCAACCCAGTTAACTTACATTCTAACTTATGTAAAGTGCATTATAAAATAATAATCCCCATACTACTACAATGATTTAAAGCTTCCAAATATTTCAAAAAAACTCATAATTCAGCACAAAAGCAGTATGTAACTTTTGGGCCAAATCATGTTTTTAAGTAGTCACGTAGTCACCACCCATCTCAGTCTGTAAAATGTTAGTTATTTAAATAATTATTTTCTGCTTTTTAGTCTTGTGTGTGTGTGTGTGTGTGTGTGTGTGTGTGTGTGTGTGTGTGTGTGTGTGTGTGTTTGAAATTTATCAATCAATTTCAAACATTTTGCCGAGATTACGATGAAAACAAAGGGTAAATTTCAGGTTTATTTCCATTTCCCTTCACTTGATTTAAGCGATATATTTCTTCCTCATATGTATAACTCATAAAAAGACCATGAAAATAAAAATTATGGAGATTTGAGCTCACATCGAGGCATCCCAGCAACTGTTTTCCTATGATTCAGTCATGATTGGAACAGGAAAAGGGAGAAATGGCAGCTGTACACAAAGTACCCTGCACTACACACCAGAAAAGCACGCAAGTTAATAATGCATTGTCATCCAGTTCCAAGCCTTGTTATACACAATCTGGACAGCAACTTTTTTAAAGAACACTCTCTTTCCTTTGAAGTAAGTATAATACAAATAACATTTATTTATAGACATTCACAGAACAAAGTAGATTTTTCCTAATTTGCCTTTCCACAAATGGGGTTTCAGTATCCTGAATTTTATACTTATAAATAAATTGCACACTAAAAGCTTACAATGATCTGCATATCTGAAAACTTGTGCAGACAGGAAATGAAATGAAAAGAAAGCTGTAAGAAGGGGAAATCTTAGGTGTGGAATAAGAATTAATAGCCAAAATAAAGACATACTGCTCAAAAGTGTACAACCTTGTATATTTTTGAAAGCAAAATCTGCTGCTGGTTAACGTTCAACACCATGATGCTCCTCCCACTGCATTATAACAAGCTTGGATACTCCTTGGCATTTTGCCAACAACTTGGTCAAGACATTGCTGTTCAAACCAATCTCATTCTTCGATGTTGTTCATAAGGTAGACACAGTTTTCTCATGCATTATCATCTTGAAAAATAAAACCACAACTGAAATAATGACTGTGGAACTGGGCAATAAATTGGATGAGCCTGCCTTACTGCAAAGTCTTTAAATTACTTGTGACTGTGACGAGAGGCATCTGGCACCCATATACAATGTGACAATGTCACAACCTGCACCTAAATATAATAAGTAGCTACATATGAGGTCAGAGGTATACTTTACATTGTATTGGTGTAGTGAACACACCCTCTCGATGTGATGTCAGACAAGGACTATGGGAAGGGGTGCTGACAGCAAGGAACTGGCACTCTTGCTGGTGGCATTATAGTAACATGTTTATATAGTGTGAGACTGGCCAACTTGTTTAATAAATGTGTTCTGCCTCATCGAAATCACAGGCAAATCAAAAGTTGTGATTTAGATGATGAAAGAAGTCTGAATAGAACATAGAAAATGATAAATCTAGAAGCCTAAATGAGTTAGGAACAAACATCATAGAACATCAGAAGCCATTGAAGGTTTGGTGAGGGTAAACCACCAGCATAACCACATAGTGCCAAGCAGTGGCAGCATTCCACACCCGATACTGGGAAAACTATCAAGTGGCAGCAGTCTGCACCAGGTAGCGGAAAAACTACCAAGTGGGCAGCAGTCCACACAACATGGTGGGAGAGCTATCAAAAGCGTCAGCAGTCTGCACAAGGTCGCGAGAAACCTAGCAAGTGGCAGTAGTACATACCAGGTAGTGGGTAATCTACTGAATGGCAGCAGTATTTGCCAGGTAGCAGGAAATCTGGCAAGCAGCCACAGCAGTGGGGATAGTGATGGGGGTGAGGGAGGTGGTGGCAATAGCAGAGGACTGTAACTCCTCCATACATTTCATGGGAAGCAGCAAGGCTCCGAAAAATAAGTACAAATTGCAAAAAGTGAACTGTCCTGTATAGCCTTCAGTTGAAACTCCTGGGCTGAGAGGCTGTGGTTGATGTATAAAATTTTCACCTAACATTATTTTGTCTCCATCTGTGGGAGACATCTTCTGAGGTGTCATCATTCTCGATGAAGAGTAATTGACTGTCATTCTGCTGGTGCAACGTCGACATCCATATTTTGTCTAACCTTAAAACTCTCTCTCTCTCTCTCTCTCTCTCTCTCTCTCTCTCTCTCTCTCTCTCTCTTAAAAAAAAAAGAGAAACCACACACATTGACCATGGCCTCTCAGCCCAGAAGTTTCAACTGAAGACAACACCGGCCATGAAAGCCTACATTGTATGTCCTGTGTAGCGTTGTGGTTTTAAGATCTGTTGGGTTCATAAAATTGAGTAATTCAGATTGTACCATGTGGCTACAAGCAGCCTGACAGTGTTCCGAGTGCTGCAGTGGGGGCTGTACACATAGCAGGACACTGAAACATCATAGGTGTGTCTTAGATTAGATTAGATTAATACTTGTTTCATAGATCATGAATACGACACTTCGTAATGATGTGGAACGTGTCAGGTTAATGAAAGATGTCTGTACAAGATATTGCATTACACAAAATATTGCACGACACTAATGTTTAAGTTAGTTTTTTTTCCTTCCCTTAATTTATATCTAAAAATTCAGCCAATGAGTAGAAGGAGTTGTCATCTAGAAATTCTTTTAATTTTTTTAAAATGTTGGTTGACTATCTGTCAGGCTTTTGATGCTGTTTGGTAGGTGACCAAAGACTTTTGTGGCAGCATAATTTACCTCTTTCTGTGGCAAAGTCAGATTTAACCCTGCATAGTGAAGATCATCCTTTCTCCTGGTGTTATAGCTATGCACACTGCTATTACTTTTGAACTGGGTTGGATTATTAACAACAAATTTCATAAGTGAATATATATACTGTGAGGTTACTGTGAGGATCCCTAGATCCTTAAATAGATGTCTGCAGGATGACCGTGGGTGGGCTCCAGCAATTATTCTGATTACACATTTTTGAGCAATGAATACTTTTCTACTCAATGATGTATCACCCCAGAATATGATGCCATACGAAAGCAGTGAATGAAAGTAGGCATAGTAAGCTAATTTACTGAGATTCTTATCACCAAAATTAATGCACATGTGGAGTATACTGAAAAATTTGATAGTTCCACTTTCTGCCACCAAGTGAAAAGTTGGTACTGTAAGCTGTCAGTATATGAACTGTTTCCTGTTTTGACTTCAGTACGCAGTTTATCGCTCAGCGACGTGTATCAATTTCTTTTGTGAAGTGGCTGTTGGTGTGCAAGGTTTAGAAGGTTGAAGTTTTCCAAATGAACCACAATGGCTATTGAGAAGAAAGCCTTTGCAGTGCTGGTAAAAGTTGTTTTATCAGAACAGCAGCATTGGTAGGGCTGCATTATAGGAGTATCACTGACAAAAACAGCTGCAAAGAGGCCCAATCTCAATAAATGGGTGAAAGAATATGATCAGGAAATTTGAAGACACAGGGAGGCAGCCCATTTCCATAGCAGTAGTTGTTGAAGTTGCTGCAGCTATAGCTGACCATGCAAAACACTCTGCAGCCAGTGCTTGAGTTGCGTGCCAGAACTCCCCCCCCCCCCCCCCCCCCCAATCAACATTTCAAAAGATTTGACAGCACATTTTACAATGGTATATGTATAAGATTCAGAATGAGCACCAAATGAAGCCCCAAGACATGCTACAATGCAGTGACTTTGCCCTTTGTTTTTTGGTATGCATGGAAATTGATTATATGGCTGGGGAATGTTCTCTGTATGGATGAGGAGTATTTTACTTTACGCAGTGGTGTGAATGCACAGAACTGTCACGTATGGGGTTCTACACTGCCACATGTGCAGGAACATCCACTGAACTCAACCTATGTGACTGTGCGGCGTGATTCCAAAGCTCCTTCATTCTTGGTCCAATTTTCTTAGAGGAGATGACACCTCACAGGCCTGTTAGGCGTACAGTAACATCTGCATGTTATAAGGACCTCCTTGTGCAACATGCGATTCCAGCCTTGCTGGAACACAACTGTGCCCACACATCCATTTTCACGCAAGATAGTGTGACACCACATCACTTGCTGGGTGACAGATTTGCTTCAAGAAACCTTTGATAATGACTGCATCATCTCTAGACAATTTTAAGATATGTGGTCTTCCAGATCCCTCAACCTAAATCTATGGCAATTCCTGGTTACGGGTACATCTGAAAGATCATATCTATCAGGAATGTATCCAGACTCTTCCTGATGAAACCGAATATGCTGCATGCAACTGTATAACATGCCATGTTAAAGATTCAGCATATTCCTGGCTTGTGAACATTCCTGATACATGTGCCAGAACCACCATTACCATGTGTTTGATCACACCTCCCTTTTTCCTGCACTTGCACCACATTCTGACTGCTTACAGTGCCATATTTTCAGTTGGTGGCAGAAATCGGTATTATTATTATTATTTTTTAGCATATTCCGTGAGCACAATAATTAATGAACATACCTATTATATTTAAGTGTCCTGTTATAAAACAGCCCGCACTGCAGCACGGGGAACATAATCGGTTTAATAATAACCATCCTGTGTTTGTAGTAACAGAGTTGCCTGATGACAAATCTTCAGGCAATGAGATAGATTATTTTAGGTCAACCTAGTAGCTGTGACATGAATGTGGATCCTGTAGATTTAATATTGCAAGCTCTAGAGAAAGTGAATAGCCAATTAGGTGAAATTAAACAGTGTATAAAGGATTAAGGAGCTGAAGTTAAGAAAAGTATCTAATCAAAGGGAAATAATTTATGTAAGGGAGAAACTGACATTGAAAACAAGATGAAGTTGTAGATAAAAAGTAACTCAAGTTCATGCATAGAACTGAATGGTGATGTATGGGGTGAGGTCAACAGTGTAGATGGCAAGTTACAAGCTGAATGTTCCAGGTTAGCAGAATGGAGAGTTGAATACTTTCAGCAGTAAAATGATTAGAACAGATGTGAGAGAGTGAAGGTAGCAGTATGTAATGTGCATAATGATGTGGTTTCCCACTTAAGTGTGATGCAAGAATATTTTATTTGTGTTAACAATGAAGTGGATGGTAATGAAGTTGAGTGGACAGTGATTCAGATAAACATGCATTCAATATTTCTGATAATGTAGTAAGTGTCCATGGGGCAGAAGTCTTTCTATTAGTGAAATCAGAACCAACAGTTGTCAAAAAAAAGAAAGTACATTACACTGTGGAACCATAGGATTAATAACAGACACATATCTATCATTAAACTGTTACACAATATCAGACAGGTAAGGTTGCTGCTGCTGTACTGATGGAAATAGGTAATTTTTATGAAGTGATTAAGAGATTGCAGGAATGAGCTGACACCAAACTGGGGGATAATCCATGGCATTGATATGTGAAGTAAATGAAAACAGGCCATGGAAGGAGTAATATAAAAAAAATTATTTGAAGGTAAACTGGCAGCTGAATCATTGGAAGTGTAGAGCCACTATTATTTTACAGTCAATTTGTGGGAAAAAGTGGTAAGGTATTGTGGCAGCTGCTGGACAAAGGCAAGCACAAGGAGCTTGCCAGCACATCTACATCTACATCTACATCTACATGACTACTCTGCAATTCACATTTAAGTGCTTGGCAGAGGGTTCATCGAACCACAATCATACTATCTCTCTACTATTCCACTCCCGAACAGCGCGCGGGAAAAACGAACACCTAAACCTTTCTGTTCGAGCTCTGATTTCTCTTATTTTATTTTGATGATCATTCCTACCTATGTAGGTTGGGCTCAACAAAATATTTTCGCATTCGGAAGAGAAAGTTGGTGACTGAAATTTCGTAAAAAGGTCTCGCCGCGACGAAAAACGTCTATGCTGTAATGACTTCCATCCCAACTCGTGTATCATATCTGCCACACTCTCTCCCCTATAACGCGATAATACAAAACGAGCTGCCCTTCTTTGCACCCTCTCGATGTCCTCCGTCAATCCCACCTGGTAAGGATCCCACACCGCGCAGCAATATTCTAACAGAGGACGAACGAGTGTAGTGTAAGCTGTCTCTTTAGTGGACTTGTTGCATCTTCTAAGTGTCCTGCCAATGAAACGCAACCTTTGGCTCGCCTTCCCGACAATATTATCTATGTGGTCCTTCCAACTGAAGTTGTTTGTAATTTTAACACCCAGGTACTTAGTTGAATTGACAGCCTTGAGAATTGTAC
Organism: Schistocerca gregaria; assembly: GCF_023897955.1. Taxonomy (NCBI): domain Eukaryota; kingdom Metazoa; phylum Arthropoda; class Insecta; order Orthoptera; family Acrididae; genus Schistocerca; species Schistocerca gregaria. The sequence goes on from NC_064931.1 coordinate 803,338,779, forward strand.
TATTTATCGAGTAATCGAATTCCAACGGATTTCTTTTGGAACTCATGTGGATCATCTCACACTTTTCGTTATTTAGCGTCAACTGCCACCTGACACACCATACAGCAATCTTTTCTAAATCGCTTTGCAGCTGATACTGGTCTTCGGATGACCTTACTAGACGGTAAATTACAGCATCATCTGCGAACAACCTAAGAGAACTGCTCAGATTGTCACCCAGGTCATTTATATAGATCAGGAACAGTAGAGGTCCCAGGACGCTTCCCTGGGGAACACCTGATATCACTTCAGTTTTACTCGATGATTTGCCGTCTATTACTACGAACTGCGACCTTCCTGACAGGAAATCACGAATCCAGTCGCACAACTGAGACGATACCCCATAGCTCCGCAGCTTGATTAGAAGTCGCTTGTGAGGAACGGTGTCAAAAGCTTTCCGGAAATCTAGAAATACGGAATCAACTTGAGATCCCCTGTCGATAGCGGCACAGCGGTAAAGCACAGTTCTTTGAAGGTATGGCCCTTGCAGTACAGGCAAGGGAATTTTTCCACTAATGGGTTCAGTAGTGCTGTTGAAAACGTGACTAGAAGTGTCACATTGGTGTAATGGGTGTGCTGCTGGCCTGTATTATTGGGTGTGCTGCTAGTCTGTATCAATAGTTGCCACTTTGGTATCAGATTCATTTGCTACCCACAAGTTTCACTAGGATGTGGTGGCTACACTATGTGACGGTACAATGCGGAGCCACCAGCAGCAGTCACGAGTCTGGGCCTCTGTCGTGATAACTGCCTCCTGCACTGCATACAACTTCCACACTCAATGCCACGGCTCAATAGAGTTGTCCCAGGCCCACTATTAGTGAGCAGTGGATGCTTGTGGCACAACTCATGTAACTAGGTCGCCTGCTGCATACTGAGCACTGTAGTCAACAAACTGGCATGTGTGTGTTACAACCAGCCACCTGGCTGTCATCTTGCTGGGCATATGGCCACACTACATGGGGTGGGGTCATGTGGTTGTTACTCCATGCTGGCATAGATGTTTGAATGAATAAATAGTTATTTTTATAATAGAGTTTCACTGGGCCACCACCTGCCTCAACTCTCCACTGCCAGCCATCTTCCACAATAGCCACTCCACCACCTCCGGGGTCAGTTATGCATGGAATCACTAAGTTATGGCACCTTAAGTAGGCAGTACATGCTTCATTATCTATGCAGCACAATGTCTAGAACACAGCCTGCAGTGTGGTCACAGTGGGGAAGTGAGAAAGCTTTGAGTTATTTTGGCATGTGTGACAGACACTGGATTCAGGCAGGAATGTCTCCATGACTATAAGGTTACTTTAATCAGCCAGAGAAACCAGCTGATCTGTCCGAGATTCGTGGCAACTGGAGGGAGCAGAACTTGGAGACTGTTAGATGTTCACAGTGCAGTGTGCTTGGGCATACTGCACCGGTGTAGAACCAGTGTCGTTAAGTACGTTAGGTGCCATCGTTATGAGTACGCTGTGAGGTAATGCAGAAATGGTTAATGAGAAGGTGCAATTTGTTGGTAATTTTCAGTGAGTGAGGGTTGAGGATGTGTATTATATATAAATGAATGATAAAGATTTTGCAATGACAGACTAGAGGCATGTGGGGTATTTTGGATCCAGAGACAGTACGTTTATTGATGGAAAAGATGGCGTAGCTGTCAGCAGAAAATGCATAGTTTTGAGGACAAATAGCAGTTAAAGATGAGTACATATCTTTGTTCCAGCCACCAGAGAATGAGGTGGATTCAGAGGCCACCAGTCTAAGAACTCTCTTTTCTGGGATGTGATCTGAGGCTGCGATATCATTCGTGGAGGAGCTGACAACATCAGTGGGTATAGCTAGTTGAACTGATGGTCAGTTGTTACAGGTGATGAAATTGCATTTAGTGGGACAGACAAAACTTGTATAAGCTATACAGAGGTGGTGAGGAATGCAGAGACATTCACACGCAGCTGAAGCAGGGGCTTCTGCAAAAGTACAAGAAGCAGACCAGTGCAAGGTTCTTTCAGAAACAATTGAGTATCATTACTAAGAGGCACAGGAGAGCCTTAGAGGATTTTGATGATAGGGTACAGAAGATAAATGTGCAGACATATACACTGGGGGAAAATAATGATATGAATGAATTTTTGCTGTTGGAAGCTCAGCAAAGGGTGCTCGATGCTTCCCTGAGAGACTTATCACCTGATATGTCTGGAAGGGTACTCACACATGCTCCAAAGCATCTATAGCTACTGTCAGGTAAGCAATGGAATGTGAGGAGATGGATGAGTCAATGGGCATAGGCGATAGGCGTGGAGTGTTCTCCACAAATTTAAGATGTCACAGATGTGAATGGAGAGGGCGCACGTAGAGGCAGTGCCTCCAGCCTTGGTGGGGTATAAGTGATAGGTTTCAGCAAAGGAATTTTATTAGCAGTAATAGGGGTAGACTTCTTGTATCAAGATCATGCCAAAATTGACCTCTGGTGATGTGTAGTGGAGGTTAGTGGGAAAACATTCGAGCTAGGGGAAACTTTTGCCAGTGTGGAGCTAGTGGGAGATGCATCTTTCATATTGGGCAACCAGATTAAACTGCATACAAATCATTAAGGCTTGATTCCCATGAAAATGTGTCAGGTGGCACTGTGAAGTCCCTCAGAGAGTGAGGAGTTGGACTTACCTGTCAATATGTTATGTGTAATACAGCCACTGAAATGAATGTTAAATTCAGCAAGGCATTTTGTTAAAAGGAGTACTGTATGTGTAAGGGAGAGAGATGTCAGGAAGGTGGTACACGATAATCTGGATAATTTTAGTGCTGAAGAGGTTAAGTTGACAATGGGGATCTTAGTAGCAAATTTGGACATTTTGGAGAAGTATGACTGATGCACAGTGTGTGAACCGTGGGAAGCCACAGGCCGCTGGCAAGACTGCATTATGTAATAAGGTGAAGCGTCCTAAGGGATTAGAAAAAGAGTACAAATGGAGGAGTTATTGTTGGAGTTTGAAAACTTGATTTTTTGTCAGGGTCTGTTGCCAACAACACACATTACACAGCACAGCATTCCGACAGGAACTGAAACATCAGTGTACCGGAAGCCTTATCGGATGCCTCGATATATACAACAGCACCAGTGTGGGGGATCTGGTGTGGTGGTTGTTCCAAAGAAGTCTACAGATGGTTCTCAGAAGTACAGGTACTATTGTGACTACCATCATCTTAATGATAAGACACTGACAGATACACACCCCATATCCATGTCATGAAGATGATCATCAACTTGCAGCACTGCCAGTATTTCTCTACCACAGATTTGAGGAGTTAGTATCATAATTTTGAAGTGGTTTCAGAGAATTGACTGAAGACAGCATTCATGGTAGCATGGGGGTTATTATCAGTATCAAATGTTGCCCTGTGGATTGAAGAACAGTCCTGCAATGTTTCAGTGATTGTTGGATGGACTATTAAGGGAGTATAAGACTAATTAATCTCTAATCTACCTGGATGATATAACTTCGTTCTCGAAAGAGGAGGAAAAACATAGGCAGCAACTGAGGGAATATTTACAAGATTGTGGGCTGCACATCTGACATTAAGCATGGAAAAGTGTCATTTTGCTTTGGAGGAAGTAGGTTACTCATTTTTGGGACTCTTGAACTAGTACAGGAAATCTGTAAGGGGTTCACTGATACAGCATGACCACTCACATAGCTGATGAAGAAAGAAACAAAATTTATTTAGATGGAGGACTACCAGGACGTGTTTAATGGGTTGACGAAAGCTTTAATGTCAAGTCCAGTTTTAATTTTTCCATATTTTTAGAAGGAGTTTATATTACCATGTGATGGATCTAACTAGGCTTTGGGGTGTGTCCCGAGTCAAGAGGTCAACAGTGAGGAGTATTGTGTGGCTTATGCATCGAGCCAAGTGACTAGAGCAGTGAAAAGCTATTCTGTTATGGAAACAGAGTTTCTTAGCCTCATGTATGGGATCACATGGTTTCAGTGTTACTTGTGTGGGAAGAAATTTAAAGTAGTGACTGAACATCCTGCTCTGAAATGGTTATTAGGGTTAAAGGACTCATCCAGCAGATTAATATGGTGGGCATTACAACTCAGTGAGTTTGATTATCAAGTAGTCCGTAAGTCAAGGAACAAACAACAAAATGCAGACACTATGAAAGGAGCGAAGGGAGATTATGATTTAATGTCCCGCTGACACTGAGGCCACTACAGAGACAGCACAAGCTCAGAAAATTTCAAGGATGAGGAAGGAAACTGACCATGCTCTTTAAAAGGAACCATGCCAGCATTGACCACCCCAGCATTTTGCTGGTTCATCTAAATCTGGATGGCCAGCTACTGATTTGAACCATCATCATCCTGAGTGAGAGTCCAATGCGCTAATCATAGCACCACCTCACTCAGTTCAAATGCTGTAAGCAGGATGGTAGTGTAGTGAGAGACTGTGTTGGGAAGTAATTCTTCCGAGTCATGTATGTGAAAACTCTTGAAGCTTTTTTAAGTAATACAAATGTTATTAACATTCTACATCTTTATTCTTCATGTCTACATATTTGCAACCCTCTGCCACTAGAGGTCTTCATGGAAAAGGAATCACTTAGAAAGCAGTAGAGAAAAAGAAAGTGATGTCAGTCAACTTAGCTCTGGCATTTTTTATCATTTTTCATTCCAAAAAATTTGGGCTGTAGATTAAGGAACCATGAAGTCTTCAAAAAGGATCCTTTCTCCTACCCCAGAGTGTATCATATTGTGTGTGATAAAAGCCACTTGTGTAAGAGCAGATACACTATCCAGACAGGCAGAAATTTTGGTAAGAGATTTAAAGAACAAAGACCTGGACTATACCAGGCCATCAATAACTTAACTGTCTTACGCACTGCAGAGAAAGGTAAGATAATTGATGCTCTGGAAGAAATCGAAATCTTAAGAAGTCATTATTCCCATCCTCTCAATAAAATTAATGAATGAACAGACCTGTATCACAAAAAATTTTAATTAATTATGACATTATCTAGGCAGATTAGCATGTCCATATAACACAACATTTCCCCTTGTTTTTTTAAACGTACATGTCCTCTTCCTTCTTTATGTTGTGATGGTTCCAACACCTTTCTGCTGTTACTCCTGTGCTTGGGTTGTGTGCAGCTTCAGTACTCATGACTAGTATGTGCTATTACACAGTTTTCCTGTTTGTGTTCCTGGACGCACAGCACAGGGAAACAGTTGTTATGGAATTTTTGTAATTTCACACAATCTGTGATTCCATTATTTCGGTAAATTTTGGTATCCAGTCATTATGTCTTTTTTAAGTCCCTTTTACTCTTCTGCCACGAAACCATTGGCTCAACAACAACATTGGGATGAGGGTGACCTCAGATGATTAAGTGATTTTATTTGTAAGTAACATCATGGTCTCTCTTCATCATGGTTTCTCTTTTAATTTAGAAATTTTGGCCACATTGTTCCTTATCTGATATTTCAACCCTGAGGATCCCCTCCCATTCATGTGTAACAGAATATTTTTATTATTAAAGTTTACACTAGACGATGAAACAAAGTGTTCCGAAACTGGTCATGAACACAATATAAGATTGTGCATTAAGTAACTGTCCTGCAGTTTCTTTCAAAACAAACATTCTACAACGATGGTATCATCAAACTGGTCTCTCGCTGGGAGAAATTTGTTCATCACCAGGGTGACTATATTGTTGTTGTGGTCTTCAGTCCAGAGACTGGTTTGATGCAGCTCTTCATGCTACTCTATCCTGTGCAAGCTGCTTCATCTCCCAGTACCCACTGCAACCCACATCCTTCTGAATCTGTTTAGTGTATTCATCTCTTGGTCTCCCACTAAGTATTTTACCCTCCGCACTGCCCTCCAATACTAAATTGGTGATCCCTTGATGCCTCAGAATATGTCCTACCAACTGATCCCTTCTTCTAGTCAAATTGTGCCACAAACTCCTCTTCTCCCCAATTCTAGTCAATACCTCTTCATTAGTTATGTGATCTACCCATCTAATCTTCAGCATCCTTCTGTAGCACCCCATTTTGAAAGCTTCTATTCTCTTTTTCTCTAAACTATTTATTGTCCACGTTTCACTTCCCTACATGGCTACACTCCACGCAAATACCTTCAGAAGAGACTTCCTGATGCCTGAATCTGTACTCGACGTTAACAAATTTCTTTTCTCCAGAAATGCCTTCCTTGCCATTGCCAGTCTACATTTTATATCCTCACTACTTCGACCATCATCAGTTATTTTGCTCCCCAAATAGCAAAACTCATTTACTACTTTAAGCGTCTTATTTCCTCAGCACCATTCAATTTAATTTGACTACATTCCATTATCCTCGTTTTGCTGTTGTTGATGTTCATCTTATATTCTCGTTTCAAGACACTGCCCATTCTGTTCAGCTGCTCTTCTAGGTCCTTTGCTCTCTCTGACAGAATTATAATGTCATCAGTAAAACTCAACTCTTCACACAGTATCATATCTCCCATTTCATCTTCATCTACATCCTCTTCCATTTCCATAATATTGTCCTCAAGAGCATCTCCCTTGTATAGACCCTCTATACACTCCTTCCACCTTTCTGCTTTCCCTTCTTTGCCTAGAACTGGGTTTCCATCCGAGTTCTTGACATTCATACAAGTGCTTCTCTTTTCTCCAAAAAAGTCTCTCTAATTTTCCTGTAGGCAGTATCTATCTTACCCCTAGTGATATACGTCTCTACATCCTTACATTTGTTCTCTAGCCATTTTGCACTTCCTGTCCATCTCATTTTTGAGACATTTGTATTGTCTTTTGCCTGCTTCATTTACTGCATTTTTGTATTTTCTCCTTTCATCAATTAAATGCAGTATCTCTTCTGTTACCCAAGGATTTATATTAGCCCTCGTCGTTTTACCTACTTGATCCTCTGCTGCCTTCTCTATTTCATCTCTCAAAGCTACCCATTCTTCTTCTACTGTATTTCTTTCCTCCATTCTTGTCAATTGTTCCCTAATGCTCTCCCTGAAACTCTCTACCACATCTGGTTCTGTAAGTTTATCCAGGTCCCATCTCCTTAAATTCCCACCTTTTTCCAGTTTCTTTAGTTTTAATCTACAGTTCATAACCAATAGATTGCGGTCAGAGTCCACATCTGCCCCTGTAAATGTCTTACAATTTAAAACCTGGTTCCTAAATCACTGTCTTATCATTATATAATCTATCTAAACCTGCCAGTATCTCCAGGCTTCTTCCATGTATACAACCTTCTTTTATGATTCTTGAACCAAGTGGTGACTATATTGAGAAATAAATATGTACACATGAATAATAAAGATGTAGAATATTAATAATGTTTGTTTTATTTAAAAGCTTCAGGAGTTTTCACATTAAAATTTCAGAGGCACCACTTTTCAGCATTCCCTCATACTAGGTCACACACTTGCTGAATGGAAAGCAGTACAGAACACTGACAGTGATTGCCAGCTGTACAGGACGCAACTGTAACCTAGTTACCTTACACAACAGACCGGCACACACGCTGAACTACAGTTGTGGGTGGTGGTGCTGGCTAAGTTGGAGGAGGATATACTAAGAGAGGCACATTATCACATATTGCCTGGTCATAGAGGGTGAAGAGCAACAAACTGAAGGTTGGTTGGAAGATATGGTGGAACAGAAGAAAGGGAGATATATATCAGTATGTGAGAAATTATGTGTAGTGCACACAGCATGCAGACTTGTGCCGTAAGCAAATACCATTACAGAGGCTGACAGAAGTGTCAAAGTTGTTTGTAATGATTGGCTTGGATGGGTTAGGACCATTTAATTGCACTTGGACAGAGAATCGTTTTGTGTTGACAATGACAGATCACTTTTCATGGTATGTAGAGATCATCACTATGTCTAACCGGCATACAGCTACAGTCAGAGAGCAACAGATGGATGCCTAATTTTGGGGTGCCAGAGATGTCAATTGCAAACCAAGGGACAAATAATGTCCCAAACTTAATGAAGTAATTATGTTGCATGTTATCTACATAGAATCTGAGAACTAGTCTGCTTCAACCTCAGACAAATTGTAGAATGGAACGAGTGCAACATACAATTGTAGGGATGTTGAATTAATAGTTAAACTTGTATTATGATGACTGGGACACAAATCTAATATTTGTTGTGGCTGTGTTCAATTCGAAGGTCCACATTAATATGAATACAAAGTAGTATATAGCAGGAAAATGCTGTCACCACTTGATATGATTAATGCAAGAAGGAGCAAGGACAGAGAGTCAGTCTGTACTTTTGCTATAACAGTAAGAGAAGTATGGAAACAGGTGCAGGAAGCAAACATGAGGGCACTGCAAAGGCAAGAGGCAGAGGTGAAATGCACAGGGTGCTTACCACATTACAGGGTAGGGCAGTGGATAATGTTATCCACCTCTTACATGTCAAAGGGTAAGATTAAGAAATTCGTTGTGAGGTACAAGGGACCTCTTACCAAGTGCTCAAGACTACATCACCATTCAATGTTAAGCTGCAGTTGCCCACAAGGTTGATAACAGTGGTCGTTCAATGCCTGTGACCATTCTGAGGCCCTCTAGAGTCGGTCCCAGGAGTACTATAGTCCGTTTAAAATTACTTGATAGTTGACATCTGTCACCCGGCACTACAGTATTGCCACATTCGGTACTAAATCGTGGTTTGAGCAAAAGAATCCAGCATTCTTTGGCTAGTGGTATGTACAAAATGAGCATATTTCATTACCATCACTGTGTGTGTGTGTGTGTGTGTGTGTGTGTGTGTGTGTGTGTGTGTGTGTGTGTGTGTGTGAGAGAGAGAGAGAGAGAGAGAGAGAGAGAGAGAGAGAGAGAGAGAGAGAGAGAAAAGGGCCGGATCCAAAATTCATGATCCAAACACAACATGAAAAAAAGCCAGACACAGAATTGGAAGTTAACTGACCATTTGCTGTGGACGTTTGGCAACATTGAACAGTCCTGGCATGACTCTGATTGGAGGAAGACACCTCCTTCACATGAAGTGTCAACTATCAAGTTATTTTAATCAACTATAGGTCCAAAGCCAGAGGAGGACACAAAGAGGAAGAAGCACAGGAGTGAACATGAGAATATGGACTGACTAATGCAAAAGGTCTCCACACCGAGGTCAAGGAAGTGACAGGTATTTTGCTGTGTTTATTGGTAATTGTTTAGGGTATTATGTGCTGGATGTTGGGTTGTAACACATTGGAGGGGGGTAAGGAATGAACTTGGTGTTAGAATAAGGGTTCTTTTAATTCTCTTTGTATAAGAGTAATAGCTGGTGGCAGCAGGCCTTTTGAGGAGGGGGATGGTAGTTCCTGCCGCCAGGTTGCTGTACATAGAGGGCAAGGATAGGAGGGATGCTAATCGTCGGGCTAGCCTGGAGCAGAGTGAGGATGCTGCAGAATCAGCACCTGGAGGGAGTAGTTCTTCACACCAAAGAAGAGGATGTAGTGAAAACCAGCCATCAATGTACAATAAATTTAGTTTTTAATGTGTGAGAGTTAAGGAATGATGTGAGGAGGCCAGAGGGGGTGTTTTCTGGGCTTCAACAGAGAGCCTAGAGCAGGATTGTGCTTAGGAAAGTTTTGGGGGAATGTAAGAAGTTGAGTAAGTCTTATGAATGACTACAGGAACAGAGGCAGCAAGCAGTGGAGGTGGTGCACTGTTCGTTTTGTCAACAAAAGAGGGGTTGGATAGATGCTGGAGGGAGAATTTTCAAGCTGGTGTTCAAAACAGTATATGCCACTTACATGAAAGTGTTAAACAAGACTGTGGAGGTGGCAAAGAAGTTATCAGACAGTACGAAGTCGGTGGTGTAGTGGCATACCACACAGACAACAGGGTTGGGGAGTGAATTGTTGAACGATATACATATGCTATGGGAGCTGAAAAGTGAGGTGATGAAATATGCACAAGCATCAGAGGATACTGTGAATCAAGATCTGAGAATTACGCAAGCATGGGTGGAAGAGTTGGCTGCAAGATTCACCATGACAAGGCTGTTACAATCAATAGCACACAAAGTATGGGATACTTGGGTGGCGATGGTGAGCTTACAGGAAGCTATTCATCATGTACTGCATGAGTCCTATCCTGTTATGACCAGAGCAATACTTACAGGCATGTGAGGGGAACTACACCCAGAGTTGAGACTGATTACATAGCCCAGTAGGCAGAGTTCACAGTTCTACTGGTACAGCATTGGTAAACGTAAAAACTGACCAGGCACGTTTATATGAACTGGTTCGGTTCCTGGTAGCAAGTAAACAGGCACAATTTAAATGTTATACCATTCATTCTTATCTGTTGAGGTGAAAATTTGTACGAGTAAGGACAGATGGTGTGTCGTTGATCTCGGAAGAAGGAGACAGACATTTAGTAATGATAGAGAGTAACTCAGCATGATCGAAGGGAGAAGTTTACAGTGTGCCTGATCTTGGAGATTCAAACTAGTGAAAATGCACGTGTGATGCAGCTATTCCTGGGCAGAAAGTATGGGTGGGATCATCCTAGGGACATTGAGGAACCTAAACTGTATTTCCAGCAAGCAGGGTTATACTGGATTTATTCCGTGTATGACAAGATGGTAGTGTTGATGAGCTGCTTCGAGCAGGGAAGGCTCAATGAGATAAGATGAGTGGATGTGAGAAGTGGTGGGTTGTCGATCAACGGGACAGGACGTGACATAACAGGGCCAACATTCCATCTACCAGCTAGAATTGCAGACAATATCATGTTGACCCTAAGACAGTCAAAGTTGTACTGCCCAAATGAACCAATAGAAGTACTTTCAATGCAGAATCTAACCTTCTCGAATAACATAATGAAACCAAACCTAATCCATTCCCTGAACCAACTAATAAGCCACGCAAGAGGGACAGATTTTGGCAGACCACTTGATGCAGCACGTATAGCAGTACTCTGCTGTGCACAACCTTCATCTATTTTAGGTGGCGAGCTGCCCATTAACTTGTTCCCCCAGCACTGGAAATGCCAGTAGACTGGATCCCTAGAGCAAGAAAATGAGTGTGGAATACTGTAGGGTGAATGTGTCTGAGAAATTTATTCTTTAGAGTTTAAGGTGGGATGTAACAGAAAATGTAAACATTTATTTAAAAAGTCATTACAGCCATATTTATTAATGCACGAATCTAAAATTTTGCATGTGTAAAGCAAAAGAGCTGTGTTTTAAAGGAAAATATAATAAAATATGCAGGATCAATATTTTGCCAGAAAGTTGAATTTTTAATTTTTTTATTGTCTTTTTATAAAAAGCCCTAACTCAAATTCTAATCATGCAATTAATCTGAAAATTTTACTGTAGTGTCCTGACAAGGTTATATGACCACTGAACAACAGTTATTAATTTGTGGTAAAAATTGTAGCATTAACATAAGTTTAAATTTTGCATATGCAAAATTAACTTATTTTCTACATAAAATCATCTAAAAATGAGAATGTAATTGCAGGAGCTCATAATTTTCAGTTCCAGGGAGACAGGAACATGTTGCGAACAGTTCCTGAAAATTTCTTAGCTTTAGCACATATAATTTTTGAGAAAAGGCTTCTAATAAAGTAAAAAATGTAAAACAGAGAAAATGAGGTTCAAAGATTTTCTTCTCATACTTCTACATGTAATAAGCTTACCTCAATTTTAAAATCCTCCATACTGATACTCCTCACCCTCCAGGTTTCTCTTCTCTCCTCTGTGAATCTGCCTAGCCTGTATTTGCAGCTAAGACACTGATCTGTTAGCTTTCTTAACCCTGCTCTCATCAATGGTGTAAAATACTTTTGTTGTAAACACACCAGCATCCATACGAACTCTCTTCAGCAGTACAATTCAGCATTCTGGAGCTTTTCATTAAGACACTTCCTCAATAAATAAGGGTTTGAAAGAAACCAGAATGTGGGCTTAATTACATTCATAACAAGTGGGTGTTTATGTGAATATGTCTCATTTCTGTTGATGAACTTACACCAATCGTCTTTCGGACTCAGGTTGTGCTTTGATGTTTGGTCAGTGGATAGTTTGCGAAAAGAAGTCGTCCAGACAGCATGCCTCATTGCCTCTAAGTTTTATATGTTTCTCCTTATAGCTCTCCCATAAAATAACTGAAGAGAATAAATTTCTTTCAGAGTAAGTCTGCCTTTTCCTCCTAGTGGTTTTCCACCCTCAAGCACTTCATCTTTCTTCTCTTTCAGCAAGCGACGAAGCCTAGCACCAAGGCTCTTTTGGATGTGGCCAACACATTCCAACTTTTCTATTGTTGTACTGTACATATTTTTATCTGTTATAGCTTTGAATGAAGAGGGGTCCACATCACCAAGGTACCATACTGGTCCTCAGACCTGGAGAACATCCAGAACATCCTCACAACTGCAGCAGCCTCCATGCCCCCACTTGAGCCACTATAAGTTTTAGAGGATGCTACTGCATGCTTTTCTTGCCACAGTTTCTCACTGTCTTCATTGTTGGACATTTTCCTTGTTGCACACTGGTGGCAGTATTTAGACATAATTTCTACTTCTAGAACTTACCTGAGTCAATACCAATAACAGATGCAACTCCATACACAGATGTGTGACCCCTTTTCATCCAGGTCTACACACACACACACACACACACACACACACACACACACACACACACACACAGGTTAGTAACATTTGTAGAAGATTCACTGTCATGAATATCTACCCCAGGATCTATTTCTTTTTGGTTTTTCCACCAATTCCTCCACTGCTTTCTTCATACTAACTTTGGTAGTATCGCACACAGCATCAGACATTTCTTTATTTATTTTTTCAAACCTTGCACAAGGTGGAGGCATGTTCAGAAACCCACTCAATAAATTACCTCCTTCCCTGCCCTGTCCAAGGAATACCAGAGCATATGCCACCCTAAAATTGCTTTCATAGGTACCAGTGTCAGATTTGTTGGAAGAGGAAAATGAGAATTCATGGCCACATGAATTATAAATTAATTTAAAATCACGAACTATTTCCACTCTTCTTTCTTCAACAACAATCATGCATTCTGTATTTTTACAGCTAAAACTTTATAGCCTGGCAGAAAAGTTCTAAACCAGTAAGTCTGAATCCAGTGGAATCCATATCAACATCATTCATGCACCTGTACAATTCTCCTGTTCCAAGTTTCAATGCTGAAGGTGAGAGCTTATGTCCTTCATTTTGAGCTGCTTCCTCTTTTTTGTTGGTATACCGATTTCCATGAAACCTCCATTTCCTAAACACAGTCTTTCCACCACCCATAATGCATAAATCTTGACTTCCACATAAAGGTTTGCAAATTCAACCTTCCACCTACTAATATTTGTTAGTATTGTCAAAATGTAAATAAAACACATGCACGGAAGTTTTCAGGGAAAGATAATAGATGTCAGCCAGAGATATAGAGGTCAGACAAAGATATTTGAAGAAAACTGCCCTCATACTGACAAAAATTTCGCTGAAGCAAGCAGTTTCCCAAATGTCGGAAAAGGAGGGAGTGACCGCCAGTGCAGAGTTAATCAGTTTAACACTTTACAGGCATTTCTAAAGCTGCTATCATGATAAAATTCACATAAACATAGATTAAACTGAATAGATCAAGAAAATGATATTTTTGAAAAATCGATTTTTTGGACCAAAATCCATTACATCTTCCCTTAAGAGGATATGAGGTCATGGAACAGGCTGTGAAAGTATGAAGAGAGAATTGCCAAGGTTATACAACTACTAGGATAAAGAAGTGCAGAGGCACGATGTGATATGATGTGATGTGACGTGACGTGATATGTTCCAAGGCAATTCATGGACTACTAAATGGATTAATGACAAGCAACTTAGTACCTTAAGTGGATGTCTAATGAATAAGCTTTGTACCGTAAGTGCGGTATCTGAATTTTGGGGGTTAAGCCGCCAGATACTCTTGTGGTTGAAACCTGTTCTGAAAATGTGGCATGACATTCACTTAACTCAGGAATCTGCTCTAGATCAGTCTCAAGTGGGAACATGGAGGGCCAGGTCTTTCCAGGAAAAGTAAAACTGCTATTTTATGGCTGGATTTGTGGGAAAATAACGGTGAAGTATTGTGGCAGCCACTAGCCACCAGTGAGTGTGAGTTGTTCACATTATGATTATAGTAATATAGCTGTTGATTTACTGTGAGACAGGTATGTCTTGGCTTGGTGAAACTTGCTAGCAAAGTCATAAGGCATGGATGTTGCAGTACAGTTATGGGGATTTCTCCACCAATAGGTTTCAGTAGCGCCACTGAAAACGTGACTAAAGGTGACACACTGGCGTAACAGGTGTGCTGCTATCCTGTATAAATAGTTGCCCTTTTGGCAGTGGATTCATTCACAGCCCATCATTCCCAAGATATGGGGGGTCATGCCAGGTGAAGGTACAATATGGAGCCACCAGCAGCAGTCACAAGTTTGGATTTCTCTCGCAGTAACTGCTTCTTGCCGTAAGTCTAGCTTCTGGACTCAATACCGTGGCACAGCAGGGTTGACAAGGCCCACTCCATCAGCAAGCAAGACTTTTGCACAGGGAGCAGTAGGTCGCATCCCTGGTACAGCGGACACCTTTTGCGATTGTGGGAAGGGCATCACTACGCCACTGGCATTTGAGACACGGTCACCCTCCAAAGAGCTGGCTACTGCTGCAGTAATCCTGACTATATAGGGTGATGTCTGGCATGACTCATATAACCGGGTCATCTGCTGCATACTGAGCACTGTCATAATCAAACTAGGGTGTGCATGTTGTAGAGGGCTGGCTGGCTGCAACCTCACTAGCCACAAGGCTCCAGATGCAAGCATAGAGCAAATGTTTGACTGAATAAAGTGATAATTTTTGATAGCTGGGATTCACTGGGCCACCACTAGCCTGAAATCCTGCCTCAGCTCTCTGCCTCCAGCCATCCTGCACCACAGCCACCCCACCACCCCTGGGGTTAGCTACAGAAGACTAATATGTAGAACAGCATACAGCCATTTGCTTGTACTTATACCTTACTAAGAAATTTTCTATTAACTGTCAATGGAAAGAAATGGGCTGTAGGAAGGAACAATAAGGATGTAAAACAGATGAAGTTTGACACTGAGACCAAGTTTAATCAGAAATATAGTAAGTCATGTGTGTCTTAAGGTTTATCAAAGTCATGTGAATTGGATAGGAAAAGAAGAAATTTTTTTAACTACATCATAGACCTTTACAGATAGTGGAGATACCCTATGCCAATGCCCGTAGATTACTATCTCAGTATAAAAAATTGTTAGGTTTAAGAACAATTTTTACTTGAAGATATAAAAAAGCTGAGTCTGTGATGAAGTGCCTGAATATGGATTGAGTGGTGTGAATTATCATTGTCAGCATTTTATATTTTACGTGTGTGTTTACCTAATTTTACATAGGGGAAATGCTGTTACCAAAAATCTTGACAAGCTCTTGACTGATTTACTTCGAAAACTGACATAGGCTACATATTTCTGAAATGACAAAGTACAGTTCTTCTGTTAAAACTGACTGTGCGGGGATGTGCAAAACAGTGTAATCATTGTTGTAATGCGAAAAAGCAGTGATTTTTCTGGCGTCCTAAAGGGCATGATCACTGGCTTTCAGACCAAGGGTGGAAGCAGTTCTGAAACAGCACAGTTTGTTAAGTGTTCTTGTGCTGCTGTGGTTACAGTATATTGTTGATGACAAAATGGCACCACATAAAACTGACACTGAGGCTGTGGCAATCTATGAAGAGAGGGCTGACCAACAGCTGTGGAGATGTGTATAGGTGAATAGACACACAACTGCTGAGTAACTGACCACCCAGATGAACACAGGGGCTACTGACAGTGTCTCCTCAAGGACAGTTCAGTAAATGATGTTGCGTTTGGTACTTCATAACAGGACCTGGTTCATGCATCCATGCTGACTGCTGTTCATCAGCAATGAAGGTAGGAATTGGACATCCACTATGTGACAAAAGATGGCCTTTTCATATGAATAACATTTTATGCTCCATCAGAAAGATCACTTTTGGTGTGTACAGTGTGTAATGTCTGAAAGCGAACACACTGCAGCTATCATCAGAAGGGTCCCGGCGGGAAGTAATTCTCTGGGTGATCTCCTCATTGTGGAAGGTGCAGTGGATGGTTGCAAGTATGTGAGGATTATGTCCACTCCTACATGCAGCTTATTTTTTTCCTGGGAATGATGCCATCTACCAGCACGGCAATGCAATGTATTACACAGCTCACAAAGTGCTCGAGCGTGGTTTGAAGAGCACCAGGATGAGTTTACCGTACTGCTCTGTCCACCAAACTCATTGGATTTAAACGCAATCAAGAATCTGTTTGACCATCTTGATCGGGCCATTCGCACCATGGATCCTCAGCAGAGAAACCTAGCCCAGCTGGCCACGGATCTGAAACTGGCATACTCGACACGCCCACTGGTATCTTGCAGAATCTCATTGACACCCTTCCTGCATGTCTTGTAGTGGTCTACGCTGCAAAAGGTGGTTACTCAGGCTTTAAACAAGTGGTCACACAAACAACAATGTCTTGTTTTGTTTTATTACATGCCGTCAGTTTTAGAGAAAACAGGAAAGTTGTATTTATGGCTTATTGGTTTATGGTTAGACTACTACTATGAACCTGAATCATCTGAAAATTCATAATCCTATCCATCTACAGAATAAAACTATGTGAAATACTGTCATTGGAGCTACTATCCTCACAGATCCAGCAACTGGAGAGGTCTCTCATAACCTGTATACCAACGATCCCAACCATTTTACCCATTCATTTTAAGCAACTTCAATTCCCAATCAAGATTCCATTTGCAATAACAATAAACAAGCCTCAAGATGAGACAGACTGGTATGAGGAAAGATGTTGGGGGAGAGGAATGAACGTAGACACAGGGGGTGAGGAGATAAGACATAGAGAGAGAGAGAGAGGACGCAATGGACAGAAAAAGGGGGAGCAGGAGAAGATGGACAAAGAAAGAGGGAGGGAGGAAGTGATGGGCAGACAGAAAGAGGAGGATTTAAGATGCACACCCATATCCCATACATATGTAGGAACTGCAAAACATTGTCTGGTTCACTAGTTAATTAATATTGCTGCACTCCATTTGGGTAGAATTTTGGGTGTAGCATTTATTGTTTCATAAAATTAAGAGCGCTGATCATTTGTTTGAATATAGATGTACAGAATATTCTGCAGTAACATGAAATTAATGGGAAGTGAGAATAAAATACAAGATATTTGTGTGATGACTGATGATATATGGAGGGGTATGATATGTGTGGGTCACATATCTACAAAATTGTTTGCTGCCATGTAGAAAAGGTAATGTTAAGTTTTATGGCAGGTAGCATTTTATCACCTGAATATTTCTGGCTATATTAATGACTCTATAGTGTTTAACTGCAAGTGCTTGATTAAATTACAATATATTTCTGAATATTGGTCACAATATAAACCGGATAACTTAGATATATCACCACTTGCATCATCATTAATACAAAATTCTGAACTAAGGCATTCAATGGAGCGTTCAGTTTTACAACTTTAGTTTTCTTTTTTTAATAATGCCAATATATTTTTCAAGTTCAATTGAAATTGGCAGCTTCTTTTCAATTTTATGTTAAAGTGAATGTTACAGATTACTCTGATTAATGAGAGAGTATTAGACTGGATTTAATTTGGGCTCATTTGTGTGTCCAGAAAACTGAAGCTGTCTCATGACAGAACACCATAGATCACAGAAGAGGTTCATTCCTGGTGCTGTGTAGCGAGGCAAGAAACAGTTATGACTGTATATCCAAAGACAGGAGAAAAAGTTAAGTGAGTGTAGTGTAAGTGGTAAAAATTTAATAGTGAAGTTGTTTCTTATGAATCTTTGTTCCTGTGATGAATATTTTATGACTTGAATCTGTGCTCCTCTGAAGAATTTCTTTTATCATTCTTTCAACCAGAAGAAACTTTCCTTGTAAAATTTATTCATGTAGGATGAAACATTTATCCCCATTAAAAATGTTTAGAATACTAAACATTAAGTTACACATACATTAATGCAAATGTACATGAAAATGTGATTTATTTGATATTCCATAAAATTCTCAAATAATTTTTATTAAAATTGCTTTTACATGTCATTTTAATTGACATGTGTCTTTAAATACTAGCTTTGTTGGACAGCATACTTAACTAGGTCCATAAGCTAAAACTAATGGTATAAAACTAATGCTAATCAAATGGACACACACATTTCATGAACGTTTGTAAATAGTTGTAAAAATGAATTTTTGCTATGACAGTTTAGTAGTTTAGTGCATTCTGCATATTATTATTTATTATAATGTAGGTTTCAATTTTTTCCATTTAAATACTGTTGAAATTTTATTTGGTCTTTTGTTTCAACATTACTTACACAGTGGGCAGCAACCACTCTTTTTTTTTTTTTTTTTTAAAAAAAAAGAAGGCTTTTCATATTGTTCATACTTTTTGGGGGTGGGGGTGTATTGTGACAATACAAGTCATAGCCTCAACTAAATACCGTAAGTAGTTATGCATACGGTCAGAGATATGTTTTACACTTTATTCATGTAGTGCATGTACCCTCTGCAGCTGGCGGATGTGATGTCAGACAAAGGGTGCAGGAAAGGGTGCTGAGAGCACACAGCAGACACACTGTTGTTGGCAGCTACAAGGGTAACACATCTGAATAGTGTGATACTAGCCAATGTGTTTAATGAATGTGTGCTGCTCAAGTCGAACCTTTATTCAACACACTGCGACTAATACACAAACATTTAAGAGTGATTTTAAAACTTTACAAGAACTTCATAATGATACCAGCCGAAACATGACAGGACTGACTCCTCCTGGAACCTGTGGGAATGCATGCCTGAGACGCACTATGGTACTGGGCTGTGTCTTCATTCTTTTATAATGATCCATCAAATGACTGACAAATAATGTCATCACTGGTGAAGAGAATGTGACACCACTGTTTCAAGTTCCATCCCAAGTGTTCCCTTGTAAACCTGCTTCATATCCCACAGTACTGGAAGGCTAGTAGTGTTGCTAGGGAACAAATTCATCACATGGAGTCAGTTTTAAACTGTTTGGGTCAACACATTCCTCTCACTTGCCTCCAAAAAGGCAGTGCAATGCATTCTCCTCAGGGAAACTACCAGCTAGAATTTGAGGCAGCTGTCAGTGGCAGGTGCTGTTGTCCACGAATGACCATTACACAGCAGATCTCCAATGTCTGGTGTCTCATGATAGCCATTAAATCTTCAAGTCACTTGGCTGCAGTTTATGACAATAATGCTGGCAACTTCATGTGATGATAACTCTTCTTGATAATGCATACACAATCTAAGCTTCAAAGGACTCTTCAAGGGATGTTGACTGAATGAACAGTGTTGATAAACCAGAGCAAAAGCTACAATGGGGCAAGAAATCATCTGAACACTCACTGAACAAACAATCACAACATACCACTAAAGATATTTAGGAGAACCTTTAATTAGGATGACTGGATATGAATTTGAAAACTGCTCCTAAGTGTGTGTCCATTTTCTTAAACATTGTCTCACTTCATCATTAACCAGATTTTAAACTGCTTATGATGAATCTATTTTAAACTGCTAGTGATGGATCTAAAAACTGCACATAAACATCCTCTATTTCTGTTTTTCCTCTATGGATTGTTCTTTCCATGTGGGTGATGCAGTTTACAGGAGAATGAGGGAAAACTAGTTGTAGTTTGAAATTAAAATGCTGATCTGGTATTCATCTAAAGGAAGCCTGGAAAATCACAAGAAAACTAAATTACACTACCCTACAACTTTGTTGTCATAGCAACTGTAGCAAGATCTTGCTGGATGACCATTGTGTATCAATGAATAGCCACATGGTATGAAGTGCAAAGATTACAGTTGCTTGCTATTCAGTCACTATTGTCTTATGCAGGTTCAAAAATATATGGAGTATGTGATATCTGGCAGGTTAATGTTCTAATAAATACTACAGCAATGTTTTATCTAAGTGTACTGAGTGTCTCTCCTAAGAGTCATCAGGTGCATTTTGTCTAATGTTTTGGCAGATATTTGTAGTTCCATTTTTGCAATGTGTAGCTGGAGTCAGCCCAAACAAACACTGCAAATCATTTCTTTTATGTCATGTCCAGCATTGATGGAAAGTGTCGGTTTGTTTCTCATTATGAACAATGTGATTTTTATAGTGGAATTTTCATGTTCATTTGACATAGTGGTTCCAGATTAGCCTAGTGTAATATTCGTTTCGTCTGTATGTATCAATCTGAGAGAGTAAAACATGAATGATAACCAGTATTCCAGCAGCATGACTGTAAATGTAATGCAGTAATGCTACTAAGTCACTGCTTAAGTACTGTTTATTCTCCATTTTTACTGTCCACGTTATAAGATATCAATAAAACGAATATTGCACTGGACTAGTTTGGGACTGCTATATCGAATGGACATGTAAATTTCCATTTTAAGAATCTTATTGTTTGTAACAAGAAACAAGCTGACACTTTCCATCAATTCTGAGCGTAACATGAAAGACGTGATGAGCAGTATTTGTTTGGGCTGACCCTAGCTACATATTGAAAAAATTAAATTGCAAGTATCTGCCAACACATCAGACAAAAAGCACCTGACAACTCTTTGGAGAGACACCATGTTGGGCATCTGAGACTGACAGGTAGTGAAGTGGTAAGGAAAGAAACAATGAATGAGCAAAGATGCATTTGTCACAATGACAAAAAATTGACATGATTACAAAAAATATCATCTATATTATATGATAAATATAACTGCCCACTGCTGCATAACTTTAGAAGCTTAGAATACAAAAAGAAATGAATTCTGGAACTGATGTATGTATTGTTACTTTTCTATGGTTAAGTTTCTCCCAACAGTCAAATGCTACATGACTAGACCTGTACAATACAGGACACTGCAAATCATCATAACGAAAGACAACACATCATTCAAAGCAATCGATTAACAACAGACTAATAATTGTTACAGTACAATGTGCTCACTTTATCTTCTTCACTGAGACGGAGTATGTGCTAATATTAATCTTGAACAACACAGGTAGCAAGGGTAACAGACAAGAAGCTATTTACAACTTGTACAGAAACCAGACTGCAATTGTAAGAGTCTATGGACGTGAAAGGGGAGCAGTCACTGATAAAGGAATGAGACAGAGTTTTACCCTATCCACAATGTTATTTGATCTGTACACAAAGCAAGCAGTAAAGGAAACCAAAGAAAAATTTGGAGACAGAATCAAAGTTTTGGGAGAACAAAATGGACAGCATCTTGGAAGGAGGATATAATATAAGATAAACACTAACAAAAGCAAAACATGGATAATGGAATGTAGTCAAATTAGATCAGGTGGCGATGAGGGAATTGGATAAGGAAATGATACACTGATCGTAGTAGATGAGTTTCACTATTTGGGCAGCAAAATAACTGATGATGGTCGAAGTAGAAAGGATCTAAAATGTATACTGCCAATGGTAAGAAAAGAAATTTGTTAACATGAAATATAGACACAGATTTTACAAAGTCTTTTCTTAAAGTATTTTTCTGGAATGTAGCCTTGCATGAAAGTGAAACGAGGACAATAAACACTTCATAGAAGAATAGAACGGAGGCTTTTGAAATCTGGTGCTACAAAATATTGCTGAAGATTAGATGGGTAGATCATGTAACTAATAAGGAAGTACTAAATAGAACTGAAGAGACAAGTGGCCCAACTTGACGAAAAGAACAGATCGGTTGATAGGACGCATTCTGAGATAATAAGGGATCACCAATTTAGTATTAAAGGGCAGTGTGGGGAAGGTAAAAATCACAGAGTGAGATCAAGAGATGAATACAGTAAGCAGGTTCAAAAGGATGTAGGTTGCAGTAGTTATTCGGAGATGAAGGGCCTTGCACAGCATAGAGTAGCACAGAGAACTGCATCAAACCAGTCTTCAGACTGAAGACAATGACGACGACAACAACAACAACAAAAACAAAATGTTCAAGCAAGTGGTTGGTTTTTATCTTCCAACTAAAAGTGATATAAAATCAACTAGCGTGTTGGCTTGTAATTTCAAATTTGCTAACAACAAAAAATTGTTTCATTGGACATTCCAAAAAAACATAGCCACAATGTGCGTCAATGCATTTTAAGTTTAGCACATCATTAAGAGTAACTCTATATATGTAAAAAAATAAGGTCTTACCCTCTTCTTTCTCTTGTCGAGTATCAGATTCGTCCGAGCTTCCACTGTTTCTATTCCATCTAAGCGTAGGTTTCTTCTTACCATTGTCCGAGTCCTGAGATTCAGTATTGTGGCCATTACACACACTACGTGTTTCAGTTTCAACCTCAGGGGAAACTTCCACATGAGGAACTTCACTTTTCTCATTTGGATCGATTTTATTACTCTCGAAATCTGGAAATTTGTCGAAGTATTAAGTATGAAAATGAGTCACCTTATGAGTTGCTTGCTAGCGCATATTATGGGTTAAATATAATAATAAAAAGCCCTAGTGGAATGCAAATAATTTAATAAGTAAAGGTAACAACTCACTGAATAATAGTGTCACTGAGTTGTCAAAAGGTTCATAAGTAGGACTGAAACCCCCCCCCCCCCCCCCCCATTAAAGATTGAGGTAATAAAAAAAATCAGGATTTAATTTAAAGAAAACCACATTTTGCAGAACATACATTACTAACATACATTATCAATGAATGGTAGGATTATATTACAGGATGTGTCTGACTTCATTGTTTGTAGCAGCTACTTCCAAGGACTGTACACAAATTAATTTAATGATGACCTACACAATAATCTGCCTTATGCAAGAGATTTCATTTATTCTTATTTTCCCCTATATTTCAGCATTTTGTGTACTATCTTCAGTGTTTTTCTTATCATCATCGTTGTTATCATCATCATCATCATCATCATCATCATCATCTCAAATGCAAATCTAACAGTTTTTGGGTTGGTAGTGTCATATGACACAGACAGCTTGCAGTAGTATTTGGCCTTACTGAAGAAATTGGTTCTTTTCCTTTAAAACCTATATAATAGTGACTTCTGATAAAGTGCCCCTAGTTCTGTAAGTTCTGGTTTAGAAACCACAATGTAACAGATTTGCTGCCTCCAAGTACACATCTGTATCATTTATAACCAGATTTATACAATCTCAAAACCCCCCGTTTTTTAGGTTCTGCTTTAGAAACCAGCATGTAATAGATTTGCTGCCTACAAGCACACATCTGTATGCTTTATTGCCAGATTTATACACTCACATGTGTTACTTGTATGACGCACTTTTGTCCTACTGCTGCACTATTAAACAAGTTTACTAAACTGCTGTTGCTCTGCATCCCCACATTCATAATATCTTCCAAGGAAATTTCTTTAGTTGTGAGAAACTTTCTAATTTTTAAAATTTCTGTTGTGGAAATGATTTTAAATATTCTCAAAGCGCACATAGCTAATATAAATTTTAGTTTTAAAATTTTGCTAAAATTGCTAATAATTTTCCCATGGAAAAAGAAATATCATGATTTATAGAGGTATAACTTAATTCTCTCAGGGCTACTCATGTGAGAACAAACTAATGTCATTTTGTGAGAGAAGATATGAACAGTCATGCTATGACAAATAAAGAAATGTATGCATATATATTATAGAACCAAAAGCATTTCAGATCGCACAGTGGAAGAGAGATGTATCTGGTAAGATCATTCACAGACTTTACAGTGACATCAACAGACCAAACATACCTAAATGTTTTACAAGAAGTACGATTATTGTGACAAAGAAAAAGACAAATGAAACCAAACTGTTTGCGAGCATCCTGTATGCTTCAGTAAAAGGAACCAATAATTGTTACAGTTTATTTACATTTACTCATACCTTATATTAACTGGGGGAGGGGTCAACTAATAATCATAACTGGCCATACTCTGAGATTTGATAATGTGCACACAAACACTTCATAAATTCCATTTGCACAATGTACCTACAGCTTTTCTTGAATACAACAGTTTCAGTTCTGCTTATTCTATTTACCACGTCTTTCAACACTGAAGGTATATTTAACTCAAAAACTGTCTGCCTTGTCTGTCCATGACTAAGGAGAAAGTAGGATTAGAATGCAGTGGGGACGGGGTAGGGAGTTTCCTGTTGAGACAGAGATGGAAGGATGGTTACTGTGTTTGAACTATGTTGGTAAAGAAGCTATAACTTTCCTGACAAGAAGCACTTGGATTCTGGTGCAAAGATGTACCACAATCAGAAGGTGTTCCACTTACTCCACTCCCTTCTTTCTGTGCAGCTACATGAAACAAAAATCTTGTCCCATATATTAACCTACTGGGAGATAGTTCTCAACGAGGCTATGGAGATTAGAATGTACGAAGACTATAATGGGGAGGGCAGTGATCATCTTAGTCATGCATGAAATGGACTCGTGACATCGTGACAACAGCTAAATTTGACAAGTTGTTTATTTTCCTGACAGATGTCGCTAGCATTGCAAACACAGAAACAATCTTGAGCAGCATGCTGAGTGTCAATTGCTACTGACGAAGATTCTGGAGCTTATGGTTAAAAGCTGTGTTTTTATTACAATTTGATACAGCACAAATACATAGAATATTTTGTACAAGAGTGCTGCTACCAGAAACTTTGTTCCCATATTTCAGTACACAGTATTTACACCCACACCAACTCATCGAGATGAAAAATTACGAGTATAATGTGGGTTTGGATTATAAAAGAAAAAAAGAACGAACTGGACAATGAAAGGTGCTTTGGCAATGAGAAAACAATGGCTTTGATTTGTTTAATCATCCACTCTCTTTATGTGATTCTGCGCCCTCTGACCACCCACTCCCACATGTAAGAAATTGTTGGGTGGAAACACTATGCGTCCGATGACACTGGCATGTCAGCCACAGGTTGGGCTTTTGCAGGCCTTCTAAAAGTGTATTTCATGGATGAAACATGTTCATTGGGACAATGTTGGAAAAATGCACTACCAGACAGAACAGGACTACATCACTGAAAATAAGATTTTTTTTCCCCCAATTCTCAAATTAAGATACCGTCAGGCAAACGTTATACCGGACCTCCAAGCACAATAAAGGACTTCGCATGGTTAACGTGATACAACTGTGGGTAAAATAAATGAAATCACACGAAAATTCTTTATTTCACAATAGCTGGACTACTGAAATGCATATACCAGTGAGAATATTACCATCAATGAAAACACAAGCAATTTGATGCCTAACGAATGTCCAAGTCAAAATACTTTACAGCATTCAGGCTTCAAAGTCTTTACAGACATTTGAAAGCACATGTAATAGCAAATGATACGCAAATGGTCTCTGTGCTTTTGAGTCACTAGGCAATCAACTTAAAACTGACTCTTTATCTAGCCTTAATAACATTGAAAGCCTGTTACACCGATTCTTAGTATAATATTTTATACGTTATGAATGAGACACAGACAACAGTCCTGTAATACTCTACAATACTTATTATTTGTCACACAAACTGATTTTCGGCTGTTAGGCCATCGTCAGGCAAAAAAGAAAAGGACGTGGTGTAGTGAAATTTTGTTGCTCAAAGATTTTAGTCTAGCGCGTTTACAGATTATCTCCCTTTCCAGAGGCGAAAAATGTTAATGTTAGAATTATGAATAAAACAAGAGGTATTATTTCAGTGTAAATGCTATATCAGATTATTTAAGAAAGATAAAGTGTGTGACTCATTAACGAATGAACTATAGACAAATTACAATGACTGTACATAGAAGAAAATAATTGAACAATAAACTTTGGGACTTATTCCAAAGATGTTGCTGAACAAAATAGTCTTGTCCTCAATAGTTTCTAAATTACACTACTCCCCATTAAAATTGCTACACCAAGAAGAAATGCAGATGATAAACGGGCATTCATTGGACAAATATATTATACTAGAACTGATATGTGATTACATTTTCATACAATTTGGGTGCATAGATCCTGAGAAATCAGTACCCAGAACAACCACCTCTGGCCATAATAACGGCCTCGATACGCCTGGGCATTGAGTCAAACAGAGCTTGGATGGTGTGTACAGGTACAGCTACCCATGCAGATTCAACACGATACCACAGTTCATCAAGAGTAGTGACCGGCATATTGTGACGAGCCAGTTGCTCGGGCACCACTGACCAGACGTTTTCAATTGGTGAGAGATTCGAAGAATGTGCTAGCCAGGGCAGCAGTCGAACATTTTCTGTGTCCAGAAAGGCCCGTACAGGACCTGCAACATGCGGTCATGCATTATCCTGCTGAAATGTAGGGTTTCGCAGGGATAGAATGAAGGGTAGAGCCACGGGTCGTAACACATCTGAAATGTGACGTCCAATGTTCAAAGTGTCGTCAATGCCAACAAGAGGTGACAGAGATGTGTAACCAATAGCACGCCATATCATCACGCCAGGTGATACACCAGTATGGCGATGACGAATACACACTTCCAATGTGCATTCACTGCGATGTCGCTAAACACAGATGCGACCATCATGATGCTGTAAACAGAACCTGGATTCATCCGAAAAAATGATGTTTTGCCATTCGTGCACCCAGGTTCGTCGTTTAGTACACCATCGTAGGCGCTCCTGTCTGTGATGCAGCATCAAGGGTAACCACAGCCATGGTCTCCCAGCTGATAGTCCATGCCGCTGCAAACGTCATCGAACTATTTGTGCAGATGGTTGTTGTCTTGCAAACGTCCCCATCTGTTGAGGTGGCTGCACGATCCATTACAGCCATGCGGATAAGATGCCTCTCATCTGGACCGCTAGTGATACGAGGCCGTTGGGATCCAGCACGGCATTCTGTATTACCCTCCTGAACCCACTGATTCCATATTCTGCTAACAGTCATTGGATCTCGACTAACGCGAGCAGCAATGTTGCGATACAATAAACTGAAATCACGATAGGCTACAATCTGACCTTTATTAAAGTCGGAAATGTGATGGTACACATTTCTCCTCCTTACACGAGGCATCACAACAATGTTTCACCAGGCAATGCCGGTCAACTGTTGTGTGTGTATGAGAAATCGGTTGGAAATGTTCCTCATGTCAGCAAGTTGTAGGTGTTGCCACCAGTGCCATCCATGTGTAAATGCTCTGAAAAGCTAATCACTTGCATATCACAGCATCTTCTTCCTGTCGGTTTAATTTCGGGTCTGTAGCATGTCATCTTCATGGTGTAGCAATTTTAATGGCCATTAGTGTACAAACAAATGAGATATACGAGGGTTGTACCAAGAGTAAAGTTCCCAATGAGATACGGCCTCGAGGGAAGGTGCTAGGCTAAGTCCGACAACAGTGCCGTGCGCAGTGGTTCCCCCACTCTCGAGCCCGCCCATCCGTGATTCGCTTGGCAGCCATCAGAAATAGAAGTGTTGATCGCCACTCCCGCCAAGTGCGAGGTTTGGGCAATAATCCGGTTTCTCCACACAAGGAAGTTATCGCCCATGGAGATTCATCGGCAACTGACTGAGGTTTATGGTGGAGAGTACATGTCCATTCAGCACGTCCAAAAATGGTGCAGGGCTTTTACTGAGGGTTGCATGGACGTTCATAATGAAGAATGGAGTGGAAGACTGCCGGTTTTGGATGTGATTGTTCAGGAGATCAACAGTGAGCTGCTCAAAGACTGGAGGGTCACTGTCCGTGAACTTGTTGAATGCATTCCTGAAGCTTCCCATGGCACAATTGAAACGTTGGGTTATCACAAGGTGTGTGTGATCGCTGAGTCCCCCAGATGCTGACTGATGGACACAAGGAGCGATGCCTTGACTGTGCGCGCAAGTTTCCTCAACAATGTGAGTGGGGAGGCAACATGCAGAAGTAGTTGGACTCTGTTATCATGGGAGATGAAACGTGGGTGTTTCATTACACTCCGGTTCACTGCCACCACATCAATTCAAACAAATGCAGTCAGCAGGAAAGGTTATGGCGACTTTGTTTTCGGAACAGAAGGGGGTACTCCTCATCAATTTCATGCAACCTGGGATGACAATAGACTCAGACAGATATTGTGAAACATTGACCAAACTCCAGCGAGCAATCCAGAATTGCCAGACAGGACAACTGAAGGACAGAATGGTGCTATTTCACGACAACACTTACCCTTTCACGACAACACTTTACCCCACATCGCTAGTTAAACACGGAGCTTTTGAAGAAATTTTGGGTGGATTGTTACGCCCCATCCCTCGTACAGTCTGGACTTAGACCCCAGTGATTATCACCTCTTCCCCAAGCTAAAGGAACACGTAGTTGGCCAACACTTCAAGAGCGATGATGAAGTTCGAGCAGAGGTCACACACTTCCTCAACGGGTTGGTGGGAGACTTCTTTGACTCAGGAATAAAAACGCTGGAGCACCGTATTCAAAAGTGTGTTGAAAAGTGTGGAGACTATACTGGAAAATAGAAAGAAGTGTAAGCTGTTCAATGATGTTTAAATAAATAACAATAAACAACGTTTTCTATTTGTAAAAGATATGGGAACCTTGCTTTTGCTATAAACCTCATAATGGTGATATTATGCAGATGAGTGCAGCAGCTGTGATTACACAAAGCAAATTTTTTTAACACAATGCAAGAAATCATAGTAACTGAAATAAAGGAAAATGGGGAATGTGAGTAAGAGGGGTAGTTTACAACATGGTCTGGATGTGATTATGAGTGTCATCTGCAGTTAGAAGTGGTGAGTAAGGGAACTGTGTGATCATTCAGTATTAAGCTTGGGTTTATTGACATGGTTTATTGATTTTCACAGCTAGACGATTCAACTGTTTGTATATCCTGCCACTGAAATGGAAATAATTTTGTGTAAGACAACTTTCTATAGCTAACCTTATTTCATCTGTGACAACTGGAGTAACTCCCATTTTATGTAGTAACTGTGTCAGAATGTTTAGGCACTTCTGAACAGGTATATTAGTGAATAAGTTGCTAACATCAAAAGAAATCAGATGGCACTAGGGGGATTTGCATCTATTCTAACTTGCTCACTAAGTCAACTGGATTAAGGATACCATGACCATGTCTGAACTTGGTTTTAACCTTGAGCAGGTCATTTAACACACTGGCTAATTTAATTTGTAACATGGAGATGAGAATGAAGACACCCCAGGATGGATTGGGATGTTTTCTTTAACTATAGGATTCATGTTCGTTAGGAAGTAATCATCAGTGTAATATTATACTTTCACATAGTTTGATAACACTTTTAATTTTATTATTATACAATTGTGCGGCATCTTTCTGTATCTGTTGGAAGTTGGGGACAATTAAGAAATTTTCCACTTTGTTAATATCGTCACATTTGCTCATTAAGACAACAGCATTTCCCCCCCCCCCCCCTCCCCCCCTCCCTTCCCTGAACAGATTGCTATGACATCATTGTCTTTCATTTTCTCCTTGAAACTGTTTAATATCTTCTGTTTTTTAGCTGGTGGAGCACCAGAAATGACGTTAGATATTTCCGGTTTGTGGGATACAAGATGTTTGGAAGAGATGTCCTTATCTGATGCACATTCTAGGTCTACTTGTTACTTTGTTACTTGTTACTTTGTTAATATCGTCACATTTGCTCATTAAGACAACAGCATTTCCCCCCCCCCCCCCCCCCCTCCCCCCCTCCCTTCCCTGAACAGATTGCTATGACATCATTGTCTTTCATTTTCTCCTTGAAACTGTTTAATATCTTCTGTTTTTTAGCTGGTGGAGCACCAGAAATGACGTTAGATATTTCCGGTTTGTGGGATACAAGATGTTTGGAAGAGATGTCCTTATCTGATGCACATTCTAGGTCTACTTGTATTATTTCCAGTTTTTTTTTTTTTTTTTTTTTTCCCCTCTCTGGAGAATATTTTAAGCCTTTTCCCAGTACATTCAGTTTCTCGTTGGTCGTTTTTAGGTCCAAAAGGTAAGTTACATGACTTTCACTCTTTAACTTTTGAATTGGGTTTGAAAGTTGTTTAGTCCTGAATAGTTATTACATTTAGATTTCTGTTTTTTGTACATGGTACGCACAACATCATTAACTTCCTCTCTCACCTCACTGTCCAATATATCTAACTCCACTGGGTGTAACAGGGCCAAAATTCATATTATGTTAATTCTAGGTGCGTACTCACTTGATCATGAATTCTGTACCCCCATTTCATTTCTTCTTTGATCAATGTTTTTTGCACAATGACTTCTGCCTGTTTAGAAGCAGCAGTCTTTGATTTTAGTCTTATTAAGACTGCTGCTTCTAAAAAGGCAGGGGATATTGTACAAAAAAACATGGATCAAATAAGAAATAAAATGGTGGTATACTATTCATGGTCATGTGAGTACACACCTAGAATTCACACACACATGAATTTTGGCCACTCTACTTTCAGTGGAAGTCAATATACTGGACAGGGAAAAGAGAGAGAGAGAGAGAGAGAGAGAGAGAGAGAGAGAGAGAGAGAGAGAGAGAGAGAGGAGGTTAATGACATCATCATGTGTACTGTGTATGATAAACAGAAAGCTAAAAGTGCCAAACTATTCAGGACTAAACTACTTTCAAAATCAATTCCAAAATTAAAGGGTGCAGATCATGTAATTTATCATTTGAACTCCTCTCAGTCTAGTCCTTGCTTAAATGTTTATAGACAATTTTGAAACCAACTTTTGGAAAATAATCCACTCTCTTCCAAAGTTGGATACTGGTTTTGGTATGTTGATGACATGTTGTGCTTATGGACAGTTATTACCAGGCTACTAAAAGAATTCCTCGAGCAATTAAATTCTAAACACAACAATATAAAATTCAAAATTGAGTTTGGGGGTAACTGTATAAATTATTTAGATTTAACCATTAACATCAGTGACCATATTCATACTTTCAAGATTTATAGGAAACCTACCACTGTAGATAACCACCATAGATACGGCAATAGTGGCCAGTTCTCAACACCCAGAGACGAATAAACATACTGCCTTTTATTCAATGATACATCACTTAATTCCATCATCCATGGGTGAAGACAACTTCAAAATGGAATTAAATGCAATCATTCAAATAGCATCAAACAATGGCTATCCTTCTACCTCAGTGGAATCCATAACTCTCAAAAGGCTGAAGCAACAGGTGTACTCCCTTCTTCACCCTGTCCTTACTGAGCAAGGGGGTGTAGTGGTTAGCACAGTGGCCTCGCATTTGGGAGGACTATGGTTCAAATAGGTTCATCTGACCATCCTGATTTACGTTTTCTACGTTTTCTCTAAATCGCTTCAGGCAGATACTGATATGGTTTCTTTGAAAGGACCCAGCCTACTTCCTTCCCTAATCAGATAGGACCAATGACCTCACTGTTTGGTCCCTCCACCAAATCAACCAACCAACCAACCAACCCTGTCCTTGATCCACCACCTAAAGAACGCAATAAATGGTGCACAATTTCATTCTTAGGAGAAGTCTCACTTAATGTAGCGAGAAAGCTTAAATCCAGGAATGCATAAACTTAATTTTATGTGCAAAACACCACTGGACACTTTTTGCCCAATGGTAAATACTGCATTCCAGCTTTGGAAAATATTGGAATGTATAAAATTACTTGCAATATTGGAATATTCCATATGGGTGTCTGGCAGAGCAGTATGTACCCACTTCAAGTAACACCACAGAAGTTGGAAACTTAGAAAAGGAGACTAGTTTTGCAGACCATCTGCTTAAAGCAGGCCATAGTTACAAGGTGAAACATGAAGTATTACATCACATCCAAAAAGGGAGGAGGATGAACTACCTTGAAATAATGGAAATTATTAAACCATGTCCATCAACCCAAACTTAATACTGAATGACCACGCACAGTTCCCTTACACGCCACTTCTAGCTACAGATACTACTCATAATCCCATCCAGGCCTTGTAGTAAATTCCCCCTCCCCCCCCCCCCCTCAAAAGCCCCATTTTTATTCATTTCAGTTACTACAATTTCTCTCATTGTGTTAAAAAATTTTGCTTTGTATAGTCACGGCTGCTCCACTCATCTGCTTAAAATTGTGATTATATCTTATTTATGTGTGATTTAGAAATTATTAAATACAAGATTACTTTGTTCAGACACGTCTTTGGAATACATCACCTAAGTTTATTGTTCAGTTATTCTTATTCTTAATTCTAACATTAACATTTTTCATCTCTTGAAAAGGAAATACTCTGTAAATGCACTAGTCTAAAATCTTTGATCAATAAAATTTCACTGCATCACATACTTATCTTTGTACCTAATGATGGACTAACAGCCGAAAACAGATTGTGTAACAAATAATTAATATTGCAGAATATTGTAGGGGTGCTGCCTGTGTTTCATTACTACTAAATAAGTTTTTCCAAAGTGAAATAACATACTATCACTAGAGTCCACCATTATACAAAAGTGTCACAAAATGTCAACCAGATATTTATTTAGATTAACAGCAGTAAGTTGTAACAGGAAGACACTCAAATAAGGAAACTTAATTTCAGACAACCATACAAATAAAACTAAAATAGTTATCTATATATATGCAATAAAATTAAAAATACTACTTTGAGTAAGCAAACAGTATTTCAAAAACATACTGAAAATTTCATCAGCAGGAGTAAACGATAGTTCAAAAATAGCCCCTAAATTTGTGATGTCATATCTGTAAATACCCATAGAAAAGTTGAACTCTAACATTTCATCAATGGTGAGGATGTTAGAGGCTGAGCATGTGACAGGAAATCAGTAATGGCCACTTCAAAGAAACCAATGCAAAATTTTAACTTCTTTAGTAAACCGAGTCATGGTCACATATAACTTGTTAATTTTTATTTTTAGAGGACAGGTTTTGACCTTCTACAGAGATAATCATCAGACCTACATTCCTTTATGAGAGCAGGAATTGCTGGGGGGAGTAGTGCTCATATAGCAGTATTAACCACATCAGTACATACAGGTCTGCTGCATGCCAGCGATTCCTACTGTCATGCAGGAATGTAGATCTGATGATGACCTCTGTAGAAGACCAAAACTGGTCATTTAAAAATAAAAATTAAGAACTTGTATGCAACTGCAACTGTGTTTACTACAGAGTTTATAATATTAATACAGTGCGGATTTCCTTGAAGTATGTTCCACTTACATAATTCACCTGATTCATACATCATCCTGTTACAGTCTGTACACCAAGCATTAAAAGAAAAGCAACAAATATTTCAGGTAGAAGGTCAACTACATAAACATCATTACAAAACACTTTAAAAGGTTTCTAAATCTAATACTTCGAAATTAAGAATTTCTCTCACGGTATCACTATCATTTGCACAGCTACTGCTAACCATTTTTTCACACACACACACACACACACACACACACACACACACACACAGGGATGCAACAGGCATACAATGCAATATATCGTATAGTTTATGGTTTCTGTTGAATGGAATTGTTCCTATATGAAGAAACATATTTTGCCTGCCTCCTGTAGCAGAGCAGAGAGAGGGTTGGAGGAGAGGGGGGGAATTACTAAGTGAAAAGGGTTAATACCTACAACTCCTTCAACTGGGAGTTCAGATGATTGTTGAATAATTCAGTTCCGGCTGTATGAGGATTAAAATGGAGCACATCCTACAACATTTCTTTCAGCGAATCAACATGGCATACAATTCACTTATCAACCTACGGTACCCATTGTTTGAAGTCAAGGATCCTAATCAAACAATATTTGTTATTTCCATGTACGTACAGGAGATAGAACACATTCAAATGCACCGAAGCATCACATGCCAGTCGTTGCACCAAGAATTCACTACTTGCATGACTCCTTGCATTTAATAATTTTTTAGTGAACTAGAACATCAGCTCACTGTTATGTTGACAATACTTGTGGTATGACAAGAGGTTGTTTTCACCAAACACAGTTCAGAATACAGATGAAGTTTCAGATCACTGAAAAAATTAAAAATAGATTAGAGTTCAATGAAGCCATCAGGGATGGAGTTCACAGAGAAGGTGACAACAATATTCGCCTGAAATGAATTTCGATACTACCAACATATTAAAGAACACACTTCCAGTCTCACTACAAACATATAATTTTTTTTCTTTCTCAGAATGCAAACCAACTTCATACCAATTTTTTTTTTTTTTAATAGTGCAATCATGCAAAATATGTGGGTGGTGTTGAAATGGAAAGGTGCTTGATTGTCAGGCCAAAATTAAAGTCCAGACTCTACACATACATCTACCTCTATCTTTTCATGACATTTATTACTGTCCTTATCCACCCGCCAGGTTAGCCGAGAGCACTAATGCGCTGCTTCCTGGACTAGGGTAGGCGCACCGGCCCCGGACTGAATCTGCCCGGCCGATTAACGATGAGGGCCAGTGTGCCGGCCAGCCTGGATGTGGGTTTTAGGCAGTTTTCCACATCCTACCAGGTGAATATCGGGCTGGTCCCCAAGTCCTACCCTATTTACACACCTCAAAGACATTTGAAAAAGTTTGCACTATTTCATAGTTTACACTATGACACAGACAGCTGCAGAGCACTCATTCCTTCCCGGTGGGGGATGGGGTTGGGGGTGGGGGGGTATGGGGTGGTGACAGGAAGGGCATCTGGCCACACCTTAGATTAACCACGCCTAATCTGACTTAACCATGCTGTTCCTGTGCACAAATGTGGAATAAACACACTAGCTAAAGAAGAAGAAGAAGAAGAAAAAAGAAGAAGAAAAAGAATTACTGTCCTTATCCATTTCAATAGATATGTTTGTATTTAGAGGAATAGAAAGTGACATTACAAACCAGGCTGTTTTTAAAACAAAATTGATAAAGCAATAGCAACAAGTCACTTTTATACATGAAATGTTATTAATTAATAACAACTTTCTCTTTCATATGTATTCCAATGAATATTTATTTAGCTTATCTGTTTGGGTAGAGTTGAGTTGTTTGGGGGAAGAGACCAAACTGCGAGGTCATCGGTCTCATCGAAATGGGGAAGGAAGTCGGCCGTGTCCTTTCAAAGGAACCATCCCGGCATTTGCCTGGAGTGATTTAGGGAAATCACGGAAAGCCTAAATCAGGATGGCCGGATGAGGGCTTGAACCGTCGTCCTCCCAAATGCGAGTCCAGTGTGCTAGCCACTCCGCCACCTTGCTCGGTTTATCTGTTTGCATCTATTGAAATATGCACTGCCATCTGAAGTATACGAATCCACAGACAGCCTATGTTTGAACACCCTAATTACGTACCAAGCATTGAAGTGACTGGTAACTGTCCCTCTCTTTATTTCATAGCAGTTAATTTCAAACTGTCATGGAACTTGTGAAGATTCACAAGGGATGAAATACCGTCAGGAACTATTTTCTTCCACTGTAACTTTTATTCTTAATTACAAAAACTGGAAATGAGGCAAGCTTTATTTCATGTGGGTTCATACTTACATAAGATATACTTATATTTGAACACTATTATATGCTCCACACCATTGTTACAATGCATACAATGCAAGTAGAAATAAACTACATGCACATTTGACAAGCCTTTCTGATTCACATTCAGTTTAACTCCTCTAATATTTTGCCTTTTCAGTGGTATGTAAACAGACGCTGAGAGCGGGAGCAATATATGTACAGCAGCTGCAATCCTAGGGCTTGCAGTAAACACACCACTTTCATATGGTCGTAAGTACTCTACCAGCAATAAACAATCAGTGTGGCGGGTGGATCAATCAGTTTGTATTTCACTGTTGAAGCCACAGTTACACTGTCTCTCAAATACAGTTATTACCTCACTCTCTGGACTTGGACTTTGATTTGGAACTCTGATGGACTGTGTGTGGTTGCACAGTATGATTCTGATCAACCTTTGGATCAATAATGTGGCACTTACTGAGCCACCAAGAGACACACGTAATGAGATAAATTTATTTCAAATATACTGGATGTACTTCAAGATAATTATTAAAATGTCCCACTTAAACTTTTATCTGAACCATGCATATGCACTTGAATTCATCACTTGTTAACAATTAAAAATCTCTCAAATAACATTATTTGAAGTACAACAGGAGAAAGAACCCTAACAATTGTTCAACAAGATAATACAGATATATGTGGCTTCTTGGCCAGTCAAAATATACAGCAAAAATGAACCACTCTGAATCGCATTTTAACCTCTGTCTGGTCCTATTGGAGATACGCCTGACACTATATGCATATGATGTGCATTTCTCTCGATACTGAACAAGAAAACTTCCTCCCATAAATATATATTATACACTCATTCACAAACCTGGTTCAGAATGCCATAAGTTCATCTTACGTTCACTATACAACAGCACACAATGTTATCAAACATGTTCCAGAACTCAAGAAAGATATCATTAGCCCACATTTTTTAATCTTTTATGCAGAGTGTCCAGAGTTTCACCTGTCCACTGCTCACAGAAATCATGTTAAGTCTTACGGAGATTATTTTGGGTCTACAAGGTTTATCATAACACAAGGATGTAAAATGTCTGTCAGTCATTCTCCAATTTGGTGGATGCAATGAAACAGTAATCTCATCTCATTCTATATAACTACTTTCAAGTGCAACAGTTTTTTTTTTCTTCAGTTTCCTGCTCCATTAACACAGGAGTAGAGCCAGTATAATTTTTCCAGACGTATTTTTAATGTATTTTCACCCAGTTACTCCACTTAAGCATCTTTGTACCATTTTTTTTTTCTTATGCACACGTATTACCACCTCTCACAAGTGTGGTCATGCTGTACTTTGGACGAAGTAGTCTGTCAGAAATATGTTGAGCACACATGTGCATACGTCAACAACTCGAGACCTCAACTATATGGTAAGTGGCTACCTTCACTCTGTTTATTAGGTGTATTCCATACAAGGATTTCCAGTGTCACAACTGCGTAAATGAAATCTTAAAAGAGAACTGCAAGAAATTAGACATGAAAATACTCCAAGGAAGTGTGTCTGCATACTTTCATGATCTGGCATTGCTATGTTGGTACTGTAAACAATACAGCAATGGGGAAAACTATTGCTGTTGTGTTTCCCTAGGGCATGTAGCTCTACTGTATGGTTTAATGATAACGGCATCCTCCTGGGTAAGACAGTACTCCATTTGGATCTCTGAGTGGGGAATAGTCTGGAGGACGATGTCATCAGAAAAACAAATGTGGCATTCTATGGGTCATAATGTATAGTATTAGCTCCCTCAATGAATTGGTTAAGTTAGATAATTTACAGAAACAGAAATGGATAGGATGAAGTTAGATATCATGGTACATGGTGAGGTGCAGTGATGAACAGAATTTTTGGTCAGTTGAGTATATGACTATCAACAAAAGTTCAGATACAGGTAAGGCAGAAGAGAATCTAATAATGAATATGAAAATAAGAATGTGGGTGAACTACTATGAACAGGCTAGTGAATACATTATCATTGCTGAGGTCCATATAAAGTCAACACCCATCATTGTCATTCAAGTTTATATGCCTACTACTTCCGCAGGTGAAAAGATTGAAAGAATGTACAACAAGTTAAAATAAATTATTTAGATTGTTAAGGGAGACAAAAATTTAATTGTTATGAATGACTGGAATTGAATTTGAGGGAAAGGAAGAGAAGGAAAAAATAGTAGAAGAACATAGATCAAGGGCAAGGAATGAAAGGGGAATCTGTCTGGTAGAATTTTGCACAGAGCACTATTTGATCATTGCTAATAGCACTTGGTATAACAATCACAACTGAAAGTTGGTTACACGGAAGAAACCTGGTGACACTGGAAGATTTCAGATATCTTATTTAACGATCATACAGACCTTTAAAAAACAAAATTTTAAATTACAAAACATTTTTAGGGTCAAATATGGACTCAGAACATTATTTAAATGATGAAACTGTTCCAGTTTTAGCAAATTTTAATAGTGTGTGGTCCTGATCTGGATTTATGAGTTCAAATGCAGTATTGCAGTGAAATTAATTTGAACTGTGACTCTTGCATCTCATAGTCATCACACAAAACACACTCTCTCATGCAGCACATACGCTAATCTGTTCCTCTCATCGTGTGTATTCTTGCTGTTTCTGCTGAGTGCGAACTGTCGTTAATCATTGTGCTACTGTTTGTTGCTGTTGTTGATGTGTGTTGAAATGTAAGTGAATGGCTAGTCAGATATCACAGCACAACTCACCGATTCATGTGTGCTCTCTAGTAAAAAAAAAAAAAAAAAGAGTACATTACTATGCACATCCAATGTTTGAGAGTCAGCAAGAATGTGGAGAAAGCGTAGCACAGTGAGGGTCATGGGTGGATGCAATACAGCATCACTTTAGTGAAACCATCTGAGGTACACTGAGCATGTCAGAGTCAGAAAGTAATCTTGTGCTCATCTGGAAGTTAAGTAGAGTGGTGTTCATCCAAGGGACATCTGACGATAAGATAAATGCTACAGTATGTGCATACGGAGAACATCTAGTCGAAGCGACAGAGGTTGCTTTGATGGAGGAGAGCAGGACTGCCTCGCTGGACAGATGATGAGCAAGTGTAGCACCATAAAATGAAAAGAAAACAATAAAGTGTTGAGTCACAGAACAAGGCCCACTACTGTTGTGCTGATAAAAGAGTAAGAAACGTGGGGCCATTTGTATGGGGAAATGGAGGTGACAATACAAAAGCTTTGACAAGAATAGCAGATATTGATCTCACCATGTTCTACAAAAATTTCACAGAAATGGATACAATACAGGTACTGAGTTGCTCACAGCATAATTTTTCAGTGCACAGAGACCCACGTACACAGTTGAAGCCTGTGACATGTTTTAAATGCAAATGGACTGGTCACTGCATGAGAAACTGCACAGAATGTTTATGCTATGCCATGCCAGAGAAAGAGCGAAATGCAGGGAAACTAAGTAAGGGCATGAGAAAGCAGTCACCATACACCTTACCTGGAAAAATACTGATACTGAATATGTATACGTGAAGTATCAAGACAGCATAGAATGATACATGAGATTTCTTGTGGATAGCGGGGTGCAAATAGCTTGAGGGATGGTGGAAGGTATCATCAAAAAATGGTTCTGAGCACTATGGGACTTAACTTCTGAGGTCATCACTCCCCTAGAACTTAGAAATATTTAAACCTAACCAACCTAAGGACATCACACTCATCCATGCCCAAGGTAGGATTTGAACCTGCGACCGTAGTGGTCGCGCGGTTCCAGACTGTAGCGCCTAGATCCGCTCGACCACATCGGCCGGCAGGTATCATCCAGTCAAAGGAATTAGAATTTGGGGAATTGCTAATGCAGTTGCAAAGACACAGGGAACTTTAACCCTCGGGTTGAGAATGAAAAGCAGAATGCTATTTTGTCGAAAACTGACATTCTGAGCCCATGGCTGTGCCCAAAATATAGGTTGACTCTTACACAGGAGACAACAGCAACCAGCCACTTTTTACAATGCTATTTATTTATTTAAATATTTGCCACGAGAAAATCAGAATACATGTGAGTTATTGCTTCCACGTAATCAGGAATGGTGCATTTTCTCTTTAATGGGCTAGTGGGTAAAGACTTCTTTAAGGAAAATGGAGTCTTAATTATGCCACCAAAAATCTGTGAATCCACAGAGAATGGACGGAAATTAAGATTGAGCAATAGTGTGAGCTCCGTACAGTGCAGATACACATGAAAGACAAGGCTTTGGCACCTCGCAAAACTTGTAGATAAATGCAAGGGTTAATGGGGACAGGAAGTGAACTGTCGACCTACAGCAGAAACAGACAACAGAGGTTGCTGGTGAGAAGTTAAAGAAACACAAACAAGTCAAAAGAAGACTAATTGTAGGGCCTTGAGAGGAATGTGTGTGCAAATTGAGCATAGAGAGGTGTGTGTGTGTGTGTGTGTGTGTGTGTGTGTGTGTGTGTGTGTGTGTGGTTTGAGGTTTTCAGGCGCTAAACAGCGTGGTCATCAGCACCCAAGCATAGAGGCAAACAGAATGATAGAGACCAAGGGCATGTACCTGTGTGTTGCAATGGTAAACGTGCAATCAGGAGAGTGCATAACGAGCATACTAACACTACACAAGAGACTGTGTCAGTAGAATTTCTGCAGCTGATAGCAAATGCAGCACCAATGCAAGACTCATCGTTCAGAGTGAGCCACATCAGTAAAAACAAGCCACAACTGAAACAGTGAATATGAAAGCTGAAACAAAATTCCAATGTCAATCATTTAAAAGAGGAAGAAAAAGCAGCCATTGCCAAGCTATGTACCATATATAGTGATATTTTTCATTTTACGGGAAAGAAGTTATCTTATACAGATAGTACAGCATCACACATGAAATCTAACTGGTGCCGGACATAACAAAATACCAGAAGCATAAAAGGAGGTGCTACAACAAGAAATATGAAAAATGTTAGAGAATGATATCACAGTACCAAGAAAAAAATAGATGGAATTTTCCATTAATAATGATTCTCAAAAAGGTGGATGCCTGTAAGAGTCAACCTATATTTTGTACAGAGCCACTGGATCACAATGTCAGTTTTTGACAAAATCACATTCTGCATATAGTCACTACAGGCTCCTGGATGAAATCCCCTTGAATGAAGTTTATCCACTGTCAAGGATAGATGAAATACTTGACAGCCTCAGAACAGCAAAATACTCATCGACCCTAGATTTAGCAAAAAGCTATTACCAAGCCTTTTAGACGAAGAGGATCACAAAAGTTAGTAGTTAGATGTTCCATAGATCATCTGAATGATTCTTTTATAGAAATGATGTGGAATGGGTCAGTTTATAGGATATGTATACATGAGTAGTGTTAACATTAATGAACACGCAATCATTTCATTCCTACTCAAGCAACAAAACAAACTACTACTTCAGTAGTTAAAACTTCCGGGCTGAGAGGCCGTGGTCGAACAGTAGAACTTCTTCTCCCTGACGTTTCGTTGCCAGCTGCGGACAACATCTTCCGAGGCGAGTCTACGACTGGCTACCAAGCCACGGAGGTCCTGTATATATAGAGCGGGTAGAGGGCACCACCACTCGTCACGTGATGTCAACAGTAAAAACTATCTCTGACTGGCGTCATTACTCTCGATCGAAGGTAAAAAAAGTTTGATAATCTACAGAGGAATAGACAGGAAACGCCGGTAATAGACAACTCCCGAACGGTTGTAAATTTGTCCGGAAAAGAATTATCGAGGGATGAAATTTCTGTTCTCTCAAAAGGAGGAAACTTTGCAATTACTCCAATGAAGGTTCCAACGGAAGATATTGTAGCTAATATAGAGGCGGGGATTCGGTTGTTACCATCACACATTGCGGATGAAGTTAGGATGGAGACAGCAAGGATATTACGTAAAGCTAAGCCACCTAGCAGTAATTTGTCCCAAGGAGAAAAGAAGGCATTATGGGAGATTAATAAGGACAGGAGTATTATTGTACTTTCCGCTGACAAGGGAAACGCTACAGTGTTGATGAAGAATGAGGATTACCACAGGAAGATCGACGATCTTTTGGATCCTACCATTTACAGGAAGCTGAACAAAGATCCTACAACAAAAGTGTTGACAGCTACTAACCAACTAATAAAAAAGTCTTCTATTCCTGCAGCAGATAAAAAAGATCTTTGTAAAACGGAAGCATTCCCTCCTAGATTATATGGGTTACCTAAGGTACATAAACCAAATGTCCCTCTTAGGCCGATTTTGAGTGCTATAGGATCCCCTACTCAAGAGTTGGCTAGATATCTTGCCTCATTGCTACAACCGTTTATCGGAAAGACTGATCATCATATTAAGAACTCCATGCACTTCATCGAAAAACTGAAGGGGATTACTATAAGCCCCAGTGATATCCTTGTTAGCTTTGATGTTGTATCCTTGTTTACTATGGTTCCGGTGAACGAAACTCTGGCTTACATATCTGACATATTTCCTACTGATATAGTAGCCTTGTTCCGGCACTGCCTATCTACGACTTATTTCCAGTATAATAATGAGTTCTATGAACAAATTGATGGAGTGGCTATGGGTAGCCCCCTAAGTCCAGTCGCTGCTAATATTTTTATGGAATTTTTTTGAGCAACAGGCACTTCAGTCAGCCAGAAAAAGTCCTTTGAAGTGGTATCGGTATGTGGACGATACTTTTGTGATATGGAATCACGGAGAAGAGCAACTGAACGAATTTCTGAAGCGTTTGAACAGCATTAATTCAAAAATTCAATTTACCATGGAGACAGAGAGTAATGGACAGATTAATTTTCTGGACGTTTCAGTAATTAAACGAGCAGATGGTACTCTTGGTCACAAAGTATACAGAAAAGATACACATACCGACCGTTATCTTCATAAGAGTTCAAATCATCACCCCAGGCAGAAGAGAGGTGTCATCAAAACACTGGTGGACAGGGCCAATAGAATTTGTGAGCCAGCGTATTTACAAGAGGAACTAAATCATTTGCGGACAGTTTTTCGGAAAAATAGATATACTGATAAGGAGATAGATCGTGCACTCCACCCTAGAAAGAAAATGTCCGAAAACTTGCAAAAACAACAACCTTCAGCAGGGAAAGTTTTTCTTCCTTACATCCATAATATTACGGACCGTATCGGAAAAGTGCTAGCCAAGTTTAGAATTGAAACAATCTACAGACCAACTAAGAAGATTAGTGAATGTTTAAGATCGGCGAAGGATGCACGACACCCTTTAGCTACTCCGGGTGTTTACAAAATTCCGTGTAGTTTGTGGGAAAGTTTACATTGGAACAACTAAAAGAAGTGTCAATACTCGCCTGACTGAACACATGAGGAACTGCCGATTGGGACACACGGATAAGTCAGCTGTAGCAGAACATGTTTTCGAAGACGGAGACCATGAGATAAAATTTAGCGAGACAAGCGTGCTAGCTAAGACATCGCATTATCATGCACGTATGTATAGAGAGGCGATAGAGATTTTTAAACACCACAATAATTTTAACAAGAAAGAAGAAGGTTTGAAGTTAGATAAAATAAGGCGATCAACCTTGCATCAAAGATGTGACAATTGATTACCTTCGATCGAGAGTAATGACGCCAGTCAGAGATAGTTTTACTGTTGACATCACGTGACGAGTGGTGGTGCCCTCTACCCGCTCTATATATACAGGACCTCCGCGGCTTGGTAGCCAGTCGTAGACTCGCCTCGGAAGATGTTGTCCGCAGCTGGCAACGAAACGTCAGGGAGAAGAAGTTCTACTGTTCGACCATGGCCTCTCAGCCCGGAAGTTTTAACTACTGACGATGCCGGCCGTGAAAGCCTACACGCTATGAAACTACTACTTATTTACTGGCTACCAGTTTTTATGCACACATTCATCAGTGGAATAGAAGGAATTGTCCATGAGAAATGGTTTTAAAGTAGATTTAAAACTTGCTTCTTTACCTGTCAGAGTTTTATGTTATTGGACAATTGACCAAAAATTTTTATTGCTGCATATTGAACTACTCTCTGAGCCAGTGACAGCTTTAACAATGGGTAATAAAGGACAATTTTCACTCTAATGTTGTAGGCATGTACATCACTGTTCTTCTCAAATTGTGATGGATTTTTTATGATGAATTTCATTAGTGAAAGTATGTATCGTGGTGGCACAGTTAAAATGCCTAGCTCCTTGAAGAGAAGCCTACAACATGACGTACATGGGTGAACACCACATATTGTTCTTACTGCCCGTTTTTGTGCAATCAATACTTTATTTCTAATTGATGAGTTAACTCAGAAAATTATTCTGTATGATATTACTGACTGAAAATATGCAAAATATGTCAGGAGGTTGATACATTTGTTTCCCAGATCAGCAACTTTATGAAGAGCAAAAGTAGCTGAACTTAATTGTTCGAGACGCTTAGTAATATGCTTCTTCCAGTTCAAGTTTTCGTCAATATGTACACTCAAAAATTTAGAACATTCTACCCTACTTAGAGTGTCCCACTCATGTGCTACATCAATTGTTGGTATGATTCTATTTGTTGCACAGAACTGAATGTTGCATGTGTTTACAAAATTTAGGGAGGGACCATTTTCAGAGAACCACTTAATAATTCTTAAAATTGAACCCTCTGGGACTCCCT
The DNA here is from genome assembly GCF_023897955.1 of Schistocerca gregaria. NCBI lineage: Eukaryota > Metazoa > Arthropoda > Insecta > Orthoptera > Acrididae > Schistocerca > Schistocerca gregaria. The sequence goes on from NC_064931.1 coordinate 803,383,172, forward strand.
TTGTGATTCTACCCCAGTCACTAAAATTTTCTACCTTCCAGACATTGTCTCAACTGTTCAGCATTTTTGCAGTCCGTCTGTGAAGTACGATTCAAACCAGCTTTGAGTAAAGCCATCAGTTTCGTAAAACTTGAATTTTTGTAAGAATGTACCATGAGCTACACAGTCAAAGGCCTGGAGAGGGGGAGAGGAAGGGGGGGAACCAGGCGATATATTATTTAAGGCTTGTACCATTTGATGAGTGAATGTATAAACAGCATTCTCAGTCACACAACGTTTCTGGAAACCAAACTGTGATACGTTAAATAAATTGTTTCTACTTCAGTGTGCATCTACTCGAGTACATTACTTTTTGAATATTTTGGAAAAATATGTCAATAAGGAAACTGGATGATAACTGTTTAAGTCTGTTTGTCATCTTTCTTATGAAGTGGTTTGTCTGGAAAAATTCCCCATGCCAGTGATGCACTGCACATCACTAAGGAAATTACTTATTAAGGTGGAACAACTTTTTAGAGTTTGAAATTACGCTCTACCCTGCAAGAGTTATCGATTTTTAGAATCGTATTAATTTCAGCGAAGGATGTTGGTGTTACTTCTAACTGCCTGAAGTTTTGTAGGATGACATTTTAGTATCTTCTCTTGCCTCTTCAACTGAACCATTTAATCCTGTATTTTCTCCTATGTTTAGAAAGTGTTTGTTCGAAGTACTTGCGACTTGTGAATTATCAGCCACAACATTTCCATTTAGTTTAACTGTTATGGGATCTTGTACACTGACTGGCTGTAATGTCTGACAATGTCCCTTACAGTTTTAATCTTACTATTTGCATTCTTTATTGACCTTCCTTAAAATACTACAGTATTTTTTGTAGTATGCAGGTAATGTTGGATTTGACTTTGGCCTTTACATGGCTTTACCTCTTCCTCTTCCATGAGATTTTAATTCCCTATCCACAGCCCACTTTTTTTAATGTATCTTTTGGATAATTTTACTTTCAAACATTGACCCAGGTTGTAAGGTGCCATAATGTTTATTTCCATTAATTGTGCAACATTCTCAGATAGTCCATTAGCAATTGGGTACACATTCATTGTTTCAGCCTGCGTACGGCCTATACAAATGTTATAAATCAGTGTCCTACTATTTTGTTGGAAAACACCCAAATAATAATTCTAGTTCATTTTTCCTGTCCATATCCTTTAAGGAATATACATTCAAATCTCCACGATCTACTAACTGCCTCTTCTTGTCAGGCAGATAGCTCAACAATGTATCTAGATTTCTCATAAACAGTTGAAAATTTCCTAGAGAAGAGCTGTAGACTGTTGCAATTATCAGAGTAGTATTCGACAGTAACAGCTCACAAGCACATGCTTCTAGATTCTGATCAACACAAAAACTATTTGTTCCAATATTTTTTTTTTTTTTATTACTTTGTGTCCTACTTTCAAATATGTTGCAACTCCTTCATTTTCCATGTTAACTCGACACAGAAAGTCTATAGTTCTCGATACTTAACTTCTTCATCCCTGTGGTAACATGGTGTTGAGAGAGGCACAGAACATCTAACCCTTCAGAATTTACCTAATCTTCTAGACACAGAATAGCTCATCTATCTTGTTTTTCAAACCTCTAATGTTGTGATGAGAGACATTAATTTTATTTTTCTAGAAACTGTTACATGTATTACTGTCTTGCACAGCCCTAATTTCTTACAGTATTGTCTGTAGCCCAATTTGAATATCTTTTTAAGTGCCCCTTGATTCCAGTAATCACTGTGTGCTTGTGGGCCATTTACATTTTCTGCAACATGCTCAGGTAATCTTCCCTTCCCCCTCCTATTTAGGAACTGTTTCAGTACACCTAATAGGCATTACAAATACAAATGAGTGTCAACTAACATTAAAACAGACCCAAGTACATTTCAGAAATTGATGAACTTTGTTTTGTCAGGGCGACAAGGCGTCAAATTGTTCATCTACTTGGATAATGTTATGACATTTGGCTCCTCCTCAGAGGGACACAATGTGTGGCTAAAATAAGTGTTTAAAAGGCTTAGACCCTACAATCTAAAGCAACAGGTTGACAAATGTGAAATGCGAAAAGAAGTGTGCTATTTGGGGCATATCCAACAGGATTTCGAAGCGATAAAGTATCCAAAGCCTAAAACCAAAAAGCAACTGAAGGTTTTCTTAGGTCTAGTCAGATATTGTAAGTGCATCGTAAGTAACTTCAACACAATCGCAAAGTTGGTACATGAATTGTTAAAGAAAGAAGTACCTTATACCTGGAGTGTTGTGCATGAAAATACCTTTCAGCATTTGAAAAGAGAAGCTGGTCAAGTCCACCACTACTGCAGTATCTGGACTTCATAATCACCACCAACACCAGTCAGACTTCTATTGGGACTGCTGTAAGTTGAGGAAAGATCAGAAGCAACCTACATGTCCTATACGCCTTGAAGATGCCAAATAAAGGGGGAAAAGGGTATTACTATTGACAAGGAGATAATAGACATTTGTTTGGCAGTCAAATATTTTACACTATCTTCTTTAGCAGCAAGTTTGTTATGTACCGATCAAAAACTCCTAATCTGGGTAGGTAGCATATGAGGTCCATTGTCCAGATTAATGAAATTTATACTAAAGTTGAGGGAGTATGATTACTAGATAACGTATAAGAGTGACATATGAAATCAAGTGGGTGATGCACTCCTGAGAGTGAAAAGAACCAGGATGGGTGGCGTGTGACCAGAAAGCAATGGTAGCATAGGCCAGGGGGCAGTCGAAGAGGAAACAGATACACATGTCAGGGACCCCACAGACAGGTGATGACAATGTTGCTGATGCATGAGACCGCTGATCAGAGACCAATGGAAGACTTAAGTGAACAATAAAAAGCAGTGGTACTAAAAACGGTATCATGATTCCCAAGTGGAACGTCACCAAGGCATTCGGAGAACATATGAACCCCTAAAAAAGTACTGAGTGTTAAGTGGTATGGAAAGAATACATAAGAATATATGTGGAAATGTGAAAGCTATCAAAAGAAGAAACTCATCAGGCAACACATAAAGATGCCTCTAAGAAATCACTAAGACTCTGAAACATATTGCAGTGGTTGAAATTACCGCTTCAGTTGTAAATTTACAACTGAAGTGGTATTTTCAACCTCTGCTATAATGCTCAGCTGTGGATGTTCTGCCAACAGGATTGATTGTCTGAAACATATATTTGAGAGATGTGATATTGGTTTGGTAGGTCCCTTGAACAAGAGACACTGAAGAAACATGTACAGGATGTTTCAAAAAGAATATTTGTATTTCAAATGGATATATTTATTAAACTGTAAGACATATAACTATGAGACTTGGGACACACATTTACGAATCTCTGAAGTTTAGATTACAGATGTTGAACATGCCCTCCACCAGTGACATGATCAATATCACACCGATGCTCAAATTCTTCCCATTTTTGAAAAACTGTCCCAGTAACAACAGCCACATCAAATGCTCAAGCTCACCAACAGCCAAACTTCGAATTGCAAGCAAGAGATTTCCCGAGTATGCAACCACACAGGGCAACTATGCCCACTCCCACTGCCCACTCTGCGTCTGTGGTACCCCCTCTGACCACGCAGGAGATGAGCCTCCCCCCAGCCCAATCTGCACTTCCCCCCACCCACACTACAGGCTTCACCCGGACCACCAGTTCCAGAACAGGCAACTGTAACAACAAATGATACTGCAGCCCCAGGTGGGGCCAAGCACAGACAGCAATCTCGGAAGTTTTCTGAGGGAACCCGGAGAAGTGGGGAAGCTGTTTGCAAGGCTCAAAATGGGAACAGTAGTACAAAAAGTTAGAGAAACCATAGCGGTGGTCCGAGCCACGAAAGATAGATATGCAAAAATGCTAGTAATCGCTGAAGCAACTAAGACACTCTTCTTTAAAGAACCGTAATGGTACAAAAGAGTTCAAAATGGAATGCCAACAGCATATCCTCAAAGAACCCACAGTTATAATCTTTCCTAGACCGGCACACCATAGATATAGCCTGCATTCAGGAGTCACATCTAACGCCAACCGATCTTTTGAGGGTGCGAAACTATTCTGTGCATGACGTCAACTGGCAAGACCGTGAAGACGGAGGAGTCGCCATCCTTGTGAAGCAGAAGATTTGTCACCAGGCAATCGATACGCTAAACTTGGCCACGGTAGAGGTGGCCGATATAGAGTTAATAGTTGGCAGTCAAATAGTTAAAATATTGTCAGCATATAAACCTGTGCATAGTAATTTCAGCGAGCTGGACCTTCAGAATTTGATAGACATCGGCGAAAGTGTCATAATAGCAGGGGACTTGAACTCTAAAAGTGTGGACTGGGGGTGCAGCACCATAAATGCTGGCAGTTGGAGTTTGAGAAGGTTTGTTGAGAGCAATCCCCAAGTGGGAATAATTGCTCCCGACGAGCGTACTCAAATCCCCCACAACCCTGACCATGCACCAGAAATCCTGGATAACTTCCTGTTCAAGGGCCTGCCTTGGGGGGCTGTGCCAACAGTCCATTACGAGCTGGACTCAGACCACAACGTGGTTATCCTGGGATGTGTCAATGTTGAAGACACAATCCGGAGGATGGCAAACACAATGTATCAAAGTAAATGCAAACAATATACCGCCTTGGTAGGACAACACCTGGTGGATATTCCGCAAATGCGGAACGAAAGGGAGGTGGACACAGCAGTAGAGTATTTCACAAACATCCTCCAGACCTGTGCTCGAGAGACAAGCACCAAGTTAGCCACCGAGCCTGGCGCCAGGGACCTGCCCCCTGATATCTGGGAGCTGATAGTCACTATGTGGCACATAAGTAGGGATTGGCAACACTACTGCAATCCTGTCGATCATCGCTTGCTTAGGCGGGTTGAATCCCAGGTAAAGGAAAGACTGATAGAGCACAGAGGCCTCTACTGGGAAGAGAGACTCAGGAATGCAGAACAGGACATGATCGAAATACGGGAAATCACAAAAGCACAGAAGGCTACACCCAGGGTAGAAAGGCCATTCTGAGGTCCAAATGGGCTAGTATGTGATGACTAGGATAAGGCAGAATTACTGGCAACATCGCTAGAGTCACAATTTCATACTCACGTCATCGAAGAAGACAAGAGTGACAAGCAGGAAGAAGTAATAAATGGACAAGTGGCTCAATTGAGGCAAGAGAGGCCAAATACAGAATTTACTCCTCTTTCCGAGCGACTAGTGTGTGCCTACATCAGACACTTACGGAATAATAAATCCCCCGTGTCCCTACCTGAAACTCCGGCCCCCCAACACAATCACCTACCTCATCAATCTATACAACCAGTGCCTTTCCCTAACCTACTTCCCAAAAGCCTGGAAAACTGCTCAGGTTGTAACTCTACCTAAACCCAATAAGAACCTTATCCTTCCACAAAGCTATCGACCCATCTCCCTCCTGTACTTTCTAGGGAAAGTACTGAAGTGCCTGATCCTCAGTGCCCTATCTGAATTCCTACGAGACAATAACACAATCATACCTGAGGCGTTTGCATTCTGCCCTGGACACAGCACCATCCATCAATCCCTGTGTCTTGTGGAACACACATGCAGGGTGAGAGATTGGAAACACAGCACAGGAGCAGTCTTTCTCGATATCGAGAAAGCATTCAACAAAGTCTGGCATGATGGCTTAGTGTACAAGTTATCCCAGTTAGGCATTCCAGGACATATCATCAGCATGATTGACTCATTTCTGATGGGAAGGCAATATCGTGTCAGATGCGGCAAACATGTAAGCACAATCAGGGACGCTGTGGCAGAAGTTCCGCAGGGCTCAGTTCTTGGCCCCATATTATACTCACTATACACCAATGATGTGCCAAAGTTGGCAGGCAGTGAGATAGCACTGTATGCCGATGATACGGCAGTTACCTCTATTTCATAGCTACAGGAGCACTTGGATGAAATCGTGAAGTGGTGTAATATTTGGAAAATAAAAATCAATTCTGGAAAGTCCATAGCAATTATGTTTATGAGGAACTCCCCCCCCCCCCCCCCCCCCAAAATAGACAGATTTCTGTAGCTGCCAAGGAAACAGAGTGGAGCAACTCAGCTACATATCTCGGCCTTTACCGGACAAATGCTTAACCTTCGCAAGCAGAGAGACAGAACCAGAAGTAAAGGCATGCTGCTTTTATCCAACTATACCCACTCTTAAAAAGGTGGAGGACTTCGCATAGAAATGAAACTAAGACCATACAGGATCGGATCGGAAGTTTGGTCTATGGTAGCAGACTGACATCTACAAAAAATTCAGAAGAATCCTCCTCATAATCGCCAATGCAGACAGCTACACACATACACACACACACACACACACACACACACACATATTAAGGACCTCTTAGAAGAACCATCCATCTACACCTACTTTAAAAGAAAATCAGAAAAACTCTATGAAAGGCACCCACCGCACCCCACCAACTAATTCAACAGTTAGGAACCCATTATCCAGATGCTTCAGAGAAGCGACCAGTCTCAACACTAACCCGAGAATTTAGGGCATAACAGTTACAGACAAAACAGCCATACATGCAAACAAGATTTCGATAAAATACAAAAGCTATTCTTCTAAATATCATTCAGCCATATTAGAAGTCAGATGTGCATAGCCCTGTGGTGCTTTGGTGGAATATAAATATAGATAAGCTATCCTCCTACTACATCACATGTGATGAACTGCTCCTATGATGTTCAACAAAACAACTTCATACAGGGGGAAGAGACTGCCACCCTGAAGTCCAAACACCGTTTCACAAGAAGGCGTGTACAGAATGAAAGAGCACATATTCAAGAAGCTGACCCATCAGGAAAAGCTAGCTAGCACTTCTGAAGGGTGAAGTTGTGTAACATTATAGCTCCAACTAGCTTCCTGCAGGGACTGACTCAACAAGAAAATCAGAATAAATGAAGTCAGCAACACCCAGTGGTGACACCCAGCTGCTACAGCCAGTTATCCCTTCTGGGGTTGCGGTACTGCTGTTGGATGAATACTGGATAGCAGACACTCATCAATTCCCGCATCACTCTTAGATGTTCTAAGATGCTTACTGAAGTTCTCTATATGTAATCGTATCACAGTGTGTACATGGTGCTGAGCACCACCATCTTCAGCAACTGTTAACTTTGAAGTGAAGACCATTGCCATGACAGAAGAAACATCTATTCACCTCCCAAAGACTTCATCTCCAGTAACTGCAGGCATCTGACTGAACTCGGGACTACGTGATGACAACTTGGTGCCTTTGCACAGCTGGGTCACCTGCCAAGCGACTATCTTCTGCTGGTGACCTCCTCCCTCGTGGGTTGCACATTTCAGACTGGACTGGGGCTGCACACTACTTCTGTTGCTGTTCACTGGTTTCTGAGGATCTTCATTGTTGCTGATCTCCATCTAGTGGCCAGCTGCACCTGACACACATACATGGCAGCTTCCTTGATGCTCATGCCCGGTGCTGCTACGGCATGCTGTGTCCTGAGCCAGCCATTTACATCACTCAAGGGCAATAGTCACCCACCTACTGCAATCCAGTCCCTCTATCAAAATGGGTAAAGGACTACTGTGAACATGTATATTTCATTAATGGTTTGCAGAGTGGTTGCCATCACCACCACCTTTACAACCCATATCCAGGCAAGTATGTAGCACTTTTTTCTGATCTTCAACCAGCTGATCACTCTTATCAATGTTGGGGGCAACCTCCAGCCCCAACATTCTAGTGTCCGAAGTGTCTGGCACCACAAAAATAAGAGCTGATACACAGCAAAATATGAAAATGGTACCAACAGATTGTGGAAGAGAAAGGCAATTTTTGTCACTGTTAATGAACAACTTAGACAGCTTACAAGTATTTCCAATGAATTAGATTGGGAATAGGGTATGTCAATACTGGCAGTGGTAAGTGGTCAAAAGTGTAATCTATAACCTCATCTGATGAACCCAGTTCAGATTGTGAAGTTCTTAGAACTGATCAAAAACAGCATTAAGGACAAGACATTCCCTGTAGTCCTTACATTACCAACTGATCAGAAGTACTGACCTGGATGTTTTCACTATGGAGAACCTCTTAAGCTGTGTGTTTAAACATCCTTTTAGTAGAAGATAAGGTATTTAACTTGTACAGAATACCATCACTGCCCTTGAAAGTTGACATAACAAAGCATTTGTTTATGTACATTGCGCCAGAAAAGAGGCTACTACTAATCGATGATGCAAAATGGCAGTATTCAAAACTAGATTAGTGAGTAACTACAGTGCAAAATAGATCTGACTCTCAGGATCTTTTATCAAGTATTTATACTTTTACTCATGTATGACCATGAGATGTGTGAGGCCAAGACACTGTAACCAGTCTGAGAAGTTCCAATGGATTTTGTGCAGAAGGTAATTGTATTAAACAATAGTCTGTAGACACCACCAAGCAATACTGAATGGCTGTTTGTTGCCCTGATGGATGAAGGCATTACTATCATCTGTCATGGAGCTAAGTCCACCGATATCGTGCTTCGAGGCATAGTGCTGCATTAGTAAAGATACATGCATCAACCTAACATCGCATTGGTCTAGGATGTGCTGATTTATCCCAGGAAAATCATGTCATGAATAAAGATTTTCTGTTGATGTTTGCGCTGGTGTTGTTGGTGACTGTTTGTCAGGGCCTTATGTTCTTCCACCCAGGCTGAATGGAGAACTTACCTTGCTTTCTAAGAGAATATTCTATCTATCCTGCTTGAACATGTTCCTTTATGTGCGTGACAAAACATGTACTTCATGCACGATGGAGTGCCTCATTTCACTGCTAATGTTTGTAGGATTCTAAATGAAAGATTCCATAACAGATGGAGAGTTAGAAGTGAACAAATTTCTTGGCCTCTATGCTCTTCAGACCTGAATCAACTAAAACTTTTATTTATGGGGGCATTTGAAAGCTCTTGTGTATGGAATGCCAGTACACAGTATACAGTTTCTACAGGCCCATACTGTGGAAGGCTGTGAAACTGTATGTAATACTCCAAGAATACATCAGAGCATCAGGGATTCTATACAATGGTAGGTTTATGCTTATATCCTTGCTAATGGAGCACAGTTTGAACATTTCATTTAGGAATGTGTTTCACACTGTAAGAAATAGGGTACACTGAACATTTCATATAATGCTGGTACTTCCTGTCTCTGTGTGTTTACCGTGATTAATGCGATTATGAAGAGAAGTAGAAAATAAGCTCTTAACATGGAAACAAAACATTTCTGTACCAATGTTCAGATGACATATTTTCTTCCTCTCTGTGCGATGAACGTTTCCTGAAAGTTTGGGCAGGGTTTCTTGTTACACCCTGTATATCACACAGCAGCCATGTCACCCATTTCATACACCCACATTTAGCCAATTCCCAGTGGCACTGTCTCACATGAGACCACAGTCAAGTATGTGTCTGACCAAAGCCCTTCCTGTGGCATTCTCTTTGTATTCTGTAAGCATAGACTCTGGCTACAGTAATTTTCTTTTAGGTGTTTCATTGTCTTTTAGGTGTTGCATTGTCCACATATGCAACACCTGCCTCCCTCCGCCTCCTGGGGGAAAATTTTTTTACATAAATTTTACACAGGTTCTGTTTCATTTTCTGAAAGGAATACCTAACTGTTTTACAAAGATGAATGCACCCTATCATGATTACTTTACAGTAATTAACACTTCCTACCCTGATTACAGTTCTGGCACCTGAAATGAATAAATGTTAAAAGTAACACTTAGGTGCTGTGCTTAGGAGGCATACAGGATCTATCACAGATTCTCTTCACTGTGTCTCAATTTTCTTTGAGTAGGACGATATCTCACTACATCCCTATCTGGGCACTGATTTATGATAGTTCTCGTAACACATTTCTTCCCCACATCAATTGTCACCCATTGTCTTCAAGACATACACTGATGGAAAAAAAAGTTCACCAAAGTGTAATTAATGTACAATTACAAAACTTCTGAAATACACTTGTCTAGGCAACGTATTTAATTGATTAAAATTGTAAGATCGCACATTGACGTAAGCGCGAAAAAGCCATTGTAAATGTGAAATGCTGGCACATTAAAAACCTGTGAAACCACCAGAATGTTGAACATAAGTATGCAAACGTGCATTCATTGTGTTGCACAGGTGACAGATGTGAGCTTGTGAGATGGAGTTCCATGCCTGTTGCACTCGGTTGGTCTGTACAGGGAAGGTTAATGCCATTTGTGGATGACATTGGAGTCGTCGTCTAATGATATCCCACATGTCAACTGGAGATAGGAGAGCATGCCAAGGCATCATGTAGACACTCTGTGGAGTATATTGGGTTACAAAAGTGGTATGTGAATGTGTGTTATCCCGTTTGAAAACACCCCATAGAATGCTGTTCATGAATCACAGCATGACAGGTAGAATCACTAGATTGACATACAAGTTTGCAGTCAGGGTGCACGAGAGTGCTCCTGCAGTCATATGAAATCACATCCTGGATCAAAACTCCAGGTGTAGATCCAGTGTGTATAGCATGCAGATAGGTTGGTTGCACGCCATCAACTGGCCTACTCCTAACCAACACACAGCAACCACTGGCACCGAGGCAGAACCAGCTTTCATCAGAAAACACAACAGACCTCCACCCTGCCCTCCAACGAGCTCTCACGTGACACCACTGAAGTCACAAATGGTGGTGGTTTGGGGTCAGTGGACTGCACATTACAGGGCATCTGGCACAGAGCAGTCCTTCAAGTAACAGATTTGTAACAGTTCGTTGTGTCACTGTGATGCCACTACTACTGCATATGCAGTATGATGCACAAGTGCCGTACACCACACACGATCACCTTATCTCTCTCTGTGGTGCCACATGACCATCCACAGTCCTATCTTCTTGCAGTATCACAGAAGGAACATCCAGCTTCTCATAGCCCCATTAAATGACCTAGTTAAAACTCAGTGAGGTGTTGATAATGGTTTCTGTTGCATTAAAGACATTCTTGATTAACACCAATTCACCATGTCCATTCTCAAAGGTATAGTTGCGCAACCAGTGTTATTCTTATTCAATTGGTGTGAAATCTTAATAGACATCATCTTTCAGATGTATAAACATACATACCATCTTCTGTTTACGTTGCACAACACCTTCTTGTTGTGATTTTCTTTTTCCGTAAATGTATTTAAAACAGCCTCTATGACACTTACAATATTTACAGAGATAAAATATAATTGTGATTGCTACGGTAGGGCCCATGTAACTGCAGAATGAGAAATGATGTATTCAGAAGTTGCTTAAGGTTCTTCTCTCCTGATACTTAGTTTAGTTTTTCAGTTTACTGAGGTTATATCCTAAGCTGTTAACTCATCAAACTGCCTAACTGCATAATGTTTTGGCAAGTTCAGCTTCAGTTCACCAGTATTCTTTCTTTCATTACTTCCTACACAGCATAGAACATGGCATCTGGCATGACGTCTCCACTTGTCGTTCAGTTCACAATTGTACATCATGTACTATGATCAACATGAATATCTTAACACGCTGCATACACCTGCTTATTTTTGACACGCGGAAATAATGCAGTAATTTAATATGTTTGACAGCGCAAATGGTGGTCAAGCGACAGTCACTGAAACAATGAAATTTTTAAAAGGTTACATAACAAGTTTTGACACACTGAGTTGTCATTTTCAAATGTAATCACAAACATGGAAACTTCATTAATAACTGCAACCACATTTCTTTAAAATATTATGAGAAACACACTAAAACCAGTAAACTGAAGCAAAGGCAGCAGAAACAGGTCACAAGATATCCTGACAATTTTTGGTTGATCAGTCATTTCAGTTTTGGGCTTGCGGCACATTATAAGACTCTGGTGAGGCAATGATAACTAATTATCTCATGGCAGTTTTCACCATGATGTTAGTTAAATGCATGTATTTTTTCATTTTTAAGACATGTGAGCCTTTGTTTGCAAAATGATCGTTGCATCACAGCAGCATGTAATGCAAGAGTATCCAATACCTTTCATACTGATGCAGATTTCATCTACACTGCATTAAGATATGAAATAATGGAGCAACCAAAAATTGTTATGACATCTTGTGACCTGTTTCTGCTGCCTTTGCTTCAGTTTATTGGTTTTGTTGTATTTCTTGTAATATTTGCAACAAGTGTCGTTTCAATTATTAATGCAGTTTTCCAGGTTTGGGATTACATTTGAAAGTGTCAAAAACTAGTTATGTAACCTTTTAAAAATTTCATTGTTTTAGTGACTGTGGCTTGACTAGCACTTATGGTGTCGAATCAACATTTAAAATTTCATTCAGTCACACTCCTTGATGACAGTTATATTGAAATACAAAATGTAGTAATTATAATCTTGCACAGAAGTGCACTAGGTGCCTGAAGCTAGTAAAGAAATAAAATTTCTTTTGTGCAACAGCTTGCTGATTTTTTCAACAAACTTGGCTTTGTGTATAGTCTTTGACAGCAGCTTTGCAAAGTGTACAGACAGAAGTCATGTACTTTCAAGTGTTTCATTCAAACAAGCATTAAAATAATTTGTTGTTCATGGTTTTCTGTCTTCATTTGTTTCTAATTCCTTGACCAAGTTGAATAATTCCTCAAAATATTCGATTATCCATCACCGCAGTTAGCTAACTGAATGGACCCTCCCAAGATGTGTGTGTCTAGACTGCTCCCTGTACGTGACACATTGGCAAGGGATGGGTCAGCGGTCACTCAGCACTGTGTGGTCCTCAGTAGAGTCAGTATACATATCCACTTATTGGTACAGCATAACACTGTTTGTATTTATTCTTTGTTTGTCATAATGATTTTTCATACAATACTGACACAACCATTAAACTGTTCAGAATGAAGCATCTCCAACTAACATTGTGCAGATATTAGATTCAATTTGCACTTCCTGCCTTTATTTATTCGTAAACAAAGACTCCAAGACTTTCCCATTCCTAATACCATACACAGTATGAGACGAGACTCAAGTGTTTATGATGGTCATGAACACTGATGACATGAAATACCAAGTCTTTCCAGAACACATGCATTAATCGTTTGGCCTCTCTCTACATCGAGGTAGGTTTCCCTTCGAGACAGGGACCTGCCACCTCAGGCTACCACCGCAGATGTCAGACAAATGCCACACTTCCAAGCAAGTCACGTACACTCAACTCAACTGCCAAAACAGAATACTTGAGAGAATAACAGACATTTATAAGGCAAGAGGACACAGTGTTAGTGTTTTTAGTAATAGAAGTCTTAGACACGCCATATATATATCTGCAGAGAAGAAAAAGATTGTCTGACAATCCACAAGAAATCAGCTGTCACAGCAGTAACATTCGTGTCAGGAAAGAGAATGTAGGCGACATGCAGGCTGAAGACTGTCCAACAGCCATAACAAAAAAACAAAACACAAATGAAGTGACCAGCTTTAATGGTCTAGTTGGACAGGTGTATCCCTCTCCCCCTTTTTTCTTCCTTGTCTCTCTGAGTTGATTGTGGGTACCACATTTGTATGGGTTTTTCTATCTACTTAATTTATACATTTGTCTTACACTTTTTTTCATGTTCCACTGAACATAAAAATAAATTGTAATACAGTTGTATGGAAATACTGGAATGATTACCGGGACAAATAGAAGTATCTATGGACAACATTTGGCAACATGCTGGAAATCACAAAGAATGGAAAACATGAAGAACCAACTAGAGCCTGTTTTATCCACATGATTGGCAAGGACTACAGTCCTTAGGTGCTTCTGTTATACCAGGATGTATTCATGTCATTTACCAATGGAATTTCTTGCAGGCATTAAAAGCCATTATAGACCATGAAGAAACAAGGGCTCCAGCATCACAAATCAGCTCAACAAGCTCCTGAACAGTGATTGATCTGATCAGTTATTCACCAACAGGGAAACTATATTCCATTTCAATAAATAAGTTTCATTCAATACCACACTTATTTAAAACTGTTCAATAGCCATAAGTATCACAAGTAGCCAAGGTAAAAGTACATGACACATTGACATGGCAGTCATAATTCACTCTTAAGTGTGCAATACTCCAGCACTCCACAGCAAGCAATTATCCATCTATCCGTAAGTACTGGTGTGACAAAGATGAAGTACTGGCTTTTCTGTGTCAGCTTTTGGATGACTACAAATATGGAGTGAAGATAAAGCAAACTACATGAAGCAAAGTGGAACACTGCATTCACAGTACAGATCACACAGAATGTCTCAATTGAGTGACAAGGTCGTGGACACGATGCGAAATGGAATCATTCAACAATCGGATATGCTCTTGTCCTCTCTTCTCCTCCTCCCGTACAAGAAAGGTGAGTATGGAGTTTCTGAATCACCTACCACAGAACATCTTCACTAAAACCAATGTCTGTCTATTGCACTGAAACAATGACAACTTTGATTGTTTGAAAAGAGTAAATATTTTTGGAATACAGATACAGAATACTTACTGGCAAATTTAAGTTGAGAAACCTGACCAGAAAAATACTGATTTCAAGACTTGATAGCATTATTGAATCCGAACTTGTGCAAGTTGGTTTATGCAAGACTCCAGCCCTCTCAAAACATGAAGGACGATCTGCTTTGACACCTCAGACAGCCAATGTATCTTCTATCTAGATAAAAATTCCCATTTTTTCCCTAAAAAATTTGAAGAGCATCTAACAAGAGGAGGGTCTGACTTGTGGGTCACATATTTTGATCAAGTTTTGCAAGGATGGTCTATAATGAAAATAAAAAGGTAAGTGTTTTCGCTTTTTGCTAGACACTGCCTAGTTTAAAAAAAAAATCCAAGTTGATGATAGAAAACCTTATTTTCAATGCTACACACACATCGAAAGATTGTCTAAAAACAAAGATTTTTTATTAATAAACGTAATATACAGTCCAAAATCAATAATCTTAAGAGTTAGTAATGTTTCTGTGTTTTCATTCTACATCTACATCTACATCTACATCTACATCCGTACTCCGCAAGCCACCTGACGGTGTGTGGCGGAGGGTACCCTGAGTACCTCTATCGGTTCTCCCTTCTATTCCAGTCTCGTATTGTACGTGGAAAGAAGGATTGTCGGTATGCTTCTGTGTGGGCTCTAATTTCTCTGATTTTATCCTCATGGTCTCTTCGCGAGATATACGTAGGAGGGAGCAATATACTGCTTGACTCTTCGGTGAAGGTATGTTCTCGAAACTTTAACAAAAGCCCGTACCGAGCTACTGAGCGTCTCTCCTGCAGAGTCTTCCACTGGAGTTTATCTATCATCTCCGTAACGCTTTCGCAATTACTAAATGATCCTGTAACGAAGCGCGCTGCTCTCCGTTGGATCTTCTCTATCTCTTCTATCAACCCTACCTGGTGCGGATCCCACACTGCTGAGCAGTATTCAAGCATTGGGCGAACAAGCGTACTGTAACCTACTTCCTTTGTTGTCGGATTGCATTTCCTTAGGATTCTTCCAATGAATCTCAGTCTGGCATCTGCTTTACCGACGATCAACTTCATATGATCATTCCATTTTAAATCACTCCTAATGCGTACTCCCAGATAATTTATGGAATTAACTGCTTCCAGTTGCTGACCTGCTATTTTGTAGCTAAATGATAAGGGACCTATCTTTCTATGTATTCGCATCACATTACACTTCGCTACATTGAGATTCAATTGCCATTCCGTGCACCATGCGTCAATTCGCTGCAGATCCTCCTGCATTTCAGTACAATTTTCCATTGTTGCAACCTTTCTGTAGCTAGAGTACCTGTCATTCTATGAGTCTAGTAGAGTGAGGTCAGTGGTCGGGTTTCCAAGTTTTAGACTACCAAACCGCTGGTCTGTGTTTGATTCTTGGTCATGACTTCTTTTCCATTTAATTTTTTTTAACATATCTGATAATATCCTGATAACGGGAATACCTTTATTTGCCTCTTTTTTAGGTAAAACATTAGGAGGTGTGATTAATAATTTGATTACTTATTTGATAAGTGTATGCAATGTATCAACAGTTATCTTCATCATGATAAATGATGTGCTACGATAGGAATTTCGTAGAGATGATGATGATGATCTGACCTCTGCTGTGAAATCAATGAAATGTGCCTCTTTTTGTCAATTGAGGGATGTTTACTTTTTCTGACACACAAAAAATTTCATTGCACGACTTCAAAATCATGTGACACAGCAGAGAATTACAAGATAGGTTGGACAATATCAAAATTCTGGTGTTGGTCCATAACCAGTATCCACGCCTGTCTTTCAAGATATGCTTTTCTGCCTTAGCACACACCCAAATTGATATCTGATAGATGTGCTTTTAGTAATGTGAATCAGATTTGTTTCCCACGAACAATGTACCAGAAAACATGTCAATGCAGAGAGATTTTGTTCACGTAATATTTTTGTTTTATCTGTTTGTAACAATTATTTTTGGCTTACTTTGTATCTGCATCAATAATTCTATGTCAGTTTGTAGTGTTCCTTATATAGTGTGTCGTATCTAGCAAGGAAATTCTTCTACTATGCTTACATATTTCAGTTACATGAACTTTTGAATGATGATGTTTAAATTGTGCTTGTGAACTTAAATAAGTACTGAAGTGATTGTTATATAATATACTATAAATGGCTTGGTCCATAATTTAGGAACATACGGTTAACTGTAAAAGATGTGGTGAAGCCCTGCAAGGTACAGAAGTAGCATGGCGGAGTGGAAAATGTGTGGCTGGTGCGCAAGTGGCAACTCGTCCTTCGTGATGAGCAAGGAGTCTGGGCTGAGCAGAGCTGTGGTTAACTTCTCGCTAGCAGTAGCAGATCACTGGGCTCATATTCCTGGAGTTTTTAGGCCAGAAGAGCTTAAGGGCAGTAGTTATGGGCCGAGTCCAACAGCATTGCTATGATTGCATCACTGCTAGGTTAATAGCCACTGCAAAATTATGCCACCAGTCCCACCAGCCTTCCACTAAATTGTTTATATTTGGCACTCTGTAAATGGAGCAGGTATTTGCAAAATTTTGTTTATTTTAATAATCATCATGGTGTTACTAGAAAAACTATCTTACACCCATGATTATACCAAATCACAAACGTGGACAGAAATCCTATCATAATGAATTTAATTCCACATGTCCTAATTTATTATGAGAAAGTGGTTAAACTTCAATTTAATGTTATGTTGTCATTTGCTCAGGCAATTACACTTTTGATTAGGTCAAAAGACTGCTTATGAAAGAACATTGTTATTTAAAGAGTTATAGTTTGTTTGCTCACTTAATTAATAATAAGGATACTTACAATTTCTCATACATACTGGTGTAGTTTTCTTAATGAGCATGGTTCTCCAAACCATGAAAGTTTAAGGGTCCTCATGTACTAGGCTACTTAGTTAATGAAGCAATGCAAAAGCTCCTTCAGAACCAGTGTAGTTAGATTTGCATTCTGTTTAATTGCTTCAAATTGAGTTTAGGAAAGAACCGTTTACTGTGTTATCTATTCCAATGCAAGTTGGTTAATGCACAGTGCATAGGCATAGAGACCCTGTGCTAAGCAATGAAGTAACGGAGTATGATCATTAGTAGACCCCTGATTTAAATTCAGAATCATTTCAAGCTTTTCCCTGTTCAGTACTGCTACTAGTTTCATGTGTGTTGGTATTTGGTTTTATAAACTGTTGCATCTACTTCATTTAATGTATGTGTTGTTGAGAGAAATATATTGCTGTTTAATATCTCATTGGCCATTTGCTTATCTGGCTTACTAGTTAGTAGCACATTTATCTGCAAGGTTAGGTAACTGTGCTGCAGTGTGAACAGATATAAGGAAAGAGTTTAGTGGGTGTGACAAGGAAGATTAGGTTAACCTTAGCACTGCCTTCTGCTTTATCATTTTGCTTCACGCAAGAATGCCTAATTAGGGTGGCAACCTGTTTTAATATGTAATGTTACAGCTTGCTTTTATGCAGGTTGTTGGCGACAGCTTCGCATAAAGAAACATGTTCAATAATCAGAGAGCCTTGAGAGGTAGCCCACCTTTGCATTCAAAGGTGATGACATGAGATCTCTGTAGGTACAATGATGTTCAAGGACATCACTACCTAGGACCTTTGACATGATCCAGAGTTTGCATACCATGGTATCTGCTAGAAAATCCTAGAAAATATTGAGCCTCCATTTTTTATGGGAAGGGAGCAGTGTTCATATACCAGGGTATGTGCTCACCTCCAGATTTTATTTTTATCCATATCTAAGGGTTCAAAGAGATACTGGATCTTAAAAGTTAATATGGCCAGAATTATTTATGATGATGATGATGATAAGGATGATGATGATGATGATGATGATGATGATGATGATGATGATAATAATAATAATAATAATAATAGTAATAATAGTAATAATAATAATAATAATAATAACCATAGCCTTTCTGTTAAATATCAGCCTCACATTACATTTTATAACATTATGTAATTTTTTGTATTAAGAACAGTTTAACTTGATTTTTTGCAGCAATGACCTGTTTCTTTCTGCAATAAGTTGCACATTTTTCCAGAGTAGTTGCACAATCTATCATAATGCTGATATCTAGAAGAGAGAACTTACTTGTCTTCTGATCAGCACACCCTTCCACCGGCTTCTCAGCTGTCAAGTTCGAGGGCTCCTCGGGATACGAAGGCTGTTTCACCTGAGGTTCAGGACATGGTACCTCAGTGACAACAGCTCGCCTGGGATCAAGAATAGCACAGTCTTCCACTATCATAATATTTGACCGAGCTGGTGATATCCTATCTTCGAGAGTCAACTGTGACAAACTCTTAATAACATCGTCCACAGATGTCTCCTGAATTGCAGTTAGTTCTTCTTCACATTCATTAGCACTATGCCCATTGCTATCACCCTCAAGTTCAACATATCCAGCACTCTTGTCAACAGACTTGTTTTCTATTAATTCATACTTTTCTATTTCCCTCTCCAATTCTGCCTGCCTTCGAGCTTTTTTCTTCATTTTCTTCCTCTTATTTTTGGAAATTTTCACAGCCGTGTTAGGGCTCTGAGCTTGAAATTCCTTGGGAGCAGCACTCACTGAAAAAAAGTTAAATTTGTGTTAATATCATAAAAGAAGTTAATGTTGCTCCCTCACATTCAGGTTAATCAACAACAATTTACATATTAGTCAAAGTAAAGATTATACACAGTACATGTATGAGATGGTAAAACAAATGAAGCTATTACTAAAATAATGTCTCCCTGTAGGGAAAACACTGTCAGTTGGAATAATGCAGGTGTGTGTGTGTGTGTGGGAGGGGGGGGGGGGCGGCGGGGGAGGGGGGGCATGCACACTAGTTTTCCAAGACATTGTCCAATAGCAAGAGCTCAGTAACCTTTTCAAAGTTGCTTCTGTGCTTGGGTACACCTCAGCGCCTTGACTATACAGCAACTGGTAATCTTTACTCCTGAAACTTACCCAGTACCACGTTATTTATGCTTCATAATTGAGAAATGAGCCCAAAGAACTGCATTTCATTAACACGCCCAATTCTGCTGTGTGCCTTCTCTTCACTGTTTATATTTCAGCAAATACAGTGTCAGTAAAATAAAAAGGTAAAATAAATAAATTTCATCAGATAAAAATTTCTGAAGATCAACAGTAAAATTTTGAAGTGGTCAGATGAGGACAAAATTAACCCTGGTCTATTGTTACAGAACATAAATGGCTATGTCACAATTTATTCAAACTAATACTGTGAAGAAGATAGATTGTTACTCACCATATAGCAGAGATGTTGAGTCGCAGACAGGTACAACCGACAGACTAGTAACACATGAGCATGCAGTGCAGTTTGGAAAGTGGAATGTAGAACACAGGAAAGAAGAGGAGCATTAGAAGACTACATTACCCAGTCTCCATCCTTTTCTCTCTCTCCTTTCCTGCGTTCTACATGTTGCCTTCCAAACCCAGCCATATGCACGTGCCCAGTAATAAGTTTGTTGTGCCTGTTTGAGACTCAACGTTTCCACTATGTGACGGGTAGCAATCTATCCTTTTCACAATACTGTCATTATTACATCCTCTATTTTCCACTATATTATTCAAACCAACTTAAAAATACTGCAGTAATGCCAGAATAATTCACAGTAAAGTAAATTCATCAACTGCTGTGTCTTTAATGATAGAAACTGTTTCACAATCCTCATTCAACCCAAATCAGATGTCATAGTCACATCACAGTTCTGGCAACTGAATGATTTACAGAATTAAGATTCTTTCACTTCATGCCAATGGCCTCATAAAATAGGATAACTGAGATCCAAAAACATGTGAACCCCTAAGGCTAGAATGAGCATATAAGTGCCTTTACCGCAAAGACCATCCATTGAGTGAATCAGAGTGTCCACATCTGAGGAGGTCTGACATAATATAAACCACTGTCTTAAAATTTATAAAATGTACTCAAACCAAATATGGTTTACTCATTTAATGATAGCCTCCTCCTTCACGAAATACTTTGCATTCTGGAGACAGGTCAGTGCATATCCAAGTGACACCTGCATGTCAGTTGTTCATGGCGTACACATCAAAGCATAAGAAATTAATGCCATTATGAGGAGAGACTTACAAGTACTTGCAAAAACAATGAAAGGGAAATACTTTTCAGTGCAAATCATTTTATGATTTCTCAGAACATTTGCCTTCAAAATTTATACATTTCTACACATATTCAAACCAAATCTGGACAATTTTTTCCACTGCAATGTTGATACTGGTACATCAACAAGGCTAGGAGGATTGTACAGCTTCTCATAGTGATGAAAATCACAATCCCTGCATTTTTTTTTTTTTACCACATCCAACGAGGAGGAGTCTTAAGTTGATAAAACAGATTAATCAGGGCAAAAGAGACAATCATTCTGAATTTTTCTCTGTCAAAGAACCAACTTTTTGACATGCCGAATGACAGCTGGCACTGTCACAATAAATAATTACCTGCCTTTCCCTGTTTTTCACAATTTCACTAATGACTCGTAGCAGACAAATTGTCACATACTGTCCAGCATTAACTGTTCCTGCAAGCAATGGTCACAACACGTCCAGTGCAACCACAGAAACAAACGAAAACTTTCTCGGATGTTCTATGTGCAAGAACTAATTTTGTCAGTTTCATTTTCTCTCAGAACATCTGAACAGTTGACTGATACTCATTTCATGATTTGCACAAATAAATCCAAGCTGTTGCACCTGTTAAGGCCGTTGAGCCTTTCCCCAAACAAACTGGTACAACCCAGTTATTACCAAAAGTTGAATAACTCCAGCCACTGTTGTTGAGTTAGGCCTTTGCAAAAATTGGAAAATACAATAAAAACCTTACTTTGACATTTCCATATTTTCACTTAAAAAAAAAAGAATACCAACAAAACATTTTTAAAATGACAGTGATGTCACAGCTCAAGAGCATCCTCTACTGACCATTTATACGAACTTGTCTTCTACAAGTTGAGCAATAGTATGATTATTTCAGATATTCAAAAGAAAAAAAAACATATACTTATTGTCCGATTTAATAAGGAAATTGACCTACAAAAGTTGGATGAATGCAGACTAATGAGCCATCTGAAGTTCAAACAGTTATGAACAAGCAGTGTGCAGAAAACATATGATCCGCATTACAAGAGGATGGACATTAAAGGCAAGAAATAAATATTAAACATGTCTTACAAATTTACATTTACCCCAATACAACAGAACATAAGAAAAGAGAAAGAAACTTTAATATGTCAACAAATTTTGTCAGGAAAAAATAATAGTAAGGGTAAAAACGGAGTGTCACCCTCAGAGACTACAGCTATAAGAATGAAGTAAAATAAATATTTAGCATTTCCGATCTTATCATTATTAACATTAACAAAACTATTTGCAAAATGACCTACAGACAGAAGAAATAGTGCATCCCTAGTGTAGAGAAACAACTGAAAGAGTTGAAAACAAATAAGTCACCAGGTCTGGAAGGAATCCCTGTTCACTTTCACAAAGAGTACTCTATGGCATTGGCCCCTTACTTAGCTCACATTTATCGTGAATCTCTTGCCCAGTGCAAAAGGCATTGGCCCCTTATTTAGCTCACATTTATCGTGAATCTCTTGCCCAGTGCAATGTCCCTAGTGAGTGGAAAAAAGTGCAGGTGACTCCTATATGTAAGAAGGGTAAAAGAACACATCTGAAAAAATTACAGACCAATATCTTTAACACTGGTTTGCTGCAGAATTCTGGAACACGTTCTGAATTTGGATGTAATAAATTTCCTAGAGACCGATGAACTTCTGTCCCTGAATCAGCATGATTTTCGAAAACATAACTCATGTGAAACTCTGCTTGCTGTTGTCTCACATGATAGACTGCAAACTATGGATGAAGGGCAGCATGAAGATTCCACATGTCTAAATTTCTGAAAAGCATTTGACATGGTACACCACTGCAGACTGTCAATGAAGGGACGAGCATATGGAATAGGTTTACAGACATGTGAGTGACTGCAAGATTTCTGAAGTAATAGAACCCATTATGTAGTCCTCAATGGCTAGTGTTCATCAGAGATAAGGATATTGTCAGGAGTGCCCCCAGTGAAGTGTGATAGTAGTCCTATTGTTTTCTATACACATAAATGGTATGGTGGACAGAGGGGCAGCAATCAGCAGTTGTTTGCAGATGATTATATGGTGTATGGGAAGGTGTTAAAGATGAGTGACTGTAGGAGAATACAAAATTACGTCGAGAAAATTTCTAGTTGCATGATGAATGGCAGTAGCTTTAAATGCAGAAAAAATTTAAGTTAATGTGGATGAGTAGGAAAAACAAACCAATAATGTTTGATAACAACATTAGTAGTGTCCTGCTTGACACAGTCACATCATTTAAATATCTGGGTTTAACACTGCAAAGCAATATGAAATGGAATGAGCATGTGAGGAATGAGGATTGTGGTAGGGAAGCCGAATGATTGACTTCAATTTACTGGGAGAATTTTGGGAAAATGTGGTTCACCTAAAACGGAGACCACATATAGGATGCTAGTGCAGTCTATTCTTGAGTATTGATTGAGTGTTTAGGATCCACATCAGGTCAGATTAAAGAAAGACATTACAGCAATTCAGGGGCGGGCTGCTAGATTTGGTACTGATAGATCTTAACAACATGCAGGTGTTACGGAGGTGCTTCAGAAACTCTAATGGGGATCTGTGATGGGCAGGCAACATTCTTTTTCAGGAACACTATTGAAAAAATTTAGAGAAATGGCATCTGAAGCTGACTGCAGAACGATCCTATAGCCGCCAACATACATTCTGCGTGGACAACAAAGACAACACAAGAGAAATTACAGCTCATATGGAGGTATACACTGGTAAGCCAAAACAGTATGACTACTTGCCCATCGTAATTTTGGATGTCACCTGGTAGCACTGTGGGCATGAGACACATTAACAAAACTACATAAGCAGAGTAGACGTGGACAGGGGGTCATCCTAGCAAAGGTATGGGCTGCAAATGGGGATATCCACTGACATAAGTGACTTTGGCAAAGGGCTTATTATTATGCAGAGCTGGCGAACGAGCATTTCTAAAACAGCGAAGCTAGTTGAATGTTAACATACTACCATTGTGAGCATCAAAAAGAGGTAAAAAGACAGTGAAACTACCCCTAGGTGCTAAATGGTTGGACATCCACGACTCTTCACAGAATGTGGGGTTTGGAGGCTCATCTGCTCTGTAAAGTAGGATAGATGATGATCTGTGGCATCTCTGCTGAAAGAGCACACTGCTGGTGCACACCCAAGTGATTCAGAGCACATTGTTCATCCATCATACATTGTTGAACATGGATCTCTGCAGCAAACCATCCCTACATGGCCACATGTTGACCAAACGACATCATCAATTATGATTACAGTGAGCACGGGACCTTCAGAATTCAACTGTCAGTCAGTGGAAACATGTCAGACCTTCAAGTGAATCACATTTTTGCTGCACTAGGTCAATGGTCTTCTCTACAAATGCCATCACAGAGGTGAACAGTGGCTTGAAACATGCAGTGCACCATGGATGCAGGCTGCTGGGAGCAGCAGTATGCTATGGGAGATATTCTCCTGCACTGGCATGGAAACTATGGTAGTAATTGAAGACACACTGAGTTGAAAACCACATGCGTCCCTTCATGCTTGATGTCATCTTTCAGTAGCGTAACTGGCTGTGTCTCAGAGCCAGAACTGTGCTACAGTGGTTTTAGAGACATTATAGTGAACTAATGTTGATGGCTCAGTGACCAAATTTGCCTGATGTAAATCCTATGGAACCCATCTGGGTCACTATCGAGCACTATCACTATATACATAAATCAGCAGTCCATTATTTACACAAATTACACGGTCTGTGTATAGACAATAATACCACATACCTCCATAAACCTACCAACAACCGTACAAACATTTCACATTTGACCATCGGGCAGACTCCTGTATGGACGACATATAAATAAGCATACTTGGCATAGAGAAGCAGCTGAAAGATTTGAAAACAAATAAATCACCAGGTCCGGATGGAATCCCAGTTCTATTTTAGAAAGGCTGCACTTATCGTGAATCTCTCACCCAGCAAAAAGTCCCGAGTGACTGGAAAAAAGTGCAGGTGAATCCAGTATACAAGAAAAGTAAAAGAACGGACCCGCAAAATTACATAACTTCTATTTGCTGCAGAATCCTTGAACACGTTCTCAGATTGAATATAATAAACTTTCTTGAGGCTAAGCAGCTTATGTCCACAAATCAGCACGGTTTTAGAAAGTATCACTCATGCGAAACTCAGCTTGCCCTTTTCTCACATGATATACTGAGAACTATGGATGAAGGGTGAAGAGCAACAGGCAGATTCCATATTTCTATATTTCTGGAAAGCCTTTGAGACGGTACCCCACTGCAGGCTGTTAATAAAGGTATGAGCATATGGAATAAGTTCACAGATAAGTGAGTGGCTCTAAGATTTCTTAAATAATAGAACCCAGTATGTTGTCCTTGATGGCGAGTGATCTTCAGAGACAAGGGTACTGTCAGGAGTGCCCCAGGGAAGCGTGATGGCACCACTGTTGTTCTCTATATACATAAATGATTTGGCGGACAGGGTGGGCAGCAGTCTGCAGCTGTTTGATAATGATGCCACGGTGTACAGTAAGATGTCAAAGTTGAGTGAGTGAAGGAAATTACAAGATGACTTAGAGAAACTTTCCAGTTGGTGTGATGAGTAGGAAGAACAAACCTGTAATGTTCAGATACAGTATTACTAGTATCCAGTTTGATACAGTCAAGCAGTTTAAATATCTGGGTGTTACGTTGCAAAGCAATATGAGGTGGAACGAGCATTGAGAACTGTGGTAGGGAAGGCAAATGGTTGACTTTGGTTTATTGGGAGAATTTTAGGAAAGAGCGGTTCATCTGTAATGGAGGCTGCATATAGGACACTGGTGCAACCTATTCTTGAGTACTGCTCATGTGCTTGGGATCCTTATCAGGTCGGATTGAAAAAACAAGACTTCGAAGCAATTCAGAGATGGGCTGCTGGGTTGTTAACAGTATGTTTGAACAACATGTGAGTGTTACGGAGATGCTTCGGGAACTCAAATGGGAATCCCTGGAGGCAAGGTGGCATTCTTTACAGAAAACACTATTGAGAAAATTTAGAGAACTGGCATTTGAAGGTGACTTCCAAACAATTCTGCTCCCACCAACATACACCACACATACGGGCCAAGCACATGTGATATGAGAATTTAGGGCTAATACGAAGGCGTACAGACAGTCGTCTTACACTTGCTCTATTTGCGAATGGAACAGGAAAGGAAATGACAAGTAGTGGTACAGGGTACCTCCACCATGCACCTTATGGTGGCTTGTGGAGTCTCTATGTGGATGTAGATCTAGAACAAACTGTCGGATCCCCGATATGCAGAATCAGTGATGTATTTTGTTCCAAAGACAGAGGAACAAGTCATTAAGCAGGTGGTCATAATGTTTTGGTTCATCAGTGTATAGACAGTTGTTTTTTCCTTGCTCTATCTATGAGTGGAGCAAGAAAGGAAACAACTAGTAGTGGTGGTACCCTTCGCCACACACTGTGTGGCAGCTTGTGGAATATGTATGTAGCTGTAGATGTAGATATGAACTAGAAAATGTGAGTGGAGGAAAATCAGTAAACTGAACTCTAAAAATGAATTTTCAGACTTCCACAAAAGATAAGCAACAACAGTGTATTACTTATTATACTGTTTCAAGTGTTAACAGTTTACTAATGTCTGCAGTGGTGGAAGAGATAATAGTGTCATGTCTTGCTCTATATTCAGTCACTGTCAACCACAGATCTGAAATGTGGTCAAATCCACAGCCTACTCTAAAATTCCAAGTCATTCTAGATGTCCATCAACAGCTGCTACACACTCACAGAATGTCTGCTGCATTTACCAGTACATTACAGTTAAGAGATCACACCATTAAGCTTTTCCTTAAGTAAAACCACACTAACCTAGAAAGATAGTGTGTTAGAAGTTCTCAATATATACTATTAATTCTGATAGGTGGCAATTAGTATTCAGTATCATTACGTGACAGAACACACCTATGTCAATTTCATTTATAAACAAAGTGTAACGTATTAAGTGTGAGGAGCCTAAACCAAGCATCGTGCACTTTCTCACACTGTAAATGAGTACAAAATTACAGTCACCCTACAATTGGTAGGACAACAACCGAAAATTGGTATGCTGAAGTGAAACTTCCCTAAGAGAAGCTTACAATAAATATTTTTCTAATACAACACACCTGCTCGAGTGGGCAAAACACAAGCTTTCCTTAAGGCTTCTCACAACCAAACATTTATTTATTCACTCTTGGAAATAGATTTATCTGTCTATAAACTGCACCTGAATAACCTCCACAAAAATATGTACCATATTCCCATTCAGTGATTTAACAGGCTGCTTTGATGCAGACCTCTCTCTTTACGAGAAGATCATCAACACAAGAAGACAAGTTTTCAAAAATTGAGTTCATATTATGTTACTTTCTCAAAACTTATGATGTGATCTTCAAAAAGTATTTAAAAAATCGGATTCAGTTTCAAGATGATTAAAAACAGAATGCACCGAAAACGAAACAACAACACAGAGAAAATGAAAGATTTCTATTATCTGCTCTTTGGAGGTTATGTGACGGGTGCTAATTTGGACTTGTCATGGTCTGAATCCATGTATACTTGATGATATGTGGCATATGAGACAAATGACACACAACATTTTACTCCACAAATTTAATTGGTAATGTTTACTGACAGATTCGGGTTAATTGCCTGCACTGCTACATTACCAAATCAATGGCACTAAGAGTTGCCAGCCTCGCTTTGACCCACAAGACAGGGCTAAATTTCACAGGAAATGCTCCAAAGTCTGACCACTGGACTATAGAATGTTCACCATTAACCGTTCAATACATTGTCTTAAACTGGTTATTGACAACTGTCATTAATAGTTACCATAACAACAAAACAAGAATGCAGTTCACAGTCAACATGGAAAATCACTCAAAAACAGCACAAAGTCCAGCACTTATCTACCACCACCTACAGCTCAATGTTCTGATCTAAGGCCTCGTTTAACCAAACAATTCCCTGCTGACTAATCTGCCAGACTTGCTGAGAATGAATACTTTGCAAATTCTCTGTATAGGAATATTAATACTGTTTATCACGGGGCATAATTAACTCCACAACTTGGAAATGATAGACACTTTACAACAATGGCCAAAGGAACTAAGGGCGCACAGATATGACCAGGAAGTGACTTGTTACAAAAGGATAATAAGGAGTGATGCAAACCTGAAGAAATAACACAAATGATGATGATGATGATGATGATGATGATGATGATGATGTGAGACTGAGGGAATACAGAGAACTTTTTTCAGGAACATGGTATAATTGCCCCCCCCCCCCCCCCCCCACACACACACACAAACAAACAAATTAATCCTGAAGTGACCTCTCCCCCTTTCCATTCATCCCCTCCACCAATACTGTTGCCACTCATTCACATGAGCAGTTTTCTGTAACAGTTCTTATATTAAGTGAATCCAGTGTGAAATGATCACTGTAGTGAATATGACACAATATCTAATTGATAGGTCAGAGCAGTCAAATATTGAAGATAATGAGATTAGAGCACTCACAGCACACTCACCAGTGTCCTTGCTGAATATGAGCAAGTGCATTTAGTGTCTCTCTCTCTCTCTCTCTCTCTCTCTCTCTCTCTCTCTCTCTCTCTCTCTCTCCGCCCCCCCCCCCCCCCCCCACACACACACACAAACAAACAAACAAATTAATCCTGAAGTGACCTCTCCCCCTTTCCATTCATCCCCTCCACCAATACTGTCCACGCAAAGCAAACACTGCCTGTCCTAGTCCCGTCCCAGGTTAGGGACAAAAGTGCTAAGGAACTGGCACCACAAAACAATTTTTTCATTCCATTAATTTCATTATTTAGGAGGGTGAGAAAGGTTGTCCCTCTGACCCATAAAACTCCTGCAAATTCTAACCTAATCCATCCTATAGCTGCTAGTGAATGGCCATTCAACAGCATTCCTCACAGTTGCAAACCTAATCATTGGACAAGGAGTGGTTTGTCAGTGGTGATTAACTATTAATTGTAGTATGTTAACAGGAACAGGAAAAATAACAGAACTATGTGACTGAGATGGTGAACAAAGAAATAATCTTTATATAAAAAAACAACTGTTATAATCCTAAAATTATAACATGCAACATTTATAGCCAGTTTATGAAAAAAATCAGATATGTTAATGAGTAGCTGCTCCACATGCTACTGAAACAGCTAATCATGAATTCTGTACACAGCTGTGGAGATGCAGGGAGCAGCATGGAGAAAGTAACAAAAGTCAGACCAGGCAACTTTTAACAATGGGTTTGAATGGCATACTAAACTGTACAAAACTTAAAATATTCATCTCCTTGTTACTAATGTGAATGGCTTATTATATAATTACTGCACCTAGCAGTTAGGTTACTATAAAAATGTATATCGGACAAAAGAGGCTAAATAACAAAAAGTGTTAGGTTACTTGTTAGAACATTAAAATGTTACTCGTGCAAGATATTACTCTCTAACTAAAATAGTCTTTACAAAAAAATTCTACTTCACTACTAAAACATTCTTATCTTTATATGTGTAGGTCGATGATTCAAAAAGAAAAAGGAAAAGGAAAAGGAAAAGGAAAAGAAAAAGGAAAAAGAAAAGAAAAGAAACAAGAAGTCTATCTAACACTGTAAAGGAAACTCATGACACATGGCTGCATTAGAACACTTTATTAATTTGTTACTTGTTTCAGTCAGTGGCCATCATCTGGCACCAGCATCAATGTTAAAAAACAGAAGTGACGACAAAATGCCAATGTGTAAAACACCACAAATACAAAATGTAACTTCGAAAAATTGGCTCATGCAAGTCAGATGTCAATCATGTTGAACCATAAAATTACATGAGCTGTCACATTCATGAGTATTATTACAGAAGAAGAGTAATAATAATGATGGGAAACCATCACAGCAGAGACAAAAACACCTTAACTGCAATAAACCATCAGCCATCACAAAGCAATCCTATTAAGCAGTTTAAGTGTAACATCTCATATTTTTCCAGAGGGTAATGAAGGAGTGATATACCTTATCAATGTGAACCATATATAATGGTATCAGAATAATACATAACATTAAAATTATCAAGAAAACAAAGAGTTACCACACATGCATGATAACACACAAGCCTGAATAATCACAAAGTAATCCTGTTTAATAGTTTACCAGGTGTACTGGTATGATATTAGCGTTTTTTTGCGAAAATGAAACACTAATTTTGAATTGAAAAGTAAAAACATTTTATTCAGAGTACTGACCTTTGCTTTCTATACATTTTGACCACCTTTTTGGCAATTTGTGGACACCACGCCAATAGATATGTTCATCTTTTGAAGCAAACCAATCAGACACCCAATCCTTGACTTCTTCATAGGAATCGAAGTCATCTTCAGCCAGTGTGTGTCCCATTGATGAAAATAAATGGTAGTCGGAAGGGGCCAAGCCTGGTGAATACTGCGGGTGGGGTAGCAGCTCCCAGCCAAGTGTTTTGATTGTATCCTGTTTTGCTTTGTGTGCAGGTGCATTGTTGTGTAAAAAAATTACTTTGCCACATCTTCTGGCCCATTCTGGTCTTTTTCGAACAATGCATGGTTCAAATTGATTATTTGTTGTCTGTAGCAATTAGTATTCACAGTTTCACCGGGTTTTAGAAGCTCATGATACACCACACCTTTCTGATCCCACCAAACACAGAGCATTGTCTTCTTGCTGAATCAATCTGGTTTTGCAGTCGATGTTGATGGTTGTCCCGGATTAACCCATGATTCTTAAAATAAATTCATTTTTCATCGCCAGTAACAATTCAATGCAACATTGATTTTCTTTCATGTCTTTGAAGCAAAATGTGACAAATGGTTTTTCGGTGTTCCATCTGCCTTGCATTCAATTCATGTGGCACCCATTTTCCACACTTTTGGATCTTTCCCATAGCTTTCAAATGGTCAGAAATTGTTTGTTGTGCAACATTTAGCATTGCTGCCATCTGCTTCTGACTCAAAGAATCATCTTCATCCAATATTGCTTGCAATTCGGCGTCTTCAAACTTTTTTGATGGTCTTCTACGATCTTTCAACAGAATCATTATTTCTGAACCATTGAAACCATCTTTTGCATGTTGCTTCTGACAGAGCATGATCACCATATGCCTCGACAATTATTCGATGCGACTCTGCAAAACTTTTTTTTTTAAATGAAAACAAAAAATTAATGCTTTCTGCAAATCATCACTTTCTGGTACAAAATTCGACATTCTTAACACAATGAAAACATATGATGATGTTTGTTCCATGACTTGATGTATACTAAATATCTTTGACAGATGTCATACAAAACAAAAAAAATTAAGGCTCGTTTACAACAAATGTTCTCTATCGACACATTTTTATCTTAACGCTCATTTCATACCGGTACACCTGGTAATACAAAATATCAAATTTTCCCAGTGGGGACAGAAGAGGTAATATACTTTATGAATATGAACCTTATATAATAGTATTGGAGTCAAATCTATAAGTAAGTTGATAAAAATAAATAAATAAATAAATAAATTAAAAATTTTAATGCGTAAAGGGTAACACACACACATGGTAATGGACCAACCTGAATAACACATATCACAATTGACATGCAGTGATCTGTCATAATGATATAAGGTCACAATGCCTTAACAGAAAGGCCAAAAAGTAAACCAATATAAAAACAAAGATAAAAATGACATGAAGAATTATCTTAAAACTTGCACCACCTGTATTATAAGCCAACTGAAGTAAGGAAACTGAGACATGAACAGACCTTGTTGTCAGGGGTGGGGGGTTAAAATGTTCAAGAATGAGGAGTGGGAGGAGAATGGGGGTTTGGAGATGCTGATGAGTAGGAGACAGCTCTGTAATGGATATGCTAATTGGAAAGTAACTAGATCTTCATGATACAAAAAATAAACAGTCAATATAGCCAATTATTAGTGTGGGGGTAAAAATTTTTTATATAACGTACAACACCTAATTATCCCTTTTTTTGAATCGTCAGTCTTCTGTCTGGTTTGATGCAGCCCACCACAAATTCCTCTCCTGTGCCACCCTTTTCATCTTCATGTAGCACTTGCGACCTATGTCCTCAGTTACTTGCTGGCTGTATTCCAATCTCTGACTTCCTCTACAGTTTTAACCCCCTATAGCTCCCTCTAATTATGATGGAAGTTATTCCCTGATGTCTTAACACATTTTGTATCATCTTGTCCCTTCGTCTTGACAGCGTTTTCTATATATTTCTTTCATCTCCGATTCTGGAGAGAGCCTCCTCATTCCTTACTTACCAGTTCACCTAATTTTCAACATTCTTTTGTAGCACCACATCTCAAATGCTTTGATTTTCTTCTGTTCCAGTTTTCCTGCAGTCCATGTTTTACTACTATACAATGCTGTGGTCCAAATGTATATTCTCAGGAATTTCTTCCTTCAATTCTCTTGGCCAGGACTGCTCTTTTTGTCTGTGCTAGTCTGTTTTTTATATACTCCATGCTCCAACCATATTTTACTGCCTAGGTAGCAGAATTCCTTAACTTCATCTACTTCATGATCACCAATTTTGAGGTTAAGTATTTCACTGTTTCTCATTTCTGCTACTTCACATCACTTTTTCTTTCTTTGATTTCCTCTCAATCCATATTCTGCACTACTTAGACTTTTTCTTCC
Source organism: Schistocerca gregaria (assembly GCF_023897955.1). NCBI lineage: Eukaryota > Metazoa > Arthropoda > Insecta > Orthoptera > Acrididae > Schistocerca > Schistocerca gregaria. The sequence goes on from NC_064931.1 coordinate 803,415,739, forward strand.
ATTAAATAGATCCTGTAATTCCTCTCACTTTCACTGAGGATAGAAACGTCATCAGTGAATCTTCTCGCTGATATCCTTTCACCTTGAATTTTAATTCCATTCTTGAACCTCTCTTTTATTTCCCTTGTTGCTTCTTCAATATATAGACTGAACAGTAGAGGCCAAAGACTACATCCCTGACTTACACCCTTTTTAACGTGAGCACTTTGTACTTGGCCTTACAATCTTATTGTTCCCTCTTGGTTCTAGTAAATATTGTATATCACTCATCTTCCCCTAAAGTTTACCCCTATACCAGGCGTGGCAGTCAGTCACCACTTATTATGGCATGGGTTGTGTGTGCATCATCCACAAATATGCAGAAACATGCTAGATGGCAATGGTGTATTGAACAGCATCACTGGGGACAGGAATGGCATCTGATGTTTTTGGACGAATTTGGGTTCTGTTCATTTGAAAATGGTGGCCGCATTTTTGTTCGCTGCTTGCAGGGATAGCAGCATCACAATGGCTGCATTCACATAAGATATACAGTGCCAACTCATGGTCTTATGGTGTGGAGCACTATTGGGTACAACCACAAATCACATCTGGTGCCTGTTCAGGGAAATGTGACCAGTGTGACCTATGTGAATGACATCCTGTTACCCGTAGTCATACCCTTCCTGCACAACACCCCAGGTTCCATTTTTCATCAAGTCAATGAGCAGCCACATGTTGCTGCACGAACACATGCCTTCCTGATGTTAAAAGAAGTCAGCCTTTTGCCCTGGCCAGCCAGATCACCAGACTTCTTGCCAATCGAAAATGTGTAAGATACGGTGACAAGATAGATACAGCACTGTGACCCAATGTCTACAACAACAGACGAACTTTCGAACCAGGTGAATGCGGCATCGTTGGTTACACCACAGGACGCTATTTGTGCCTTATACACATCGATGCTATCACGCATGGAAAAGTCATCAGAGACAATAGTGGACTGTGTGCTTACAAGGCTACAGGACATATGCTGAACTGAGGTGACTGAAATGCTAATCATTTGTGCAGAACATACTAATGAATATGAACACCCTATCTATAGTCATTCAAAGTGGTTTTTTTTTTTTTTTTACCATGAGTGTATTTAACAGGATTACTTTGTGATTATTCAAGTTAGTGTGTTATCATGTATGCATGGTAACTCAGTTTTCTTGATAATTTTCTTTTTGTTATATATTATTCTGATACCATTATATATGGTTCACATTGATAAGTTATATTACCCCTTCATACGCCTCTGGGAAAATATGAGATGATACGCTTATACTGCTTAATAAGATTAATTTATGATAGCTGTATTGTTTACTGCAGTAAGGTATTTTTGTCTCGGCTGTGATGGTTCCCCATCATTATCATAGCAGAACACTGTCTATTAGTTATTTAAGAGCATTAACAAGTTGTAATGATTGAAATTTATTTTTTATTTTTTAATTTACAGCCACTTCCCAAAAAAATCCACTACTTCAGTTATCCTTTTCCTTGTCATACACTTTACCCCAGTCAGTACAATGTTCATGTACCTAAACCAAATGACCTTAACTTCCATGTTTTTTTGTAACTTTTATAAGCTCATTTGCTGTTTGTCTGCTGTTCCCATTTAATCTCTTACATTTTGACATTGTGTACTGGTCCCTCTTCAGAAATGTATACCATATAATTCATGTTTGACTGTAAACTAGAGGTCATGTGCTATATTATTTTAGCCTCACATATGACATGAAGTAATGCTTTAATTGGCGGGTCTTGTATACACTTTCTCCAAGGTATACCCTTTTTAAGCTACTGAATTTTAACATTGTGTACCCTGTATTGTTTAACCCTGGTTAGTTTCTTCTTATGGTGAAGGTGATGTAGCTTCTCAGTAATATATTAGGAACATTAATCTTTATCATTTGTTCTCGAGTCACCTTCTTGGGATGTGTACTCGCTGTACTCAGAATTTGGCACTTTTGTTTTAATTGTATTTCAACGACTTTTGTCACAGGTTACTTTTTTTTCCATGTTGTCATCACATAATGCCTGTTAAACAGATAGTACATTGTGCTGTCCATATATAAATTGTAAAAATTTTTATGATTGTGATTTTTGTACAAATGTTACTTATGACTGTACTGTAATCACTATAATTATTGTTGTCTGTCATCATAAAATTATTTGTGCGTGTGTGTCATGATTTATATCATTTGCAGTGTTATATTCGATGCTACATACATGCTGGCTACTCATGGGAGGTCCCAACTACATATGCCTAGTTTGATGTTTTGTGTGTGCCTGAGGAAGGTTTCTGACATGGAAGAATTACTCTCTTGTATTACTATTCATGAATTTGACAGATTGTTCAACACGATTGATGCGCGACTTGCATGAGCCAATTTTTCTAAGTTACATTATGTATGTTAATGTAACCTTGTACATTGAGGTTTTGCCATCATTTCTGTTTTTTAATATTGATTTGGGTGCCAGGTGATGGTCACTCATCAAAACTGGTAGCAAATTAATAAAGTGTTCTGATATAGCCAAGTGTCACATGTTTTCTGACACACAGCCGCTGCTGACAATTACTTGAAGAAAACATTTAACACTATAATGTCATTTGACATAGAGAACAAATCACAACATATGTTGAGGGTCATCATCTTGTTGACGCAAATAAAACTGACCTAATTCCAATATATTTGACTGAAAGTCACACTCGACAACTTGGTTGATGACATTGCCAACGGATCAGAGGAAGAAATTGTCTGTTGATAGTTGATGTACTACACTTACTCTTGCAAATATTATTTATTTATTTACTTACTTACTTACTTACTTACTTACAAGAAGTTCGCCACTGCTGGTTTGCCCATTTGACTCTTGTTCGCTACTTGTGAAAGCTTGTTCTTGCCCTGACATATGATCAATCCTTCTACTTTGGCTGTTTCATCAGTTGGATGATTTCCCAGTAGCCCAATGAGTCCTGGTACTCAGTAGAGTGTTCTCTCTCCACCTTGGTTTCATATCTGCTTAATGGCATTTTAAGTGTTCTAAATCTATAATTCGGTCTAGTCTTTCCCATGCAGCTGGTCAGAGTGAAAGTTTTTACACTAAGATCCTAGCTGTGCTTCAATAGGAAAATAATTATTGCCTCCAGCCAAATGATAGGATATTGCTCATGAGATTATTTTATTGAAATAATCAATAGTGCATCTAAAGCAGTTCCATTTCAGAGTAACTATACAGATTTCAGATTTCAAGTAAGAGTCACTCAAAAATTTTGAATGTAAAGTGATTCTCTATCCTACTTTATAGCAAAAACTACATTCTGCAACATTATTACATATCAGTAAGATTTAGAATAACTTCAGGAAATGAATGAGTTAGAGAACAGTCTCTCTTGAGTATTTATGTATTTGTAACCGCCCCCCCCCCCCCCCCCCCACACACACACACACAAATGAGAACTATTTTTTCAGATTTTTGTGGAAATTTCTGTCACCTTTATGAACTGGACAGCTGAAACAAGATTCTCACTGTGCGTTTATGCTCTGCTTTAGTGCGCAATGGGCAGTCACTGAAGCAGGCGCAGTGCTTGCGGTAATAGTGAACTTGCAGCACTTACTCATGACCTGCTCAGGAGCACTGATTTTACCCAACTCTAAGCTACTGATGGCTGGCTGAACTTCCTAAAACATAAGCCTACTACCACTATCCAAGGGCACGTGCAGCTTGTGAACTCTTTGGTCACTAAAACATTACCCCACATATAAAGACGAACTTCCTACGCACTAACTACTAATGGCCAATATTCATTAGAACAGTTCATTCTAGATAAAGAATTTGTGAGAGTTAGGCCCATAGATTGGAACTATCAGCTCTGGGTATTAAGAAGAACTGGAAAAGGAAGCAAGATCAGTTTTTAAAGACCCATCAAAAGCAAGTCAGGGGTATCTCCAGGGGAAATCTAGTGCAACTATGACAGTAATTGGAGACAAGAGGATGAGGACTTTGAGATCTACCCTAAATATTTAGTCAGATGAGACCAGAGATGAAGGTCTGCCTCATACTTCACCACTTAAGTATCTGGCAAGTGTAGCTACATCTAATTACCCTTCCCAAATTTGTTAGCTGTAGGTAGGTGGAAGGAAGGGCAGAAAGATTGAAATTTAACAACCTGCGGACAACAGTCATTATAAATGGCTGTAGTGGGTAGAAATTAGTCTCTCATGTAGATACATGATTTTTACAATTGAAATTGCCTAAGCTGTCAACCTTGCAGTTTCCCATCTGTGCAAATTTTGGTACATACCCACTGTTGAACAGAGCAGCCCCTACCTTGTATTGTTCACCTAAAGTAACATTACTCTGCACAAGCACCCACATTTTCTCATTCAGACAGAAACTGAGGTAATGAGAATACCGGCATGAAGAATATTTGACCAGGAAAATAGTTCCAGGCCCCCAACCCCCTTTTCCCCCCACTTCTTTATTAGTACTACGCAATGTTTTTATGAATATTTTCCTCAGCTGTAAGGCAAATGCCAGAATCATACATAGTATACACATTTTCCCCAATGATGTTTTCTCTGGCACAATAAAAAAAGAAGGTTCCACAGTTTTACCTGTTCGCACACATCTTACACTACTCACGGTGTTTACGTGGGCAAGGAAAACAAGAGCCCCCGGATTTTTCCGAGATTTCCCGGTTAAAAATACATTTTCTCCCAGATGAAAATAACTTTTACAGACACTTAAACATGGAAAAAGTGTATCAATCTTTTGGATGGCTATCGTTTTATACACCAGCATAGAATTTCTCGGCACTTTAGAAAATGAAACTCCAAGGAAAAAATTAAACACATTTTGGGAAGATCTTTAATGTGCACCAACATGTACTCTGTATATTTTTGTATAACGAAAGTATAAATGCGAATTCCACCAAACACCAATTGTTGCTTTCTGAGGCATTGAAATCGGGATTGGGATGTGTTTTTGAAAGACAGTCACAGCTCGTGTCACGTGATCTCGCCTTATGATGACAGTAGATATTCGGAGTATACAACACGTGATGTAGTCAGCCAATAGCTAGTAAGTAGCACACAAATAGGAAAAGTTAATGGTTTAAATTTATATACATAGTGTTACTAAAAGAAAAGCATAGCTTTCACATATAATTTGGTCTCGAAGATTTGTGGGGGCATAGAACCACTGGCTCACCCCCGAATAACGTCGCTACCCTACCACAGCAAGAACAACTGCATCTTTTCAGATCAGTTTTGTGTTGTAAACGCTATCTGCTACACATATTGTGTATACACTGCGGGAATAAAGGTAGTCATAGTAAGTGACAGGAGTACGAAGGATTATTTATTGCTGTAATTACCACGCTCGCTCCCCAAGCTGCAAGAGAAGCTAAGCTTGCACATATAATGTTGATTTTTTTTTTTTTCACATGTTACACTTTAAGATACATCACACAAATGTGCCAGTAAAATGTTCTGCGCTTGAAATTCTTCTAAATGGCTCATTCTCAAAGAGTTAGTTTTTAAATAAGAGTCAAATGCTCTGAGATTTAAGAAATTCATCGTACATTCTCACACATAGTTCATCTTGCGTAAAAGCAAATTTACTTTGGAAGTAAAGCCTAGTTTACATGACAAGACTAGGTTGCAGGCAACTGCGCTACTGGCCACTGCACATGCACGCCGTGCGTTTGCCCAATTCATTGGTGAAACTAAACACTTTCAGCGTGTTCAAACGATCCACGATATTTCCAACCCCCCCCCCCCCCCCCAAATGTTTGAGATAGGATGCCAAAAATTTAAAAAATTGACTTAAAAAAAATTCATTTTGTAGGGCACATCTTTCTGAACAGTCTGATACATAAAACACACATGTAGTGGCATTCTTCTATCACACGTCACTGTATTTCGTTCTGTGGAAATCAAATGTGTATATTTTGTAATGGATGGCATCAAACAATATTCACAACAGTGGAAATTAAAATGTGCTGTGGTGCCTCTCATGGTCCCAGTTGGCCAACTTGACATTTTGCCACTCTTTTCTAAAAACCTTGCAATTTATACTGGATGGGGTTATTTGTAACCAGAAGAACAAGAACTCTTTAGCAAATTTGCACTCTTTATTGCATATTAGCAAATAACTTGCTGTTTTGTGAGACATAAAAGGAAATATAGGATACATAAAACCATAAAGACAAGAGACAAGCAAGACAGTATACATTTCTTGAATCCTTAGGTCTTAGTATTTTTTTCTCTCTAATCTTGCTACAGCTTTACACGGCGTGCTTTCCTTTCTGCAAAAGAATCTATTACCTCATCAAAGTTCATCAAATGTTATGCTACATGAAAAATCAAAATGTCATTGTCTAATACTGAAAAAGCTGTTAATACAATTAGTACCCACGAATGGTGTGATTTTTCGATCTGATTACGTCTATTTTGTCACTGCCTGCTAGATGAAACGAAACAGGCCTGTCTAATATTGCAGGATTTGTAACACACGTCAAATAAACAAGACTGTTCAGACAGAAATGGTCATTTTTATAGCACAACAGAATATAATTCACGAAGTACCAATATCAAATGCCTATTAGGCCTAGTAAAAGCAAAAAGGTTTATGTCAGAAAATAGTTCCACATTTCATTCATACGCTTCAGCTTCTCAAGTATGAGATCGAAAAGCAGTAGTACAAAGTTTTTGTATACATTTGGAATCGTCATATACTTCCATAATCTGTGTGGTGTCCCCGTTTCTTCTCCTCCTCCTCAGTTCTAACAAACAATCTAATCATCACTAATTCTGTAACTATTACTGCCAGTGTAAAGTCTCATTCTCTGGTTGACTTCACTAAATCTGCCACAATCAGCAGTTTAGTTATCCCACATTTATCCTCTGGGTAGGCGTTATTACATGTTCGTACAACGCGTTCCGTGTGCTACTCCCAGAATTGAACTTAAGCGGCTGCTAGCCGCGGACTGTAAACCTGGCCCTTACTAGTGTAGCAATGTGGCCAAAACTTTTGTCAAAATTTCATTTTCTTGGATACACCCGGAAAGTAATTTTTCATATCTATTATTCCTGTTAGTCGTTTATTTCCACTCTGGTAGTCTGAATCTACGGATTTCGATAGTAGTTACAACAAAGCTGATCATTCGCAAACGTAGTCAACCATATAGCACACAGCAATTGGTATTCACCCTTGCAGCTTTATTCTGCTCAGCTCGTATAGTCCCCTTTTGTCTGCAGGAAAGTTTATTTCTAGATGTGACCGGGATTCCTCTGGCAGAGACATCACATACACTACGCACGCATTGAAAAATCAACTTATGATTCATTCAGAAATCAACTTAGAATGTGTTAGAAATGTTAAAAAATGAACTGGGATGCGTTTCAAAATCATATGAATAATCGATAGACCAAAGTGCGCTGGACGCTAGGTGCTTTATGAAACAAGGCTTTTTTCTCAAAAATATGAATTTGGCACCCTCGGCTCCTGAAACTGCCGCTGGGGGCCAACATCACCGGTTTACCCCCTCTCCCTCCACCCGCTCGCTCCTAGAGCCGGGCCTGTTGTGCATGCATGAAGCTGGCAGCTTGGGCGCCCCAGCAAAATTTTTCCGGGTAGCATCTGGCCGTTTGCTGCTGCTGCTTATACACCTAACTGTCACACTTCTGTAGCCAGATGCAGGAGAAGGTACTACTCATACACGACTCAACTACGCATGAGCCCGCTCGCAACTGCTCAAACGAATCTAATGTTAACAGTTCTGACGTCACGATTATCAGAGGCAATTTGTTGTTATGAAGCATTGCATAATCTTCCTAAAGCCTTTGACAAATTTAGCTGTTGGCAGACGCTTGTATGAGCACTGTGTTTTGTTGTTGTACGTAGTGCATTTCCTTTGCAACTGATGTTTTATTTTTGTGTTTTTCTCTCATTCATGTGTTATTGCTGCAGTATTATTCTGCAGTAGCAAGATACAGTAATATCCTTTGTTAGAGCATTGGTTCTTACCAGCCAACATTACAAAAATTTAACTGAAAACTAAAACAATGAAGAATTCCTGGAATTCTAAAAAATTCCCAAGTTTTTTTCCGGTTTTCTCTCGGATGAAAAAATTCCCGGGTTTTCCCCGGATCTCCCAGTTGTCCCTGGTCGTATACACCTTGCTACTGTAGTGTAATATGAAGAATGACAAAGTATACCAATAAAATGATTTTAGTGTCCAGACGCGACAATTAATCAACATATAGGTTTATTGTGGCAGAGAGTAAAACAGTAAAACCTCATTAAAATGTTTCCATATAACGTGCTTTCCCATGTAAAACTAAAACCAACTCTAGTCCCACAAAACCTTTCACAACAGCCTACATAAAGTGTCTCCAATTTATAGGGCTCCACTCCCATCTAAGATACACTACCCCTTTGCCAGCAGTGTGTTTTCATGAAGCTCCAGGATGTCCCTTGTCTTCCTGTGGGGGGAGGGGGAGAAGATTAGTGTTTATTGTCCCATCAACATCAAGGTCATTAGAGACAGAGCACAAGCTCCGATTAGGGATGGATGGAGAAGGAAAGCAGCCATGCCATTTCAAAGGAACTATCCCGGCATTTTCCTTAAGTGATTTAAGGGGGTTGGGTTGTTTGCAGGAGGAGACCAGACAGCGAGGTCATCAGTCTCATCAGATTAGGGAAGGACGGGGAAGAAAGTCAGCCGTGCCCTTTCAAAGGAACCATCCCAGCATTTGACTGGAGCAATTTAGGGAAATCACAGAAAACCTAAATCAGGATGGCCAGACGTGGGATTGAACCATCGTCCTCCCGAATGCGAGTCCAGTGTGCTAATCACTGCACTACTCCACTTGTTGGTGATGGGGGACTACATCAGGTAACACAAGGGAAAAGGTGGGATGCTATGAACTCGACATGGGAAATCTCCCTCCTAGCCACATTCCAGACTTTCAGCTGTCAACCACATTCCACTTTTCCTTATGTGAGTAGTCCACATACAAAAATAATTCATTATGACCAAATAAATTACTGAATTACATATTCAAATGACACTGACATTAAAATTTTGCCTGTGTACAATTACTTCTCCCCTCTGTTCTCTCAACATACCACACCCACATATAATGAAATGCTCTAAAGTTTCCAGCTGGATGGCAATGCTGAGATACCACAACCATTTTGAGAATTGTTGTAGTCATCACACTGGCTGCAAACCTGAGAGCTTTTCATCAGTAACACACCTGGATAGTCTTTATTCATACATAAAGACATCTCACTTTCACTTCCTCTCTACATTTTCTACATCTTCCTCTTCCTTCCGCAAGAAGGCAACTCTGGTTACCAAAACATAAGATTTGTCATTTACTTAAGTAGCCCAATTATAATTTTTGTTTTTGGTTGAAAGACCTACCGTCCCACAGTAAATGAACATTAAAAAATAAATAAGTAAATATAAGAACCACATGAACTCTATACAAACAGCAATTACATTTAGTTATTTATGTAACACCACAGGATTTTCATACAAGATGGCCAAGGAGGAATGGTCAGTCTTCAGGGATATGACAGGAATGAACATTTGAAGCAAAAAACCTTCATATGGACATATCCCCTGTTCTGAATGGTTTCTGAGATATGGCACATTTCATGTACATTGCCAGTAGTTTTCTGTATTATTCAGTACATTGTCAGATTTACACATGTACAACAGATAGTAAACATTACAAAACGTATTTTTCAAAGCATCACCTGAAAAAAAAAAATGCATTTTTAACACATTCAACTGTAATCACTACTACACATCAGATTACAGCTGTTCTACAGTTCACAATAAACAATAAAACAACCCAATGTCAACTCTATGTGTTTCCTAATGAGGACAGCAGCATCCACGATGCAACCAAGCAGTTCATCTCATGTATTCACTTTTAGTTTGTACACCTCAGACTTCATCCAATCCCATAAACAGATCTAATTGTGTAAGGTCTGGCAATCTTGGTGGTCAATTAATTGTACTACCATAACCAATCCAGCAATAGGATAAATGCAGAGGGGCTATGCTGGATGTACATTGCAGTCCATGTGGCCACAGGAACATCCTCGAAGTGTTCAGCAAACGAATTTTCCAAAATAATTCTCTCTCCACATTTGCTTGTCTAAAATGACTGGACCTGTCAAGGAGTTACTGATCATGCTGAACCAAAACGCTGATCGAAAAACTGTCTTGGAAATTGGTATCCACTGTAGCATGTGGATTTTCCACCAATCACAGATGATTATTACATACATTGTTGATTCCATTCCATGTAAATGTGGCATCATCAGTGAATAGTATTAATGGAAGCAAATGACAGCTGTCATTTAATCAGACAAAAAATATTCCAGCTGTGCAGCATTGTTACCGATGTGAATATAGTGGACACACTGTATTTGAATTGTGTCCAAGTTTTCCGCATGTAATATCACCATCACATGTCTGTGGGACATTTATACATGCACAAAGTCACTGTGTGCTGGTAACAGGACTATGCTGCACCATTCAAACAATATGTTACTGTTCTTGCACTGGCTGTTCAACAACATGTTCAGAACAAAAATGAGAACATGCAAGAATACCTGCTTCATGCGATGTGCCGAAAACTCTGATAAGTACCAGACAATCAGGAATTTGATGTGTCCGAAAGTGCCAACAGCATTCTTTGACAGCAGAATTTGTAAACATACACCATATCTGCATATTCTTCATTAGTGTATACATATGGCATTTTAGCTAGTGTGTGCACAAACACAGTTTACCAATGCTTCTCTCTGATATACTCTCAATCCCCACTACTTCACTCAAAACACCCCATAGACAACTGCACATTCACTGAAATAGTTTACTGGCAAAAACACATCTCGAGCAAAGATGTTGCAAACAACAAGGCAGGTTGGGCTAGAATACAACATCAAGGAGTTTGGGTGGGTAAGACAAACACTTAAGAGTAACCAGCCCACAAACAAATGTACATTAACTATGTTCTCTCACAGAAACCATTCGGAATAGATCATATGTCTTCTTCATATGAACATTCCTGTCATATCCCTCAATACTGACCATTCCTCGTGGGACAACCTCTACAAGAAAATTATATAAACTTTTAAAAATTCTAATGTCTTTCTTTGCTATGTCATGATATGAAATTTTCCATCAACAGTCCATCACAATTGTTAAAAATGAATTTTTATCATACCTAATGACCCAGGGAGCTTCAAACCCATTTTATGCCATTGGGTAGCTTCTGCAGCTAGTTTTCGTATGTAACTTTCATCAACACACAGAAGCACATTTTCTGGCTTAATATCTGTGTGTATTATTTTGCACTTGACATGCAAATAATCTAGGCCTTCTAAAACCTATAAATGAGACAGTAATATCTGAATTACTTACTAGCAAGAAATAGACACAAAATTAGTTGCCATGGTTTTTAAATGAATATGAAGTTTATTAAAAAACATCAGTTTTCAAACACATTTATGGAAAAAATTAGAAAAAAAAAACATTTAATGTTTTAGTTATTACACACGCACACACGAACACACACACACACACACACACACACACACACACACACACACACACAATATTTATCATCACATACACAAAATGCAAAACATTAAACTTGTTACAAGAATTTTTTAATTTTAATAGCTTATGTAATGTTAATATACCACAATTCTGTTAAAAGTGTATTGTGTAAATGAAAATTATCAATTAAAATATAGAAAGCAAATTTGCTAAACATCAGGGGATGTATTACAAATGCCTCTGACCAAGAAGAACCCTTGTGCCCTTTTGCATTAACATTCATAAACCACAGAAAGCCAGAATCATGATGTTTATACATTGTACATAGTATGACAATGCTCTCCCTATTAATTTAGCTTATGATTTTTCAGTATTACAATTGCTGAACAAAACAACATGTGGGGGGAAAAAAAATTAATTATGCGTGCTCCAGTCCTGTATTATTTCAGATTTTACTGCACTGTGAAAGGGGCTTAACCTAATATCTGCACTGTACACAATATCAAGTAAATTACTTAAAAAGCAAACTGTAGTCCTAGTCATTCAGTGAACTATCTCTCTCACAGAATTAGGTATAGCACAGTTCCACTTGGAACATAGCATATGTTGTTACCATACATTGGAAGGGTGGAAAATGGCCAGAGATAAACTGCTAATTTCATTGAATTTAAGGAGATAGGAGTGAGTGTGTCCATGGCAAAGATGTCACTGTACTCACTGAATATTAATTTACACTGTAACTTGAGAGACAGAATGCGAAGGACAGTGGGAATCCAGTATTCTGAATTATCTCATTTACGGGTATAAACATGGTGATGGTATCATATTGCCTGAGCATTCAGTTACCTATGCTCATTAATACTTAAACCCAAAGAATCTAAACCAGCAATTATTTTAGCAAAAAAATTATATAGAATATCACCAAAATAACCAACTAGGAATAACATTTTGACACATACCAAAAGAAATAAATTAGTACCCACATAAGAAAAGAAGTAAGTTAATAGAATGCAAAACATTTCTTATGCAATTGAAATCCGATATGTTTTCATACCATGTTGACTCTTGGAGATAAACAACTAACAAAACTTCACTCTTGCATAGTCTCATAAAAGCCTCTACCTACACGAAGCCTACCACCCATCAACAATACATCTAGTCCAATAGTTAACATTCCTTCCGTACTAAAAGGTCTCTTCCTTACAGTCTGGCCACACACAGATGGTGCATCTGCAGTGATGAGGAATCCCTGGCATAGTATGATGAAGGCCTTACTAAGATCTTCACCAAGAGGCACTCTCTCCCCAACATAGATCAGAAATAAATCTCCCTCGCCATATTCCATCCAGTCCCTCTTTCTCCACCATTTCCATTAACCAGCTGTAGAGGAACACGCCTCCAATTACCCAACATAACCCCACACTAGAAAAATTTAAACAAATCCTCATAAATGGCTTCACCTACCTTTACCACCACCTTAAAATAAGGAATACCCATCCCAAAAGCATTCTCAACTTTCCAAAAAAAATGGTATTCCACTGTCCACACAATCTATGACACACACAACTGTCTGCCCAAGATGCCACCAGGCCCCAAATGTGAGCAACTTTTGTTATTTAAATTTTACAAAGAAGTTGCCTTTTTGTCCATCGCCTGTTCCCTCATATGACTACGATTGACTGGTTTATTCTGAAATAGGCCAAATCATCTTCAGCAAAGCTGCCCTGCCAATCAAATCACAACACAGGACTGACTCATGAAACTGAGGGCTCTCGGAGCCGTAGCCAAAAAAATCTTGCTCTCCTGTTCTGAGCCACCGCTTGGAGCGGATGCTAAGCGGCGTAATTTCTTTACCTCTGCATTTCCCTTTTCATTTGAGATGGCTACTGAATTTGCCTTCTCTTGTCCCCTTGGCAATCCTTACCACATAATCTTCATGAGCAAACATTTTTCCTGAGACACTGAAAAACTGTTGTCAAGCCCCTCCATACAAAAGGTATGACCTGTTCCACTGCTGATAAAATTTTCCAAAACTTTTGAGAAGGTGATGAGTTTATAACAGTATCTCACCTGAGCAACAATAATATTCTCTGTTAATCACAGTTTGGATTTCGGAAGAATTGTTCTACGAAGTATCCATTCACATGCTCACTCAACAAATTTTACAAGCATTAAATGACAAAACAGTGCCACTGCTACTTTCTGTGAGCTATATAAGGCATATGACTAAGTGAGTCACAATATTCTCCTAGATAAACATAGATTTTATGGGACACACAATGTAGCAAATCAATGGATAATATTGTATCTAACAAAAAGAACGCAGAACACGTTATACTTTTTTCAACCATAGTTGTCTGTGGTCATTATTCTGAGTGGGGGAGATATCATCTATGGAGGTTCCCAAGGCTTAATCTTAGGTCTGCTGTTGTTCCTCATACACACAAACTATGCTCCATCTAATAAACAACAAACAGAATTAGTTCTTTTTCCAGAAGACACTAGTACAGCAATTATTCCTGGCACACATACAGAAATGGAAGAAATCATAAACAATGTTGTTTATAATGCTGCAATGTAAGAATAAAATGTGATGCTCACTCATGATCATCTTTTAGAGATCTGTTTAATGAGTTAGGCTTTTGATTACTGCTTCACAATATATTTTTTTCCTCATGAGGTCTGTTGTAAATAATCAACTGCAGTTAAAAAAGAACAATGATGTACACAGTTACAATACTAGTACTGGTAACATAAAGACTGTTGTTATTTACATGTGTACAAAGTGCACCTCATGCCTGCTTGTGTTATGAAAATCGGTGCACCCACTCGACAGTTAAAGTTGCCTTAGCACAAAAAGGGGTATACAATGCCGAAAAAAAATTTTTTTGATAACTTACCCACTAATATAAAAGGTCTGACTGACAGCACATTAAAATTTGAAAACAAACTGACCCCACTCTCTATAAGAATTTCTGTTGTTCTAATGTGTAAAATGTGGTGAGTAGGAATTAATAACTCACACCTAAATATTTAATAACATTAGCAGTAGTAGTAGTAAAATTTATAAATGTTCAAGTTGGCATATTTACAATTTAATGCATGAATTGAATGTAAAATGACTCATTCCACATCATTACAATTTATTGTACAGATGATCCATGGAACAGGAAATTAACTAACTAACAAGCAAAAGAACAGCCTGAAAGAACATTTTACATAAATGCCACTTCGGTTAGGCCACCTATAAAAGCAGAAATTGAAAAGAAACTTTAACACCTGTGTAAGGCAGATCAGGATACATTGTACCCTACATTCTAACTGAATTTGTAATTTTGAAGGATAGAAACAACTTCCAGCAACTTCTGTAATGCACCACAAGATTCCTCTGCTTGTGTCTGTGTATGTGCGGATGGATATATATATGTGTGTGTGTGTGTGTGTGTGTGTGTGTGTGTGTGTGTGTGTGCGCGCGCGCGCGCGAGTGTACACCTGTCCTTTTTTTTTCCCCTAAGGGAAGTCTTTCCGCTCCCGGGATTGGAATGACTCCTTACCCTCTCCCTTAAAACCCACATCCTTTCGTCTTTCCCTCTCCTTCCTGAAGAAGCAACCATCGGTTGCGAAAGCTAGTAATTCTGTGTGTGTGTTTGTGTGTTTTGTTCATTGTGCCTGTCTGCTGGCGCTTTCCCGCTTGGTAAGTCTTGGAATCTTTGTTTTTAATATATTTTTCCCATGTGGAAGTTTCTTTCTATTTTATTTAGAACCTTGGTTTAAGATATTCAACACACAGAAATTTTATCAATAAATTAATTCTACTTTTATAACATTGAACATTGCTATAATGCTATCCTTAAAAATATTCTAATTATCAAATAATCCCAGCAATCAGTCATTTTGCCTTGACAGATATACCTTACAGTAGCAAGATCATGTACTCTTCTTCTGTGCCAACAATAGGTCATGAGCAGCTTTATACTCCTGCAGGATTCAGTAAGAGAGAACGAGTCGACAGAAGCGTCACAGCTCTCAGACTTGTCATACTCGCAGAACTACAGGGGGAATGCGGAAAGCCCAGAAGCATTTATATAACAGCAGATTCTTGATTTGTGAAGTATGCAATCCATAACCCAAAACTCATACTCGCTCAATTTCTAATCCCTACTAAGCAGGAATAAAAATAGAGAGAGCAATTTTAAGAATATAGAAGCATATACAACTAGTGTCAGGATAGTTAGTGCCTACAGGAAAATTAAGGAGGCCTTTGGAGGGAAGAGAAGCAGCTGTATTAATATCGAGAGCTCAGATACAAAATTATTACTAAGCAAAGAAGTCGGCACTGGAAAGTGGAAGGAGAATGTAAATGAGCTATAGAAGGGAAATGAACTTGAAGGCAGTGTTATAGAAAGGGAAGAGGATGATGATGATGATGATGATGATGATGATATAGGAGGTATGATACTGCAAGATTAATTAGATGGAGCACGTACATAGCATTTTGTCAGAACTGCTGATATGCTTGGTGTAACAGAGGTATAGGACAAGTGAAATATCCTCAGACTTCAAGAGGAATGTAATAATTCCAGTTCCAAAGAAAGCAGATACTTACAGTTGTGATTATTACCGAATTATCAGTTTAATGAGTCATGGCTGCAAAATGCTAACACAAATTATCTACACACGAGTAGAGAAATTGGTAGAAGCTGACCTCAGGGAAGATCAGTTTCTGTTCTGGAAAAATTTTGGAATACATGAGATAATATTGAGCCTGTGACCAATCTTTGAAGGTAAGTTAGGAAAAGGCAAACCCTTTAAACTTGAGGATAGCTTTTGACAATACTAACTGGAATGCACTCTCATTCTGAAGGCAGCAGGTTTAAAATACGTGGAATGGAAGGCTATTTACAACTCATACAGAGACCAGACAGCAGTTATAAGAGTCCAGGAGAATGAATGGGATGCAGTCGTTGAGAAGGGAGTGAGACCTGGTTGTAGGGGTCCCCAATGTTGGTCAGTCTATAAACTGAGCAGGCAGTAAAGGAAACCAAAGAAAAATTTAGAAATGGAGTAAAGTTCAGAGAGAAGAAATATAAATTTTAAGTTTGCTGATTACACTGTAATTCTCTCAGAGACAGGAAAGGACTTAGAAGAGCAGTTCAGTGGGATGGACAGCATCTTGAAAGGAGGATATAAGATGAAAATCAAGAAAAGCAAAACAAGGTTAATGGAACATAGTTGAATTAAATCAGGTGATGCTGAGGGAAATGAGAAACTTAAAGCAGAAGATGAAATTTGCTATTTGGACATTAAAATAACCGATGATGGCCAAAGTAGAGATGATATAACATTCAGACTGGCAACAGCGAGAAAATCATTTCTGAAGAAGAGAAATTTGATTTCAGTGTTAGTAAGTCCTTTCTTAAGGTATTTGTCTGGAGTGTAGCCATGTATGGAAATGGAACATGAACAATAAACAGTTCATACAAGAAGAGAAAAGGAACTTCTGAAATGTGGTGCTACAGAAGAATGCTGAAGATTATAGTGCATTTAAGTGATACTTTTGATGTTGGGCTCACCAGAGGGGACATGACACCATTGCCCGCGTAACACCAATCGCAAGCTGGCTTTCCCTGCCACTCTGCCAACTGTTTGATTGGTAATGTACCCCTGTTGCCATGCCAGGGATAAACAGTACCATGTGGTGTCATGCTTTAGATGCTTCTGCGTTCATTAGTTCTCTTTGTCAAGTGTTACTTTTTGTCGTTGAAGTGCTCTACATCTACATCTACATCTACATCTACATCCGTACTCCGCAAGCCACCTGACGGTGTGTGGCGGAGGGTACCCTGAGTACCTCTATCGGTTCTCCCTTCTATTCCAGTCTCGTATTGTACGTGGAAAGAAGGATTGTCGGTATGCTTCTGTGTGGGCTCTAATCTCTCTGATTTTATCCTCATGGTCTCTTCGCGAGATATACGTAGGAGGGAGCAATATACTGCTTGACTCTTCGGTGAAGGTATGTTCTCGAAACTTCAACAAAAGCCCGTACCGAGCTACTGAGCGTCTCTCCTGCAGAGTCTTCCACTGGAGTTTATCTATCATCTCCGTAACGCTTTCGCAATTACTAAATGATCCTGTAACGAAGCGCGCTGCTCTCCGTTGGATCTTCTCTATCTCTTCTATCAACCCTACCTGGTGCGGATCCCACACTGCTGAGCAGTATTCAAGCATTGGGCGAACAAGCGTACTGTAACCTACTTCCTTTGTTGTCGGATTGCATTTCCTTAGGATTCTTCCAATTAATCTCAGTCTGGCATCTGCTTTACCGACGATCAAGTTTATATGATCATTCCATTTTAAATCACTCCTAATGCGTACTCCCAGATAATTTATGGAATTAACTGCTTCCAGTTGCTGACCTGCTATTTTGTAGCTAAATGATAAGGGACCTATCTTTCTATGTATTCGCATCACATTACACTTTGCTACATTGAGATTCAATTGCCATTCCGTGCACCATGCGTCAATTCGCTGCAGATCCTCCTGCATTTCAGTACAATTTTCCATTGTTGCAACCTCTCGATACACCACAGCATCATCTGCAAAAAGCCTCAGTGAACTTCCGATGTCATCCACCAGGTCATTTATGTATATTGTGAATAGCAACGGTCCTATGACACTCTCCTGCGGCACACCTGAAATCACTCTTACTTCGGAAGACTTCTCTCCATTGAGAATGACGTGCTGCGTTCTGTTATCTAGGAACTCCTCAATCCAATCACACAATTGATCTGATAGTCCGTATGCTCTTACTTTGTTCATTAAACGACTATGGGGAACTGTGTCAAACGCCTTGCGGAAGTCAAGAAACACGGCATCTACCTGTGAACCCATGTCTAAGGCCCTCTGAGTCTCGTGGACGAATAGCGCGAGCTGGGTTTCACACGATCGTCTTTTTCGAAACCCATGCTGATTCCTACAGAGTAGATTTCTAGTCTCCAGAAAAGACATTATACTCGAACATAATACGTGTTCCAAAATTCTACAACTGATCGACGTTAGAGATATAGGTCTATAGTTCTGCACATCTGTTCGACGTCCCTTCTTGAGAACTGGGATGACCTGTGCCCTTTTCCAATCCTTTGGAACGCTTCGCTCTTCTAGAGACCTACGGTACACCGCTGCAAGAAGGGGGGCAAGTTCCTTCGCGTACTCTGTGTAAAATCGAACTGGTATCCCATCAGGACCAGCGGCCTTTCCTCTTTTGAGTGATTTTAATTGTTTCTCTATCCCTCTGTCGTCTACTTCGATATCTACCATTTTGTCAACTGTGCGACAATCTAGAGAAGGAAGCACAGTGCAGTCTTCCTCTGTGAAACAGCTTTGGAAGAAGACATTTAGTAATTCGGCCTTTAGTCTGTCATCCTCTGTTTCAGTACCATTTTGGTCACAGAGTGTCTGGACATTTTGTTTTGATCCACCTACCGCTTTGACATAGGACCAAAATTTCTTAGGATTTTCTGCCAAGTCAGTACATAGAACGTTACTTTCGAATTCATTGAAAGCCTCTCGCATAGCCCTCCTCACACTACATTTCGCTTCGCGTAATTTTTGTTTGTCTGCAAGGCTTTGGCTATGTTTATGTTTGCTGTGAAGTTCCCTTTGCTTCCGCAGCAGTTTTCTAACTCGGTTGTTGTACCACAGTGGCTCTTTTCCATCTCTTACGATCTTGCTTGGCACATACTCATCTAATGCATATTGTACCATGGTTTTGAACTTTGTCCACTGATCCTCAACACTATCTGCACTTGAGACAAAACTTTTGTGTTGAGCCGTCAGGTACTCTGTAATCTGCTTTTTGTCACTTTTGCTAAACAGAAAAATCTTCCTACCTTTTTTAATATTTCTATTTACGGCTGAAATCATCGACGCAGTAACCGCTTTATGATCGCTGATTCCCTGTTCTGCATTAACTGATTCAAATAGTTCGGGTCTGTTTGTCACCAGAAGGTCTAATATATTATCGCCACGAGTCGGTTTTCTGTTTAACTGCTCAAGGTAGTTTTCAGATAAAGCACTTAAAAATATTTCACTGGATTCTTTGTCCCTGCCACCCGTTATGAACGTTTGAGTCTCCCAGTCTATATCCGGCAAATTAAAATCTCCACCCAGAACTATAACATGGTGGGGAAATCTACTCGAAATATTTTCCAAATTATTCTTCAGGTGCTGAGCCACAACAGCTGCTGAGCCCGGGGGCCTATAGAGACATCCAATTACCATGTTTGAGCCTGCTTTAACCGTGACCTTCACCCAAATCATTTCACAATTCGAATCTCCGTCAATTTCCTTCGATACTATTGCACTTCTTATCTGCAGTGGTCAGGTGTTGTGAACGAGTGTTTTTGTGTTGGCGGTGTGTTGATGATAACAGTGTAGCATGTCTGAACACAAGATTCGCAGTAAGAGAGGTCATCCAAGAACATGTTCACCGGCTATGAAGATATCAAGCATTGGAGGGGAAATTCCAATCCATGGTCAAGGTCACGAATTTGTGCGCTATGTGTGCCCTTATTCTGAACTTGAGTGCAATAATGGCAGTCCGATGTTAAAAAAGTCATGCTGCAAACAACATTCATTGATTTACAGTGATGAGAATTGGCAAGGAGCATGAAAGAAAGGAAGACCCGAGTGAAGAAGCAACACCAGGTCATTCTTTATTAGAAATGCCAGGCAAGAAAAGATGTTACTACAGTTGGGTAATGAAGACGGATGCATTTCAGCAGGACGCAATTTTCAGATGTGTACGCTTATGATCAGTACAAGGAACACCCTACTTTAAGTAAAATACTTTTCAGTCTCAAAGAAGCAGAGCTGTTCAATAGAGTAGGTCGTCACCTTGAAATTGTTTACACGAGCTTGGTTTCTGGCACGAAAAGTTTTCGTCTCGGATATTTATCATCGAGAGAAGTGATATATTGGCCTGGAGAGGCCGATTTCTGCAATCAGTGAGGAACATTTTGTTCGAAGACATTGTGTGGCAGGACGAGACAAGGGTTAATGCATGGCACATGTTGACAAGGGGTGGATAGATCACACAGCACGAGGAACAGTGAAGGCACCTATAGGCAAGAGTGACAGGATAATTGACCTCCACACTGGCTCTGCTTGTAGCTTCATTCATTTATTCATTCATTTATTTATTGCTATTCCGTTCCAGAAAGCAAGTAATTACCATGAGGAAATGAGTGCCATGGTTTTAATGGAGTGGTTTTCCAATGTTCTGCTGCAGAATATTCCTCCCAATGTAACAACAGTAATGGACAATGCGCCATACCGCTCTGTTGTGGTAAAACTCTGATAATGCAGTGAAGAAAAGCACATATTTTGCTCAGGGTGCAAAGAAATGTTCCATCCGATAAAGTTGAACCTGGCATGAACAAGACAGAGTTAATGGAACTTGTAGCGCTTTACAAGCCAAGAGCTCCACACTGTGAGGTTGATGAACCAGCTACCGATAAAGGGCAAAATGTCATCAGACTTCCTTCATATCACGCTCATTTAAATATGATCCAGAACATATGGATCTAGGTGAAAGGTACTGCAGTAAAAAACAAAAAGCACTTTATGCTCAGTGAGGCTGAAACACTAACGAAAGGAGCCACTGCAAGTGTTACCCCGTGGGACTGGTTTCGAGTTGTCAGCCATATGAAGAAAGTAGTTGAGGAGACCTGGATTTGTAAAGGGCTGCTAGAGGAACAGATTGAACAGATGATAATTTCAGTCAGAGCCAGCACCAGTTGCGAGGAAGAGGACGGCAATGGTTCTTCCACTGGGGTTGCACCATTTACACCATAACTGTGAGTATGTATGAATGATTATTGATTTAACTGTTCTGTTCATTATCGTCATTTCTTTACCACAAAAGAATGTTTGCCTGATGGCCACTAATGTTCACAACCTAAAGTAGGCGCGGCTTTATTGCCACATCCTGATGCAATCGGCGCATGCTGTCAACTACACTTACCCCTGCGGAACTGTCTAAAGTCACAACTTATTTTAAACACACTATAGATGGGTATGTCGTGTACTAATGAGGAGGTACTAAATAAAACTTGTGAAGGAAGAAATTTCTGGGTCAACTTGACTAAAAGGAGGGATCTGTTGATAGGACACATTCCGATACATCAAGGAATTGTCAACTTAGTAAATCACAGAGGAAGACCAAGAGATGATTACAGAAAACAGGAGCAAATGGATGTGGGTTGCAGTAGTTATTCGGAGATGAAGAGGCTTGTCCAGGATCGAGTAGCTTGGAGAAACTGTTAAGGAAACAACATCCTTGGTGCTATCTAGTGTCATGGGCATTCACTTATTACTGGAATACGTGAAAAGGATTTGGAGCACTCGGCTGGCAGTACAGTGCGAGCAGAAGCACATTTGTCGTCAATATACACTATTTGTATTGCCTCCTTTTTACTTAGCCAAAGAAGCCTTGAAGCCACTATTAGACAGTGATTTCGAAATCAGCTGTGAAAGTGAATCTGACAATGATTCATTACCATGACCTAGAGCTTCGGCACAATAATCACCTTCTGCTGGCCAATCAATGACTTCAGACATACCCATGTCTTCAGGCACATCACTGTTTACTGGCCTTTCAACGGTGCCAATACCAGGAATATCTGACCACTCATCTGAAGCCAAAGAGGGCAACAAAGAAGAAACCACACCTCCACATATATAACAGAACTTCAAATTCAACTGTGATGGTTTACACATACACTGACAGCACTGCACCGCATTCACCTTGATGGCGCCCGATTTCAGGTGACGGGTGGTGTCTGGCCAGTGGCCAGTACCACAGCAGCACAAGGAAACGCTCGAGCATAAGCTGTTCTGATTGTGACACAGCCACGAACTGTCCAGCGTAATTGTTTCTGGAGGTACTCATTATTACTGGTGGGTAGAATGTGAAGTGAATTATTTTCGATGTTCAATCAGATTCGTAACTTTAGATGAGCAACGAAATGTGGCCTTTTTAAAAAAAAAAAAAAAAAATTAGTTAGTCGCAAACACACAACTACGAGTTTAGAATGCACAATAATTACCACTACACCTAGGGCTCACACAACTCGACGACATCTCGGAAGTAGACAACACTTCCTCCTGACACTTCCACATCTTACAGTGTTGCCATATTGTGCAGATGGCCCGACTTAGCGTTGTCAGGGGCGGTCGGTTTTATTGGCCACCTTAAGTGAATGACTCGGATGTTCATGGTCCTTACACAAAATATACGTTGGTGGCAGTAGGATTGTTCTGTAGTCAGATTCAAATGAAGATTCTCTATGTTTTCTCTATGTTTTCTCAATAGTGTTCCTCGAACAGAACATCGCCTTCCCTCCAAGGATCCCCATTTGAGTTTCTGAAGCATCTCTGTAATACTTGCGTGTTGATCAGACCTAATGGTAACAAATCTAGCGGCCCGCCTCTGAAGTGCTTCAACGTCATCCTTTAATATGACCCAGTGGGAATCCCAGGCACTTGAGAAGTACTCAATAATGGGTCACACTAATGTTTTATACACAGTTTCCTTTACGGGGTGAACCACACTTCCCTAAAACTCTCCCAATAAACCTAAGTCAGCCATTTGCCTTCCCCACTACAATCCTTACATGCTCGTTCCATTCCATGCCTCCTTTTAATATTACATCTAGATATTTAATTGACTTAACTGTGTGAAGTAGCATACTGCTAACATTTTATTTGAAAATTACAGGATTATTTGTCCTACTCACCTACATTAACTCACATTTTTGTACGTTTAGAGCTAGCTGTAATTCATCACACTAATTAGAAATTTTGTACAAGTTGCCTTGTATCCTCCTATAGTCCACACAATGACAACATTTTCTCGTACACCACAGCATCGTTAGCTATCAGCCACAGAAGGAGCCTTCAAGCAACTCACATACATGTGAACCTGTTCCATATTCTCATACTTTTGGTAACAGTATGCATTGAGGCACCATATCAAATACTTTTTGGGAACCCCGAAGTATGGAATCTGCCTGCTGCCCTTCATCCATAGTTCATATAATATCATGTGAAAAGAGGGGCAATATGAGCTTTGCATGGGCAATGCTTTCTAATACCTTGATGATTTGTGGACAGAAGCTTTTCTGTCTCAAGGAACTTTATTATATTTGAACTGAGGATATGTTCAAGAATTCTGCATTAACCCAGTGTTAAGGTTACTGGTCTGTAATAGTGTGTGTCTGTTCTTTTCCCTTCTTTTATACACGTGAGGCAATACTGACCTTACAACTTATCTTAGAAGAAAGATTAAGAAAAGGCAAACCTACATTTCTAGCATTTGTAGACTTACAGAAAGCTTTTGACAATGTTGACTGGAGTACTCTCTTTTAAATTCTAAAGGTGGCAGGGGTAAAATACAGGGAGCGAAAGGCTATTTACAATTTTTACAGAAACCAGATGGCAGTTATAAGAGTCAAGGGACATGAAAGGGAAGCAGTGGTTGGGAAGGGAGTGAGACAGGGTTGTAGCCTATCCCCGATGTTATTCAATCTGTATATTGAGCAAGCAGTAAAGGAAACAAAAGAAAAATTCAGAGTTGGTGTTAAAATCCATGGAGAAGAAATAAAAACTTTGAGGTCCACCGATGACATTGTAATTCTGTCAGAGACAGCAAAGGACTTGGAAGAGCAGTTGAATGGGATAGACAGTGTCTTGAAAGGAGGATATAAGATCAACATCAACAAAAGCAAAACGAAGATAATGGAATGTAGTTGAATTAAATCGGGTGATGATGCGGGAATTAGATTAGGAAATAAGACACTTAAAGTAGTAAAGGAGTTTTGCTATTTGTGAAGCAAAATAACTGATGATGGTCGAAGTAGAGAGGATATAAAATGTAGACTGGCAATGGCAAGAAAAGCGTTTCTGAAGAAGAGAAATTTGTTAGCATCGAGTATAGATTTAAGTGTCAGGAAGTCGTTTCTGAAAGTATTTGTATGGAGTGTAGCCATGTATGGAAGTGAAACGTGGACAATAAATAGTTTGGACAAGACGATAATAGAAGCTTTCGAAATGTGGTGCTACAGAAGAATGATGAAGATTAGATGGGTAGATTACATAACTAATGAGGATGTACTGAATAGAATTGGGGAGAAGTTTGTGGCCCAACTTGACTAGAAGAAGGGACCGGTTGGTAGGACATGTTCTGAGGCATCAAGGGATCACAAATTTAGCCTTGGAGGGCAGTGTGGAAGGTAAAATTACAGAGGGAGACCAAGAGATGAATACACTAAGCAGATTCAGAAGGATGTAGGTTGCAGTAAGTACTGGGAGATGAAGAAGCTTGCACAGGAAAGAGTAGCATGGAGAGCTGCATCAAACCAGTCTCAGGACTGAAGACCACAACAACAACAAACAATATACATGAGTCACCTGTGTTTTTTCCTGCCACTTGGGACTTTGCACTGGGTGGGAGACACACATTATACGCCAGCTAAGTATCTCATCTAACAATGCTAGAGGTCAATAAATCCCTTCTTTTATCAATATTTAAAAACCAAGCTTTAAACATGTACTAATGAATTTTACATTTGGTTCGAATCCTTGTTGTTTAAGTGTTTCAGCTGCTTGTACTCCTTAGAACCACCTCTACAACAATCTTCTTCTACCTTATAGTGCCATCGCCATGACAGTCCATTTCTGCCAACTGTAGCCACCACATGGAGACATATCAATTGTACTCAAGATTTGGATTGTTAAATGGAATTAAAATATTATCATCCCTAGATATAACGCCCAACTGGGATTGTCAAATTCACCTATGGTGAATTCTTTCATGGAGTCAGGAGGAGATGTGTACACCCTAAATGCAAGAAATTTTTAATACTTAAATTTTATCAAGAAGCCACCTTTCCATCCACTGCCTTGCTGCCGATATGACGGCAATCTATTTGTTACAATGGAACAGCCTGAATCATCATCGGTGAAGACGTCCTGTAAATAAAATCACACCACAGAAACACCTGACTTACGAGACATCCGAAAAATATCTCACTCCTGTGTTCCAAACCATCACTTACAGACGGACACTAAATGGCTTACTGTCTTTACCTTGGCATTTCCTTTCTCCTTCGAGATGGGTCTGATGCAACTGGAGTAACCTCAACCCCCACCCCTAGATACTCTCACCCTGTAATCCCTATGAACAAATAAACCAACACAGTTTCTTTTGCTAAACTTGAGTACCACACTCCCACACCACTACCCAATCCTTACTACACTCCCAAGTGGCATGTATCACGCCTGCTCTCAGCCCCTAACCACATGAGCCACACCCCTATGCAAGACTCAGGTGCTAGACCTGTCCTATGAGCTCAACCACCACAACCTGTTCCACTCCCATCACATGTTTATTCTACCTTATTAGAGGAAGGGGCGCATGTAAAGGCAGTCCTGCCATACAGCAACACCCCTGCATCTTCTGCAGAGCCTGAGGAGCAACTAATTGTCCACCTAAATGTCTACTATTAGCCTAATGCTACAGAGCACAACTAATGCCATCTGCATCTTACTTTATCCCCTAAACCATATCAAATAGATGTGATCATCACTGTATGACGTCTTTTGTTTCCACAGTTTTCTTAGTCTCAATTACTGCTGGCCTGTCCAACATCCACCTCCACCCACCCCCATTCCCTCCACCTAACAACATCTTTCTACATCCACATCACACCACCTTTTATCTCACCAACTCTTCAATTCTGTCACAAATTCTACTCAACAACTCCTCACCCCTGTCAGGTTGCAGTGTCGCAGCAATGTAGCCATTGGCTTTGAGCCCCTACCATTGAGCAAAGACATGTCAAATATGTTTATTTTCTTGTCCAACACTCAGCACTTCAACTACATGGTGACTGGTAATCTTGACTCCTTCCACTATCTGTATTCTAACCAGAACTTTCCAGCATCATATTGACATTCAGTATGACAACTGTGATATAATATCTGATATAATAATGCTAATATGGCAGTAAATCACTGCTTTCTGATCATCAGTTCCTCACATTACCACATTTTCTGGACATCAAAGTTCTGGTCTCAGTAAGTGTGATATTAAATAACTGTTTTTATATTGAAACCAAATGCTCTGTTATCACATGTCTTGGCAGGAATGGAAGCAAAACAACACATGCCTAGGTTTCAGACTGAAATGACAATGGTCTTAATAATACGTAGATATATTTTGATACTTCATTCATAACACTTTTGAAGTGCCCATTTTCCAAAACTACCGGCTGGTACATACAATTTTCCAATTTTGTTGAATCTTGCACTAAACAGTTTCCTTCCTCTGTTGCAAGATATAATCCTGAATAGAATGCTTTTCCTTCCTTTGCTGCAAGATAAAAGTCTTGATAAAAAGGTGCCATTCTAGCAACACCGGAGCTCAAAACAACCAGTTTCGGTGAAAAAAAGATAAGAAAAATAGTATGATCATTATGTAAATACCTAGTCAAGGTAAGTCATTAGAATCAAAGTGTAAGCTGACTGACCAAAATGGGTGAAGATTTGTAGAGACATTGTTGAATTATCTATTCTGGTAATTGATTGAAGTGTTATTTTACTCAACAGAACCAAATGAAAAAGATGAGGCAATTTTGAATGAAGCTTTTCACTCACATGGAGGTCACTGGAGATAAAGCACAAGTTCAACTGGAAAAGGATCAGAGAAAAAAATGAGTCAAGTCTAAGGAACAATTCATCTCAGTATTAACCTGTAATGATTTTGAGAAAGAAAATTTAAATGAGGATAGTCAGGCAGGAATTTGAATCTGGATCCTAATAAATATGAATCTAATACCTTAACCATCACACTACACAGTTGATAGTGCTGAATGTACATGAAACTAACAATTAGTTTATCTCCCTTTACTCAAACATTTTTTTTAAAAAAAATTGATGCATCTTGTATCATCTATCAACCCAAATGATAAAAAGAGGGAAAATAAGATTCAAGGTCAAAGCTTTCCTATCTAAACTCATTTACACACACACACACACACACACAAATAAAAGTCAGTTGAATTACACTGTATCTTTGCAATGTCTAAAGACCTCAGAAATTCAGTCTTAGTAACAATCATATCTCCCACTGTCTCATTACAAGTTGATAATGATAGACTTACCTGCCTGATTATTGTTTTTACATTCTGTAATGGAATACCCTGATAATTACTCCTAATTATTAACTTCAGAAGATTATGGCCCAACACTTCAAACACCATACATATGTGTGTTCCATTCACTCCGTGGATTTTGAAATCATCTAACAGCTGAACAGTTTTATCTCGTTTTGGATCATTAACGTCAGTTTCACGAACCTGGAAATAAAAAAAATGAAGAAAAATGAAGTACACACAAATCTCAATAACGCTTATGTTAAATCCCCCCCCCCTTCCACACACACACACACACACACACACACACACACACACACACAGTGTGGTTTCCTCTGGAAAAATAATGTAATAAGAGTGTCATATATTTTAAAAAATCAATATGGTAAGGTATATATGTTAATGGACTACAACTACAGATGATTGCAATATCATGAACTTTACACCAGACATCAATACAAGTAAAAGAAAAAAGTTTACAAGTTTCATATGGACATACTCACAGCATCATCTCCAACTATGTTTTCAGTAACAACTATAACCTGCAATAAGAGCTGCCTTAGATCACAGCTTCTAATGGTAGATAAGTCACTGTTTCTAGAACACAGTTTTCTAAATTACTTCTGTCGACATCAATACTTCACAAGTATAAACTGTTGGAAGACATGTCTGATGGGGCTGAAGACTGGGGAAGAAGCAGTAGCTGTTGTGTTCCCATAAATCATGGTCATTCTCAGCAAAATTAGTACTACAATGTGTGGAATATATCAGAAGACAAATTCACAGTTTGGAGTATGGTATCTGATACCACAAACTATTGCCACAAGAAGGTCAATTTATCTAAAAATGTTCCATTTTGCCTTTGGTGGTCCTGTGGTGAAGGTGGCAGACAAATGTTGCTATTATTTGCAACAGTGTTTGCTGTAATTCTTTACACAGTTTTATAGTAGTACCCACAAAGACTGTTACAGGAGGAGGACTACAAATTTACATGAAGGCAGTTACATAATGGAATCAGTAATGACCCCTTGTAAAAGGCATTGTCATGTTATTCATCTGAGGTACTGAAGTAAATCACATACAGTTGTAGTCAGAATGACCAGATGGGGATAATCCATATAAATATATATTTCCATGCAATTAGCTGCCACCATGGTTCCCAGACAATGAGTGTTCTCAGAACTTTGGTTGACAGAGTGCACACCATTGCTGATGACAGCAGTTGCACGATTAGCAAACGGGTAGCCTTCACAGCAGATACCTGTGACACTATGATGAAAACCTAAGATGACGTAAGTATGCAGAAGAAGACACAGAATGATTTAAATCCACAGCTTTCCTGCCATACATGGGACACCTGTCATTAAAAATAGAACAGATCCACACCAAGCACAAAGTGAGAGCGATTTTTTGCCCTCCACCAAAGACAGCAGCACTTTTGGGTACTGTTAAAAGATGGCTTGATGCTCCACAAGGCTGAGATCTCCTGCAAGTGTGGCCTGTCATACGTCAGACAGAATACCCGTACAGTTCATGAAAGATGCATAAACACTGGCTTTTACAGCCAAATAAATCAGCTTTGCAGAGCACTGTATGGACACAGGCACTCTATGTTGTACAAAAATGTTGTAATTCTAGCACTGACTTCATCTTTTTTGGCATTGGTGGAGGAAGAAGCACTTGAAATTGGCTTGGGATGAGTTAAGTAATAGAGAGCAGTTTCAGCTTGGATGAATCATGGAATTTGTGCTTTCTTTAATAAACTTGCAAAGACATCACCAAAGTGCAGTTCATAATGATACATCGACTTCTCAGTGTGCATAGACTGCATAGTCACTTATTTAATTCGTGTATACCTTTTTCCTGTCAATCAAAGTCTCTGGCACTTATGTATCTGTGGCCATGTGTGCGGTGACACTGTCTGTAGGTTTAGAAGGACAGAGCGACTGCTGCGGTCTAAATGTTTTGGCTCAGTCTGAATATGGCCAAAAGGTATATGGTCGAAATGTTAGGAGGAAGAAGAAATAGAATTTATGCAGTTGCACACCCAAAATTTAACAGTCATTGTATTGTGAAAATATGAATGTGCACAGGAGTAATTTGGTTGGTTGGTTGGTTGGTTGATGATTAAAGGGACCAAACTACTAGGTCAGCAGTTGTTTTTTCCTTGAACAGACAGGTCTATATGACTGCACGGAGATGGCATACAACTCATAACCCAGGGGAAGAAAACCCCTAGGTCTACCAAAGGCTAATGAAGGTGTGATAAGTGACAAAAAGAAGAAAAGGAGGCATAGGAAGAAAGGCAGGCAAGGTGCACCACCTAGGGAACAGCTGGAAGCCCTCAAAAGCAGAGTGCGGTGAGAGGCATACATCTCCCAACCCCTACCACTTACCAGAGGTACTAACCTCAGAAACTGGCTAGGAAACATTAGCAACACAGACAGGGAAAGAGAAACACAGAGTGACAAAAGATGAACATGTTGAACAGACTAATCAAGAGGGGGGAGGAAGAGTAAATGAACAGGTACAGGTAGGGTGAGAACTGGGCTGAACCACAAAGCCAAGACAGCAGCAACCTGGTCTGGGCAGAGGAGGCAATAGTGTTCTGCCAACCTCTCAATAGGCCAATAAGGTTACATGGCTCTCCCTTAAAGAGAGTTGTACAAGCCCCCTTCACAAATAAAATGTGAGGCATCATGTGTAGCAATTCAGGGAGATTAAGAGTCTGCCACAGGGAGTCTAGGTTGGGACAGTCCAGCAAAATGTGGACCACCATCAAATGGGAACAACAACGATGGTGGGGTTGGTCGTCATGATAGAGGACCATGGGTCAGCCAAGTATGACCAATGTGGAGCCAGCAAAGGATGGTAGAGTCGTTGCAAGAGGCCTGCATCGGTGATCTCCACAGATTCGTAGCCTCCTTTATCACCCGTAGTTAGTTTGGTGGAGTCAAACTAAGCCATTCCGTATTCGAGATCCCTAACACTTGACAGTGTAATACGAATCTGAGGTCTGTTTGCAGAATATCGATCTCAAGAGTTGGCTTACTGGTAGCCAGTTGGCCTGGCTAGCAGTGACTCCATTCCCCAGGATCCCGACATGACCTGGGGTCCACATGAAGTTCACTGAATGTCCACATTGTTCAAAGGAATACAGGGAATCCTGGATAGTACTGACAAAGGGATGGTGATGGTAACACTAGTTGAGAGCTTGAAAACTGCTCAAGAAACAAACTGCTGCAGATGAGGAAGGACTCACCGGTGCAGGAACCGATATGCTACTCAGTATGTCCCATATGAGTATAAGCAAAGCCAATAAGAACAGTAACCACTGAGCCATCAGTGTAAACTGTTTCTGAACCCCAGGATGCACCAAGGATGGAGAAAAACTGGTGGCAGGGAGTCTCGGGATGAACCAAGTCTATCAAACTTTGTAATAAGCAAAATAAAGCTGTGAGTGAGGGATGCACCATGGAGGTATACATGAGTGGACCCAGAGGAGAGGTGGTATAGGACACACCTGGTATACAATAATGAGGAACCAGATGCAGACTGCAATTGCAATCCCTGATCTAGGCTATCACTGAGGGAGATAGATATCCATGTTTGGAAAATAGGATGCTTAGGGGAGCTGCAAAGATGTACAGCATAATTGACAAGCTGTTGTTGGCGTATGATCCGCAATGGAGGGACCCCTGCCTCCACTAGTAAGCTGTTCACAGGGCTAGTTCAAAAGGCTCTTGTCACAAGTTGAATCCCACAGTGTTGTATCAGATCCAGTGACAGTGATGCTGAGGGTGATGCCAAATCGTATTCCACACTCCCATAATCAAGATGGGATTGTATCAAAGCTTTGTAAAACTGCAGAAGGGTAGTGCAATCTGCACCCCAGCTGGTATTACGCAGGCAGCACAGTGTATTGGTGTATTAAGGTGAAACCACCACTTTCACTAAACTATCAAAGATGGGGAATCCATGTCAAGCGAGCGTCGAAGACCAGTCCTACCACAATCAGTTGCTGGTTGTCTTGGTAAAGTTCTGGTTATGGGTGAATGGTACGGCATAAACAGAGGTGCATTAAGTGAATCTTGGTGGCTGGAAACCAGAGGCCATAGGTAAGGGCCCCATGCCTGCTGCACCTATCATATGGCACCTTGTAACTGGCGTCTGGCTACACCCACACTAGAAGAGTATTAGTAGAAATGAAAATGATCAGTGTAGAAGGAGGCTGATATTGAGGGCTCCACAGCTGCTTCTAGACCACTGATGGCTACTAGAAAGAGAGAGACACTCAGAACAGAGCCCTACAGGACCCCATTCTCTTGGATATGAAGAGTACCGTGGGAAGCACCAGTGTGAACCCAGAAAGTATAGTATAACAAGAAGTTCTGGATAAAAGCGGGAGCAGAACCAAGAGACCCCACTTGTGGATGGCAGTGATGATATGGTGTCGCCATGTGGTGTGATAAGCCTTTTGCAGGTCAAAGAAGATGGCTTTAAGGTGTTGACTTTGGGCAAAAGCTGTTCAAATGGCACACTGCAGGTAAACCCAATTATCAGTAGTGGCATGTTCTTGCTGAAAACCACCCTAGGATGGAATCAGAAAACCCCAAGACTTAGGGAGACACCACAGCCACCAGCTCAACATGCATTCAAGCAACTTACAAACAATATTGATGAGACTAACTGTGCAATAACTGTTCATCTCTAGAGGGTGGTTACTCAGTTTCAGTACTGGCACGATGAAGCTTTCTTGCCACTGTGATAGGAATTTGCCCTCACTCCAGACGTGGTTAAAGATGGCAAGAATATGACACTGACAGTTCACTGGTAGGTGCTTGATCATTTTATTGTGAATGCAGTCTGGCCATGGGGCTGTCTCAGGGCAGTGGGCTAGGACACTGAGGAATTCCTGAATGGAGTGTTATATGGCTCTAGGTGGCGTATAGTATTATATAACTGCTTTTGGTCCATCTGCTGCTTCAGGACACAAAAGGCAGGTTGATAGTTTTCAGGCGCAGGGGGCTCGAGTATAATACAGAACAAAATCCAGGTCAGTGTAGACAATGCCATTCAAGGTAATACCAGGTACACCTGCAGGTGTCTCGTCTCCGCATAGGTGTCTGATCTTTGCCCAAACCTGCGATGGAGAGGTACATGGTCTGATGGTTGAAACATGTTGTTTCTGTCATTTCATTTTGTGGAAGAACTGGGCACCGAGCTACTTAAAGCCAATGAGGTGCTTCACAGATGGGTGCCACTTATGGCATTGGTGAGCCCACCTATAATCCCTAATGACTTCTGCAATTTCTCATGACCACCAAGGTACTGTCTTCTGTTGGGGCAGACCTGAGGAATGGGGAATCACTAAATCAGCTGCCAAAAAGCGGCTGTAGTTGTTTCCTGGACAGCCTCATTAATATCTCCATGCAGTGGGGAGTCAATGGAGACAGCAGCACCCCAATCAACACTGTTGAGAGCCCATCTGGATAGCATCCAGGGGAGTGACACTAAAAGGGACAGGATGACCAGGAAATGGTCACTACTGCACAGACCACCATGGACTCTCCAGTGGATGGATGGGAAAAGACAAGGGCTGGAAATGGAAAGGTCAATGGCCTAGATAGTTCCGTGCACAACACTGAAGTTTGTGGGGGCAGTAATATTCAAGAGCGTAAGTAAAATTGAGCCAGTAAGTTTTCAAGGTATTCAAAACAGCTAGTAACCCAGGTTCCACCCCACAAAGGGTTATTGGCCTTGAAATCACCCAAGATCATGTGGGGGTAGCTGAGAAACCAATGCAAACAATTTGTTCCGGGGCAGTTCACCGTCAGGAAGGACGTAAGCACTGCAGATCGTAATATCCTGGATTGCTCTTACCCAAACAGCCACAGCCTCCAAAGGTGTATTAACAGGTATAAGTTTGCTATATATAGTGTCCAGGACATATGTGCAAACTACACCCAACACCCTGTCACAGGTACCACAATTCTTGTAATATCCCCGATATCCATGAAGGGCCAATGTCTGCAGTACTGGAAACGAAATCTCTTTAAGGGCAATGCAGAAGGCAGGGGAACTACTTAAAGATTTAGAGTTCCTTTTAAGTATAAGTCCAGTGTTTTCAAATCAAATGTCTAAGAGATATTCGAATTATTCTCTCTCATTCTGTGACCCTTTTTTTCAAAAAAAAAAAAAGTCACAGAAAGCACTAGGAGGTGCACTAATGCATTCAATTCACACAAAAAAACACCCTCATAAAATACACAAACCACAATATGCAATGTGAAATTTACGTGCAAAATATCCCAGTCATTTGAAATGAAAGCGGTGTAAGACAGGGGAATGGATTATCATCTTTATTGTTTAACCATGTTTTATAAGTAAAAAGTTGCAAGGAATATGGAGGTCAATGGCAAAGCAAAGATGGCTTTCCTGGAAATCTCTATGAAATGAAAGACAGGCCAAAGAAATAAACCTTGCTGTATGTTTGAAGAAATTTGCCAACAATAGCTTGGATCACAGAAATACGAAAGGAGCTGGAATGAATAACATCAAAGAATCAGAAACAACAAATTGAAACATTTTCAGAATGAAGTTCTGATGGCTACCAGCACAAAAACAAAAGGAAACATGGACAGCAGCAAGAAACAATGCAAAATAGGGACAAGCTGAACAAAATAAGTACTGGAAACAACAAGCAAATCCAGGATGGGATAACAACAGTATGAAATAGGATAGACTGCTACTCAGCACATAGGAGGAGACACTGAGTGACAGACAGGAACATTGAATTAAACAACAAGTTTTGTTACTAGTCAGTGTTTGTTTACATCCACCTTCCGGTGGATTTAAGTGTGGTAGTATGAAGTGTGTGTTGTGTTACACAACACAACACAAATTTTATGATAGCACATGTAAATTCAACTGAAGGTGGAGGTTTAAACCTTAACATCCTTTAAAGGGCAGACTTACTGGAACTCACTTGGAAATGCAACCTGTTGCCTACTAACACTTAATCTAATACTCTAATGCTCAATACAGCAGGAAGCATGTGTGTTCCATAGTCACAAAAATGTTTACATACAGCCCTACTGAAGAGTACAAAGCTTATCTAATTCTTTGGCAGCAACAGAGGTAAGTACAGAAAATAAGTGTTAGTATGGTCCTTCAGTAATAATCCATAAACTGACAGCTGTAAAAAGCTTCTTTTTTCATGAGAGAGAAATTAAAAAGCCTTAGAGAATGGTTATAGCACACAAATAGTACACACATTTTACTGTATAGCAAGCACACAAAAAAAAAAATTCAATGCATGCCCAAGTATGATGGTGGCAAACAAAGAATGAGAGCATATATATCATAGCAATTATAGATGGGAACAATCACATTCGGGTGTGAAACAATTACTTTCTCTGTACCAAATATTAATATCAGAATCCATTTTTAAAATAATAATAATAACAACTAGGGACAATCTAAGAGCCACTAAAGCCTCTTTACTACTACTACTACTACTACTACAATTACTAAAAATGACAACAACAACAATAATAATAATGGAGACTATCAACAAAGCATGAACTCGCCAAATATTGTTCAGCTTCTGCTAATGATTTTTGTTGGTTATCAACTGAGTCAATCGGCATCATGCTAAACTCCTACTCTGAACTCCATGTCAGCTGTGCTCTCTGTTTTCAGTATTATATGGAATTTCGTATATTACACTGAGAAACTGTGTGTTATTTTATGGTGTTTATTAATAAACGCACCATAATGGCATCCTGAACTATTATTTGAAGTAGGTATGCTATGTGCACATCCAGATATATCCACACAATCAGGTGGGAAAGCTTCCAGTGTGCTATATATTTGGTGCAAGGGACATCAAAAACTGAACAGGTAGGAGGAAGTACAGTGTGTCGAGCCCCTAAGGTAATCCAAGTAAGGTTTATCTTTTCCTTGCAGTCTCAGATGAAAAGGCAAGGTCTTAACTGTACAGCACTTTCTGTCGACTCATGACTATTCTGGAAGAGGCTTATGGAAGTGCACAAAGGGATCTTGTAGGGTATTTTAGCAATAATTTTGTTTCAATCTAGTATCTTGGAGTCAAATAACAGTGTCACTGGTGCTATTATTTGATTTCAAGTAATTAGTACAGTTGTGAACCCTGCACTATTATGTGAACATGCTGGACAGGAAATTCATCTAAACATTGCCAAGATGTGGTTATCATTTGCTGAAATATACTAGAATGTATGGCAAAATTTCTATATATGTTACAGGGATACAGCAGAATGCAATAAACTACTACAATTTTGCTTCATAGGACTGAACGCATTACTACTTCTCCTCAGTCCCTTTTTTTTTTTTTTTTTTGTAACAGGAACCTTTATAGAATTTATCATATGCCTGGTGCCAATCTTCATTATTTTGTGGGCTTATGTTATGAATTAAATAAAATTATGCATCAACAGTGAAAAATTCCCCCCCCCCTCTCTCTCTCTCTGCCCCCCGCCCTCCCATTGAACATAAGTTTACTTACTGCTTTGAGCAACTTTATTTCGTCCAATGCTGTATCCGTATAATGGGCAGCACTCTTCACAACTTTCAAAGCTACAAATCGTTTGGTCCTGGAAAAATTAATGTTGTTTCAAATATCACATTGTTAAGATTTTCCTTATTCTCAAACTTAACTATTACAATACTGTTAACATCTTTCTATCAATGAAATTACACGGAATCTGTTCAAAAATTTCCAGAACTTCGTTCACAAAATTTTTCTACACTTCCTTTTATTTATTGTACATGGTCTCCTTCGAAATACTCTTCTCCACAACTGATACACCACTCCCAACACGGCTTCCACTTCTGGAAGCAGACTTGGTACGCCTCTTGCTGGATCACACCAAGCACCATGAATTTTCTTTTCTCTCATCTATCATTGCAGATCTTCATCCTTTCAGCTGGGTTTTCAACATCAGAAGTTAAAAAAATAAAAAGTAAAAAAAAAAATAATTAAAAGGCAATGAATTGTCTCTCTATGTTTCCGGCTGCTTCCTTCTCACATTTTCTTGCAAGCGTCACAATACATCCTGATAGTACCATCGATTAACAGTTTGTCCCTGTGGCAAAAATTCATGATGACCAAATCCTTCGAAGCCGAAGAAAACTTTCATATCAGATCTGACCTGACCTGACGAGCTTCTTTTCTGGTCTTTCCCGACCCACTGTGAAGACAAACTTGGTTTCATCATCATAACCAGTTATAATTCTCTTGAAGGACATCTCATTAGCATTTGTATGATCCAAAAGCTCTTCACAGATTGCAAGGTGGAGGTCTTTCTGGCTTTCTGGTCTTGACTCATGAGCTGTGATATGAACGTGGCAGCAACATGATGCATTCCAAGATGCTGTGACAGGATTTCATGACAGGGTGCAACTGAAATGTTACATTCTTCTGAAATCTCTTGGACAGTTAGTCTCCTACTGGCAGGCAAAATTTTATTTACATTGCTGACATGGGTGTCATTGGCACACACTGGAGGCTGTCCTGAACAAGGGTCACCTTTAACTCCTGTCAAGCCATTTTTAAATCCTATGAACCATTCGTAATACCACGTATGACTTAAGCACTCATCACCGTAAGCTTCTTGCATTATTTGGTGTGTCCCTGTATGCATTTTCTAGAGTTTTGTGTAAAATTTTATGCAGGCGCATTGCTCCTTTAACTCTGCCATCTCAAAATTTGCATGCTATTTGACACAATGTTCTACTCAATACAACACTGAACAACAATGGACAGACATACAACAATGAAACTTCTGGTATTTATACACTGAGACAGGCCTGTGTAGGGATGCCAACCGCATTTTGCTCCAACATACCATTGGCGCAAAATTACAAATGTTCCGGAATTTCTTGAACAGATCTCGTATAGGTATTATCTGTGATTAACATATAAATATGACACTGCTTTTAGCCTTATAAGCCTTACATGCAACTAGTAAGCTAACCTTGTATAGTTACAGAATTAATGCATCACAGTCACCTGTCAAACTTCAAAGTGACATACAGATATTAAACACACTTACACATAAATGCGCATGTTAATAATAAAGATTTTCTTACTAGTATCTAAAGGCTTCTCATTATACTGAAGTGCAACAAATGGATTTGTCTAATAACATTCATGGTATTACTGACACAGCTAACAGCAAAACAAGAAAACAAATGAAAAGAATGTGTTTTCGTCTTGTTAAGTCATTTTCACCTTAAATTGTAGGTTATAGGCACACCCAAGAGATTCTCAATACACTGGCACTATCATAGCTCAGTAAGTGTATTATCTTTAGTTTCCGAAGTGCAATATTGTCCCCACTTTAGAAAATAAGTCATTTTTTCCAAATTACAAAGGGTGTTCATTAAGTAATGCAACACATTATATTTCCCAGCTAATTTCGGTTTAAAAAGTTTGGAATTTGTTATGGGACATTGTGAAATATTCCTGCTTCAGTCCCCTTACTTTCATGAAGTTTTGATAGGTTGTGGTGCTTTACATACCCTTCAAAATGGTGTCCGTAACTGAAGTGTGTTCCAAACAGTGAGGTGTCAATGAGTTTACTTTGGCGGGAAACCAGAGCATCACAATTATTCAT
The DNA here is from genome assembly GCF_023897955.1 of Schistocerca gregaria. NCBI lineage: Eukaryota > Metazoa > Arthropoda > Insecta > Orthoptera > Acrididae > Schistocerca > Schistocerca gregaria. Next base: position 803,454,234 of record NC_064931.1, read on the forward strand.
AGGCGCTTGCAGAATGTTTATGGAGACCTGGCAATGAACATAAAAATGGCGAGTTGTTGGGCAAGACATCTGTCATCATCGCAACAAGGTCACGCAAACCTGTCCTACCTCCTGCATGCCGGGCGACCACACAGCTTGACGCCCGCAATGTTGGAATGTGCGGACTCTTATTCAAAGTGATCGACAAATCACAAACATCTCACTGCACAACTGTACGTCTTTTTCAGTAGTCCTGACACATCTGTCCACTAGTTGGGGCACTCAAAGCTGTGTGCCCACCAGGTTCCTCACCTCCTAACAGAAGATCATAAAGAGCAACAAAGGACTATCTGTGCAGAATTGCTCATACGTTACAAGGCCAAACATGACAATTTTTTGTCGTACATTGTCAAGACAAATTCATCAAACAATGTCACAGATGATGAAACATGGGATCATCACATCAAATTTGAAACAAAATGGCAATCCATGGAGTGGTGCCACACCAACTCGGAAGGGAAAGTTCAAAGCTGCACCCTCAGCCGGTGAAGTCATATCAACAGTCGTCTGGGACATTAACAGGGTTATTCCATTTGATGTCCTCCCTCACTGTGCACTGGTCAACTCTGAAGCATATTGTAGTACCCTCAGGAAATTGGAAAGAGACTTCCATGAGTTCATTAAATGTATTTGCAATTGCGAATATGGGCAGCTATCAGCTGTATAATGGAATGGTGACAATGAAAGTTTGTGCTGGACTGGGACTCAAACCCAGATTTCCCGCTTATTGTGAATGGTCACCTTACCATTTGGTTATCCAACCAAGACTCATGGTCAGAGCCAAACTTCCACATGTCATCAACCATGTGTCTACAACTTATATTTGCACATCTATTATATTTATTCCCATACAGAAGAGATATTTTACTTGAAAGTCACTGCCCGGTGTCAGCTGATAAATACAATATTACACTGCCTGTGTTATTCCAAATTACAATGGAAAGTTCCTTTAGACATGCATTGTAATTCACAACACAGGCACTGCAATGCTGTATTTATCTGCTGACACCAGGCAAGCAACATTCATGTGGGAATATACAGAATGGACTTACAAGGTTGTAGACACATGGTTGACAACATACGGAAGTTTGGGTCTGGCCAAGAGTCGTGCTCTGATAGCCAAATGGTAAGGAGACTACTCGCGGTACATGGGAAATCTGGGTTCGAGTCCTAATCTGGCACGAATTTTTACTGTCATCATTCCAATATATAGCTGATGGTTGTTCATATTCCCAACTGCAAATACATTTAAACTATTTCATAATAGTTGTAGTCACTGTAGTGCCTGTTCCTTTGGGCATTCATGCATGTCTGAGGGAACCTTGCATCATAATTCAGTATAACACACGCACTGCAGTGTCATATTGAGCATGTTCATGTTCATTACCACAAAAATGCAAACTGGCTTCTCCTTCTCCATGACAATGCAAGACCTCATCCGAGTCTGCATGCCCGAGAACAGCTCCACCCTACAGCCTGGATCTCACACCTTCTACTTCCATCTGTTAGGTGCAATGAAAGATGCACTTTGTGGGAAGCAGTACACGCACGATGCGGAGGTTATTGATGCCGCAAGATGCTGGCTTTGACATCGACCAGTAGAGCAGTACAATTTGGGCATACATACCCTCCCAGTATGGCGGCGTAAGGCCATCACATTGAATGGAGATTATGTTCATAAATAAGGTTTTGTACCCACAAGAATGGGGCATATATGTTCTACTGGAATCCTGAATAAAACCAACCAGCTTTCAGAAAAAAGTGTTGCATTGGTTACTGAACGTCTCTCTTACCTTTTCTTCCACAAATGGAATTCTTAGTTGAAATGCCTCCACTTACGATAATCCCAATCGTCTCACCACATTGACCCAAATAACAAGATAAATGTAGATAATAACGTCACCAGAAATGAGATTAACACACTGGAGCCTAATGGGTCAGCAATCCAGTTAATACCCAGGTCCTGAGGAAATTTGCTACAATTTACAATTTTTTAATAAATTTACTAATCCAATTACCTCTTTAGGCACTATGTCAGCTTAACTTTCCATCCTTCCTCCTTATGGACATGTATACATTTAGCACAAATAAATTATACAGAAATCTGTAGATATTGTATTGTATTGTGTTGTAATTTATGTTAACCAGGAACCTACAAATGACGGAGAGGCTCCATCCCTGCCGCAGCTGCAGTGGTCCACAACCCCAAGACGACTACTGCAGTCCTCCGCAGCCCCACACCAAACCACTTTTTCAGAGTTATTGTGTGGTTCGGCCCCGGTGGATCCCCCCCAAGAAACGTTTCACACCAGACGAGTGTAAACCCTATGTTTGCGGGGTAGAGTAATGGTGGTGTACGCGTATGTGGAGAACTTGTTTGCACAGCAATCGCCGGCATAGTGTAGCTGAGGTGCAATACGGGGAACCAGCCTGCATTTGCCAAGGCAGATGGAAAACCATCTAAAAACCATTCACAGACTGGCCAGCTCACCAGACCTTGACACAAGTCCGCCAGGCGGATTCATACCGGGGACCAGGCACTCCTTCCCACTCCAGAAAGCCGAGCGTTAGACCGCTCGGCAATCTGTAGATATTACTCTAAAGATATTGTTTCTCATCATTCTTATTTTTCCCCCAAAGTGCACAAAATGTTCATAAGTTGTAGGGAATGGTAGGCCAAAACACTTGGGAACACAAAGGCCTGTGTTACATGGCCTACAGTAGTATCTTGTCTCTTTCCTCACTACCTTTCCTGCAGCTTTTTCTTGTTCCCAACAGACCTTGCATCTTCTAGATGGGTTTGTTTTCTTTTCCATTGGTGGCAGTTTCTCAGGAAAATGACGTGCTGTTAGAGTGTTTGCACTTGCAACTCCAGATGCTGAATGAATGTGTGTCTTTATTTAGTTCCACTCCTCCTTTTGAACCAATTGCTTTGCTAATTTACAGATAAAATCTGCTAATACACACTTTTATGATATTGTGAATAACGTTGGCATTCACAGCTGCACTCATAAAAATATGGAAGAAAATCTTTTTCCACCATTTTACAGTCTTTCACTGGAAGGGATAGTAACTCAGCAGCTGGTCTCCTCTGTCAACACCTCTTTTAGAGAAGCTGTTCTTTAGCACAGTGTCTGGGTTTACTACCTTAACATTTCCACTCCTGGATTTTATACTGACATGCAAAGCAGTCATCTTATGCTGTGTTGGCAACACGTGTATATCACGTTTGTCTTTCCATTTCAAGCAGAAAGGGGTTCTTGGTGATGAAATGTTTTTTCTCCTTTCTTTAGTTTTTAATTATTAGGTCTCTAGGCAAACCAATCCTGTTCATCAGAGTTCCAACTCCCAATTTATTTATTTCCCATAGTTCTTCAAGGACTGCAGGACTTGTATAAAATCTGTGCATGTATACCACATGTCATTTTCCCAAGTAAAAGCAACATAGCCTCAGCAGTAGGGATTCGACAGAACTGTCAACACTTCCTTTTCCTTCAGCATAAACTTCAGTACTGCACATGTAACCTGTTTGAGCATCACTTACAAAGTACAGTTTTATATCATATTTCTCTGGTTTGTCTTTCATATAAACACGGAATCCCATTCTTGCTCAAAAAGGACATACTGCTTCATTCACAGTCAGATTTCGTGATAGGTAAAAGACTTTTCTGCATCTTTCTGTGAAAAGTCCCATGCAGATCTTATTTTATGCAGAGGGTCATGGTCTGGTTCTTGTTGAGGTATCCATAGCACATTATTGTCCACATGCAGCAACCTGAATATGGCAAAAAATCTGTCTCGTGACATTAGCTGAGAAGCAAATTATGAAGCAAGCACATGGTCTTGAGACCAATAATCCGTAGGTTTAGGTATCTTTGCAACACACACACACACACACACACACACACACACACACACACACACACACACACACACACACACACATGCAAAATGACTGCAAAAAATTGATATCCTTCAAGTATCCTCACTGCCCTCCATTTCCTCCATCAAGATTTTGGTTTGATTCTGTTCTGATGGCGAAGTTCAGAAATAGTATCAGTAGCATGTATATTTATCTCCGACTTTACTTTTAGAAATATGCTCTGATCAAAAGATTGCAACAAACAGTCTAGTTCTGTTGCTAATGAATCGACAGGAACCTGAATTCCACTTGTTTCTTCGAACGAGGTAATTCAGGGAGTGCATCAAAATAACACCATTCATTATCAAGGGCAGGCTGTTGACCTGATGACAAACCTGACCAATAGAAACTTGTGCATTAGCTTCTTCATACTCACTACCATCATATCTATCAGCAGTACAGGTTTTGCTCTCCAGCTCACATGAGTCTTCGTCGTCTTTTCAAAAATCACCGATGACATCCGAAATATAGTCAAGTTCTAAGCCATTGTTCAAGAGTTCTTCAATCTCTAAGTTTGACAAGTAATTTCTGTTAGCCATATTCATATTCACTATTTGTGTGTTTTTACACATGGGAAGGATGCACACAATAGCACAAGACGGCAGCTGACATAGAACAAAACAACCTTCAACAATATTTCAAGCATGTGCACAGTTCATGTAACACTGGAACCATTCATGGCAGACTGGCGCACGCTAGCCATCAACAATGCACTTACACCAAGTAAAACAATTAGTCTTGCCACTCACAAACGTAAAACATGGGTTTAAATCACAAAGAAAGAAGTCAAAAGTGAAGAACATGGACCACACAACCATCTGATTTTGTGGTTAAAACATGGTGAACATATGTAGTAGGTCCATCAGCTTCAATCTGTTAAGTCATCCTTTATTCAGTACCCTGTCATAGTAGAGAAATTGCTGTCAGTGGTCTTATTTTGTATAAGCCAAATTTATACACCATTGCAGTTTATATTTGTTGGATCCAAACATTTTCATTTTGGGACACAAAACAAATGCCAAACATTTCTTGGCCTGGAGACAAAGGTCACAGCAAAATATCTTATTTTAAATGGTTCTACATTCACAGAATTGCAGAAAGGATTGACCTGTTGTTTGTTGATGAAGGTGTGTATATAAGCTAACTGAACTGCTAAAGGGATTCTTGGTTTACTGGTACTAGAGGCCATCATGATTTCCTCAAAGTTCCATGAGATGATCTCAGAACAGTAGTAGAACTTAGCATTCTGCCATGAAGGTATATCCACCTTTCATCAATACCAGACATTGGGTTGAAACACAAAAAGTATTATCTAGCTACTAGCAATCTAATTCTCAGTTCCTTTACCAAAAAGGAGGAATAACGATAGCTATTTGCAGAAATTCAGCTAGTTATGGATGACCTAGTTTGAACCTTCACTAACCCAACACCATGTGTGTGTATCCTTTAGTGACAACATCCATACTTTTCCTCCATGAGAGTGGTGTCAGCTGTGGTGTCCACCCACATGCCTTTTGCTGAATTTTTTTCCACCTAAACAATGATTTCATCTGATAATGAATTTTTAAATGATGATGGCATCCTCTTGGGTAAAATATTCCGGAGGTAAAATAGTCCCCCATTCGGATCTCCGGGCGGGGACTACTCAGGAGGATGTCGTTATCAGGAGAAAGAAAACTGGCATTCTACGGATCGGAGCGTGGAATGTCAGATCCCTTAATCGGGCAGGTAGGTTAGAAAATTTAAAAAGGGAAATGGATAGGTTAAAGTTAGATATAGTGGGAATTAGTGAGGTTCGGTGGCAGGAGGAACAAGACTTCTGGTCAGGTGACTACAGGGTTATAAACACAAAATCAAATAGGGGTAATGCAGGAGTAGGTTTAATAATGAATAGGAAAATAGGAATGCGGGTAAGCTACTACAAACAGCATAGTGAACGCATTATTGTGGCCAAGATAGATACGAAGCCCACACCTACTACAATAGTACAAGTTTATATGCCAACCAGCTCTGCAGATGATGAAGAAATTGAAGAAATGTACGATGAAATAAAAGAAATTATTCAGATAGTGAAGGGAGACGAAAATTTAATAGTAATGGGTGACTGGAATTCGAGTGTAGGAAAACGGAGAGAAGGAAACATAGTAGGTGAATATGGATTGGGGCTAAGAAATGAAAGAGGAAGCCGCCTAGTAGAATTTTGCACAGAGCACAACTTGATCATAGCTAACACTTGGTTTAAGAATCATGAAAGAAGGTTGTATACGTGGAAGAACCCTGGAGATACTAAAAGGTATCAGATAGATTATATAATGGTAAGACAGAGATTTAGGAACCAGGTTTTAAGTTGTAAGACATTTCCAGGGGCAGATGCGGACTCTGACCACAATCTATTGGTTATGACCTGTAGATTAAAACTGAAGAAACTGCAAAAATGTGAGAAATTAAGGAGATGGGACCTGGATAAACTGAAAGAACCAGAGGTTGTACAGAGTTTCAGAGAGAGCATAAGGGAACAATTGACAGGAATAGGGGAAAGAAATACAGTAGAAGAAGAATGGGTAGCTCTGAGGGATGTAGTAGTGAAGGCAGCAGAGGATAAAGTAGGTAAAAAGACGAGGGCTGTTAGAAATCCTTGGGTAACAGAAGAAATATTGAATTTAATTGATGAAAGGAGAAAATATAAAAATGCAGTAAATGAAGCAGGCAAAAAGGAATACAAACGTCTCAAAAATGAGATCGACAGGAAGTGCAAAATGGCTAAACAGGGATGGCTAGAGGACAAATGTAAGGATGTAGAAGCTTATCTCACTAGGGGTAAGATAGATACTGCCTACAGGAAAATTAGAGAGACCTTTGGAGAGAAGAGAACCACGTGTATGAATATCAAGAGCTCAGATGGCAGCCCAGTTCTTAGCAAAGAAGGGAAGGCAGAAAGGTGGAAGGAGTATATAGAAGGCTTATACAAGGGCAATGTACTTGAGGACAATGTTATGGAAATAGAAGAGGATGTAGATGAAGACGAAATGGGAGATACGATACTGCGTGAAGAGTTTGACAGAGCACTGAAAGACCTGAGTCGAAACAAGGCCCCCGGAGTAGACAACATTCCATTAGAACTACTGAAGGCCTTGGGAGAGCCAGTCATGACAAAACTCTACCAGCTGGTGAGCAAGATGTATGAGACAGGCGAAATACCCTCAGACTTCAAGAAGAATATAATAATTCCAATCCCAAAGAAAGCAGGTGCTGACAGATGTGAAAATTACCGAACTATCAGTTTAATAAGCCACGGCTGCAAAATACTAACGCGAATTCTTTACAGACGAATGGAAAAACTGGTAGATGCAGACCTCGGGGAGGATCAGTTTGGATTCCGTCGAAATGTTGGAACACGTGAGGCAATACTGACCTTACGACTTATCTTAGAAGAAAGATTAAGAAAAGGCAAACCTACGTTTCTAGCATTTGTAGACTTAGAGAAAGCTTTTGACAATGTTGACTGGAATACTCTTTTTCAAATTCTAAAGGTGGCAGGGGTAAAATACAGGGAGCGAAAGGCTATTTATAATTTGTACAGAAACCAGATGGCAGTAATAAGAGTCGAGGGGCATGAAAGGGAAGCAGTGGTTGGGAAAGGAGTGAGACAGGGTTGTAGCCTCTCCCCGATGTTATTCAATCTGTATATTGAGCAAGCAGTAAAGGAAACAAAAGAAAAATTTGGAGTAGGTATTAAAATTCATGGAGACGAAGTAAAAACTTTGAGGTTCGCCGATGACATTGTAATTCTGTCAGAGACAGCAAAGGACTTGGAAGAGCAGTTGAACGGAATGGACAGTGTCTTGAAAGGAGGATATAAGATGAACATTAACAAAAGCAAAACGAGGATAATGGAATGTAGTCAAATTAAATCGGGTGATGCTGAGGGAATTAGATTAGGAAATGAGACACTTAAAGTAGTAAAGGAGTTTTGCTATTTAGGAAGTAAAATAACTGATGATGGTCGAAGTAGAGAGGATATAAAATGTAGACTGGCAATGGCAAGGAAAGCGTTTCTGAAGAAGAGAAATTTGTTAACATCGAATATAGATTTATGTATCAGGAAGTCGTTTCTGAAAGTATTTGTTTGGAGTGTAGCCATGTATGGAAGTGAAACATGGACGATAACTAGTTTGGACAATAAGAGAATAGAAGCTTTCGAAATGTGGTGCTACAGAAGAATACTGAAGATAAGGTGGATAGATCACGTAACTAATGAGGAGGTATTGAATAGGATTGGGGAGAAGAGAAGTTTGTGGCACAACTTGACCAGAAGAAGGGATCGGTTGGTAGGACATGTTTTGAGGCATCAAGGGATCACAAATTTAGCATTGGAGGGCAGCGTGGAGGGTAAAAATCGTAGAGGGAGACCGAGAGATGAGTACACTAAGCAGATTCAGAAGGATGTAGGTTGCAGTAGGTACTGGGAGATGAAGCAGCTTGCACAGGATAGAGTAGCATGGAGAGCTGCATCAAACCAGTCTCAGGACTGAAGACAACAACAACAACAACAACAATGAATTTGTTACACTGGTTTATCCTAGAGGTACCAGTTCTTTACATCACACCATTTCATCAACCACTGCACCTATCATAATTCACCTGTAAATGATTATATGCACTTGCATCAAAGAAAGGAATAATTTTAGTCGAAAGGAAACAAGGCTGTAATTTCACAACAGAAGGCTCTCAAGTTAGTGCATCCATATAATCCATATAATGAAAGTATAATATAAAATTGATTGTTTTTGTTGTTATTATATAACGGAAAGTGTACCAACAGAAAAAAACACAATTATAAACAGTTACCAAAAGCTCATGTCCAAATATAACTTAATAATAAAACACAAAAATTTTTAACTGACTCATTTCATTATAATACTTACGCTAGATCCCAGCACAGCCATACAGTTGAAAAATGACCCCAGCCCAGTTTCCGAACAACGTGATACCGTACATGAAACAGGTCACCAATTTTCACAGGATGATAACCTCCTGCAAATTTAAGATCAAATTATTAATAAATGATTTCAGAACAGTTCAGAAATTTTGGGAGAATGGTGGTGGAGGGGGGAGGAGGGGGAGATTTACACTACAGTTTGTTTCACATGACAAATAATGGTGCAACACTCATCTTACAGACAACACTCTGGCAAATGCAACAAAGCTGACTGCGGTAGTTGCAGCAGCTGAGAAGTGGTTATTAAACTTGTCCCAGGAAAGCTGTGTAATGTTTTCAAGTAAACTAATTCCTATTTTCTGATATACTTCTTGTTACAGTTACCAGTAATGTAGGACACATCATTTTTCTGATACCTACATCTACATACATACTCCGCTACCCACCACTCGGTTGGTGGCGGAGGGTACCTCGTACCACAACTAGCATCTTCTCTCCCTGTTCCAATCCCAAACAGAACTAGGGAAAAATGACTGCCTATTTGCCTCTGTACGAGCCCTAATCTCTCTTATCTTATCTTTGTGGTCTTTCCGCGAAATGTAAGTTGGCGGCAGTAAAATTGTACTGCAGTCAGCCTCAAATGCTGGTTCTATAAATTACCTCAGTAATGTTTCACGAAAAAAATGACTCCTTTCCTCCAGAGACTCCCACCCGAGTTCCTGAAGCATTTCCGTAACACTCGCATGATGATCAAACCTACCCGTAACAAATCTAGCAGCCCGCCTCTGAATTGCTTCTATGTCCTCCCTCTATACGACCTGATAGGGATCCCAAGCAGTACTCAAGAATAGGTCGTATTAGTGTTTTATAAGCAGTCTCCTTTACAGAGGAACCACATCTTCCCAAAATTCTACCAATGAACCGAAGACGATTATCCGCCTTCCCCACAACTGCCATTACATGCTTGTCCCACTTCATATCGCTCTGCAATGTTACGCCCAAATATTTAATCGACATGACTGTTGTGGTGGTGGTTAGTGTTTAACGTCCCGTCGACAACGAGGTCATTAGAGACGGAGCGCAAGCTCAGGTTAGGAAAGGAGTGGGAAGGAAATCGGCCGTGCCCTTTCAGAGGAACCATCCCGGCATTTGCCTGAAATGATTTAGGGAAATCCTGGAAAACCTAAATCAGGATGGCTGGAGACGGGATTGAACAGTCGTCCTCCCGAATGCGAGTCCGACATGACTGTGTCAAGTGCTACACTACTAATGGAGTATTCAAACATTACAGGATTCCTATTCATCTGCATTAATTTACATTTATCTGTATTTAGAGTTAGCTCCCATTCTTTACACAAATAACAAATCCTGTCCAAGTCATCTTGTATCCTCCTACAGTCACTCAACGACGAGAACTTCCCGTACACCACAGCATCATTAGCAAACAGCCGCACATTGCTATCCACCCTATCCAAAAGATCATTTATGTAGATAGAAAACAACAGCGGACCTACCACACTTTCCTGGGGCACTCCAGATGATACCCTCACCTCCGATGAACACTCACCATCGAGGACAACGTACTGGGTTCTATTACTTAAGAAGTCTTCGAGCCACTCACATACTTGGGAACCAATCCCATATGCTCGTACCTTAGTTAGGAGTCTGCAGTGGGGCACCGAGTCATACGCTTTCCAGAAGTCAAGGAATATGGCATTCGTCTGATACCCTTCATCCATGGTTCGCAAGATATCATGTGAAAAAAGGGCGAGTTGCGTTTTGCAGGAACGATGCTTTCTAAAGTCGTGCTGATGCATGGACAGCAACTTCTATGTATCAAGGAAATTCATTATATTCGAACTGAGAATATGTTCGAGAATCCTGCAACAAACCGATATTAAGGATATTGGTCTGTAATTTTGAGGATCCGTCCTTCTACCCTTCTTATATACAGGCATCACCTGCGCTTTTTTCCAGTCGCTCAGGACTTTACGTTGGGCAAGAGATTCACGATAAATGCAAGTTAAGTAAAGAGCCAATGCAGTAGAGTACTCTCTGTAAAACCGAATTGGAATCCCATGAGGACCTGGCGATTTATTTATTTTCAACCCATTCAGCTGCTTCACAACCTCAGGGATGTCTATCACTATGTCTTCCATACAGGAATCTGTATGAGACTCAAACGGCGATTTGTTTGTATGATCCTCCTGCGTGAAAGATTTCTCAAATGCTAAATTTAAAATTTCAGCTTTCATCTTGCTGTCTTCTGTTGCCAGGCCAGACTGATCAGTGAGTGACTGGATGGAAGCCTTCGACCCGCTTACCAATTTTATGTAAGACCAGAATTTCCTTGGGTTTTCAGCAAGATCTTTTGCTAAGGTATGATGGTGGTAGTGGTTGAATGCTTCGCGCAGCGCTCTTTTTACAACAGTCAAATCTCTACTAACTTTTGCCCGTCCTCATTTTCCCAATCTTTCTTGTACCGCAAGTGCAACTGCCTTGGCTTCCTGAGAATTCTCCAAATTGCGCTGTTAAACCACGGTGGGTCTTTTCTGTCCGTAACCCACTTTTTCGGCACATACTTGCCCAATGCGTGATTTACAATGTGTTCAAAATTTGCCCATATTTCTTCCACGTCCATCATACCGGAAGTAAATAAAGTCGATTCATTTATTAAGTGGGATGCTAACAACTGCTTATCTGCTCTTTCTAGTAAGAATACTCTCCTAGCCTTCTTGACTGACTTTTTAACTTTCGTAACCATAGTTGTAACGACAACATCATGATCTTTAATCCCTTCCTCAACACTGACACCGTCTATGAGGTCTGGTCTGTTCATGGCTACAAGATGTAAAATATTTCCATTACGCATTGGCTGTCGATTTAGCTGCTCAAGACAGTTTTCGAATAATGTGTTCAAAAGTAATTCACACGACGGCTTGTCTGTCACACGACGGCTTGTCTGTACCACCTGTAATGAATCCATAGACATCCCAGTCTATACTAGGTAGGCTGAAGTCGCTTCCAACTAATATAGCATGATCCAGGTACTTCTGCAATACATAATGTAGACTCCCTTTGAATGATTCTAGAACTGTCACAGTGGAACCTGGTGGCTGGTAATAACACCCCACAATTAACTTTATTTCCCCTAGCCCTGTTAAACGTGTACAGATAACTTCACGATCTCACTCTGCTTGAATCACAGTAGAGACAATATTTTTGTCAACAGCAATGAAGACACCACCTCCCATAGTGTCTAATCTGTCTTTCTGATACACGATCCAACCCTCACTAAATATTTCAGAACTTCCTATCTCAGAGTTCAGCCAGGTCTCAGTCCCGAGAATAATTTGCACGCCACACGCTTCCTGGAGGGCAGTAAATTCAGGAACTTTATTCCAAACACTCTGAAAATTTACTGCTAATATCTTGATAGCTGAAGTGTCTTTACACTGAGAGCGTCCCGATTTCCCTGCCTGCACATCATCAGAACACCTCGCACTACTGCCTAGCCTAAAAAACGCCCATATGCACACCACAAGGACTCTGCTACCCGAGTAGCCGCTTCCTTTGTGTAGTGCACCCCTGACCTATCTGGGGGCATCCTACAATTACCCATACAATAGCGCAAGTCTAGAAGTCTGCAGCCAAGACTGTCACAGAGTCGACGAAGCCTCTGGTTGAGACCCTCCACTCGGCTCCAAACCAAAGGACCCTGATCCCTCTGGGATCCGTGTTTCATTTTTGAACATTACCTCAACCACACCGTTAGTTGCCTCCTTCGTGTTCTGTAACATTAATGCTTACAGCATCTCATGAAAAGAGCAGCTGTCAAAAAACTGTACAGAAAAGAAACTCTCAACAGTACTAGACAAACAACATTTTGTCTTCTATGTAAGAGACTTCAGACGTATCATCCCATGCTAAGATCATTGTCTAATGGCATAGTGTCAGAAGAGTGTACACATTCCAAATGCCCTGCAGAGAGAGCTTTGCTGCAGTACTGGTGACAAGTGCATCACAGAGCACATTTGAAATGTCAAGGCAACTGGAAATTTACTCCAAAGTTGAAGTACATGGGACAGTACAAATTTATGTGATGGATGAAACAAGAAAATGTCAGAAAAGGGGTGAAGGTAGTATTTCCCAAATAAATAAAAAGCGAAGAGCTGAGAGAGACCCATATGAGAACAATAAGGAAGTTGCTGTACCTCAAAAACAACCTCCACCTGATGAGGTATATGTATATGATAACTTAAAAGCCTTAGGACTAAGGTTTTAATGAAGAACTTCGCTTGAATATGATATTTCTGTGGCGTTTTAAGCTAACCTATGTTTAGATTATGCAGACCACATTAGGTTATGTTTGACTTCGTTCCTGGACTATAGTAGACCTACTAACTGTGCAGAGTAGCAAACAAACAGTTTATTCCTGGCAGTCAAAAATTATTTAATGCCTCTAATACCCGGGTTTGTTTGTTGTAGGTTTCATGCCGATGCCGCTATCAATGTAGAGACATTGCGTTGGAACACAAATTAAACATATTCAATCAGTTCTACGAATTAGGTGATAACGTTAAGCAAAACTCTTATTGGTGGAAACTTAAGTGAATGCAATGTTAGAAGAAGGTGTCATAGTTCTTAAAAAGAACCTGAGGAGAGTCGCAGACAGGCTAGTGTTTTTTATACAGTTCCTGATGATTAAGGCAGAGTTTGCAAAAAAACTTTCTGGAAATACACAAAATTACCTGTCGAAGAGTGTAAACCTTGATAAAAGCAAAAAAGAGTTATGATGTTACCTACATTGAACATAGGGGAAATAAAAACAAAGAAAGGAAATATGCAGCTCCTGACGTAAAATGCATTGTTGAACACATCAAAAGTTTCCCCAATAATGAAAGCCATCATACAAGGCTAAAAGCTCCCTTCTATTTTTAAGCCAAGATTTAAATTACAGCAGAATGTATCATGCTTTTGTTATGTGTTATCCAGACACAGACATTAAATATTTGTACTACAAAAATGTATTAAATGAACACTTTCCCAAACTGAGATTTCACCACCCAAGGAAATATACTTGTAACACATGTGATCTGCTTCAAAGTAAAATGTTGAATGACTCAACCAATAGAGCTGTACATCGTACTTGACTAGAAATTCATCATAGACAGGCTGAAAAAGCTAGAGATGAGATGAAGTTTGATCATGTATATTCTACCTCTCCTAGAAGTGATGCATGCACAGTATCCATATATTTACAACAGGTTTTCTCTTTGCCAACATAGTCACACTGCCAAATGTATTATTTATGTCAACTTTCTTGTTACAATTTGGCATTGCATATGGCAGATAATAATAAAGGTTTTATATTTCATTGGCACGAGAGCATGAGTGGCAGGGGAGGCAACAAAATAGCGAGCTGTGTGTCTTCCTGTTTAGACCCGTCTATCAAGACAACTACATAGTTGTGGTGCTCATTTAAAATGTCAGAAAATATCACATTAAAAACAGAAACAGGAGGGCAGTCTCTCCTGTACTGCACTGAATCTAAACTTACTCTTAGCCTCTGCAGTAACCAGGGCGGCAGTCAGTTAAAACTCCAGATCTGAGTGTGAACATACCCCACATAAAGGGACTACAGGGCACATTTCGCAAGGATCCCAAATAGCCTTGCTGCCAATGGACAATTGTTAAAGAGGTGTTTCATAGCTCGATCAGCAATAGTACTGTGTGCTGAGTAAGGGAGAGTAGTGAGGAGCTGACAGGCCTGATGCACCATGAAACATGTGAGGGTTCACCAGCTTCAGCACAAACATTGGGTATGAGGCTGGTCCTGTTGGTGCATGTGGACACTGTGATCCCCTGAAGGTACAGAGCATCAATGATTTCCAGATACAAAGACCTCACTGCTCTGTACACTGTGCAATCATAGTCCATCCACAATTGAACAAAAGTCCTATAAAACTGGAGCAGACATGTCCTGTCTGCTCCCAAAGACCAGTGGCTATGAGACTTCAAAATGTTCAGTGCCTTCTGGGCCTTTGCCTTCAGGTGTGGTAACCATGAAAGCTTGAAGTCTAAAATGTGGCCCAAAAACCACACAGAGTCTTTAAAAGGGAGAATGGTGTCCCATATACGCAATTCAGGTAGAGCAAAAATACAATTAAGATGATTAAAATGAAACACACACACACACACACACACACACACACACACACACACACACACACACACACACACACACACACACACACTCTGTCTTCTCTGCAGAAAATGTAAAACCAGTCTTTGCTGCCCCCTTCTCCAGCTTCTTCAATGCAAGTTGCAACTTATGAGTAGCTATTGCAATACTGGAAGAGGAACAGGAAACAGCAAAATCATCCACAAATAAAGAGCACATCGTACAAGACACCTTACTGCAGACGTGATACTGGTTATAGGCATGCCAAAGATGATAACATTTAAAGCACTGCTCTGGGGAACACCATTCTCTTGCTCAAGACTGGCTGGCAATGGCAGTAGTACACACAAAATTCTCTGGCACTGTCTGTGCAGTAACTCATCAATCCACCGAAGCACAGGTGGCCTCCTAGGATGATGAATGGACTTTGGGATGGAGAGGTCAGTGGTATGGTGGATTACTCATGTGATGTGGTCCACCCACTCCTGCATGCTATTGAATTCAAACACAGCCAGCTGAACAAACAGTGTCCAGTTGGCTCTACTGATCATCCATCATGCCTATATCCTTTCAGGAAGAGCTCCATCCAATAGTTGACTACGGAGTGGGAAGTGGTAACTGGAATGAAGCTGGTCAGTGGCTTCCCACTGAAGAGTGTCTGCAAGGGCTGTAGAGCAGAAACAGAGGTCAATGACCATGAATGATGCAGTAACAGCACATAAATGAGTGGGAGTGCCCATATTCAGGCTGCACAGCTCATGAGATGTCAAGAGGCTCTCCAAAATCTGACCCCGAGTGCAAGTAGTGGCTGCACTTGCCAATGGACAAAGTCGATGCCCGGGATGCGTTACCGCACCAGCTTCAGAGTCCTCGGTGTCCGATGCTTTCCCGTGTCCGCTGTCGTTTCCACCCTTTAATGACACTAAAGAGGACTGTGAAACCTACTTACATTGGGTGAAACAACATTCCATGGCTTTTCAAGTCACGGACGACTCCTTGCAGTGGTGGTTGTTTTTGTCTTGGGCCTCTCCAGACACGTTCTTTCTTCTCCGCAAGTTGGCACCGTTGTCCGATCCTGTGGCTCTCTCTTTCAAGGAGATTTGCCTTTTTTTGACAAACTATTATACCCAACGCTACGATGTAGTCACCTCTTGGCTGGAGTTCCACCAGTACCATAAACAGCCTGGTCAATCGTATCGTTCCTGGGTCATGGACTTGCAGAGTCTCAGCCGTCGATGCGATTTTACGTGCACCAATCAGCAGTGTAAGGCTTCGTATGCGGACTCCCTGATGCACGATGTGGTGGTTCAGCTGGCTCACAACCCTGAGGTCCTTACTGCGGCATTGAAACTCGACAACCCCTCCTTGGAGAAGATTCTCCGCATTGCCCACTCCTTTGAAACTGCTCAAGCGGCTAACGAGCGTCTTATGGTGCGACCGCAGGTGGCAGCAATCACAGTGTCACGGCAGGTTCCGCCCTCGCGATGTCGACATGGCCTGACCGACAGGGGCCAGCGCTGTCGGGACTCCTCGTGTTCCGATGTCACTATGGTGTTGGTGCCTTCGGTCACCCCTCGTTGCCCGTGCGCGGCCCACTACCATCTTGCACACAGCGCTTTACTGCCCATTCGCGGGCTGATTGTCTCCACCGCTGGAAAACGTGCACACTGTGTAACAAGGAAGGCCACTTCTGATTGGTTTGTCATAGTCACTTAACGCGATCCAGTCCTGCTCCTCCTGGGCCTCAAGATACCGTCCAAGATCTGCAATCGGTCATCCCACAGGATGACCCACCGGCGCGGAAGCTTTCCCCTCACGCTCCACATTTTCACAGAGGATGTCAGTTTTCAGGTCGACACTGGGGCTACCGTCTCCCTGATTAATATGGCGACACATACACGGCTGGGCTCTCCTGTGTTGTCGCCTCCCTCTCGCCATTTGTCGCCTATGGAGACGGTTCCATTCCCCTTCGTGGACAGTTCGTCGTCCAGGCGACGTACAAACGTGTTCCACGGCTCCTTACCATCTTTGTCATAGACCACCCATTGGCTTAGAATATTTTTGGCCTGGATGCGTTTCAACTGTTTGGCTTTTCAATTTCTGACAAAGTTAAGGTCGTTTCCATGGCTGTTCCCTTTCTGCTGAAGTCCGCCCCTTGCCTTACTCCATTCTCTCCAGACCGCCCCTTGGTTGTGGCAGCTGATTCGTCGGCATACAACATTGGGGCCATCCTCGTGCACCAGGATGCCAATGGCTCCAAACAGCCCATCGCTTATGCCTCTAAGACGTTGACCCCAGCACAACGGAACTACTCCCAGGTTGAAAAGGAGGCCCTGGTGATCGTGTTCACCATCCAAAAATTTCACACCTATCTCTTTGGGGCAAAGTTCACCCTCCTGATGGACCATAAACCCTTGGTTACACTTTTCGGACCCCACTCTCACCTTCCCGAGCGGATGGCTCAACGTCTCTGGTGATGGACATTGTTTTTACGGAATTACGCTTACACCATCCGGTATAAGCCCACCGTCCACCATGCTAATGCAGACGCTTTGTCACGTCTCCCATCAGGCCGACATCCTGACTTTGACCAACAGGAGGTCCTCTGCTTTCACATTGATTCTGCCCACCAGGATGTGCTGGACAGTCTTCCTCTTATGGCTCTGACATTGCTGCGACTACCCGCCGTGACCCTGTCTTACGGCTGGTTCTCAACTATGTGGTCCACGGGTGGCCGTCCTCTATTTCTTGTCAGATGCAGTCCGATTTCAGCCCCTGGCGCCACCTGTCCCACAGGCTCTCTGTGGTCAATTATGTCCTCCTATTGGCCATGGAGTCGGATGCCCACCAGGTGGTCATCCCTCCAGAATTGCGGCTTCAGGTGCTGAGTTTGTTACACTGTGAGCACTGGGGTATGTCCCGTATGAAAGTTTTGGCTCACCAGCATATGTATTGGCCGGCATCGATGGAGATATTGAGCACCTGGTCCGTGGGTGTACTGTCTGTGCACGTCACCAGGAAAGCCCACCTCGTTTGCACCCTGACCTGTGCCTCGCCGGCCCTGGGATCGCATCCGTACCAATTTTGTAGGCCCGTTTGTGGGGTCCATGAGGTTAATCATTGTTGATGCCTACTCCAAATACCCATATGTTGTCCGAATGGCATCCACCCCCATGGAGGCTACACTCATGGCCCTGGCCCAGGTTCTTGCCATTGAAGGCCTGTCCCACACATTGGTCTCTGATAATGGTCCCAATTCACAGCATCCTCCTCCCACGACTTCTGTCAGGCCAACGGTATCAAACATATCCATAGCCTCCATTTCCACCCTTCGTCCAATGGCACGGCGGAGAGGCTTGTCCACACTTTTAAACACCAGTTGACTAAGGCGGTCGACACATCTCTAACCACGTCGGCCCTCACCCTGTTTTTGAGCACCTATTGCACTATGCCAATTGACGGACGCAGTCCAGCTGAGCTCCTTCATGGGCGACAGCCGCAGACCCTGCTCCATTTGCTGATGAAGTCCTCCTCCTGCCCCCACTCCCAGCCCTCACAGGGGTATGCCCCTGGCACGGCCGTGTGGGCCCACGAGTACGGGTGCAAGGTGGGTTGGACATCTGCACAGTCGTCCCGTCCCAAAGGCGGTGTATGACGTCGGTGCAGACGTTGAAAGGGTTGGAGCACTGCCATCATAATCAGCTCTGCCCTTATGCTGCCAAGGGGCTCACACTGCCGTCTCTTTCCCTACCTCCTCCGGGTACGGATGTGGTCCTCGAGTCACCGTCCCAGCCCCCGGTAGCCGTCTCCTCGCGGGCCTGCCGCCAGCCCTCTCCACCTCTGGGTGGATTGGCAGCTCCCTCCCCCGCCCTGGACTCTGGATCGGCTTTCATGGATACCTCGAGCGTCCCTTCCTCGCTGCAAACTGTGGTTAACATGCCCAGTTCCTCTTCCCACTGCCGCCCACCTCAGCACCGTCCGGGGTGTTTCCACCCTACGTGCGAGTTTCAGGGGGGAGGAATCTGGTACTGTGCGCCGCGGAATTTGAATCCGCTCCAGACGTCGAAGACCCGTAGAGGTCTCTGCACCGTCAATCCGTAAGCTGTGGCGGCACACGCCTCCTGACCCACTTTTAGTGTGAGGGCACCACAGTGGAATACGTGGTCCCAGCAGCCAATAGCGGCGCCCCCGATAGCGTACTCAAGCACCTGCCTCACGCTCAGCCAGCCAGTCTAATCTCGCGTACGTCGGTTTACACATCGCTTCGCACTAGACAGCTTACTTCCTTGTTCTGTGTACGAGTGGACGTGTTTGTTTCCTTCTGACTCCACTGTTCGATCTTGTTGTATTCGTTCTGTGCTTCGTTGGTTATGTCCGTTCTCTCCCGTTGTGTTGTTGTTTGCGGGCCTCTCCGCAGTTCCCGCCGCACTTTCTGTCACTGCTACCCCACGACCATCCTGGTCGCAGTTACGACAGTCAATATCTACAATCATGATACGATCATCACCAGATCCATCAGATAGTAACAAGGTCGCATGGACTGATGGCTTTGGAGCGGATCACTGTGGCCATTTAGCCTTCATCTCTCAAACTTGGATTTTGGGGGATGTTGTCAATGCTAATTTAAAAGAAGCACACTGCTGGATCCCTTCTAATGTGTGCCTTGAGGGTTTGCTAACTACATTGACATTACATTCAGCAACTTTCACTGCTTCAGTGATAGGATGACTGGGCTGCAGTACCAGCAGTGCAAGCTGGCAGCTGCATTTACAGGTGCAGGTAGATGTGCCCTGCTCAACCATCTTAGTCTGGGCGCTAAGATGTGACAAAATTTGGTGGCTGAATGGCATAGAATTCCTTCTTCACGTCAGAGTACGAGACTGTTGGGCAACTTTAATTTACTGAACCTTATTTTTTTCGGCAAAGACAAACTGGATGGGCCTGGAATCAATTAACACACCTGGGTGGGGAAGTGCACTGAAGACCTTGCTTGTGTGCCACACTGTCCCATCATCCATACATAGCCTGACAGTTACAACCCATATGGTGTGACTGAAGCACTGGCACTTGAACCAGCACACTGGATTTGGGACATAAGGAATAACCTTATGGCAGAGAAATTCTGCTGCAATATACTCTGGCAACTTCAGCAGAATAAACTATGCTTACTTTTAGAGCTCACCATAAACCCCTTTTATAACATTTTGGACTTCTGTTACCCTTGCACCTTCCCATTCCTATTGCAGTTCTTTTGTGTGCATATCCGTAATGTCGCACCACGTTACAACACTTTTAAAACTATTTAATCCAGTGTTCAGCTCACTGTTGGTGGGATATTCTCCAAGTAGCTTGGCATTCAACAGCTTCTGTACTTGGGGTGCCTTCATAGTCTCCAGCACGAGGCTGCCATTCTGAAGCCTCTTGATCAATCTGAGAAGGATGTCGAATAACAAAGTCCACCTGAGAAGGCTGGGTTCGCGAAGTGTCCACAAAAAGACAGATTACCAAGTACAGACGATTGGACTAGCCTTCTCATGTGGTTTCTGTTATTTGACATCCTGTCATAAATTTGATTGGTAAGGATCTGGACAAAGCTACGTTGTCTGTCTTAAGTAAAGGGCTAAATTTTGCCCCTACTCCAAAGACTTTGCCAATATAGACTTTCAGCAGTGCCATTGAAGAAGCTGTCTGACCACTATTGGAGGGTTCTGCTGAAGAAATCAGATGAGAAACCTGTCGAGCAATTACGAAGCATCATCCACAAAGAAACAATGTTTCCAAGGAAGAAAGATGTGCGATACGAAAGCTGCACGAGGATACTGACTCAGTCGTCCTGCGTGCTGATAACAGTAATGCTACTGTCCTTTTGCCTCAGGAAGTATACAAGGAAAAGATATGTGGTCTACTTAGTTCTGGTGCATACTGGAAGATTAACAAGGTGACAAAAAGGACTGCTGCCTTGCTGAACGCTTCATCACTACTGAAGGAAGTCATAAGAAGTTTAAAAGTATGAGGTGCAGTACCACCGTGATTTTATAGACTACCTAAAGTTCGCAAGATGTGTAAGGAAGAGCATCTAGAGGAATTATCTATGAGACCTATAACGAGCACTATTGGTTCAGCAACAGATTTTTCTGCCAAATATTTAGCTTCCTTATTAAAACCACTGGTAAGAAAATGTAGTCACCACATTTGTAATTCTATGGATTTTATTCAGAGACTTAGAAATGTCAGGCTTAATAGTACAGATGTGCTTGTTAGTTCTGACGTGGTATCATTATACACCAAGGTACCTTTAAATGACTAGTTTCTCTCTTATTGGCCATAATTTTGATAACAACATTACAGCCTTATTTAAACATGTGCTTTTATCATCTTATTTCCAGTTTAATAGTGAATTTTATGAGCTGATTGATGGTGTTGCTATGGGAAGCCCTCTCTACCCTCTGGTAGCTAATTTATTCATAGAAGACTTCGAGGACAAGGCACTGGGTTCGACAAGTTTTAAACCAACAGTCTTCTGGAGATACGTGGATGACACGTTTGTGGTATGGCCACATGGGATGGATGAATTACATCGATTTCTTGAGCATTTGAATTCCATCCATGTTAGCATCAAATTTACTATGGAAATAGAAAAAGATGGCTGCCTCCCCTTTTTCAATGTTGTTGTTCACCATAAAGTTGATGGCACATCAGGACATGCTGTATATCAGAAACTGACACACACAAATCTATATCTTCATGCCAGTAGCTGCCATCACCCTTCACAGACCACAGATGTCCTTAAGACCTTAGTGCATAGTGCACACTGTATATCCGATAAACTCAATTTGCAAGAAGAGCTCACATACCTCAAGAGCATTTTTAAATTGAATGGATTTTCTCCACAACAAATTCGAAGAGCATTCAATGCAAAACCTAGAATGCAAGTATGTGATGGGGAAGAAGATAGTGATTCATTAAGATCTAGTGCGTTTATGCCCAATGTGGGTGCTCTTTCCTTGAAGATAGGCCGTATTCTTGAGAAACACTGTGTGAGGGTGATCTTCTGGCCCCCACGAAGATTGCAGATTTACTTGGCTCTGTGAAGGACAATTTACAGCTTCCTAGAGTGGGTATGTATCAGACTCCTTGTAGAAATCGCGAGAAGTCGTACATCGGTCAAACAACACGCACCATTCATGAGACGTTTGGAGCTTGCTTATTACAGCCAGAAAAGTCAGCTGTGGCTGAACATTCTATTGATACAGGGCATTCCATGAATTACAGTGATGTGAAGATTTTAACAACTGTGCGGCTGATCCCAACGGAGGTTCGAGTCCTCCCTCGGGTGTGTGTGTGTGTGTGTGTGTGTGTGTGTGTGTGTGTGTGTGGTGTCCTTAGGATAATTTAGGTTAAGTAGTGTGTAAGCTTAGGGACTGATGACTTTAGCAGTAAAGTCCCATAAGATTTCACACACATTGGAACATTTTTTTGAAGATTTTAACATCCATGTCTTCCTTTTGGGAATCTGTCTTCAAGGAAGACATAGACAGTAGATTACCTAATAATTTAATAAATAGAGATAATGTTTTTAATTTGGACAAAGCATGGAATCCAGCTCTTGGGGGTAATTAAACTGTAGAGAAGTTGTCATGGTGTCACCGCTGGCGATCATACATTGATAAGTGAATTGAATGTCTGCACCCCTTCGCCACAGGCGGCGCACGTGTAAGCATATTTCTTTGCAACAGACCAGCATCTGTGACCCGCATGCCCAGTACCGCCGCGATGGAGCATATAAGGCCATGCTTTGCACCTTGTCGTCAGTCTTGAGACTCACTCTGAGGATGGTCGGATGATACACAGCCGAAATATGAGTGGGGGAAATTTTATTTGCGCAGCTGCATGCCTGGAATTTAATGGATTATTCATTATGCCGCAAGAAGTTGAAAATGCACACTGCAAACTATGTTTATTAAACAAAATTAACTGGAATAATGCCAATTAAAAATGTGAGAAACATGAACTGTACTTACTTTAAATCCTGTTTAATACACACTAGATGAGCATTAAAGTACACCCATGAAGTTCTTCCAACAGGTAGGAATGTGTTATATGGTACACCACATCAAATAAAAACTGGACAAATGCCATTTCTACTTGGTAAATTTTATGCTCAGTGCTAGCCCTCTGCAACTGCTGTTCACAATGCACAATAGTTTAAAAGTAGTCTGGAGACACAAATATGTGGTATGCAGCAGAGCCATGAAATGAGATTTCAAGTAGTCAAGAGTTCTAGCACTAGGCACTAGGGAGGGACCAGGGGGAGGAGGGTTCAGGAGTGTTTTAAGCACTATGACCTGGAAGTGATCCAGTACATACATCATTACAGATTATATGGAGAGCTGTACCCTAGCTGCCATTTCTCTAGAGCTAGTCCCTTAACACAAATAAAACCTTTATTTTGAGACAAATACATAAGCAAGCCAATCAATCAGTAAACACTAAAAAGTACAAATAAAATGTATAAAAAGGACCACTTTCGAAAAGGATATACACTCAGTGCTTGTCATCAGTCAGAGCTAGGATTTCAAATGGGTTGCTCTATTGAAACTGCTATATGGACTTGCACTGAGCACAAAAAGAAAGATGTGATACAATTTAAGATGGAATTTTTTTGACTTCTCAAAGGCAGTCACTTTGGCAAAGAACGGAGTAAATATACAGGTTTATAAATCTATGGCAATCAAACAAAACTAAAAGTTTGCCATATCATAGTAGTGCTTTCAAATTAAGTTTAAAATTTCTCAGCATCTCGTCTGCAGATAAAGTTTTGATGAAATAAATAGCCCCTACCTGCAAATTCCCAATATTTTGCCATATAAATTTATTTTCAAGCAACTATTGTACAAATGATACATTTCAAATCATAATATTTATCATGAATATGATCTATGGAACACATGATTATATCTACATACATGATCTGCATATCACTGCTAAGAAGATGGCTGAGAGTACTATGTATCAATTTTAACCATTCCATGTCACAAGCAAAAAAGTCTAGTAAACTCATTAAGTCTAGTAAACAGATCTCTTCTACTAAAGAAGAGCTCACAACTCTTAAAGCACACATTTTAGAGCCCATGTTTAAACAATTTTTTGTGGCTTTGGTCGATACTACCTCTTCCCAAAATATGGAAAGTAAAGAGCTTGCTGTAGAAGAGATTTGTTTCACAGTATCAAAGAGTAACAAGTGTTCATAGTTATACACTTCAGAGCCCATGTTTACTACAAATTTTTGCTTCAAATGATCGTTCCTGTCACATCACTGATTACTGTCCATTCCTCCTGAGACACCCTGTATATGATGAAGCCAGAAGGCTTGTTAAACAGTCCCCCTAAACTATTCATTCTCTAAGTTTATATGACAGATTTTGTGAGAACAATGACTCCTTTCTTCCACCAATTCCTATTTAATTCAAGATTCTTCGCCTCAGCTACACTTTTGTGCAAGCTAATCTACATGAAACAAGTCCAGTAAAATGTGTGTGGATTGCTCTACATATATTATTGAGTCTACTTGATAGGGATCCCAAATACCAGAGCATTACTCTTGAATAGGTCACACTAGAGTCTTGTATATGGTCTCCCTAACAAAAGTGCTGCACTTTCCCAGAATCATATCAACAAATTTAAGTGTCTTAATCACCTTCCCTATTACTGATTGTGGCTGTTCTGCTTTGTGTGATTTCATAATGTTACTCCTATATTTTTAAATGATTTGATGGGCTTTTTGAAGTTCACCATTAATCTCAAAGTATTATCGTTTGGTTCTTTCTCTTGCTTGTAAGCATTGTTTTGGATTTATCCCCATTTGAAGAGAGCTGTCTTCCAGTACATCAACCAGAAATACTGTATATGCCATTCTGAATTTCCTTGTGATCATATAGCAATAGTTTCACATTTTCAGAATCATTGAGAGACAATGGCAAGTTGTGTGAATAATGGTGTTTCTATGAGAAAAGTTTCCTTCCCTTGGCAGATGATGTTATGTTTGGGATTATGGTATGCTCTTAGATACCATAACACACAGATGTTGGTCTTTAATTCTGTGTAGGCATGCAGTTACCATTCTTGTACGCTGGAGTGAGCCAAGCTTTCTGCCAATCATATGGGTCTGTTCATTGTGGAAGACATTCTTGATAAATATGACCCATGTAAGTGAAAATTTTCCTCTATCAATTCAATTCAGTATCTAGTAGGAGTTTCAATTCTATATCTAGTAGGAGTTCCACTGAGACCTAGTGTCTTATCTGCTTCAAGTAGTTTCTATTTGACATGTGCATTTCAATGCCATCAAACTGTAAATTAGTATGGTGTTTTTTCTTTTCTTTTTGTCTGTGATCTTTCACCAAGCTTTAATTGCTGGAATTATTATATGGTTCAAATACAGTCTCTCACCTTCTCTTTTGAAGTGACAATACATCAATTTATGTCTTACATATTACCCTGTAAACAGTATCATTTAACCATGGTGGCTGCGTGTCATTTTTTATTATATTACATTGTAATTATTTCTCTCTTTCTGATCACAACCTTTTTAAATTTCTGAAATTTGAATTAAATGTTAGTAAAGACAAATACTTCCCTAGCATTATCAATAAACTTTTTGACTTTGGGAACCACTGTTGCTGCAACATTGAGGCTGCTAATCCCCGACTCTGAAGAGATTAAAAAATGCTGGATCTCCATACAGTCAGCAGTTATAAATATTTCTTTTGCATCTGTCTGGTAAGCTAGCCGTTTGAATCAGGTGACAAACAACAACTGAGGGTTACTTCATGACTTTTTCCACCAGTACAGTACGTTTAGTTTTTCTACTCACTACTAGATAATTAAAGCTGCTATTGGATTACTGTCACCACTGTAAGATCACGGTATTCTCACAGTACTGAATTGTGATTGTCTTTGCAGGAGCATACAACAGGTCTATCAGAATCTATTAACCAGAAGACACATTCAACAATTAATAACAATTCACCTTTTCTACTTAATCCAATTCATATAATGTGTAAATTGAAGGTGGAGGGGAGGGGAGGGGAGGGGAGGGGAAGGAAAGGAAAGGAAAGGAAAGGAAAGGAAAGGAAAGGAAAGGAAGTACTGGTGTCAGCTTCATCGGGACTTAATGCGGAATCAATGGCAATGAGTGAAAATGTGTGTCAGACCAGGATTTGAGCCCGAGATGGTCTACTGACAAGGCACTTGCATTAATAACTCAGCCATCCACTCACACTGTTTATCGCAACTGCACAGACTATCTCGGCATGCCTCCCAGCCAACCCACTTTCCCAATTAGTGCCACCTACCTGCAAGTCCCCTTCCATGTCCTCCATGCTCACTACTTTGAGATTTCCATAGAAGGTCAAATGTATTTGCGCATCCACAATGAAAGCAATGGTTTATTGCCCATAGAGGCAAATCAATTCGTATAATTTCACAGACTCACTCTGGTTCATACCACGTATAATGTTTCCCCTCCTACTGTATGTATATCTTATCTTTTCACTAAAAGCTTCACATTTTCTTGAAAATTTCTAGTTTCTACTTGGGCTTTGAACAATGATTGGTTCCTGTTATTATGTGAGGATGACTGCTTTCTTGGAGAAGGATGATCTAGAGCTGCCTGCATGCTTCAGCAGTTACTAGTGTAATTTGAATACTTATGTATTCTATTTTTTATCTCCAATTTGTTTCAATAAGTGGTTTCTGAGATGGTGAGTTTTCATCTGGGAAACTGACCTTCTCTAACCTTAATGGGGTTTGTGTTGGGAGGGGGGAATGTGAATGACAAATGCCACACATTCGCTACCCAGAACTTTAGTCAAAGGAAGAGCATTGGCATCTGAGAGATACGATAAAAAATGTCATGACCTGGATATGTTCCTGGTGTAGCCCCCTATGTACAGTTTACATGTGAATCCACAAATCAGTAGCAGTAGTTACCAAAATACCACAACAAAGAAATTACAGACCAACAATATCACAGAAATATGCAATTGGTGACACATCAGATGACATTTCTGGTTAAGGAAACAGCAATGCTAGTTGTCCTACAAAGAGAGGTTGCACATTCTGCACCAAATGAGACTTGGAATTGTCCTGCTAAAACACAGCATGTGTTGTCTGAAGGAGGGGCAATATGTAAGTCTCAAAACCTATCAATGTTTATGTCCAGCTTTTAGGAGTTCACATTTGACATTTTTCTGTCAGATGGATCAACAGTGGATGCTCTAGAACTGCTATCACCTTCATAGCTCCTATTCCAAGCCGGGGCATTTCTGTTTTTCAAAAAAGTTTGTTGACAAAATGGCATGCGTGCTGCCAATCAGTCCACCTTCAGTAGACAGCCTCAAGCCACTGATGCAAGCTGATCTGCACTTATTGCAGTGCAGCAGATTTAACTCAAATCTGAAATACGTACAGTCTGGTATTGCTGTGTTGACCAATGTCATGGTCACAACACATGGACCAGAACCTGGTTGTCTTCACATGTAACCTACCTCTCTCCACTGGCCCCATTCAAACTATCATGCTGATATTGTACACTGGAAAATGATGCGGCATATTGGAACTTTTTTTCACATCACACTTCATTCGCTGGCTTTCGACTGACTGATTTTGGAACAACAGAGGCCTTTTTCAGCACGTATATGCCATCACTTTGTGTTATCAATCCTTACTCCTGCAACACTCTTTTCAAAACCCTAAATAATATTAGCTGTCATCATTTTCATAAGTGTTTCTGTATGTTTTAGAATTTCTGACATGTTACTTTTATTTTACTTGTGATAGCTTGCTGAAGTCAATAGCTTACAGGTGTAATTTTACGAAAAATGGAAAATAGTCTCTTGTTGACAAGAATTAAGTAACAACCAAATTTTGTGTTATTAGAGGAGAAAGAAAAATATGTTCAGTACAGCAACATCTGTCTAGAAGTATCTTATGTTAACCTCTCCAATTTCAATATCATATTATTACTTTGTTTCCATTAACCTCCCACACAACTAGATTTAAAATTCCTCGCCTCTATCGTCAGTTCCCCACTAACCATACTTCTCTTTTATCAAACCTAATTGAGTCCTGACTGACTGGTAATGTTAAGGCCTGAGCAACCGTGGAAAATCCAAATACTCAGATGATCGAAAGTTTAAAAATGCATATGTATTTGAGACAGAAAACCTTTACTATTAAAAAGGAAACACTTTCCTAATGGTGTTCAAAAGTATTTTTTATTTGGTCATGAATCAGCTTTTACAGCTTCTTAGGCCATCATTAGGTGACAACTGAATAAGTAGCCAAAAGAGAGTTTGTGACCAAATAACAATAATTTTATGCAGCAGATTTTGAAGTCAGGGAAAAATAATTTTGTAGAACATTAGGAAAGAACTTTCTTTTTAATACTGCTGACGTGCTCTGCCAAGCACCAGCATAAAATTCAGTTAATGCCACAAACCCTTTAATTGCATGTAGAACTGATCAATATTTGTGCAATAATAATAACAAATAATCATTTTACCTTAAAAACATTTTATATTATAACCAAGAGTTACAGAACTTGGCTACTTTTAAAAAAATTTGTAGATTACAAATTAAGTCATTTTCAGTGCATGGTGCCGAGTAGCCATGTAGACCCTCCAATTTTTTAGTACACCTAATAAAGTTAAAGGCTGCTGCTCTACAAATAAGGCAGTCTCAATTGCTCCAAAACCTTTCATTGATTAAACAACTTCCTCTGCAATGATTCTGTCATCACCAGGCTCTCTGCCAATTTATGTTTCACCATGAAGACCTATGACAGCTGTCATTAAGCTCGAATTCTACTGTGTTGTGTCCTCAATCTGATCATTAACGTCTTTCTGAGTAGCCTCTTCAAGTTCAAAAACTATTTAAGCCAAATTTGAAAGGTTAGGTACTACCCATCATCATCACCATCATCATCACCATCATCATAACCTTCATTGTTCAGAAAGCTATTACAAAATATCTTTAGTGCAGTTTTTGAAACTGTGCCTCAAGATTCGGCTGCCCAGCATGTTTGATGTCGTGTGTCGTGTGTGTGTGTGTGTGTGTGTGTGTGTGTGTGTGTGTGTGTGTGTGTACTGTGATTCAGAAGCACTTATTGAAGAGGCAGTTTCTGATTATGTTGTTTAAAGAATTTTTAACTCCTTGATCCACTGGCCAAAATAAGGTTTCTAATGTTTGGTGTGAGAAATATCACACTTATTTCCCCCCTTTGCAAATGTGTACCTGCCAAGGGAACAAACTGTTGTTCAATATGAGAAAATTTTCTTTGGCAAACCATAAGACATGAACTTTTTATCTGTTAGGAGAAACTCATCGTGAGACCAGTAACAAAAGTAATTTGCTGAGATTCTTCATGATGATTTTCAGCAGTACATGCATAGACTTTAAGCAGCAAAAATCCCATCTCCAATCCTTCCTCTCCCCTTACCTCCCCTGGTTAACATTTTAATATTGTAGCTTATCTCTTCAGCTTGATCAAGTGTGAAACACTCTTTCCACTCTTTCTCCAGCAGATCTAGAATTTTTTTCACAAAACCAAACAGCTGTTACATCACCTGCTAACAACCTTTACATGAGAATTTTAATGTGTTTTTCCCTATTCAGCTAACCTTCAACTGACAATAATTTCTTTAATTATCAAACTGTCCATCCCATAATTATGGGATCTATTTATTGTGCCCGACGAAAACACAATCATCTGTATTATGTAAGGTTCTTTACTTGCACCAAAGGAGAAAAAGTAGAAACTATCAAATGTAAAACATTAGCTCACTTTATTACAAGATAGGTGTAAAGATTTACTTAACTTTGGATAATCCATTTCCACAGAAATT
Organism: Schistocerca gregaria; assembly: GCF_023897955.1. NCBI lineage: Eukaryota > Metazoa > Arthropoda > Insecta > Orthoptera > Acrididae > Schistocerca > Schistocerca gregaria. Next base: position 803,484,224 of record NC_064931.1, read on the forward strand.
TTCTGAGTACTTGCAGCTGTCTCTGAATATTAACGTATCACACGATACATAGAAATTGACAAGACTCTTCACTTGGAGTACACAGACATAATTTTCACAGTTAAAGTTCAGGATAAGATATGAAATGTGCTGCTGCCCTATCTAAAGCAACTCTGTCATCCTAATCATTTATTGCAAACTGGGGCAAGCATTCCTCTGCTTGGTTGTATATCGGCATCTTGGTGCGGTAGCATTGGGAAGTTGACAGAGGGTATGCCTTTGCCAGCACCTCCCATTCGACATTGCAGTATGCAGTGAGACATTGTTATCTTCTGTGGCATCGATGCAAAGTGCTGACTTTGTTATGGCATCATAATCTTTGGATATTAGTAGGACTCAAAATGCAGACGTAGGGGTACTACAGCAATGGTAAGTGTAACACATGGAACAAATAGGGTGGAAACTTTAAAATTCTTAGGTGTCCATCCTGATGAGAATACACAACTTAGTTGAGTCATATTTGTACCCAGGATTATTGCAAATCTTGGGGAGAGACAAATCAGTAAGTTGACATATTTTGCATATTTGTATTCAATGATGTCATATGGAATAATGTTTTGGGGTGACTCATATTTAAGAAAGAAAGTCTTCATTGCACAAAACATGCTGTAAGAATAATATGTGGAGATCACCCACAATACCAGAAGGAAAAATGAAATTCATAATTCCACATTAAGGTTGTCTTTACCACAATGCTGCAACATAATTTTTGATCACTTACCCAGTGATACAAAATATCTGCCAGACAGCAAAGTAAAATTTGAAAACAGACTGGGGAGGTTTCTCCTTGTTAACTCCTTCTATTACATATAAGAATTTTTATTACTGCAAAGTGTAAAAGGTGATGAGTAGTAATTACTAACTCTCATCTGTGTCTCTTTTTACAAACCTTTAGAATGTACCCATATGTAAAAATTAATTTGCGATGCGAATGTAAAACGACTCATTCCACACCATTATGATGTATTTTGCAAAATGATCCATGGAACATGTAACTAACTAACTAACTAACTAACTAACTAACCGCATTACACCACAGTTAGAACAGACATGAAAAAGCTTAATTTGTTCTTGGGGAAGCCAGCAACTTCATAGCTTTCTTATTGACAAGAACAAGCATGGATTGTTCCACAAATTTAACGTTTTTTTCTGTTTCTTCTATCACCACCAACAGTTTGAGCTACATCATATCCACTATCAACTGAACACATTTTCTTGCTGTTATCATATTATCAATGTATTTTGTTGCTTTTAATTTGCTTTCAAGTGGAATCACATTTTAAAGTTGTGATTTTCCCAGGCATATCATCCGTATGGCACAGTTCGAACACTGTCGTCACACAACTAAAACAGAAACATGACACAACAATGATGCTTGTGTTTTTTAAACAAAAATTCCTACCATTGTAGAAACAGCAGCCAGTAGCTTTAAGAGAGTATTTTCTCTTAATGTATGTCTCCTTAATGCTTGTATGTACAGCTGAACTCAAATTATAATGGTAATGGCTCCTTTCATGTCAATAAACTTGCCACACCAGCTCTCATAAATGCTTAATAGCAGGTTGAAATGTAAACATCAGGTAACAAATACAGTGTCAATAAACACCCCCCTAAAAAAATAAAAAAAATAAATAAAATAAATAAAAAATAAATAAATAAATAAAAAAGGGGGGGGGGGGGGCGTCATGCAAGTGAAACCAAAAAACTGCCCTTTCTAACCATGGATACTTAAAAACTCAAATAATTTACATCCAAATAACCAGAGTTCTATTGTAATTTATATTGCCCAGTAGGGAAAGTTCTTCATTTATGGTACTCTCTCTTCTTCGATTCAAAAGTCTGCAGTACTTTATTGTCACTGCTGTAGCTTTCCACACTCTCGCCTTTTGTCTTTTTATAAGAATTTATTCCTTTTAGATAGAGAACTCACTAACTTACTAACTAAATCTTAGGAATATCACAATATGAGCAATGGTAATTTTTGCAGATATTATTTCTACCATGTCCTACAGCCTTTAGCCTGTCATCATATTACAACACTGATAAGATCAGAAAAACTTTTACTAAACACAAGTTTGGAATTGCTTTATAACAATAATTTCAAATTGATTATGCACGGTGGAAACTTACCTAAATATAACTTTGGAATCTGCTGGGAATCTTAACCCCAATAACAAGTTAAAAGCATAAAGGAAGTATTTTTTGGAACATTAAATGCAAACACATTTTTACAACCAGCAAAATTAAAACAACTCATTGAAGTTCTGGAGAAATGCCAAATAAAATTCTTAGCCTTCCAAGAAACTACATTTACGGATGAGAACACAAAGTCAGAGATATATATAGAATTTTTAAGGTTAAAAATGGCTGGAATTCAATGAGAAAATGGATCCTACAGCCAGGAACAGGAGTCATCGTTCACTGCCAAATGGTGATTTCTATTGAACATTTTTATTCACCAAATGAGATCCTTTCAATTAAGCCCTTCAATGCGTGACCAAAACATGTATATTAATAAACTGTCATGGCTCAATGAAGATGATAAAAGAAATGCCAAAAACGTGGAATGCTTCTTGGAAGCTGTACAGCATGAAATGTCAAATTCCAGGGAACAATATGAAAATACTAATGGGTGACTTCAAAGCACAAACAAGAGGAGACAAAAAAATATACAAAAACAGTTGCAGAATGTCCAACTCACAAAAGAATAAATAAGAACAGAGGAAGGCTAATAGAATTCCACAAAAAATTTAACTTCAAGTTACTGTCCACAAATTAAAAATTAAAAAATTAAAAAACAGTGCTCAGGCATCCATTACACAAGAATGGGACAAACCAGATTACCAAGTTATATCTCTCTGTCAAGTGATGTACAAAATCTCATCAAAAGCTTTACAAAACAGATTAGAAAATCAAATGGAGGAACAATTAGGAGAATACCAGGGTGGGTTCAGGAGAGAAAGATCACGTGTCGGACAGTTATTAAACCTAAAGCTCTTAATTAGGTATAAGAAGCTTTGGGCACAAAATACTCACATATTGTTTGTTGATTTTAAAAAGCCTACAATTCAATTGACAGAGATACACTATTTAGTGTCCAAGAACAAATTGGAGCTGACAATAAAACAATGGCACATTATGCACATAATGAGCAATACAATTTCCAAAGAAAAAGTTTTACATGATATATCAAAACTTTCTGACATTAAAACAGGCATTTGCAGATGGACTGCCTCCATTATTATTTAGTTGCGATCTGGAAACAGTAGCACAGAAAAACAACAGAAGAAGAGGGAATAAATACAGTGAAACTTGGAAGAAAGAGAGAAAACCTTGAAACAGACTGTTAGCTTTTGCTGATGATTCAGCTGCCTTAGCAGAGAACCTGCAAGATCCAATGAAACAGGTAAACATTCTGCAACACATGGGGTGCAGTGGGGGAGGGGGGGGGGGGGGGGGGAGAAAGAAGTGAGAGATAAAGAAAGTAAAGAAAGAAAAGGAATTGGATTACAAATTAGGTCTGAAAAAAGTGTATACATTGCCAACGTTAAAGATGCAACACAATGTATGGAGTCATAATATTGCCAAATAAAGTTTCAGAATTTGTACAGTTGACAACAATTATCGACCCAAGTGCTCTGGACAAGGCAGCTAACATGAACAGAACCAGAAAAATGGAAACTGCATTCAGTTAACAAAGAAAATTGGAATAATAAAATCCTCATATATTAATATGAAACCAAAACATTACAATGTGGTGATTAAAACTGGGCACTTTTATACTTCACAATGCCTCAAAATAAACACAGCTGAACACTAATGCTTCCGAATTTTCTATTTGAAAACTCTCAAAGCTTTTTATATAAAAACAAATATTATTAGCATCCTACATCTTTAGTCTTTTGTGTCTAAATATTTGCAGCTCTCTGTCACTAGAGAGCACTGAACTATAGTGTGTAACAAGGCAGTGAGTAACTTAACTACTACGGTCACTCCACAAGTCATGGCAACTATGGTATATCACTTGAACGTGCGGTATCACCATTATCACAATAAATACATTTGTACGCCTGTGGCAAACATTACCAAAATCAAACAGCAGATCGCGACTGCATGTGAGGATGGCTCGGTACCAACACCTGAAACACACAGTGTGAGACCGGCCCTGTTACAAGATGGATCATACCTGACCCAACATACTCACCAGATGTCAGTGCATGCAACTTTTACCTTATTCCACAACTGACGGGACCACTGCATGGGAGGCACTTTGCAAGCAGGGAGAATGTCCTCATGACAATTTGACGACAGGAGGTACACACTGGCATTCAACTCTTTCTCTGTCATTGGCAACACTGTATGTATGCACTCATGGACTATTTTGAAGCACAGTAGTTGATTTTGATTTATTTTTCTTCCATTTTTACTCATGCACAATAAATTTACACAGAGTTCAAATCTGTGTTGTTTCATTTCAACTTTTGCCTGGCCTCCCGGATTGGAACTCTATTTTATCTTGGCATTCAGATACACACTACCATACCAGTTCAATGCGCATTGTGGAATTCTCAAGTTGTCACATAGTTACCATGACTTAGGAATGACCCTCAAATCACTATCATCCTCCATGAAGTCCAGACTTGGTACCACCTGATTTTCATCAGTTTGCAAAACTTACAGAACACCTTTGAGGACTCCACTTTGATGGTGATCAAGCTAAGGTGAAGTTGTGGCTCTGTCAACAAAGTCAAACTCTCTACGATAATAGTATTGACACACACGTCTCTTGTTGGGACAAATATATTTATTGTCAAGAAATAAATAGTTAGACATGTAGAATAAAGATTTAGAATATTAGTAACATCTGTTTTATTTCAAAAATTTTACAAGATTTCACATAAAAAATTCTGAGAGATTATGTTTCAGCGTAACTATGTGATTCGAAGAAGAAAGAAAATGAATAATAAAAAAAATTTGGATTCAAAGTGCGAAAATGGGATTTGAAAATTGAGAAACAACAAAATGGTGTATGGGGAAAAAATAGAATGTAATAAATACCACAAGGGAGCTGAGGATTACATTTTATAGCCTAGTTAAAAAGAATATATAGTAAGAGGCTGATCAAAAAAATATTCAACTTCTTTGATCAAAAAACAAAAACCCATATTTCATGGTTTAAAGATGTTAACAAAACTCTGCAGGAGTTGGGAATAACATACAAAGACCTAGAAGACAGACATAAATTCAGGAAAAAGGTCATGGGTTTCCAGAAGAAACACAAAAGAAGAGAGGAGTGACATGGACAGAAGAAAGAAGAGGACAACAGAGAGCAAGAATGAAGAAGTATTGGAAAGCAAATAAGTAAATAAATAATTAAAATAAATTTTTTAAAAATCATGTCATAAATTAGCTGTATCATGTGGTCCTGAGCTGGCCATATTTAAATAATAATAATAATAATAATAATAATAATAATAATAATAATAACCACGTGATTTTTTTGTATTTGTTGTTGAAGTTCAACACATTTGTGCAGGATGTAGGGGGAAAAAATCAATTCTGCACAAAAAATTCTGGTTTTCTTCATCATCAAATTCTAGTAGCTTATAATTTAACACATTTTAGAACTTAAGCGAGTTTTTAATCGCAGCCAAACACTTCTCTTCCCTTTACAAAGCTTTCTTCTGATTATTTCATTAACTAATCAGTTTATTTATTTATCTACTGAATCATTTTCATGATACAGGACTTTTTATATTGATGCAAATATGAACCAAACATATATCTTAAAGCAAATGATTACATCAGTTTTCAAAGAGTTCCAACATTATAAAAGAGGGAGTAAACATATCATAAGCCTTTTAACCTATGTAGTTACTTAATCTACACTGACTTCCAACACATTAAAAACAATTTTGTTTTAAATTACACTGCTAACTCAAAATTACCCCCATAATATTTCAAGTACTGTAAGTAGAAGCTTCCTGGAGGAGTAGACTGATCTAGATAGTTTATTATTCAACACGGTGCCTGTACACCTCACACTGCCATGGCATATACAATGAGGTGACATAAGTCATGGGATATCTCCTAATATACTGTCAGATCATCTTTTGCCTGGCACAGTGCAACAACTCAAAGTGGCACAGACTAACAAGTTGTTGTAAGCCCCTGCAGAAATACTGAGCCATGCTGTCTCTATAGATAGCCGTAACAGTGGGAGTGTTGCTGAAAATATTCAATGCGGCTCATGTCTGGCGATCTGGGTGGCCAAATAATTAACTTTCATTGCCCAGAATGTTGTTCACACCCATCGCAAACAATTGCAGCCCAGTGTCATGGTAAATTGTCATCCACAAAAATATATTGTTTTTTGGGAATATGAAGCCCTCGCATGGCTGCAACTGGTCTCCAAGTAGCCGAATATAACCATTTCCTATCAAAGATCAGTTCAGTATAGGGGAGGGAAAGGATCCACCTTGGTACAACAAACATATTAGGAAGTTGGTAAGAAAGCAGAGAATTTTGCACAGTCATTTTAAATGTAGTCACTGCCCTGCTGACAAACAGAAATTATGTAAAATGAAAGCAGCTGTCAGAAGGACAAGGAGAGATTCTTTTAACTAATTTGAAAGCAATATTTTATCTGCAGATTCTAAACATAACCATAAAAAATTTTGGTCGTACGTAAAAATCTATCAACGCTCCATATAATTCAATACCTTCTCTTGCTGACAGTACGGGTAATGTAAGTGATGATGATAAACAGAAGGCTGAAATTCTAAACCTAGCCTTCAAAAACTATTTTACGGTAGAGGGCTGCAGCACCATTCCCCCTTTCAATTATCGAACAAACAAAAGGATGGCTGACATAGTGTTTAGTGTATCTGGGATTGTAAAACAGTTAAGATCCTTAGACGCCAGAAAGGCGTCTGGTCCAGATGGCGTCCGGCCCAGATGGCATCCCCGTAAGATTTTATGTTGACTATGCTACAAATATAGCACCATTCTTATCCATCATCTATCAGAGATCATTGGAACAGCGGAAAGTTCCATGGGACTGGAAGAAGGCCCAGGTCATAGCAATCTATAAAAAGGGTAGAAAATTGGATGCACATAATTACCGGCCAATTTCACTGACATCTATTTGTTGTAGAGTCATGGAACATATTTTGTGTTCAGACATAATGACCTTTCTAGACTCTGAGACACTCAATCTGCAGAAACCAGCACGGTTTTAGGAAACAGCGGTCATGCAAGAACAAGCTGGCCCTCGTTGTGCATGATATACAACAGGCTCTAGATACCGGCTCCCAAGTTGATGCCATATTTATCGACTTTCGAAAGGCATTCGACTCAGTTCCGCACTGTCGCTTTCTCCAAAAAGTGCACGCTTACTATAAAAACTGCTACCATCAACGTATCGAATCTAAACGACACTAATAAACGTAAATACTGAGTATTGTACACTGACAGACGCAGGTACAAAATAAAACCTTTAGCTAACAATAAGAGTTCAGAATGTAAAGCACAAATATGAACTCTACTCTATAGGAACCGATGGGCTTATAGTACACGATCATTAAAGCCCACAACAAGCTAAGGAATTTAAGCAGACGGCGAGGTGAGTTTTAGCTTTCTGCTAACTAAACCGTACGTAAGAAGGGCTCAGACGTTGTATTATAAAACATCGTCTGTCGAAGATGTGGCCACAGCACTGCAGGAGGGGTCGAGTGGTGGTGCACAAACATGCATTGCATAGGGAATTGCCCAAATGCTTAACATACCTGTGAGCACAGTGCATAAAATCCCACAAAACATCCTGCATTGCTATCCATATAAAGTGACCCACATTCAGCTATTGCTTCCTGATGACCTACCAGCGAGATAGACATTCACTCAGGAATTGCTTGGACACATGGAAGTGAACAATAAATAGCCACAGAACATTTTGTGGACAGATGAAGCCCATTTCCATCTCCAAGGACATGTCAACATGCAGAATTGCAGATTATGGGCAATGGAAAATCCTCACACACATCTACCCATACCGCTTCATTCGAAAAAGATGACCGCATGATGCAATTTGATGGCATCGTTTATTGTTGAGCTGTATTTTTGTCAGGTGGCAAGTACTGTAGGTCACTTTACCTGTGTCGTAGCTGGTAAACACTATGAGAGTCATTTGCAAACCAACATCATTAGAACCCTTCAACTGTGTAGATGTGTGGGTAGAATCATTTTTATGAATATGAGGCTCCTACACACATTGTGCAGCCAGTATAGTGGCTGCTGCAGAGGCACTTTGGAAATGCTAGGATTATCAGCCATCACTTCCCTACAGTCCAGCCACTACGATCACTTGATTTTAACCCATGCGATTTCTGGCTGTGGGTCTGTCTGAAAGATGATGTGTTTAGTGCTCCAATTACAAATGCAGCCAAATTGAAGGCACACAGTGTGCAGTGTACTCTGAATGTAACAAACGGGACACTCCGATCTGTTGTGGAACATGCTGTTTCTTGATTTTAATTTGTGGCAAAACACAGTGGACAGCATACTAAACATGTCTTGCCCCCAGTTAATTAGAAACCAATATCACTTTGCTTCTTATGCAATTTTTGGCCCCAGGACAATTAGAAACCAATGTCACTTAGCTTTTTATGGTGTGACAACTAAAAACCAATTTTTCCCATCCGATGTGGTATGACCTCGCCATGGTGGATGGGCTTACCTAATTAACAATGCCACAAGTTTTGACTGCCAAACTTGTGCAGTCATGCACATTGAATCAGTAAGGATGGTGTAATGTCCAACTCAGACCATTGCCATCATACTGCCATTCATCTGTCATCTGTAGCCAAACCCATTTATGGTAAGAAGTTTACAGTGCCAACGTTGATAAAATTTTTGTGTCCTTTTCCCTGAATCAGCAATATGCTGTTCAAATTTGATGTCATTCTCAGCAGTGGTTCTCGAAACAGTGTTTTGAAACTAGAACTTTAGTTATGAACACCCTGTACTTCTTGTATTCATCTGAACACAGGGACATACTCAATCACCAACAGATTGTGTAGTGTTCTGATTAGTACACCATATCGTCTCATCATACCACCACCTTCAACTCTTTCTATCATGAAATGATGATAAATCACAGCAGTTACCTCCAACTAGTGCAACCTCAAGCTGTTTTCTCCCAGTAGCTAACCAAGTGTTCTTACCTATCAGTCTGATGGTGTCCCCCTATGTTATCTTTTGTTTCTCAGAATCTACTGTAGCACCAAGTCTGACCATCACTTTTTCGCACTTCTGGCCATGTTGCCAATTCATTGTCACTTCAATGAAACTGTTGTTTCCTGGATGTTGCTGAAATTTGCAACAGATCATGGCACCAAAACTGAAATGTTTCTTTTGCCTTTCAGGAGTTTCCCCATAATTATAGTTTTCATAAGTGCATAAATCATCTTTTTCATTGACAAGCTCTTTCTGAAAGAACCTGACATTTTCAAGCTCATTCCCCTTTCCTTTGCTGGGCTACCTTCTGATTTCCCTTTTTGTGAAGCATCAAACCTTGATGAACTTTGGTATTAGTTCCAAGTTACAATTTGAACCAGCCTGTATATCAGCAAGAGCACTTATGCCCAGTAACAATAGGCCTGAGTTTGTTGAATAAGGGTGACAGTTTGCCTTTTGGGATGAATGTTTTTAATACAAGGGCATGCCGGAAAGTAATGACTCCAATTTTTTAAAAAGGGAAAACACGTAAGATTTCTTAAATATAACAGGCGTTATTAACATTCTAAACCTTTACTCTTTGTATCAACATATTTACTTCTCAACTTAGTCACCCTGGAGATGAATACATTTCTCCCAACGAGCAACCAGCTTGTTGATACTATTACTGTAGAATGTTTGATGATGTTGACGGAGCCACAACCTCATCTCCATTTGCACAGCTTCATAACTATCAAACTGAAGCCCTCAAAGGTGTTATTTAAGTTTTGGAAACAGATGAAAATCAGGTGGGGCCAAGTTGAGATTGTATGGACAATGATCAATGAAGGTCCCCTCCGCCACACACCGTCAGGTGGCTTGCGGAGTACGGATGTAGATGTAGATGTAGATGTAGAAGGTAAACTCAAAAGCGTCTGACTGTTGCAGATGTTGCAGTGCTCCTGTGTTTCCTGGAATTGTCATGCTGAAGGAGAGGCTGCGCCATATGTGGATGAACTCTTCAAATTCAAAATTTGATTACAGCATACTGTTTCCAATGTCCTGACATATACACTACAATAAGGAGCCTCCTAGTGGCAGAGGGCTACAAATGTGTGGACACAAAGAATAAAGATACAGAATGTTAATAATGCTTGTTTTATCTGAAAAGCTTGGACAGTTTTCATATAAAAAATTACGAGGCATTGCTTTTCAGTATAACCTTGTACATGTTCTTGGACAAGTTATGTACACAACTAGTTTCAGCTTATGTGCCACCTTCAAATGTTTACATATTCCAGGGTCAATAATAGCACCATAAACCATGATTAACATTCACACTGAGCTGCTCACTAAATATTATTAAAAAAAAATTTAACAGCATACCCTACAAGGAAATGCCACAGGCACAAAGATTACAGCAAACTCACACAATGTGCTTCTGTTCATGGCACTTTATAAACTGTCAATGCACTTAAAACTGAAATAGCCATGTCCCCAAACAGCTTCAAAACCATGTCAAATGGTAGCACATCTTGTTGAGTTTGCTGATATCTTGCTGTCTTCAGCATCTTGTTGGTGCGTACACTGTTACATACTGTTTCATAACATGTAATTTAGCGAGTGAGCTAACCAGAACTCATGATTCTTAATGCTCATATTGGTACTAGAATACAGGAACACTTGAAAATAATATAATAAGCACACCACAATATAAAATTAAAGATAAGATACAACAAACAACAACCACCACTTTTGTCTCATCTGTAACAATCAAACTTTCCCCTCATCAAAACAAGACATAATCACAGAGTGAACGAGTTTTAGAGAGAGAGAGAGAGAGAGAGAGAGAGAGAGAGAGAGAGAGAGAGTAGACAGGTGTGTAGCATGGACACTCATAATGGTCACAGGAGTTCACTTTGTCACCAAAGTCTTTATTATTGGCAAGAAATATAGAAATATTTTGTAACATCACATTACTTGGGTGTTGGCATTACCTTTTTAACAGGACACTGCTTTACTACGCATGGTCCTGCCGGAGGTGGTATGCCATTACCTTCCTCCAATCTTTTCAAACAACTTACCTATCTAGTTATACGGCGACCTTTAGTTTAATGTGATTTCTGAATCACAGTGCAAACTCTGACAGAGGTGAAAGAAGTCACAAGTGATGGCTAAAAATCTTAGGACTAACTGAGGATCCAACCCGAGCCCTTTAGATTTGTAGTTCTTTATCCCTGACCCACACCTACAACAACGTACTTTACTAGAAAGGTGGAGGAATTTGGTGAAAGAACAATAATATTGTTATTTATCTACACACACATCACCAGTGTTATTTTGCCTTAATGAATGAAAAACTCTGTACTTTGAGGAAGTATCAAAATTATTAGGGTTTACCCTGGAGCTGGTGTATTTTAAACTCTGACATAATAAATCATGGAATGTTAACAGTAACTTCCCTGTTTACAGATGTTACCATCCCAAACTATGAAATTTCTGAATGGTAATTATTCTGTTCTCATGTATCAAAAATATTTTAAAAAATTATTTTGTTTAACGTTAGTAGAGTAAATATCAGCATTCTGTTATTCCTTAATATTTTTATTGCTTTGCATATTTCATGACAGTATACTCATCTAATAAATCAAATTGATTGCAGAATACTATTTTGGATTTTTGTTTTTGGTAGTTTTACAAACAATATGACTTCACTTTTATTGTAGACAATTACCTTGGAGAAGAAAATAAACAAAAATTATTGTGTATTTAATGTACTCTACTCTACTTTTGACTTCTTTCCACACTTCCAATTTGATGATAATTGTTGAATTGGGTAGATTCAACATCTTTGTGAAAACTCTCCAATCCTGTGACAAGAGAGACACGAATTTCCAGTTCTCTTTTTCAAGTTATCTCACATGCCACAAATCAAAATGAACACAGTACTTAAAGTGGTGGAAGAGACTGAAGATTAGTAATGTTGAACTGAAGTCACAACAGAAAGTGCAATAGCACAGAAACCTAAATTTGGATAGCTGGGCATCTGTTTCATACCCCCATGTTGCTTCCATGATAATCAAGTATCTTAATCACTGTGTCACATCACTATGTGAGAACAAAGGAAACATTATAATTTTTTATTGCAAGAAGTTCTGAATTCCATAACTTCAAACCCACAACACAAACCTTGAGCAAAAGTTTAGTACAATTTTTTGAGAATTTTAATACCTGAAAAATCCACCTTTTTCTTTAATTTTCTTTAAGACACTGTATAATATATTAGATGAAATATTTACAGGATATTCTGAACAGTTTATGTATACCCACATCAAATCTACACAATTCTGATGGAGAATACGTCAACAAATAGCCACAAAAGACTCAACAATTTTCAACTGCTCAAATTTCTAAATGTACTGCAAGCACAGGTCATCACACTATCATTCCTTGTGTTTAGCTTAGAAGATTCCAAAGCATCAGTCACCTCAAAACTGCAGTATAGCAGATCATATTAGCCATTTCAAATATATTTTTTTTCCTTTTCTCCTTTCTTATACTCCAATAATCTTAGCTGCTACACATCTTTTTTTGTTGTTATAATTTTAAGACTGTTCTTACCTTCTTAACCTTCATAATAGCAAAACATTCATTATGAGCTTCACACACACATTTATGCAATATCAGCACACACATAAATTCACAACCACTAGCTCTCCAATGCACATGAGCATGCACACATAGTTGATTATGATTATACTGTAAACACAGCATCAATATTTACCTTTGCAGTAATCTTTTGGATCTTCTTGCTCATCATCATCTGAACCTAAAATTTCATCTGGTCCAACGCTAACATCAGTCGTTAATGGGCTTCTCGGCTCTGACCTACAAAGTAAAGAACAAAACTAAAATTAATAAACTGATTTAAATGCAATATAACACCATACAAAGGTATGTGGGCAATTAAAAGCAGTAAGAAAATTTTCATTACTTTAGTAGCCACAATGAACTGAGCAAAAACTTCATCACATGAAACACTGAGGTGTAAAAAGCAAGTTTTGTGCCAAATACATAACCAAAAAATTGGAGAATTTTAATTCACTTTCTTAAAGTAGTGTACAACAACTGTTTACAATGTCTTTCAGGCAGTGAACGTCATAAATTAAAACAAACTGGGATTATTTTCCACATTAACAATAATAGTAATCCTTTCATCTCCCCCCCCCCCTTTCCATTTCCACCTCAGTGAACTAATAATGTTAATAAAAGGACTACTATAATATTGCAACATTACATGCAACTGCTTTACAAGTTTGCCCCCATGTCATGGAAATTTCATCAGATATGGGCACTTATGCAAACCATTATCTATCAGCACACCTCTTAGGAGTCTGTGAGAGTAATTCAGAAGCACAGTGTATCAGTTTTTCTCTAACAATGACAAATCTGAAATAAAATGTCATTCTTCATAAAAACAAACCAAAACTTTTTATATGAGAAATTCTTATCATACTAATTAGAACATTTGACAAAACCCTACCCAACAAACTGGCATGTGACCAGGAAAAATATGTGAGGTAGCATACAAAAATCATCTGAGAAATGGAACTGATCAACAGTAAACTTTGCTAATTGACCCAGGTAGCAGAATACATTACTGATGGTAATGAACAGCCAGATTTCTGAACGAAGTTACTGCAGCCAGTTTCCCACTTACATTTATTAAAACTCAAAGAACTCTGAGAATCCCCCCCCTTATTTCTAAATAACTCAAAAACAGAAAAGGGTGTAACATGCAGTATTGTAATGAAATCCATGCAAGTCCTCTTGGATGCTGTATTGGTTTGGTACGCCAGTTCTATTCAAGGTCCCTCCTCACACACAGTAGAAAACAAATTTAAATGTTAATTTTGAAAATGTACATTTTTATCTTTAATATACTTTGTTAGGTGCACGTCATCTTTTGTATACTTGCTGATGGCCATACCTGTTCAAAAATTTAAAAACCATTTATATTAGCTGGTAATGACAGAACTCCCCATACATTTCAATAATATTTGTCTTACTGTTGCCAAAATTACATGAGGCAAGAGTATCCCTCACTTTTCTTACATGTTTACACTCTAACCAACAGTACAAACATTACTGTTTGCTGAAAAAAAAGCACAAATTTAAAAATTTATTCCACTGCCTTTCTCCAGCCTTCAAACTGGCTGACCCAGCCAAGTATAGACACACCTGTAGATTAAGGTTGATTCCAAATGTTGATGTGAAAAATGCCATGTTGCACAACAACTCTGCATTTTTCCCATCAAGAAACATTGCCAGGGGTAAAAGAAGTGATGAGTGACAAAAAAATCCTATGATTGACCAGAGATTGAATCGGAAACCTTTGGATCTGTAATCTGGCACTTCACCACTTACCCACCAAGTCAACCTACAAATAAACAGCACTTTGGCATTCATTAGTGAATAGCCCTACACATTTTGATGGCATATCATTATTAGGTCTTTTACCTTTATTTTGTTTCCATGGTGGCAGTTACTGTAGCCAAGTGCCACTTATAAAGCATGCAATGTTCTTCTGTAGGGAGAGAAAATAGTTAGAATCACTGCACTTACAGACTGTGGGCAGCCAATGAGACTCCCTTTCAATCTCTGTTAGTGATGGAGTGGCATTAACTGTGAACGATTCTGAAGATCTTCCCAAATTTCCAGAATAGTGTTAATAATATGTTGTACACTGGTCCCATTTCTTGTGAAAAATACTGGGGAAAGTTTTCCTAGGGCCATCTCTAATAGTCATATGCCTTACAGGAATATACCTGCCCTTAGCAAAGGTGTCCAGCAGCAAACACATAGTTAACCATGAACTGAATGGATTGATGGAGATGAAAATGATGAAGTTGCAATGAAATGCAATGGTATCAGTGCAAACCATTCAGATATGCTGAACCTGAAATAAGGTGAATGTGTTTCCTCAGTGGCACTATTCCACATACCTATGAGAGTAGCTTTGATAGTACTATTCAGAAATCATAGGTGGAAACATCACTGACAATGAGGGTCTGTAGCAAGTAGGAAATCTGAGTTCGAGTCCCAGTCTGGCAAAAACTTTCAATTATTACTAGAAATTCACATAATTATAACACGAAAACAACAACTGAAAATGCAATCCAGGTTCACATGCCATTGCAACTTGCCACTTGCAGCAAAGTACTTGATTGTGATTAGTGAAGGTAAACTGTTATATATTTCCATCAACAAGTCATTGAAGTCATTGTTTAGTTCCTTTCCCAATGGCAAGTAGAAATGAGGCATAGTTAAAAAGACCACAACATTAATTTTGTTTTTAACTTTGCAGTTCATTCAACACTAATTAGTTACAATAATAAGGCATCCTCCCATTCCCAAATCAAACAAATGCTCTTGTAATGTTACACAAAGATGCATCAATGGTAGAGATTATGTTACTGAAATAGCCAACTATATCCTGAGTTCTAACAATGGACTCTGATGTAGCTGTAGGGTATCTTAGTAACCCTCTGAAGCAGCTGTTTCAGAGATTTTATCAATCAATAGCCTGGATGAATCCAGACAATAAAGATCTTTTTTGTATCAGTTTCCAGTGTACTGACCACTAGTCGAATGGGAAATTACAAGCAACCGACATCATCTAACAGTATTAGAATATATTAAAAGACACTATCTTCAACGAATATTAGAGTAGCAACTAAAATTTGTGTCACCAGATAACGGTGTTGAAAGGGAATTTGAGAATGTTAAACAAGTGATTGGAAAAACTGCTCTAGAGGTACTGGGGACTAAGAGTGAACATCTATGCATCGTCCCATTCCCCTGTCAAACAAATGGTCTTGTAATGTTACACAAAGATGCATCAATGATAGGGATTACGTTAGTGAAATAGCCAACTATATCCTGAGTCCTACCAATGGACTCTGATGTAGCTGGACGTCAGATGTATTAATGTCACAGAAAGACTGAGACAAGAATGCAGTTTATTACCCATCTCATTCAATTTATACATAAAAGCAGCTCACCAAAGATGGAAGAGCAGTTGTGGAGAAATGGAAACATTGCCACTGATGTCAGATAGCCTCTCATGTTTATTTGGGAAAAGAAAAATTTACACAAAAATGATTATCAATTAAATACTCTCACGATTGACAAAATTACAAGACAATAAATCAGGAGTTAAAAAGAATTAAACCATAAAAGAACAAGATGTGGGAACATATATGCCTCCAAACTGAGTTTATATGGGTGGATCACAAACAACAAAAGTGTGGAGTACAATTACTAATATGAAGAAAACAACTGTAAACAAAGCAGTAGGCAATTTAATTCCTTTAAGGGATGGAACAAATTATATATAGATCTTCTAATGAGAGAGACACCAGTGTACACAAGAGAGGAACAAGGTATGACTGAAGAAACTGTCCCAGTGTGACTATTACAATAGAGAACATTAGCAAAAATGAAGAATAGATGAGCACCTGGACCTGGAAATATTCCTGTGGAGCTAGTGAAAGCTGGAGGACACCATTTTAAGAAAAGAATAATGCAACTTATGAATAACTATTGTTAACAGATTGAAATTTCACCTGGGTGGAAAGGATTATATATGGTTTCCATTTTAAAGAGGAGAACTGCATAATGAGCTGCTTATGTAGCAAGATTACGTATGAAGAAACAGGACAGAATGTTGGCCACCATATCATAGGATGGGTTTAGAGAAGAGATCCTGTACAGAATGTATTGAGGTCACGGAAGGACTGAGACAAGAATGCATTTTATTACCCATCTCATTCAATTTATACAAGGAAGCAGCTCACCAAGGATGGAAGAACAGTTGTGGAGAAATGGGAAACATTGCCACTGATGTATTGGTGTTTTCATTAAATTTTGCTGATAATCAATCCACTCTACCACAAGATGAATATGATCTGGAATTCATTATATGATGTTTATATCAGGGATATGACAAATGGAAACTACAAATGAGTCTACCAAAAACTGAATATCTGATAGTGAACACTGACACTAGATTTGAAGTACACATCAATGCTGGAACAGTGATGAGTAGAAAATTTTAAATATTTAGGTGTATATATTTACAAAAGCCCCCCCCCCCCCCCCCCCAATGAACCATGGACCTTGCCATTGGTAGGGTGGCTTGCGTGCCTCAGCGATACAGACAGCCATACCGTAGGTGCAACCGCAACGGAGGGGTATCTGTTGTTGAAAGGCCAGACAAACGTGTGGCTCCTGAAGAGGGGCAGCAGCCTTTTCAGTAGTCGCACGGGCAACAGTCTGGATGACTGACTGATCTGGCCTTGTAGCACTAACCAAAACGGCCTTGCTGTGCTGGTACTGCAAACAGCTGAAGGCAAACGGAAACTAAAGCCTAATTTTTCCTGAGGGCATGCAGCTCTACGGTATGGTTAAATGATGATTGTGTCCCGTGTCCTCTTGGGTAAAATATTCCGGAGGTAAAATAGTCCCTCATTCAGATCTCTGGGTGGGGACTACTCAGGAGGACGTCATTATCAGGAGAAAGAAAACTGGTGTTCTACAGATCAGTGCATGGAATGTCAGATACCTTCATTGGGCCGGCAGGTTAGATAATTTAAAAAGGGAAATGTATAAGTTACCATTAGATATAGTGGGAATTAGTGAAGTTCGGTGGCAGGAGAAACAAGATCTCTCATCAGGCGAATACAGGCTTATAAATACAAAATCAAATAGGAATAATGCAGCAGTAGGTTTAATAATGAATTAAAAAATAGGAGTGCAGGTAAACTACTACAAACAGCATAGTGAACACATTATTGTGGCCAAGAAAGACACAAAGCCCACATCTATTACAGTAGTACAAGTTTATTTGCCAACTAGCTCTGCAGATGACGAAGAGATTGATGTAATGTATGATGACATAAAAGAAAGTATTCAGATAGTGAAGGGAGACGAAAATTTAATAGTCATGGGTGACTGGAATGCATTATTAGGAAAAGGAAGAGAAGGAAACGTAGTAGGTGAACATGGAATGGGGGTAAGAAATGAAAGACGAAGCCGCCTGGTAGAATTTTGCACAAAGCATAACTTAATCACAGCTAACACTTGGTTCAAGAATCATAAAAGAAGGCTGTACATGTGAAGAGGCCTAGAGATACTGGAAGGTGTCAGACAGATTATACAATGGTAAGACAGAGATTCAGGAACCAGGTTTTAAATTGTAAGACATTTCCAGGGGCAGACGTTGACTGACTACAATCTATTGGTTATGAATCATAGATTAAAACTGAAGAAACTGCAAAAAGGTGAGAATTTAAGGAGATGGGACCTGGATATTGAAAGAACCAGAGGTTGTAGAGAGTTTCAGGGAGAGCATTAGGGAACGAATGACAGGAATGGGGGACAGAAACACAGTAGAAGAAGAATGGGTATCTTCAAGAAATGAAATAGTGAAGGCAGTAAGAGGGTCAAGTAAGTAAAAAGACGAGGGCTAGTAGAAATCCTTGGGTAACAGAAGAAATATTGAATTTAATTGATGAAAGGAGAAAATAAAAAAATGCAGTAACTGAAGCAGGCAAAAAGGAATACAAATGTCTCAAAAATGGGATCAACAGGAAGTGCAAAATGGCTAAGCAGGGATGGCTAGAGGACAAATGTGAGGATGTAGAGCCTTATCTCACTAGGGGTAAGATAGATGCTGCCTACAGGAAAATTAAAGAGACCTTTGGAGAAAAGAGAGCCACTTGTATGAATATCAAGAGCGTTGATGGAAACCCAGTTCTAAGCAAAGAAAGGAAAGCAGAAAGGTGGAAGGAGTATATAGAGGGTCTATACAAGGGCAATTTACTTGAGGACAATATTCTGGAAATGGAAGAGGATGTAGATAAAGATTAAATGGGAGATAGCATACTGTGTAAATTGTTTGACAGAGCACTGAAAGACCTAAGTCGAAAAAAGGCCCAGGGAGTAGACAACATTCCATTAGAACTACTGACAGCCTTTGAAGAGCCAGCCCAGACAAAACTCTACCATCTGGTGAGCAAGATGTACGAGATAGGCAAGATGCCCTCAGACTTCAAGAAGAATATAATTATTCCAATCCCAAAGAAATCAGGTGTTGACAGATGTGAAAATTACCGAACTATCAGTTTAACAAGTCACGGCTGCAAAATACTAACACAAATTTGTTGCAGAAGAATGGAAAAACTGGCAGAAGCTGACCTCAGAGAAGATCAGTTTGGATTCCGTAGAAATGTTGTAACACGTGAAGCAATACTGACCCTACAACTTATCTTAGAAGATAGAGTAAGGAAAGGCAAACCTGCATTTCTAGCATTTGTAGACTTACAGAAAGCTTTTGCCAATGTTGATTGGAATACTCTCTTTCTAATTTTGAAGGTGGCAGGGGTAAAATACAGGGAGCGAAAGGCTATTTACAATTTGTACAGAAAGCAGATGGCAGTTATGAGAGTCGAGGGACAGGAACGGGAAGCAGTGGTTGGGAAGGGAGTGAGAAAGGGTTGTAGCCTATCCCCGATGTTATTCAATCTGTATACTGAGCAAGCAGTAAAGGAAACAAAAGAAAAATTCAGAGTAGGAATTAAAATCCATGGAGAAGAAATAAAAACTTTGAGGTTCACCAATAGAATTTTAATCCTGTCAGAGACAGCAAAGGACCAGGAAGAGCAGTTGAACAAAATGGTCAGTGTCGACAGGAGGATATAAGATGAACAGCAAACAGCAACAAAAGCTAAACGAGGATAATAGAATGTAGTCAAATTAAGTCGGGTGATGCTGATGGAATTAGATCACGAAATGAGACACTTAAAGTAGTAGATGAGTTTTGTTATTTGGGGAGCAAAATAACTGATGATGGTCGAAGTAGAGAGGATGTAAAATGTAGACTGGCAATAGCAAGAAAAGTGTTTCTGAAACTATTTGTACGGAGTGTAGCCATGTATGGAAGTGAAAAATGGAGGACAATAGTTTGACAAGAAAAGAATAGAAGCTTTCGAAATGTGGTGCTACAGAAGAATGCTCAAGATTAGAGGGGTGAACCACATAACCAATGAGGAGGTAGTGAACAGAACAGGAGAGAGGAGTAATTTGTGGGACAACTTGACTAGAAGAAGGGATTGGTTGGTAGGACATGTTCTGAGGCATCAAGGGATCACCAATTCAGTATTGGAGGGTGGTGTGGAGGGTAAAAATCGTAGAGGGAGGCCAAGAGATGAGGGTGTAGGTTGCAGTAGGTACTGGGAGATGAAGAAGCTTGCACAGGACAGAGTATCAAGGAGAGCTGCATCAAACCAGTCTCTGGACTGAAGACAACAACAACAACAACAACAACAACAACAACAACAACACTGACAAAAGTGGGCTGGTTAATACAAAAGTAAAATACAGAATGCTGCAAGGCAGAAACGTAGTAGGCTGTATGAACAAAAGACAATTTCTGATGTGCAATTCCCAACAAGTCCAATAACATGAGGATATACAAAAATCATGCAACAAATTCACATTCTTCTCTTTCCATGCAGAGAGTCAGTAGTTCACTGTGTCCATGAATCATCAACAGCTTCATACACAACTGAATCAGGGCACACAAGAAACCTACTAGTATCAATACTGCAGTAGTACATTTGTACATTAAAAAATATATTTCAGCTCCTTCCAACATGTGAAAAGTGAATGCTGTCTGAAAAGAGAAGGAGGAGATTAGTGTTAAATGTTCTGTCAACAATGAGGTCATTAGACATTGAGCTCACACTCAGATTAGGGAAGGATGGGGAAGGAGACGGGCAGTGCCCTTTCAAAGGAACCATCTCAGCATTTGCCTGAAATGATTTAGGGAAATCAAGGGAAACAAATATCAGGATAGCTGGACACTGGTTTCAACAGTTATCTTCCTGAAAGCAAGCCCAGAGTCTGCAAAGAGAAGCAATCAATTTTTCTTCCCATGTCACTCATCCTGTGGATGCCATCACTTGTTAAATGAAGGTAATCTGAATGACTTGATAACAAATGCAATTGGGAGGAGCATTCCACACAACTCCTAAAGTGCCTAAAGAAATCCTTTATTGCAGTGTTGCTGGAGTCAGACATAGGTGATACAAAAAAAACTAAAAAGCTAGCTAATTTTGCTTACTTTAATTCCATTATGTCATAATGGGTAATTTTTTGGAATAACTCAGAAGTCAAAGTTAAAATTTTCAGAGTTTAGAAGTGCGTAATATGATTTATTTGTAGTGGGAACTTAAGAAGGTCCTGCAGAGGCCTGTTCAAAGAACTGTGGATGCTAACAACTGCTTCTCAACATATTTATTCCATAATGAAATGTTTCTCAAACAAACAGCTTAACTTGTGGAACCAGTACTGGAATAAGAATAACCTTCACAAACTCACTCACTCACTCACTCACTCACTCTGGTCCTGAAAGGTGTCCATTATCCAGAATGCGTGTTTTCAGTAAATTTTCAGCAGCCATAAAGAGCTCAACTACTAAAAACAGTTCAGTTTATGACGAGCCTAAAGGTTTTATTGATGGCCAACTACTCCAACTCCACTGATGAATTTCTGAGTAGAACGAACTGATGTGTAAGTAACATGAGTGTTATCTTTGACGTACTGTAACCTAAGAATTATCGTATACACCTCAGTGTACTGTAAAGTAACACGTATTCTGACAAGTTTGGTATTACCATTTAAATGAAAATGTGTTTCAGAGTTTTTTTACTTGTTCTGATCCATGAGGGGAATTTCAATTGGGATCTGTGGAAGGAAATTAATCACTGGCATTCTTATCTATCTTTCTATCTATCTATCCATCCACACTATATGTCTATGAAACAAAACAAACATCTAATCTACACCAATAAAGACTGATTAAATAGAATGTACTGGCTAGTGAACTATGTTTTTTTTTAACGCATGTTGTGGATTCTTTCTTTCACAATTTTGTGACTTTTACTAATTGTTCCAACATTTACACTGCTGAGAATGAGACTAATAAAGGAGATATAGAAAAATTCAGAATTTAAAAAATGCTTGTAACAAAACAAGATCTAGATTGCAATAAATTATTTCTTTTTAATTCCAGTAAGTGGTTTCAGTCTATATGACAGTCATCAGCCCGGAGGTTCAGAAAATGCAAGGAGAAAGTACATAAAGCTGCTGAGCCCCAACTAGTACCTGTCAACAATTGCAGGTACCAGTAGGTGCTCATAGCAGCTCCATGAACCCGCTCCTCACGTTATCTGAGCCTCTACTCTAAAGGTGGTCATATACGCTGAAATTGGTTAATGTAATTAAAAAAAATCAAAGTATTGCAATCTAGATTGCTATTTTGTTACAAATGTAATGTACATTTGCTGTAGTTTGTAAACAATGGCAAAATTTTTCTACAGCTATTAACTATTTGCCTGCAGGAAATCGGAAGTGGGTCTGCACTAGTCTCTATGTAGAATGAAGTTTGAATAAAGTTCACCAACACAGAAACTGGAAAATAAAAATAAGTGAACATATAGAATACATACTGCCACATTGTTTTAATATAGTTACAAAAGAGTGGTGCTTTAACAGACTGAAGTGTAAGACAATATAGGAGGTAATATAAAAAGAGAAGAATGCAAATAAACTAATCGATAACACAGCCATGTTGAAGTGTATGTGAAAGATCAGCTGACAAAGTGACACATTGGTTTGTGGAGCAAATATCTTTTGATATTGTGGGGAATGAGGAAAAGTGTAAGGCTGGGGGTAAGGATGACATGCAAACTTTACAAAAGTGAATATGTGCAAACTGAATTCCTGGGAAAACTAAAACATGGCAGTTACAGTACAAAAAACAGTACTATATCCATTGACACTTCAGTTACTCCTTACTTGAACAATTATATATTTATGAATGAAGTACTTAACTGGAAATCTGCAACACACTAAAACAATGACAATTATCTTTGAGTATTAGCTGAATTGACACCCCAATCAGGTACAGATTTTGGTATTGACACAAAATCTCCTTTTGTTGTTCTAAGCTTTTTGATATATGATCACGGCAGTAGCCAAATCGTCATAACCCCCAAATTTTAATACACGATCTAGATGGTTTAAATTTATTTCCTTTATTAATAATTTGAGTATTAGTGTTATCAAATAACAACTGTTGATTTCTGATCTCTGTAAGATTCTGTTGAGAGTTAAAAATATCACCAATTCATGGTTTTAGTACAATAACATCACAAGACTTAACGAACGAAAGTCCTGGGTTCCAACATGTTGACAACAGAGAAAATCAGAGTTTATGTAATCAAACCTGGTGGTGCCAAAGAAATGTGACATATTATTTCCTCATGCTGCAAACTCCATGCTTTCCACACATACCTACATTAGTTTCAGAGTAATTTCTTAGCACCATGTCAGCAAGTTCATTACTCTATTGTGTTCCAGGAAAGGAATCTACGAGTAAGACTGTAACATATTACATCAAGACAGCTTACGACATATTACATCAAGACAGCTTATGCATCCCAATCAGTGATAAGAGATGAATGTGATTTCAGTCTTCCAACTTTCAACATCATTCTTGATAATTTCATCTGTGACCCAACACAACAAAAATTCCCAAACTGCACTGAGATAGTTATTCTAGAATGGAACCATAAATTATTAAGTTTTTAAGTTTTATTTCTTTATGTTCATCCATAATTAGCAGCATGATACTTAATGACAAAGTAGTCCCTGGCTGTGTCATATGACACATTGGAAGACATTATAGATGTTCATCTGTCACACTATTCTTCAGAAATTTTTACCTCAGCTGTTCAATTCCAAAGCCTGGGCAAGTCACCCTGTATGAATGAGACATTCGAAGTACATCAAAATGAAAATATGATTATCACAAAATGGGAGGTACACAACACAATTCACTACTCCTAATGAATGACTAAATTTTCCTGTTCTTCATATTACAGCTGCACATCATTAATACTGATCTAGGGAAAAAAATTGCAACTTTTTAATTGTAATAGATACAGCATGTAAGCATTTGTTAATGGAGTGCAATTTATAATAAATTGCACATTCTCCATTACAGCTGGAGATTACAATTTAGTCAATTCCCCAAAATCCATCTGAACACAGTGCACTGGGCCAAGGATGTATAAGTTTGCTGTTTCAAAGACCAACCTGTCAGACCCCCATCTGATATGAAGAACGTCTATTTGCTGTCCCAGCCAGCAACATCAGTTTTCCAATGAAAAATATTTTTGGTATGAACATTAAAATCTCTTTTCAAATCTTATCACAGATGTTTTTAATATAACTAAGCACCACACACTAATGTCTTCAAAAATGAAAGGATTATTGCAAATCTAAGACCACTTGCCAATTTGTTACTTTATGAGTATTTTTCTCAGGGTTTTTGGTGTCGCTGGTTTGAAGGATGTATTATTTGAAGAAACAGACAAGATTAAAAAATTATAGTGTCATGATCATTCATAAACCTAAAACAGTTTTAATGCATACATTTCACATACCTAACTTTCACTCATTTAACAGGAAGCAAAAATTGAAGAACAATAACATAAAGCCATTTTCATAACTATTGTTGACCTTCATTAGTTTTTGTACACTAGAGAATGTAACATTCAAACTAAAATTTGAGAGCCAGAAGTGGAGCTTTATCATTTACTGAGCTGAATGCCATTTCATTTCTTAATAAATTTTGATTTCACACACACACACACACACACACACACACACACACACACACACACACACACACACTCTACAAAATATTGTCTCAGATTTTAGTCCACCAGGGTTTTCCAGACTAATCAAACTAATAATCAATATAATCAAGAATCATCAAGACTTTTGCAAATGCTGAGATGGGAAAGAAATGGTTCAAAACGGTTCAAATGGCTCTGAGCACTATGGGACTTAACTTCTAAGGTCATCAGTCCCCTAGAACTTAGAACTACTTAAACCTAACTAACCTAAGGACATCTCCAGAATGTAACGCCTAGAACCACTCGGCCACCCCGGATCGTGAAAAGAAATGATTATAAAAATGGGGGTCAATTACTAAATGTGAAGGCATGTCCTTTTTCATCATCATATTCATATTCAGTAATTAGTGCAAACTGCTGTTATAATAGTAAAGACAAAGCAATAGTTAATAACACACTCTCAGTTGAGGTTAAGGATAGATCTTAGTGCTGCAAGAGTCTTCATTTGAACATACTCAATGAACTTGTCAGAATTTGCTACATAGATGAAGTACTTAACATCACAAATCTACAGTATAATGTCTTAATGAACAGTTATCCAAATGTTGGCTGCCTTTGCCCTGAGATACATAATCTACCAAGTTTTTATTACCACTGCCACAAACTTTTCCAAAATGTGGACGCTTTTCAGAAAAAACACTACCAAAATTTATAGAACCTTTCATATAAGTACAGTAAGTGATCAGATGCCCGCAAAGAGAATGGATAACATTTAAATTTACTTAAGACACCCCTATAATCAGTTTGGAAGAAAAAAACATGCTATATTAGTGCAACACAAAAATTAAAATCAAACAGGTAACTGACATACTGTTTCTGGTATGTTTGTATAAAATCACAGCATATTACAAGTCCTCCTACCACATTTTATGTTTGTATGTGAAATCTAATCACAGGAACTACAGTAGGGATTTTAATAAAGTTTTCATTAATACATGGACTGATTCTCAGGAAAGGTTTGTTTACATAATTTACAAATATTTTGTGCAAAACGGCTGAACTATGGCAACATTTGTCAATTAAGTCATTTCCCCTGAGAACTTTGCAGGTGTGTACTGCTAAAATATTTTAAATTATGCTAGAATTTGAAGTTAATATTCAATTACCCAAGGTTGCTTTCTGACTTTTAATCATGACTGCATGTAATTGCCGGTAAAAAAATTACCGTACCCCAGATATGATATCCAGCCACATATAATCTGTGCTCTTTGTGTAAAGCCAGGGCAAGTTGCTAATTGCTATATAGATCACACAAATTTATACTGCTGCTAACAAATTAACCTACACAGTGATGACTATGAAATTTGTTTTCAGTGTGCACTTTTCAGATTGTTTATTACATTTAATCTATCAATTTTTAAATTAGTTTTTAAATGAAAAAGCTATTTCATCCCTCATACATTTCACTTCCTCTTCCACAGGCCCTAGGATTATTTCTTGTATTCTACCTATGGTGCAAGATAATTCTTGGCCAGAAGATATGACAAAGAGCAGCTGATTTAAAAGACAACCCAAAATGTAAGTTACCTTTTACCTAATAATAAAACTGAAAGAGTGTAACAAGAACTCTAACTTATCACTTTCTGTTCACATTTAATACACTGAAAAGCAGCATAGTACCTGAAACAATATTCTCCATGTCAGTGAAGCATAACTCAAACACTGAACTCTCTTCAATCTGATTTTTTGAAGAAGTTTCAAAAACCTGAACACAAGAATATAATAAAATTAAACAACAATTCAGATACACATCTTACATGCTATACAAATGCTTCAGGTACACTAACTTTGGCAGCAGATGTCACTAGACAGAAAAAAAAAAATGCTCAGCATTTTTTGGGGAAGGGATGCTTACTGTTCCTAAATAACTGAAGTTTCAGAGCCCTAAATTTACTTCTGAACAGGGAATAGTATACATGCAATTATATTATTATCAAAAGCCACAAAACATGTGCAACAACCTAGGAAAGCTATACAAAACCTACAAAAGGACAACTTGAAACAGCCACAGTATTACCTAATAAACTTTGCTGTGGCCACTAACAGCACCAAGCAATTTCACTGAACATATAAAGCACAAAACGTGCACTACTTGCAAGCTGTTAAGGTGCCACACAATAAATGAGTTTTCATTAGATGATATGATCTGCAGTTGATAAGTTAGAAAATTCTCAGTGTGTGGGGATGATGGTATGAATGTGCACCAGCACACGCACCACTGCAGTCGTGCCGGAGCAGATGCGAATCGTCGTCGCTTAGTGCTTCTCGAGTGTGAAACCACTGCAAGTTCCGGCTGTGCCGTTTCAAGTGTTGCTGTTGCTCTCGGTGATGCCGCTCGGAATGGAACAGCTCGCAATCTTCGAACCGCCACATGTGATAGCAGAAGGACCAGTGTTATTAACAGGCACAGTCCAGCAAAAGAATTCCATGTCCACTCAGCAGTTGACTGCTTACTTGCAGGTTCTTCTACCTCACAAACTGCACGACTGTCCCCTGTATCTGGCCACCACTCAACTCGTACCGAATTGTTGACACGCACTTCACCATCAGTGGCAAGCCATTCGGCACGGAGCCAGTAGCGCAACTGCGCTGCCCGCTCGGCATCGCACTGCATGTCATGCCTACCACGTGTTGGCGAGAGTCGACGACACCACTGTAAAATATAGTCTTTCACTACCTTTCCCTGCAAACGAAATGTGGACACACAAAAATTGCAATACCTTTCCACAGTTATATGTTTCAGGCAGTTCAGTTATCACACTGTACAATTGCACTCCATCACAATTAAGTGCTCCTTATCATTCACTAATGAAATTTAACTTTTTTACAATCGCTACAATTACCATTTCAAGTCCTTGTGGCACATCGAAATAAAATTTAACTTTACATTCCAGGTACAGCACGAGTAGCTGAATGTAAATCACTTCAGTTTCAATATTACAGAAAATGAAGCTACCCAATCCAATTGTTCAATTTAATATGCTGAAAAATTGCCAATAGGTCTGACTTAGAATGTGGTGAGTATTGCATTTTTCAACTGTTTAATTCATAACTGAATATCAGAAAGAATATTAAAGTAAAAAAACACAAATGCCTAAAAATGTCAATTTTCCTGTAGTTCAGCTGTAATATTTCCCACTTAACAAAATTACAGAGATTATGTCTTTAAGTTGGAAAGTGAAATTACTATGCCTGTTAAATTAACATAGTTGGGTAGCAATTCTGAATAAATTTTGTCACTAAAAGCAAGAACTGAAAAATCGCCAGGAATAAGAACCCAAAGCTTCATTCAACACATTGTAATAGAAACATTTGAGTTTTTAGAATCTGCCAGGAAGTTTCATTTGAACTTTTATTTACAATAAAGGTAAAAATCAAGAACGAGAAATCTAACAACCCAACACAGCAGAGGGAAGGAAGAGCAGAAGCACAGCAATTCAATCTAGTCTCCACAGATACCAAGAACATTCACAATGCCTCAGTATCTCATAGTCGAAGTTTTAGTGATGTCTAGAGACTTTTTTCATTCATATAATCCTATTTATGCTTCAACACAAACACAAACACGAGCATTAAGAAATTATTACCATGAAGTACTCATTACTTTATAACAGGTTCTAACATCAAAATCTCACCTGATGGTTTTAATAAACTTTTCTTTCAAACTTGAAGCCTTGTTATTAGCAACAAGCACAAGTAAACAATTTTTTGAAATGTTAACAAAAGACTTCTGTAGGAAATTGGCACATTGTCAATGTAATGGCTTAATGGATTGAATGAAAAAGGCTAATCATTCTATTTGTATTCTTAGGTGACAGGAACTTCAAATACTTCAACACATGCATATCAGTGTTGCAAGATTTATTGTGCAATACCAAATTCTCAAATTTTGGAAGTAGTAATTATAGAAACTCCCCCTTACAATTATATAAAGGCTAATTAGTCTAATAAGAAACATTCCACATTCATTGTCTTAAGCAAGGAAATAAATTCAGAATTGCACACCATCAATGTGCAGAAGATCTCAGCTGAGATGGTTCGCTGAGTCCATATTGAGTAAAGTGACAGTGGAATAGTAAATCAACTAAAATCAGTTCTACAGTTTTTTTTAAACTGAAGATTAAGCTGTCTAGATGACAATATACACACAAATCCTTGCTGATTAAAGACTCAGTTAAAGAATTTACTGCCTTAATTAATACCTAAAGAAAAGACGATAGGTTGGGGGCTACTTGCTAAGATAGTAGCTGATGGGGGAGGAGGATGGAGGAGACGGCAGCACTGAGATGGTCAATATGTGTGGGTGTTTGGAAGTGGGGGGGGGGGGGGGGGGGGGCTGACCAATAGGGAACAGTTAGATAGGAAAAGGGGGAAAGGAGAGTAGGCAGGGCCATGATGCGATGGAGGGGAGGGAAGCAATATATGGGAGAGGAGGGGAGGGAGAGATTGATAGATACAGGAGGGGGAAAGGGAGGAAGGTAAGATGATGGCGAATTGCTGGGAGGTAAGGGGACGGCCAAAGGAAGGCATGTGACTGGGTAGGGAGGGAGTGTGGTTGAGAGGGGAGGGAGGGGGAGAGGTTTAAAGGGTAAGGAGAGGTTGTGGATAGGAGTGAAGGGGCAGAGAGAAAAGTGTAGAGCAAGGGATGAGAACAGTGTAGGGGAAAGAGGAGAGGTTGGAGAGAAGAAAATGTATGTTTCAATGTGCCACTGATTAATTTAACAGTCAGAGAAGCAGTCTGTTACATAAATATCACACTGTTTTACAACCCCGTTTTCAAGAAAAATAATAAGCTTTTGGATATCTTTAAATCTTTCACCATTCTGTTGGTTTTTTTCCTAAGTACAGTACAGTATGTTCAGCTTATACTGCTCAGAAATATGTCAGAACCTAATATTAGAAACTCATAACAAATTTTGATGACAATGATGATCACAAAATTTGATGTGTCATGCTCGTTTATCCCACAAATTCTGCATTAGCCTTTCTTCCCGAAGTTCATGACGAATGTATTCACAGAGCAGTTGCATGCATGCAGTTTGTAAATATGGTTACATGATGAACATTTATAAGTTTTTTGTATTATTATTATTATTATTATTATTATTATTATTATTATTGTCTGCAGCATGTGGTCTTGTGGTATTGTTCTCCCTTCCCGAGCCCGGGTTCAATTAACGGTGGGGTCAAGGATTTTCACCTAACCCGAGACGACTGGGCATCATCATCATCATCATCATCATCATCATCATCATCATCATCATCATCCATACCCATTAGGGTCAGAAGAAGACAACGGTGAACCACCTCCATTAGGACCTTGCCTAGAATGGTGGTGCGGGTCTCGCGCATCATTCCCCTATGCTCTGTCAAGAAGTATGGGACTTATTTCCATTATTATTATTATTATTATTATTATTATTATTATTATTATTATTATTATTATTAACATGCAGATGTAAGTTAGTAATTTCTGCCCACCACCTTTTACACATTACAAAGGAAACACTTCTACATAACAGAAGTTGTCATGGACAAACTTTATCAGTTTGTTTTCAAATTTTACTTTGTTGTCTGTCAGACCTTTTATATCACTGGGTAAACTACCAAAACCAGGAGGTAGTTGGACCAAAACAATGTAGTTTGAAATTAGGAACTAATAGTAAAAAATGAATATTTAATCTTACTTAGTGGGGAGGATGAGTGGGGAGGGCCAGGGGAGGGGGGAGGGGCAGGGGCAGGGGAGGGCCTGGGGAGGAGGGAAGGATGGACAGACAGAGAGGGGAGGAGAGGGAGAGTGTCTCAATCTCTTGTGCGCATATGTGGATATGAGACAAAGTGAGTGGAAGGACATTTTACAAACAGAGTTGAACCTCAGACTGATAATGATGAAATAGGAAATCAACTATGGTCTTTTTTTTTTTAAAAAAAAAAAAGCCATCCTGGCATCTACTTGAAGTGATTTAATGAATCCATGGAATACCCTAAATATGGATGCCCATGTAAGTAATTGAACATTGCTACTAGTGAATTTCAGTCCACTGTGACGAAGTGGAATGGGCAACAAATGGTACATCAGACAAAGTTAAAGCTGTGAAGATATCAGATGAAATAAACTGTCCCCAGTAACACAAACATGACCAGCACCGCAGAGAACAAATTACATCACTTATAGAATATTTCATCATGCAGGTTGATGGTAACATTTCTCTTTGGCAATTCCCAATTTATCTCCTCCACCCCCACACCTCCCACTCTCTCCAACTTACTTGTTACTCTAATTGTAGCCAAAATAATCCTGTGCTAATACTACACAAGTTAAGCAATAATTTCTCAATAATACCGCTATGGCGTAAGTTTGAGATAGCATACAGAGTGTCGCCATTTCCACCACAAACTGTTTTACTGTAGCACAAGAGTTTAATGTAAATATGGTGGCAGTTAGGTGCCAGATGCAACGCAATGTAGTACAGTGAAATAATCTATAACAATTATCACATTTTATACTTTTGTATCTGAAGAACAAGATAATTTCTAGACAGCATAGTTCCTGAAACGATATACTGGAATTGAACAAAAATATGGAAACACCAAAAACACATTACCATGCATAATGTGGTGTAGGAAAACTGTTGGCATTTGAACAACATCCAGTTGTCTCTGAATGCATAAATACAGGTCCTGTACGGTTTTCAGTGGAATCTTATGCCATTCTTCCAGTAAAATCATGGCAAGTGATAATGATGGAGACGGACAGTAATCACACTCCTCTCTCTCCAGAGTACTGCCCAACCACAATATTATTGCACTTGGCCAGTATCGAAAACATGCAGCAATGTTACACTAAACAAGTACAGTTCTGACTAATGAGAATTCTTGGCACAATCAATGTTTTCAGGTCAAGTGTGCATATAATTTCAAGTTCGATCACGTGATGACTCACGATAAGCTGGACGAAGTGCCCTCCTTCCAGGTGCAAAAATATTGTCATCAACTAACAGTCCACAAATGCTCAATAATGTTGAGATCTGATGACTGTGGTGCCCAGGGAAGATACAATAATTCATCGTCGTGCTCACAAAACCACTCCTGGATGATGAAAACTGTATGAACAGAGGTCCTGTCGTCTTGGAACACAGCATCACCATTTGTGAAGCAGCAATATACCATGGGCTGGACCTCATCAGCTAAAATGGTCATATAACAGTTGGCAGTAATGCAACCTTGCAGAGCAACCATGGGGCCCATGGAATACCATGGTATGGATAACCAAAATCATCAACTGACCCGTGCCACATTTTACTCATTGAAACTTAAACTGGGCCAAAAGTTGGAAACAGACTAATGCGACCACATGATTTTCTTCCATTGCTCCACAGTCCATGTTTTATGCCTTCAGCATTACATTTTCCTGTTACAGGCACCAGTGATGTGTGGTTTTGGAATTCCATCTCGCCCTGCAATTACCAGCTCATGGAGATCCTCTGTGTTGTTTTGGTGATGATATTCAGTTCACAGTGACGTTTTCAGCTGTCATCCTCTAATTTTCCTTCACAATCCCCATCAGTGACTGCATCACCGTAACTCAACACACAATTTCGTCTGTGTTGTGACTTTGTAAATGATTTTTCCACTTCCCTTGTATGTTATATAAATCTTGCCTCATGAAACGCCAAACATATCGCTACCTTGGTTATGGAAGTACCCGCCATACTAGCACCAACAACTTGCCCACATACATGTCCACTTTTCTCCGAAAGACACTGATCGTTCAGAACATTACGACTACCTACCTAACAGCCAGTATGTCCACATTTGGCATGGGTAACAGTGGCGACACATCGTGGCACAGAAGCAATGAGGACTCAGTAGGTCGCTGGAGAATTGGCACCACGTCTGCACACACAAGTCGACTAATTACCGTAAATTATGCAGAGACGGCAATGAGCTCTTATGCCGTGTTCAATCAAATCCCAAATGTGTTCGATCGGGTTCATATTTGACAAGCTGGGGGAGGGGGGCAGCATACCAACTGGAACTCGCCACTATGTTCCTCAGACCACTCCATCACACTCCTCCTTTTGTGACATGGTGCATTATATTGTTGAAAATGGCACATCAATCAGGAAACATGATCGTCATCAAAGAATGTACATGGTGTGCAATCAGTGTACAATACTCCATGGCCGTCATGGTGCCTTGCACGTGCTTTACTGGACCCATGGATGCCCACACTGATTATTCCCCAGACAATAATAAAGCCGCCACCAGCTTGCCTCAGTCCCGCCATACAGATGTCTAGCAGCTTTTCACGTGAAAGATGACAGATTCGCACCCTCCCATCGGCATGATGAAGAAGGTACTGGGATTCATCAGATCATGCAGCACTCTGCCAGTGCGCCAACGTCCAGTACCGATGGTCACATGCCCATTTGCTGATTTTGTGGTGTTAACATTGTCACATGCATGGTTTATCAGCTGTGGAGATCGATCGTTAGGAGTGCTCGGTGCACTGTACGGTCACACACACTTGTACTCTGCCCAGCATTAAAGTCCGATGTAGTTTCGCCATGGTTCCCTGCCTGTCCTGTTTTACTAGTCTGCCCAGCCTATGACGTCTGACATCACATGACGAAGACACTTACGACAGCTCTCCTCTAACACCCATCAAGTCGTGCATTTCCGAAATACTCGTCCCGCACCTCCATGGCGTCACAATTTGCCCTCTGTCTATGTCAGATAGACCGCCTTCCCGACACCGCACATGCACAGCACACTCACTGGTACTATACTGATCACCGCACCCTGTACATCGTCCGCCAACTCCATGCACCCCAATCCCTGGTGTTCCCCTTCAAATGGTTCAAATGGCTCTGCGCACTGTGGGACTTCAACTTCTGAGGTCATCAGTCTCCTAGAAATGAGAACTAGTTAAACCTAAGTAACCTAAGGACATCACACACATCCATGCCCGAGGCAGGATTCAAACCTGCGACCGTAGTGGTAGCGCGGTTCCAGACTGAAGCGCCTAGAATCGGCCACAACGGCCAGCCCCCTTCCTCTCCACTCCCAGCCGGTTACCGCACCTTTACTGTTGTGTCCCACCCTCTCTCCACCCTCTCTCCATCTCCACTCCGACCTACTGTCGATATAAACCCAACCAGGCGATAGCAGTGTCACCTGGCGAGGAATGACTGCTAGTCAGACACACGCATGGTGCATGTAGTATCAGCGAGCATGCCAACAGTGTGTAGAATGGGGAAGACGCGCTATCTATCCAAGTTTGACCAAGGACAGATTGTGATGGCCTGGAGGTTCTGCACGAGCACTTCAGTAACTGCACAACTTGTCGGGTGTTCGAGGAGTGCTGTGATAAGTGCCTTCGACACATGGTGAATCCAATCTGAAACCACGTCCAGACGTTGTGGGATTGGGCAGCCACTGCTCATTACAGATAACGGACGTTGTAGGCTGGGCAGACTAGTAAAACATGACAGATGACGAACTGTGACAAAACTAACATCAGACTTTAATGCTGAGCAGATAACATTTGTGTCTGGACGCACAGTGCACCAAACACTCCTAAAGATGGTCCTCCACAGCAAATGACCTATGCGTGTGCCAATGTTAACACCACAACATTAGCAATTATGACTTAAGTGGGCTCGTGACTATCAGCATTGGACGTTGGCGCACTGGCAGAGCGTTGCACGGTCTGATGAATCCCGATACCTCCTTCATCATGCCGATGGAAGGGCCTGAATCAGTCATCTTCCAGGGAAACAGTTCCCTGACACCTGTACTGCGGGACAGAGACAACATGGCAGCGGCTCCATTTCGCTCTTGGAACATTCATGTGGGCGTCCATGAGACCAGTGAAGCTTGTGCAAGGCACCATGAGAACCAAGGGGTATCTTACACTGGTTGCAGACCATGTACTCCACCTTCATGACTATCACGTTTCCCGATTGCAGTGCCAGTTTTGTCAGAAGGCCATTTTTCAGTGTGCTGACAGGTTTCGAGGAACAGTGGTGAGTTCCAATTGTGGTGGCCCCCCAGCTCACCAGATCTGGACCGAATCGAACATATTTGGGATGTGACTGAACGTGGCGTCAGAGCTCACTGCTCTCCTATCCGGAGTTTACGGGACAATGTGACTTGTGTTCTGACTGATCAGTGTACATTCGCCTTGCGCATGCCTTGACTAGCAGTAAATCCTCGCCAGGTCACGCTGCTATCGCCTTGACGAGTTTATATCGATAGTAGGTCGGTGGTCATAACGTTCTGGCTGATCAGAGTAATGCGCTTACAACTACGCACAACACTATTCTTGTCGCGATTGACAATTGCATCGTACTGAGGACATTGCAAAGGTGCCGTTCGTGGTCAAACAGAACAGCGCGCGGAGTTTCCATATTTTTGTGCAACCACTGTATTTACTTTGTTAAGAGGTGTTCTGTTGACAGGGTAATTTTGGGTTTCGCTACTACTAACGACATTTAGATACTATAAAAACTTCATACTGGAGTCTTTCTGAGCATTGCTATTTAATAATTGTACCATAACGGAAGCTTTGGGACCCAGTACGTGCTCTGATCAAAATTTGTAACGAACTGCACGACGGTAAAATATTTACAGACCGTACGAAAGAAATACTTATCATCTATGTCCTGCCACCGCTACTGAAGAAACTTCACCATTCCATTTTACACACGTCTGGGATAATTATTGTTCAAACTAATAGCATTGCGCTCTTGATTTTTAAGTTGATTAATTACTGTTTCCATACACAGTTCCAATTCACAACGTCTCGGCAATTGCCTCAGTTTCTTTACATATGGTTTAAATACAGGTACCGTTCTTAAGAGAAAGTGACAGTAAATTTCTTCAAAGTTTCAGTAAAGCACTACTAAACCCCAGGCCAGACCGTATTTTCTGTGTTATGCCAAGGTGTACTCACAAAACGTTGACAACTTTATGTCTGGAGGACAAAAGCTGTGAAAACAGTTTTGCAAGAATAAGGCCTTGCACAGTAATTGGTGCCTGTGACCACAACGAAAAAAAATTCCAGTACACAGGCAATATTAATAATACTCGGTTACTTCCCGTAATACAAAGAACACGTGCTTTCGAGTAAGTCCGAATCCGGAGAAGAACTGCAAAGTTTTGATAAACAAACATGGGCAGCCAATTTTATAACTAGATTCCTATTCAGCATAAAAGATGATGTCGTTTCCAGAAGTAAAACAAAATATGCTCTCCTCTCTGGATGTTGCTTTAGCGCGAACACACACTTTCGGACACATTTATTGCGCAGATGTTAATCTGAAAATGGTGACGATTAAGCACTCCTGTCACGTCTTCTCTGGTGAGATATACAGAGGGTTTTGCGGTTTGGCGAGATCAAATCCCACAGACGGTTTTCTCGACGGCATGTAATTATTTTCATATATGAAGCATTACTTAAAACCATCAGTGATTCGAGAAAAAATAAAATATATGTAAATTATAATTTTTCTGTTTTTTGTTTGAGATTCGCCTACAAATTGTGTGTTCGTTGTTTCCATTTAAAGCTCTCCAAACTTCTTCATTGTTTGTTTTACGTGTATTTCGATAATCGGGTACAAGTTATTTTAATTTAAGTCGTCCACGCTGGGGCACTGATAATATTATAAATTGCACATTTGACATTTCCAGCATCACCAATGACAGTGATTAAATGCGCGAAAACTAAATCTCTAAAATAACGCTATGTCTTAACAACTGCACCACTTCTCGACATAATCAAAATAAAACATCAAAGCAGTGACACCACAGACGCTGGCACTTAATCTTGCGGGAAAATGAGACGCTGTACAAGCATGCATTTACGAGCAGAACGATAAGTGAAGTGACCCGTATTTTGTAAAACAATTTTCAAGCATTAATTGAGTGCATCGGAACCGTCATATACTTACGAAGATGAGGCTTCATTATATCTGAGCACTCGTGTGCAAGACCACAGCTGATGCGGACCACCGGCACACTGCCAGCCTGGCGGTACGTCGCTGCTGGCTATTAATAAACGGCCAATGTATGACCTACGATAACATGCTGAAAAATTCCATTTTAACACTACGCCCACGTACTTTTACTTCAAACATGCTACAGCTCAACAGCGAGTTTGCTATGACATCGACTTAACGTTTTAATGAAAATTATTGTCCGGTTAGCTCAATGACGAAATACCGATTGGGCTGATCACATTTAAGAAGGAAAAAAAAAAAAGACGCACACACCGTTTAAATTATTTACCCTCTACCAGTCATTCCTGTACGACTATACTCACAAGGTCGTTTACGCCTCATGCGGAGCTATCTCGCATGTACTTACGTAAAGATACTGACTGGCGCGGTGTTTAAAAAACAGCAAGGGGTCTGCGGACGCCCCAAGCCAACCAGGATGTAAACGAAAAAGCGTGTGCCTATTATTCGAAGTTTGCTCTCCTCCGTGCAACTAAGTGTTTAAAGGCTGTGGCAATCATGGAAATAATTGATCTGCAGACGACCCTTGTTCGCAAATCAACACGACTAGCACTCATCTATGTGTACCTTCTATCCACAAATTTGTAAAAGCTTATTAATTTCGTACGTACCTTTATCGTCTGATGCGTCAGTCTCAAAACACTACTGTATTCCACATCCGTGAGTGGAACAAGACGCAGTGCCAGTAGTTTTTACTAAGTTTTACCCATGTAACGTGATGACACTTTATCAAATATAAATTTATTCTAACATACACCAGAAATGCTATTTGAGTACTTGTGCTATTTTAGATTTGCTTTCCCACACTGTCCCCACAAATGTACATTTCAGGATCAACCTCTTACTACAGACACGTTATGATAGATATGGCTACTGCGCAACAATGTTACAGGCAGTGGGTGTAAAATAGTTATAACGAATACGAGAGACCATAAACAGTAAGCTGCGCTACTTTTAAACAATAATGTGTGGTACGTAAAGCATCCAATCAGTGAATCTAGACGGGGCACGGAATTTCAGCGTGGCTATCGTCCGCTACATTGCAGCTATCAGGATGTTTCGACTGGGCTATCCGTAATTAAGAACTACCTACCTCTTTCTCATTAGAAACTTTTGTCACTGGCTGTAACAGCATCAGAAATAGAGCACAAGATAGAAGTACTTTATTATATGACACAAACATAAGCAGGCTAACGGCTTCTTTCGTATCATTTAAGAATTTTATAACATCTTGTCCCCCCCTCCCCCCAAACTCCTACACAAATGTTAACAGAAAATTGTGATTAAATTAATTCAATATCTATAGGCATCCTTCTCCTCTAAACAGACCATGCACAGTATCCAGTAGTGCAGATTATTTTCCTGAAAACCCGACATTTAATGTTATGCTGAGAAAAATACAATGTCAGATATGTTAAGTATAAATAAATGTATTTCGCTTTAGATTGAAAAACATGTGCCCAAGAACATTTTAATATACATTTCTACACGAGGAGTATTGCTTTGTTTATTCGTATGAGTAGTGACATGTCTAAGCGAACTACTTGTCAAATTTGTTCAAAATATCTTTGTTTTTCACGATTTGCACATACTTAAAGATTTGGCTACTATAGTACTTAACGACTTGGCCAGCTTTTCATGTATAGCAATGAAATGAATGAGAACAGTATAAGTCAAAATAAAGCAGAATCAATTTTATAGCCAACCTTTAAATGTACGAGTTTTGAAATGACAAAGACCTGTCACTGTTTCATCACCCGT
This sequence comes from Schistocerca gregaria, assembly GCF_023897955.1. Classification (NCBI taxonomy): domain Eukaryota; kingdom Metazoa; phylum Arthropoda; class Insecta; order Orthoptera; family Acrididae; genus Schistocerca; species Schistocerca gregaria. The sequence goes on from NC_064931.1 coordinate 803,523,090, forward strand.
TTCAAAACAACAACAACAAATCTTGACCATCCGTTGTAATACACTCATATGGGTGCAGTACCAGATGGTATTTTCTCCCGCGTTTCTTGCCTAATTTCCAACGTGCCTATCAGCAAGTATGAGTACCTGTGGCCGGCACAACAGACAGTTGCAGTTAGATATGCGTATTACAGGTCCCAGTGGACACATATACACCATCTACAAGACTTTAGTTCCAAAATACAGCTGTAACACGTCGTCATTGAGTTCTTACATTCAGATACTGTTAATACATCTAATGTTTTCGTTTGTCATCAGAATAGTGTTTTTGTGCTGCGTCGAGATAACTGTGACCTGGCACATCTGATTACGAAGATTAAATGGGAAGACACGGAGCACGCATTTGACAGAGTTATTAAATCTCATTCACATTTTTAAAAATACGTTGACAGCTCCATTATGCATCCAAAGATTTTTTGAAAAAGATGAACTTCATTCCACATCCTCTATTCCCGAACCAAAAGAAAATAATGGACAACAATTTTTGCTATGACTCCGACAGCGCGCATTCGAGAGGTTGCACGAAAAAGAAAGTACATTAGAGGCCACAAGAGTGCTTTACGTATGAGACAACGTATTTCATACTTTGAAAAGGCCGTTTACACGCCACTTAGAACCTACTAGGCAGGGTTAGAGTTCTACAACGCTTTTACGCAGGTGACATGGCAGGCCACCGACTTAGGGCGTCATTTCAAGGACATTTCCATTTTCATTGTAGGCCATTACAAGGTCAACCAACAGTACATAGTGGCCAAAGGTGGTGTAATTGGATCGGTCTTGTCCTCCATGTGGATAAACCATCTTTCAGATAGGGTTGACAGTAATGTAAGACTATTGTCTATTGATGATTCTGTTGCGCAAGGGAATGTTTCATCATCAAGTGACTGCAGGCGTATTCAGTAAAACTTCGGCAAAATGTCTGTCTGATGGGGCGAAAGGTAGCTTGTTTTAATGTGGAAAATTTGAGTCTAATGCGCCTATGTAGGAGAAAAATTTCCTTAGTGTTCGAAGACAGCATTAATGGTATGCATCCTGACTTGGTCACGTCGATGAAATGTTTAGGTGTAACCTTATGAAACGACATGAAATGATTGAAGGATGTAAGATCAGTTGTTGGAAGGGGGGAAATAATGACTATAGTTACTAGGAGAGTTTTGGGAAGGTCTGGAAATCTATGAAGGAGACAGGTACAGATCGCTTATGCAACCTATTCTTGAGTACTGCTCAGCTGTTTGGAGGCTCCGCCAGCTCAGGTTACAGGAGGACATAGAATTTCGATGGGAATCCACGAAGAGAAGAAGACAATCTTTTCGTGACAGACTACAGAACGATTCTATTAACTGTAATGTTCATGCTGCGTAAGGACCGCAAGGACGAAATAGAGATTAGAGCTCATACAGCGGCATATAAGCGATCGTTTTACCCTTACTCTACTGAGCGTGGAACAGGAAATGGAAAGGCAAGTAACAATACAAAGTGCCCTCCGTTATAAACTGTAGGCAGGATGTGGAGAATGTATGTAGATGCAAACGTTAATTAGCCACTAGTTGATCGAGAGTTGCATTTCCTGGAATCATGTGTATCGGCGGTTCAGACTTGTTGATTTGGCATTGTGTGCCCTGGTATCGGCTTTAGAGGCGCTCCCGTTAGTTGTAGAGATTGTATTATGAAGGAATGGATGGGATGTGCGGAAGAAAATGTTAACCCTCATTTTCACAATGATTAGTTTGATTATATAATCTGTTGTGTTTTTGAACGTACCACAAGCTGATAACAAATAGTTCCATTTGTACCGCCAGATAAAATAGAGACTGTTTAACTAATATGTAACATGCAATAACTCAAAACAACACTAATGTGGATAAGAACTTTCTTCTGCCGACGCCTGGAAGAATGTGCTCTTCACGGATTAATTCTTCCGCCACACATTAGTCTGGAGAGAAAGTGCTAGCCAGTATAATCATTCTAACTTTATGGAAGCAGACCACTCTGGTGGTGAACATCCTCATTGCGGACGACCTAACTGCGCTGACAAATGACTTCCTCGCAGTTAAAAATAATTTGGGGGAGGGTGGAATGCAAGGGGATCTCTACAGAGTATGTCTAGAATCCTGTATGCCGACCAACTGCATCTTCTGACCACCAACAAGAACTACTCGAGAACTCCGCATAGTGGTTTCACGGGAACAGGACTGTCAGCAAGGCTGTTAAAACACATCACAAAGATCATGACGTGTCACTGCGAAGCCTGTGCAGAGGCTATACTTCCATTTAAATACGACTGACATTTCAGCAAGTCGAATGATAGGGACTAGTCGCCAGCCAATCGTGGTCGTTATGTGTTAGCTGTGTTGTCTGTTTTCTTGGTACACGCAGAGCCGTATCAAGCGTAGCTGGTTGCACGTTGGTAGCATCGTCGCCTCTCCACCGCACTGTATCAATGTTATTTCATTCGAGCTATACAGGGGTTGGGTAAAAATATAGAAACACCGCGAGAAAAACGTGCCTGAACATAAAGGCAGATGCTAACCAAACTCGCAGATTGCGCTGTTGCATTTGACCACTAACGGTACATGGCGCAATGTCCTCAATACTTTGCCAGTGTCAGTCGTGACAAGAATAGTGTTCCGTCTAGCTGTCAGTGCATTATGTCGGAGCTAAGCGAACGCGAACGTAGGCAATTGTGGGTGCTTCCGTAACCAAGGTCGCCGAAGAGAGTGGTGTTTCAACAGGTGCCATACCGTATCGAAGATTTATGCAGCATACAGGGAAAGCATCATCATCTGTTCAATCACATCGCCGACGAAAGAATGCGTTTAGTAATCGAAGCAGACGGTCATTTAAAAGGATTCTAACGGAAAATAAGAGAACTGAATGCTGCACTCTCGAAGTCCATCAACACCAAGGAATCGCCGTAAGCAGGGAATCGCAGGGCGAGATCGAAAACCACATATCACTGATGCAAACGCCCGTAAACGTGGCGCCGAAGCCATAAAATCTGGGCTATAGAGCAATGGAAGAAAATTTTTTGGTCGGATGAGTCGTGTTGCACACTGTTTACAACTTCTGGCCCAGTTTTACATCCAAAGAGTGAAACATGGCTGGGTTGGGTAATGATTTGGGCATCCACATCGTGGTACTCCATGGGCCCTATAGTTACTCTGCAATCTCGCATTGTTGCCACGGATTTGGTAAATATTATGGCTGATTAGGACCATCCAATGGTACAATATCTGTTCCACGATGGTAATGCTGGGTTCCAAGATGACAGAGCCCCTGTTCACAGAGTTCGCATCGTCCAGGACTGGTTTTGAGTACGAGGACGAACTCTCGTATCTCCCCTGTCCACACATTCAACCAGATCTCAATATTATTGAGCCTTTGTAGTCTGCTTTGGAAAGTAGGGTGTCTGATCGCTATCCATTTCCCTCATCGTTATCTGAAACTGCCACTATTTTGCAGAAATAATGGCATAAGATTCCACTGAACACCATATAGGACCTGTATTTGCCCATTCCGAGACGACTGGAAGCTGTTTCGGATGCCAGCGGGTTTCTTAAACCGTATTGGGTATGGTAATGTGATTTTGGTAGTCCCATACTTTTATTCACTCTCTCTCTGTAGGGGGAACACTATTGTCACCTACTAATACTTTTGCTGTTCAAGATATTTTCGGTTCTGATACTTTGAAAAAGTTTATTTGCGATTTAGGAGCTTCTCAATTTGGCGTACATCTTTGTAGGCCACATACGAAAGCGATTCAATAAATATCGGTGTATATCGACAAGTGACTTCGCAAACGCAAGTTGGTGTTACGATCGTGTGCCGCTCTATGTCGGACTCCGCTGAAACAATGAGACTAACTCAAAAGTAATTTTGGCTTGCCAGCCGTATCAGTAAGTTTTTACGTGGTTTCGTCAAGATGGAAAAAGGTTAGTATCGCTCAATGATTCGCTTTTTGTTTCTGGTTGTGAAAACACGTGACCAAATAAAATCGAAATTGGCTGCTGTTTATAGTGACAACAGTCATATATTGATTCAATGACTTTAAACATTGTAGGTGTTTTTTTTTAATTTTATTTTTTACAAAGAATCGTCTAGGATGTTCACCAGGTGTGGTTACTCCAGTCTCCACTACATTATTCTCGGAGATCGTCGACCGGAAGTACGTGAAGTAGCAGAGGCCACACGCGTGTCACCGGGAACGACAATTCCTAGTTTCTGTTGTAAATCGCTGATGAAAGAATTGTCGGCCCGACGGGTACCGCGACTGCTGACAGACAATGAGCAGGTGTAATTTTCAATTCCGAAACTGTGTTTGGAGAAATTAAAGCGAGATCCGAAGAACTTTTTGCGTCGAGTTATCATCGATGAGACTTACACTGAAGACTATCATGTAGGGCCCCCGCGAGCACGCAGAAGTGCCACAACACGACGTGGCATGGACTCTACTAATGTCTGAAGTAGTGCGGAGGGAAGTGACACCATAAATCCTTCTGGGCTGTCCATAAATCCGTAAGAGTACGAGGGAGTGGAGATCTCTTCTGAACAGCACGTTGCAAGTTATCCCAGATATGCACAATAACGTTCATGTCTGGACCGTTTGGTGGCCAGCAGAAGAGTTTAAACTTGGAAGAGTCGAAAGAGTTTAAACTCGAAAGAATTTGAACTCAGAAGAGTGTTCCTGCAGCCACTCTGTAGCAATTCTGGACGTGTGGGGTGCCGCACGGTCCTGCTGAAAATGCCGAAGTCCGTCGGAATGCACAATGGACATGAATGGATGCATATGATCACACAAGATGCTTACGTACATGTCACCTGTCATAGTAGTATCTAGACGTATTAGGGGTACCATATCACTCCGACCGATACAATGTGAAACGAGACTCGTCCCACCAGACAACATGTTTCCAGTCATCAACAGTCCAATGAAGGTGTTGACGGGCTCAGGCGAGGTGTAAAGCTTCGTGTCGTGCAGTCATCAAGGGTACACGAGTGGGCCTTCGGCTCCGAACGCCCATATCGATGACGTTTCGTGGAGTGATCCGCACGCGGACGCGTTCTGATGGCCCAACATTGAAATCTGCAGCAATTTGCGGTAGGGTTGCACTTCTGTCACGTTCAGCGATTCTCTTCAGTCGTCGTTGGTCCCGTTCTTCCAGAATATTTTTCCGCCCGCAGCGATGTCGGAGATTTGATGAATTAACGGATTTCTAATGTCCACGGCACACTCGTGAAATGGTCGTACGGGAAAATCCACTCTTCAACGCTAACTCGGAGATGCTGTGTCTCATCGCTCGTACGCCGTCTGTAACACCACGTTCAAACTCACTTAAATCTTGGTAACCTGTCATTGTAGCAGCAGTAACCGATCAAAAACTGCGCCAGACTCTTGTCTTATATAGGCGTTGCCGGCCGCAGAGCCGCGTTCTGCCTGTTTACATCTCTCTGTATTTGAATACGCACGCCATACCAGTTTCTTTGGCAATTCGGTGTAGATTCATCGTCGTATACTCGAAACCAAGCAACAATCAAAACAATAGGTTGCTCCCGATGACTGCTTTAAAGAACGCAAAAACCATTCCATCGGCTGTGAAAGTTTTGGCGACGATTCTTTTTTGGGATGCGAAAGGTGTCATGTAGACTTTTTAGGGTAAAGTGAAACGATCAGTGGACAATACTCCAGAGAAGTAGCCTTCGACAAGAAATAAATGGAAATACTGCCCAGTTTGTCGAAGAAGAAATCTTAGTTTTCTTACAACAACGCGCTACTACATTCATTTGGAGCTATCGCCAAAAATCTGTATCAATTGCTGTCACACTCCAGAATTCAGCTTACATGACTCCCTGTGGTTTCTCTCTGTTCCAAAGCACAAAGAAATGGCTCACACGTGAAAAATCTAGTTCTAATGTGGTCATCGGTGAGACATGGGTGCAAATTTTGAAGAGTTGGACAATTATTTTTTTTTATTCTTATGACTTAAAAAATGGTCAGTACGTTGGGAAAGTGACTATCCCTAAGAGGCGACAATGTTGAAATACAAATAATTTGTTTTTGACAACAAATGAAGTTTTCACTCGTAGCACGGATACTTTATTAACTCTCCTTGTATCTTGTAATAAACCTTTACTCCGTCTCATTTTTGGGAAATATGTAATATTCTCTCCAACATTCCTAACCTATGAGACGATAAATCTGCAAGCCTTTGCTGGACTAAAGCCTACAAAGTCACTGTTACGGATAGCAGTAATCGTAAGGAAGAGTTTTTACACAATTTTTCAACGTTACTTTAACTAATTGTGCAAGAAACAGTTGATCCGTTTAAATGCTTAAAACGCCAAAATACAATTTGTTACAATAATCTTAAGGCAAGAACTACCAGGTACAAAGAGACTTACTGGTTACCTTACTGCGTGAAGTATGTTGCAAATTCATTTTTCATAATGACAAGAATCTGTCAAAGATGGTAGTCATTATCTTCTGTGGTTGATCCCGGGACCTCGGGTTGCACTCACACAGGTATTTGCGAAGTAACTAAATAATATACTTTTATTGCATTCTGTCGTGAAAGTGAAAATAATCTTTCTACTAGATTTTACGGTAAGAATTTCACTAAATTTGAAAATAATCTTATACCCACTTCACACATTCCAAATAACACGAGAATATTGGAAATACCTGTGGAGTAAGCGGTAGTCGAAGATATAGCAGAAATCTCAAGATCAGATAAGCTCCTACTCGAAACTTCCTGGCAGATTAAAACTGTGTGCAGGACCGAGACTCGAACTCAGGACCTTTGCCTTTCGCGGGCAAGTGCTCTACTATCTGAGCTACCCAAGCACGACTCACGCCCCATCCTCACAGCTTTACTTCCGCCAGCACTTCGTCTCCTACTTTCTAAACCTCACAAAAGCTCTCCTGCGAACCTTGCAGAACTAGCACTCCTGGAAGAAAGGATATTGCGGTGACATGGCTTAGCCACAGCTTGAGGGATGTTTCCAGAATGAGATTTTCACTCTGCAACGGGGTGTGCGCTGATAAACTTCCTGGCAGATCAAAACTAGGTGCCGGACTGAGACTCTAACTCGGAACCTTTGTCATTCAGGAAACATCCCCCAGGCTGTAACTAAGCCACGTCTCCCGAATATCCTTTCTTCTGGGAGTGCCAGTTCTCCAAGGTTCGCAGGAAGTTTCTTATCCTCGCACACTACGCTGCAGAGTGAAAATCTCATTCCGGGAGCTCCTATTCATTTACTACATCGTAACAGTCTTTTGAACGCTTTGAAGCAGGAAATAATTATTCAGGCACAATATGACGAGGTCACTAAAGAGCAAGCATAATCCCGGATAGTACAAAGATGGAGAAGGAAATCGGCCAAGTGGTTTCCTAACGAGTCATCCTGGGGTCCGCTTTTAGCGATGCAGGGAAACCGGGGAGAAATATAATCTGGGTGAATGGATGAGCATTTGATACCCGCGCCTCGGAATGAGAGTCCAGTGTCTAAACGTCTGCTATTATTTCGTTCGCTCAATACAACCCATCCCTCAAGTTGGCTGCCGATGAAATAACTACGACATGATTGGTTTTTGCTCAGATATTATAGGGTTACCTTTAGAACGATTATTTTTCATACTTTTATTCAATCTGCTTTCACACCTGCCTTAAATAATTATACGAGGGGCATTTGAAAAGTCCGTGAGATGGCACCACCGGCGCATATCGAGGCCATGTTTAGTTAGGAGCATCTTTGGAAAGAACGCACACCAAGTTTCGGCTATATTGGTCTATTTCTTTGCGTTGGCACTCGTGTGAATCAAGGAATTCGAGTGATTGTGAAAAAGTGGACGAAAAATAATTTCGTGTGCTGATTAAACATTACTTTATGAAAGGCAAAACGCCGCAGGAAACTAATAAGAAGCTTCATAAACATTACAGTGACTCTTGCACTTTCGATCAGAACAGTTTATAAGTGGTTTCAAAATTTTCGGAGCGGCCATATGGGCACAAGTGATGCTGAACGTTCTGGACGCCCTGTGGTGGTTACGACTCCAGAAATCATTGATAAAATCCATGATATGGTGATGGATGACAGAAGAGTTATAGTTCGTAAGATTGCTAATGCTGTGGGCATCTCGAATGAACGGGTACATAATATTTTGCATAAACATTTGGACATGAGAAAGCTACCCGCAAGATGGGTTCCGCGATTGCTCACGCTTGACCAAAAGAGGATTCGTGTGAAGTGTTGCTAGGATGGTTTGCAGCTGTTCAGGAAGAATCCGCAGGACTTGTAAGCGTCGTTCCGTCACTGTGGATGAAAGATGAATACATTACTACACTCCTGAGACCAAACAACAATCTAAACAATGGGTTACCAATGGAGAATCTGCACCAAAAAAGGCGAAGACCAGTCCTTCGGCCGGAAAGGTTATGGCGACTGCCTTTTGGGATTCGCGTGAGACAATCCTCATCGACTATCTGCAAAAGGGTAAAACTAGTACAGATGCATATTATTCATCGTTATTGGACAGTCTGAAAACCGAGCTGAAAGACTGGACCGCAAAAAAGTCATTTTCCATCACGACAATGCACCAGAACACAACTCAGCAGTTGTGGTCGGAAAATTAGAAATAGGATTCCAACTCGTTTCACCCCCCCCCCCCCCCTCTCGTATTCTCCAGCCTTGGCTCCCGCGGACTAATATTTGTTCCCCAATTTGAAGAAATGGCTGGCGGGACAAAGATTTTATTCAAACGAGGAGGTGAGTACAGCAACTAATAGCTATTTTGCAGACTTGGAAAATTCCTATTATTCGGAAGGGATCAACAAATTAGAACAGCGTTGGACAAAGTGTGTAAGTGTAAAAGTAGACTATGTCTAAAAATAAAAAGGTTTATCCCAAACACGTAAGTAGTTTTTATTTTTGCACAGACTTTTCAAATGACCCTCGTATGTATATGTCAAATGAACAAATCACGCCGCAATATGTCCATAAGTTTAACTATATCGGGTAAATGTAGCTATTGCACAACACCAGCGTTGAGAATTCAAAGTCTACACGAAAACAAGTACATGATGATCTTTATGGAGCCATCGGAAAGGGCGCTTCGGTACCCGTCGTACACAACACCAGCGTTGAGAATTCAAAGTATACACGAAAAGAATGAGAATTCAAAGTCAACACAAAAACAAGTACATGGTGATCTTTATGGAACCATCGGAAAGGGCGCTTCGGTACCCCTCGTACAGCCGACGCCTGTGTACGATCAATACCACGTGAACCACACATGGCTCGTTTGTTCAGCTTCTACCTGCGTTTTTGCCCTCATTTATGCAGTACTATTCAGCAGACGAAGGTATATTTCACACCGCGACGTCTATGACAGAACGTGCAATCAGTTGTTTCCATAACATCACACGATCAGACAGTACGAGGTACACAGGCAGAACGAAAACATTCTTCATAAATTAAGAAGTGTGTCATATTTTAAATGCACACGTAGCCAAGTGATTTCAAAGCTGGTGGTGATAGAAATAATAACACAGAAAGAAATCCAACTACAAGCAGTATACATTTAACGTGATTTTGTTCCGAGAACTTAGTTGCGCCTATATTTAAGAGACAGCGTTTCGGGAGTTAACTGACGAATAACCATATAAAATAAGACAATTACGTACTATGAATAGTTCACTTAATTTACTCACTCTGTCTCCCTCCCGCGCACCAAATACAGACACCGCAATGCTAAATGCTTAGAGAATAAAATAATTCTATAGTCTAGATGCCCCCGGGCAAGGAAATAATAAGCAAACAATGTTACCTCGAAACTGCAAGCCCACTCGGCTGTAAGTAATGCACACTGTAAGGGTAATAAACTGTTGCGTTGCTTAATACTGTATGGCATTAGTTCTCTGTTCTTCAAAGCTGATTGACAAGAATATGCACCGTTGCTATAGGCTAGTAAACTGAAAGCTGATACTTTCGGCACATATCTAAGAAGATTACTATCTAAGTGTCTCAGAAGGAAGAAATAATTAATCAGTTTCATTATGGTTTATATTGTAACGAAATCGAACAGACGTCCGGTTTTTATCATTACGTGCAATAATTGTATCTGGTGAATTGGGCTCCGCCTGAAACCAAATAAAACAAACAAAAAAGATCAGGGTAATACACGTGTATGTGGCCCACTGAATATAAACCATAGATCCTATCGAGAAATCTTACTGCTAGTAATTACGAATTCCGTAATACGAGAAACATTTTCTTTCCATCACATCGACAGCACAGATATCGGTGCCTCTGTACGCTATCTAGCCCAAAAGTAAATATAGGAAAGAAGAGCAAAGTGGGTCAGTTTTACACGGATTGTCGTGTGCTAAGTTTTTGTATTAATTATCGACGGAGAAACAAACATAATACTCATCACACAGATTTATTTCACTTTAGCCCGTCTCTCTGATGCACTTGCGGACGGACAGAGTGAATGAGTGAGTGTGATCATGAGTGAGTGAATGAATGTAATGATAATGTTCTTCATTCGGAAACAACACAAATTAAGGCCTAAAGAATATAACACTGTTGGGTATAGCCTGTTTCTTCTTTACTACCCTCACATTTAGTTTATTTACAATTTTGTCGTATCACAGATAACCAGCGTCGAGACAAATGGGTGAATGCGACAAGCTTAGGAGTAATACTCGGTGTGGCTGCGTAGCTGGCAGCGAGTCGGGCTGGGAAATCAATGGCTGGGGTCAGCGTCTCGCGATACAGGACGGCGCAGCCGCGGCACCTGCCTAGCCGCAGCCCGTGTGCTCCATTTGTTATCGCCATCATTCCACCAAAACTTTCACAGCTCTGCAGTTAAAAAGGCTTGCTGCTACGTTCTATTATGTAAAGCTCTTATTTCAAAGGTTTGCTATCGAACTTGGTCTCTCAGCCAGCTTTCAGATGAGCCCAAAAACTGAGTCGAAATGACTCCGAATTACGTTACTTACAAGGAACCCCTTTAGTACGAGGTCGAAAGTTCAATCTTTAGTAAAGCTCATTTGAAAGTGTTGTATTAGCAATTATGACAGGAAAAATATTAGCTGCTAATGACTCACCATGCGCATCAGGAGGGTTACAGAAAATGTGTGTCCTGGAGGTACAGAGATCAACCTATGTCCTGTACGTATTACTCATCACAAAAAGGACACCGTCGACAGTCAAAAAAAGTTCAAAACAAACCAACTTGTGCCATTAACACCGAATGAAAATCAGCGCGCCACAGTGATCGCAAAGGTTCGCACCTTCAGGTTCGAAGGCGATCTCCTTGGGAGTTAAACTGTGCAGGATATTCAGCTAGGTACCCAATCTAACAGAATGCATATAGAATCATATTGGAGTGACGGAGTGATGAGAACTGATGGAATGTGATGGCATGCAACCGCATGCGAAACAGTCTGTAGTGGAGCTTATCGTCAAACTGGTTATCCTTTAAGGAGTAGCTGCAGATAGTGCGATAATATGCTTTATAGGCACGGAAAAACAAATATCCAGAGGCTGAATTTGTCCAGTGGTTCCAGGTGGTATGAACAGCAATGTAACACACTTTTCAGGAGGTACAGTTTGCTCTAAAGGAGTACGATTTTTATACGCACACCAGGAATCACGAAAAAGCACGTTACTTTGACTAGGTATTGGCCAAAAGAAGTGCTCGTACCACAGTTGTAGTTATCTTCCGTTCATTTTCCCACTTTTGTTTCCCATGACGTAAATATTCCCGACTGCCCTTGAAAGATCACGTACACGAGAAAGAATCGTGGAAGGGGCAGAGCACCTCCAACTTCTTGCATCACAATAAGTAACTTTCCAAGCAATTTAGCGTCCAGATTAAGTCTGCATAATAGTATACGAACGTGTTAAGGCACTGATGTTAGTTGATCCCCATACAACTCTCTTGGTACCTCTAATTTTCAGGGTTCCTTTCATATGCATTTCCTCTTCAAATCCCGATTAGGCAGAGTTGAAAAACTCCTTACTGAACGATGGGGTAAGTTTTTTTGTCTAACCTACAAAATTTTCGGACCGATTCCGCAGTTTGCTGTTCATCGTTAAGTTGACGATTTGTTTGAAGTTTCGTTGTCTTACGGGCTCCCTGCCCGGCAAGGAGGATGAACTACATGGTTCGACACCTATTTCCGTATCACTTTCGTTTGTTAAGCACGCATCGTCATCATTGCGCTCCCCGGGATATTGTCCGCACAGTTGGGCGTGTACGATACCACACATTCCATTGACTCATTTGCCGGCCGGACCGAGCGATTCTAGGCGCTTCAGTCTGGAACCACGCGACCGCTACGGTCGCAGCATCGAATCCTGCCACGGGCATGGATCTGTGTGATGTCCTTAGGTCTTAGGTTAGTTAGATTTAAGTAGTTCTAAGTTCTAGGGGACTGATGACCTCAGATGTTAATCCCATAGTGCTCAGAACCATTGACTCATTTTCCAGAAACGCTTATATTTCATTTGTCACTTCTTTCTCATTCTGCGATATTCCTTGGGTTCCTTTCCGGCAAAATATCAACTTCGACAACAGTTGCTGGAAATAATGACTGCTTGCTTTGCTTATAGTTGCCATTGTTCTGCTTTGTATCAACACCACTAGCACTCGTCAGCTAAGCAGTTCAGCTACTTTCCGTAGCGTCATACAGTGCCCACCATCACATACGTCCAGTCCAGCCCCCTGTTGCCATTAGCAGCCGTATTGTGGTTGTACTGTAGACAGTATGTTGGGCGTCGAATACCGTAAACATCACTGGCCTTTTGCAACCTCGCACACCCATGTGCGGACGTCTTAGCTTGCCAAGAGACTTAATATTGACATACATCAGTCCTCCAATATGTACTTTTGACATAAATTTATTACATTTCAGGCCAATTTTTGCTTATTATTTAGGACTACAATTTGTTTTATGATTTACGAGTTCTCAGAAGTTTCGAGATGTCGGGTTTCGTCTAGAATAAATGCGAAATTGCTTTCAAATCTATCTCACGAAATGACGGGTAGTTGAACACTTATGTCCCAGTGGTTGCAAAACACCTGACAACTGACTGTTTACATTTTCCAAATTTCTTTTTGTACACGTTGCTCGCTATGACGATAAAGGTAAATTTTGTGATAAATTTTGAAATTAATTTTTTCATATTATTGGGACACAAATACTTATTTCCTCCACTATCAAATTAACTATTCATTGACGCCTCGCTACGTATCACATCAATTGAACCCTTCTTTTACTAAAGTTACCCATAATTATGTTTCTTTTCTACCCGATTCGTTTGTATATATACATCTTCAAAAAAAAAAAAAAAAAAAATGGTCCAAATGGCTCTGAGCACTATGGGACTTAGCATCTGTGGTCATCAGTCCCCTAGAACTTAGAACTACTTAAACCTAACTAACCTAAGGACATCACACACATCCATGCCCGAGACAGGATTCGAACCTGCGACCGTAGCAGTCGCGCGGTTCCGGACTGAGCGCCTAGAACCGCTAGACCACCGCGGCCGGCTATACATCTTCGTTAGTTATCCAATCTTTAGCAGCATTCTGCAGCACCAAATTTGAAGAGCTACTCCTCTCTTCTTTATTGAACTGCTTACTGCCGACGCTTCACTTCCTTACAATGCTAAATTTCAGGCAAATGGTTTTAGAAAATACTTTCTAACACCTCAATTTATATTAGATGTTAACACATTTCTATTTTTCAGTAACGCTTCTCCTGTTACTCGCAGTCTGCACTTTTTCCGTTGTACTTCAGCAGCCGTCGGTAATTTTGCTGCTCAAATAACGAAAGGAGCCTAATGCTTTCCTGATCGTCACTGTTTTGGAAGTCAGTAGTCACGTAAGTCGTGTAAACGTGAGTGGCAAATAATTATACAGAATTGTACTTTTGATTCGGATAAAGCAAGGGATCTGTTTTGTATCTGTTATTAGTAGAGACTTCGCTTATACACATGGCCAATTAAAGCGCTGTGCCTGTCGTTTCGAGCGGCAGCCCGGCCAACAAGCAATCCTTATTGAGCTGCAGTAAGTATCGTAGTACCACTAGCATTTTCCCAGGTTCGTCGTATGCTCGTACTCTGTGATTTACTGCATTATCAGCTGCTTTAACCAATAAATAAGTACGAAGCCATCTCTAATGCGATTCTGACTCATCTCGATAACAATTTAAGTATTTCACAATACTCGAACTTAATTTCAAATCTTGGCCAAATGTGGTACTTCCTGCAGTACATAGCGTGAAGGCAAGCTTTTACATTTCAATGCAAGGACGACGACCTTGAGCTAAACCGAACGCAAGACGTACGCAGCAGACGCTGCATTTCTTTACTTCCAGAAAGCCTTTGATATAGTGCCGCTCAATCTCTTAGTAAATAAATTACATGGATACGAAAAATCCGATTGGACTAAGGACTTCCTAGCAAACAGAACTTAGTACGTCGTTAATAATCGTGAGGCATTCGCAGAACAAAGGGTAGCGTGTGGCATACATCAATGTAGTGTGATGAACACGCGGCTGTTCACGACCTAGCGAACAACACCTGTAGCTCTTTGCGGCTATTTGCAGGCGACGCAGTTCGCTAGAAACTTGCTAAAAAATGCACACACACTTGCTGGTGATAAGCACCTGGAGCAAAGATTGAGCTAAACATAAATTTAATGTAATGCACTTAAACACATGAAAACGTCCGGTATCTTCAGACAACGCGATAGTCAGTCAGTCACTAATTAATCACTACATTCAACGACGTGTAAGTTTCTGTCCCAAGCGACTTAAGGTGCAACGTCAAGAACAAATCTAGCCTAGGGAAAGGAGGGTAACTGTCGAGATCGTCATGATTCAGAACCCTCTAAAATCTCCGATATTTTCCGATATAGAGGAGAAAACTAAACTGCAGATGGAACCCGTGTCCGGAACCGACATCCACCGAGGCCACAGAGCATCGCAGTCATGGAAGACAAGGCCTTTCTACGCACAGCAGCTACTTCTATCTTCTCTACTGGCGATGGTGGTGATCAGTTGCGATCACTGAATAACAAACAACGGTCCGTCAGCATACGAAGTCAGCAGGCGCCGGCGCCTGTAACTTCGACGCTCTCTACCGTCTTTGAATAACGTTTCCGGACAGAGATTCCTATCCTCAGTTTGTTCCTCAAGACACCCTCAACAAATCCTCGAAGACTGTCGCAACATCTGCCTCTGTACATGCCATCGTCTCTCTTGCCTTGTTCTCGTTATTCCCTACATGAGACGTAAGATGGTTACAGAATAATGGTCACGCAGTCTTCTACGGATACGGGTTCTATTAATTTCCCCAACAGAATTTCGCGAGAACTACGTCATATTTCTTCATAGCATTCCCATTAATGTCCCCGATTATTTCTCTTACACTTTCGTATGGCTATACTGATCTGTTACTACCGTAGCAGCAGGGTATTAATTCTGAATTCATTCTATGTTTGTTGTCATGCCTATTTGCTAAGGACTTCAAACCCATTGAACAAAGCTAGAATTTGTTGCCCTAACCTCTTGCATGTGATTTTTATTACAGATGCAGTGCGTTTTCGCAGATCCTTCCCAACAAATATAAATCTTTTCATACGCCTTCCCTATTAGTGACTTACGTATCGTCCCAGTTCATATCACTTTTTAGAATTGCCCCTTCTTAGTAGTACACCTACACTCGATATAACGTGCTCAAGATGTTCACCTCTAATCTTATTGCAGTTAACATCATTTAAAGAGAGCTGCCATTCATTACACCAAGTAGATATTTTCTTAAAAACCTTTCTACATTTCCTTGCGACCATGCAATGATGGCTACTATCGTGTCAATAGCAACATCGAAACATACAAACAGATAGTGCTGCTGATCTTATTTTTTATATATGCTGAGAGCATTAGCGGTTTTATTATGCTTCTACTCCGTTTTAGTTTTGTTTCTATTCAACATTCTCCTCCAGTCTCAACATACAGAGTTCTATTACCCAAATGTGCACCGAACCAACCACGTACCTGCTAATGTACAGTCTCTAAAGCCTTTCGGAAATCTAAGAAGACGGAATTCTAACTATTCGCCTGTATTAATGTTAGCAAGATATCGTGTATGAATACAGCAAGCTGTGTTTCACTCGAAAATTATTGGGTTCATTACAGTTTTGTAAGCGGTGGGCGGAACAAGACGTCCAGAGAAACATTAGTAATTGCTTTCTCTGAAAACTACCTAAGACACATACTTTGCAGGCCCACTCTTGATGGGAAGACACGGCGGGCAAAATGGAACTGGCCCAGAATATATTTCATGCACCTTAAGTTAGGTAACTCAACTTACATCATCCGCCCCAAGTCTATATTGGTTCTAATGGCAACAAATATCTGATCTCTTCGAGGAAGTCCACAACGGAACTTATCTGTGACCATGATGCAGTTGTAGAGCAACAATAACTTTCAAAATGCAAACGACAATAAAAATTAGTTACATTCAGTAAATAGGATAAGACGCGGTAGTGTCACATCTCAACGATTAACTTTAGCCATTTAGCTTTGGGCAGGAGCATACAGAGAAAATGCGGCACAAATTTAGAAGAATAGTTGACCGAGCCATGGAGACTACGCTCTTTAAATTCTTCATTTGTGTCCCATATTGACCGTACTTGCTTCACAATTTTCGTTCCGTCGTTACAACTACAAGAAAATAATTGTTTTCACTCCAGGTGCTTTACTTCAATAAACCGAAACGCGCTTGGTGAGAAAAGTACACATTTTCCTATAATTGAAACGACAAACAAAATTACCCTCAGTAACTCTGTTCTTTGTACAACAGTCCGTCGTAATGGGAGGGAACCTTCGTGGTACAATATCGCTGTAAAGAATTTTCTAAAGAAACAGGAACCACAGCACACTAGGTGTTAGAAACAGCGTATGGCTGTAGATGGAGAAATGTTGAATGAAAAGTTTGGCTGTACGAAGAGCAACATGTGAAGCCTTCAATGACTAGCATGGCAGATTGTTATCGAACGACTACTCACAAACCTCACGAAAATGCTGGTCATGTGTAAAGACTGTCTAATTTCAAAATTAGAGCATGGACGCTCATGCATGAGACAGGAACTGCAATTCACGGCAGCAGTGCAAAAGCAGAGCTGCTGAACTCAGTTCTTTTACAAAGCAAAACGAGGAGTACTGCCCCAATTTAATTTTTTCCACCACTGCAAAAATTAGTGATATGGATATCCGTCAGTAACATTGAGAAACAGATGAGATCGTTAAAATTGAAGTAGGCCCCAGAGGCGAGGGGCTCCGGTCACATTATATACTTGATCTACGACTGCCTTGTAGCCCCCTTTTAATCATAATATACCAGACATCCCACGAACAAAAAAAAAAAAACTTTGCCAAATAGAAGAAATCACAGGTCAAATCCGGCTGCAAAAAGGGTGGCAGACACGACTCACAAAACTACCGTTCATTACCTTTGCCATCCACCTGTTGCAGAGTCCTACGATGTATTTCGAGCTCAAATGTACTGAGATATCTCGAACAAAATGACTTCCTCCATTCCAATCAGCGTGGATTTCGGAAACATCAGTAACGTGAAACCTAATTCGCGCTCTTCTTATATGACATCCTGAAATCCACAGATCAATGAAGTCTGGTAGATGCAGTATTTCTTGGCTTCCGGTAAGCATTGGATTCAGTATCACACCAACGCTAATTAACAAAACTACGATAATATTGGTTATCAAACAAAAGTTTTCATTGAACTGAGAATTTCATGGTAGGACAATACAGCACATTATCTTGGGTGGTGGGGTCATAGACGTATATAGAACTAACTTCAGGCGAGTCACTGAGAAGCGTATTGTGATCCATGCTATTCATGTTGGGGAAAAAAAGCTGCACAGATACTGAGACACATCTTGACAGCCTTAGAAGTGGTACACGGTCTGACAATTTGTTTTAAATGTTCAGACATGTAAATCTGCGCGCTTCACAAAATGAGAAAGTGGTATTCTGTGACTACAATATCAATGAATAACAATTGGAATCAGTCAACTAATACAAATACTTAGGTGAAACAATTTGAAGGGGTATGAAATGGAATGTTAACATAGACTCAGTGGCAGGTGAAGGAAAGGGCAGACTTCGTTTCATTGTCAGGATACCAGGAAAGCGTAATCAAGGCAACATAGGGCATTCCCCACGAAACAGTTGTACGACTCATCCTGGAATACTGCTCAAGTGTGTAGAAGCTATACCAAATAGGGCTGACGAGAGATAATAATGTATACAACGAAGATCAGTGCGATTATGCAGATGTATGTTTAACTCGTGTGAGAGCGTTACGGGGATTCTGAAAAAGCCGAACAGGCAGATGCGTGAAAATACAGGCAAATTATCCCATGATAGTCGTCTTACAAAGTTCCAAAGAACCAATTGAAAGAAAAGAAGCTAGGAATAGAGTACAACCCCGCACGTATAGAATGCCGTGACACCTTCACATGGCTATACATGTACGTTTCACAAGTTGCATAAAAAAATTCCCACACACTACATTATATTTCTGTTTTCAAGTACCTCACAGTTCCTAATATGGTTTTCTTGTGTTTATGTGTGTGTGGGGGGGGGGGGGGGGAGGGGGGAGGTTTCTAGGAGTTCTGGGACTTTGCTGGAAAAATTCCTGCAATTAACAACTAATATTCTAAGAGTCTCACTGCTTACATACATTTATTATCCTGTCTGATGTAATAACTGATTTATCTGACGCTGGTTTTAAGTTTCGTCCAGCCTAAAAACCCTCATCTACATTCCACATATTCATAGTCATCTGAGTGGCCGTTTCTGGGGTATACGTCACTCGCAACCAACCTACGGAAAAATTACAAGTTTTCTTCGTGCAGTGTAGTTCGAGGAATTCGTCAGTGGATCGACAAAGCATCTTGCAACTGAAATACCCTCTGTTAATTCATTACTGGTATGGGACAAACTTTTCAATAATTATCCATATACAGTCTTCGTTGCGAATCAGCTCCAGATCTGGGCACGGCCAACGAACCACCATTTGGTGATCCCTTGGTGCAAATGCATCAACAAGAATAGCTGGCGAGCTCCGCGGTTCGTTCGCTACAGGAGAATGCTGTGGCACTCCATCACCGGCTAAATTCGCAGCGGCTGTAAGACGAGTACGAAGCTGGTCGACAGTTTCCAACGCAGCTCCTCTTCCACGATCCCTAGCCATATCACCACTTGAACCAAGCTCTTTCAAATACAGGAACAAATAGAGGAATTCGCATCCCTGTGCGCTGCAGGATTTTCGTTTTCGTTAGCAGTGCTAATGTCGTTAGGCACTGGTACGTCGACGGAAGGTGGAAACAAGTGTCAGTGTGCATACAGTTGCAGACAGTCAACACGGGTTTGGACAAGGAAAGTGGGGCGCATTAAAGGGACATGGAGAAGTCGTCTTTCCGTACCAGAGTTGAGGGGTATGACTCGGAAGTTCGAATTAACTGGCGATCTGCGAGTGACCAACGGCCAATTGCACCGCAAATTCTTGAAGAAGCTACTATGGGCAAGGCTGCGAATGCTGAACGCAGTGTTGGATCTTCAAGCAGTGCACGAGCTATGACACGACATCTGAACATCCCGTGGTCCATCGTTTGAACACTGCAGCGAACACTTGTGAAATGGAATCACTAATGCGGTTCCAGGCTGTAGCGCATGCAGATGGTCGTCACACTGACCAAGGTTTGTACCCTGGGGCGTAGACATTTTACGCAATTAACACATGTTACCCCCTTATGTGGAAATTACAATGTTTTATTTTCAATGGTTAATTCGTTACTCCTCTTCCGAATGCCGTTATATATATTTCCACGAAGTTTCATTGTCCTACGATCACTCTTTTTTTCATGGGGCTCTCTCAAGTAGCGAAGGTTTAATTATAACCACACTGTATATCCATTTTTATAAAGACAGAGATTTTTACCACCCATCACGGTCATTTATCTGTAACACTCCGAATTTACGTACAATCGATGTTTCCGTGTTAACGAATCTAAAGACTTCAGAAGAGTAAGTCGCTGATGAAACAATGGCATATAACAGACGATTGTGATGGGCAGGTTTGCAA
This sequence comes from Schistocerca gregaria, assembly GCF_023897955.1. Lineage (NCBI taxonomy): Eukaryota > Metazoa > Arthropoda > Insecta > Orthoptera > Acrididae > Schistocerca > Schistocerca gregaria. The sequence goes on from NC_064931.1 coordinate 803,543,310, forward strand.
GAATGATCAGTGAGGTATTATTTGGGAAGAAGTTAGGTTTTGTGCAATAGCGTATATTACTTCAAGCACATTTTTGAGGACGAAAATAAGCTACGAATAATCTGTCACTGTCAAGGAACATAGCTCGATGAAACTTGGGCCATACATAGCAAACTGCTACAGTGTAGCCCAGAAGGTAGCAAAGAAATACGCAATTATACGAACAGAAATGACATTTTTATTTAAAGACAGTAATTACACTGTAGTCACTGCAGTTCATGATGGCCTCAGGAACGTTGTTCTTAATAGGATGTGTGATCACCACGGACGTGTTCACATGCTGGCCACGAGGTTGGTACGCATTCCATTCCTCCACAACGGCATGTGAGACGTGCTGCCATACGTCTCCCCTGAAGTGCTCCAAATATCGCTTCGTCACATAGCTCTTCCACCTGAGCTGTTTGATGCGGTAACACAATGTCATGCATAAAACTGAAGCCAGGGCCGTATGCACCCCTGAAAAGACGCGCATGGAGTAGTCCAGTGTCACAATAACGTTGATTGGTGAGTTCACCGTGTCCGCAGATTTGGAGGTCTGTAGGCTACGCCCAGGCAACATTATGCCTCCCCACACCGTAACACGTGGACCACGAAAACGTTCGATAATGTTCGTGGTGTATTACGTGTTCCCACCTCTCGCCATATGAGGGTACGATTATCAGAGTTTTATAAATAAATCTTCACGTGGTGTACAACTACAACTTCTATGTAATAGCATCCTTTTTTTCTCAATACCTGTTTGATATAAACACGGCTAGTGAGACTCGCGACATTCTCCGAGTCCTGTCTTCCTTACCGTTAATTCAACTATGTAAGGATCTGAGACTGCCGAAACACATATAACCTTTTGGAAGGCTTCAAAAATCTCTACGTAGTGACGAAAAATATAGCTAATTCTCAGACAACAGAAAGTAAATAGTGGGCACTAAAACTTAACGAATCTGGTTGTCTCAAAATCTAGAAGACTTTAAAAAGCGCACCGGAATCGGGCATGACTTACGGAAGAGTCAATTTCCACTTCGCTTTTAGTCTCTCGTTTACTACTTTTATGACAACTGCCTGCATTCAAAAGGAATGAGATTTTTGGATATGTGATAATGAAAAAAAATCTTAACTCCATAGACGAATTAAATGACTTTAAATTATTATACCGATTCGTAACACAAATCTTCCATTTCTCTCTCGCTAATTGCCCATATGCTACTGGTGGAAGAGAACTTTAATTCCATCACTGTCCAAGAAAAATAACCTAAAATCATCGAACGATTAAAAGGCAATCAGTTTGTTACTCGCAGTAGAAAAAGCTCTGACATACACTGTTCATAGTCAGCTAACGATTCTCCTAACACTTTTAACAAACTATAAAAACCTTCTGGCTTTGCAAATCACCACACCCTAAATACAGTGTTTACCTACACGACAAACGATTTCACAGGTGTTATGTAGACTCTAAGCGACCTTTTCATCTATGTTTAGTTTCAGCCAGGTATTGTAACACAGTTAACTTGGATATCATTCTTTTGAAAATGAGAAGTTTCTCAAACCGTGCACTTTTATGACTCGAACGCTACCTAGAAATTGAGAAACAATTCATCTGCGGAACAAGGAATTCAATAAGAAACAAATATACCTCAGAAGCCTCTCAGCGTTCAATCTTTGGTCGTTTCCGTTCTTTCCCCTTATATCAATGATACATCATCTGTGTTACGTTCTGGTAAATATCACTTATATGCCGATGATACCCAACTGTTTTCACATGGCACCCTAACAACAACTCTTTTAACATCTCAGGCATTAATATTGACTTTTGTTCATTATCCAGATGTGCACAAAACATGGGTCTCCACCTGAACACCAACAAATCATAGACTCATCTCGTGAGGCTGTTCGTGCCATATTAATTAATAACAACAGCAGTTAAAGAACTACGCAAAAATCATGTAGCAGTACTTATATTGGACAGAACATTCCAACCACTGGAGAGATAAAATATTGTTTTCTCAAATGAAATAAAATAAAAGACAGTAGTTATAGATCTTGCGGAATTTATACTATTCTTATTTTCAATACGAAATATATAGTGAAAACTCCCGATGACTGGAACTATTACACCTGAGTGTTTACGTAAAATGTGTAAATTTAGTTGTTTCCTCCTGTTTTGGGTGGCTACGAGTGGATGAAGAGATGATTTAAAAACTAGTCTGAATTGATATTTCTCTTATAATCTCCTCACGTATCAAATATTATTCAGAATTTCAATACAACATTCGATATGTCCAGTATCTAGTCTATCTTTCCAGAACTATATACAGTTTTACCTTCTCCTCGTTAACTGACCATTTTAGGCCTAGGACAAGCTTACTATACGGACTACGGTATTTTTGTGTTTGGTGGTAATAAAACAACTTTTCGTACATGTTGCAATTCATTCTTCTTGTGTGAACGTAAAACCTAACTGTGAGTTTGAGCTTTGTGTCCGTAATTTTCCCTGTTTTAGAACATTTCTTGTATCGATTTTTTACGTAGACCTCGCTTATTAGAATTTGGATAAAACACACTGTGCAAGACGTTTCTACTTTCTCATTCTAGTTTAATTAGAATTTTTAAGAGGATGAGATACTCACGCATATGGACGCACCTGTTTGATAGCAGATGTGTAATGATGACTTCTGGTATTTCTGGAGAACCCCATTTATTGTAAATGTTTCGTGTTGTTGGGAAAGATGTTTCTAATCTCCTGGTTATTGCTTTCAATACTTCTTCATTCCATTCGCATATGTGTTTTAAAGCTATCCACTCGTTTTGTTATTCTGTATTTGATGTTTAACTTGGATTGTTGAAGGATATCTACAAGCTGGTTTTTTTCTGTTAGTTTCTTCAACACATTAATTTGTCCCGTTTGTACTTCAAAATCTTGTTTCATAATGACTATGTCGTCTGCAAAAGCAGGACATTCAAGATCCACACTAATCTTCTTAGTACCAAAATCTTCAAAGTTACGTTCTATTTGTTTGGGCCATTCTTGTTTTATTTCTTCCAATTGAAAAAGGACGGTCAGTGCGTATCTTTCAGTCAAACACCTGTTTGAATCCCGAAGAATTTTCATAAATACTCTAGTAATTTTATTTTGGACTTGGTGTTAAACCAGGTTGGCCCTACAAAAGCTAATAACAACATATGTAGCAAATAAAAGCAACTGGTTTCGAAAGTGATCTTGCCCCGTTTCTCTATTTCTAATGACTAACGTAATTTAACAGTGTATAAAATGGAGTTTCCCAAAGATGTGTGAACAAGAAAATCCGCTTCGACCCTACATGTTTCACCTGTTCCTCGTTGGAATCTACTTCTTAAAACATGGTTTTGTTCAGAATGTTCATTATATTTAACATATTAAAATAATATACCGCAGAAAGGGCTGTTTGAAAGGTGGTAGGAGGGCTAGTGTAAAGGTATCATTGATGCGCAGCACTTGCTTTACAGGCTCATGTAGATTACTATAGGCTTTCCGGTAATAGCGCAGCGCGTCCCTAATCGACGAATAAAACGCAAGGAATAGGAAAACGAGATCAAAGCTAATAGCGACACATTTGTTCACGCTCCACTAGAACTGCGTGCTGAGCCAGAAGCGGAACGTTGCGCCGCGGCAAGCACCAAGTGCATGACGTCATAAAGACGATCACGCGGCCTGATGCACCCTGGCAGCCACTGCGCGCCTCACTGCTCCCCAAAAAACTGACGTACCATTATCAGCAAGTGTGACGATGACTCCAGTCACTACCTAGTAAACATACTTTAATTCCATAATGTAAGGGCTTAGAGAGACCACTTTTTTCTGCCGTGGATTGAGAAACGCAGCAGACAAAGTAGGGAAGTGTCTTATACAATACGGCACCGACGGATTTACAACACCATGAGTAAGATCTAAGAAGGTTAACAACTTTTCAATCCAGTTTATTTATCTTTTTTATTTCTCAAATACTATTCACCAAATCTATAAATGGAAAGGTACAACGATAACACACGATTCGGTCAAGCCTTCACTAACTTTCATTTCTATACCAGATTCAAACTATCCAGGGCTTTTACAATGACACTTATGGCAGTGACTCCATCTGCGTATCAAAAATCTCGGAACAGGTGGGGTATGTTCCAAGACTAGAACAAACCTTCTGTATTAGAGCATCTGAAAATTATTTTTCGTAACAGTCAGGCTTCGCACAAATCGCTCTAGTCTTTGGACTGTCGTTGAGTTGTCTCGTGGGACAGATACGTGCCTACACTATGGAACCACTTCACGAACGCATTTGTTGCACGAGGAAACTCATTAACGCGTGTCGTGGAACAATCCTGAAGAAATTCAGCTGCTGCTTCCCTGAAATGAATTGAAACTGTAAAATTATTGGAGTGATACTGAGGCAGACTATTACATACTAGGTTATGAAAGAGTGAGTAAGAGAAAGTGCACTATCATAAATCGTTCGTCTCAGACAACCAAAATTACTGCAGAAAGAGATGACTGGACTTCGAGATAATCAAATGGTTCAAATGACTCTGAGTACTATGGGACTTAACGTCAGAGGTCATCCGTCCCCTAGAACTCAGAACTACTTAAACCTAACTAACCTAAGGACATCACACACACCCATGCCCGAGGCAGGATTCGAACCTGCGACCGTAGCGGTCGCTCGTTTCCAGACTGTAGCGCCTAGAACCGCTCTGCCACTCCGGCCGGCCGAGATAATCCGAAACAGATTCGGTATCATCTTGCCACTTCAGATCGCAGGTAACTGTAGTTTCTATACATTTTGTTCAAGAGTACTCAAATTTTATTACGCCAACACGATTAAGAGGTAAGCCAGTTTACGAATGATCTCGTGAAACTGGCGTGTATATTTAGTTACGCGTAAAACTCACTTCCCATACTCTATTCAAAGAATGCTTTTTTTAAAACAATTGTCTCAGAAAATGCTCTGACAGTCATTCAGTTCGTGTCCGGCGATAATGCCATTAGATGCTTTCGATTAGTCGGGTGTAGGAGAAGTTCTGTACGAACTGACTGAAAGGAATGAAGATTAAGGATTAAAGTCCCGTCGATGACGCCTCGATTGATGACGACTCGATTAGTGACGGACCACAAGCTCGGATCGGGGAAGGATGGGGAAAGAAGTTGGCCGTGCCCTTTCAGAGTGCCCATCCCGACAACAGCCGTCAGCGGTTTAGTGAACTCACGGAACGTCGATCGCGGATTTGGATACGAACCCTCGAAGAGATAAGATTCTGTCAGGCTGGCTGTCAATAAACTATCCCTTTATTTTGTCACCAGCACGTTCGGGTAGTGCAATCCATTAAAATGAACATACCGGGTTAGTGTCCAAACACTCGTCAAATCATACAATACTGAAAACTTAAGATTGGTGAGACTTCACAGTTAAAGACGCGGCAAAAATACAAAATTTCCTTTATTTCTGAATACCGCAGCCGCTTACGTAAAATTCCGCTTCGGTTACATATCTTACATTGAATCGGGCAACTACAAGTCCATTTTCAGTTGATATCTGAAGAAAATGCGCAAGCGAAATTAGGGGTCAGGGAGTGGAGAGTTATTTAAAAATACCATCACCACAGTTGGTTTCAAATCAAATGCAGTGGCGTTACTTATATAATGTCAGATACTAAGATTCCGTGAACAGTAGTGGATACACTTAAAGGAGCTAGCATGCGAAAAGAATGTGGAAGTGGCCGGTGTGGGTGTCGCGGTGCTAGATACTTTGCTTGACCTACTCACAGACTGAGGTAGGCGCCGCGCAGAGCGGGCATGCGGCGGCGTCGCTGCGCGGGCGGCGACAGCGAGAGGGACAGGGAGGAGGCTGGGCCGGAGCCGGGCGCCAGGGCTGCGGCTGGCGGGGCGCGCGTCGCGACACTGGCCGCCGGCGCCGAGCCGCCGCACAGCATCGATTGCCACTGCGCTCGCCGGGCCGCCGCGCCAGCCGCCGCCGCCGCCGCCGCTGCCGCCGCCGCGCACGCTCACTGCACTCCTCTTACCGTCTCTCTAATTTTACCTTCGTCGTCTTTTCGCGAGGATATACGCTATGTGGAAGGGAGCAATATGTCGGTCGGGTCTTCTACCAACGTACGTAATCTCACTCGAAGCGTCCGCCACTGGAATCTCCGCGACGAAACGCGCTGTTCTTCTTTTGATCTCTTCTTCTTCTTCTATCTGTCCTGCCCGGCTGCCCGATAGTGGTCGCAGACTGACGAGCGACGTTCGAGTACCCGGCAACCGAGGCGTTCGCAGCTATCTTCCACACGGGGACTACTGTACCTGAGGATCCTTCCGACTCTAGCATCCACATTTGCTTTACGAGGTGGTTCTACTTTACATCTGTGTGTTTTTTTTTTTTGTTATGGTTAGTTCTAATGATGGTCGAAGTAGAGAGGATATCAAATGTAGACTGGCAATGGCAAGGAAAGCGTTTCTGAAGAAGAGAAATTTATTAACATCGAGTATAGATTCAAGTGTCAGGAAGTCGTTTCTGAAAGTATTTGTATGGAGCGTAGCAATGTATGGTAGTGAAACATGGACGATAAATAGTTTGGACAAGAGAATAGAAGCTTTCGAAATGTGGTGCTACAGAAGAACGCTGAAGATTAGATGGGTAGATCACTTAACTAATGAGGAGGTATTGAATAGGATTGGGAGAAAAGAAGTTTGTGGCACAACTTGACTAGAAGAAGGGATCGGTTGGTAGGACAAGTTCTGAGGCATCAAGGTATCACCAGTTTAGTATTGGAGGGCAGCATGGAGGGTAAGAATCGTAGAGGGAGACCAAGAGATGAATAGACTAAGCAAATTCAGAAGGATGTAGGTTGCAGTAGGTACTGGGAGATGATGAAGCTTGCACAGGAGCATAGAGATCTGCATCAAACCAGTCTCTGGAATGAAGACCACAACAACAACAACACATGGTTTTAGGGCGCAAAACTGCTACGGTCATTAGCACCCGGTCCGTGTCTTAGAAAAAAGTAAAAAAAACTGGAAAGCAGCAGCAATGGGAGCGAAACTCAAAAAAGTGGGGAAACTAAAAACAGAAGGAAAGCTTAAAAAACCACTCGAGAACGCGATCGGCTGAGCGCTTATCATCTGCTAAAATGACGTATCAGGCGACAGCTGTAGACTGGCACGTAACGGAGTAAAATAGGGGCACTCGAGTAAAAGGTGTCTCACCGTCCACAGTTGAGAGCAGTGGGGACAAAGCGAGGGAGGATCGGCACTTAAAAGATGTCGATGGCTAAAAAGACAGTGCCCTATCCGGAGTCTAGTTAAAATTACCTCCTCCCGACGACGAGTTCGGGAGCTAGAGGTCCAAGCACAGGGAAGAGCTTTCAAATCCCGCAATTTATTATTGCGAAGTGTCGACCAATGTGCGTGCCATAAAGAGCAACACGACAACATAAAACACTCCGTAGATCGGCGAAGGGAACAGTGCGAACAGCAGGCTGAGGAAGAGAGAGAGAGCAGCCTTGGCCGCTATACCGGCCGCCTCGTTTCCACAGATACCAACATGTCCTGGGATCCAGAGGAACGCCACAGAGACGCCCCCCAAGTGGAGCAAGTGGAGGCAGTCCTGAATTCGGTGGACCAGAGGGAGGACAGGGTAGAGAGCTTGTAGACTGAGGAGAGAGCTAAGCGAATCTGAGAATATAATATACTGTATCCGCTCCGCTGATGGCGACGGATGTATTGGACAGCCTGGAGAACAGCGTAAAGTCCACAGTAAAAACCGAACACAGGTCGGGAAGCCGAAAGCGATTAGCGGTGTCACTAACAATATAGGCACTGCCAACACCAAATGATGTTTTTGAGCCATCAGTGTAAATAAACTTGGCATCCTTTATTTGTGCGCATAGAGCAACAAATGCCCGACGATAAACAAGAGAAGGGGTACCATCTATCTTTACATCGTTCTGTACACACACCCACAGCTGTGACCTGTGATTGTCTCACATCGTGAAATCAACAGATGCCACATTTTTTCCGCTTATTTACTCGCAATACACTGAGGTGAAAGAAGTCAAGGGACACCGTGTCGGACCTCCTTTTATCCGGCGTAGTGCAGCAACTCGACGTGGCACGGACTAGACAAGTCGTCCGAAGTCCCCTGCGGAAACAATGAGCCGTGCTGTCTCGAATAGCTGTCCATCATTACGAAATTGTTGCCGGTGCACGGTGTTGTACACGAACTCGACCTCTCGATTACGTCGCACAAATGTTCGATGGGATTCGTGTCAGGCGATGTGACTCGCTCCAATTATCCAGAGTGTCCTTAAAAGGAATCGCGAACAGCTGTTGCCCGATGACGCGACATCGTCGTGTGGGGACGTGAAGTCCACGAATGGCTGCAATTGTTCTCCCAGTAGCCGAACATTCTTCCAGGGCCAACCGATACGGTCACACGAGCCCAGGTGAGGCGATGTCCTGACGTTGGCAAAGGCACTCGCGTCGGTCGTCTGCTGCCATAGCCCATTAACGCAAAACTTCGACACACTTTCCTATACGGATACGTTCGTCGTACGCCCCACAATGATTTCTGCTTGTCTGTTCGCACTGATAACTTTACGCAAACGCCACTACTCTCCCTCGTTCAAAAACGGGCCGTTGGCCACTGCACTATTCACGGTGAGAGGGAATACCTGAAATTTGATATTCTCGGCACACTTGACACTGTGGATCTCGGAATATTGAATTCTCTAACAATTTTCGAAATAGAATGTCCCATGCGTCTAGCTCCAACTACCGTTTGCGTCCAAAGTCTTAACCCTAGGACGCCCAAGCCTTTTTTTCTGACTTGGATGCCTAAAGGGGGGGGGGGGGGGGGTCAGCGAGCACACAGTTATTAAATAAGATTACTGCTGACGAAAAATTACAACTTTCAAAATGGTTTATGTATTTTAACTAACACATCGGTTTATAAATGTTGTTAATTGTTATAAATATTGGATTGAGTGAATAAAAAATTGACATATTACAATACAAAATACAGACGTGTTCATATAGAATAGACTACTCTGAATCCTCAACTTCAAGGCAAGAGAGACACTTCAGAATTTTTCTGAATGTGTGTTACACACATGTTTATCACACTGTCCACAATACTGTTTTGGTTTACTTAGATTGTTGTACTTCTGCTTCTTTGTTTTAGCTTTTCTTACTCAAATATGGCACCGACCTTTCCCTGCAGGAGGCTAACGTGCTTCTGTTGTCACTTCTTTGATTTTCTTTTGTAGAATAGTCTCCATTGATTGAACAATTTGGTTAGATAACCCTCTTGTATTGGCACTTCTTCCTTCTACCTGCAATTTCACTAGTTCCACCCCATCTTGCAGAAGATAAAGTTTCCGTTTGTTGTGTTTCTTTTCATTCCATCTTGGATGTTGCTGGATGAACATGGTGGTTGGAATGATAGCACAAATGTCGATGAGAGAGTAAAATACAGATACAGGCCATCTCTTTGTTCCCCTCTTGCAGGTGTACATACGCGCCATTTGATCAATGGTATCAATTCCACCTTTAGTGGAATTATAATACACATTTATCTTTCTTTTTATTCTTCTCTCCTCCAACAGTGCCTCTATCTTGGTGCATTGTTGACAACATCAGTAAGGTTTTACTTGGTTTCGTTTTTGCTGTGTAGGACACCAAAGTTACTGGAGGCCTACATGTTGGGACCTGCACTAACTCACTGCAAGTTTACTAGATAAATAACAGCTGACTGACACCAACAATCACTTCCTCTGAAAGTAAACCGATTGTTGTGAATATCAAGAATACCAACCAAAAAGAAACTAACTTGTATTGTTGTAGAGATGAGAAATATAAAATCCTACTAAGGGATTTTCTATAGCATGGAAGCCTAAGGGGGGAGGGGGGGGGGGGGTTTGTTGGACCCATAATAAGTTTGTTTATTTTTCTTTCAAAGCATGAATTTTCTATAAAATATATTGACACTAACGTTTCATAAAATAGCCAACAACAACAAGTCAAAGGGAATATGTAGTATGAAAGTTACTTGGGCAAAAGCAGGGGGCATAACAAATTTGTGGGTTCAACGACCCCCCCCCCCCCTTAGGCGTCCTAGGGTTAATTCCCGTCGTGCGGCCATAAACACGTCGGAAACCTTTTCACATGAATCATCTGCCCACAAATGACAGCTCCGCCAAGGCACTGCTCTTTTATACGTTGCGTACGTGATACAACCACCATCGGCATATGTGGATATCGCTAGCTCCCGACTTTTGTTACCTCAGTGAATGTAACGATTATGCTATGGGTTAACTGTTACACCCCCACCCCCCCCCCCCCACCCCCCCAACGAACATCGATCCTCTGCAGGCCTTCCTGCACTCCGCTAACATTTTTCTACCGTCATCCCCCTCTAGATATACAACAGCATTATCTGCTAACTGCCACATGGAGGAGCTTCCTACATTATCCAGTAGGTCATATACTATGAAGAGGAATGGTCTTTTAACTCTCTCTTCGGATATGCATAAACCTCCTCTTACATCTGAAGATTTCCCTCCGTTAAGAATAACAACATGTGTTTTGTTGGCTAGTAACTCTTCAATCACGAAGTTGGTTTTGATATTCACTACCACCTTACCGTGTTTATTAGGTGACGATGCGGAACTGGGAACTGAATCGGACGCTCTTCCGAAATCACGGCAGGCTGATTTTATAAGCAAATGTATTTCTCCGATGACGACTTTGGCAGGTGACAGGAACGAATCACACAGTAGTGTAAATCATGCAAAGGCATGAATATCAGAAGGAAAAGCACCAGCACATTTGGCAACGGGAGGGGACGTGATTTAGTCAAAGATATGAAATCCGCTGCTCCTCAATACAAGATTAGTGTCTATACCTGTGTATTATTTTTCGCAGTTCAACACAGCAAGATTCAGCTTGCGACCCCAACGTAGCCTTTTATCCCACGTATGCTTCGCGATTCGCAGGCTTGTAGTGACGGCCGATCGCTTTATCAGCTAATTTGTAGGCCGAGTCGTGACAAAAATACAGCTCGTAAATTCCACTGTGTGCTATTGAAGGTGATCGCCGTACCAGGAATAAAGGAAAACTAGTTTGTACTTACTTACAACGACGAGGTCAATATAGACGGAGTAAAAGCCTGCACTGCACAAGAATGAGGCGCAAATCAGCCGTCGCTGTTTTCGAAAGAACCATCAAGACATTACAAGACGTATTACACCTTGGTGTGATGTTTTACCACTGTAAGGTGATACTTAAAGTATTTTTCATCCTGATTTCCAAATCTGATTTGGTTTCTCTGTATCACGTCACATGCTTGTACAAATCACGTCTAAAATTTAAGCTGGAATCCCAATTTCTTCTAGCATAACATTTTTAATTGCAATAAAAATAAATTATTTATTTTGTAACCTTGTCTGGCACCACTACACACTGCATTAGAGTAGACAAAGGCGACTGCCGTATGCGGGCACAGAAGATGGCTCTGTTCGTCGCTGGCGACCTCGAGGCAGTCCGCGTGTTCAAAACGCTAATAATTATCACAAAAACACAAAGTACGACAATTTACTTTGCCTTCGCTGTTTCCACTGCCTCAAATTCTTTCTGACATACGGCGAAACTTCTCTTCTTTGATTGTCTCCCTTCACCACATGCCATCTCTCTTTAGCCTAAAACAATCGGCAGTGTTTGCACTCCACCTTCCCCGTTCTCTCTTTTCCCTCTCCCCGATTTTCTAATGGAACCCTTCTTGTTTTTCACTGACTCGCCAACGATCGCAGAGGAAAAAATCGATATGTAAATGTAGAAAATGATCCTTCACACTTATGTTACATCCCAATTTCATGAAGCTATGCAACATTGTTTTTAGCATGACTTTATAACTTGGACGTTTTCTGTTGTCCAAATACTTGGCCACTACTACTTTTAACGAAACCCAAACCCATCTTCAAATTGATGAACTGTACTTTCCAAAAAATTGTCTTTCATTAAATTTCTGATCTGCGGGCCCACTAAGTTTCTCGTAAGAACTTTTGAAAATCTTGTTACCAAGAACAGGAAACAGTCAATAACTTGGGCAAATGCTTTCGTGAACTGTTTCATTAATTCAAGCTTGATGTTAAGAGGAAGTAATAGTATTTTGCTTGGTTGACCAACTGGTTGCTAGACCATGGGAACTGCAATATGCGACGATTTCCTCTTCCCATTTTTCCACAGTCTCAGTCCCTCAACGTACTGTGCGTACGGCATACTGTATGTGGCGCTCAGCTTTTTGTCTTTATCACCACGCCCTATACCAAAGTCTGCGTCGCAGACATTTTTTACAAGACTATTAATGTCCTGTCTTTGATTGCCAATTACGTAGTTACCACAAATATAACAGAATACGTCTGCGTTATACAAACATTTGCGGGAACTCATTTACGAGAAACAGCAGAACTACATGTTGCAGTATAAATATATCGCAATACTGTAACATGTCAACAAAGAACATAAGTTTTCCGCCAAAGAGCTAGATGGGTGTAACAGGTGTAGCCAACTGCCCCATCTTACTACAGTAAAATTGCCCTTGTTTGCAATAATATTTCTCTCTGTGGAATTCAAATTGAAATGAAAAATAGAAGACAGAAAAAACTAATAAAAGGTCTGAAATCAACGCAAAAAGGTACTTCAGGAACAGCAAAAATTACGCACTCATCAAAAACTATGCCGCATAGTGTAATTAATCCGGATACCCAAGAGCGAAAACAAAGTCCTCGCTTGCATCGAAATGTTTCTTTTCCCACGGAAATAGAGTGGAAACAGTGCGGAATTAAGGGGGAGGGGGATGTAAAGGAAAATGTAAACATTTATTTAAAAATCATTACATTAATGTACAAATCTAAAATTTAGCATGTATTAAGCACAAGAGCTGTGTTTTAACGGCAAAATATAACAAAAAATGCAGGATTGATATTTTGCCAGAAACTCGAATTTTTAATTTTTTATTCTTTTATAAAAAGTCGTAACTCAAATTCTAATCATGCAATTAATGTGGAAATTTTATTGTAGTGTCCTCAGAAGGTTGTGACCACTGAACTACAGTTATTAATTTATGGTAAAAATTGTAGCATTAACAGAAGTTTTAATTTTGAACATCCAAAATTAACTTGTTTTCTATATAAAATCATCTAAAAATCGGAATGTAATTGCGGGATCTCATTTTTTTTAGTTCCAGGGAGACAGCAACATGTTGCAAACAGTTCCTGAAAATTTCTTAGCTTTAGCGCATATAATTTGAGAAAAGTCTTCTAATAAAGCAAAAATTGTAAAACACAGAAAATGAGGTTCAAAGATTTTCTTCTCATACTTCTACATGTAATAAGCTTACCTCAATTTTAAAATCCTCCACACGGATACTCGTCATCCTCCAGGTTTCTCTTCTCTCATCTCCGCTTCGAATCTGCCTGGCCTGTATTTGCAGCTAAGACACTGATCTGTTAGCTTTCTTGACCCTACTCTCGTCGATGGTGTAAAATGCTTTTGTTGTAAACACACCAGGATCTATACCAACTCTCTTCAGCACTTCAATTCTGCCATTATTTCCGTTATTGTAACATAAAATTGCATCATAAACGCCTATTTTAAGTACTTCAAGTCCACAAAGTGTCCTTTTTGAACATATAATCCAAAGTAAACTATTGAGGCTTTCATTTGCATTATATTTCTTTCTGTGGAGACACTTCCTCAATAAATCAGAGTTTGCAAGAAACCTTAATTTGGGCTTAATTGCATTCATAAAAGGTTCTGGTAATTAGTTTTATGTTACAATAACGGAAATAATGGCAGTGCTGAAGAGAGCTGGTATAGATCTTGGAGTGTTTACACAAAAGCATTTTACACCATCGACGAGAACAGGGTCAAGAAAGGTAACAGATCAGTGTCTTACCTGCAAATACAGACCAGACAGATTCGAAGAGAAGAGGAGAGGAGAAAAGACAAGTGAAACCTGGAGGATGACGAATATCAGTATGGAGGAATTTAAAGTTGGGGTAAGCTTATTACATGAAGTATGAGAAGAAAAGTTTTGGACCTCATTTTCTCAGATTTACATTTATTACGTTATTAGAAGCCAGAGACATAGATGTCAGCCAAAGATATCGAAAGAAAACAGCCTTCACCCTGACAAAAATTCCGCTGAAGCAAGCAGTTCCCCAAATGTCGGACAAGGTGGGAGTGGCCGTCAGTGCCAAGTTAATCAGTTTAACAACGTAATCGAATTCCTAAAGCTGCTATCGCGATAAAATTGACGCACAACATAGATCAAACTGTGTAGCTCACGAAAATAATATTTCTGGAAATCGATTTTTTTAGACCAAAATTAACTACATCCCCCCTTAACGATACGCAGTTTTATTCTTTTACTGGCGCCAATAATTTAGCCTGTAAGTACTTTTGGGACGTTAACTCTAACATTTCTTATAGTGCATAATACGAGTTGTAGGCAGAAACGTAGTATAATGACTTGTATGAGAGACTCGCGGCCATCTATACCCACATCAACGTGACTACTCTGAAGTTTACACTTGCGTGCTTGGCACAGTACTGGTAGAGCCGCTTTTCTATTAACTGGGAGGGACAGCTGTCTGTGGATATAGTATTTCAAACAAAAGTTGTACAAATCGTGTCGTCGTACCAATACTTTTAAAATTGTGTGTTACAACAGAACATAATATTATTCAAAAATTAAGAAGTTCAATTTTGGCAGTAGTCAATGAGGTGACAATTCGAAAGAATGAATGAATAAATGAATGCTCGATCCGTAAGACGTTTTCTTTGTGAATCGTCATGAATTCAAATGTCAGTTGAATGTTATCTACTGTTACCCCAAGTTCAAATCCAGTAAAGCGGAACTCACGGCCATTGATGTCGAGGTCGTGTGACAGGTCTCCTGCCAGCATTGATTCTATCCAGTTTTATGTTCGATAAAAGTAACTGCTGCTCCCAGAACTGAAGGCCATGCTAATCGACAGATGATAGCATGAAACAAAGGATATTATTAGGACTCAGTGCGCCTCACGCACAGCACGTTCTTTACACAAAGTGCGGCGTACGAGAAAATAGTGGTCCCTATATTTTACGCAATGAACGTCAGATATATTCATTCTATGAAACAATATTGTGATAACATGTTTCTATATTACCTGGCACTAACTGTTCGCGAAAGGCATGGCTGGATCAAAGGAAAGTGGTATAATACTGACACAGAACTGAAGACTAAATAACTGCAGGTACACACAATGCATACTTCACGGAAGCAAACAAGAGTAGGGAGAGAAAGAATTATGGAGTATTTCATTACACGATTGCTCACAACGATGACTTTTACAGCGAATCATTTTCTGGCATCAATCAATTTCTGAAATCAGATGTGAGCGTTTCGACAAGGAAGCAACAGGCGGAAGATGCTAGTCATATGCGAAACTAGCACCGACATCTACGTAGATAAAAAAAAGGCACGGCTTTTTTTGAAGCGGTGTAAAGTATTTCCAAGCAGCGCAGTTAACATTACAGAATTCTTCCGCACAATACAAATTTAATCAGCTAAAACTGAGAAAACACTGAAGTTAACATACGTCACGATCTCTGGAAAGAAAAAGCAGTTCCATATATTTTAAAAATTTGAAAATAATAGCTGCTACTAATAGAAAGAAGAAACTCATGGCACCGAAATTACTTGTAACTGCCTTACGATATCCATCATATTAACACAAATTTAACTAGTTCAGGTACCACGAAAAGAACGTACAATTTTTACAAAGGCAATTGTAATGATATTTGCGCCATTAAAATGGCTCGGACAGAAATATCTCACAGTAACTGATTCAATATCAGCCACAAGCCTAAAAATTAAATGTTTCAGCTTAGAAGCGGCGTGCCTACGTTCTACACAAATTGTAACGCTTCTCTCTACACTCGTAACTATACGTGTAACATAAGATCGCAAAACGGTACTAAATGAATAGTCTGATTTTTTTTCAGTAAATCAATACACTCATAAACATAAGATCACGTCATTTAGACTTCACTGACGTCCTGTGAGTCTCTTTATAGATTTCATAATTTCACTGTCTTCAAAAGCCTCCTGAGAGTTAGAAATAATTATTTTTCCTAAAATATAACCCCTGTAAAAAGCGATCAACCAGTAACAGATTCGCCACTGCTCAGGGATACAGGACTATTGTCTTATATGTCACGGGTTACGGAAGGGGGAAGAGGGGGGCCAGTTGCCTGAAAGAATCAGCTTCGTATGTCGAACGCACAACACACAACAGACATCGAAAGGGCGACCCTGCGCAAGTGCGTATCGGCCTTCTATGACCTAGTAAAAGGAACAGGAAAATTTCACAATAGTTTCAATATAAGAAATTAGTTCTGTTTAGACAATATATGAACTAAAGATACAGAAAAAAACAGTTGCTACATAGTGCAACAAAAAAATTTTACCTGTTAAAACCAGTATTCACAGTCACTCATCACTGCGATACGAGCCTCTAAGCGTCATGGCGTACAATAAAATCCGCTTTCAAAGTGTGTGACAAATGGCACCCTAGACAGCTGAAATTCAGTTCTATTGGCTACTGGACAGAATCCAAACGGCGCTGCTAATCCATTCAGTGTACTGTTTTTCAACGGCGCCATGTAAGGGATGAAGTACTACAGGGCATACACATTGTTGCTGATCACACATACTTGCTCCAAACGAACACTAGCATTCAAATCGTAAAAAAGAAAAAAAAGTGACGATATGTGCAATGAGTGTCCGTATGTAATGTAGCATGTCCCAGGAAGAAAGGTCAAAATTTAAGGATATGACGGGAACAAGTAAAACGGTCTAGTAAGCGTCGGCTATAAAAATGCGTACCTTACGAACTACGAGCACTACCTTGCCTTCGATACTGTGGAACTTATACAGCAAGCTCCTTGTTTTTCAAATTTTGAGAGGTGGTAGTATAGGCTAGAAAAAAAGTCCAGTAAACATGGGCTCTAAAATGCATACCTTAAGATGTATGAACACTGTCCAGTAGAAGATAAATATTAACTATTCCTCCTGAGACACCCTGCATATCTACGAGGAAAGTAGGACATTCTCTGCAGCATGCATCTCCAATACGGTTCCGCAACAAATGAAAATGGTAAATGACAAGGCGTCTATTTTCTAGCCCACACTGACGAAGTATTTTTCGGCAAACTCTGGTTCACTACGGCAATACCACGGCTCCACTGAAATGTGATTGCTGTTACTGAAACTATCTAAAATGAATTAATGATATATTGTTCTTCCAATGAGGCCTCCAACCATTCTTATTTGGACTATCTTGCTATTGCCAATCATTCCGAGCGCATGGTAGGGTGATTTTTATAACATGGCCATAACCTTCCCCCCTTACTGGCCGCTGTTGGAAATTTCAAACTAACGTCTTTTACAGTCACAAAACCATTAATTTGATGTTTAGTCCGTATAAAACACACACCAAAAACAGTTTTGCATCACCTCGGTTCCGTGAGTTCCGGAACCTGTAAAGAAAATTGGAACAGAGAGCAACATAAACATCATTTCCATCCTTTTTATTGCTCATGAAAACCACACATTACATGTTGTACCGCCATACAGCTAGACATTCAGAGATGGTGGTCCAGATTGTTGTACACACCGGTACCTCTAATACCCAGTAGCACATCCTCTTGCATTGATGCATGCCTCTATTCGGCGTGGCACACTATCCACAAGTTCATCAAGGTACTGTTGGTCCAAACTGTCCCACATCTCAACTGCGATTCAGCCTAGATCCCTCAGAGTGGGTGGTGGGTCACATTGTCCATAAACAGCCCTTTTCAATCTACCCCAGGCATGTTCGGGGGCATGTTCGATAGGGTTCATGTCTGGAGAACATGCTGGCCACTCTAGTCGAGCGATGTCTTTATCCTGAAGGAAGTCATTCACAAGATCTGCACGATGGGAGCGCGAATTATCATCCATGAAGGGGAATGCGTCGCCAATATGGTTGCACTATCGGTCGGAGGATGGCATTCACGTATCGTACAGCCGTTACAGCGCCTTCCATGACCACCAGCGGCGTACATCGGCCCCATATAAAGCGCCAGCCGGAGTGGCCGAGCCGTTCTAGGCACTACAGTCCGGAACCGCGCGACCACTACGGTCGCAGGTTCAAATCCTGCCGCGGGCATGGATGTGTGTGATGTCCTTAGGTTAGTTAGGTTTAAGTAGATCTAAGTTCTAGGGGACTGATGACCTTAGAAGTTAAGTCCCATAGTGCTCAGAGCCATTTGGAGCCCCACATAATGCCACCCAAATCATCAGGGAACCTCTAGCTTGGTGCACTCGCTGCACAGTGTGTCTAAGACGTTCAACCTGGCCGGGTTGGCTCCAAACACGTCTGCGACGATTGTCTGGTTGAAGGCATAAGCGACACTCATCGGTGAAGAGAACGTGACGCCAATCCTGAGCGGGTCACTCGGGATGTTGTTGGGCCCATCTGTACCGTTCTGCATGGGGTCGTGGTTGCAAAGATGGACATACTTACGGACGTCGGGAGTGAGTTTGCGCATCATGTAGCATATTGCACACAGTTTGTGTCGTCACACCAAGTCCTGTGGCTGCACAGAAAGCATCATTCAAAATGGTGACGTTGCTGTCAGAGCGGTATACCTCTTTCCTAGTGGAATGACTGGAACTGATCGGCTGTCGGACCTCCTCCGTCTAATAGGCGCTGCTCAGGCATGCTTATTTACATCTTTGGGCGGGTTTAGTGACATCTCTGAACAGTCAAAGGGACTGTGTCTGTGATACAATATCCACAGTCAACGTGTATCTTCAGGAGTTCTGGGAACCGGGATGATGCAGAACTTTTTTTGATGTGTGTATTACTCGGTAGTTGACGTCTGTCACTTGCGGCTACGCTGTTGCCACATCTGCTGCCGGCTAACGCTCGATTATAGGCAACATACAGACACGGCGGTCACTTCGCAAAAGCTGTTAATGTGTAACGCAGGGCAGCTTTGGAAGCGGCCGCTGCGAGGTATGATGGAAATGGGAGCTGGTCTGTCGACAGCTGATTTTAACTGACCAACGACTGAAATGCTGCAGGTGACGGGTTTTGTAGCCCTAAATATAAACTCTTGTCCTAACCTAACCACTACGTCGTTATGTGCAATGTATACGAGAAAAGGGCGATCGACAACCTGCGGCACTAAAATCACGATCGCTTTGTTCACAGCATTTAATGCTCACCTCTACGAACAAATTCAAGATAGAAAAATTTGATATGTTCGTTCGTATAGGCATCTTCCGCAGCAAAATATCAGTGTTAGCGGTAAAAGCAAACTGTAATTTGTCGTTGTCATCAGTCGCCTGAAGCTATCCTCTTACTGGCTATACCGGATGCCGCGTTACCAACCGATGAGCAGTCCTCGTTGGCACTTGGTTGCAGATAATAGGCGCACAAGCACATTCCAAACGAAATGAGAATTATATAAAGAAAAATATAAGCAAAGAGAAAAGTGAATACTATGATGAACATGACGCGGCAAAGTATTAGGAAACAACTACATTTGAACCAATTAAATGAAGAAAAATGATGAAGTGTTCTGACTGGATTTAGAAAAATAAAAAAAATTGCTGCATTTGACGTCATTCGAACCTCACACCTTCTACAAGTCAGGTTTCTACGCTTAACACTGCGCTGTGCCATTACACTTCAAAAGACTCTTGTATTTACGACTCTCATGTACCAGTGGTAACGACTGACAGCTTTTAAACATTCAGCTTCACACTATGTCGTGCGAAGCTTACCTAACGTGAGCCGATCTCTGCCACTATAATAACTGACGGTGAATCGCATCTTGTGCTGAAGGATATAGTAGTGTTTGGTTTGTGCTGTGTATAAAACGTGCGTATTTCGTTTGTGTGTGTGTGTGTGTGTGTGTGTGTGTGTGTGTGTGTGTGTGTACAACGGCGAACGGTTCGGGCGTGACGAGCGCTCTGATAGGAGTGAAGGAACAATTTAAAGGTCAAACGATAAATAGTGAGGCGTACTGAAAGTGGCGCGCAAGCTGGTTTGTGAGATATTTATTTCTAAAAGCTAACTACTACAAAAAAAATCAGAGAAGGGGGGACATAACATGTGGTTTCGCTGCAGCAACGTCAGAGAAGGATACCGGTTACAATGCATGAAGTGTCAGCTATCAAGTAATTTTAATCAGACTTTTGTGATGTGATAATATGTTACCGTTGCCCTGAGGGGTAACAGTATAATCAACATTCAGTGCAACATGTAGATTAGCAATTTGGTGTTAGAATACAATTCCCGGCACGTGCAGACAGAAACGAACTTTCGAGATGTACCTTTCTTTGTTGGTAATATTAGCAGTTCGTGGCAGTCAGCGCTGCACATAACACACTCACTAGTAACAAAGACTATCATGTGGGACGTTCATTGGTACGACGCTGGAGGTGACATTCACTTCTTTAACTTACACCAACTTTGCACTACTAGAGCTAATGTCATTTCTTGTTGACAGAAATGTAATGACGAGCACTTTGTAGCACCTCAATCTCCACGTACAAACGAGCAAGTGTACGGTGCCCATTCGAGATGAACTATGGGACAAACACTGAAACACCTATTTCGGTGCTCTCACGTAGCGTCCCCCCCCCCCCCCCCCCACCCCTACCCGAACCATGGAATTTGGGTGGTGAGTGGCTTGCATGTCTAAACATTACAGATAACCGCACTGTAGGTGCAACCACGACGGAGGTGTATCTGTGCAAAAGCAAGACAAAATATGTGGTTCCTGAAGTGGAGCAGCGGCCTTTTCAGTAGTTGCAGAGGAAAAAGTTTGGATGATTCACTGATATGACCTCGCAACGTAGCCAACATGACCTTGCTATGCTTGTACTGTGGATGGCTGAAAGCAAGGGGAAACTACTGCTGTTACTTCTTCCGCGGGAATGCGGCTCTACGGTAAGGTTAAATGATAATGGCGTCCTCTTGAGTAAATACTGTGGAGGTAAAATATTCCCCCATGCGACTCTCCGCTCCGGTCCTACCCTCCCCCACCGTTCTGGGGCAGTTGTGTGACTTAAAAATTGCAGGAAATTCGAAACAATGGCGGGAAATTTTAAAAAAAATGGCTTCCTATTGACAGTGGCATCACTTTGACAATTGTGACTTAAAAATGATGATCTATCACTTTTATTAGTAACTTATCTTACGGCTGTAATTTATGTTGTTGTGATCTTCAGTCCTGAGACTGGTTTGATGCAGCTCTCCATGCTACTCTATCCTGTGCAAGCTGCTTCATCTCCCAGTACCTACTGCAACCTACATCCTTCTGAATCTGCTTAGTGTATTCATCTCTTGGTCTCCCTCTACGATTTTTACCCTCCACGCTGCCCTCCAATACTAAATTTGTGATCCCTTGATGCCTCCGAACATGTCCTACCAACCGGTCCCTTCTTCTTGTCAAGTTGTGCCACAAGCTCCTCTTCTCCCCAATTCTATTCAGTACCTCCTCATTAGTTATGTGATCTACCCATCTAATCTTCAGCATTCTTCTGTAGCACCACATTTCGAAAGCTTCTATTCTCTTCTTGTCCAAACTATTTATCGTCCATGTTTCACTTCCATACATGGCTACGCTCCATACAAATACTTTCAGAAACGACTTCCTGACACTTAAATTTATACTCGATGTTAACAAATTTTTCTTCTTAAGAAACGCTTTCCTTGCCATTGCCAGTCTACCTTTTATATCCTCTCTATTTCGACCATCATCAGTTATTTTGCGCCCCAAATAACAAAACTCCTTTACTACTTTAAGTGTCTCGTCTCCTAATCTAATTCCCTCAGCATCACCCGACTTAAGTCGACTACATTACATTATCCTCGTTTTGCTTTTGTTGATGTTCATCTTATACCGTCCTTTAAAGACACTGTCCATTCCATTCAACTGCTCTTCCAAGTCCTTTGCTGTCTATGACAGAATTACAATGTCATCGGCGAACCTCAAAGTTTTTATTTCTTCTCCATGGATTTTAATACCTATTCCGAACTTTCCTTTTGTTTCTTTTATTGCTTCCTCAATATACAGATTGAATAGCATCGGGGATAGGCTACAACCCTGTCTCACTCCCTTCCCAACCACTGCTTCCCGTTCCTGTCCCTAGACTCTCATAACTGCCATCTGCTTTCTGTACAAATTGTAAATAGGCTTTCGCTCCCTGTATTTTACCCCTGCCACCTTCAGAATTTGAAAGAGAGTATTCCAATCAACATTGTCAAAAGCTTTCTCTAAGTCTACAAATGCTAAAAACGTAGGTTTGCCTTTCCTTAATCTATCTTCTAAGACAAGTCGTAGGGTCAGTATTGCCTCACGTGTTACAACATTTCTGCGGAATCCAAACTGATCTTCCCCGAGGTCGGCTTCTATCAGTTTTTCCATTCGTCTGTAAAGAATTCGCGTATTTGCAGCTGTGACTTATTAAACTGATAGTTCGGTAATTTTCACATCTGTCAACACCTGCTTTCTTTGGGATTGGAATTCTTATATTCTTCTTGAAGTCTGAGGGTATTTCGCCTGTCTCGTACATCTTGCTCACCAGATAGTAGAGTTTTGTCTGGGCTGGCTCTTCTAAGGCCAGCAGTATTCTAATGGAATGTTGTCTACTCCCGGGGCCTTGTTTCGATTTAGGTCTTTCAGTGCCCTGTCAAATTCTTCACGCAGTATCGCATCTCCCATTTCACCTTCATCTACATCCTCTTCCATTTCCATAATACTGTCTTCAAGTACATCGCCCTTGTATAGACCCTCTATATACTCATTCCTCCTTTCTGCTTTCCCTTCTTTGCTTAGAACTGGGTTTCCATCAACGCTCTTGATATTCATACAAGTGGCTCTCTTTTCTCCAAAGGTCTCTTTAATTTTCCTGTAGGCAGTATCTATCTTACCCCTAGTGAGATAAGCCTCTACATCCTCACATTTGTCCTCTAGCCATCCCTGCTTAACCAATTTGCACTTCCTGACGATCTCATTTTTGAGACGTTTGTATTCCTTTTTGCCTGCTTCATTTACTGCATTTTTATATTTTCTCCTTTCATCAATTAAATTCAATATTTCTTCTGTTACCCAAGGGTTTCTACTAGCCCTCGTAATTTATACATATCAAAATTATTAACTGCGAAATTATAATTATTTATTACCCTAAAGTAAGAGTTTTCCCCCATCACTGGTAAAAAAAAAATCCGATGCTCCCATGGTCTTACTAATCACCATATGGACTGTTACTTATGTTCTGTGTCTCATTCTTTCTGCACTCTTATACTACACACAAACGTTACAGTTTTGCCGATTTTCTCTCAGTACCCCAAAATACCCACTTTGTGAGATCATATATAAGAGACTTTAATTATTTTAAGAATTATCATGGTAAATTATTGAAACAAATTACACTGATATCCCACATTTAAACAAGCTGACAGCCTATGGTCTTTTGGGAATTAATACCTGACAACAATTGGGTGTACACAAACCTAAAGCTTAGATATGTTAAGAACAATGGCCTACACGCGGTGATGACACTATCAGCTCACCTAAGTGGAGTCTGAAATCACGACATTACTGCACACATGCAAATAATGGTGGGAATTGCGTACTTTTCTACAGTCAAGTCACACATGGCACGCCACATAGATATACATCACCACATTACACTTCTGTTGCCACTACCAACACCAGGATAGGGATCGAGCAGGTATGCACTTTATTTAAATCAAAGTAAAAAACAAAAATTCTTCCGTGACCTGCACTGCAAGTGCACACGATCTCTTCGAGTGAATTTGCTACACTCCTAGCTATGGGCATCTGCATAACCTATCTAATCAAAAGTACTCAGATACCTACAAGTGGCGATTATTTCAAGATCCATCTACTGATCGAATTGCATGCCGTATTTAAAAGGAAAATCATGAAAGGTAAGGTTTAGACATGCGCACGGGATTTGCAATGGATTTGAAGTGTTTTGCCTTGAGGTATTGCAGTGTAATATCTGATCACAATGCAACATTATCATATCAACACTGCTTAGAGTATCATTTCTACATACAAACACTAATCCATTGCACAATATTCATTTAAGGCAGAACAAACCACTAAAATCAGTACCAAACACCCTCAGCCATGTTCAGCAATCTATGGTATATACAGTTTGTAAAGCGTGTAAGTGCAGATATTAGTACTGGCGATTGAGGACGGTGTACTAAACAACATTACACCAGTATTGGTATCATTTGCAGACTAATCATTACAGATATCACAAGCTGAATGTTTTTTGGGTTGGTTAGTACCGTGAAGTGCATCTGGCAAAAGCGTGCCATTAATGCTTATTTTATCCCAGGCAGTATGTCAGGTGTTGAAGTGTGGACTCATGGATGCAAAACGATTAGTCTATATCGATATGCATAGTACACTTAGTGGTGCAGCTATGACCATGCTGAGAGCATCAGGTCATAAAGTTCGTAACGTGTTTGTGAGAAGACTGTTCGATGCAGCGAAAAAACTACCCAAAATACCGATGTGTCCACATACAAATATCTGCATTTATATCTGTTGCAACCTGTAGGAGGGTCGAAAAGTGGATTTACTACTGCAAGGTCTGCATTGCTTAACAATATTATACATCATTTCTTAACAACGTTACACACAGACCAGTACGATATGTACAGATTTTGTGTGTTGTTCATTTCACCCACTTAGTATCTGAGAGTGTAAATCAGTGATATTGGATATAGGGTAGGGGAGCATGTATCTCTTCCATTTGCTGCACTAACCTGGAAGCCTTTTCTGTATATAAAGATTTATCCCACTTCATTTTTTCCAGGTGCTATTCGAGAGTGGGGTGACTTTGATATCAGATTTTGGCAAGTGTTTCGTATATCTTCTCCTAAATGCATGCTCACTTCTGGGTATTTTTTCCTGTTTACTGTTGTCCTTGACAGTCGACTCCATCAGAGATTTTAACCACCATGATGTTATCACAAAACGGCTCTGTAGTCTATGCTAGCAATATCAGTAAGGAGTGTGTGTGTCCAGGTTCTCCAGTAAAAACCACAAACCAAAGCATTCGTCAGTTGGTCTCGTCTTCTTCCCTAATAGCTGAGGTATGTTAAGCATATTAGAAGAAGCCACATCGACACTATCTGCTACCACAGAACGCTGATCAGCTGCAGCTATCGAGCCCTCTCATATATTCTGAGGAGACATAACAGTGGCACTTCCAGTCACGTGATCATGTCCCCACTTGTGGTCATGCCTTCCAAATTTGATTTTCGTTGCAATCCGTTCATAAATTCTTATCCAGGTTCGCTATTTTTTCACACTTACAGGTAGTGGGAGATAATGGTGTACTATTCCCATAGCCACTGTTACCAGATGGCACTGAACTTCAGTCCCATGAAGCTTTTCTCCAACAACGCTAACGTGGGTTGTGCTGGAAACTTGAAGCCGCCATATGATATGTGGTAGAGAGTACTTCTATCATTTACCGCCATCATAATTGTCTATTAAGATACGCAACGCACCACCACTCTCATGTGGGTAGTAAAACTTTTGCAACATCCATTGAGAGTGATAACCAATGCAGGCTGCGAGCGAACAGAGGAAGTTGCTACTTCTGCACCGCATCACCGCATACCAGGCGAAACACGCGCCGTACCCACACTGCAGTACAGTGACTATCATTCCACAGAAGCTGCAGAACAGGCTACATTAATTCTGTGATGTTAGCATACAAATCACAGTGACACGTGGTTATTAATAGTTCCCAGCAACAATCACAAAGTCTACTGTGCTAGACTGAATCAGAAGGTACTGGCTTTTGAACCTACTTCATTCAGTTGCACAATTCGTATTTGTCACTTTCTTCAACTTTATCAATGTTGCTTGTGTTGAGTCAAACACTGTAGCTGTAAGATGAAAATCAATACTTTTTTTTTCTTTAGTCAGGACACTTCATCAAATTGCTTCCCAGTTTCTAGAGGCATATTACGGTGTTCTGTGCACATTACACAATGCAGCTCAAAATAATGCTTCTTAGTATGAAAAACACACACACAGCAGCAGCACACCACCACCACCACCACTAAATTTTAAATCACAGCTTAATCCATGCTGTTTGTCAGGAAGACATGTCTCAAAGTATTGTAGAAGATTGTTACTTAAGATTAACTCTTCATGGACGCCTCTCATACCTGAAGTATCACGTAAACAAATGCACATTGCTATAGAACTCTTAGAAGATGTTGCAAACCTACTAGAGAGAGACTGTATATACTATGCTTACCTCTGCTGTCCCCTGTCGCACTAGTAGCAATATGCGAACCATGTGTATATATCTACTGCTACAGAACAATTAAGTTACAACAGTAGTACATATGTGCTTTTTACCTGAATTTGTTTAGGAGGAACTGGTGCAAGTCTGTTCGACATAATTCTTTTTTCTGAAGACATGTGGAACAACAAAGAACCAATCCCAATTCTGTAATATCTCTATATTTGACAGTA
Organism: Schistocerca gregaria; assembly: GCF_023897955.1. Taxonomy (NCBI): domain Eukaryota; kingdom Metazoa; phylum Arthropoda; class Insecta; order Orthoptera; family Acrididae; genus Schistocerca; species Schistocerca gregaria. The sequence goes on from NC_064931.1 coordinate 803,570,014, forward strand.
TTGTGTCAAACAGTATTCTGGATTAAGAAAAAAAAAGTGTTTCTCTTGCTTTAATATATAACTTCTGTATCACTAGCATCTAATACATTTACACAGTACTCCAAAAGATCAAAATTGAAAACTCCATTCCATAGTTACAAACTGTGCCTTAAAACCATACTCTTTACCTAAGAAAGATGTACAACTTTCTACTAGCTGCGTATCAGGGCGCATTACGAAGTCGATAAGTTAGTTCAAATGGCTCTGAGCACTATGGGACTTAACTTCTGAGGTCATCAGTGCCCTAGAACTTAGAACTACTTAAACCTAACTAACCTAAAGACACCACACACACCCATGCCCGAAGCAGGATTCGAACCTGCGAACGTAGCGGTCTCGCGGTTCCAGACTGTAGCGCCTAGAACCGCTCGGCCACTCCGGCCGGCGATAAGTTAGTTAGCGATAACTTTGTTCACTCCTGGTCTTGTAATATGACATATAAAATTTGTTATACCTCTTTATTCTACAACTGGAGCTCATGCACAATAAACTGCCTTAACCTTGTTTACACTAACATTACCTACAAACAGTTTGGTTATGAACTTCACACAATGTTCTTACTATACGTTTCTGTAGAATAAATCTTTTTCCCCTTGCTTCAAATGATTATGCCGTACGACAGTGCTGAGTGAAATTATGTTAGAAATCCTTTCTAGAGGTCTAACAAATAAGACATTTTTTGACAGTGTGAAGCAGGCCAGTACCTAACAGCAAACTAGTGGACGACCAAAACAATTTTGCTTTTAAAGATTAGCAATTTCCCGATAGCAACTACTGTAAGGAAGACAAACTACCAATAACGACCACCTGTAACAAGTAAAACTGTGCTGTTGTTTAAAAAAAAAAGTATGAGGCGCCAATGCTTAGCTGACCAATACACCTGTGATATATCAAGATATCTGCACAACTGGCTCATCTGTCCTTGACAGAAAGGATTATTCAAAAATATACGTAGATCAAAATACTGGGTTTCAATTTCCGAGGCACAATATTCAGTGGGTATACTCAAAGGCATACAACGCGTTCTCAGGTATCTGTCAACTACAGAATGCCACGTTGTCTATATCATGCTTTTCTAATCTACCTCTATAATCTGTAACACCGCCATACGTTAAAATGTTCCTTGAATGTCTTTTTACAAATTCATTATTTTGCCCTCTTGTTCCCACAGAACTGCTACAAAGAAGACTAAAGTATATGAGTAGATTCCACATGAAAAAGGGATTTTCAGGTTTTTATTAAGAGGCTTTTTCGAGACAGCCGACTTCCATGTTCTAGTGACCCATATTACAGGAATGAACTCAAGAGAATGATATGTGCCTATAACCGTGTATGCTATATTCGATGTCACTCTCAGAGATCAACCTATATCGATTTCTCTATCACTTGAAACACAAGCCTCAAATAAGCAACCTCTTTTGTTCACAGGCAATTCCTACCAATGAGACGAACCCTGACACTTGTTAAACAACTCCATTCTATGTGACTGTTTCAATTGATTTCGGCAGGCATTGTTACTCCAGGTATTTGTATGACACGAATGATTCCAAGTGTGAATCATTCATCGTGTAGTCGTTCACTCCTACATTTTTACATTTCGTGAACTACCTAACTTCAGTGTTTGTCAGCAGCTGAAAAGTTTGCACTTGATTTATGTCAATAATGACCTGACTCGTGGCTGTCGAGGTTATTCGAGACCAAGCAGAAGATCGTCCGGGAAAGGATGGCGGAGGAAATAGTTCGGAGTCTTTACGAAGGAACAACAACGAAATTAATCTGAAGTGATCTGGTAAGTACAGGAGGGAACGTATCTCGCAGTCACTATGTCATAATGTTCGGTGTTGTCCATTCTGTTTGCTACCCATAAGGCCGCTTTGTTAAAGGTACATTTACGAAACAGATGGAGAGGCTGGAGTGAGGGATCACACAGCGTGAATTTATTAAAGGGTGTGCATCTTCTGGGACATAGGCAGCCTCTCTCAGGCAATTTCCCAAATGAAACAAGAGTATCAATTACGAAGACTTAAGTCATGGTGTGAGCACCTACCCCTGTATACACTATATGATCAAAAGTATCAAGACACCTCCAAAAACATACGTTTTTCATATTAAGTTCATTGTGCTGCCACCTACTGCCAGATACACCATATCAGCGACCTCAGTAGTCATTAGACATTGTGAGAGAGCAGAATGGGGCTCTCCACGGAACTCAAGGACTTCGAACGTGGTCAGGTGATTGTCACTTGTGTCATATGTCTGTACGCGACATTTCCACACTCCTAAACATCCCTAGGTCCACTGTTTCCGATGAGATAGTGAAGTGGAAACGTGAAGGGCCACGTACAGCACAAAAGCGTACAGGCCGACCTAATCTGTTGACCGACATAGACCGCCGACAATTGAAGAGAGTCGTAATGTGTAATAGGCAGGTAGTGTAATAGGCGGTGGTGTTATGGTGTGGTCGCGTTTTTCATGGAAGGGGCTAGCATCGCTTGTTGTTTTGCGTGGCACTATCACATAACAGGCCTACATTGATGTTTTAAGCACCTTCTTGCTTCCCACAGCTAAAAAGCAATTCGGAGATGGTGATTGCATCTTTCAACACGATCGAGCACCTGTTCATAATGCACGGCCTGTGGCAGAGTGGTTACACGACAATAACATCCCTGTAACTGACTGGCCTAACAGAGTCCTTACCTGAATCCTACAGAAGACCTCTAGGATGTTTTGGAACGCCGACTTCGTGCCAGGCCTCACAGACCGCCATCGATACCTCTCCTCAGGGCAGCACTCCGTGAAGAACGGGCTGCCATTCCCCAAGAAACCTTCCAGTATATGATGAACGTATGCCTGTGACAGTGGAAGCTGTCATCAAGGCTAGTGGTGGGCAACACCATATTGAACTCCAGCATTACCGATGGAGGGCGCCAAGAAAAAATGGTTCAAATGGCTCTGAGCATTATTGGACTTAACATCTATGGTTATCAGTCCTCTAGAACTTGGAACTACTTAAACCTAACTAACGTAAGGACATCACACAACACCCAGTCATCACGAGGCAGAGAAAATCCCTGACCCCGCCGGGAATCGAACCCAGGCGTGGGAAGCGAGAATGCTACCGCACGACCACGAGCTGCGTTCGCCAAGAACAGGTGTCCTGATACTTTCGATCACATGGTGTATATACACGGCCTGTCAAAGTGTGTGACACGAGAAACTCTACTGTACCGTCTATTACGGTTTCTTCTTGTTACATTTTCCGATGTTGCAAGCGAAGAATAACTGCTTGTACGTCTATGTGAAAGCTTCCCCTCCCCCCTTCTTAATCCTATCTGCGCGATCTCTACGGAATCGATACCCCCGAGGCGGCTGAAGAATGTTAGTAGTTTCTGCCCTGAAGTTTGTAAGTTATCGCGCGAATTACTAGGGGGTCTCTCTCTCTCTCTCTCTCTCTCTCTCTCTCTCTCTCTCTCTCTCTCTCTCTCTCTCTCTCCGCCCCTTTTTTGTCCTTGCTAGTTACGGTTTCAATAACACACCTTCTTCGTACACGGACCGTGTTTTCAGTTAGTTCGACCCGATATGAATCCAGCACAACTGAGCGGTATTCATTTATGGGCCATACAAATGTTTCTAATGCAATCTCTTTTGTAGACAGCTGCAATTTCCCAGTACCATACCAGTGAATCGTAGTTTGCGACCTGCTTTACCTACAACTGAGCCTAGGTGGCCATATCCCCACATACTGTTAATTCCAGATTTTTGCTATCATATGACTGACTAGTTGTGACTCATTAATCCTGTAGGCAAAGGACGCAAATGTTTTACGTTTCGTGAAGTGTACAATCTTCTGAGTTTAATATTTTGTCGGCATGTAACTCGATATTACTGAAATTTTAGTGAATAAAGTTTCCTTACAAATAACTGTATCATATGCAAAAAGCTTGCCATTGCAACTAATACTAACCGCAAAGTCGTTATCGTGTAACACGTGTAAAACCAGCTCTGTTGCACCTTCCTGACCCCAACAACAGTGTGGAACTCAAGTATAAAACTGCACTAGCCTTACACAGAAGCGTCGAACATAAAAAAGCCCTCGCTAATAAGAGCCAGTAAAATTTTTCTCTACAGCTGAAGGGTAGCCTTTCACTAAACATGTACCAAAGAAGTAACCTACATTACTCCAACGAGCATGTGCAATTCGCGGTTTTGTCTATTTTTCAGAGCATGGACAATATTGTTCACGTTAAAATAATATTTGAAAAGACTATTAATAAGATTGCTACCATATCTACTGCAAAATATGAACTTCCTCCTGGCCTTTTATTTCGGAATTGCTGAACATTTCTAAATGCCTTAGCCTCGTTTCGAGCCTCTAAAGGCCCGACTGGCAGAAACAGGTAAGAGCCTCACGAGGGTTGTAGCGGAAAAGCTCTCTGCACTCACTAGAGATTAAGGGACCAACTCGGTGGAAGCACTTACGGGATTCCTTGCAATCTGTTCTCTTGACAAGCAAAACAGAGCTCATAATACTGGTTACGCAGTGCAAACACACAAGTGAAGATGATGTGGAAGCATTCGCTTGCGAACGAGAAGTTGGGTATGTGGATCGACAGTTAACGGCGAGGATACGGACCAAACACACACTATTGGCGTCGGGAAAAGTTACTGTAAACGTCTTGAGTATGAAAGATACTATACCTACGTAAAAGTTAATTTGTATTTTTCGTGAAAAGTCGCATGTTGCAGAGTTCGGGAAACATGAGTATATAATTTTTCAGTTTTACCAACATACTTTCCAACGCAGAAGAGAATTTACATCAACGTCGGGTGTACATGATGTGAGTAGCGATCGAAAATAGCAGCCACTTTTAAGTATTTATGCAGACCCACCGAATACAACGAGATCATGTGCAAGACAAAGACAAAGTAACAGTTACTGAGGAACTCAGTTTGCACCACGATACCACCGCTGTACATATACACACACTTGCGAACATGGCAATGCTTCACAACTGCTAAATATGTATGGAAACTGGATGTACGTCCTAATCTGCAATATCTCTGGGATCTATCAGGGCGCAAATTTCTGTTCCTCGTTGCGACTTCGCCCACTTTGAAGGTATGGAATGCGAAATTATAATAAATCATCTGCAATATGAACTGTTTTAGCCTGTGTTGTTTTTAAGGTTCTTAATTTTTTGTACACAATTACAAAGCTTCACAAGACAAAACATTTTCGATATTTGAATACGGTGGTGGTAAGAAGGGTAATCTGGTTTTCTGAATTCCCAGTTCGTGGCAAGGGAAGATAGAACTGACCACGCGAAAAAGTTGTCTAATTGTTTAAATGTCCTGCTGTCGTAGACAAAACCGAATGCGAAGATGAAAGCAAAACAGCATATTTTCACACCACATCTATACACGCGTACACAAGGTACAAAAGGGCAGTGCACGGGTGAAGCTGTCATTTGTACTCAGGTGATTCAAATGAAAACGTTGCAGATGTGATTGTGGCCGCACGACGGGAATTAACAAATTTGAACGCGGAATGGTAGATGGAGCTAGACGCATGGTACATTCCATTTCGGAAATCACTGGAGAATTCAATATTCCGAGATCCACAGTGTCAAAGAGTTTTCCGAGAACACCAAATTTCAAGCATTACCTCCCACCACGGACAACGCAGTGGCCGACGGCCTTCACTTGACGACTGAGAGTAGCGAAGTTAGCGCAGCTAACAGATAAGCAACACTGTATGAAATAACCACAGAAATCAATGTGGCAAGTACTACGAACGTATCCGTAAAGGAAGTGCGTCGAAATTTGGCGATAATGAGCTATGGCAGCAGACGACCGACGTGAGTGCCTTTGCTACACAGCACATGACCTGCAGCACCTCTCCTGGACTCTTGGCAATATCGGTTGGACCCTAGACCACTGGAGAACCATGGTCTTGTCAGATGAGTTCCGATTTCGGTCGGCAAGAGCTAACGGTAAGGTTCGAGTGAGGCATAGAGCCAACGAACCCATGGACCCAAGCTGTCAATAAAGCACTGTGCAAGCTGATAGTGGCTCGATAATAGTGTGGGCTGCATTTACATAGAATGGACTTGGTCCTCTGGTCCAACTGAACCTATCGTGGACTAGAAATGGTTGTATTCGGCTACTTGGAGACAATTTGCAGCAATTCGTGGATTTCTTGTTCCCAAACATCGATGTAATTTTTACAATGCGCCAAGTCCCTGGGCCACAACTGTTCGTAGTTGGTTTAAAGAACATTTTGGACAATTCGAGCGAATGATTTGGCCACCCAAATCGCCCACCACGAACCCCATCGAAAATTTATGGGACATAATAAAGAGGTCAGTTCGTAAACAAAATCCTGCAGCGGCAATACTTTCGCAATTATGGATGGGTATATAGAGGCAACATGGCTCAATATTTTTCTAGGGGCTTCCAACTACTTGTTGAGCCCATGCCACATTGAGTTGCTGCACTACGTCCGGCGAAAAAAGGTCCGACACGATATTAGGAAGTATCCCATGACTTTTGTCACCTCTGTGTAATATTATACATGTGTCGCTGTGTATCCAATTACTGCGTAAGAATATAAAGTCTACTTTCTACCAGTAATGAGAATAGTTTTAGTTTTCTAGATACTATCTGGTAAGTGTTGCTGAAAGGAAGCACAGAACTGACCACGATAAAAACACTCTGATTGTAAAGCATTTCCAACTTATCTGAATGCCCGACCTTGAGCCATCTTTACTGTTACTTCAAAAGAAAGCTCGGGGTGAGTAAAACGGTCGGGGAAAATGGAGTTCGGCGTATAAGGGAGACTTTTCCAGCTGCTGGACATGTGAGGATACTGGGATCAATGACATTATTTCGCATAGTTTCAATCTGTGGAAGGGTAGCATTACAAAGTTTCGGACAATTCAGATCGTGTAATAGTATTCTAAAAGCCGATACGTTATAAATACAATTCTTCTAATACACCAAGTTTCTATTGAAACCGACTACGAGAAAGAAAATGAAAACCCACAAGTGCACAGCACAGCAGAACGTTTTCTTTCCTGTTTTGTGTGTTAAAATAAATAAATAAATAAATAAATCTATGTCCGTTCGCAAGTTTATCAGAGTATAGTATCTGAAGTAAATCGATTACAAACTATTCGAATTTTTGGAAACAACGTTTCCCCTTTGTATACTAGTATAGATTAGCAAACTGAACTATAGATACCTGTCGCCATGGGCAATATAATAATCCTGTGTGTCGCGTTCCTGATCACGGCCAGATCGATCTGGGCACCCACATCAATGTGACCGTGTGAGATATATATATATCTATGAAATGTTACGAAAAGAGAAGAGAGAGTAGGTGCAGACGACACGGGAGACATGAATAGATGACATACCTTCAGAATTAATTGAGATCCTTGGAAGAGCCAGCCAAGACCAAATCATTACACCTGTTGTGCAAGATATATGAGACGTATGAAATACCCTCAGACTCCACGAAAGTTGTAATAATACCAATTCGACAGAAGGCAGGTGCCGAAAGATGTAAATATGAGGTAACCATAACTTTAGCAAGCCATGGTTGCAACATATTGACACGAATTATTTACAGACGATTGGAAAAACTGGTAGAAGTGGAGTTTGTGTTCCAAAGAAATGTAACAATACCAGAGACAACACTGACCCTACGATTTATCCTGGTAGAAATTTTGAGGAAAGGCAAACCTATGTTTATGGCATTTGTAGATTTATAGAAAGCTTTTGACAGCGTCATTCAATCCGTACGTTGATCAAGGAGTAAAGGAAACCAAGGAAAATGTAGAAAAGAAACTGAAGTTCAGGAAGAAGAAATAAAGCATTTAAGATCTGCCGAAGACACTGTAATTCTGTCTAAGACGGCACAGGACTTGGGAGAGCGGTTGAAAGGATTGGACCGAGTCCTGACAGGAGGATATACGATGATCATCAATAAAAGCAAAACAGGGGTATTGGTATGTAGTGGAATTAAATCAGGCGACGCTTAGGGAATCAGATTTGAAAAAGGGAAACTAAAAGTAAATTTGGATAGTAAAATAGCGCATGAGAGCCTAGGTAGAGAGAATATAAAATTTGACTGGCAATGATAAGAAAAGCGATTCTGAAGAAAAATTTGTTAATATCGAATATAAATTTTAAGTGTTAACTTGTACGGTGGTGAAACGTGTAATATAGGTAGTTAAGACAAGACCACAAGAGAAGCTTCTGAAGTATGATTACGTAGAATAATTCTGAAGATTAGATGGATAGACAGAATAACAAAAGAAGCGATTCTGAATCGAATTCGTGAAAGAAGTAGTTTATGGCACAACTTGACAAAGGAGAGATCAGCTGACAGGGCACACCCTAAGGCGTCGAGGAATTGTCAGTTTGGTAATGGAAGGAAGTGGGGGGCGGGTGGGGTTAAAATTGTAGAGTGACAACAGAGCTTGAGTGCAGTAGGCAGGTTCAAATGTATGTAGAATGTGGTAGTTACGCAGAGATGAAGAGGCATGCACGGGATAGGCTAACACGGAGAGCTGATGTGTTCTTTGTATATAGACTGAAGAGGCGGATGAAAATTTGCACTAAGGCTGGGATCGAACAAGGGTCTCCTATTTACTAGGCAGGTATGACACCAGTGAAGTCTCCGAGACTGCATCATTTCATTTGCATAGAGAGCTGAATCAAACCAGGCACCTATGATATGGCAATCGATACTACGCACCCAGCTATTTCATAACATCGTGTGATGCGTATCGGATGACGCGTGGGAAATCAATCTTTCAGTACTTATTTAGTTAGAACATATATGCAGTATCTATGCAGTGCAGCAGTAAAAACTACACAACATGAGCGGTCTGTAATGAAGATGCCAGATTTCAGCAACATCTATTAGTAACTGAAGTATATACCTGCCACTTTGGGAAAGTGATACTGGTACTCAAATGCATGTGAACTACACGGACGTAAAGGAAGGCGTTAATAATTTAGAAGAAGTGTAATCTCCCAAATTTTCTCTTTTTTTCTCTGAGTTACTTAAGAACAAGATTTATGGTAACCCTTTTCAATGGGCAGCAGATGTGGAATCCCTTCTTCACTAGGGGTATCATGGCAGCTCAGCTCGATGGGAGTCAGAATTTGAGGTTGACGACACACAACACAGAATGGATTGAGCATATGTAAACTCCTTTTTGTTCGGCCACCTCAGTGAGTCTGAACGAGGTATTGTAATAGGACTAAGAGAAGCTGGATGTTCCTATTGCGATATTGCAGAAAGACCTGGCGGGAATGTAATCTATGTAAATGATTGCTGGCAGCGATGTTCACGGGAATGTACGGTCGCAAGAAGACAGGGCTCCCGACGGCCACGTGGCACTACCGAAAGCGAAGACCATCGTGTTCGGCGTAGGACTCTGGCACGTCGTACTGCATCTGCAATAGCAAGTTGACCAGCAACTGGCACCATAGCGACGCGACTAACTGTTACAAATCTGCCACTTCCAGGATAGCTCCGACCCAGACCAACACCGACTCAAAGGAAGGCCTCGGCGAACGCCAGGTCTGCCTCAGGCATACTCATAATGGTGGTGTCTCCCTCTCTGACACAGGAAAATGTGAAACTATTGGCGGTAGTTGACCAACACACATTGTTCTGAGAGATTTCTGCAATCAATTAATTGTGCAATCCATTACACTTCTTAACAAATAGTGTACTCCTGAACTTAAATTTCCACCTGCTTTAAGGATTTACATAAAAAAACAACTTCATGGTCCAGCAGCAACAGAATTCGCGCTTCTTTACCTTATTTGTAAATCTGAGGAAGTTACTTTTGTACGGGGTTGCTTTTACAAGAAACTGTGCACACACTGGTGCTCTTCTTTAGGTATGGACAGAAGAAGAGGCAAAATTTTGTCTTATAAAGTTTCTCCTTTCAGTTGCAAGAGGGTAATATTTATCTTTTCCAATGTGCATGTTTAAAAAAGTTTAAGCTCAGCAATATTTTCGATGTATGAAGCTATTTTGTTTCCTGTTTAGAATTCCTTTTGTTGAAAAGGACTGTAATCTAATGACTGGTAACAGTTGGACTTTTACGCATGTAAATTAGTTCACATTTCCAGTGACGATGTCAAACGAAAATAAATAAATAAATAAAAGAAACGAGTTAATTGTAAGGGGGTTGGGGTAAGTTTCGATAACAAAATGGATCAAGTAAATATAGTTACTTGAATGTAAAATTTCCGAAGCTTGCAATGGGGCAAAGCATCTTCTCATATTGATCTACGTTTGTTTCGACAGGATTCAGTAATACAGATCTATGAACTTCATATGTAGTTTTACGATAGTAAGAAGATCTTTCATCTAAATAAAACTGCATAATCCAAAACAACACCAAACATTATGTCCAAAAATAAGAGATTTATAGTGATAAGCACGCCCAGGCGTTTCTGCCTGCCACAGACCTGGCGTTCGCCGTGCCTCGCTGACGTGACGTACCAACAAGCGCCGGGGCCTTCCTTTGAGCCGGTGCTGCCCAGACTCCCTGTAGCGTGCATTCCACTGACCCCAAACCACCGTCAATTGCGACTTCAGTGGTGTCAAACGACAGCTCACTGGATGGAAATTTGTTGTGTTTTCTGATGAAAGCTGGTTCTGCATCAGTGCTGAGGAGGATGCCAGTTAAGGGCCTGCAACCAGCCAGTCGGCGTGCTATACACACTGGACCAACAACTGGAGTTATTATCTGGGATGCGATTTCGTATGACAGCAGGAGCACTCTCGTTGCTATCTCACGTGCCATGACTACAAATCTGTACGTCGTTCTGGTGATTTAACCTGTTGTGCTGACATTCATGAACAGCATTTCCAGGCGGTGTTTTCCCACAGAACACCGCTCACCTACATACAGCTCTTGTAACTCCACGTGCTCTACAGGGTGTCGACATGTTGCCTTGGCCTGCTCAGTCACGTGATCTGTCTCCAATCGAGCACATATGGAACATCATCGGACGACAACTCCAGCGTCATCCACAACCAGCATTAACAGTCCATGTATTGACCGATCAAGTGTAACAGGAATGGAAATCCATAGCAAAAACTGTCTCCGGCAGCTGCACAACACAATAAATGCACATTTGCATGCTTGCATTCAACATTCTGGCGGTTACACCGATTTCTAATGTACCAGCGCTTCACATTTGCAATGGCTTATCTTGCACTTACACTAACCTGCGATCTTGCAAATGCTGATCACTTAAATATGTTACCTAGACAAATGTAATCCCAAAATTTCATCACTCTACATTAATTATTTACTGGTGTTGCAAGTTTTTCGCCGGCCGCTGTGACCGAGCGGTTCTAGGCGCTTCAGTCTGGAACCGCGCGACCGCTACGGTCGCAGTTTCGAACCCTGCCTCGGGCATGGATGTGTATGATGTCCTTAGGTTAGATAGGTTTAAGTAGTTCTCTAAGTTCTAGGGGACTGATGACCTCAGATGTGAAGTCCCATAGTGCTCAAAGCCATTTTTGGAATTTTTTTCGTCAGTACATGTTCTTGAAATTGTGGTAGTTTACAAAAATTTTTAAATGTGATTTAGTTTGGAAGATTCTTAAGTTTTCTGGTAAATGATACACTTCTAAGTAGTTACCAGACTAACATACTATTTAGTGTTTATCATACATTTCCTCTTTTTTTTAAACAAAAAAACGAACATCTACACATTACCGAAAATCTCGCAGCTGTCAATCGATAGTGGAATCAGTTTCGGAAGAAGATAACAAAATTGAAACTGTTTAAACGACTTTACATACAGTGGCAATACTACAAATTTATTTGTACACTTCAAAAGAAATCAGACAGTGATTTAACTTTCAAGATGCAGGTAAATTCTTAAGCATCTACAGCTCCTCCTCCTGAACCACAACTACCGACGTCTAGTAGCTTCAACGACTGCTCGGTGTACGAAATGGACCGCAAACTATGTTAAATGTTCTGTCTGGAGTGCGTTAGACGAGTTTAAATCACCTACTAGCGACTCTATGTTGAAGACCTCTGCCTATTTGGAGGACTGCACACATGCAAACATCGAGAACAGCTTGTTTTATTCCATCTGTAAGGACACCTCTTTTGAAGTAATTTAAAAGCAAGGTTTCAAAAGTCTTAAGGAAATGGTACCTACTTTTGAATTCCTTCAGTTATGTTTCCTAGCAACAGCTCTCTCTAAAATATGAAGAGGTTTCAGACGAAATTAAAGAGAATACATGAAGCACTATCTTAATTTATTAATACATATTTAAAATTAAGTGATAGTAGGAATGACATTTTTGGACATCACGGGCTATTTTCTTGGAGATACTAATGCCCACTGACATAGCCACCAAACAGACGCCATCAGATTACACTGCAGGCTTATTGTGAAGAATACTGATGGGTGTTCTGAATTGCTGGCATACTGAAAAACAGAAAATCGTTTAATACCGTGAAGGCCAATACTGAGGACCCCATAGCCAATGAGCTCTGGGAAATTACTGTCGCAGCTGTAAAAAGATCACTTCAAAAAGGTCCCATAACTTGCTATCCCCAGACTATAAACTTGGTTTAACTGCTGCTGCGAGCCATGCTGCTGTTTCTGTAAGCACATCGTCGGTTAAAGAAATCATCAAGTACATAAAAAATAGTGTCCATATGTCAGACAAGTAGAGGAAAGTTCAAATGGACAATTGTAGATCAGAAGGGAACGTGAAGAAAGCAATTCTGGATGTAAAGGTGAAATTAAACCAATTGTATGATCGACAAGACTCAGAGACGCGGAAAATTTTAAGCCTGATTTTTCTAGATGATACTTTACGCCTTAAAATGCCATCTGCTGCTGAGATTGAAGAGTTTCGCCAACTTGCTGCATTACCTAAGCCGTATGAAACTTACTGCACAAATACTTTGCGAAAAGTATGCACCAGTGTTGAAAATCATGTCAATAATTACTGTTTGAATGTGCAACTGAACAATTTCAACTCAAACAGTGCCAACGTTTTAGTAATAAAGAACTCTTAGCCGAAATATCGAAGCGGCTTGGCTTTGTAAACGAAAATTACAATAAGTATAGTTCTTGGTCCACAGTTAAAGTACATTTACAGACACACGTGTTAAGTGTCAAAGCAATTAGGAACTTGAAAAACCTTTCGTTTCTCGTAAGCCCTTCCAGAAAATATGAGGAAGACGATGCTGTAAAGCTGCTGATCTTAGGAAGAAACACATAGAGGTTGCTTATGGTCAGAATTCTCAGGAATTAAGTGCTCCAGAAGTATGGCAGAACATGAAACCCATTCTCCTTATATCGAAACTTCTGTGCCATGTGAACGCCGTGTTCTCAGTAACTGGAGTAACTGTCGCACAGCAGAGAAATCAACATCTAAAATGGTAAATGGTTTTTGGGTGGCACTTTGGAAAATGAATGGTTCGAGTAGATAAGACTTTTCACTACGGAAATAGCTTTGCCTATAACAACAGCATTTATATTCAGCATAAATATTATGTTAAGGCCTTTGTATTTTGGAGTATTTGTCCTTTACTACTCAAGGTTGCATTTGTTTTTATACTCAGGTTAGTTTATGCGAACGTGGTATAATTTCCATATTTCGCCATGTCCTGAGTGTTTCAAAACGACTATCGCGGCTTTGTATCATTTGTTACATTCAACTTACACTTATAAATAATACAGTAAATGAAAGAGCAAATCAAATCGTTTTTCTTACGAGTGCTCCAAATGAGATCCTGCATCACAAGGCACACATTGAGTCCATATACGATTTCTTCCCAAACCTTGATCAGTACGTGTCGAGTAATTGTTGCAACAACGGCCTCAATCCTATTTCTTAAGTCGGGTAGATCAGCTGCTAGCGAAGGTACGAAAGTACGATCCTTTGTAAACCTCAACGGAAAAAATCGCAAGGTGTCAGATCGTGTGAACGTGGAGGCCATGCGAAGCAAGCTCCGTCATCTGGCCTCTTGTGGCCAATCCAGCGGTCGGGTACAACGTCGTTATCCAATCACCGAGTTACGCCTGTGAGGCGGCGCACCACCTTGCTGGCAAATAAAGTTCTACGCTTCGCCTTCTTCAAACTAAGGAAAGAGCCATAGTTCTAGCGGATCGAGATAAGAAATACCAGTTTCAGTTACTTCACCGAGAAGGAAAAGCACATGAACTTTACGCCGGGATGTGGAAAAAAAATAATTAAAAAAATCCACCACGTCTCGTTGCAAATGTGCCATATCGTGGGGATTTGCTGACACCCAAATGAGAGCATTGTGTGTGTTCACATTTCCACTACGGTGGAATGTCGATTCCATCACTGAAGACGAGAGGATAAAAAAAAAAAATCTTCATCGTCATGCAATAACAGTTCATTTGCAAAGTCGGCATAAACCGTAATCTATATGCTTTAGAGCTTGTAACGACTGCTGATGATAAGGGCATAGCTGTGAGCATCTCCTTTAAAGTCTCCACACAAGTCACGGGAATTGGTAATTCACGACTAGCCTTCCGAACTGATTTCTTGGTGCTAGGCGCTTAGGACTCTCACACTCGTTGAACATGTTTTTCGTTCACCCTCGGTCATCCAGCACTCTTCCCTTTGCAAAGACAGACGGTGTCTTCAAACTGATCACATCAGCTACGGGAGTTACCATCACTTGAAGGACTACAACACAACTTCATAAATACAGAACGCCTGTTGTACAGTAACAACAGATTTAGTCCTTGCAAACCGTAAAACACTGAAAGCTTTCTGCACACTAGTGCTTTTAACGGAAGGAACGGGAAACTGCATGCGCATATGTATACAAACAAAACTTTCAGTTGCTCTTTCATTTGATGTATTATTCATAATTTTAAGCTAAACGTAATAAAGCTACAAATCCTTAAAACCCCGATTTTCGTTTTAAAACCCCAGTATTGTAAATTAATTTTGTGTTGAAGAAAAGATTAAAAATTCATTAAATAGCAATCAATCATTGTAGATAATACGGTTGATCTATACTTTTTCCGACATTATCGAGGTACCGATACAATCTTGGGTACTGATACTGACACCGAATATCGTATTGAACCTGACATCAATTTCACTAACTGATGATCAGCCGTACCATCCTCATTAATATTACAACTGCAATTGCCCGTCATGTGGATCTGTCCTTACTACATGCCATAGGGCACTAGATAGTGGCATGGGCGCAGGAACACCCCCAATTACACTATAGGCATGGGAAATGGTCGTCTACATTGACTGTTCGCAATACACGTCGGCACATACCAGCTGCAGGATACAAGCATGAAAACCCCACAAGGCTATTATTTCCGGCAGTGAGGCTTTCCAACATGACGTCGCTCAGTCAGTCTCAAAGATCTTTCCCTGTAGTCACATCTTGTGACACCGAGCGCGTGAGTGCGCGCCTGCGCGCGCGTGTGTGTGTGTGTGTGTGTGTGTGTGTGTGTGCGTGTTTCTTTTTTTTTGGGGGGGGGGGGTGAAGGGGCGACGAGGGGGAGGGAGGAGGAGGAGGTAATACGGGATGAAATGACTCGCTAATTGAATACCCTCGTTCCTTGAGCAAAACATTGTCTCAACTCATGGTTTGAATAAACTTCCACTGGCACAATGATTCTTGTCTACCCGCTGACCTCAGGAAGTACGTCTGAGAAGGCATAGAATAAAACGTGCGCAGCATGAAACAAGTTCTGACCAATCATCCCCACAATTATGGCATCAACCGAAAATTCCCAGATCAGCCAGCACGACTCTCCAACATTTCCGATGTCTCGCGAAATCAGCGGCACGAAGAATCTGCGTCGTCATCGAAACTACACACTACTATGTAGGTTTCTGTCATTTAACTGTTCACGAGTATTCTGCCCCAGTGCCTTTCAAGGAAGAACATTCCACTGCTAGTAGCAGTACCATTCTCCAGGATCGTGTATGATCGAAACTGGGTTTCTTTGGCTCTTAACGTGATGCACTATTCAATAATAAAATAGTTCCACATTAGATATTCATGATACAGAAATTCGTTAGATAAAGGCCGAAATCATGAAGCGTCTGTTTTCTTGGACTTTTGCGTCAACTTCCTTCGTAACATCTTCAGTGATGACAGACGGTAGCCCACTTCGCACTCATGGCCAATTTCAAAGGTTCCAACCCTCTTTCTTACCAAAACAAACACCAACCGAACAGCTATGTCAGTTTATAAGAGATCATGTATAATGATAAACAGCTTATAAATGTAAACATATAGAATAGTTAAAATATTTAGACCCCTGAATAAAATTTAGTACGAAACCTTAGACGTGATGTTACACATATTTCTAATAATAGTATTTTGTAGTAATAACACCCTACTTACAATATTCCCATTCCCCCAAAAGATCATTCTGTTTGCCAAGTAGCTTATGTGAGGAGGCGAGGATAATTTTTTTTCTATAGATATCCCCAGGAATTTGACAGACTCTGCTTCCCTAAGCACCTAACTTTTATGGGTAGTTTGGAAATTATCTGATTTTGATTGTTTAATTTTAAACTGTGTTAGTTGTGTCTTTGTCATGTTTAATATTAATCCATTTACATCACATCAATGTTCTAAACTATTTAAGATGTCAGTGACTTTATGGGGAATTTGTTTTGTGGTCTCACTTTCACTGATTACAGGTATTTCATCTGCAAATAAAACTGATTCGGATGTTATACTTAGAGGTAAAGTATGTATCCATATCCAGATCTTATTCTAAAGCAATGGACCTATTTCAACCAAACTTGGTACACATATCACTTACTGTCTGGAAAGAATTTCTGTGCATGTAAGAACCACCCACCTATCAAAGAGGGGGGAGGAGGGGGAGGGGTGAAAAACCAGTATAGCCCATGACATGCGAATACCCATAATTTAATCATCCAGTATTTGAGAATGGGAGCAGTTAAAAATTTGCAACAAACATCACACAAAATTTCAGAATTTTACGCAACTTTTTCCTCCCTGATGGCCCCCACAAAATGACTAAAGGGAAAGTGGCTCTGAGCACTATGGGACTTAACTTCTAAGGTCATCAGTCCCCTAGAACTTAGAACTACTTAAACCTAACTAACCTAAGGACATCACACACATCCATGCCCAAGGCAGGATTCGAACCTGCGACTGTAGCGGTTGCACGGTTCCAGACTGTAGCACCTAGAACCACTCGGCCACCCTGGCCGGCACTGAAGGGAAAAAGTTTACCACTTAATACATTGCTACTTGAAGCATTAAGTTTACTACTAACTGAATCGGTTACACATTACTTACATACACAACTTAAAGTATCAGAAAAATTATATCATCGCATGACACACAGTTCAGGATATGTGACTGAGATGAATGAGAAACTATCACATCATGCATGACATTTTAATTTATTCCTTCTTTACTAACCCTGTTCACAAGGCATTTTGTGGACTGTAACCACATCCACCACTGGATATACTTGCAAAATTATATCAATGCACAACACACAGTTCAGGAGATACGACTCCATAAACAATCAGCTGCATAAGAATTAAACTGCAGGGCTAAATTCACTAGTTATAGAGGTATAATGTGTATTCAAATACTTGGGAAATATGTTCAGCATATGTGAAATATTTCTGCCATGTGTATGCGGGCAAAGTAACAGGTAAAGAGCTC
Organism: Schistocerca gregaria; assembly: GCF_023897955.1. NCBI lineage: Eukaryota > Metazoa > Arthropoda > Insecta > Orthoptera > Acrididae > Schistocerca > Schistocerca gregaria. The sequence goes on from NC_064931.1 coordinate 803,587,794, forward strand.
ATCATAAATCCCTGTAACAATTTCAACCAAATTTGGTCTCTGAGAGGAGTGCAAGAACATGGAGTGCGAAGGAGATGTACAGACAGCAAGGGGGGAAGGAGGAGATGAGCAAAGATTGTGGAGATGGACAGAAAAAGAGGATACAAGTAGATGGACAGAGAAAGGAAAGAGGAGGAGATGTACAAAGACAGGGAGAGGGGGAGCAGACGGACAAAGAGAGGAAGATGAGGAGACATACAAAATGTGGGGGTGGAGGAGATGTACAAAGAGCAAGAGGGGGGGGGGGAGGAGGTGGAATTAGAGGTGGGAAGAGGAGATGGGATTAGAGGCAGGAAGAGGAGATGGGATTAGAGGCAGGAAGAGGAGATGGGATTAGAGGCAGGAAGAGGAGATGGGATTAGAGGCAGGAAGAGGAGATGGGATTAGAGGCAGGAAGAGGAGATGGGATTAGAGGCAGGAAGAGGAGATGGGATTAGAGGCAGGAAGAGGAGATGGGATTAGAGGCAGGAAGAGGAGATGGGATTAGAGGCAGGAAGAGGAGATGGGATTAGAGGCAGGAAGAGGAGATGGGATTAGAGGCAGGAAGAGGAGATGGGATTAGAGGCAGGAAGAGGAGATGGGATTAGAGGCAGGAAGAGGAGACGGACAGAGAGGGGTTGGACGAGGAGATGGATGAATAGAAAACTGCAATCAATACACACCCGGGCAATGCTGGGTACTCAGCTAGTCATTTATATAAAATAAAAAAAAGATTGGGCCTAATATGGAACCTTGTGTGACTCCATATGAAATAACTTTCCAGTCCAAGAAACAATTTCCTGTACTTTATGTTACAACTACCCTTTGCTTTCTACATGTTAAATACGATCTAACCATTTCAAGGCACAAATATTTATTCAACATCTTTCTAATTTACGTAGCAGTATAGCATATGTTATACAGTCAAGCACCTTTACAAGATCACAGAAAACTCCGATCACAGAAAATCCTGCAACTTTTTGGGATTTATCCAAAGATAAGCAAATCTTCTCAAACAGTTCATTGATGCACATATTGTACTTTTGCCTTTCTGGAAGCCAAACTGATGTAACGGGATTATATTTTCCTATGAAATATCTGGATATGGACTGCAATAACTTTTTGCAAACACCTTTGAGACTATTAGGAGAAAGCTTACTGGTCTGAAGTTTCCTGCATCTTCCTTTGAACCTTTCTTGAATAAAGGCTTTACTACTGCATACTTCATAGCGTCTGGATAGTACCATACTTCATAGCATCTGGATAGTACCCTTCTCCAAATGGTTAGTTAATTATTTCAAATAGGACTCCTGGATATTATCTTAGAGACTGTTTTAATTACTCTAGTGGGTATTTCATTCTACCCAGTTGAATTTTCATTTTAAGAGACAATGTTACTTTTTCTATATCTTTTGCTATAATTCATTCAAATTTAGTTAGAACTTCCATTTATCCTGGTTAAAACCAAAAGCTGAAGATCCAGAGAGCACACAAACTGGAAGAAAGAAGAGATAAGATCGCCTTAGGTTATCTCTCAGAAAGATGACAAAGGAGCAAAGTAGGCAGGAAACATGATTATCAGTGAGAAAATTCTCAACTTAGGTTCAATGCTCTTGCGCCTCCCATGTTTCAGCCTATTTAACTGCTTTGAACTGCAACACCCAGAATGAATTGCCTACATGGACCCAAACCAAGAGTATGTGTCTAAGAGATTATGACAGCAGAGAGAGGACCAACACATTCCTCCAGAATGAGATTTTCACTCTGCAGCGAAGTTCCTCACAGCTTTACTTCTGCCAGTACCTCGTCTCCTACCTACCAAACTTTACAGAAGCTCTCCTGCGAACCTTGAAGAACTAGCACTCCTGAAAGAAAGGATATTGCGGAGGCATGGCTTAGCCACAGCCTGAGGTATGTTTCCAAAATGAGATCTTCACTTTGCAGCGGAGCAGGAGAGCTTCTGTAAAGTTTGGAAGGTAGGAGACGAGGTACTGGCAGAAGTAAAGCTGTGAAGACGGGGTGAGTCATGCTTGGGTAGCTCAGTTGGTAGAGCACTTGCCTGCGAAAGGCAAAGGTCCCGAGTTCGAGTCTCGGTCCGACACACAGTTTTAATCTGCCAGGAACTTTCAACACATTCCTTCTTTGTGAGACCCAGTCAGTCATGTTACACCACAAGTCACTTGTACATTAAGTTCCCTAATCACACAGCAATTATAACAGAAGGCTTTAATCATCTAACAATCAATTTGGATACTTACAGTTTTGTCAGTGGTGGACGTAACAAGATATCCAATGACTCATTACTAAATGCCTTCTCTGAAAACAACCTGGAATAGATAATTTGTAGTCCTACTCATGATGGAAACAGATCTAACAGCAACAAATACACCTGATCCCCTTGAGGATGTCCATACAGAAAGTGTTACCAGTGATAATGAGGCAGTATTACAGTAACAGTGAACACCAAAGTACAAAGGTCAACTAAATATAAGGCCTGTTCAAAAAGTAAGATGACTTTTCAAACTGTACGAGCAATGTACATTCAACTACCGATTTTCTTTTTTCTTTTTTTACACATTTCACGAACATTTGTTCCTTATTTCAAGTGTACAGCATACTGCATTTGTTTTTGACAGCTAGAAAGGTTGTTTTAGTGTGCTTGGCAATTTTTGATTATTTAAAGAAAAGAGCAAAGAATTTGCATCCAAGATGGCCGAGAAGATGCCAATGATGAACCTCGCTGTGGACGCTCAAGTACATGAACAAAAGGTGATACATCAAAAGCCGTGAAAAAAATTGTTTTGGAAAATCGTCAAATTATCACAAAAGAAGGTGCTCAGGGTGTTGGCATATCGGTAGGCTCGTGTCATGCAATTTTTTCTGATGTTTTGGGCATGAGGCGTGTGTCAGCGAAGTTTGTTCCAAAACTTCTCAATTTTGATCAGCCGAACCGTTGCATGAGCATTGCTCAGGAGCTCTTGAATGATGTCAACGATGATCCTGGTTTTCTCAGAAAAGTAATAACTGGTGACAAAACATGGATTTACAGTTGACGTCAAAACCAAAGCCCCATCTTCCAATGGAAGCATCCCAGACAGCCAAGACCAAAAAAGACATGCCAAGTTCGATCAAGTGTCAAAGTTTTGCTCTATCACCATGGCGTAGTGCATCATAAATTTTTGCTTCAAGGTCTTACGATCAATAAGGAGTATTACCTTGACATTATGCACTGTTTGCGAGAAGCAATACACAAAAACGCCCAGAATTGTGAAAAAACAATTCAACAATGCACTTGCTCATTCATTGTTGCTTCTGAGAGATTTTTTTGGCCAAGAACAACACGACCATCATGCCTCGGTCACCATATTCACCAGATTTGGCCTCATGCAAATTTTTCCTGTTTTAAAAACTGAAGAGACCTATGAAAGTATGAAAATTTTCAACTGAGGAAATAAAAACTGCATCACTGGAAATACTCAAGGGGCTCTGCCAAAAAGTGCTTACGAGAAGTTCTTCAAGGATTGGAAGAAGTGTTGGCACAAGTGTATTGTATCTGAAGGGGGATTACTTTGAAGGAGACAACATGAATATTGATGAATAGATAAGTACATTTCCTAAAAATATGAAGTCACAGTTTGAACTCACCTGATACTAGATAAAGAAGCAGTAGTGTCATATCTCAATGAGAAATTTGAAACTTTTAACTTAGAACAGAATAAGAAGAGTAGTTGGCCATGAAAAATGGATATATTCTGAATAGAACAGTTTATGACGGACCCTCCATGGTATACAGTCACTGTAAAAAAACTCCTAAAAAAAAACAGAGACTACTGTAAAATAAGTGTAAAACAAAACAGAGGGCTACAGATAGAAGTTAAAGGAAACGCATTTGGCTGTCATGAGTGCAATCAATGAAGCCGTGAATGAGTAGTGTAGCAGAATACTGTCAAAGACCTGTCACAAAATCCAAAGCAATTCTTTGTCATATGTAAAGGCTGCTAGTGGCACAAAAGAGTGTCAAGTCACTTATGCATGAGACAGGAACTGAAATTGAAGTCAGCCCAGGATTATTGCACCAATTTAATTTCTGTGTCACTGGAGAGATGAGTGAAACAGGTATTAGTGCCAGTAGCATTGAGAAATAGCCGAAATTGTTAAAACTGAACGAAGTTCCCGGCGTCAATGGAATCCCTTATCAGATTGTATATTGAGTCGGTAGCCGCATTAGCCCTATTTTAACCATAACTTACTGTAGATCCCTCAAACAAAAAACTGTGCACAGTTTATCTTGGATGGACAGTCACTGACAGATGTATATGTACAAGTAACTTAAGAGTAAGCCCCATGGCAGTGTGCTGGGACCCTTGTTAGTCATGTTGCATATTAACGACCTAGCAGACAATATTAACAGCAATCTCAGACTTTTAGTAGATGATGCAGTTCTCTACTGTCTGAAAGAAGCTGTGCAAGCATTCAGTCAGATTTTAACAAGATTTCAAAGTGGTTCAAAGACTGGCGACCGGCTTTAACTGTTCAGAAATATGTAACTGCTCTTCACAAAATAAACAAATGATTATAATATCAATGGGTCAAAAATGGAATCAGTCAATTCATACAAATTACTGGGTTTAACAATCTGCAGGGATATGAAACGGAAGAATGAAATAGTCTTAGTCACAGATAAAGTAGGTGTCAGACTACAGTTCATTGACAGGATATTAGGGAAGTGCAATCAGTCTACAAAGCAGACCGCATACAGAACACTCATCTGACCCTACTAGCGTACTGCTAAAGTGTGTGGGACCCATGCCAAATAGAACTAACAGCGGATACTGAAAGGATACAAAGAAGGGTAGCACAAATGGACACAGGTTTGGTCGACCCACAGGAAAGTTTTATGAAGTAGATGAAAGAAGTGAAATGGCAGACACCTGAAGAGACGACACAAAAATCCTGTAAAAAAACAACTTAGACAATTTCTATGAACAATTTAAATTAATGAATCCACGAATATATGACAACTTCCTATGTATCATTCATGTAGTGATTGTGAATACAGCGTTAGACTAATTACAGCATGCAGAGGTGTATAAGAAATCATTTTTCCCTCAGTTCCCACAGAAATGGAAAGTGAGAAAACCCTAATAACTAGTACAATGGGATGTACATTCTGTCATGCCTTTCACAATGATTTGCAGAGTATAGATATAGAGGTAGATAAAGCAGTTGCATCAGTATCACCCTATCATCTAGCAAAGGTTCCTATAGGGCATTAGTTCCCAACTTTTAAGGAGTCATTTACCCCTCAGTTAACACCCCCCAATACAACTGGACTCCTTACAGGAACACTAGCCTGAAATAAATTAACATAGGTACTTTTTTAATGACAAATGATAAACAATACTCACAAGTTAATATTGAAACAAATAAAACACATATTTTTGTAGTTTTTCTGGGTCAATGAAACAGTCAGTGATCTTTTATAGAAATCCTTTTTATTTTAGATGGCATTTCCAATAACGCAAACAGTAGATCACACTCAAATTCCATTAGATTCTTTGATTTTCTTTCTATTGCTGCCATAGTCTCTGAGTAGTGGTGAATTGAAGAGGTACTCTTATCACATTTGCCAACAGTAATTGATACTAGCCACTGACCATTCACTAAAACAGTTACATTTCTGTTTTGTCAAACTCTGTTTTTAGTGCACTATCTTCACAGAGTCCAAGACATTGCACTTTTGTTGGAATTTCACCATCTGAAAATATTCCTTCCTTCATCCAAAATTTGCTTGGGCTCTGAACATTCACTTGTCTGTTTATAAAAATCAGGGCAGCAATTGCTAATATAATTTACTACTGATGGCAAATGAATCAGAATCAAGTATCAAATGTGTCTGAAACTGAAAATTTACACTCTAAGTGTACTTACAATTTTTACTAATATCAGTGAGATGTAGACTGTAATGGAGAATTGTTTAAAATTGATGTCTTTGTTTTCCCTGCACACTGTTCGAGAGTAGAATGGCAAAGAAACAGTTTGTCGGTAGTTCAATGAACCCACTGCCAGGAGCTTGATCATAAATTGCAGAGTAATCAGTAGATGTAGACATAAGAGTTGTCTAGAATTCAGTGTGGAGCTACATTTCAGGAATAAGTAGAAAAGACACAAACAAACAGACCGATCAGGGAACAAACTGGAGTACACAACATAGTTATGTCTGTAATAAAAATGATGTGGAATTGGATAGGATATATAGACGGATGAATGGTTGGTATGTGAACCGACGAAATTCTTTCCTATATTACAAGAGATAAGAGACACCAGAGACCGAGACATTATGAAAGATGGCCAGATTATTAATAAATGCGCTACCAGCCATTAAAATTGCCCCACAAGGAAAGATAGGAAACAATTAAATTTTATGCCAGAGTTCATCACTCATAGTGGCTGGCAAGAGATGGTGTGCTTGTCACTCAGCAACCCACAATCAGATGTTTTCAATGGCTGATAGATAAGAATAATGTGCTGGCTAGGGCAACAGTCAAACACCCTGTGTATTGGAATAGGCCAGGACACCACTGGCAGCCTGCAGTCTCATGTTATCTTCATGAAAAGTAGTGTCACGGCGATCTCAAAATTAGGGCACAGTCATCGGCCTTAACATGTCAGGAATGAAACAGCCGCTGTCAAAATTATTGGTTATACAAATCAGAGTTGATCACGGTGTACACATAATGCCATTCCATATCATCAAACCCGATGCTGAGCCCTCGTGACAATGACTGATGCTAACTGGCAACATCTTTGTGTGTCTGTCACTGCTTCCTCTCTCACAGCCACAATCTCCTCCAGTCTGTACTACTACTACTACTACTACTACCACTACCACCACCACCACCACCACCACCACCACCACCACCACCACCACCACCACCACCGCCACCAATACTACTGTCTCCTCACACTCTCACTGTCTCCCTCTTGCTCTCTCTTACTGCTACTACTTCATTCATTCCTTCCCACTACTGCTGTCTCTTCTCACTGTCACTATCTCTCTTGCATTGCCACTGTCATACACTCACTCTCTCATTATCACTGTCTTTCACCCACTTCCACTTCCTCCTCCTCTTTATTCCTCTCCCACTGGCACAGTCTCCTTCACTCATTACCTAGCACCGTTCTGTCACTGTCAACTATGTTCCACTTCCAGTGTGTCGTCCTCTTTCTCTCACACTTCCACTGCCTCCTTTAGTCTTTCTAAACCACAACCACTTTCTAATCTCTTCCAGTTTTTATTACTGTTCTGTCTCTTTTCTCAATGCCACTGCCGTCTCTCTCAGCATAAAAGAGCATGAACATGATCACATGCCAAAATTTTTGGGAAATTTTTAAAGACGCTAAGGAAGGTTCACTGAGGCAGTTGGTACGCCACTTTCCAGTGTCTTTTAAACAAGAGCAAATTCACATATTTTTGCTCTGATAGGAACATTTTTCTGCTGGTTCCATTCTTTTCCCTGCTCAAGCAGGACATGTCACTCACATGAAAAGTACTTCATGGATCAGTAAAATTGATAGTTTGCTTATGTGAAACTGAAGTAATGCAAAACTAAGTTTGCACGTCATACCAGATTTTATGTATACAGAAATTTTGGATGTGCTCCTGCACAACATGGGGTTCCCACAAATCTTCTGATAACAGAGACACTTTACAGCATACTTCCCCATGCTATATCACATTATAAACTATGTTTCCATATCAAACCAAATTTTACATGCATATTTTATGTGTACAAGTATAGGGTAACTTTCAATCTCTGTATCTCAGAAAGTGATACAGATATCAAGGAAATTTTCAAGATTGAGATCAGGTTCTTAGGAATACTTTAAACAAATTCCAGACATTTGCTGTGTGTAGCTGTATTGGCACACGCGACTGTTTTGTTTTTGGGCGTTCTAAGGAACAACCCATGAACTATGCGGTGCCTCCATAGCCCCCCCGTCTGGTTCTAGAGAAACAGTATACCAGCAACTAAGCCCATCTATGTTGGTAACTTTCCTATGTAATTAGCTTTAAATTACTTTCACTATGGGACTCTCCTAAAAATTGAAAAATAACTTTTAACTTCCCAGTTGCAAGAAAAGTTGTCCCTTCGTTAGACAATGTTCCATCCCACACAGTGGAAAAGTGAGGAAACATTCCCATCCAATGGTACAAGCCTGATTTGTCACATGTACCTAGAAGTTATTGCAACCTTTAAACAATGTTATCATAAACTGCTCCTCCATGCTATATTTAGCACACTATTTATTGAGCAGCTGAAGCTGTGAGTATAGTTCGAAAGAATACTTTAAAATTGTCATATAACAACTTGTTGAACTCTGAAGAATATAACAAAACAAGTGACCTAGCTGTAAATCATCACAGAACTAACTGTAGTGGATTACCCTCTTTCTAATTTGTCAAACAATATTCCCAAAGTTTATGACGTTATTCAGGAAACATCAATGGTTCGATTGAAGCAAGTGCTGTAGAATTCAGATGGAAATGACAGCTATCAATGTTGTTGACAGCAAAATGCAATTTGACAAAGAGTCTGGTGGTGACAAAAAGTGATGCAGAGGTACTAAATGCCTTTCAAACACTTACAGCTGAGGTTACCTTACTTTTGGAGAAGCAGCATTGAGCTTGGTCAAGTAACATTTGTTTACTCCGAAGGTACCCAGCATCCTTGCAGCAATACCATCTGGATTTTTAGCTGAGAATTTTGTTTTTCAAGTTTTCTAACTCGTGAAAACAATACTGTACAACTGTATGGATGCATGTACGAATGAAGTGTTCATTTAACAGTTGTTTATCACAACTATTACTAAAGACACCTATGCTTTCCCAAAAGTACGGGTTTCCTATTTCTATATACAGGTATGCTCATTTTATCTCTTTCAAACCTTTTTAGTGTCATAGTTTATGGATTATCCAATGCTGTTCAGGCCCCAACCACCTCTTGATAATTACAGTTCCACGACATCTACATTTTACTGGCAATGTAGTTGCAAAAGTACATATGATGAGTATCACCTAGACCAAAACATGAAAGTACTCAGTACTGACAAAGAAAACCTAAGTGTCAGATGCACCCTCAGAATTTAACTGTAACTACAACAACACTGAAAGTAAGATTTGAAATACTTGAGTCACCTCATATTGAAGTTTCAACACTTAAACACTGTGCTTGTAGGCTCCTACATCATTAGCCAGTTGTTGTTGATTGATGCATGCAACTGAAGAGAGAAAACAACAAATTTAAATACTCATACCCATAAACTAAGAATCAATACAGCAAATCACTTAAAGTATATGAATTAAAAGCTCTGTACTAACACACACACACACACACACACACACACACACACACACACACACACACACACACACACACCGTCGGGCGGACGGACGGACGGACACAGTCGCAAATTAATCTACAACACAAAAAGAAAAAGGATCCCTACCAAATCACTGATTAGCTTTTGATAGTTCACCATAAATGCCAAAAGAAATATATTAATTATAAAGACTATTTCCAATATGAAAACTAGTCCAAGACAGAAGAAGTTAGAGAAAAAGCGAAATTACCTTTAAGATTATCCACAAACAAAATTGATAGAAGTTTCTACAGCAACGCTCTGGAATTCAATTAATGATCTCCCTTGAGGTTTTGGATCATTAGTGTTGTGCTACATAATGATCTTGCCAAAAACACAAAAACATACATCTGCCTTCATGGTGCATTAATCACTTACTTTGTACAAGGTAACACTGAATGCTGTGTGATTACTAAAATGCTCAAAATCTGTGAAGATGTAAACTGCTGCTTCATAAAGAAGCATACACAGTAAGGATCATAATCTTTTATTAAGGCAGTATGCCTGGTGGTGGTTGTGGTGGTGGTGAAGGAGGAAGAAACAGGAAACCCTGCCTCATTAACTCTTTAACATTTTCTTAAACTCTACTGAAGAATGATTAGCTGCTAGCATACATCAAGTAAACAACTATATTTATATGATTTGCCACATACCACCAAAACTCTAGAAAAATATACAGCAAGCACGGATATAATTCACACTGACTGTGTTAATAATACAAGCAGATGTTTCCAAGCAACAACATTATGTTGGAAAAGTAGCAAACAATCAGAGGCAGGTGGATTCCTATTTTGAAAACTGTTAACTATCTGACATGATGCACAGTGTGATTTCCTAACAACCTATATCTGGTTCTAGAAAACTAAGTATCACTGAAGCCAGTTAAAAAGCTTTGTAGCAGCAGCAGCTACAGCAGCAGCATCTACCACACAATGCACACCATTAAAGCTGCATTTCTTCTTCTTTTCCCTCCTTCTAAGAAGTCAGTAACATAAAAGAAACTCCAGAAATATGAACAAGAAAATTAACTGTTACCAATATTTTGTCACCTTCCACCAAGTAATGAATAATACGCATGATTGGACACGCATCACTTTCCAGCACTATAGCAAACATCAAGTTTTCTGCAGCCCTTCACATTAAAGAATATTCTCATCATTTCTAGTTACACAGCTACTAACCCATTCTCAAACTAGAGAGAAAGGGAATATAGTTGTACAATCGTTTGGCAATATTTTTTATGTTACAAGTTTCTTTCAAGGGCACCATGAAACAACAAATGGAACAATACAATGTATTAACTTTACAATGCTACACAGAGCACACAAAAGCTGACCTCAGCAGCTCCTCTGAACTATTGTAGAGCATATCCTTCAAATTCTATAGCATTCAGTTTCAATTTATTCATTTTATTTGCTCAGTCTACCCTCACAGCTGAACTAATTACAAAATTAAGACCACGTACAATATTTAAAAAAGATTTTGAAAAGTTATGGTACAAATCACAAGCCAAAATAGTTTTTCTTTTAGGTTTTCTCGAAGTCCATTTGTTTGTGCCAGCTTCATGCAAAACTAATAGAGAGATTTTGATGAGGTTCAATCTATCAGATAGCCTATGGCTCTAATTAAAAACTGGATATGTAACTCATGCTAGAATGCCAGAAGATGTGTGTCAACTATTAAAATATTTCTTTTTTTTACCTTTTATGAACTACTGCACTGACGTAGATGGGACTTCAACTGTTTAACAGCCTAAAATAGTAGAGACAAAACGAATTTGAAATTGTCACACATTATACCAAGAAGCAACAGCCAAATAGGAAAATAATATTCCATATGGATTCAGAGTGCTTTGCTTTTCAAAATTAGCACCACCAACAAAATACATCACATTGGTTTGTTGGAAGGACATTCTATAGAAGTGAACATTTACTGTGTTCATCAGTTTTCTGTATTCTGATGTCTCAGACATTCTAAGTACAATTCTATGTATTATTGGTTCATTGAAACTCAGTTTGTTGTCCAATAGGTGGACTGTTCACTTTCTTATAATTATATATTTCTCCCACATTTAACCACAAATCAAACACATATAATAGGATAATGTGATCAAAAACATGTTTATGTAACATATTTATAAAAACCTTCATAGAGTAACCAGTATTTTATTTAATCCACTATGTTTATGCTCTTTCACATAATGATTTGTGTAGTTCATGGAGAAACAAAGTCTTTCTGTGCAAAGAAATCACCCAAAAAGCTAGCAATTTCATCCAGTAAAAATAAGTTTGATTTTCCTCCAAACACCTTTAACCCTAGAACACTAACGGAGGGAACTGATATACTGCTACTAAACCATTGCAAAGTTTACTACTCCACATTTTATTCAAATGAAGTCACAATTTATAGGTTATGCATTAGCTAATTACCCTTATGAGATCTCCAATGGTATGTTAAATACCAAATTATGTAAAAATTGCTGTGTTTTATACCCTGCTGCAATCATAAATTGTACTAGAGTTTAGTAATCTAGTATTAACTCAAGATTGTGATGCATTTGCAGCGACGTACGAGTTATATTCCACAAACAAATAAAAAGACGTAAAAGAGAAAAGTATCTTAAGTACTCTGTATTCCACAACCAAAACAGATGTCAAAATTAAAAATTTCTTATTGTTGCAACAATAACACTAATGCAGTAATAATAATAATAATAATAATAATAATAATAGAGATATACTGGAAATAGTTTAGACTTTTTTATATGCGGCAAGACCAACTAATAGAGCATGTGCGCACACGTACACACACGTACCTCTTCAAGTATAAGATATACAAGGATGATATATAATTTCTCAATCAGCATTTATCAAGTCTTTTTACTGGTTGCTCATTGCCATTTGTTATGAACAAAACAACATTCACTATAGCCTATGGCTGAATGTGTGTTGCTCAGTAGTTCTCCAACTCATTAATTATCACTCATATTTTTATCAAGCACAACAATAAGAATCTCATGAATGACAGAGTTATAAACTTAAAATCAATCATTATAATTCCTACATTTTTCTGTGGATGTTTAAAGACTGCAATTCTTATTCTGGAATTGGGCAACTCCAAATGACTAGGAGCAGCTGCCAATTAATTTAGTTTTTGTCCCCCCCCCCCCCCCCCAAGTGTTCTGCAAAGAAGTGAACATACATGTGTATTTTACTGCGTAGACTAGAGGTTAGAAAATTAATTGTAGTTTTTGTTTTTGTTTAAGTCTTGTGAATATCCTTGTGTAGGGCGGCTTCCTAGTGTAAATTTTCCCATCCCCAGGAACTCCATCACGCCACTAATTTTTAATTGTGTGCTAGTAGATAGCACACAGTTTAGATATGTGTATTATAGTTTGAATGTTTATCTAGTACAGTAACTTTTTGGTAAACAGGATTTCTAATAACAGGTATCTGTAAATACATCAACTTCAGTAGAGAAATTTATTTGTGTTTAGAAGCTTACAGTCTCAGAGTACAGTCAGAAATTTGGACAGCAACTTATAGTGTTACTTTATTCTTCTCTGGTATATTTTCAAACTCAATTGCACCACTTGAGACCTTATATCTATTTTATACACAGTACGATATGGCTAAGGACTGTGCTTGTTTTGAGTGGACACAAGAATAGTTGGCTGCTGTCCGTAAAAAGCTGGAAGCTGTGTTAGCTACTGTTGACAAACTTCTACCTAATGCTCAAAGTTGCATTGTTGTTGGGGTGTATGTGACGAGACCTGCCACACCTTTGGTGCCACTGGAATCCCCTGGTGTCCCGGATGACACAGCATGTCACTGGGCGGAAAGCAATAGACGAGGCAGGCCGTGCGGCTGGCTCCTTATGTCTTAGCAACAAGTACAAGGTGCTACCCAGTGTTAACTCTGAGCCAGTGTGGGATGCCACTCCTGTTGGGCCAGTGGTCGATTTTCCTGCCCAGTCCGGAAAAGTACAGAGGATGGATATGCTTGTCATTGGAAGCTCCAATGTTAGGTGGATAATGGAGCCCCTCAGGGAGATAGCAGGCAAGGTGAGAAAGAATTCCAGTGTGCAATCTGTATGTTTGTCAGGAGGTCTGATCCACGATAGGGAGGAGGCCCTGCCAGCAGTTATTGAGCACACTGGGTGCAACAGGCAGCATGTAGGGGCACATGTCAGCACAAATGACACCTGCCGCGTGGGTTCTGAGGCCATCCTTGGCTCCTTTCGGCAGCTGACTGATTTGATAAAGGCAAATAGCAATGCACACGGAATGCAGCTGAGCTCTCTATTTGTAGCATTGTACCTATGGGTGAGCAAGGTCCTCTGGTTTGGAACAAAGTGGAAGGTCTAAACCAGAGGCTCAGATGACTCTGCAATGGTATCAGATGCGAATTTCTCAACCTCCGCTATCGGGTGCAGAATTGTAGGGTTCCCCTAAGTAGGTCAGGTGTACACTACACACAGGAAGTGGCTACAAGGGTACAGGAGTGTATAGGGCTTTTTAGGTTAGAGAAACCCTCCCTTGAGATCAAAGGCAGTTTGCCTGTTAAATCAGCCACAGTGACCGCTGAGAGTCTTGGTCCACTCAAATCAGAGATAGAAAAGATTAACATGATTTTAGTAAACTGCAGGAGCATCCAAGGAAAGGTCCCAGAATTAGTATCACTTACTGAAGGTTATAATGCACAGATAGTATTGGAAACAGAAAGGTGGTTGGAACCAGATGTCAATGACAACGAAATCCTAAGTTCAGATTGCAATGTTTATTACAAGGATACGTTAGTCCCCAATGATGGCAGCCTGTTTATTACAGTAAAAAATTTGATAAAATCTAGAGAGGTTATCACGGATTCTGAATGCGAATTAATCTGGGTGAAACTGAGTATCAAAGAATGGTCAAAAATAGTGATCGGATGATTTTATAGACCATCTGGGTCAGGATCTGTAGTTGTACAGCACTTCAGACACAACTTGTAGAATATCATTAGTAATTTTCATGATCATGCCATTTTAAAAGGGGGTGACTTCAACTAGCCAGATGTAGATTGGGAGTGTTATGCCATCAAAACTGGTGACAGAGACAGGGATTCGTGTGGCATTGTTCTGGATGTCTTGTCCGAAAATTACCTTGAGCAGATAGATAGAGATCCAACTCATGAAGATAACGTCTTCGACTACCTGGCAACAAACAGACCTGTACTTATCGAATCAGTTAACACAGAGGATGGCATCAGTGATCATAAGGCTCTGACAGCAACTATGATGACAGGTCCTACAAGAAATGTTATGAAAGGTAAGAAGATATGATTGCTCAGCAAGGGTTACAGGATACCAATTTCAGAATATCTCAGCAGTCATCATCAAATATTCAGTGATGAGGGCAAAGCTGTGGAGAACAAATGGAAAAAAAATGCAAAAGCATTGTTCAATACACCCTAGACAAGTATGCTCTGAGTAAGGTTTTAAGGGATGGGAAAGATCCATCACGGTTTAATAGCTGTATTAGAAAAGTGCTACGAAAACAAAGAGCACTTCATCTCAGATTCAAGTGAAGTAAAAACCTAGCTGACAAACAAAAGCTGAACGAAGCAAAAATGAGCGTAAGGAGAGCAATGAGAGAAGCATTCAATGATATTGGAAGTAAGACATTGTCAACCAACCTGAGTAGAACCCCTAAGAGATTTTGGTCTTATATAATATCTGTAAGTGGGAAAAAATCACCTATTCATTCACTCAGCGACCACACCGGCACTGAAACAGAAGATAACAGATAAGAGGCTGAAATACTGAATTAGATCTTTCGAAGCTGTTTCACTGTAGAGGATCGTAACACTGTCCCTCCTTTCTATCATCATATGAACGTCGAAATGGCAGATATTGAGATAACCAATCACGGAATTGAAAAGCAGCTACAATCACTTAGTAGTGGAAAGGCATCAGGAATAGATGAGATACCTATAAGATTCGATAAATATTACGCAAAAAAAACTTGCTGCCCTTCTAGCAGTAATTTATTGCAGATCACTTGAGCAACGAACAATACCTAACGACTGGAAAAAAGCGCAGGTCATACTAATTTTTAAGAAAGGCCTTGAGACAGATCCACACAATTATAGACCTATATCATTGACGTCAATCTGTTGTAGACATATGGAACATGTTTTATGCTCAAGAATTATGACGTTTTTGAAAAATGAACATCTTCTCTATACAAATCAACATGGATTCCACAAACAGAGATCCTGCAAAATCAGCTCACTCTGTTCCCCCACGAGATCCACAGCACAGTGGACAATGGTGGTCAGGTTGATGCCACGTTCTTTGATTTCAGTAAGACATTTGACACTGTGCAGCATTGCTGTTTAATGAAAAAAATATGAGCTTAAGGAGTATCGGAGCAGACTTGCAATTGGGTTCAAGACTTTCTTGCCCATAGAACTCAACACATTGTTCTTAATGAAACTAAAACAACAGATGTAAAGGTAATATTCAGAGTACCACAGGGAAGTGTGATAGGACTGTTGCTGTTTACAATATGTGTAAATGAGCTAGTAGAAAATTTTGGATGCTCTTTAAGGCTACTTACAGATGACGCAACGCCAAAAGACAGTAAGAATTTGCAAAACGACCTGCAGAGAATTGATGAATGGTGCAGGCTCTGGCAGTTGACCCTAAACGTAAATAAATTTAACATATTGTGCATATATAGGAAAAGAAATCCACTATTGAGCATCTACACTATTGAAGACTAACAGTAGGAGACAGCGACTACCATAAAATATCTAGGTGTAACAAAATTTCTCCTCCGATTGCGAAAACATTCTTTTGGCACCCACTTACATAGGGAGAAATGATCATCACGATAAAATAAGAGAAATCAGGGCTCGCACAGAAAAATTTAAGTGTTTGTTATTCCCGCGCGCCGTTCGAGAGTGGAACTGTAGAGAGACAGCTTGAAGGTGGTTCACTGAGCCCTCTGCCAGGCACTTAATTGTGAATAGCAGAGTAATCATGTATATGTAGATGTAAAACTATATAACAAGGAATTTCAGTCCTCAAATTAAAAAAAAAAGTAATAGAAGGAAGATTAGGATTTAATGTATAGTTAACAATGAGAGTGTTAGAGACTGGAAATTGTTATGTAATGCATATACTGGCGATCTACAAGCCACCTAAATTTACTGAAATCGTTGGCTTAGGCAAGGTCATGCGGATGGGTTAACTCCAGTAGTTGCAAGCCGCTGCCTAGGGATGGAACAGCTACCTTGGCGAGTCAGTTAGGGGGATGGAAGCTGGGTTTTACGCAGGCCAATGGAGTGAGGGGAAGATGGTCACCTTCACTACCAGCATGTGGATAAAGAAGCTGGCTCTAAAGATGGTGGCATTCACCATGAGACAAAATATGGCTACATTACAATACTGTGAAATTTAAGAGTCGTTTGATGTTTCACCGTATCAGCACACTCAAGGCAGTGAGGGGCATCTATTGAGACATTAGTATTATAACTGTCACAAAACAACAGAAGTTAGATTGTCACAGTAAATGAATATGCTTACAGAAACCATTAAACATTAATAACTGCTGAACTCTTAATGTGGTCTTAACAAATGAAGTATTGAGTGATAGGTTATGGCTCTGGCTGGCATCTCTAAAAGCCACACATTTACACACATTTTATTTATTCGGTTATTACGTTGTTTGTATCTTCTCAATTATATAAATGAGTCAGATAATCATGTCCTCCAGAGTTACAAGCAAGGCATCCATTATATCTCTCCTTACTTAACCATGTAACATATGTCCAGCTCCTTATTTGATTTCTAATTTGTTCAATTAAAAGTTAATTCAGCCAGTGCTAACAACACCCGTAGTTCGAAAGTGGTAAATTTTAATAAGATCTGATATCACCAGTAGGTGGAGCACAAAAATCACATCTACTGAGCATGTCAACTTTATTGTTTTACATGTTTTAACAGCTCGTCGTCTGTATTTGAAA
This sequence comes from Schistocerca gregaria, assembly GCF_023897955.1. NCBI lineage: Eukaryota > Metazoa > Arthropoda > Insecta > Orthoptera > Acrididae > Schistocerca > Schistocerca gregaria. The sequence continues at coordinate 803,605,247 of NC_064931.1, forward strand.
TAAGCATGCCTGTGCTGTCTGAGGGGGACCACAAGAGAAAAAGCTTTTATTTAAATTACATATCAAGTTTGTAACTTATTTATTTTTCAAACAGTGGTCTCTTTTCTGTATTTTAAGTACATTATGCATTTTAGGTGGGGAAGTGAAGTTTTAAACGTGCAAGCGAGCAGTTGCATCACGTCATTCCGCATCTGGTGGTCAGCCTGCATGGATCGGTCCTACAGTAACATGATGGTGAGCTGATAGTGTGGTTTCAGACTGGTAAAGATGATAGATTATGGCAGCAAGCGATGACACAAGTACTTTAACATTTATTCGTACTTTGAAAAATTTCGAGCCAAGTGGGAGTTAAGCTCTGAGAACTGGTTGAAACTTGAACATTTCATGAGCATTAGAAGATGTGCAGCATTGAACTTAAGATACCAGTTGTAGTCAGAGAAGTAATACTCCACGTGTTTTAACACTTTGGCTACCGGTCATGTAAACTGTGCAATTTCTTAGAATGCCAGCGTTTTTTGCTAATATTGTACATTTGTTTCACAGAAAACTAGTCTACATTTTGTTGTGGTACTAACTTTTTATGAAAGCCAGCAGCATCATCTTCCAAAAAATGTATATACAGCTCCTTTGATCATTTAGTTTTTTTCCTTATATTTTTAATGATTGTAAGGTTTTACAAAATATACAAAAGTTTATGGAAATGAAAAACATGTTTTACTAACATTTTATTCCTCATAATCTGCGGTTTTACATCCTTTAACAGAAAATTGGTATCCTAAGTCCATAATTATTATAAATTGTTACATAAAAGATTCACTAAGTATAATGGTTTTTCGTGTGATATATTCTGTACTGCGTGGGTTCATACAGCGAATGCGATCTATCAGCCGTTTGAGGAACTAAATGTATACGATCTGTCGGCTGTTTTGGACACTACATGTACCAAGTACGGCAATGAAGGCCGATCAAGCCTATCAATAAACGTGATTTCGTATTTAAAAGCAGCAGAAAGCAAATCATGACAAATGACATGATCGGCACTCTACAGAAATTCTCACATCCCGTCAATTGACATGACTGGCACTCAAAGTGTTAATATGCTGATCGCCACAGTGGATTTTGTGTATTTACTATCTGGTGAACATGTTGTGTTTGGCTTGATGGAATAGGACTCTGTTTTTCTTGTACCAGTGATGTTTAGATATCATTTGGGGATTATAGTACCAACATTTATGCAAGTGTAAGTGCACTTGGGAATGATTATTATTATTTTATTTAATGTTTAAATGAATAATTGTAGGATAAGCAGTCTTAAAAAAAATTTTAACCTACCAAATAAATAAATTCATTCAACTTACATCCTTTGCTGTTGTCTACATCGGCTATTTTCCAAAATATATGCCATCATCATCATCATCATCATCATCATCATCATCATCATCATCTATTATTCGACAAACAGTAATAAAATGTGAACCAGGTGAATGACAGTTAAAGCCACCTCTACATGTCGTGTATTTTATCCCAGGAAAGCAAGACATAGCTGTAGATGTCACTAGTATGACCAGTGACACTGATTGCTTGAGACATGGCCAAGTACCCAGACAATGTAAGTGTGCATCAGTACATTTGAGAGGAAGGGTTTTAAAGAAAATTTATGGTCCAGTATACAATACAGAAACTGGAAGAGAGGAAAGAAGGCACGATGAAGATCTGTATCAGCGGTTTAAGAAAGCTAACATAGGGAGAATGATTGCAAAAAGGCTACAATGGGCACGGCATATTCTCTGAGAAGAGGGTACTCTCCCTAACAGATTATTAGTACATCAGCCACCTGGTACACGTCCAAGAAGTCATTCAGAAATGAGGTGAAAAGACAAAAATTTAGTGAAGCTGGAAGAAGCACTGAGGTTCCTCAAGACAGAAGTAAATGGACAGACATATGTAATGAATTGTTGTGATGTTACAATTCTATTTAGTCATGATTCATGGACTGGATGTGTTGATCATTTCTTTACATTTTATATTTATGTATTCGTATATGTTGCCTTCTGCCATAGGTATAAATGGTCTCTTTATGTGCAATAAATTATTATTATTATTATTATTGCATCTTGTTTTTACTCAATAACACATTTCAAGCAAATGCTTGGATAATTAGACCAAATACTTGGATAGTCAGACTGAAGTGTCATCACAGGTTACCATTATTTCTGAAGTCAGTTTAGGTGCTGGGCACAAAAGCCGGCATGTATGGTTCAACCTTATGACTATATCCAGGCAGAATTCTAATTCATTTTTCAGTTATCAGGCAATGTTTTTCAGATTTCTCTGTTGTGGAAATTATCCAAATTATTCTGAGTCTAACTGATCCTAGAAACCTCATTTTCATGTAGAATATTTGATTAGGGCCAGGTTTGAGTTTAGGGCACTTAACTCACTTGACAAATATACTGAAAGACTGAAAACCCTCTTCTTCAATATGTTAAAACACACACACACACACACACACACACACACACACACACACACACACACACACACAAGCTACTAATAAAATTAATATATTTAGAACTGTTTTTCAGAGCAACACTTCATTAACTAAAATGGTTACTAGATACAATAATTCTCAACAGTGAACAGTTAAATGTTTTCCTGTATTAAAAATAAATAAATAAAACTAGCTATTTCAATTCACATTTGTGAGTATTCCATAACAAAGAATGGGTCCTGAGATTACACATTATTTTGAAACTCACTCAACACTCATCCAATTACCACCTAAAATAGATATTAAGTCCACAGCTAATCATAAGGCTGCCCTCTAAGAGGGCAAATAAGATAGTGACCTAAAATATTTATTTATGCATTTATTTCAAATTGCAAGATTAGGCTCTTCAGATAACACTGCAATATGTGTATGTAACAATAATAGCAACTGTGGTAACAACAATTGATTATTTAAGAAATATCAGTCCTATTAACATAATGTTGACCAATTTCCTCATTGCGTTATTACTTAATAGCACCTAACAGAAATACATAGAAGCATCACAGAAGAAATCAAATGTGTTGGTGAAGTCGCCTTTGTCAGAGAGAGAGAGAGAGAGAGAGAGAGAGAGAGAGAGAGAGAGAGAGAGAGAGAGAAATAAGAGTGCCAGATTAACAGGCGAGACAAAGATGAAAACAAAAATAGGCAGTGATGAGGAAAGCATGGATAGAGTTGACAATAGGACAGACGCCATTTCACGGGTGAACAGAAGGAAAACAGCTGGAATATGCCAATACAGAAGCTACACTGATGATAAACAGTTTTAATCTCATCTTGAAAGCAGAATGGTTTTGGATAGACACTGGTCACAGGGTAGCTTGTTACAGAACTGTGCGGTTGAAATTGAGAAGTAAATGGAAAAAGATTGACTGTTATTTAAAGGTATAGCCAAGATGCTGATCATATCCAATCTGGTGTTGCAGTTATTGAATGATGGTAGGTACCGTATATGTGAAAAAAGTCACTGATGACACCAGTGATGAAGAAACCAACGAATACAAGCATTTGAGTTTTCACTATTTGTGCTGCATTGAACCACGTCATAATTGTGAAGATTTGGCAGAACTGAGGACTGGGCTAATCTTTGTTTAATTTGAGACTGAAATATTTTTCCAAATTTTTGGACTACACATATGCAAGAAAGAGATTTCCTGTACACTGTACCAGTTTGTTCTTCCCAATGTAGATGCTCATCCAACATAATGTCTAGATCTTCTAAAATTTTTGATACAGTAATTGTTACCAACAAAGGTACTGGAGGAACTGTTCCACGAAAATACCTGCTGATCAATTTTCAGTGTTATATGAGGATGACCTTTGACTTCCTTGAGCTTAGTGTAAGACCCATGTTTTATGCCCACCATTATACCATAAAAATGCCATCATTCGTACCTGACACAGTAGCAGCAATGTTCTTATGGTTGGTGCTTCATTTTAATAAGTCAGATATAAGAATCAATGAAGAACAATCACTGGACGCAGTTACTTTCCTAAAACACCTAAGAGTATATGTACAATGGAACAACCAGATACTTCATCAACAAAGGAAGTAGCTTACAAACCCCTTGTTTGACAAATATTTTAATATTGCTTGTCAGTATGGAATACCTATCAGATATGACTGATACAAAAAATAGGAAAGATTCAAAGAAGATCAGTGTGTTTTTGTACAAGTTCATTTAGTAAGCACAAAAGGGTCACAGAGATGTTCAATCAATTCCAGTGGCAGAATGGCAAGAGAGGCATTCTGCATCACAGTGTTGAAGTTCCGAGAGTGTACGTTCACAGAAGAGTTAACATATGTATTGTTTCCTCCTACGTGTATCTCACGAAAAGGCCATGAAGATAACAAGATTCGAGCCCAATCATTCTTCCCGCAAACTATTCAAGACGAACAGGAAAATTAGGGGTAGTGGGGAGGAGTGACAGTGGCACACACTGCAGGGCAGCTTGCAGAGTGGAGAGGTAGATGTAAAATCCTTGCTGAAATTAAGCAGTGTTAAAAATGGTTGCTTCACACATGCCTATTGCATGACTGATATCATCGCCTCACATTTGATTAATGTAATTGCTATGGTGTTCCAAAAGCATTACTGATTTCTATCAAGGATATTATAAATTTTAATGTAGTCAATTAGCTGTTTGTGAACAATTTACTCCAATGCTTTACATACTGTACTGCAAGTAATATGCTGATTGGCCTATAGTTGCTCGGTGATTTTGAGTGACAATTTCTGGGTATCAGTCAAATTAATGTTTGCTTCCACTTAGTATGATATGTATCGCTAACAATCAATGATTTTAATCGTACCTATGCTCACTCAATCATTACCTACTGTCTGTGACAATTTTGGTCAAATTCTTCAATCTGCACTGCTTTCAAAGGAACTAATACCAACTGGGCATTTTTTTTTTTCACAATTTCAGACACATCTTAAACTTAGTGCAAAGAATCATAGGAATGTTTTACAAATTTTTAATGAAATTATTGAACTAAAGTGAACAATATGACATTTCAGGTACTGCTTCTATATGATTATCAAATACCATCATTCGAAGTACATCTCTTGCTTTGAAAGGGGGGAGAAAAACAAAATTTTCAGAGGTCAACTGGTCAGACTTAATTAAAAACGAAATGGAAGCACGTAAGGACTAATGCTACTATGTGACATGATTAAACACATTAGTACTTAAATTCTATGCTGAAAGAAGGAACAATAACTAGAAACCCTGCTTGCTATGCTAATTTTTTTCTTTATCCTTTAAGGCTTTTATAAAAATATCAAAGAAACACAACTATTGCTAGTGAGGTTTTAAAATAACTGCATAACACAGGGAACAATGACAACTATCAATGAACGTTGGTTAACATATTTGTCTTTGGTGAGTACAGTAACTGTAGAACTACATTTCAATTATATACAAAACCCGTTTCACACTTTCCTCTGCAGCTCCATTAGAAGACATTACGGCCAGATATATAGTTTCTGAAATATGTAGTGTCAATATGGAACTACAAAGCACCATAAAAATTGTGTTTTGTCAGCTAATCTGATCTGATATTAGATGGAGAAATAGCTAAAATTTAATTTTTTTTTCTACACTACAACAAATGAAATAAAATATGAGTGAATCAATGTTGCAAACAGTAGCTACAGTATCTCTCAAAATCTCCCAGATGAAGTCAGAAGTAGTTAATGTTCACTAAAAGTTGAAGTAACGGGAAACACTTAAACAAAAGAACAGCTACTTCTACACTGAAGAAATATAAGAACATATTTATGAATATGTAGCATATGGTAATAAGACATGTTACACATTCTCATTAATGCAAAAATAAGAGATCAGGGCTTAATGCACTGTCAATAATATTCCTATTACAGACTGAGTGCTAGTTGCACTGGAGATACATAGCGTAGAAATTTGATTGTGACAAATTGAAAATTCAGTGAGATAACTAAACTGACAAATTGTTTTTAAAAATCAGTTGTTGTTATGTATGCCTCATTTTATTTTTGTTTGCATCTACAATAGAATATTCCCTTTTCTTGACATTTGTTGTCCAAGCACACCAATATAAGTCTTCAATCAAACTACCACAGCAGAATATAAAATATGCCACTAAAACAGCGAGCTTCTCCACGTTACAGTTCATGTACATTTTTAACTTTATTTTCGGTATGTTAGGCTTTATTTTATTCAGTGAGCATTTTTAAACATATGTGCGACCCTTGAAATAAGTTCGTATAACACTAGCAAACCTGGCAACTCTTCGCAGTTTCTATATATGTATGGAAATTGGATGTATGTCCTAACCTCCCCTTCACCCCTTCACCCTCTCTATCCATCTCTTCCTACCCCCTCTCTCTTTATCTGTCGCCTCCTCCTACAACCTCTCCCTCTCTCTGTCCACCTCTTCTTCTTCTTCTTCTTCTTCTTCTTCTTCTTCCTCCTCCTCTCTTTTCCTCCCTCTCTCTGTCTACCTTGCCCCCCCCCCCCCCCCACTTTTGTGACTTTTGGCCTAGATCATTGGTGTTGCAAAGGAAACTCAGTGGTAGCTGAAGTCACTTAAAATGAATAGGTAAATCTGATAGTATCATCGGTATACACAGTATGAGAGAAACCTCTCCAGCTGCTGGATCTGTGAGGATAGAAGCATCAACAATAGTATTTTGCATGATTTTAAAACAAAATAACATACTGTTGTGTATAAACATTTGTTTAAAATATTATGTGAAACAATTTGTCTCAGTGATTTAAATGTCTTGATATCATAGATGAACTGATTGTGAGAAAGAAAACTAAACCGCATGTAGAATGAAATTTTCACTCTACAGCAGAGTGTGCACCGATATGAAACTTCCTGGCAGATTAAAACTGTGCGCCAGCTGAGTTTTAAACCCCATGTTTCACAGCACTGCATTTTCTTTCTTATAGTCAATCTTATCAGAAAGCCTGTACAGTCTTGTTAAAATCACAAATATCTATGTATTATATATATCAAAAAATATATAATGTATGTCCATCTGAAAGTTTATTAGAGAATTGGGTAAACATTTGAAATACATCAGTCAGGAACATTTCCAGTTTTTCCTAACTTCATATTCCCTTTAAGTAGCATAGATATTTATGTACTGCATATATTAAAAAATATGTAGCCTACGTCTGTCTGCACATTTATTAGTGTGTTGTGTAAAAATTTGGATTAAATCATTCAAGAGATTTTTGCTAACACTCTTTCCCATTTATATAATATACACTGATCAGGCAGAACATTATGAACACCGACCTACTATCGATATAAACCCGTCCAGGCAATACTAGCGTCACCTGGCAAGGAATGACTGCTAGTCAGACACTCGCAAGGCGCACGTAGTACAAGTAAGTAATCTGTCCGTGTGCAGAATGGGGTGGCATATGATCTATTCAAGTTTGACCGAGGGCAAATTGTGACATCCTGAAGGCTCGGCATAAGCATTTTGGAAACTGCATGACTTTTCATGTGTTCGAGGAGAACTGTGGTGAGGGTCTTCGACACGTGGCTAAACCAAGATGAAACCTCGTCCATAAGTCTAGGTGGTTGCGTGGCCACCCCTCATTATAGATGTCTGATCTCCTATGCTGGGCAGAGTGGTAAAACAGGAGAGGTGGCGAACTGTGAAGAAACCAACATCAGACTTTAATGCTGGGCAGAGAAAAAGTGTGTCTGAACACATAGTGCACCGAACACTCCTAACAATGGGCCTCCATAGCCGACAGCCCATGTATGTGCCAATGTTAACACCACGACATCGACAAGTATGACTGAAATGGGCATGTGACTAATGGCACTGGATGTTGGCGTATTGAAAGAGTGTTGCATGGTCTGATGAATCTCGATACCCCCTTAATCTTGTCAATGGGAGGGCACGAATCCATCGTCTTCAAGGGGAACAGCTCCTTGATGCTTGTGCTGCAGAACAGGTTATTATTATTATTATTATTATTATTATTGTTGTTGTTGTTGTTGTTGTTGTTGTTGTTGCTGCTGCTGCTGAACATCAAGCCTCATGGCAATCAGTGTCCATACGGTGACTGCATGAGACAAACGGGGCAAGGGCACACAAAATGAGGATAGCCTGAAATGCAACATAAGACCACATACGCTTCCTTATACTCTTTCTTACGTGAACACACACAACTCCTCTTAACGGTACAATGGGGCATATGAGTCAAGGGAGACCATTAAAAACAATGACAACAGATCTGGACAACCACTGAGAGGCAGTCCATAAAAGAAGACTGGTGGATCATGAAAATGATAACTGGATGAGCCAATCGATCTCTAACATATTAAAAGCTTCAACCTAAGAGCTTACATAGAGGGGAAGACAAAAAACAAAATAATAAAACATGTGCCACATTCAGCTCATTATCACCTAAAATGGACGACACGTCTGTCGGTGAACTAGCTCATACCCTCTCACCATTATATAAAATGCAACTGGTTACAAAGTGGTGAACTGTAATCAGCACACCACATACATCACAAATAGGCACTTCTCAATGTCTGAGAACAAAACCATTGGTCAGGGGGCTGTGTCCTATTCGAAGTTGCGTTAAACAAGCTTCATCAATTCTAACTGGCCAGAAGGAGATGCAGCATCGACTCTCAAGACTCTTTTATTGATCAAAAGTTATTTTCCACCACACCCAGCCACTCTGCCTTCCAAAGACGCATGACAGACCTTTGCAGCAATGACAGCATGGCACACAGAGAGATAGGGTAGTTGGTTAGAATGGGGAAGGTACATGCCTCCCTGGCTGCTGTATTGGCTAACTCACATGTCCTCGTACCCAGCAGAATGAGACCTCCTTTCTTTGTCTTTGCACTGCACTAAGCGACTAAGAGCAGATGAAGAATTTGGATCCACGTTCACGTTTCACCTGGTCCACAGCTTTAAGAATCGCAGAGTTCGGCGTCAAATATAGTAAACTCACTAAGCAGACTTAACCTGAAGCCACATCAACCAAAAGCATCCCCCAGTTTGGTCCCATTGGTATATACTACACTGGAGTCCATGAACTATGTTATAATGGTAATAAATTTATAATTGAAAATGTAGTCTGAAGCAAACAATTTGTTGCATTCTGTCAAATTTAAAATTATTCTAGGTTTCAATAACAACCAGGATGGGGTTCGCACCAACACTCCCTCTGAATGTTTCGTCGGAGGCACTCCTAGATCCAATAAATGCTGCTTTGCCCATATACCAAACGGTTCTGTCCCTTGTGGATGGGTGCAATAGTCATTCCAAGGCTTCGCAGATATTAATAGTCACAGGGAAAGCCAGCAAAATTGGAAATAACCAGAGCTTGAGTGCCTGTTTAGCCAAAGGGAACTGCTGCCGAGCAGCTAAAGACAGCTCCTCTGCCTCTGCACACAAGATTGGTACAGGGCTCGTCCTCATGCTCCTGCAGCCAATCTGATGCCCTTGTGGTGTATTGAATACAGCATCTTTAACTATGTTGGTGATGCTGAGCCGTATAACATACAACCATAATCAAGACATGATTGCATGAAACCCTTATAGAGCTGCACCCCAGTTGTTCTCATTCAAGCACTTCATGACATGCAGCACTTTAAGGGCTCTTATTCTGAGCTCCTCGAAATGTGGCAGCCAATTAAGTTTGATGTCAAATACGAGACCTGAAAACTACACCCTCTCCTTAAAATGTAACACAGTCGCCCACAGCTGCACTTCCAGAGGTGTAAAAAGAGAATGATCACCATTGAAATCAATACATAATGTTTTCTCTGCACAGAAATTAAAACTTGTCTGAGCAGACCAATATTTTTAGTCTCTTAAGTGTCAACTGTAACTGACGAGAGGAAGATGTGGAACTAGAAGTGTAACAGAAAATAGAAAAATCATTCACAAACAATGAGCACTGTACAGGACTCCTCACTGCAGACAATTGGTCATTGATTGCAACTGCAACCAAAGTCACGCTTAAAAAGGCTCCCCAATGGGATGCCATGAACTTGAGGAAATCTATCAGAAAGAGTATTCCTGACTTTGTAATGAAAATAATGTTCAGCACAGAAGAATCACAGAAAAATGGGGACAGTGCCACAAAACCCCCATTCGTGTAGTTGGCAAAGTATATCGTGCCTCTGTGTAGTGTCATATGCCTTTACAAAGTCAAAAAATATGGATATTAAATACTGCTTTCATAGTTATGCCTCCTGTATAGCCGCCTCTTGTAGGGTGAGGTTATCAAGGGTGGAACAATATCTTTCAAACCCACACTAGAGTCCAGACTAGTCATCTGCTCCAGCATCTTTCCCACACAGCTGCCAAGATCGACACTACGCTAGCTGCCTGGGAGTGTGCAGTCCTTGCCTGGTTCAAGAATGAGATCATTATGGATTCCCTCCATGGGACTGGACATTACCCATCTCATCATATCTTATTACAGAAAGCAAGTAAGATTTCTTTAGATTCAGGATTAAGGTGCTGTAGCCTCATCATTGTTGGAGGTGAAAGCAAGACATCTCCTCTACTAAACTTCGCAATAGGCTTGGAAACCTGTAACTGGACGATGCTACATCATAAAAGTACCACACCATGGTGTGAGCGATATCTGCGGACATTACTTTTAGGATTCCATTTTCCTGTATGGCAGCTAATGAACACAACTTCCTTTCCCCAGATATCTTCCTCACTGATTCCCATACTGCAGTGGTGGAAGTCAACCAATTAATGGACTTCAAAAACTCATACCATGATTGCTTCTTGCTCTCCTTCACCATCTGCCGGTTGTTTGCTCTCACAAACCAAAAGGATCGAAGGTTCTCTGCTGTTGGACGCTTGAACCTGCGCAGCAGTGTCCACCTGTCCTGTACAGCGCAGTGACACTAATCATTCCACCAAGAAACAGATTTCCTTCTGTTATGGCCTGACAATTTAGGTATAGATGCATCAGCAGCAGAGTAGATTACATAAAAAATGTGAGCCACCCAGCACATCCAGCTGGCTATACAGCAGCCAGTTCACTTTGGCTAGCACCCACTTGGGTGGTTTTCCCTCAGGCTCTGTTTTTTGTAAAAGGCAGACAGCAATAGGAAAGTGGTCACTGGAGTGAGGTCTTATGCCGCCTCCCACACGACAGAGTCTACGAGACTAGAAGAGCAAACTGTCAAATCAATAGCAGTGAATGTTCCCGTTGCTGTGCAAAAATTTGTGGTCGTACCCATATTCCGGAGACACATGGTGTCAGATGGCATTTTCAACCAATCAACCCCTTGGGTACGTGGAAAGACTAATCCATAGAGTATTATAGGCATTAAAATCCCCTCAGAGCACAAATGGTGGCAGAAGATAAAGGGAAATAAGGTTACCTGAAAGGACACAAAATGCACAGTGATAGCAACTGCCTGTAGTGTGGTGATTAGAATTACAGGTGAGGAGTTAAGTGTGTTGTGAATGAATACAGCCACTCCTCCCTGAGCTCTGTCGACACACACACACACGCGTGCGCATCTGGTCTGTGTGACAAACTTCAGTTCATCCACATGAACTCTGAAGCCATTTAAATTCCACTGGATGTTATCCATTACCTATTGGTAAAGTTTGTCTTTACACCTTGGCAGCGATCCCAAGGTCATTGGTGGTGGACTAGTGGGGCTTGGCAAGTCACTGATAGGGACCACATCCATCACAAAAGTGTCAATAGCAGCAGTAGCAGCTAATTTCATTGCTGGTGCTTTAGGTACTGTTCCACTGGACTTTGACTTGGTCTTTGTTGCGGCTTTCCTTTGTTGGGCTGAAACACAGGAAGATCCCTGAATGACTGTACCAGTTAGTGCTGGGTGAAAATTTGCTGTCGGGGTCAATGGCTGCATACTGTCAGTCTGAATAGTTTGTGCAACTGAGTCTCTGGCAAGCGCAGGGTTACTACAGCCTTTCTGTTGGCATGGGTATCAACAGGAGAAAGTGTTGGTAGCAGCAGTTGCCACTTCCGTTCATGTTGTCAGACTAACTTTTTAATCATGAGCTGTTTCACAGCTGATGCAAATGAGATAACAAAAAGATGAGGGCTGCATGGTTTGAAACAGCTTCTTCGCTTCTGAATATGACATGTGACATGTAACTTTAAGTTCTTGATTTATTTTATTTTATTATTATTATTATTATTATTATTATTATTTTTTTTATTTTGTCCCTATAGATGGGGCACTCTGGATGACTGGATGTCAGAGAGCAATCAACATACACTGGTGGATATGTACATTCCACACCTGGTTCACGAGGTGCTTGACCACAGTTCCCAGAAGAACCACAACCATTACATGCAACAGTAGTGTGACCAAGTCTTTGACACATAAAACACAGCATTCAATTAAGCGTAAGAAACCTGCCTTAATGTGACTGGGCACATCTTGCATTTTGAAAGTTATAATGCATGTAGGTGTTGTTTCAAGCTTTCCGTTCAGTCTCTCCTTCACATTTTGAACTTCCATGATGACTTTGTCTGCCCATTCCTGTTGTAAGACACTGATGTCCTCATCCATGAGGTCTTCACTTGTTACCACCCTGCAGCTTGAATTTAAGGTTTTATGCAGTTCAACAGTAAAAAGGTATTTGCCCAATGCTGTTGCTTTTATAAGTTTCAGTACATGCCCTGCACTGGCCATTTCAATAAACAATGTGCCATTATGAAGCCTTTTTATTGACTTTAGACCACTCGTAATATCACCGAAACCTTTCTGGATGTAGAATGAGGACATCTTAGTAAAGGTCCTCTAGGCCCTTTTAACTATCACTAAAACATTGACACATCTGTGCCCTGTTACTGTAACTGATTCTGCATAGCTGAGAAGCAGGCTCAGGAGAGGTACCTCACAGCTTCTCTTGTTGGGATGGTAGGAGTGCTCACCAGCAGCCCACTCGATACACTGGGAGCAGTTTGTGGAGAATTAATAGGCTCCATGGTCATCCTAGAAGCACCTAGAGAACAGATGTCCACCCATACAGAGCCCAACTTTCCTGCGTAAGCCTCGTACAACTAGGGTGGGGCAGGTTCCCCTGAGGTCACCTGCTTAAGACTGCCTCAACAGAGACGCATCCCACCAGCATGCACACACCCCTTAGGACTGAGGGTTTTTTGAGAAAAGTTTTTACCATCCTCGCAACTCAGGTGGTTAAGTCAAGATCCCTGGCCCCATTAACACACAACATTCCACCATCATATTGCACAGTGATCGCTGAGGCATGCCCAGAGGTTACAGTCTCAGAGAATTGGTAGCACTCACCATTCCCTAGCTCAGGGAAGCCGGGTTCGCCAAGCCTGTACCCACCAAATGAATGCCGAGACCCCCGCAGGAGCAGGACAGACATAAGTTGGCAGTGGCACCACTACCCTCTGGGAAACATCCATTTGGGCATCCATGAGCCCAGTGGAGCTCATGCAAGGCGCCACGATGGCCAAGGATTATTGTGCACTGGTTGCAGACCACGTACACCCCTTCACGAAGATTATGTTTCTCAACAGACGTGGCATTTTTCAACAAGATAATGTGCCTTGGAATAAGGTAAGGAGTGTGATGGAGTGGTTCGAGGAAAACAATGGCAAATCTCAACTGACGTGCTGGACCCCCCCCCACCCCCCACTTGCCAGACCTGAACCTAATCGAACACATCTGGGACATGCTTGAACATGGCATTAGAGCTCGTCACTGCACTCCCCGAAATTTGTGGGAATCAGGTGACTTGTTTGTGCAGATGTGGTGCCAACTCCTTCCAGTGACTACTTAAGGCCCCATTTCTTGCATGCCACAATATGTTTCCACTGTTATCTGTGCCAAAGGTGGGTATACTGGCTATTAGGTAGGTGGTCATAATGTTCTGAATGATCAGTGTATATATACTTGTATAACATATTATTAAAAATGTGTACCCTATGTCCGTCCATTTTAGCACAGAACTCATTGGAAAGTGGACACTGTACAGTATGCACCCTTTTTCTTGAGGCCTCATTTCGCTAGACTGCTACCAGAAGAAGTATGACTTTTTCATACCAGAAGTTTACCTCTGGTCATTGCCAACCTTTGTAAACAAGCAGTACTGAAGTGAAGCACAACTAAGTCATATAGTGTAGACAAGTAAACCATTACTGCACAAGTTATATATAATGAAACTTCAATTAACATCAAATACGCATTTGTTACCTGTGTGTGTAATTTTTACAACCAGATGCTCTCAATACAAAGCACAAGTCCCATTTTCCTTGCAGCACTGCTTTTAATGTTCCTGCATATGTTGGGACACACCATAATAATGAAAGAGTGCCTAAGATTAACTTGGGATCATTTCTTAAATCACAAAAAGAAATGCCCAGTTGAGAATTAATCATATGGAGGAAAATTCAGAGTGGTCAAAAGAAAATACTGATTCTCTTTTAACTCTGAGGCATTTGTTTTGTCTCTTATTATTTCTAAAAATGTATAACCATAGGAGAAAGCAAGAAACCGTTTTCATTAAGTGACAACATTAGTAAGGAACTCAGTCAATACATTGGTTTTCAAAGAATTAACCCTAATTACAGCAGGTAGTTATATTTCTCACTTTCTTATGTAAAACTACTGAAAATCACAAGAAGAGTAACTAAGAAGAACACACACATTGGAAACAAATATGACTTAAGATTCAGCACTGCCTCGAAGCCAAACAAATAATTTGACAGTTGATAACACAGCAAAATGAGATACGTTGACTGGGTTCCATATATCACTCATTACAGAAACATTTAAACTAAATTACACACTCTTGCGTGGAAAAAATTCTTAAGGTATAGGAGGAAGTTACAAGGGAAGCCTCTCTGCAAACTTAACATCGAAAAAGAATAATGCACATAAATAAGTACAAAATCTGAAGTGTCTGTTCATGTATAGATTCAAATACTTCCACCAATTGTGAGAATAAGGTACAAAATAAAGACATGAGATGCTCATTCAGCTATTTCAGCAACAGCAATTAGTCTATTACTCCCTCTCGTATTGTTAAACAAGTGGAGGACAGGAATGAAAGGGTGAAAGATTAGAACAAGAAGGAAAGATAAAAACTTCTAAATGGAAGAAAATTGATCCACTACTTACAAAGGCCATTTCTGACTAACAAAGACACAACAAAAGTGAAATTTACAAAATATTTGTTAAAAGCTGCAGTAAGTATAAAATGCAGCCCACAATGTTTCTTTTTAATTAACCCATTGTAAGAACATAACAAAGTACTGAGAATGAAAAATAAATGTTTGCTCCCCCCCCCCCCCCCCCTCTCCTTTACACACACACAGACAGAGAGACTACAATCTAAAAAGATTTTGGAATATTATCAAGGAAGCTTACAACCTGTGCCACACTGGCAGATATTCAAAATTAAAACTGTATGAGTAGTTGTGCAGATAAACATAGAAGGTTCCAAGTCACTGTAGTGGAATGATAATAATAATAATGATGATGATGATTAATAATAATAATAATAATAATAATAATAATAATGCCACAGAGCTGAACAAACTTTATCACATAGGTTTTGCTAAGGATAAAACCATCTCATTTCCATGGCATAATAGTTGAGAGTCAAAGACTGGAAGTACAAATAATTGTGTAATCTATGACACTTAAGATCAATGGCACATTTATGAATAAATACAGCATCTGGTATTCACATACTATCCACAGCTTCCAAACTTGTCATTTTACCCAAGCTGTGCTCAAGAGGGAATCAGACTGCCTATTTAGCAGAGGAAAAAAAGAGCTAAAACTGCATGGAAATATCACGTTTTGCAACCTTAATTATAATTAAGTTCTGTTAAATATTAACATAATTTCCTTTTCTTAATTATGCTTGCTTGTTACTGGACATTGCTGGTAACTTGTTGCCCTACATCTCAGTATGTAAATCACACCAATTTCTGAAACTTAACATTTGGGATACAACACCAATTACTGCAACTAATTCTGCAACCAAAGAACATCTCTTCAGCATTCACTCCTGGTATGATTTACTCACAAATTTTGTGAAATAATATAAACAATCTTACATTATACAATGTAGGCATTCACCATCAGCATTTAATTGGCGAATATTCCAAAAAGTGATTTTTCATCACACAATTCTTCACATATTTTTCATTTTTTACCATATTCTGCGTTGCATTACCTATTGTTAATTTTCTTCTTTAATAGTTTACTTGTTTCTCATTTTCCAGTGACACACTGAATTTTGCAGCATATTTTGCAAACTTACTCATCATCTATTTATCACCAAGATTGTATTGGTATAGTATCTAGACATCATTCACGGAAATTACACATGTCTAACCTATGTATGGGGGAAAGGGCACGTACACTGATGAGCCAAAACATTATGACCGTCTGCTTAACAGCTTGTTTGTCCATCTTTGGAACGAAATACATCACTGATTTTGAGTATCTGGAATCCGAAAGACTGTTGGTATGTTGTTGTGATATTTGGCATTAGATGTCTATACACAGGTCTAATAATCCGCATAATTAATGGGCTGCTGATTTGTGTACGCAGTGATGGCATCTGATTGCAACCTCGATGGGTTTCACAGGATTTACATTAGGCATCAACGTGAGTTCACTATAATGCTCCTCAAACCACTGTAGCACAGTTCTGATTCTGAGACACGGGCAGTTATACAGCTGAAAGATGACATCGCTGTCGGGGCAGACATCCAAGTAGGAAGAGATGCAGGTAGTTCGCAACTATCAGTGTGTCTTCCATTACTGCCACAAGACCTAGGAAAGTGTAGGAGAATGTCTCTTAAAGCATAATAATGCTCCCACCAGCCTGTTTACATGGCACTGCAAGTTTCAAGTCAACGTTCACCTACATGGCAACACATGTGGAGACACACATTGACCTAATGTAACAAAAATGTGATTCACTTGAAGAGCTGATACATTTCCATTGAGCGATGGCCGAATCCCAACGGTCCTGTGCCCACTGCAATCATAACTGACAATGTCCTTGGGTCAACATGTGAACGTATGGGGGAAATCTGCAGCGAAGCAACATGTTCAACTATGTACGATGAACGATGTGCTCTGTAACAATTGTGCATGCACCACAATTGTGCCCTTTCAGCAGAGATGCCACAGATCACCCACCATCTGCCCTATTTTACAGAGCAGAAAAGTTGTGGACATCTAATCATTTAACACCTAGTGGTAGTTTCACTGTCCTCCTACCTCTTTCCATAGATGCTCATGACAGTAGCACATGAACATTCAATCAGCTTCACCATTTTCAAGATACTCATCACAGGCTCTGCATAATAATAATTTGCCCTTTGTCAAAGTCTCGTATCTCAATGGATTTCTCCATTTGAAACCCTTGCCTTCACTAGTGATCCCCTGACTCAGTCCGCTCCGCTTGCATTCTTTTGATACCGCGACATGTGCCCGCAACGCCACCAGGCAGCACCAAACGTCATTGTGGGCAGTAGTCATAATGTTTTGGCTTATCAGCGTATACCATTTGTTTGCATTTGGTATACTCTGTTTTATGAGTTTTGTACGATAACCTGGCATTTATTGCTACAGAAAGGGGAAAGAGCACTACACTTTTGTATTAGATGACGCAGAGGACTGTATTAAACTTACACCTGAGATGATATTAATTTCCTCATCTGGGTGTCAAATGTTGTAACTCCCCACCCCCCTTTCTTTCTTTTCATGGGCCATCTGCTAATTTGCCAGTATCTTTCTTAAGTGTCATTTGATATTCCTGCATGTTTTTATTTATTACAGTTACTTCGATGTGTAAAGATTTTATTTGGCTCATCTAACTACATCTCTGCTCTACTTACATCAGCACAATGTCAACATTTTATGATTTTAAGCCACTTTTCAGTTTGTCAATTTTCACTACCGATATACAGCCTTTTTAAATTTGTCATTAAACTTGTGTCAACATTTCCTCTCAATCACTTCCATTTATTAAATCAAATTAATCACATAGCCTTGTTTAAATTTCCCTTATGTTATCTATTAACCACCAGCTTACTATAGTACAGTATGTTTCAATGATACCACTAAACATGTTTACTTCAAAATTGACAAAGGGAGAAAGGCTGGCTACTATTTACCCTCAGCAGACACAGCTCAAGCATTCCAGATAGAAAAACAGTACTTCTATGTTTCTTCTTCAGAGAGTAAAGAGGAATTGGTGGTGAAAGGAGCAACAGTCATTCAAATTCCACGCTAAAAGTCAGCTGTTATGTTGAGGATTGGAGGCAAGTACTGACAAACATTTTTGTCTCTCTAATTTTAATAATTTAATGGCCTGAATTTACCTTTTTCCACAATTAACCCCCTTATGACTCATTTTGTTCTTGTTTTGTAACAGTGTATTAACTGTCATGTTTCAGGCTTTTTCCTTCACCTCTCCCTCCCTCACTTCTGAAAAAGATGGCACATGGTCCCCTTTTTGCCTGGATTATGAGCTACCTTTTGCACCCTACCCCCCTCTTTCCTGATTCAACCTATCTCATTCTTTCCTGATTAATGAACTCACTGTGAATGCGATGAGTGTTGTGATACATTTTTGTATGTTCTTATTGTGCAGTGCTCTGTTGCCCTTCATGGCAGTAGAGAGATTATTAAAATCTTCCTTTTTACACAGTTACATCTAAATTCCTGAGTACACACCATGTTAGTGTAACTTTGAGCTTCTTTTGTTTTTATCATGACCCACTATTCTTGCTACTGCGTTATTTGTGTTGCTTTCAAGTTTTTACATGACTAACATTTTTGTTGTTTCCAACCAATCAGTGAATCTGCTGATAACAGTAGCCTGTAACCACTATTTCCTTTATTAATAGAAAATTCAAATCCATCTGACTAAATAGCCTTCCCTGTGTGACACTGCTTCTGATAATTTCCCCAATATATTATTTTGTATAGTATCTTTTAATAGATTTTAAATTTCAGCCTGTATCACAAACAACACTCTATGCTCTTCATGTGTTTCATGGTACCATATTTGATTATCTGATGGCAGTTTAATTTTTATGCACACAGCTGAGCAAGATTTCCTCGTCACCAAGAACAAATTTCTATAAATTCTCACTGTTAGTACATCACCACCACATACACTGCCTTTCCACACTCCAGCATTTCAGATTATTATTATTATTATTATTATTATTATTATTATTGTTGTTGTTGTTTTGTTCTTGTTGCACTTTTCTCAACATCAAACAAGTAGTTGTAATCAATAGGGATTTCTATTAACTTAATGTAATCAATTTTGATGAATGCAAAAAGCTTTTGCAAAGAGAGAAGTATCATGGATAAAACTCACTGCTAGCTTCAACTTCACTTTGAAAATATAGTTAAACATGCTCTGTTCGACACAAACAGGCAATGAGCTTCTTTCTAGCTTAACTAGTGCAGCATAGAAAGGGGAAAATGCTCTAGTGTTTATTTTTCTCGAGCATACTAAAGTGTAACACTAAGAAGTAAAATAATAATTGTAGTATCTGGAGAATTTATCTTCACAAAGTTAAGAAGTACTTCATAGAACCCATATACATATATCTTTATTATTTATAGTCTGAGGCTTTTCACTTGCCAAGAGCATAGTAAATGTATGTGGAGAATGAAGGATTAACACCACTGGTGAGAGGGATAAATCATCCAATTGAAACAATAGTTCTTTATATAATTTAGCTGTTTGAAGAATACTTCTTTATTTGCTCTTATAATACACTAGAGGCATAAAAACATATGATTATTTGAAAAGAAAATTACACACAAACAATACACTAGCTGTAGTCAGAGTTAATACATCTTCATTACCTACAAATAATTACACTACATTTTTTTTTCATTTTGGCATATATATATATATATATATATATATATATATATATATATATATATATATGACAACAAGATATCACATTGGCACTGAACAGGTACGCAGTATTCTTCAACAACATAGAACCAGTCCAATTATAACAACCTAACACTAGTTGAATCCTGGGTATGTTGAACTTGGGATGTAGAACAAAATAACTTCATCCACTCTATGGACAAGGACTACCTCAAACAAAAACAGAACTAAAGAAAGAAGTAAACACAATGTAAGATAAAATTTCGGCGCAGACAATGAGTACTACTAAAAACCAAACATCTGCTTTATATTTTTCATTCACATTCTCTGGAGCTAGAGTCAAAGTTTAATTTAAGCCCATATAAATGAGTGGGAGTGTAGCAAATGTGAGATAATCCAAAGAAATCCTCAAGTTGTATGGGAAAACATGCAGGGTAGAAATAGAAAAACTGTTACATATGAGACCAAGTTCACAAAACAATGACAATCCAGTCATTTAGCCACCAAAAAAGGAGACGTGACAAAAAAAGAAGGTATGGCTAAATAATTATATAAATATACAAATAAATATGCCAGGAAGGAAATTAAAAATAACTGGATTCATAAACAGGCTACTAAAAATGGGGCACACTGTTCCCTCATTTCCTTGTTTGAGTAAGTGGAAGTAGACACGCATTAACAGTAATTAGTGGAAAAAATACAAAAAATAACAAGATTTAACAGATAAGAGATAAATCAAAAGTTATCATCCAAAGCATAAAAATGAGTCCATCAGCTGTCACACAGAGCAGGTAAAATGGTCTGGGTGAGGTGAAAGAGGATGCATGTCAAGTGAACAATACAGCAAGGTGTATGAAGTTAATTAGAGGAAGGACTGCACACAATGAAACCTAATCTTGCTCCATCTCAGTTGCTTCATTCTTGATTAAATTATGCTATTCTTTGGTCACAACTACCTAGATTTGGGCTTGTGAGTATACTGAAACAATGCCTATAACATAGTATGCATGTGCCAAGTCAGCTAGTATACATCAAATGCTTTGTAGGAACCATCTGTAAACAGCCACAAAGTGGAAACTGTGTATTTCTGATGAAAAAATAGTGACTTACTGAAACATGAAGCATGTTTAGCACCAGTCTTTGACACCTATCATTTTTTGTTAAGTAATAAAGAAATTAAAGCCATTCTCTTTAGTACACACATGGAAATTTTGTGTTTTGAAGGAGAAATTAACTGGAAAGTGTTTGCTGATGTTCAGAGAGCAATTTCACAAACACAAGCACTATGAACTTTCTATGGAAATGGAGTTGTATAGCTTTAATGGCTTAAGAGCTGCAATGATATATTTTATTAGAGACAACTGATTTCGGTCTAGGACCAGACCATCATCTGGTCTAAAAATCGTCTCTCCCAAATTGTGAGACAGTACACCATTACAGCTGTGTACTGGATAATGTAGTTCTTAACAAACATTAATGTAAGGCTCTTGTTTAACTCATGATGTGTTACATTTGCACACTTAATTTAGAAATACTATTATACCAGACTAATCCACAGAATTGTGGGAACTAAAACAAGTTGTTAAAAGTAACATTAATCCCATCTGATAATTTTAAGGATTGATTTATCATTTTCTGTGACGTTCCTATCTTTTGGCACTCCCAGTGAATAACTGATACCTCAGTTTTTATTTTTTACACATCATTCACAACATGTCATAACAAAAATGAATTCATTTGAATTCCTCTCTTGCAATTTTTTTATTTATCTGAATCTTGGTTCCAGTCTTTGACATAGTGTAATTCATTAGAACAACTGGCTGTCAATAACTGAGGCATTTTGTTCCACATATGGGGCCCAAGAGAAATTACACACCTGAACAAATAACAAAAAACTATATAAGCTGCCCAGGTGAGCATCCTAAAGGCTACTGCAACTAAGGAATTTGGTGTACCATGGGTGACACTACTACAAGTACGTCAAGTCCCAAACTGTGGAAATTTAGACCTTCCACTATACTTACAGAAGATAAAAACAATCTAGTCCACTGGCTAGTCCTAGTCCGTTTACAGCAAATAACAAGTGAAATTAAAAGCAAAACCCATTTGCTAATGGAAGAACAAGCGAAGTGGTACACATCCTCTAGGAAGACACTTCATGTCAAGTGGCCTATGGGACTCTACGTGACTCTCTTCAATTTGAATAATTTTTTTTTACAGGATGTACATATCAGTCTTACATGAAGCCATTATATATTACAGCTGAGTAAGTAGTATGATGGGAGCCACTAGTCATGTTTTTGCAATGGCCAGTTTTTTATGTTGCAGCAGACACAAATAAATCATGAACTTTGCTTTACTGTTGCTCATCATCTAAGGGGAATCCCATACTAAAATCATATGAGTCTACTCAACTTTTTAGCTACAACAGCATAGTTGCTGAACATATCCTCATTATAGACCAGATTTATCACAATTTGCTGTCAAAGTAGCTCACAAGCCTTGCTGTGAAAAATGTGGACCATATTTTGGCAGCTTGTATCTCATGATAGAATGACTTTCTGATGCTCATTTTTTGCCCCATTTGCAGCCAGCCAGCATGTCACTTAACTCTGCAATAGTTGTCTTGATTAGTCATTTACTGCATTATCCCATATTAAAATCAATTCAAAACATTCATTCTGCCAATTTTATCTGATTTTCAAAAGGCTATCTCTCATATTTTACTTTTCTTTGAACCATTGTAAAGAGCTCATTTTCATTTTGTTTGATACGGAAAAGTTTGTTTAATTTTTGAGACAAATCAGTTCAAAGATATTTCTTCTTGAACATGCACATTTGAACAATGCAAAATCTGAAACATCCTGGCAGATTAAAACTGTGTGCCGGACCGAGACTCGAACTCGGGACCTTTGCCTTTCGCGGGCAAGTGCTCTACCAACTGAGCTACCCAAGCACGACTAACACCCCATTCTCACAGCTTTACTTCTGCCAGTACCTCACCTCCCACCTTCCAAGTTTTACAGAAGCTCTCCTGCGAACCTTGCAGAACTAGCACTCCTGAAAGAAAGGATATTGCAGAGACATGTACCCGCGAAAGGCAAAGGTCCCGAGTTCGAGTCTCGGTCCAGCACACAGTTTTCATCTGCCAGGAAGTTTCATATCAGCACACACTCCGCTGCAGAGTGAAAATCTCATAATGCGAAATCTGTTTAAGCTGTTATTAGTTCTCTTTTTTTCTTCTTAAAATAAAAATTAATGTGCCTAGCCTTTGACTTTTAGAAATGTTTATCTGTTCATTTAGGTTTTTCCTATGCTGTTTAAGAATTCATAACACTTTCCAACAGCTATAAACCTGCAATATCTTTTAGGTGAAAATATCCAGCAATTTTATGTTTAACAGTTGGAATCATAGTGAAGTGGAAATTAGGATGAAAATGCATCTTGATGGATGTTCAAAGCAATATTTTAATTCAATGTAGCATTGGTTTTGCAGGTGATTCTACATATTACCTGAAAACATTTGCAACTGAACATGGTTTCAAAGAAATAAAAGAATTTTCAGCACAACAACTACTTGCATTGCTTTTTGATAAAAATGCACTTCTACAGAAATTCTGTTGTAATCTTTTTGGTCTAAAGAAGCATTCTACAGAAAAGGGTTCATGGGCTGTTACTTCAGAAACAGCTAATCATTTGAAAGATATGACAAAGTGCAATGTTAAACTTGGTCACAAAATGTCATCAACATGTCAAAAAACATATGCAGCAAAACACACACACACACACACACACACACACACACACACACACACACACACATTAAAAAAAAATCAGTTTCATTATAGACAGAAGATGAAGCAGAAAGCACAGCCATCAGAATCATGTAGCTGACACAAGTCGAACTGCTGCTGGCATCTCTCCTCTGAAATTACAATGGTATCAATGATGTGTGCCAGAAGTTATACAAAAAGTAAGGTAAATGAAACTCGGAAAGCAACTGCACATAACACTGCTGTTGCCTTGATGTAAAAGATTTTCAAACACCAAGGACAAGTAAGGAACATACTGAATGCTTCAATCATAGGCGACCGATTACAAGAATTCAAAGTTGCAACTGTCAAAGCAGCAAGAAAAATTGCAGATTTTGACATTGTCACCTCAAAGTTGGACTATAGAAGAAGTGATGTCTGGGGTTCCAGAAAGAATGGTAAAATGTTGTTAGGTAACATGCAGGTTAATCTGCCAAACCAATGCTACACTACTTTGAATTGTTGCCTTAAGATCCATCAAGCTACACACAGATCCTAAATTCCACTTCACTTTGTCTTCAACTGTTTAACATAAAATAGCTTGATATTTTCACCTAAAAAACTGCAGGTTTTCATAGACAGAGGAAAGTGTTGTGGTGAATTCCAAAAAAGCACAAAAACAATCTACATGAACAGATAAACATTTATAAAAGTCAAAGGTTAAGCAAATTAATTTTTATTTTAAGGAAAAACAAATACAAGTAATAACAGATTTAATGTAATTTTCAAAAGTGCATATTTCAAAAGTCCAAACATTCTTCGCTCGTAATAGCATTCAAAGCCTGTTCTTCAAGTTCTTTATTATTGATAGAAATAGAAGCTGAAAAAATGAATAAAAATCTTTAAACCAGTTTGCCTCAAAAATTAAACTTTTGATGATCAAACGAAATAAGCTCTTTTCAGTGGTACAAAGAAAAATCAAATCTGACAGGACTCTTCTGAGACACACACTTTTGAAAATCAGTCAAAATTGGGGAATAAATGTTTTGAATCAATTTTAATGTTAGATAACTTGGTAAATGAGCAACAAAACTACTGCACAGCTTTACGACATGCTGGCTGGCTGGCTGCACATGGGGGAAAAAATAAGTGTCAGAAAATCGTTCTGTCCTAAGATACAAGTTGCCAGTCATGACAGGATTTATGAGCTACTTTGGCAGCAAACTGTGATAAACATGCTCTACACTGAGGATATGTTCAGCAACAATGCTGCTGTAGCTAAAACATTGAGAAAAATCACAGAGTTTTAGCATGGAAGTCCCCTTAAATCATGAGCAACAGTAACGCAAATTCCATAATTTATTTGTATCTGCCATGATGTGGAAACACTGGCCTTTACAAAGACATGACTACTGGCCCCACACTATTATTTACCCAGCTATAATTTGACATGGTTTCTTATAAGACCTATATGTACATTCTGTAAAAATTTCATAAAAATTTGACACGATAACATGGGGACCTTGTTTAAATTTGGGTCATGTGACACAGGTTGCCACAGAACTATGCAACTTCCTGTGAAAATTTCGCTGAGCAATAAAGTCATAAGTGGTTTGTAGAAACAGAACAGTATTTGAAAGAAACTAAAAATTGGAAATAGCAAGTTCCCTTCAAGTGGAGATTTCAATTCCAATGAAATTACAATTATTTATTTATTTATTTTAGCCTAAAGATCAAAAGTAAGGGCAATAAAATTTTAGACAGCCTGCAATTATAAGAAAAAAGTATGAATGCAGCCCCCCCCCCCCACACACACACACTTGTAAAAGCAATTGTTGTTGGTAAGCTTACTACTCCTATGATGTTTCCCCTCTCCCACAAGATAATTTCTGACGAAATGCTTAGTGGCATATGAAGAACATAGAAGATTGGATGATCTGAGACTGGTTCGGTGTGTGATTCCACAGCTGTGAATACATGGCAAATGTGCCCCAGGATTGGGTAATGGGACAAGAAATCCAGCAGCCAACCATATTTTTCCATTGATGGCATCTCAAATAATTTTAGACTTGTTGGAGTTGTTTTGGAAATGGTATAGTCCATAACACTTATAGTATTGTTCCCTAACACATATTATTTAGCCATGGTATGTGTCTGTAAACACTACAACAAAGAATGGAAAATGGGTGTGGAAGAAAGTTGAGCATCGAACTGTGGAAATCAGCTGAAAAAGGAAATGTTGGACCTACACTAAGGTAAGCATTGTGGTGCATTACTGAACAGACAATACAGAATGGTTTTAGAACCTCAGGATTGTGTCCATTCGCTGTTGAAAATGTAAAATTCAACAAAATTATTACAAATACCTTGAAAATACCAATAGTTTGCCTTCAGAAATATCTAGGCCTATTAATGATCATTTAAACCTTACAGATAGTTTAAAGAGTCTGAAATATAACATTGCAGTTGATAAACTGGTAAACAGTTAAGCAACGGAAAATTCCACTGGGGATGAAGACGACACTCACTTTCCATGATGTGGAAAAAAAAAAAATCAAGAAACTAAAAATCTGGAAAAAACAGTTCAATGACAGCATCAAAAAGCAATGCACAGAAGAAAATGAGTGTTTGGTGCAAAGAATTTGTGATAAAATTAACCAATATGAAATGCCAGTCCAGCCCCATTGAAGTAGCCCTCAAACACAAGACAATATATTGACAAACTTTAATGACTTTGCTTCTTCCTTCTCAAATAATATATTTGATAGTCCATAAAATAATGCTTTGGACTCAGGACAGTCTAACTCAGCTACTTTGGAATCTACACTGGTGACACTGAGAAATACTCTTCATGCAGAGTTACCTTCACCTTTCAAGAGAGCTGTCTTTTGGCCTCAGACAGCAATCAAGCAAGGAAGGTAGACAGAAAAAGATTACATAAGTAATAGTATCCTAGTTATGGATTGCATTAGCGATAGAATCATTAAAATGGATGAATAAGTAGTTTGTGTACTGAAACAAGACTCATCCAGGGAAGTTATCAGGACCTGTTCACTTGTCTACAGGACCATGGCTACAATACCAGTTTCCCAAGTCTGGGCATATATTGGAAAATAATGTGTTCATTTGTGAAACATTTTCACTGGCACTTTAAGTTTACATCCTATTTCCCTATTTTTTACGTAAGTGTGTTCTTTTTTCCTATTCTTGATTAAACCATTCCAACCACTTCACACAACATTAATAATATAGCTGTACTCAGCTCATTCTGAGCTATACACTTTTCCATGACTTAATTATCATAGAATGATTTAAAATGCTTTAAACCTATGTTCAGCTAACAGTCAAAGACTGGTATGTATGCACATCAATGACTGGCGCACATTACAATCTTGCATGTAAGGGACTGGTGCTAGTGACTTGCATTACATTTTTTAATAGTACCAACTATTTTAGGTGAAAAGTTATTTGGGGTATTCAGTAAAACTTTAAGGGAGGTCTGGATCACGACATTATATTTTTAAGCAATGAATTGAGAACTGTACAGGAAATACACAAATCTACAATTTAGGAAAAGACAGACTGCTACTTACTGTAAAGAAGATAAATTAAGTTGCAGATAGGCATAACTAAAAGACACTTACATAAAGATTTCAGCCACATCCTTTATCAGCCCAAGGTGCTAGAGTTGGTGATCACGTGTGCATGAGGTGTGCTTGCTTGTGCGTATGAATGGTGTGGCTGAAAACTTTATGTAAATGTCTTAATTTTGTCTGTCTGCAGCTTAATGTGTCTCCTTCGTGGTAAGTAGCAACCTGTCTTTTCCTACATTGTTGATATTCCTACCTGGAGTTTCTATTGTTTAAATACATAAATCTGTCACTATATTACAAAACATGGTGTGTTTATCTCGGGTGGAAAAAGATATAGTTTCAACCTTTGAGTGTTTTGTGAAGCTGTGGCATCCAACAAAAAAATTTACAGGAAGGAGATTCCAATTTTTCAGGTGTTGTGGGGACGTAAGGAAGCAAGCTCTGGCCAATACAATCTGCTGCGAGGTGAGAACTGCAGACAAAACAATCCCCACCCTCATCACATAGTGCTGGCAATGTGTTTGTTACCTGTGCATTACACGTATGTACCTAAAAAAGTGCAAGTAACACCCAGAGGTAAGCATATGCTCAAATGATACGTAATTGACATTACCTGTAATTAGTGCCCCTATTACATCACTAATTTCAAAACAAAACATTAGCACAATGTGGAATCTCTAACTATTGACTAGTACATTCCTACTGCACACAATACAGTTTGAACATTTAAATCAGCAGTAGTCACACAATCTACACTAGCAGTTCACAGTTTCCTGGTTCAGAACTAAGGAGTTGAACATAGGAGAAAATGTTTAGCACAGTATTTACATGTGCAAGATTCAAATGTGGAGTACATTCCCATTAATGAAATTCTGAGGTACCTATGATACCTAACAGAAGCAAGAAAAAAAGCAGCGTGTAGACAATTTTGAAAAAATAGTGTGTGGATGTTTTATTAGGCATTCCTATTTCAGAAGAAGAATCTGACAATGTAACGAACGCTGCATACCATGGCATTGCTTCTTTCTTTTGAATCACGTAGTTATCCAAATATCTTCTGCAGTGCATTGGTTACATTTCAGGGTTGTGTAAATGTTTACAATAATGAAAATTGGATACTTTAAAAACATTACACTCTAACCAGTCAGAATTTTCATGCTCAGGACCAAATGTTGTCACTGCATGTGATAACCACTGTTACAGTGGTGTGAAACTCACTTAGAACTGATAAAGAAGAGAAGTTTCAAATAGTGTCCAAAACTCTGAAATTTATCTGAAAATGATACAATACTAGGAGATAGAAATGAGTACTTAATTACACTATTAACATAAGTGAACCAATCACTGAAATGGAAATGGTTAAAAGACAGCACGAGTAGCACATACAATGAAGCAGTCAAAGGTAACAAGAAATAACATATATAACCGATTTGAGTCACAAGAAAGATGTTACAAACAGCAGAAACTGTCAGATTAGTAGTGAGATGAATCCACAAATGCAAGGGAAAGAAATCACATTAAGAGCTCATAATTAAGGAAAAAGAATATGTACTGCAAAATATATCCCTCCAATTAGAAATTCCAACTTCATAACAGAAAATATACATGTATCCAACCAGAACTACTATAGGAGAACATTTTATACACTTTGACAAATCTGATATTTTTCAATTCCTCATGAAGTTTCTCTCTGGTGATTTTGTGACTGATTAGTGTCTGTTGCTTCATCCAGCCATGCTGTCAGCTGAGAAAGTGCTGCAATGGCGCTAAATGCACTGTAGTTCTTAGGATATGTAAGAGCAATTACAGCCATTCTGCCACCAGGAATTACAAAAACTAAATATTAAATGGGCTAAACCATATTTATATTTCACTAAACGTATGACTATCAAGTTTCACAGTGAATAGACTATTAAAATTTAGTTTCATCCAAAATAAGTACATCATTTGAAATAGTAACTTCATGAGGAGCAATGAGTAATCTACCTGAAGTAGGAAGTTACTTTGAAATAAAGGACAAGTCAGGTGTGACGGTGAGCCTTCACCAAAGCTCAACACCTGGCAACTTCACGGTAAGTTACGTCACGACTATAATACCCTACACCACATATTGTTCTGAACACCAACTGCCTGACCGACGCACTGCAGTATTTACTTCACTATACTTACTATGGTCGTCTGCCCCACTCCCCCCACCCATGAACCATGGACGTTGCTGTTGGTGAGGAGGATTGCGTGCCTCAGCAATGCAGATAGCCATAGCACAGTTGCAACCACAACAGAGGGGTATCTATTGAGAGGCCAGACAAACGTGTGGTTCCTGAAGAAGGGCAGCAGCCCTTTCAGTAGTTGCAGCGGCAGCAGTCTGGATGATTGACTGATCTGGCCTTGTAACATCAAGCAAAATGGCCTTGCTGTGCTGGTGCAGTGAACTGATGAAAGCAAGCAGGGAAACTACAGCCATAATTTTTCCTGAGGACATGCAGCTTTACTGCATGGTTAAATGATGATGGTGTCTTTGGTAAAATATTCCAAAGGTAAAATCGTCCCCCATTCGGATATCAGGCCGGGGTCAACTCAGGAGGACGTTGGTATCAGGAGAAAGGAAACTGGCATTCTACAGATCGGAGTGTGGAAGGTCAGATCCCTTAACTGGGCAGGTAGGTTAGAAAATTTAAAAAGGGAAATAGATAGGTTAAAGTTAGATAAAGTGGGGATTAGTGAAGTTTGGTTGCAGGAGGAACAGGACTTCTGGTTAGGCGAGTACAGGGTCATAGACACAAAATCAAATAGGGGTAATCCAAGAGTTGGTTTAATAATGAATAAAAAAAATATAAGCACCAGTAAGCTACTACGAACAGCATAGTGAACGGATTATTGTAGCCAAGACAGACATGAAGCCCACGCGTACCACAGTAGTACAAGTTTATATGCCAACTAGCTCTGCAGACGATGAAGAGATAGAAAAACTGTATGATGTGATAAAAGAAATTATTCAGATAGTTAATGGAGATGAAAATTTAATAGTCACGGGGGACTGGAATTCAATTATAGGAAAAGAAAGAGAAGGGAAAGTAGTAGGTGAATATGGACTGGGGATAAGGAATGAAAGAGGAAGCCACCTGATCGAATTTTGTACACAGCATAACTTAATCAAAGCTAACACTTGGTTCGAGAATCATGAAAGAAGATTGTATACATGGAATAGCCTAGAAATACTGGAAGGTTTCAGATGAATTATATAATGGTAGGACAGAGATTTAGGAAAAAGGTTTTAAACTTTAAGACACTCCCAGGGGCAGATGTGGGCTCTGACCACATTTTATTGGTTATGAACTGTAGATTAAAATTGAAGAAACTGCAAAAAGGTAGGAATTTAAGGAGATGGAGCCTGGATGAACTGAAATAACAGAGGTTGTAGAGGGTTTCAGAGAGAGCATTAGGGAACGATTGACAAGAACAGGAGAAAGAAATACAGCAGAAGCAGAATGGGTAGCTTCGAGAAATGAAATAGTGAAGGCAGTAGAGGATGAAGTAGGTAAAAAGACAAGGTCTAGTAGAAATCCTTGGGTGACAGAAGATATATTAAATTTAACTGATCAAAGGAGAAAATATAAAAATGCAGTAACTGAAGCAGGCGAAAAGGAATACAAATGTCTCAAAAATGAGATCGACAGAAACTGCAAAACGGCTAAGCAGGGATGGCTAGAGGACAAATTTAAGGATCCAGAGGCATATATCAATAGAGGTAAGATAGATACTGCCCACAAGAAAATTAAAGAGACCTTTGGCAAAAAGAGATCCATCTGTATGAATATCAAACCAGCTCTAAGAAAAGAAGGGAAAACAGAAAGGTGGCAGGAGTATATAGAGGGTCTATACAAGGCCAATGCACTGGAGGACAATATCATGGCAATGGAAGAGGACAACGAAGATGAAATGGGGAGATATGATACTGCGTGAAGAATTTGACAGAGCACTGAAAGACCTAAGTCGAAACAATGCGCTGGGAGTAGATAACATTCCATTAGAACCACTGACAACTTTGAGAGAGCCAGCCATGACTAAGCTCTACCATCTGGTGACCAAGATGTATGAAACAAGAAATACCCTCTGACTTTAAGAAGAATATAATAATTCCAATCCCAAAGAAAGCAGGTGTTGCAAGTGTGAAAATTACAGAACTATCAGTTTAATAAGTCACGGCTCCAAAATACTAACACAAGAATGTAGGAACACATGATGCAATACTGATCCTACGACTTATCTTAGGAGACAGATTAAGGAAAGGCAAACCTAAGTTCCTAGCATTTGTAGACTTACAGAAAGCTTTTGCCAATGTTGCCTGGAGTACTCTCTTTCAAATTCTAAAGGTGGCAGGGGTAAAATACAGGGAGCGTAAGGCTATTTACAATTTGTACAGAAACCAGATGGAAATTATAAGAGTGGAGGGGCATGAAAGGGAAGCAGTGGTTGGGAAGGGAGTGAGACAGGGTTGTAGCCTCTCCCCGATGTTATTCAATCTGTATATTGAGCAAGCAGTAAAGGAAACAAAAGAAAAATTTGGAGTAGGTATTAAAATTCACGGAGAAGAAGTAAAAACTTTGAGGTTTGGTGATGACATTGTAATTCTGTCAGGGACAGCAAAGGACTTTAAGAGCAGTTGAATGAAATGCATAGCGCCTTGAAAGGGGGATATAAGATGAACATTAACAAAAGCAAAACAAGGATAATGGAATGTAGTCAAGTTAAATCAGATGATGCTAAGGGAATTGGAATATGAAATGACACACTTAAAGTAGTAGTTGAGTTTTGATATTTTGGGAGCAAAATAACTGATGATGGTCAAAGTAGAGAGGATATAAAATGTAGACTGGCTATAACAGGGGAAGCATTTCTGAAGAAGAGAAAGCAGTTAACATCGAGTATAGATTTAAGTGTCAGGAAGTCTTTTCTGAAGTATTTGTCTGGAGTGTAGCCATGTATGGAAGTAAAACATGGAGGATAATAAACAGTTTCACAAGAAGAGAATAGAAGCATTTGAAATGTGGTGTTACAGAAGAATGCTAAAGATTAGAGGGGTTGACCAAATAACCAACGAGGAGGTAGTGAACAGAACTGGAGAGAGGAGGAATTTGTGGGTCAACTTGACTAGAAGAAGGGATCAGTTGGTAGCACACATTCTGAGGCATCAAGGGATTACCTATTTAGTACTGGAGAGAAGCATGGGGGGTAAAAATTGTAGAGGGAAACCAAGAGGCGAATCCACTAAGCAGATTCAGAAGGATGTAGGTTGCAGTAGTTACCCAAAAGATGAAGAAGCTTGCACAGAATAGAATACCACTGAGAGCAGTGTCAAACCAGTCTCTGCCCAGAAGACCACTGCAGCAACATGATACTGTTGAGATGAGTTGGTAGTATGACACTGACCACATTCATACCATTTGTGGAGAATGACGTATTTCCTAAAAACCAATGAATAGCTGGATGAACACACCATATTACTTGATAACATGACGAGAAAGGTGGTTTACAAAAATTAAACCTTTCGTCAGACAGTTGCAGATTAATATGATAACTGTCATTAACAAGAACATTAAAAATGCAGGTCTAATGTGATACACCAATCAGGAAAAATGAGGATGAAATGCTGCACTTTGAGATCTGAGAAAAACTGAGAAAAAGGTAACAACACTTCAGAGCTAGCCTGTCTCGCACCTGTAGTTGGTTACATTTGTCTTCCTACTCAATGTCCAATTTACTGTACACAGCACCACTAGCACAATACCACGATGCCAGCACAGGTGGTACGAAGTTCTCTCTGTCTGAATAGGTACTGTAAGGCTCAACAGTACGGATCGACCACCACGTCATCTTCAGTCTTTTGGCATCACTGGATGTGGATAGGGAAGGGCATATGGTCAGCACACCGCTCTCCTGGGCAGTTTTCATGACCAGAGCCACTACTACTTAGTCAAGTAGCTCCTCAATTGGTCTCACGAGGACTGCCAACAGTGCTATGAAGACCTAGTTGGTGACCCATTAAAGTGCTGGCCAATCCCAACAGCACTTAACTCTGATGATCTGACAGGTACTGGTGTTACCACTACTGCAACACCATTGGTTGGTATCATGTTTCATGTGGTTAAATAGCATACAGTGGTAAAATGGTAATCTCCCTTTCCCTGTATTCTATGCTGCCCCCTCCCCTCCTTCCGTCTGTGTGCAACATGGTGCTGCAAGAAGGGATGCTTCCTCTGCCACCTTCTTTCACTGATTCTTCCTTTGACTTCTCTCTTCCTTGTCCATACTACTTGCTTTACCCAACTGGAGTCTTCACCCGAATACTACCATAACATTGAACAATGTAGCTAAGTGGTCTGAAGAACAATTAAAGTTCATGGGTTGCCTTACCATATCTCGGTCCTTTTTATGTCACTTAACAACCATATGACACCTCCACTTTATTGTAAGCAGTATTTTGGGTAGCAAGTTTGAAGTGGAAATATACAGGAAAATTGAAGGAACACCATCTAAACACCAAAGTGCAACTAAGTATATGCAAACAATTACCAAAACTAATATTTTCTAAGATTTTATATTTGGACAACACACGCAGAAGACTGGAGAAATTTGAAAAGGCACAACACTGCAAACTGAAGGGAAGCGAAATTAGGACTTAATGTCCTTACAATGACCAGGTCGTTACTTAAGGAGCTAAGGTTCATATTGTGAAGGAGATCAGCTGTTGCTTTCAAAGGAATCACACCATTCACCGTAAGCAATGTAGAGGAATTGCTGAAACTTAAATCTTGATGACCAAAGGGGTCTATACCTTCACTACAAATTAACGTAAAATATCTATATGGAGTCCAGAACACCGCATTTTGAATGACATACACAACCACATCACTTGCACCTTCAGCAGTGAACATAGTAACATCCTACTACAAAGAAATTATCAACGGAAGCAACATATTATGGAGCATGAAAGCAGAAAGTCCACCAACTGTCATTGGTCAAGAAATGTCTGCAGATAAGTTTGTGAGCTGCTACCTTCGCAGCTATTTGGTTCACAATAGTTTACCCAAAGTCTCTCCATTCTGTGGGGAAAACACGTTTATAGAAGAAAATATTGGCTGGCTTTGTCAGAGACTAGTGCTACGAACAGAGCCACACCTCACAGAATTTACAACCTAAAACTTCTGCATAGGTAGTGAGCTACAACAATACAAAGTAACTGTGCCTGGTAATAATCTGCTATGAGTGTATAATGTAAGAACAACTGACCAACCAACTTCAGATAAATTAGTAAATCACGATCATGGAAAGTCACAGCACTCAGCCATTCACAGTATAACAGGGCATAACCATGGGTTGAAACACATTCCTGAAACAAAACCTGTCCCTCAAAGAGGGCTCAGCACAGAGTTACATAGCTGACCCCTTTTCATTTTCTGTGCATAATATGCACTACAATATTCGCCTCAGGTTTGCCTATTATATAATGCAGTGTATCTGAATTTACCATTCTTTTTAAATATTTATGAAGCTAATTAAATTAAATGTGGACAAATGTTGGATATGAAAGCTTCATGCCAAAATTATAAATGACTATTTTATCAGAATTACAAATGACTGAATCAATCACAATGCTCTCTAACAATCCATTAACACACTCACCGAAGACTGCTCACATTCATTCACCAGTTTTGCCAGCTCAACCAAACTCCCAATCACCCTGTACCACAATCAAGATTTCAGGGGGCTAAAAACATTAACCCAGTACATTAGCTGGATCAAACCATCAGGTTAACTCTACAGATGCACCTGCCAGAGCACCCACAAAATTGGGATTGAAAGTTAATAGTTTCAAGAGATTAACACGCTTAAGAAAGATGTCCCATCTCGAAATTTCAATGGCTCTAAGCACTGTGGGACTTAACATCTGAGGTCATCAGTCCCCTCTGGAAATTTATCTGATTCTCAATAATAATTCATAATTTAGTTTAAATACAACAAAATGCCTTATTTTTAACAAAGGAGCTCACAATGCAGTTACCATGTGAGAAGCACCAAGTTTGCCAATTATTAGTGAAATTAGTCAGCATCCTATCTGATGTCTGGAAGACATGATTATTTCTACACCATGCAAATATGATCACAGCTGTTATAAAAGCTAAAGGGATAAATAAGTGTGACATTATTTTACAAACTGTAATGAAACTTGGGACAGAAACGGACAAATGTCTGTACAAGAATCCTGTAATTGGTCTTACAAACTTAATTCTTTTCAATACACCACAGTGTTACTCGAAATTTAGACATCATACGGCACACAGTGAAGTGTTGCTGCAGAAAGAATGGTGTCTTCACCAGAAATCCTACCATATTTGTACAAGATTATACAAATTAAAATGATTTACTGACTAGCAACTCCATAGAGTGCTTTTTGCATTACATCTAGAACAGATATTCTCGGTAGAATCTGCAGCTATAAAATTGAGATCTAAGATGAGCTCAAAAGGAATGCCACACAGACACAAAACATGTTGTTTGGTTACAAAATAAAAGTACATTGCGTTAATCTTCAAATGTATTAAGCACAATGATCTACAGGCATGCATTACTTGTATGACCTATAAAGACAATGTTAATGTTTTCACCAGCAACAAAACGAAAGTATACCAAACTACATGCATAAAAAAACCATCAAAACATCACGACAGTTCAGCCAGGGCCATTTATAAACCAATACCTAATTTATAATTTGCCATTTACAGCAAACTAAGCAAATACAGCAAACTACAAAGGGCTTACGAAAACTGATCACTGTATAAGCACATTATATAGCTCAACAACCACTGCACTCTCATCTTAAACATTCCTTAATATCTATTTGAAACTAGTTTTTGGAAGGAATTACAGCAATCTTTCAAACAGTTACACAGTCAAGCAACAAACATCTTTGTTTACACATCTTTCTTACAGGACACTGCATGCAGTATTCTGGAGCTAAAAGAATAAATGATTTTGACAGCAATCATGATTTGTTCAGATTTGAATATCAACTTTTCTATTCCATTTCAGTGATATGAGTACTTACATCTGCTTCAGTTTCAGCATAATAAGCCATTGTATAATTATACTCATCTCTAATCTTTTGTACATGCTTATGCTCTGAATCTAGACCAAGATGGCAAATAAACGACTGCATAAAGTAAGTTTCAAACTGTTTATGGTAAAATGACCTGCCTGCAGATAACTGCATGTAGGTAACTGAATGAAGTTATTTGTTCTAGTGAACACTTGGTCCCAGACTAATATCAAATCATATGAGAATTAAGAAAGAAAAGATGCTATTTCAAACATGATTATGCCATGACTTCAACAGCTGAATATATTGCTACAACTGATCACAAGAACTCTTGTCAAAACAGCATATCAACAATTTCCTACTAAATGTGCATTAATAATACTGTCCAACTGCAAAAGAGAAACAAACAGGAAGACCGTGTCATGTTTCAAACCAAATTCACATAAATGGGGATTAAATATGATAGGTTTTACTATTCTCACTGATTTGTAAACGGCCCACAAAACTATTTTTGACAACATTATTTGCCACCATGTTATTATTGACGCACGGCACAATAAGACAAGAGAAATGGACAATTAATGGACGAACACAATGATGCCTCAACTCTCTAAGCTAGCGTCAATACACATCAAAACATATTATTGAATCATCAACAAGCTTTCATGTTTTCCATTATTCAATCAACCAGCAGCTACACTAGCCCACTGCACACCAAAGTACCTCTCAATAAATGTACTGAACCCTGAGCTTGCATACAGCTATCTTGTCAGTTTCCAAACATTCCGTATAATATTCTGCCAGTTGCACTGATATATGGCCACACATATTATGCATAAATTTGTATGCCGAAACCAATGAATGGATTTATTAAATTTTCAGCTGATACAAAAATGGTATGGAAATAGGGGGTTTCAAAACGGTCTTCCAACCTAAATACTCTTCAATCTCTCAGCAGTAATAAATCATTTACGAACACACATAACGGTGAAAGCACATTTTAATATCATTTCCGCTCCAGTATTAATATTACCGCGAAAATTTCGAACAAACCTCATATCAGGTCTCAGAGCATTCTGTCCTTCTTTGGCTTTCAGCTTTGCTTTCCCATTCCTCTGTCTTTTTTTCTTCGCTTGAATGGACAGAACTGAAACCAAAATCATACGGATTCAAAGCTAAGAAATTTCTAATACTTCTTACAAAACACTGTATTTTACGAGAGGCCTCACCTCGGCGACTAAAGTCTTGTTTACAGTTCATGTTTTTGTTTACTCTTGTTAAAATACGAACGAACTCATCGAAATTTCGGTAACATTAGAAAACACGATTAAATACCTCTGCTCGCTCCTAACCTAGACTATAACACAAACAACAATCACTAACACGAACCCACATCACCACAGTCCAACAACGAATACAATCCCCAGTCGAGTAGTGATAGGTGAGACAGAGATCGACAATCGACAACTGCCAAAGGGTTCTTCTCTGACGCTGGAAGGGTATTCGCGATGGTGGTTCGGGTGTACGAACTTGATATAACGTTATAACTGCAGCCTACTTCAATTGATAGAGCCTTCAAAATGACAACATTGCGTAACTGTCAAATAGCCGATCGGACTTCCAGAATGGACCTCTCGCTTCACGTTAAAAACAAGGCGGTTTTACTCTCTAATACGCGTAATTGTGCGTTTACGTTGTGCTCAAATGTAGCACAGCAAAATACAATTTTTCTACTGTCAACTTGCTATCGTGCATTTAACGTAGAAAGCACCAAGTAGTTTATGATGTTATTATACAGTAAGTTTAAAGGAATTTCATTATCCGTTTCCTCATTGTACGCAGTTGAGACAAAATGAAGTGTATGGTTTGATAAACGATAGTCTCTAACCTATTTTGATACACTCAGTCCTAGCGTCTGTATATCTACAAACTATTGTGAAACGGAAATCTCAATCATTAGGAAATGAAGGAGAAAATGCACAACTTTCCTATCAGAATCAGAATTTTTGCTGTCCCATAACATACATAGTTAAATGAAAGATTTAATGTACAGGGCATTCATCAACTCTGCAATTACAATTAATATGTACAACAGAAACAATAAATAACAATAGCATTAATATAAAAATAATTATTACATTCATTTATTTGACATAAAAGTTCTAAGCTCAATTAACAGAACCTGCCAACCAATTGCTTTCATACCCAGATCTTCACATTATCATTCAGAAACTCTTTTAAGGAATAATAGAATTTCTGTACTAACAACTTTCGTACCTTCTGTTTCAGTTGTCCTACCTCCATACTGTGCATTTGTTTCATTTTTAGAATGTTGTAAATATTCATGCCCATATGTTCTGGGGTTTGTAAAAATATCTTTAATCTATGAGTGGGAAGCATGATATTCCCCTTGTTCCTAGTGCTGTATTGATGTTTAAAATTATTGTCTATTAATAACTGACTGATGACCATAGATGTTAAGTCCCGTAGTGATCAGAGCCATTTATTAATAACTTAGGATTACTGTATACATGATCATTTCATAAATGTGCAAACAGGGGCACTTAACATTTTTAAATTTCTTAACAGTGGACGACTGGATTCTTTTGGTTTTGCATTACACATATTTCTAGCATCTGATTTATGTAATTTCAATATTCTAATCATTTTCTTGTGTTACTGCAAAAAAAAGCCATACCTTAAAACTGATGCAAAGTAGCTGTGGTAAACTAGTAGTTTCATCTCCATACTAGTCGCATATGACAGAATATTGATTGCAAAGACTAGGCTGTTTATTTTATTTCCTAATTAATTTATATATGAAGACCAGGATAAATTTTGGTCCAGATGCATTCCTAAAACTTTAAACACACAACACTTCTTTTAGTTCTTAGATTCCGTAATTAATGTAGGTATCATTCACCTTAGGGCTTTTAGTTTTAAACTGCAGTAAATGCGTTTTCCCACATTGAACTTCAAAGCCATTTAGTTGGAACCAGTTTTCTAAACTGCTTGATGATATAGCTACCCTTTGTTTTCTGTTTGTGAGATATAATGTAAACCACTCTACAGCACAACCGCCAATTCCACAACTTTCCATTTTATACAGGAGTAAGTGATGGTTTGCACAATCAAATGTTTTTGTGAGCTCGCAGAATAATCCTGCAATTTTTCTCGACTTATCTAAGGTGAACTGGTTTTTTTCCCACAAACTCATTAATGGTCTCCACTGTGCTTTTGCCTTTTTGAAAGGTATATTGATTATCTGAAATTGTGTTTGATTTTTCTACATTTTTTATTTGCATTATTACAACTCCTTCAAATATTTTTTAAAAAATTCGAAGAATAAAGATTGGTTGGTAGTTAGCCATATCTCCTCTGGAGCATTTTTTAAACAAAAGTTCTCGAAAGTGGCATTCTACAAATGATTTATTAACAACTGAACAAAGGGGTTAAACTTCTATCCTGGCAGTTGCTTTAACTACTTTGCAAGTAACTGTTTCAAAATTTAGTGGTAAGAAATAAGTTTTGGACTGTTCTGTACATCGTTATTTGAAACTGACATATTCTTCACTTTTGTGCTGTTGTATCACCACTGTTTCTTCATCAGACAAGCCAACAAGTAACTGTACTGTAAATGAGAACAAAATATGACATTAGTTGGATATACCTCTATTTGACTTATTGAAACTAGTCCGAAGTTTTGGAAAACCTTTCCCTGGTAACCTATTGGAACATGATGAATCATGCATTACAGCATGACAGAACTTATCACCTACTACAGTCTCAACTACATTTTCACACACGTCTGTATAGCTTTTAATCACATATTCTGTGAGTCACTCTTTATTTCTCTTACAAAGATCTTCCTCTCGCTTAAGTTTTTTCATTTGGATCTTTCTCAGCTTCAAAGTTAGCCGATAAATTGGTGAATTTGGGAAAACTCTAGGACTCGCACCTTCACATAACTCGGGTCCAGCTTGTTCGTACCTCTCCTCACTCCCTTGCAAATCTTTAAAAGTATCAATTGTTATTGTGTCTTCTCCTTCAAAATGTTTCACATAGATTACCGATCTCTTGAATATTATATCGCCTTTCCCCAGAATTGTTCTCCACACATCCGCGTCGATGGGCAAGCGGTATAACGTGATGCAGCTCTTATCGCGAATGTAACTGGTTGCCTTTCCTGGGACAGTATCAACCAGACAACTCAAAAACATTATATCATTAAGAACAATACACATTTGTTATAAATAACAAATCTCTTTTTATTATGTGGCTTCACATTCTGATGCTATCTTCAGCTGAACGGCTGCTTTTAATATATTTTCCGGCGATCATGTCATTGTAACTAGAAATGCAGTAACTTCGTGTGGTGTGTAATTTGAAACGATGAAACCTACTTTAACTATTCGTAAAATTGGATTATGTGATTCCAAAATTAGCAGGTATTCAAACAGTTTTTCTGAACCATGTTTTTATTCCGAAAGAAACTGTACACACCCATCTTGCACATAATTTGCCCGAGTGTGGTATGTTTTGAAACACTCAGGTATACAAACAGCTACATCGCAATTTGGACACCACCAGGACGTTTCTTTTGGGCGCGTTTTTCCCTTCTGCCTCTTACTGAGAGGCTAAAATAGAATGGACACAACACAGCAATATATAAGGCACTGCATTCGAGTGCAGATAGCTCAGAATTCGGACACTACACGACAGCACAATGCAGAGATACTTCCTTGCGATGTCTACGCAATTATCGATAGAGTGGAGGAAGCACAACGGCAGTTACGAAGTTTTATGCGCTGCAAGAGCGAGACCTGGGCACCGTCCACCTAACTGCCATTGCGCAGTTCCTACCCAGCTTCCGCAGTGAAACTGATCATAAGAAAACTTGTTTCTAAAGAGACATCAGCTTTTTTGTAATAGACGTCTAGCGAAATAATTTACCTGAGTTGAATATGTCACAACAACTGAAGTCAAATGTTCACAATTCATGTTTACCTGTACTCACCACTGCATCGGTAGAAGAGTTGTCTATCCTCACAACTCCGGCCTGTGTATTAAGAAGATAACAGTAACACGCTTTATTAATGTACCTAAGTAATAAATAGGCAGAAGTAAAATTCATAACGGATTTTCTGACAAATGTTGTATAATGCATTTTCCACGCTGCTCATATCTGGAAGTGAAGCCCAGACATTTCCAAAGGTCGATATCTGTTTACTCGAAATGCTATTAGCAGAATGAGAGTCAGTTTGGTTGATAGTGTTTTAGACTCTATTTAAAATGGGTCTCTCAAAAAATATTGGTTACACTGAATTCCCATACATCTACAGCGATACTTTGAAAGCCACCGTTCGGTGCATGCCACCTTGTACCATTACTTGTCATTTCCTTTCCTCTCCTACTCACAAACAGAACGAGGGAAAAACGACTGTCTTTATGCCTCCAGATGAGATATCTACGTGCTCCTTATATTCAGTGTATGTTGGGGCAAATAGTTGAAATGGCTCTGAGCACTATCCGACTTAACTTCTGAGGTCATCAGTCACCTAGAACTTAGAACTAATTAAACCTAACTACCTACATCACACACATACATGCCCGAGGCAGGATTCGAACCTGCTACCGGAGCGGTCACTCGGCTCCAGACTGTACCGCCTAGAAATGCACAGTCACTCCGGCCGGCTGTTGGGAGCAGTTGAATTAATTTGCAGTCTGCTTCAAATGCTGGTTGTCTAAATTTTCTCAATTGTGCTCTTGAAAAGAACTTCACCTACCCCAGGGATTCCCATTTCAATTCTCAAAGCAACTACATTACATTTACATGTTGTTCAAATCTACCGGTAACAAATCTAGCAGCCTCTGAATTGCTTCGATATTTTCCTTCAACCGGACCTTGTACGGATCCCAAACATTCAAACAATAATCAAGAATAGGTCGCACCATCGTCCTACATGTGGTCACGTTTACAGGTGATCCACTCTTCCCTAAAATACTTCCAATAAAACGACGCCGACTATTTATCTTCCCTACCGCGGTTCTCACATGCTCGTTCCCCCTCATATTGCTTTGCAACATTATGGCCAGAAGCTTAAACAACTTGGCTGTGTCAAGCAGGACACTTGTTATGCTGTATCCGAACATCACAGGTTTGATCTTCCTACTTATCCACATTAACTTACATTTTTCCACATTTAGGGCTAGCTGTCATTCATCAACCAAACTGCAAATTTTGTCCAAGTCATTTTGTCTCTTTCTACAGTCACTCAATTTCCTTACCATACACCATGGCATCATCAGCAAACAACCGCTACCCACCCTGTCAGCCAAGTCATTTATATATATAGAGAACAACAGCAGTCCTATCACACTTCCCTGGGGTACTCCTGATGATACCCTTGTCTCTGATGAACACTTGCTGTCTAGGACGACATACTGGGTTTTATTATTTAAGAAGTCTTCGAGCCATCACATATCTGTGAACTTTTTCCCTATGCTTGCACCTTCGTTATCAGCCTGCAATGGGTCACCATGTCAAATGCTTTCTGGAAATGTAGAAATATGTAACCTGCCTCTTACCCTGCAGCCATAGTTCTCAGTATATCATGTGAGAAAAGGACAAACAGAATAGTATACACTTTGTTACAACATTTATGAATATAATTAAAATGAATGTGAGTAACAACGTAGCTAATTACATAAGTAATCCATATGCATAATTATCTTAGTTTTAAATGGAGGTACATGAGTATATAAAACAAAAATTGTTAAAGCATAATCTAGGCAGTCAAATGGTAATACAGTGTACTTGTAGGTATCCCAGTTATAGCAAGTGCAAATAGAACGGAGAGGTGACTGTAACAGGTCACAAAACTGGACATCATTGCACAAAACTATGTAAACACCGCTGAAAAGTGAAAGTTATGTATTCAGC
This sequence comes from Schistocerca gregaria, assembly GCF_023897955.1. Classification (NCBI taxonomy): domain Eukaryota; kingdom Metazoa; phylum Arthropoda; class Insecta; order Orthoptera; family Acrididae; genus Schistocerca; species Schistocerca gregaria. Next base: position 803,648,597 of record NC_064931.1, read on the forward strand.
GCAAGAGCATTTTTAGCAGTTTCGGAAGGTGGCCCTTTTGCGCTCCCTTCTTTTTGGGAAACATAGATGCTTCTTCCGCAATTGGAGCTTCAGCAATGGAATAGTTGCAACTCTTACCGTTGATCTGAGAACAGTGTGTAGTGTGATACGTGTAGTGGAGTGCGTGTACCACAGGCATGAGATTCTGAGAGAAGAGAAATCTGTGAGTCTTCTGCTGTCCACCTGGTTAGCTTAAGCGGGGTTCATACACGCAACAAAAGTGTCACCACAGCTACTGGTATACTCAAGTTGCAATAAAGTTGCATGTGTGAACTCCCAGTTCTCAGTGGCGCAGCTTACGAGACGCGACTTTGTCATGCCACAAAAAGTACAACATGCTTGACTTTGTTATGTCCATAACATTCCTTCCATTATTGCTCCCTGGTGGATTATTTTGAAACACAAGCATTCTGTAACAGTTATTGTGGAGTAATTGCTGCTCTACTGTATTTGGTTTCAGTCTGTTTTCATTTTATTACTGAAACATGGATAAACAGAGATCAGCAGTTACACTTTCACAGCTTCTGAAACTACAAGAACAACAACCTATGTATAGTTTTCTGTAGTTGTGTGTGTGTGTGTGTGTGTGTGTGTGTGTGTGTGTGTGTGTGTGTGTGTGTGTGTGTGCACGCGTACGTGAAAGTGCGTGCGCTCGTATGTGCACACAATATTTGCAATTCAATGTTGTAGGTCTGTCCTTCAATCTTGAAAGGTTTTTAGATGAATAAATCGACAAACTTAATTTTAAACCAAAAAGGCGACTTGTGAGACCAACAAATTGTTGATTATATGGGGGAAGTAGCCACTGAGTGTGATGTGACAGCTGTTAAATTAAAATTAGTTATTCGAAATGCCTATATCAACGAATACAATAAGATTCCAAAAGTTTGGAAGAGGGGCGTGTCTGCAGATATTCATACACGCCAGATGTGGCTTAGTTTGACACAGCAGACAGTATTTTCATCTTCGAGTGTTTTTATATTGTAATTGCGTTTCTGGACTCTGATTTATCGCTGCATAAAATCTGTTTTCTGCTCTAACATTTGAGTTCCATCTTCCCTGTATTTAACTCTTGTCACACCTCTACTGTTATAACCTGCACTATAACTTTAATACTCACCCTAATGATTTCAATTGACGCTAAGTTGAAAGCTGTGGGGATTCACAGAATTTGTGGCATCATGTGTATGACAGTGCACTTCAAATGCTTTCTTCCCCAGCATAGTTGATCTGAAAATAAAGCAGCAACACCAGCCCAATTATCAGATCCACCAGGACCAGAAGCATAGCCACATATTCATCGTTTGTGTATGCCATACCTCTGCCACACTGGTTTAGAAATTTACAATCAGAAAATTCGATACATGTACTCATGTACATTGGAGTCTGTCACGGGCATGTTACTCAGCCCGAAACTAGTCCCTGTCTGGTGGACAGCGCATACAGTAAAAACACACTATCAGACCTGCACGCTGATCCTCCTAATATGCATTACCACTGTGATAGATACTATTCTGAATGATTCATCCCAACACCGCTAATTGTGAAATGTTTGCTTTCGAATTACAGTGTTTCCCTAACTGTTATAGAAGTTATGTTTCCACAATCCAATCGATAGAATAATAATAATGCATTGAGATACGTACTAAACAGTATACGGTAACCAGACTCAATGTTGAAAGGCATAATTAGTGGGACCATGGTGATAAAACATAGAAATAGTTACCGAGTTTAAACATTAGTCGCAAAGCACATTGCTAGTCCTGCCGGTAACGCAAGGCCCCAACGAAATGTAATGGACCAAAACGAGGCAAGAATAATAGTTGGTACTAATCTACGGGACCACTGGAGGAGGGTACAAAGAAAACAGGTTTCGCATCTAGTAGATGAAGTTGTGTGAATAAACTCATATCCACGAAGTGGAAAGGGCTTCTTTCAAAGCTGAGCAATCTCCCATTTCTATGACTGCAGTATGTAAGTGCAAATATTTTCTAGAGGACCCACTACAATCGCTGTTGACGTTTAAGATCACAGATACCATACCACCTGGGCTACGTTTACCAAATAAAAAACATTTTCCATATCTGAGGATTGAACCCTCAACCTGTTGCTTGTTAAACCAGAATGCTATCCACTGCACAGCTCATAGAAGACATTCTCATAGAGGTGGTTATAGTGTAGCCAGATTGCCACTCTTTAACGTCCTTCCTCTGCTGGATGTACCCGCCAGACGAAATTTTGTGAGAGGAATCACGCTGCAAAACTCGATTGCGCGAATTTCGCTTCACCATGTATACACAATGTGCGTGTCTGCTCTCGTTCTGTAAATGAATTTTTCGCTTTCAAATATCTGACATGCTTCTGTAAGAACACCCAATGGATTAATTTTATTTATCGTATATCAATATATATATATATATATATATATATATATATATATATATATATATATATATATATATATATATATATATATATATATAAAGATTACAGATTACTACACATCAACATTTAAGCACAGCTCTCCAGCATAAAATAACGCAAATAACAACAGCTATAGGTGGATATCAAGGTCTTTTACATATTTTGTGACATCATTCCTTGCTGCAAGGAAATCTACGAAAGGACACTTGGAGGTACGAGCAGGGCATGTCGATACAACATGAGCAACTGTCTGTCGTTCCACACGACAGTCACATGATGGTGATGAAGAATTGCCCCACTTGTAGAGAGTGTCTGCGCGTCGTCCATAGCCCGTTCAGATGAGGTTCAAGATAGTCCAAATTGCCCAAGCCTGGTCGAATCCAGGTGGTTTCCCCTGGATGCAGGGAAGCTTCAGGCATTGTGGGGAACAGTTTTATTGTCAGCAGAGTTTACATTCAGCGATGGGATTGAAATCAGTTTCCATGAGAGTCCTGGCTATGGTGAGAGTGGGATGTCTTGATCTTAGCCTCTTTCGCTCTGCAGGGAATACGTCGTCCACTATTGGAAGGTTAGTGTTATAGCAATCTTCTGGTATTCACTCAGCAGTCTGCTCTTCCGTCTGATATCAGGAGGTGGAATGCCGCTCAAGATAGGTTGCCAGTATGTGGGAGTAGATCATATTGACCCATCAACTATGCACATGGCCTCGTTAAGTTGTACATTTATCTTTTTTATGTGTGACCCATTAAGACAGACAGGTGCGAAGTAGTCTGCTGCTGAGTATACCAAACTGAGTGCTGATACCTGGAGAGTGCCCGCTGCCGATCCCCAACGTGCGCGGATCTAGGCGCCATAGTCTGGAACCGCGCGACCGTTATGGTTGCAGGTTCGAATCCTGCCTCGGGCATGGACGTGTGTACTGTCCTTAGGTTAGTTACGCTTAAGTAGTTCTAAGTTCTAGTGGACTGATGACCTCAGAAGCCCCATAGTACTGAGAGCCATTTGGGCCCAACATGAGCTGTAGAGTTTATGGAGAATGTTGTTTCTGGTTTTGAGCTTAGCAGATGTTCATGTCAAGTACTACTTAAAGGAAAGTGTCCTATATAATGTGATCCCAAGGTATTTTGGGTGCATATTATGATGAAGCTTGCCTCCTTCAAAACAGACATCGAGGGCTCTGTGTGACAGTCTACTGGACAGATGAAAACATGAAACTTGTGTTTTATTTGTAGCTGGTTGTGACCTCCATTTGTGGAAATAGTAGCTTAAGATATGTAGATCAGAAGTTAGGATTACTTCAGTTCTTTCAAAAGTTTTACGTTGTGCAGGCATTACCCAGTCGTGTGCACTCGCAAACTTTCTGGACTGTGTTGAAAGGATGTCAGATACACATAGATTAAACAAGAGAGGAGCAAGGACGGATCCCTTTGGCAAACCATTATTCAATACTTTTAGGCAGCTAGTGTGTTTTTCTACAGATACAGTAGTTGGATTGATTGCTTATGTCGGGTGCAGGGTCACATATTGGTGTGGTTCCTGCTGATTCTCTCAATAGGTGGGATTATACTAGGTATGGTCTTCACCTCAACAGGAAGGGGAAGGATAAATTGGCTGGGAAAATAGCAGGAAAGATAAAGGAGGGAGGCACTGACATGAGTGATAAAATACCAGTAGTTATAGGGTTCAGAAAAGACCATTTTTTAGGGTAGTTAGGACAGAAAGAAACCAAATTTTAAGAGAAGTTACGACTCAGACAAACCTTCAATTTGAGAAAGAAACAAAAAAACATAATTCTAGCTTATTACTTCAGCATTAACAGCCATTGGTTAAGAATTTTCAACAGCCAGCAGATATTTTAACTCTACCCAATTTTAACTCAGTCAACATGAAATGTCAGCTAACTTTACTGCATCAAAATATTCGAGGACTGAGAAATAAAATTAATGAATTAATTATCTGCATAGATGAATTAGAGTCTTCAAACCCAGCTGACATAATCTGCCTCTCTGAACATCATGTGACCACTGGTATAGAACTTTAAGTGTTACAGGTTTTAGGTTAGCATCTCACTTTTGTAGATCAGAAATGGAGAAAGGAGGAGTTGCCATATTCATCAGGAACTGTCATAAATTTAACAACATAGACATTAATAAATTTTGCCTAGAACAGCTTATGGAAGCGTTTGCAACAGAAGTAGAATTTCACAAAAAAAAACCTTCATAATATTAAGTGTATACTGAGCACCTGCAGGTAACTTTAATCTGTTCGTAAACCACCTTGAAGCTGTTTTCTGGCCCATTTAACCAAAAACAAAGAAACAGTGGTTGCTGGTGATTTCAATGTAAATTTCCTTAAAGACTCTCCCAATAAGAACTTATTTGAGTTAGTAACACTATCATTCAACTTAATTCCCACTGTAAAGTTTCCCACTAGGGTAGCCAATTGCTCACATACAGCCATTGATATCTTTATAGAAAAGTCAAATGAACAAAATTATAATACAAAATGAATAGTCAGTGGCCTCTCAGATCATGACATGCAATTCCTTCCGTTAAATGTTAATACTGAACAGGATATAAAATCTGTTAAATCTGAGTTCAAGAGATTAATCAATAAGCCAAAAATTGATTATTTTAGGGCACTCTTCAGAGACATTCATTGGACTGATGTTTACAGTGCTCATGGCATGAATGAAAAATATAAAACTTTTGCTAATAAAGTGCTTGCTTTATTCGAACACTGTTTTCCCCAAAAATTTACCAAGGTTAGAGAAAAGTCTACAAAGAAGCCGTGGATTGCTCAAGGAATAGGAGTGTCTTGTAAAACAAAAAGAAAACTGTATCTGTCAATCCGAAACAATTCCAGTGTTGATGCTGTAGCACATTACAAGAAATACTGCAAAATATTAAAGACTGTAATATGGGCATCAAGGCAAATGCATTACAAGGAAAAGATAGCCATATCAGATAACAAAATAAAGGCAATATGGGATATAGTGAAGGAGGAGACTGGTAGAACCAGACATGAAAAGGGACAAATAGCATTAAGAGTAAATGATACACTAGTGACAAATGTCAATAGTGTTACAGAACTTTTTAACAAACATTTTATAACTGTTACTGAAAAGATGGAGTTGTCAGGTTCTGTAGATGCTGCTATGGAATACCTCAGACCAGACATTTCAAATAACTTCCATAATATGAATTTGACCCTCACTATCCCAGCAGAAATAATGTCCATCATAAAACCTTTAAAATCAAAAACATCTAGTGGATATGATGAAATATCAACAAAGCTAATTAAAGAATGTGATTCTGAGTTAAGTAACATATTAATCTATCTGTGTAACCATTCGTTTAACAGTGGAATATTTCCTGAAAGGTTAAACTATGCTGAAGTTAAGCCACTGTTTAAGAAGGCACATAAAGAAATAGCATCAAATTTCCGTCCAATTTCACTTTTGCCAGGATTCTCAAAAACTTTAGAAAAAGTAATGTATAATCGGCTTTATAACCATTTTATCTCAAATAACATACTATCAAGTCACAGTTCGGATTTCTAAAGGGTTCTGATATTTAGAAGGCTTAATTGATCAGGTAAAAAATTGCAGGCAACTGGTATATTTTGTGATCTGTCAGTTCGCATTTGACTGTTTAAATCACAATATCCTTTTAAGCAAATTAGAATGTTATAGTGTGACAGGAAATGCTACAAAATGGTTCAAATCTTATATCTCTGGCAGGAAACAAAGGGTGTTATTAGGAAAGAGACATGTATCAAGCTACCAGGCATCATCCAACTAGGAAATAATTACATGTGGGGTCCCACAAGGTTCCATTTTTGGGCCCTTTCTTTTTCTTGCTTTTTCTTGTGTATATCAATGACCTTTCATCAGTCACATTACCAGATGCCAAGTTCGTTTTGTTTGCCGGTGATACAAACATTCCAATAAATAGAAAATCAAGTGTAGTCTTTGAAAGATAGCTAATAAAATATTTGTGAACATTAATCACTGGTTGCTAGCCAATTCTTTGTCATTAAACATTGAAAAAACACACTACATGCAGTTCAGAACTTGTGAGGGGTGTCCCACGAGTATATGCCTAATATACGATAAGCAGATAGAAGAAGTGGACAGTGTTAAATTCTTGGGATTACAGCTTGATAATAAATTCAACTGGGAGGAGCACACCACAGAATTCCTGAAGTAACAAATCTCTATTTGCAATGCAAATTGTGTCAGATATAGGGGTATAAAAATGATAAGCCCGCACACTATGCTTACTTTCATTCCATAATGTCATATGGGATTATTTTTTGGGGTAATTCATCAAGCCAAGCGAAAGTTTTCCAGGAACAAAAATGTGCAGTAAGAGTTATATGTGGTGTGAACTCAAGAACATCCCGCAGAAGCCTGTTTAGGGAACTAGGGATCCTAACTACTGCTTCCCAATATATTTATTCTTTAATGAAATTTGTCATTAAAAATGTATCACTTTTTCAGAATCAATACTAGAAATAAGAATAAACTTAACAAGGATTTAAAGTCACATAGTCATGTACAAAAAGGTGTGCATTGTTCTGGAACACACATTTTCAATAACTTGCCAGCATCCATAAAAAGCTGAACAACCAATGAAGTAATTCAGTTTAACAGTACAATACAACTTCTGCACCATTTCAGTGCAGTAATGTGTTCATTGTAAATAAGTGTTATAGTAGTTGTATTACATGTTTATTACCTTATAAATAAATAAAAAACTTTTTTATTTTAAATTCAGTGCATTAGTATTTGTAAAATGGTCCTTTCATATATTGTTCCTTAAAAAAATTATGATCGTTCCACTTGGGACCTGCAGAATGGTACATTAGCTTATTTGTTTGAGTTGTAAATATTTGTCATGTATTGTTGTTTTTCTAATATGTTCTACATCCTGGAGGACCTCCTCACTATGGATCAATTGGAATGAAAGTAAATCTAATCTAATCTAAATGTCCTTCCAGTTAACATGTTGTCAATTAGGTTTGTTGTCCTTTTACATGGGACAAGTTGCAATAATTTATAAAGCAGTCTATGCTTTCAAACTGGAGCGGTTGGATCGAAGAAATCGACTGATATTTTCTGCTTTATTTGGTATCCTGCTAAAGATAAGACTTTATCAGTGCAGCTCCATTCAGGACAGAATCCAGCTTGCTCAAGAGGAAGGTTCAGATAGATTACTAGACTAATCTGATTGTGTAGAATTCTTTCAAGGAACTTATAAATTTTTCTCAGTAGTGCAGCCGGGCTGGCCGAGTGCGTTGCTGGGCCTGAGTATTTTTATGATTTTTGATTGTTTCATTTTTTGTGGGACTGATCCAGATCTCATAATATCAGTGAAGAATTCTGCCATCCATCTTTTTGTGTATTTTCAACTATGCAGAAGAGATTCTGGGTGGATTTCGTCACTTCCTGGTGCCTTTCCAGGTTTTAGAGTTTTAAGAGCAGCAGAAAGTATAGAGATAGTTCTTCAGAAGTCAGATTGTTCCTTCATGTTCTTTTTGAGCAATGTCAGTTTGCGTCTTATGTATCTTGTATGAGTTTTATCCCTTGGTGCTCTTGATGTGGACAGCAGATGTGAAGCAGTCATGTTATCTGATATTTGAGTGTTGTTCTTTACTTTGTTTTCACCTAACTTCCTTAGCAATAAACAAGCTTTTCTACTTGATGTTTGAAAATTGAGTGACTCAACAGTCTCTGTCCACCTAATTCCTTGGCTTTATTGAGGCTATGAAGTAAGTTATACGCTATTTCAGGGTCCCACTTTTTAGTAATTCATCATATTGTTTCTCAGTAGTTTCATTCCAGCATGAAATATATTGCTTCTTGTAGCCCCTTGAGATTGCCTTCTTTGATACACTTATCACAGCTCCAACAAGCCTCTCATAGATCTTTGCTTTTGGGGGAAACCAAACAAAACATTTGTCAAGATTTTTAGCAAATGCATTCCACTTTGCTTTCCTTAAGTTTAATCTAGGTGATGGAAGGGATGAAATGAGTGGGATATTTGTCCCTATTTCAATTAACATTGAACGGTGTTGGCTGTGTGTGAAGTCTTGTAATACGAACTGTAAACTTTGGAGAGGTAATTTATTTTCATTAGTAGTTACAAAGCATAGATCTGGATAATACTCCTGTCTCTAAGCTGCTGAAACGAGCGTTCCTCTATCTTTTGCATCAAACACCCAATATAACCTATTGTCTTCTGCCCTGCTTACAATAGCTTCTCCATTCCCATCACTTTCTTTGTACTTCTATTGAGTACGATTGCTGTTAACAGTTTGAGTTTCCTGAACAACAGCAACATCGATCTTACATTTTTATAAAATTTTCTGTAAGACTTGGCATTTGGATTTACTTACACCTTCAATGTTGATTCGACATATCCTCATGACCTGTCCAGACTTCATAGCTGGAGGGTCCTGAGAAGAAACCGTGCAAGTCCATGTCTTATGACAGAGTCATTTCAGCCAGGAGATCTTTGAGATTATCTGACTGGCTCTACTTCTTGGGTTTAGATATTTGCCTTGAAGTCACAGCTCTCTATCACCACCCAGAGGACACGTGTTACTTATGGTATGTCACGGACATGAACAGTCATTCTCTCCCCACCCAATGGAAAAAATATTTATCCAAGTCGTTATGGAACATTTATAATTTGCCACAAAATCAAATCACAATAAAAATTCGACAATTTACGTTATACAGTGTTCCTTCAGACATGTACATATGTCTGAAGGAACAGATATTGCCTGACGATCCACACCTGCTCACAAAATATTACGAAATTTGACTCGCAAATCCAAATCGACTTCAGCTACACTGTTTATCGGTGACATATGAAAACTTGTGCTGGACTAACACTCGAATCGAGATTTTCCGCTTAACGCACTCTGTCGCCTTTACCAATTTGGCTACCTAAGCGTGCCTTAAAGACTGACCTAAACCTCCATATGTCACACTTGTCCACATATCCTAATGCTCGCACACATACTATGTGATTTCTGCTGGAGAGAAACATTCCATGTGATCTGTTGAGGCCTGTAATACTTATTATATTATTGTACAATGTCTGTGATGAGAGTTCACGCTATACAGTGTTTCTCCAGACATGGATGCGTGTTTGAAGGAACACTTTATAACGTGAATTGTCAACACAGACGTTGTACAATAATACAGAAACGATCGCAAGCATCGAAGTGTAATACGAGGTGCATAACAAGACAAATATGCAAGGTGCATTCAAGTTCTAAGGCCTCCGATATTTTTTCTCCGGACTGGAAAGAGATAGAAACATGCGCATTGTTTTAAAATGAGGCCGCGTTCATTGTCAATATGTCCCAGAGATGGCAGCACCGTACGGCAGATGGAATTTTACCGACAGCGGCGAGAATGAGAACTGTTTGCAATACTTAAAGTGACGACGTTTTCCTTACTTGAACAGTGTGCAATCATTCGTTTTCTGAATTTGCGTGGTGTGAAACCAATTGAAATTCATCGACAGTTGGAGGAGACTTGTGGTGATGGAGTTATGGATGTGTCGAAAGTGCGTTCGTGGGTGCAACAGTTTAATGAAGGAAGGAAGTGTTATAGGCCCTCTATCGTTCCCTATCTATATTAACAACATAGGAGACAATCTTCTTAGTCTTAGATTGTCTGCAGATGATGCTTTCATTTACCGTCTCGTAAAGTCATCAGATGACCAAAACGAATTGCAAAATGATTTAGATAAGATATCTGTATGATGCGAAAAGTGGAAATTGATCCTGATTAAAGAAAAGTGCGAAGTTATTCACATGTGTACTAAAAGAAATCCGCTAAATGTCGAGTACGCGATAATTCACACAAATCTGAAGGCTGTAAATTCAGCTAAATACTCTGGATTACAATTACAAATACGATAAACTGGAACGATCACTTCGATACTGTTGTGGGTAGAGCCAACCAAAGACTGCGATTCATTGGCAGAACACTTAAAAGGTGCAACATGTCTACTAAAGAGACTGCTTACAACACGCTTGTCCACCCTATTCTGGAGTATTGCTGTGCAGTGTGGAATCTGCATCACATGGGACTGACGGATGACATTGAGAAAGTACAAAGAAGGGCAGCTAGTTTTGTATTATCGCGAAGTAGGGGAGATAGTACTACAGACCTGATAGGTGAATTGGAGTGGCAATCATTAAAACAAAGGATTTTTTTGTTGCCATGGGATCTTCTCATGAAATTTCAATCATCAGTTTTCTCCTCCAGTTCCCAAAACATTCTTTTGGCACCCACCTACATAGCGAGAATTGACCATCGTGATAAAATAGGAGAAATCAGGGCTCACACAGAAATACTTAAGTGCTTGTTTTTCCCACGCGCCGTTCGAGAATGGAATGGTAGAGACACATCTTGAAGGTGGTTCATTGAACCCTCTGCCAGGCACTGATGTGATCAGCAGTGTAATCAGGTAGATGTAGACGTAGACTGCTAGCAAGTGGGATATCCGAGTTCAAGTCCTGGTCCTGGTCCATCACAAATTTTCATGTGTCATCTGATAAACAGTACAGCTAAAATCAAATTCCGTAATACTAGTAAAAACTTTCTTCCTGAGAAACTTGGATGTTAAGTGAGAAGACGGTCTGTAACTGCCACTATTTGAAATGCATTGTGGAATGTTTTGACATGACATGACATGATGGTAAGTGGGAATTGGCCTTTAGACATTTTGTTCAGTTTACAATTTACAGGAGTGAAAAGACAGAGTATAAATTCCTTCACCTAACAGAATCTGTACATATTGTGTGTGTGTGTGTGTGTGTGTGTGTGTGTGTGTGTGTGTGTGTTTGTGTGTGATCAGCATCTCCTCCTAACCCACTGGACAGATTTCAACCAAACTTGGTGAGATTTAGAATCACTACCTAACACAGTACAGGAGATGCAACATAAAGAATGAGAAGAGTTAAAAACTGCCACATAATGCATGACGTTTAAATTTATTACTTTTGTGCAAGTAAATCTATGTGCATTAATTTCTCAGACAGTATCCATATATGCCGTTACAAAATTGTATCATGGTACCACACACAGATCAGGACATGTGATGCCCTGAACACTGAGATGTGTGAAAAACATTGAGCATGACGCTTAAATTGATTAATTCTTTGCTATTATCTTTATTCGTGACACATTTTTTCAGTCAGTATCTACATATGCAGCTGAACATGCCTTATAACACATAGCTCACTAGAGAAAGGACGTCATAAAAAATGAGATACGTGGAAAAGTTTCACATTATGCAGTAAGATTTAATCCATTTATTCCTTACTTCTAAGACAGGTCTACATTCAGGATAACTTAAGGAAATCACTGACATCTGTCAGCACTTTTGATAGCTTTGAACTTCAAAACCAATTGCTGTCTATAGAATTATGAAGAGGTGTTGCCACGGATATTTTTACGAAATCGTGTTGTAGATGAGCTAAGCATTTGTATTTAAACATCTGATCTCTATGCATATTTGTTTGTGTGACAGCATCATAATTTCAAAGGTTTCCACAAATACATGGAAATGATTTTTTTTCTCGATATTACACTGCAAACACAGTTCATGTTTTGCTTTTGTTTCTAATAGAAAGTTGGGGAATGCCAATGTCAGGTTTGTGAGCAAGCCTAGTTATGAATTCTGATTAGATTTATTCTTCTAGATTATTGTGTCAACATCTCACATATTTCGGACGAACATTTCTGCAAAATTTCGTCATCACTGTAAGATTCTATAGTTTTTCCAACATAACTTCACCCCGATTTTGTTACCTACCACGCCAGCAGCGCCCCAAGCGGCCAGTAAGTTAAACTGTGAGTTCAGCGTGATCGTGAAAGTGAATAGTGGTTGTTTATTTTGATTTCTACAATGATTTTTACAAGCGGGAGCGTTTGTAGTGCAATAAGTTGCAGCATCAATAGGAAGAAGACACCACAGTTGTCCTTTTTAGGTTTCCTAAGGATCCTGAGAGGTATATACCATCATGTTACTAATCTCTATCATCAGGATTCACTTACAGACTAAATGTGTATTGATGATTAATGTTTCGTTTTAGGAGCAGAAAATGGCTAGTTAATAGCAGACGAGAAGCCCTTAAGAAAAAAGACTGAGTTTACCTGTATAGTAATATTAGGTTTTGTTCGCTACATTTCGAACAAAACCACTTCATGAACGCAGACGATAATAAACTCATGTCGAATGCAGTACACAGACTGTTTGACATCCCAAATAAGCCACCTCAACTGACGATGAAGAGGAAACTGCCACAAAGTTTCGACAATTCATCTAAAGCTGTAAAACAGTGCTATGACACAGAAACAGGTAGTTCATCTCTCCATGTATCAGTGCCAGATTCGTGTGAAGCGTCAACACAGACCTGCTTTGAAAATGAAGTGGTTAGATTAAGTGCAGTTATTCGTCTCTTACAAAAGCGTGTGAAGTGTCAGAATGTGCAGATCGCTAGACTTTGAGTAACACTATTGCGGGACAAGGAAAGTGCCTACAGACAGCGACAGAAACTGTATCAGATGGATCACGTGAACAAGGATAAAAGAATGTTGGAGGCTGTAGGATCTCGATATTTACAAAAAGATACCCTTGACATGTTGTTAAGCCAGATTAACTTGCCATTGAAAGACAACATGCTGCAAGATGGAAAGACGAAAATAAGGTGTTTGCTCTAAATTTATTATGTTACAGCACTCAGGCATACAGGTTTTTGTCAGAATGTTTTATGCTGCCATTAGTACATACATTACAAAGGTATGTGGAAGACATACAAATAAAATGTGGGATAAGTGACAACATACTCCATCTTTTAAAGCAAAAGGTGCAGCATTTCTCTGATAATGATTAACTAGTGAATATGTCATTGGATGTAATGTCTCTAAATGTTTCTAAAATTTAACACTTCTGACAGTGTTATTGGTTTTCGCTTGGGGCTTAAACGCACAGCTAAAATTGCCAACAGTGTGTTGTTGATAATCATTAATGGCATTTTTTCATGTTTCAAACAACCATTGCTGTATTGTTTTTGTAAAGAAACAGTGGGAGCTATGCATTTGACTGCTATATTTTATGAAGTACTAAAAAGACTTAAGGAATTTGGCTTGGTTGTGAAGACTTGTGTGACCGACCAGGGTTCAAATTTTGTGGACTGGAGAAAGAGACTGGGAATTACATGAGACAATCCAAGTTTGGTATATGAGGAACAGAAGATCTACTTCTTCTATGACACTCCACATTTATTTAAGAGTATCACAAACATACTGTTTAGGTATGACATAATTCATACATCAAATGATGGCTTGGTTGGTACTGCTTCTTTGAAGGACATTTCTCAGCTCTATTCAAATGACTGTATATGAGGAGCAGAAGATCTACTTCTTCTATCACACTCCACATTTATTTAAGAGAATCACAAACATACTGTTTAGGTATGGCATAATTCATGCATCAAATGATGGTTTGGTTGGTACTGCTTCTTCGAAGGACATTTCTGAGCTCTATTCAAATGACTTGGAAAGAAAATACAAGTTATCTCCAAAGCTGACTAAAAAGCTGTCGAAATGCCACCATTTTCAAAAATGAAAGTGGGTACTGCAGTTCGTGTGTTAAGCCAAACAGTGGCAGCAGGTATTGACACACTTGTTTTTTGTGGCAGTATGCCATTATCTGCAATTGACACTTCAGACTTCTGTCAGAAAGTTAATGACTTTTTGATATTTTTAATACATACAGTGTGAAAGAGCCTGTGCATCTAAGGAACTGTATTAGGAGTGATTCAGAGCATCTGGATGTTCTACATGTGATGAAGCTATGGATTAACTCTTGGAAATTTGTAGACTGTGATGGGAAAGATTACTCTCTGAGGATAAAATGTGTAAAGGGGCTTCCAAGCAATATATGTGCTTTGGAAATGCTCGCTGCTGAAGCACTGACTGGAGCAAAATTGTACTTATTCTCATGTACAATTAACCAATATACATTAGACAACTTTTTTAAAAATATAAGGCAGTTTTTGCAGCAACCCATCTCCAAGGCAGTTTTTTGCTACATTTAACATCTGTATACTAAGTAAATTGATAAACTCTTCTAATGTGACAAGCAGTAATTGTGAAAGAATTGACTGGGTCAGGCAACACTGGACATGAAACCTGCTCAAACATTAGAGTTCTCACCGTTGTTGTGCAGCAGTGATACAAGTTCTGCAACAAGGCTACCAAATGTGGAAGTTCCAGCAGACGTCACAGAACAAAACAGTATGAGATATGTTTGGCTGCATCTTGAAGCAACATTTTTCTTTACATAATTGTGTCAAATGCAGGAATCTACTTGTAGACAACTTGCAGGACTTAGACATAAATAACAAATTTTATTGCCATTTCAGAAGTTATGAAGACAATTTTGGAAGCTTGGTTATTTGCAATGAAAATGTTGGTTTATTTTTGAGGGATTGTGAAGATCAGATGGCTTCAGTTTCTGATGAACATTCTCAGAAGAATAACTGTGGTGCATTGTATGTGGACTTGTTGATGGCTATCCCAAGTTTTCCGCCTGGATGTTGTGAAGAAACTAAGCTGTTGTTGATCAAGATATTTGCTCAAGTTTACCAGCTCAAATATTGGAATCAAGGTATAGTTTCTAACAACAAGAAAACAAATAAGAAACTGTTGAAGTTGGCTCATTTGGGCTGCTGATTTCTTTGGTATGTATTTCATTCATTTCTGTTGGTATTCACTTAATTTTCCTTGCTTCCTTCTTGTGATGACCTTATTTTGTTAGCACTATGTTCACTGACAGATTGTTTGAAAATTATTCAAACATTTGATTTTTCGTGAAATGTAATGTAATCAGCTCATTATAATGTTTTCAACATATTTTTCCCACTATTTGGCAGTTGCTTGTCCCACTTAGAATAATATAAAGATGAAGGTCGTACATGTGGCAACAGGCGACAATGACAAACACAGTAGGCCTACAGAACGGTAAATGAGCTGTCGATCTCTTTTGTATGTAGAGGTACATGTCTGTGCTTCTTACGTGTAAATCTGTGTCTTTATATTCGTTTGATATCAACGTGATAAGCTGCAACTCTATCCAACGTCACAAGTGTTTCTTCACGAATGTATTGTAGCTTGCCACTCGATTCATGGCTGTAACAACTTTTACAGCAGTGAATATCGCGACTGTTATGTTAGACAGTGGTTGTTTCTGAGTACTTGTCAAACTTATTCCTAGGTTAACCTCGCTAACCCCACCCAAAATCGCCCAATAACTTATCCCAAGTTTATACTCTGGGTAGGTGTTGTTTTGCAGTGGTACAATGCATTTCCAACGATATAACGAGAATAGAAATAAACCATCAGCTATCCCGAATTTGTACAAACGTCCCCTGAGAGTTCTTCCACAAGAGGACAGGTACTGATGAGCAAAACCGATTTAGATGTCACAATATCTGGAAATCTAAAATGCCTGCAATTTGTGCAAATAAGAACATAAATGAATGAACCGAGTTTTATTAAATAATATTTTTTCAATAGTGAAAAAAATCATATCTATAGAATAAGAAAAGTACAGTTATTTTTGAGATTATTTCGTGTATAGAAAAAATAAAATACTGTGAATACAGGCTCTATGTATTGCCACATAAATATTGTCTGATGTTTGCATGTACATTGGTGTCCTTTCGCTAGCAACTATATGTTGATGTTTAAAAGGTTTGCCAGCCGGTGTGACCGAGCGGCTCTAGGTGCTTCAGTCTGGAAGTGCGCAACCGCTACGTTTGGAGGTTCGAATCCTGCCTCGGGCATGGATGTGTGTGATGTCCTTAGGTTAGTTAGGTTTAAGTAGTTGTACGTTCTAGGGGGCTGATGACCTCAGATGCTAAGTCCCATAGTCCTCAGAGCCATTTGAACCACTTTATAAATGTTTCGACAACACTTTTTCGTCCTGTTCCACATCTTAGCACTGACACAAACTTTTTCAAGAACACTCGTCATGAAAATTCTTTTGGCCAGTATTAAACTTTATCATTCCTACTTCCTTAGAGATGGAAAATCACCAAATCAGTAATGTCGTGGAAAGCAGCGTATAGATATTCAGGCAGAGGAAAACCTCGTAACACCTGGAAACAAACTTTTGCAAAGATTTTTGGTACAGATTTTATTATACACAAAAGGTATAATCTATGGACACTATTTGGGAGGAAGTTGAAAACCTGGCAACTCATCGGGTTTGGAGAAAATATCGTGCCTGATTTGCTACCTGGTATTGGAGGAACTAAATCTAAGTACAGTAAGACCCTTAATTGTGATACCATATTCCGAATTTTTATATCACACATGGTATCTCACACCCTCACTTTCACCACTTGGTACTGAGCTAAATGAAGTGATGCGAAGGTGATGTTCTGTCTAGCGTGAATACACTACCATTTGATGGTGACATCACTTGCCATTCTGTTTTGTTGGCATCTAGTGTGCACCGGCCTTAAACTGGCATCTGGAGGGGAGGCTGGAGGATGCATTTGCAACTCTTCAATTTCAAATTATCCAGTGGTAGCCTGTATTTGATTTCCTTTCTTTTTCAAACACAAGTCAAGTGTTTTAATGTTTCCACATCTCATTATAAGTTGGAGCAATTGCTCATTTAGAATATTTACCTGGATTGTGGATTCTTTCTTTTCACTGGAAAGAGTAATTAACTAAATGCTCATAAAAACTCAGGTTTTTTTCCTTTTTGTCGTTCTGTATGTAACATACTTGAAGCTAGGGTGAACATGTATGAGAAGTTCTATGAAATTATGACTATGCCAAACCTTTACTTCAAGCT
This sequence comes from Schistocerca gregaria, assembly GCF_023897955.1. Taxonomy (NCBI): domain Eukaryota; kingdom Metazoa; phylum Arthropoda; class Insecta; order Orthoptera; family Acrididae; genus Schistocerca; species Schistocerca gregaria. The sequence goes on from NC_064931.1 coordinate 803,665,963, forward strand.
CAAACCTTGTAATCAACTTTTGTGGTTTTCATAGGACATTCTAAAATAGTTTTGGTGGGCATGTTTTCCTTTGTCAGTATAAGTATAAGAGAAGTACACGTGTTCTGTAGTTGACTATGATGAGTACTTGTACTTTCTAGTGGCATTATCAAAGTTTATGAAATGGAACTAAAGGGACACTGGACAAAAATTACAAGAGGCGTTCAATATGCAATGCAACACATTTTTTCTCAGACACTTTCGATTGAAAAAATTGGGAATTTGTTGTTGGGACTTTGTGGAATATTACCACTTCAGGCTGTACAGTTTCACGTAATTTCGATAGGTGACATAAGGCCTCACACAAGTCTGTGCACCTGAGAGAAGCTCACAAAACTTCACTGGATTGGTCTTCCTCATTCACCCTACAGACTGGATCTCACACCTTCGATTTCGATCTGTTTGGCCCAATGACGGATGCACTTCATGGGAACCAGTACATGGATGATGGGGAGGTTACTGATGAAGCAAGACGTTAGCTCTGACTTCGACCAGTAGAGCGGTACCATATGGACATTCAGGCCCTACCAGTAAGATAGCATAAGGCCGTCGCTCTGAATGGAGATTATGTTGAAAAATATGGTTTTGTAGACAAAAGAGTGAGGAATAATATTGTGTACTGAAATCGTGAATGAAATCATCCTGATTTCATAAAAAAGTGTGGTCACATTTCCACTGGTAGGTTATCATCTACATTATTGACTAACATTCTTTGTTTGGAAACATGATGATCCATTAGTTTCAACTTCATATGGAAAGAACAGTTAAAATATTTATTTCTGTTCCTCAGGAATTCAGACTTGAATGAAAATCTTTTATGTACAACATACTGAACCTTTCTGTAGTCCTGTGGTTAGCAGTAATTCCCTTTTAGGATGATCATGGCCTCATTCGAACGGAGGACACCAAGTAGTTTGCGCCTACAGGTCGATTCAGTCTTGACACAAAGGAATAGAACGTCGAAACGTTTCACAATGCGTTTCAAATGGTGGCATTCAGACAGGCCTTCAATGGAAAGGAATGTAATGTGATGGAATGGGATGCCAGCATCAAGAAAGATTTGACATTAAAGTGGGGGGGGGGGGGGTAGGGGTGTTGTACCACTTCATTGTCTGCTAGCATCGGAAATTAAATTGTTTCTGTCATCGCTCATGCCCCCCCCCCCCCCCCCCCCGTCCCGCTCCCTCATATTATTTTAGTCGATTTCGCACATTTGCATTTTCTGTGTTTTTTTATTACCACTGTAAATATACACCGTAGACATTCAGAAATTACGTCAAGGCTATGGACTCATACATGAATAGATTAATGTCATAAGATAGGCCAAGCATAAATAAGAACATAAATTAATCAAGCACTTTCTAGAGGGTAAATTACCCTTTTGTAACAGCGGAGAAGTCAGCTCTATTGAGAAGAAAAATTATTTGGTACATAGAAAGAAATAACACAATATAACAGGTTATAAGTTAATGTCAGTGGTAGGTCTATACGTCCTGCAGTGAGGAGACAGGGACCAAGGAGAACTAAGGATGTTATACCTATTTCGCTAACCAAGAAGGTTGGGGTTGCTGTCACTCACTGAAACCGAAACTGAGCCAGTGAGACCCACAACACCTGTAGGGAAAGGCGCTGTGTCCCACGTCAGTGGGAAACAAACACAAAAGGGTAGGGGGTATATCAATCTTTGGCAGTTGAAATGAAAGGTGGGTAATGGTATCCCTTATGGAAAATGACAGACAGGTTTGGGAAGGGAAATCAGGTGCACTCAGTGTGTGTGTCTGGGGTCCTCACTCAACATGTTGAAGAGGTTACTCCGGCAGCCATTGAGAAAACAGGGTGCAACCAACCGCAAACGATGCCTGTCATCTCAAGTCCGAAGTCATACATGGATAATTACAGCGAATGGCACAAAAGGTTGAGAGTACCAGCCTTGTTCATGGAATTTCAATGAAGCTCGCCATCTACAGCACTGTCACCACAACAGATTGTGGCCACCTGGTTCTGAGTTGGGGGGAAGGCTTGAACAACAGAATTCGAGGGTTCTGTGACAAGATAGACTGTGACTCCATAGGCTTGCACCATAGGGTTGGGAACTGTAGGGTCCCCCTAAATGAATCATGTGTGTACTGCACATCGCAATCAGCTATCCAGGCAGCTGGCAGTACTGGACCAAGGAGAGAGCTGGGCCACTTTGATTTACAGGTATCAATGTTAGGTCAAGGTCAAGGTCACTTCCAACCCCTCTATTCACCAGGGTCTCTGTATGCTGTCACGCACACTAAGCACTACTCATGTTCTGTACACTATAGAGAGAGGATCATCTACTCTAATTGAAACTAAAGTACGCTGTGACCTCACATAACATACCACGCTACATATGTACTAAAACAATCACCTGGAAACGTACACGACATTAATAACAGGGCCAAAGTTCAGAATAGTTATTACCTACAGTCAGACATGCTAACTAGACAGAATAATAAGAAAAAACGCGAGCTGATACGTTATTGGTGATGCAATAAAACTAGGACGCTTAGTTCAGCACAGTTCAAAAAAATGAAAGATGTTTGTGGTGGTAAGGCACAGTAGAATTATAAGATGTTACTACCTCTCAATCACTGTGGCTATTAATTATAGCTGATCTCCATGTTCAATAATCACAAAATGTGATACATTTAAAAACCACATACGAACACAGTTAACTGAAAAGAAATGTCTGCCATGGAACACAAATGACAAAATGAAACATCGCTGTACCACTAGGAGTTGTAGAAAACACATCTTTATTTAAAATATGAGGGAAATAATCTTCTGCCGTGAGCCACACAGTACGAGCCCAGAGTCATGACAGCCGGAACTGGCAGGCGGTGGGAGCTGCCAGGGCCTGTGCACACACTTCCGCAATGAGACGTTAAATGGAAGCTAGCTGTCTGCAGGATGTATTTCAGCCCCTCATCGTTGACCTTTGACCCCCACTCTCCCAGACACTGTGGCTGGGCTGACCTGTGTTGCCCAAGTGAGCGTCTACTGTGATAAAATCCAAGATGGTGGTAGTAAAAAGATGGTGGTGGGCTGTGACACCACACAAAATGGACAAGATGGGAGACAGTGGCGTATAAATCACTGAACCATGCCTCTCAGAATTCTAAAATACGTTCTGAAGCAGATGTTCTCAGCCTGGAGCTGCGATGAGGAGCTTTGCACACAAACTTCCCCCAAGTCAGCAAAACGACGATGGGCGAAAGAGGATACTACATCACGCAGACCTTATGAATCAATTTGGTATGGAGAGCTAATTCTAAGAAGTCGAGTTCCACAATACGCTGAAAAAGAAGCAGACCATTATAAAAACATTAATATTAAGAGCGTTGGGAGCCTCTGTAGAGCTACAAGTTATTGTTGATGGACACTGTTACTGCAAACCCTATCAGGACATATATATTTTGTATGTACAAAACGAACACATGGCAGTGACAGGAGTTGATAATAATAATAATCAGGAGATTAGCATGTATTATAGAAGCTCATGTGCACTGATGCTTACCTGGATTCTGTCAGAATAATTTTATAAAAAATCACAGTTGCCAAATGCCTTCCCCACAGTCTTTTCAGGCAACCGGGCAAAGCTTTGCCAGTCTATGAGGTCAAAAGATGATGTCACATGACGGCTGCCTACATGGCTGAATATGACATCACAAGATGGTAGCAGACTATGATGTCACATAATTGGTGGCTATTTAGTCACCAGCAACTGAGTCACCTGTATTGTTTTCATTAGTGGGAAGACCATAAAGCTCCAGCATTAGTGATCAGTTGGGCGGAATAATAATAGGAGGATGAATAGGACTGAGTGTAGTTATTACTATTAACCTCCTCTCATTGTTGGCTGTGTGTGTGTGTGTGTGTGTGTGTGTGTGTGTGTGTGTGGGTGGGTGGGTGGGTGGGTGGGTGGGTGTATGTGTATGTGTTGTCTCAAATACTAATTATTATATTTTTTCAACAGCAAAGCACTCCACTGAGGCATCGGAGCAGGGCAAGCAACTGTTCAGGCTTCCAACATATGCACCATCACTTGTAGACCTATTGCAATGCACAGATGGGTTACTGTATTTATCCAGTCCATGTCTCCCTGGTTCTGAGTTTCTGGCATCTAAAACCCAAGACAGAATAAGAAGAAAAAATGTGCAAGTAAGTCGTGACCCACATTTAATAATAGTTGTTAATATCACAATTTATATGTCTTTAGATTTGCCCTCTCATACTCTCTCTCTCCCTCCCCCCCCCCTCTCTCTCTCTATCTCTCTCTCTCTCCCCTCTCTCTCTCTCTCTCTCTCCCCTCTCTCTCTCTCTCTCTCCCCTCTCTCTCTCTCTCTCTCTGTATGTGTGTGTTTTTTGTTTTCATTTCAACAGCCCAACACCCCACTGATATAACAGAGCAGGACATATAAATGATCAGGCTCCCATCATATGCCCTGTCACTTATAGAGCCATGGGCTATCAGATATATCTGAGCAGGACATACAACCATTCATTGAGTCACAGTTAATTGATCTTTTGGCCATATCACCACTTGTCGAAGCACAGCAGTGCACATACAGGATAGCAGATATATCTGAGCAACAGTTCATCAAGTCACAGTTAAATGTGGTGCTGTTTGCTACAACATTTGATTGCAAGTGGATCAAAATGTGTAAATGTGTGTGTAGCTTCAGATATAGAATGTGAACCCAACCATAAAAGTCTTAATGTGTGGTTTATGCATACTTAGTGGGATGTGCTGTGCCGTGCAATGCCATACATCGATGATTACATGACTACAGAATATGTTACATCCCATCCTCTGATTTTAGATGTAGTTCTACTTGGTATTAAGGTAAACATCATAAGGATGTATGGTAAAACAACACTCAAGGTAAGATGTGGAGGCTCATCCATTTAACTACGCCATTCAAGTGTTATGAATTTACGTGACAAAGGGGATATATTATCAGGTTTCCTAGACACACTGAATGGGTGCAGCCATATGTTAATTGTGTAGTCTACAATGTTGTTTGTTACCTACAAGAGCACAGTGTACATGTGAATAACGTAGAGCAGTGTATAAGATCATGTGCCTGTGCAGTACCTAAGCCTGCGACCATATGTATTAACTTAATACATGCTGAATAAATGACATATAGAAAACAGTTATTTGGAAAATATTATAGGCAACTTACTGTAATCGATGTATAGTAAAATAATATTTAACCATAAATGGACTCTTCACTGTCAATCATGAAGGAGGTGTTAGTGTTAGTGTTGATTTATGTAAAAGTATACTGAAAATTCTGTATACTGAAGCATTAGTCTGTACTTTGAACACATCCATTAAATCACTGCAAAAGGAGGATGATGATAGCATGGCTCTTGCGTGTTTTCAAGAAATCTGCTAAGACCATACATCCTGAGGATTCTGGAACTAATTTTCCCTGAATATGTATCAATGGTCACCTGGAGGTCTATGGATTTGAAGTGAAAGAGGCGGCTGATGCTTATTCCCTTGCTTCAATCTAGAAACGTGTATAAAGGGCTTCTTGACATTTATAGGAAGGAAAGTTTGAACATAATTGACTGTTATTCGTTTCCTAAGCCTTTGATGTGATATTTCTCAATGGCTGTCTCTAGTGTTTCAGAATGATGGGCTTATTTCTAAGTAGGAACCTTGTCTGAATGTCAAACTGATTGTGAAGGCTGTAAAAAAAGAAAATAATGTGTTGATATGCATTTCTTGCTTTAAATTTACTGGGCTGCCAAGAAAATAGTTGCATAGTTGTTCAAACATCAATTAAAGAGTTATCGGCGACCGTCAAGCTTCATGGTATTAGCATTTCCGTACTTATGTATTTTTGCTGATCAAGGTTCAAATACAGTTGTTTTCATAACGTTATTTGAAGGAACCATTTTTAGACTGGATAATAAAAATCTTTGATATGTAATGAATATTGTTTTTTGCCTGGTTATAACTTGGCCACACAGATATAAGACAGAATGCTGCAGACTGTCAACTAGCGCTGTAAAGTATGGAACACTTGCATTGTGGTGGAAACTCTAATTTGGCAGACAGTTTGGAGATATTTTGTTAGAAATTATGACAAATTTACTGGGCATTTTGATATGATGTTCTTTGCTGTAACATGTATGTACTCTCCACTGATCAGTTTCCTGTCTCATCTGAAATATTTTTGAGTCAAACATATTTTAATATCCTGCAGTAATCTCTCGCCATGGACTGATGCAGTAGCCAATCACAAGCAACCTTTTACTGTGAAAGCTTATCTAAATGAGAACAAAAATTAATTTTTTATTAGAATTATGCCCGCTGTACTCTGTACCGCGGGTGTCACTGTGAATTATAGTGCAGACTCCAACAAGGGTACAGCCTGCAGTGGATTCTCTTGCAGAGTTGCCAACACCGGCAGCAACAGCGACCGTGTCACCACCTCAATAGTAGAATGACTGAAACTCCAATATTGTGAGACTTCACATAGTGTATACTGCTTCATGAAGTGTATAATACAATCATGTGCATTTCGCCATAAAGAGTAAACAATAATGAGATGGGCTGCATGTAGGTGTTGCAGAATTAAACATTAAACATGATGATAGTGGAATAGTTACTGTTTTTATCAATCTTTGCCTAAGGGACAGTGGTTATCTATAATGTTACATGACTATTCATTTTTCCTTGTTTCCTTCATTTTTTTCTCTTCATGGTTCACCTTCATTCTTTGGCTGTGTTCCTGTTTCCTTTACTCTGTACATATTTTCCTGTTTTCTTCCTTTCTTTTGTTTTGAATCTCATGTTCATAATTTTGTTTCTGAAGTTGTCTCTTAATTTTAGAACTAACTCCTGCTTATTTTAGGTCCTCTTCTATTTCTTGAAGCCAATTGGATTTCTGACTGAACTGTTCCCCATCAAACATCCTATTTGTGAGTCTGTTGTTGTTCATTCTATGTATATGTCAAGTCAGCGTTTTCTGATCATGTCTGTGAGTCTGTCTGAGAGTTCATGTAATTCTGTGGTTGGTCTCTTCGTCCATCACTGTAAATGCTCCAAAAATTTTTCTTTCTCTGTGATGCCTGATGCTCCAATTGTGGTCGTTTCTGATGCATAGAGTGCTTCTGGTAGTACAGCTGTCTTGTAGTGTCTGAGTTTGGCCTGATTTGAGAAATTTCTTTTGCTGTAGTGCGTCCATGACACTTTATGGGCTTTCTGAAATTTTCAGTTTTTTCTATGTTGGATGCCTTGTCTGATCCTATTGTTTATATATGTTCCCCAAGAGAAATGAATTTTTCCACTCTATTAACCTTTCCATAATTTGGTTGCTGTTGTTCATTCTTTCATGTACTGCATTTTCTCGTATGATACCTGTAGACCTGCTTTGGCAGAGATGGCATGTAAGCCTGTGCTTCTTGCCTATTGTTGCTGATTATTGCCAGGTCATCTGCAAATGCCACACATTTTATGATCATCTTGTTTGCACATGTTCTTGCTAACTGAATTTCTATTACTTTTTCTTCCCACCATTTGATAATTTTGTCAAAGACTATATTGCATAAAAGTGGTGAGAGACCATCTTCTTGTCTGATCCTTACACATATCTTGAATGCGTCTGAGATTTCTCCCATAAATTTTATTTTGCATGTGGTGTTTGTAAGTGTTTGTTGTATGAGCGTCCTCGTTTTGTGTCTATTCCATATTCTTCTAGTGTGCAAAGATATTTTGCCTGTCTATGGAGTCATAGGCCTTCTTAAACTTCACAAATGTGACTGCATTGTTGTTTGGCTGATCTTTAGGAGTGTTCACGAGTTCCAAATCTGATCAACATAGGACCTTCCTTTTCTGAAGCCTACTTGGTATTCATCTACCTTCGTATCAGCTTGTAGTTCTTGTCTGTTGAGTAATGCTTTGGAGAGAATTCTGTACGGGACCAGTAGTAATGAGATACCTCTGTAGTTATTAGGGTCTGTCTTGTTGGCCTTTTTGTGGTGCGAGTAATTCAACACACATTTCCAGTCTTGTGGAATTTTCTTTGTATTCCATATTTCTGTGAGAATTTTATGGATTTTCTTTGTGATGTTTTGGTTTTTGAGTTCGCAGATCTCGGAAATAATGCCGTCTTCTCCTGGGGCTCTGTTGTTTTTTAGTTCTTTCATATTCTCCTATACCTCTATTATTGCAGGCAGTTTTGAATATGGGTTTCGTATCGTTCTCGTGAAGTGCTTTTTTTTTTTCTCTAGGCTTCTCGCAATTGAGGAGTTTATCAAAATTGTTTTTCAGAGTTCTGCAGTTTTTTTCAGTATTTGTTTCCAGGATTCTGTCTGTTCTTTTGAAGCAGATATTAAAAGGCTCATAACCCTTCATAGTTTCCGTGAATCTTCTTTAGAAATTTCCATGTTATTTCTCTTGAAGTTTCCCTCTATTTCATTTAATCTATTTTTGCTGTATATCCTTTCAACTCGTCTAATATCTTTAGATAATTGTTTCTGAAGTTCGTGGAAATCCTGCTATGTCTCTCTTCTTCTGTTACTGCTAATCTTCTTCCAGGCCTGAATTCTACGTTCAGTGGCCGGATCGGAAGTTGCGTTCCGCCATCTGTGTTTCCGTTTTCCAAGAGGTTGGTCCCAACGCAATTCATTTTCCTTTGTCTTTACAAGGTCTGTCCAATTTTGTGTTGAACTTTGAGTAATTTCTTAGTTAATTTTATCTTTGTTTATCTCCTAATATTCTGGATCTGGTCTTATAATTTTTCTCTGCATTGTTTCTGTTTCTTGAGACATGAGTAACTTTTACTTGTAGCAAGTGATGGTCAGACACGTACAATTCTTTAGGTGTTCTCACAAAAAAGTCCTTTGTGTGTTCTCACATTCAGAATATTTCTGGTGATCTGTTTGGAATTCCCTCGTAAGTTTTTGGGCATCTTCTATGTTGTGAGTTTTCGTCTTGGCTTTTGAAACTCCGTTCACGTAATTTTTAAGTTCAAATTTTGACAGTAAAGTATGAGATGTTCCCCTTCTCTTTGGCACGTTTGTGTGCTGTGTATCTGAGATCTGTTTGTATTTCCTCTCTTTGGCTAGTTCTGGTTTGAAGTCTCCTAATACAATTTTAACATGTCTTGTGTGTGTGTGAAATCTTATGGGACTTAACTTCTAAGGTCAACAGTCCCTCAGCTTACAAACTATTAACCTAAATTATCCTAAGGACAAACACACACACATGCCCGATGGAGGACTCGAACCTCGGCCGGGATCAGCCGCACAGCCCACGACTGCAGCGCCTCAGACCGCTCGGCTAATACTGCGCACCTAACATGTCTTTCTGGTATGTTCTTTGTTATTTCTTCCATGTCTTCCCAAAAGTCTTCCACTTCTTGTTGTTTGTTTCTGTTCTGATCGTTTATCGTTACATGTGCATTGATGACTGTGTATCTATTGTTTCTTGATTTGTTTATTGTGGAGATTCTTTCTGATACTGAACTGAAATATAGGATGTTGCCTACGACAGAATTCTCTCCAAGGCATTACTCAACAGACAAGAACTACAAGCTGATACAAAGGTAGATGAATACCAAGTAGGCTTCAGAAAAGGAAGGTCCTATGTTGATCAGATCTAGAACTCGTGAACACTCCTAAAGACCTGACAAACAACACTGTAGTCACAATTGTGTTCTTTAAGAAGGCCTATGACTCCATAGCCAGGCAAACTATCTTTGCACACTAGAAGAATATGGAGTAGACAGAAAACGAGGAAACTCATACAACAAACACTTACAAACACCACATCCAAAATAAAATTTATGGGAGAAATCTCAGACCCTTTCAAGATTCGTATAAGGATCAGACAAGGAGATGGTCCCTCACCACTTTTATTCAGTATGGTCTTTGACAAAATTATCAAATATACCTAGCCTGTGTGTGCACAGATAAAGCCACGAGTAGAAAGCTCCTCTTAAACATATTGATCGATTTCAACCAAATGTGATACATGTATTACTTACTATCTGGAAAGAAGTATTGTAGGGATAAGACCCAGCAACCTCTTCTTGGGTAGATGTGATAACTTGGAGAGAAGAGGGTGGAGGAGGAGATGACAAACATAGAGAGGGAAGGAGAAGGTGGACAACTGCTAGTTTGGAATAAATACATACTCGAATAATGTCGGGTACTCAACTGGTTTAAGGGTTCATGTTGCGACTGAATGCATACGAACAATTGCTCTTGCTGTACAATAAATTAGAAGTTGTCACAGTGAGTGAATTCATAGTCTGGGAAAATTCCTGCTGCTGTCCTTAAGATGTTTCGTAACAAAGAATTTGCGTGCATTCAACCAATATATTTTCCCGTTCCATCATGAACTTGTGCGGGCTTTGATTCGTAAAGGGCTGTCCGCTACACTGCGTCCGCTCGCTTGCGAGTGGCCACAACTCCTTGTCAGCGCCATGAAAGTGTTTTATTGTACTTTGTCCGGTGCGAAATAGTGCTGTAATTTCGGTTTCGTGGATATTACTGTCACCTGTCAGAACTGCTAATTTCACTCTTTCTCGTGATTTGTGTCAATTTCCTAAACACGTTTGCGAATTACAATGCGTGATTCGTTTTAACAAAAAATTGGTGACATCCCTGTTCTTTAAAATAATGCTGTCTTTACTGCTTTTATAAGCAACTGAATATCCACTGTTTCGCTGTAATACGGTGACAACAAGAGGCGTATCTGTCATGATGGGTAATTTATAAAATAGCAAGTGGCTTAGACTGAATCAGTCCTCCTGAGCTGATTTCTATTTTAAAATATAGACTGCCGGATGGCGTTAAATTATCATCTCAAGATCGAGCGGGGTGGAGCAGTGGTTAGCACACTGGACTGGCATTCGGGAGGACGACGGTTCAAACCCGCGTCCGGCCATCTTGACTTAGGTTTTCCGTGGTCGCTAAATCGCTTCACGCAAATGCCGAGATGGTTCCTGTGAAAGGGCACGGCCGATTTCTACATCTACATCTGCATCTACACACAGGCGTCACCTGCGCTTTTTTCCAGTCACTCGGGACTTTACGTTGGACAAGAGATTCGCGATAAATGCAAGCTAAGTAAGTAGCCAATGCAGTAGAGTACTCTCTGTGAAACCGAATTGGAATCCCGTAAGGACCTGGCGATTTATTTATTTTCAACCCATTCAGCTGTTTCACAATCCCAGGGATGTCTATCACTATGTCCTCCGTACGGAAATCTGTACGAGACTCAAACGGTGGTATGTTTGTACGATCCTCCTGCGTGAAAGGTTTCTCAAATGATAAATTTAAAATTTCAGCTTTCGTTTTGCTGTCTTCCGTTGACGGGTCAGACTGATCAGTGAGTGACTGGATGGATGCTTCCGACCCGCTTACCGACTTTACGTAAGACCAGAATTTCCTTGCGTTTTAAGCAAGATCTTTTGCTAAGGCATGACGGTGGTAGTGGTTGAATGCTTCGCGCATCGCTCTTTTTACAGCAGCACGAATCTCTACTAACTTTTGCCTGTTCTCATTCTCCCAATCTTTCTTGTACCGCGAGTGCAATACGACTTTGCTTCCTGAGCATACTCCGAATTGCGTTGTTAAACCACGGTGGGTCTTTTCCGTTCGTAACCCACTTTTTCGGCACATACTTGTGCAATGAGTGATTTACAATGTGTTTAAAATTTGCCCATAATTCTTCCACGTCCATCGTTGTTGTTGTTGTCTTCAGTCCTGAGACTGGTTTGATGCAGCTCTCCATGATACTCTATCCTGTGCAAGCTTCTTCATCTCCCAGTACCTACTGCAACCTACATCCTTCTGAATCTGCTTAGTGTATTCATCTCTTGGTCTCCCTCTACGATTTTTACCTTCCACGCTGCCCTCCAATGCTAAATTTGTGATCCCTTGATGCCTCAAAACATGTCCTACCAACCGATCTCTTCTTCTAGTCAAGTTGTGCCACAAACTTCTCTTCTCCCCAATCCTATTCAATACCTCATCATTAGTTACGTGATCTATCCACCTTATCTTCAGTATTCTTCTGTACCACCACATTTCGAAAGCTTCTATTCTCTTCTTGTCCAAACTAGTTATCGTCCATGTTTCACTTCCATACATGGCTACACTCCAAACAAATACTTTCAGAAACGACTTCCTGATACATAAATCTATATTCGATGTTAACAAATTTCTCTTCTTCAGAAACGCTTTCCTTGCCATTGCCAGTCTACATTTTATATCCTCTCTACTTAGACCATCATCAGTTATTTTACTTCCTAAATAGCAAAACTCCTTTACTACTTTAAGTGTCTCATTTCCTAATCTAATTCTCTCAGCATCACCCGATTTAATTTGACTGCATTCCATTATCCTCGTTTTGCTTTTGTTGATGTTCATCTTATATCCTCCTTTCAAGACGCTGTCCATTCCGTTCAACTGCTCTTCCAGGTCCTTTGCTGTCTCTGACAGAATTACAATGTCATCGGCGAACCTCAAAGTTTTTAGTTCTTCTGCATGAATTTTAATACCTACTCAGAATTTTTCTTTTGTTTCCTTTACTGCTTGCTCAATATACAGATTGAGTAACATCGGGGAGAGGCTACAACCCTGTCTCACTCCTTTCCCAACCATTGCTTCCCTTTCATGCCCCTCGACTCTTATTACTGCCATCTGGTTTCTGTACAAATTGTAAATAGCCTTTCGCTCCCTATATTTTACCCCTACCACCTTTAGAATTTGAAAGAGAATATTCCAGTCAACATTGTCAAAAGCTTTCTCTAAGTCTACAAATGCTAGAAACGTAGGTTTGCCTTTTCTTAATCTTTCTTCTAAGATAAGTCGTAAAGTGAGTATTGCCTAACGTGTTCCAACATTTCTACGGAATCCAAACTGATCCTCCCCGAGGTCCGCATCTACCAGTTTTCCATTCGTCTGTAAAGAATTCGCGTTAGTATTTTGCAGCTGTGACTTATTAAACTGATAGTTCGGTAATTTTCACATCTATCAACGCCTGCTTTCTTTGGGATTGGAATTATTATATTCTTCTTGAAGCCTGAGGGTATTTCGCCTGTCTCATACATTTTGCTCACCAGATGGTAGAGTTTTGTCAGGACTGGCTGTGCCAAGGCCGTCAGTAGTTCTAATGGAACGTTGTCTACTCCCGGGGCCTTGTTTCGACTCAGGTCATTCAGTGCTCTGTCAAACTCTTCACGCAGTATCATATCTCCCATTTCATCTTCATCTACATCCTCTTCCATTTCCATAATACTGTCCTCAAGTACATCGCCCTTGTATAGACCCTCTTTATACTCTTACCATCTTTCTGCTTTCCCTTCTTTGCTTAGAACTTGGTTTCCATCTGAGCTCTTGATAGTCATACAAGTCATTCTCTTTTCTCCAAAGGTCTCTTTAATTTTCCTGTAGGCAGTATCTATCTTACCTCTAGTGAGATGGTTTCCATCTGAGCTCTTGATAGTCATACAAGTCATTCTCTTTTCTCCAAAGGTCTCTTTAATTTTCCTGTAGGCAGTATCTATCTTACCTCTAGTGAGATAAGCCTCTATATTCTTAAATTTGTCCTCTAGCCATGCCTGCTTAGCCATTTTGCACTTCCTGTCGATCTCATTTTTGAGACGTTTGTATTCCTTTTTGCCTGCTTCATTTTCTGCATTTTTATATTTTCTCCTTTCATCAATTAAATTCAATATTTCTTCTGTTACCCAAGGATTTCGTCTTTTTACCTATTTTATCCTCTGCTGCCTTCACTACTTCATCCCTCAGAGCTACCCATTCTTCTTATACTGTATTTCTTTCCCCTATTCCTGTCAATTGTTCCCTTATGCTCTCCCTGAAACTCTGTACAACCTCTGGTTCTTTCAGTTTATCCAGGTCCCATCTCCTTAAATTCCCACCTTTTTGCAGTTTCTTCAGTTTTAATCTACAGGTCATAACCAATAGATTGTGGTCAGAGTCCACATCTGCCCCTGGAAATGTCCTACAGTTTAAAACCTGATTCCTAAATCTCTGTCTTAACATTATATCATCTATCTGATACCTTTTAGTATCTCCAGGGTTTTTCCATGTATACAACCATCTTTCATGATTCTTAAACCAAGTGTTAGCTATGATTAAGTTGTGCAAAATTCTACTAGGCGGCTTCCTCTTTCATTTCTTAGCCCCAATCCATATTCACCTACTATGTTTCCTTCTCTCCCTTTTCCTACACTCGAATTCCAGTCACCCATGACTACTAAATTTTCGTCTCCCTTCACTATCTGAATAATTTCTTTTATTTCATCATACATTTCTTCAATTTCTTCGTCATCTGCAGAGCTAGTTGGCATATAAACTTGTACTACAGTAGTAGGCGTGGGCTTCGTATCTATCTTGGCCACAATAATGCGTTCACTATGCTGTTTGTAGTAGCTTACCCGCATTCCTATTTTCCTATTCATTATTAAACCTACTCCTGCATTACCCCTATTTAGTAGTAGTAGTAGTAGTTTTATTCATCCGTAGATCTCTTTTTACAAGGATATAGGACATGTCAAAGTATTTACAAGCTTAGATCAATTTACAATAAGCTAATTCGTATAGACATATATTTACAGACTTCTAGTTAGAGACAATCATTAGATTTTACTTCTGGTATACAATAATTTATTTACAAATAACTCATTAAATAATGTAATGCCACACTATTCACTCATATTTCACTATCAGTCACTGCACACACTATACACACATTGTTTCATAACACTTCACTCACTACACACACACACACACACACACACACACACACACACACACACACAGGTGATCCTTGGGCCATTTTCTGTACTGCAAGTTCCCATTTGCTATCCTGAAAAACTGAGTCAGCATCCCTTCATAATGAGTGAGATGTTGAGCTCAGAAAGAGGAAGAGGTGTTAGTATTGTGCTATGCATAGCTTGAGGAGAGAGTGTCTCTAGAAAGGAAAAAAGAAGAAAAATAATAAAGTGAAGGTGTTATGTGGAATATTGGATGTTTTATAATCATCATTATTATTATTATTTGTTTGTATAACATTTTTTTTATCAAACCCCTACTCTGCTTTATCTAAGTAATCCTTCAATGTATAAAATGTATTGCATAACAGGTACTTTTTAGCTGCCTTCTTAAATAAGTGTATTTTTGAAATTTCTTTAATCTCTTTTGGTAATTTATTGTACAGTTTTATTCCTTGGTAGAAAATGCTGTTTTGAGTTTTATGTTTATTTTTTCTTGGTAAATGTAAGTTGAGTCTATCTCTTGTTGCATGGTCATGGACAGAGCTGTTTGTGCAGTAATTGCCAATGTTACTTTTGATGTGTACAACTGACTGGTAAATGTGTTCACATGGAGCAGTTAAAATTCCCAGTGTTTTAAACAGATCTTTACAATGAGCTCGACTACTATTTCTGGTTATTATTCTTATGGCTCTTTTCTGGAGTTTGAAAATTGTGTTCATATTTTGTGGATTTGTTCCCCAAAAAAGAATGCCATAGCTAAGAATTGAGTGTACATATGAATAATATGTAACTAAAAGACACTGCATGTTACACACAGATGATAGAATTCTAAGGGCATAACATGCTGATGACATTCTGTTTGCAAGTACCTTTGTGTGTTCGCACCACTTCAGCTGAGAGTCAATATTCATTCCTAGAAATTTTGCATTTGTTACACAGTCTATAGAGGTGCCATCTACATTTAATTTAACATTGTCATTTTTCCTCTTCAAACTGAAGTTCATGGCATTAGTTTTCTTTATGTTTAATGTCAATTTGTTGCTTATTGACCAATCGTAAACTTCCTTGAGAGTTTCATTTGCTTTCTCGGTAAGGAGTTCTCTTGTTCTCTCAGTGACTATAATATTGCTGTCATCAGCGAAGAGAATTTTCTCACCATGAGTAACACTACTGGGAAAGTCATTGATGTATATCAGGAATAGTATTGGTCCTAATATGCTACCTTGTGGAACCCCTATATTAATATGTTTTGGTTCTGATAAGTATTTTACTAAATGTTTAGATCTATTTGAGGTATGTGTTATCTCTACTCTTTGTACCCTATCTGTTAGGTATGATCAAAACCAGTCATTAGCCACCCCTCTTATTCCTAATGCTTCTAATTTATTTAATAGAATCTTGTGGTCGACTGTATCAAAAGCCTTAGAAAGATCCAAAAATATGCCTGTGACACACTCATCTTTATCAAGAGCATTAAGTACAACTTTTGTGAATTCTACTATGGCTGACTCGGTATTTTTGCCACTTCGAAAACCAAACTGTGATTTGCTTAAAAGATTGTATTTATTCAGATAATTCATTAATCTGTCTTTCATAATTGCTTCTATTATTTTTGAGAATGCTGACAGCAGGGAAATGGGCTGGTAATTTTCTATGTCTTCTGCATTACCTTTCTTAAGCAAAGGTACAACTCTTGCCTGTTTTAGCTGCTCTGGAAATGTCCCTGATGTGAAGGATTCATTTATTATATTTGTTAATGGGCCTTGTATAATCCCTATGCATTGTTTCAGTACACACACTGGTACATCATCTAAGCCTTCTGACTTTTTATTTTTTAGCTTTTGAACAGTTTTATTGACTTCATTCTCTGTGGTTGGAAGTAACATCATTGTATCTAATGCAACAATTTTTGCAGGTGTTATATTTGTTTTGGGGAATTTTTGCTGTAACTTCTCTGCAATACTTGAAAAATGCTCGTTTACATAGTTTGCTAAGTGTTGTGGATCATTTATTACCTTATCCCCCTCCCTTAGCAGTATGTGATTCTGCGTTTGTTTGCCTCTCCCCGTTTCCTTTTTTATAACATCCCAGACTGCTTTGCTTTTATTCTCTGCATTATATATTATTTTGTCATTAAATGACTTTTTTGCAGCAATCAGCACCTTCCTATAAATCTTTTTGTATCTATGATAGAAATTTAAGAATTCTGGATCATTGTGAATCTTTTTCATGGAACTGAGGTGTTTAAGTGTTTGGGAGGACTTCTTAATACCTGCTGTTATCCATCTGTTTTTGTGAGATGTTGATACAGTCATGCATACTTTTGGAAATGCTGTTTCAAAGTTCAATTTAAACAATGTGGAGAATTTGGAGAATTTCATATTCACATTGGTTTCCTTATACACTTCATCTCAGCTTTGTTTCTCTAGTTCTTTTGAAAAATCTTTTATTTTGATTTCTGATAGATGTCGTTTATAGGCTTGTAGTTTAGAGAATGATTCGATGCCTGATTTTACTGTTGTTATTTGACAGAGATGGTCTGATAGTCCGAGATCTTTTACAGCTACATCACATTTTTCCCTGTCTATATTTGCGGCCACATGGTCAATTACTGATGCAGTCATTGTAGTAACCCTTGTTGCACTATTGACCAATAGGGACATGCCAAAACTTTGAAGGATATTTATGAAGGTGCTGCTGGATTCATTTATGATATTAGTGTTGATGTTTATGTCCCCACACAGAATTATGTTGACCTTTGTACTTGAGACTTTATCTAGAACTTCTGTTAATTTATTGAAAAAAGTGTCCACACTACCACTGGGAGATCTATACACACACAAAATGATTAATTTCTTGGTGATATCGAGCCCTGATAATTCAATAGCTGATATTTCAATGTGTTTGTCTTCACTTACTGTACTGAGGTCATGTCTAGATTTGAACTTTGTTCCTTTTCTGATATAAATGCATGATCCTCCACCCCTTGAAGTAGTTCTGCAGTAAGAGTTTGCCCTTTCATACAATGATAATACTACATGTTGGATTTCTGTGTCTCTACACCAGTGCTCAGTAATACAAACTACTGTGCAGTTCAAAGATTGGAGCTCAACTTCTAATGCTTGTATTTTATTTTTTATTGATTGCATGTTTTGATGGAGGATTGTTAAGTCTGTGAAATGCCCCATGTTACTCTTTCCGATGGTTTGTTTTTCTTTGTGACATCTGGTATGTGTGATTTTTGAAGTGTTATAATCTGTCTTGTGAGTGATTGTTTCAGTATTTTTTGAACTGCTAGAGATACTCTTTAGGCAGGGGAACCTGTTGTCTGGATTTATCCTAAAAAAGACCTACTTTTCCTACCTATGACAACAGGTATTTGACCATGTGTGGCTCGAGATCCACCCCCTATACTTTCATGAATCAGCTGTACCAATCTTCCCTTCCCAGTCCTGTTTAGGTGTAGGCCATGCCTAGTGAAACCCCATCTGTTGATAGTCCCGACGGGCACCAGAGAAACATGAGCAAAGTTGGCCGTCCTCAGAGCCATCCCCAGCCCCACATTGATTCGCCTCACAGCTCCATCAAGGCGTGGCTGATCATGACGCCGGAACAGCTCAACAATTGATTTTGTGTTTATAACCCTGTAGTCACCTGACCAGAAGTCTTGTTCCTCCTGCCACCGAACTTCACTAATTCCCACTATATCTAACTTTAACCTATCCATTTCCCTTTTTAAATTTTCTAACATACCTGCCCGGTTAAGGGATCTGACATTCCACGCTCCGATCCGTAGAACGCCAGTTTTCTTTCTCCGGATAACGACATCCTCTTGAGTAGTCCCCGCCCGGAGATCCGAATGGGGGACTACTTTACCTCCGGAATATTTTACCCAAGAGGATGCCATCATCATTTAATCATACAGTAAAGCTGCATGTCCTCGGGAAAAATTACGGCTGTAGTTTCCCCTTGCTTTCAGCCGTTCGCAGTACCAGCACAGCAAGGCCGTTTTGGTTAATGTTGCAAGGCCAGATCAGTCAATCATCCAGACTGTTGCCCCTGCAACAACTGAAAAGGCTGCTGCCCCTCTTCAGGAACCACACGTTTGTCTGGCCTCTCAACAGATACCCCTCCGTTGTGGTTGCACCTACGGTACGGCCATCTGTATCGCTGAGGCACGCAAGCCTCCCCACCAACGGCAAGGTCCATGGTTCATGGGGGCGGGGGGGGGGGGGAGTCCATCGTACCGGAAGTAAATGAAGTCGATTCATTTACTAAGCGGGATGCTAACAACTGCTTATCTGCTCTTTCTAGTAAGAATACTCTCCGACTTTTTAACTTTCGTAACCATAGTCGTAATGACAACATCGTGATCTTTAATCCCTGTCTCAACACTGACGCCGTCGATGAGGTCTGGTCTGTTCGTGGCTACCAGATCAAAAATATTTCCATTACGCGTTAGCTGTCGATTTAGCTGCCCAAGACAGTTTTCGGATAATGTGTTCAAAAGTAATTCACACGACGGCTTGTCTGTACCACCTGTAATGAATCCATAGACATTTAAGTCTATACTAGGTAGGTTGAAGTCGCCTCCGGCTAATATAGCATGATCCGGGTACTTCTGCGATACAGAATGTAGTCTCCCTTTGAATGATTCTCGAACTGTGACGGTGGAACATGGTGGCCGGTAATAACACCTCACAACTAACTTTATTTCCCCTAGCCCTGTTAAACGTGTCCAGATAACTTCACAATCTCACTCTACTTCGACCTCCGTAGACACAATATTTTTTGTCAACTGCAATGAAGACACCACCTCCTATGGTGTCTAATCTGTCTTTCCGATACACGTTCCAACACTCAACACTCAATAAATATTTCAGAACTTCCTATCTCAGGGTTCAGCCAGGTCTCAGTCCCGAGAATAATTTGCGCTCCACACGCTTCCTGGAGGGCAGTAAATTCAGGAACTTTATTCCAAACACTCCGAAAATTTACTGCTAATATCTTGATAGCTGAAGTCTCTTTACACTGAGCGCGTCCTGATTTCCCTGCCTACACGTCGACTGGTGAGTGTTCATTAGGACACCTCGCTCTACTGCCTAGCCTAAAAAAAACCCCATGTGCACACCACAAGTGCTCTGCTACCCGAGTAGCCGCTTCTTTTGTGTAGTGCACCCCTGACCTATCTAGGGGCGTCCTGCAATTCCCCACCCAATAGCGCAAGTCTAGAAATCTTGCAGCTAAGACCGTCACAGAGTCGACGAAGCCTCTGGTTGAGACCCTCCACTCGGCTCCAAACCAAAGGACTCCGATTCACTCTGGGAAAGATGCTGCAAATAGAGTGCTCTGCTTGCACCTCGCGTGCGAGGCCAGCGGTCTTCACCAAATGCGACAGCCGCCTGTATGAAACTGAGGATCGGCTCAGAACCCAAGCGACAGGCCGACGTGAGCAACTACTTGAAGAGACTGAACCCCGTACGCTCGATAGCCGCAGGCAAGGCCGCCTCCACATCTCGGGTAAGGCCCCCCGGCAGACAAACCGAGTGCACGTTGGATTTTGTTCCAGCCCTTTTATGCTATTTCCCTAAGGGGCTCCATCACCCGCCTAACGTTGGAGCTCCCAATAACCAGCAAGCCTTTGCTCCCGTGTGCCTGCTCTGGCCCTGCTGAAGGAGCGGCCACCTGCCCCCTGACAGCATGAACGGGTGAGGCCAACCGGCCAGCCTCCACATTGGCCCTCCGCCTCGAGGGTCGCCAACGCGTTGCAGCCCGCCACTCACCCTGATGTGAGGGCGGCCCACGCGCCGGGTACACCAGAAGGTGCCTCGGCGCCGAGTCAGCGGTCGCAGCAAGCAACACCTGGGGTGTCTCAAGCGACGAGCCCGACCCTACGCCGTCGCTGCACCTCGAGGCAGCAGCCTGAAGTCGGCTGACCGTGGCCAACAGCACGCTCAGCTGCTCGCGAACCGCGGCTAGTTCCTCCTGCTCCCGCACACAGAACGCACACACCCTGTCCATCCTACTGGTAATATCTAACGACTCCGCGAATGTATACTCTACGGGTATCAATAAGAAATATTACCCCTTTCAATTACGAGAATACGCAAGGATTTTATGTATTTAGATATGCAAGCGCAAAAACACTCGGAAAGAAATTAAGAATCAAACTACACTCCTGGAAATGGAAAAAAGAACACATTGACACCGGTGTGTCAGTCCCACCATACTCGCTCCGGACACTGCGAGAGGGCTGTACAAGCAATGATCACACGCAAGGCACAGCGGACACACCAGGAACCGCGGTGTTGGCCGTCGAATGGCGCTAGCTGCGCAGCATTTGTGCACCGCCGCCGTCAGTGTCAGCCAGTTTGCCGTGGCGTACGGAGCTCCATCGCAGTCTTTAACACTGGTAGCATGCCGCGACAGCGTGGATGTGAACCGTATGTGCAGTTGACGGACTTTGAGCGAGGGCGTGTAGTGGGCATGCGGGAGGCAGGGTGGACGTACCGCCGAATTGCTCAACACGTGGGGCGTGAGGTCTCCACAGTACATCGATGTTGTCGCCAGTGGTCGGCGGAAGGTGCACGTGCCCTTCGACCTGGGACCGGACCGCAGCGACGCATAGATGCACGCCAAGACCGTAAGATCCTACGCAGTGCCGTAGGGGACCGCACCGCCACTTCCCAGCAAATTAGGGACACTGTTGCTCTTGGGGTATCGGCAAGGACCATTCGCAACCGTCTTCTTGAAGCTGGGCTACGGTCCCACACACCGTTAGGCCGTCTTCCGCTCACGCCCCAACATCGTGCAGCCCGCGTCCAGTGGTGTCGCGACAGTCGTGAATGGAGGGACGAATGGAGACGTGTCGTCTTCAGCGATGAGAGCCGCTTCTGCCTTGGTGCCAATGATGGTCGTATGCGTGTTTGGCGCCGTGCAGGTGAGCGCCACAATCAGGACTCCATACGACCGAGGCACACAGGGCCAACACCCGGCATCATGATGTGGGGAGCGATCTCCTACATTGGCCATACACCTCTGGTGATCGTCGAGGGGACACTGAGTAGTGCACGGTACACCCAAACCGTCATCGAACCCATCGTTCTACCATTCCTAGACCGGCAAGGCAACTTGCTGTTCCAACAGGACAATGCACGTCCGCATGTATCCCGTGCCACCCAACGTACTCTAGAAGGTGTAAGTCAACTACCCTGGCCAGCAAGATCTCCGGATCTGTCCCCCATTGAGCATGTTTGGGACTGGATGAAGCGTCGTCTCACGCGGTCTGCACGTCCAGCACGAACGCTGGTCCAACTGAGGCGCCAGGTGGAAATGGCATGGCAAGCCGTTCCACAGGACTACATCCAGCATCTCTACGATCATCTCCATGGGAGAATAGCAGCCTGCATTGCTGCGAAAGGTGGATACACACTGTACTAGTGCCGACATTGTGCATGCTCTGTTGCCTGTGTTTATGTGCCTGTGGTTCTGTCAGTGTGATCATGTGATGTATCTGACCCCAGGAATGTGTCAATAAAGTTTCCCCTTCCTGGGATAATGAATTCACGGTGTTGTTATTTCAATTTCCAGGAGTGTACAAAACAAATGTGAAAGCTAAATATGCGACTTGCTGCTGCACTGATACTTCACCAGCGGTTACTCAATGCTCACTGAGCTATGTCGAAAGCGCAGTGGTTGTCCAAATCAAACAACTGACTAATCCCCATCGTTTTTCTAATCCGATCTTGTGCTCCGTCTCTAATGACCTCGTTGACGACGGGACGTTAAACACCAGTCTTCTTCTCCTTATCTTCTCAAGCGCATTTTGAGTGGGGGAGTATAAATTCTGATTGACAGGAATATCATGTAACACAACTCTGCAGGATATAATAGGCAGGCATGTTGTAGACAGTGTCTGTTTAGTCTGTTGGCCGTACATTCTGAGTGTTCTGCCAATAAAACGTCATTCACTGATCCACCACGTGAGATTTAAGATTGCGTCTCGCAAAATTACTACGATGGGAGAATCAGAAATGCAGTCGTGATCGGGAAAAATGATCGCCGTGGTCTCGCATGTGCGTATCGATGGACGTTATGCTCTGCTGACCTCCCCAGCAGTTGTTTAAATGAATACGAGTAATAAAACGTTCATACAATACTACACTCAAAACAAAAGTTTCAGCTGTGATGCAGGACTTTGCGGCAGTTGGCATGGATGGTGTAGCCATCTCGATAAGGGGCTCGGTACCCGACGTTCGTTTACATGAATAAACCAGCAAACTAGAACTCTCCACAGAAATAGTTACTGATAAAATTTTATTCTCTCCAAAGAAGGCATACCAAAATATCGATGATCCATGTTACTTAAAGAACAATACTATCATACATAAAGTGTGTGTGGTCGTTGCAGCCCCTATACGGTGACTGTACGGAAGTTTTATCTTCTTAAGAACTTACTTCCCTAGAGCATAGAGTCGTACGTAGGCGAACCTTGTTAGGTGAAAGAAAGTATGTCACGCGCTGTAGATGGATTTCATTCGTAGGATAGAGTCGCAGTCCGGACGACTAAGAGACCAGAAACAGTATAGTTCCAGAACAGGAGGGTGTTTAAGTACAAAATTGTGTTGCCTTAGCAATACGTCTGAAAGCACGCACACTGCTCGTGCAGGCGGCTGCGATGGCAGGGATGACTTGGAAGAGAGACATTCCAGTGCAGTATTTGTTGTAATAAATAAAAGCTCCTGTCGTATCCTATGCGGCACAGAGACAACGCAGTATTTGTACACGCATTTAAATTCTCGTATTTATGATGATCTACGTGTGCCTTTGGCTGGTTATCTTGAGAAGTGGTTGAAATTGTGTAGTTGGGCGACATTGAAAAGTTTTTTCTTACCTATATGATAGACTTGATTAGATTAGATTAGATTAGTTTTTCGTTCCATAGATCCATGCTGAGGAGATCCTCCTGGATGTGTAACATGTCTTTTTTTTAAGCTGAAATAACAATACCAATAGTATGAATATATAAATCATTTGTTTCTATTAAAAAATTCGTCAATGGAGTAGAAGGAGTTGGCCACTAGTAAGTCTTTCAGACTCCTTTTAAACTGATCTTTATTTGTAACTAAATTTTTTATGTTTGCTAGCAAACTATTGAAGATGAGTGTTCCTGAGTAGTGGACCCCTTTTTGAACTAAAGTAAGTGCTTTAAGTCCTTGTGCAGATCATTTTTGCTCCTGGTATTGTATGTATGAACTGAGCTGTTTGTTGGAAAAAGAGATATATTATTTAGGACAAATTTCATTAAGGAGTAAATATACTGAGAGGCAGTAGTTACTATACCCAGTTCTTTGAAGAGGTTTCTACATGACGTCCGTGAATTTACTCCACAAATAATACGTATTACACGCTTTTAGACTCTGAAAACTTTTGTTTGATTTGAAGAGTTGCCCCAAAATATTATACCATATGACATTATGGAATGAAAGTAGGCAAAGTATGCAAGCTTTTTGATTTTTATGTTGCCTATATCAGCTAACACTCGAATTGCAAATACCGATTTGTTAAGGCGTTTCTACAGTTCTGTGGTGTGTTCCTCCCAACAGAATTTATTATCAAGTTGTAATCCCAGGAATTTAAGACTGTCAACCTCTTCTATCTGCTCTTCTTCATATTTTATGCACATGCTGGGTGGAAACCTCTTACAGGTTCTCATCTGTAGTTAAGTTCGAGGCCTATGTTAGGTTCGGATTTGACAGTTTGGCTCGCAAAAATTAAATTAATACTATAACTCTTACCATATCACGAATTACAATGCTGTGCTACCATTGGGAGATAGTGATACAGTAAATATTGCTTGCTGCAAGTGAAGGAGAAGAAATACACTCCTGGAAATGGAAAAAAGAACACATTGACACCGGTGTGTCAGACCCACCATACTTGCTCCGGACACTGCGAGAGGGCTGTACAAGCAATGATCACACGCACGGCATAGCGGACACACCAGGAACCGCGGTGTTAGCCGTCGACTGGCACTAGCTGCGCAGCATTTGTGCACCGCCGCCGTCAGTGTCAGCCAGTTTGCCGTGGCATACGGAGCTCCATCGCAGTCTTCAACACTGGTAGCATGCCGCGACAGCGTGGACGTGAACCGTATGTGCAGTTGACGGACTTTGAGCGAGGGCGTATAGTGGGCATGCGGGAGGCCGGGTGGACGTACCGCCGAATTGCTCAACACGTGGGGCGTGAGGTCTCCACAGTACATCGATGTTGTCGCCAGTGGTCAGCGGAAGGTGCACGTGCCCGTCGACCTGGGACCGGACCGCAGCGACGCACGGATGCTCGCCAAAACCGTAGCATCCTACGCAGTGCCGTAGGGGACCGCACCGCCACTTCCCAGCAAATTAGGGACACTGTTGCTCCTGGGGTATCGGCGAGGACCATTCGCAACCGTCTCCATGAAGCTGGGCTACGGTCCCACACACCGTTAGGCCGTCTTCCGCTCACGCCCCAACATCGTGCAGCCCGCCTCCAGTGGTGTCGCGACAGGCGTGAATGGAGGGACGAATGGAGACGTGTCGTATTCAGCGATTAGAGTCGCTTCTGCCTTGGTGCCAATGATGGTCGTATGCGTGTTTGGCGCCGTGCAGGTGAGCGCCACAATCAGGACTCCATACGACCGAGGCACACAGGGCCAACACCCGGCAT
This sequence comes from Schistocerca gregaria, assembly GCF_023897955.1. Lineage (NCBI taxonomy): Eukaryota > Metazoa > Arthropoda > Insecta > Orthoptera > Acrididae > Schistocerca > Schistocerca gregaria. The sequence goes on from NC_064931.1 coordinate 803,691,510, forward strand.
CATGGTGTGGGGAGCGATCTCCTACACTGGCCGTACACCTCTGGTGATCGTCGAGGGGACACTGAATAGTGCACGGTACATCCAATCCGTCATCGAACCCGTCGTTCTACCATTCCTAGACCGGCAAGGCAACTTGCTGTTCCAACAGGACAATGCACGTCCGCATGTATGCCGTGCCACCCAACGTGCTCTAGAAGGTGTAAGTCAACTACCCTGGCCAGCAATATCTCCGGATCTGTCCCCCATTGAGCATGTTTGGGACTGGATGAAGCGTCGTCTCACGCGGTCTGCACGTCCAGCACGAACGCTGGTCCAACTGAGGCGCCAGGTGGAAATGGCATGGCAAGCCGTTCCACAGGACTACATCCAGCATCTCTACGATCGTCTCCATGGGAGAATAGCAGCCTGCATTGCTGCGAAAGGTGGATACACACTGTACTAGTGCCGACATTGTGCATGCTCTGTTGCCTGTGTTTATGTGCCTGTGGTTCTGTCAGTGTGATCATGTGATGTATCTGACCCCAGGAATGTGTCAATAAAGTTTCCCCTTCCTGGGATAATGAATTCACGGTGTTCTTATTTCAATTTCCAGGTGTGTACAATAATGATGTTGGTTGTCACAAATATTTCTTTGCTTTTTCCGAACATGTTACAAATTAGTAAGCTGTGCTTAGGTAGGGGGCTAAGAGGACATCTTAATTTTATGGCAATGGAATGCTCAGGAATTACAATAATTACCTTCGTTCTGACAAATATTTGACTACCTTCCGAAACTTGTCACGAATTGCGATGTTGTGGTTCACACACTATTAATTGCTGCTTGTAAAACGAGCAGGAATTACATTAATAATCTTCGTTGTCACATTATTTCATTGCTTTTCCCCAAATGTGTAATGTATTACAAGGTTGTGCTTATATTTGGAGCGAAAAGCACTGTTTATGTTGCTGCCAATCAAACAAGGCGCAATTAAATCTGCACTACTGGCTGTTAAAATTGCTACACCAAGAAGAAATGCAGATGATAAACAGGTATTCATTGGACAAATATATTATACTGGAACTGACATTTGATTACATATTCACGCAATTTTGGTGCATAGATCCTGAGAAATCAGTACCAAGAACAACCACCTCTGGCCGTAATAACGGCCTTGATATGCCTGGGCATTGAGTTCACCAAGAGTAGTGACTGGCGTATTGTGACGAGCCAGTTGCTCTGCCACCATTGACCAGACGTTTTCAGTTGGTGAGAGATCTGGAGAATGTGCTGGCCAGAGCAGCAGTCGAACATTTTCTGTATCCAGAAAGGCCTGTACAGGACCTGCAACGCGCGGTCGTGCATTATCCTGCTGTAATGTAGGGTTTAGCAGGGATCGAATGAAGGGTAGAGCTACGGGTCGTAACACATCTGAAGTGTAACGTCCACTGTTCAAACTGCCGTCAATGCGAACAAGAGGTGACCGAGACGTGTAACCAATGGCACCCCATACCATCACGCCGGGTGATACGAAAGTATGGCGATGACGAATACACGCTTCCAATGTGCGTTCACCGCGATGTCGCCAAACACCGATGCGACCATCATGATGCTGTAAACAGAACCTGGATTCATTCGAAAAAATGACGTTTTGCCATTCGTGCAGCCAGGTTCGTCGTTGAGTACAGCATCGCAGGCGCTCCTGTCTGTGATGCAGCGTCAAGGGTAACAGCAGCCATGGTCTCCCAGCTGATATTCCATACTACTGCAAACGTCGTCGAACTGTTCGTACAGATTGTTGTTGCCTTGCAAACGTCCCCATCTGTTGACTCAGGGATCGAGACGTGGCTGCATGATCCGTTACCGCCATACGGATAAGATGCCTGTCATCTCGACTGCTAGTGATACGAGGCCGTTGGGATCCAGCACGGCGTTCCGTATTACCCTCCTGAACCCACCGATTCCATATTATGCTAACATTCATTGGATCTCGATCAATGCGAGCAGCAATGTCGCGATACGATAAACCGCAATCGCGATAGGCTACAATCCGACCTTTATCAAAGTCGGAAACGTGATGGTACGTATTTCTCCTGCTTACACGAGACATCACAACAACGTTTCACCAGGCAACGCCGGTCAACTGCTGTTTGTGTATGAGAAATCGGTTGGAAACTTTCCTCATGTTGTAGGTGTCGCCACCGGCGCCAACCTTGTGTGAATGCTCTGAAAAGATAATCATTTGTGTATCACAGCATCTTCTTCCTGTCGGTTAAATTTCGCGTCTGTAGACGTCATATTCGTGGTGTAGCAATTTTAATGGCCAGTAGTGTAGAATTTAACTGCCTAATTAATTTCCTTGTATTAATATCGGTCGTGTGAGTTCGCTGCAGCGGTAACCCAGTCACGCATCGCGGATGTAATTTAGCGGCCTCGTGCTGGACAGGGAAAATTCCGACAGGGCTGTACAGAATGGAACTGTAGGATGTTTATAGAAAATTTACTGGTACATCTAGAAAAAGCTGTTTCCTTATAAACTTGGGCTGCATTATTTGTGCAGTAATCTGTGACTCATGTTTCTCCTGACTTTTAAGAGAATATAAGATGAGCTCTATGAGCAACTGCAAGCTCATGACCTCTTCATTGTAAGTGTCACAGGTTCAGAGCCCAGAACAAGAATGGTTTCCATCTGCCAAGGATGCGGTACTTATATACAATACTGACCAATCAGATGAGATGAAGGTTATGCGTATTAGCCAATTAGGTGATATGAATATTCCGACAGGATCTGACATTCAGGTGCTGGGTACTGGCATATCTGACATTCATGGGAAAATTCGGTAGCCTGGAATGGTACCCCTACAAAATTAGAAAAAAAAGTTCAAATGTATGTGAAATTTTATGGGAGTTAACTGCTAAGGTCATCAGTCCGTAAGCTTACACACTACGTAAACTAAAGTACCCTCAGCGCAAACACACACACCCATGCCCGAGGGAGGACTCGAACCTCCGCCGGGACCAGCCGCACAGTCCATGACTGCAGCGCTTCAGACCGCTCGGCTAATTCCACGCGGCTACAAAATTAGAAACTGTCAAAATAGTTCAAATGGCTCTGAGCACAATGGGACTTAACATCTCAGGTCATCAGTCCCCTAGAACTTAGAACTACTTAAAGCTAACTAACCTGAGGACATCACACACATCCATGCCCGAGGGAGGATTCGAACCTGCGACCGTAGCAGTCCCGCTGTACCGGACTGAAGCGCCTAGAACCGCTCGGTCACTCCGGCCGACTTGAAACTGTCACTGTGAGAGTGAATTCATAGCCTGGAAAAATTCTTGCACATAGGAAAAGGGATGCAGTCCTTATAAACTTACTAGCAAACCTCGGAGAAATATCGTAGGGATTCATATGCTGCACTTACAAAATTAGAACCTTAAACAATGCTTCTGACCTCGGGGATGTGAATTACGGTGGCATTAATGTAAAGGTCAGCCTGCCGTGGGAGCGACATCGGATGGGGGCTGAATGGGTGGCGGCTGCTTTAATCTCTGGGGCGTCTTTCAGTGTGGCATGAGGGGGACTCGGCTACCTGGCACCTTCTCGTCCATGGGAACGCTGGTGTGATGGCGGCGGGGCGGTCGCTAAGGCCCCAAGTCAGGCTGGAGATGCGATGTGTCGGCGTGGGGGGCGAAGGGCTGGCGGAATGCGCCACTCCCCAGCCCTTGCGACACAGCGCGCAGACGTCATGGGCGTACCTCGCTCACGGAGCATAAAGTACAACGGGCTTCCCCGTGGTGAAGGAACCTACCCCTCGAGCAACTACCGCACCACCAGTCACGCTGCTGTTTTCCCTGTGTCTGCGTGTTTACTCACTAACTCACCTCACCTTTGTATTGCGTTTGCTTTAAATTGTTAGTTTTGCAAGTTACTGCCGACAGCAGTACATAGAACTGAACTTAATTTACGAACACACGAGACCAAAGGCGTCCGACAGTACACGACTGAAACATGTGCTTCAGCTTTGTACAGTCACTTTATACAGGGTGGTCCATTGATAGTTACCGGGCCAAATATCTCACGAAATAAGCATCAAACGAAAAAACTACGAAGAACGAAACTCGTCTAGCTTGAAGGGGGAAACCAGATGGCGCTATGGTTGGCCCGCTAGATGGCGCTGCCATAGGTCAAACGGATATCAACTGCGTTTTTTTTTTATAAATAGGAACCCTCATTTTTATTACATATTCGTGTAGTACGTAAAGAAATATGAGTGTTTTAGTTGGACCACTTTTTTCGCTTTGTGATAGATGGCGCTGTAATAGTCACAAACGTATAAGTACGTAGTATCACGTAACATTCGGCCAATGCGGACGGTATTTGCTACGTCATACATTACCCGTGTTAAAATAAATCGTTTGCCTAGGGTGGAAACCGTCGATATCGTGTTGATGTATGGCTATTGTGATCAAAATGCCCAACGTGCGTGTGCTATGTATGCTGCTCGGTATCCTGGACGACATGACCCAAGTGTCCGTACCGTTCGCCGGATAGTTACGTTATTTAAGGAAACAGGAAGTGTTCAGCCACATGTGAAATGTCAACCACGACCTACAACAAATGAGAATGCCCAAGTAGGTGTTTTAACTGCTGTCGCGGCTAATCCGCACATCAGTAGCAGACAGACTGCCCGGGAATCGGGAATCCCAAAAACGTCGGTGTTGAGAATGCTACATTAACCTTGATTGCATCCGTAACATATTTTTATGTAACAGGAATTGCATGGCGACGACTTTGAACGTCGTGCACAGTTCTGCCACTGGGCACAAGAGAAATTACAGGGCGATGACAAATTTTTTGCACGCGTTCTATTTAGCGACGAAGCGTTATTCACCAACAGCGGTAACGTAAACCGGCATAATATGCACTATTGGGCAACGGAAAATCCACGATGGCTGCGACAACTGGAACATCAGCGACCTTGGGGGGTTAATGTATGGTTCGGCATTATGGGAGGAAGGATAATTGGCTCCCATTTTATCGACGGCAATCTAAATGGTGCAATGTATGCTGATTTCCTACGTTATGTTCTACCGATGTTACTACAAGATGTTTCACTGCATGACAGAATATCGCTGTGCTTCCAACATGATAGATGTCCGGCACATAGCTCGCGTGCGGTTGAAGCGGTATTGAATAGCATATTTAATAACAGGTGGTTCAAATGGGTCAAATGGCTCTGAGCACTATGGGCCCTAACTTCTGAGGTCATCAGTCCCCTAGAACTTAGAACTACTTAAACCTACCTAACCTAAGGACATCACACACATCCATGCCAGAGGCAGGATTCGAACTTGCGACCGTAACGGTCTCGCGGTTCCAGACTGTAGCGCCTAGAACCGCTCGGCCACTCCAAATGACAGGTGGATTGGTCGTCGAAGCACCACACCGTGGCCCGCACGTCCACCGGAGCTGATGTTCCCGGATTTCTTTCTGTGGGGAAAGCTGAAGGATATTTGCTATCGTGATCCACCGACAACGCGTGACAACAAGCGTCAGCGCATTGTCAACGCATGTGCGAACATTACGGAAGGCGAACTACTTGCTGTTGAGAGGAATGTCGTTACTCGTATTGCAAAATGCATGGAGGTTGACGGACGAATTTATTGCATTAATGTGGTATTTACAGGTAATCACGCTGTAACAGCATGCGTTCTCAGAAGTTATAAGTTCACAAAGGTACATGTATCACATTGGAACAACCGAAATAAAATGTTCAAACGTTCCTACGTTCTGCATTTTAATTTAAAAAGCCTACCTGTTACCAACTGTTTGTCTAAAATGGGGGTTCCTGTTTAAAAAAAAAAACGCAGTTGATATCCGTTTGACCTACGGCAGCGCCACCTAGCAGGCCAACCATAGCGACATCTGGTTTCGCCCTCAAGTTTCGTTCTTTGTAGTTTTTTCGTTTGAGATATTTGGCCCGGTCACGATCAATGTACCACCCTGTAGTTGTAGTGCAGTATTACTTCTGCGTATTCTCAGCATCTGCTGAAATGGGTAGTCATCACACAAATATACATTATCGCAGAGTATGCTCATATGGAAAAGTATTGAAAATAACATAGTTCAGTTCTGTCCAGAAGAAAAACGCAAAGCTTTGCTTCATTTAAAAAATGTAAAAATAGGACATCCCTGGCTGAGAAGGACATCGTAGCATGGCATGCATGCTTTCTTAGAACAATGAAAAGAGAACAATGCGAAGAAACGTACAACTTTGATGTGATCGCAGCTCCAGTTATTAGTTCTTAATTTTGTTTACTTCTCTTTAGAAGAACGTATTAATATTATAATACAGGTTCGCTTCAGTTATTAGACACTAACACAAGTTTCATTTTATTTTTTTCATTCCCTACATTTTCCTCTAGAAAATATTAAAACAGTGGTTCATGGTGTGGGTTCCTGTAGTCATGTCCTAGTTCATGAACCACGGGCAACGTATGAGTGGCCAAATAAGTGGTCCTGACAGTCGGGATACCAGTTACTTTGGAATAAGGCTGGGACATATTCTGAGTCGTGGTCACCTTTGTGCTCATACGGCAAAGACTACCAATTCCACCGGTTAGTCCCTCAACCGTTAGGGGTAAAACCCAATGGGACTCGGGGCAAGTAAGGCTAGCAACCTGCTTCCCTGGTACTTTAAATATGATGCTGGCAACAATCAGAGCAAAATGCCTCAGACCTTTGGAGGTGACGGAGTCTCACCTCTAACTGACAAACCAGGGACTCCTAAGATACGACTTGGCAAACAAATGGTAATGAGATGGGGAGCTATTAATATCAATGGGGGCTACTCAGGGAAGAAGGTAGAGCTGGCAGAGGCTGCAAGTAAGACGGGGCTGGACGTTTTAGCTGTTAGTGACATTCGGGTAAGGGGTGAGAAAGAAGAGGAAGTGGGAGAATACAAGGTCTACCTGTCACGAGTCAAAGCAGGAATAGCACAATGGGGTGTAGGGCTTCACATCAGGAAAGAAACGGAACCCAGCGTAATTGCAATAAGGCATGTAAACGAACGACTGATGTGGATAGATTTGACAGTGTCTAGCAAGAAAATTAGGATTGTGTCAGTATATTCGCATTGTGAAGGGACAGATCAAGATAAGATGGATAGTTTTTATGAGGCACTCAGTGATGTAGTTGTTAGAATAAAGGACACGGACAGTGTTCTGCTCATGGGTGATTTTAATGCCAGGATCGGAAATCGAACAGAAGGGTATGAAAAGGTTATGGGTAAATTTGGAGAGGATATGGAAACCAACAGGAACGGGAAACAACTTTTGGATTTATGTGCCAGTATGGGCTTAGTAATCACAAACTCCTTTTTTAAACATAAGAACATTCACTGGTATACTTGGGAAGGCAGGGAACCAGATCTGTCATTGACTATATAATAACAGGTCAGGAATTCAGGAAGGCTGTGAGGGACACACGTGTATTCAGGGGCTTCTTTGATGACACTGATCATTATTTAATCTGCAGTGAAATTGGGATTGTGAGACCGAAAGTGCAGGAGGTCAGGTCCATATGTAGGAGGATAAGAGAGGAGAAACTTCAGAATAAGGAAATCAGGCACAAGTACATGGCAGCGATCTCAGAAAGGTACCAGTTAGTTGAATGTAGTCAATTACAGTCATTCTAAAAGAAATGGACAAGGTACAGGGACACAGTACTAGAAGTGGCTAAAGAATGTCTTGGAACAGTAGTGTGTAAAAGTAGGATGAAGCAAACAGCTTGGTGGAATGACACAGTCAAGGAAGCCTGTAAAAGGAAAAAGAAGGCGTATCAAAAATGGCTACATACTAGAAGTCAGGTAGACAGAGAAAGTTATGTTGAAGAAAGAAACAAAGCCAAACAGATAATTGCAGCATCCAAGAAGAAATCTTGGGAAGACTTTGGAAACAGGTTGGAGACTATGGGTCAAACCGCTGGAAAACCATTCTGGAGTGTAATTAGCAGTCTTCGAAAGGGAGGTAAGAAGGAAATGACAAGTATTTTGGACAGGTCAGGAAAACTGCTGGTGAATCCTGTGGATGCCTTGGGCAGATGGAGGAAATATTTTGAAGAGTTGCTCAGAGTAGGTGAAAATACGATCAGTAATGTTTCAGATTTCGCGGTAGAATGGGATAGGAATGATGATGGAAATAGGATCACATTTGAGGAAGTGGAGAAAATGGTCAATAGATTGCAGTGCAATAAAGCAGCTGGGGTGGATGAAATTAAGTCAGAACTCATCAAATACAGTGGAATGTCAGGTCTTAAATGGCTACACAGGATAACTGAAATGGCCTGGGAGTCGGGACAGGTTCAATCAGACTGGACAAAAGCAGTAATCACACCAATCTTTAAACATGGAAACAGAAAAGATTCTAACAACTACAGAGGTATCTCTTTAATCAGCGTTGTGGGTAAAATCTTCTCAGGTATTGTTGAAAGGAAAGTGCTAGTATTAGTTGAGGACCAATTGGATGAAAATCAGTGTGGGTTTAGGTCTCTTAGAGATTGTCAGAACTAGATCTTTAGCTTACAGCAAATAATGGAGAAGTGTTATGAGTGGAACAGGGAATTGTATCTATGCTTTATAGACCTAGAAAAGGCATATGACCGGGTTCCTAGGAGGAAGTTATTGTCTGTTGTACGAGATTATAGAATAGGAGGCAAACTTTTGCAAGCAATTAAAGGTCTTTACATGGATAGTCAGGCAGCAGTTACAGTTGACGGTAAATTGACTTCATGGTTCAGAGTAGTTTCAGGGGTAAGACAAGGCTGCAACCTGTCTCCACTATTGTTCATATTATTTATGGATAATACGTTGAAAACAATAGACTGGCTGGGTGAGATTACGATATGTGAACACAAAATAAGCAGTCTTGCATTTGCGGATGACTTAGTTGTGATGGCAGATTCGATTGAAAGTTTGCAAAGTGATATTTCAGAGCTAGATCAGAAATGTAAGGACTATGGTATGAAGATTAGCATCTCCAAACCGAAAGTAATGTCAGTGGGAAAGAAATATAAACGGATTGAGTGCCAAATAGGAGGAACAAAGTTAGAACAGGTGGACGGTTTCAAGTACTTACGATGCATATTCTCACAGGATGGCAAGATAGTGAAAGAACTGGAAGCAAGGTGTAGCAAAGCCAATGCAGTGAGCGCTCAGCTACGATCTACTCTCTTCTGCAAGAAGGAAGTCAGTACCAAGACTAAGTTATCTGTGCACCGTTCAATCTTTCGACCAACCTTGTTGTATGGGAGCGAAAGCTGGGTGGATTCAGGTTACCTTATCAACAAGGTTGAGGTTACGGATATTAAAGTAGCTAGGATGATTGCACGTACTAGTAGATGGGAACAATGGCAGGAGGGTGTCCACAATGAGAAAATCAAAGAAAAACTGGGAATGAACTCTATAGATGTAGCAGTCAGGGCGAACAGGTTTAAATGGTGGGGTCATGTTACACGCATGGGAGAAACAAGGTTACCCAAGAGACTCATGGGTTCAGCAGTAGAGGGTAGGAGGAGTCGGGGCAGACCAAGGAGAAGGTACCTGGATTCGGTTAAGAATGATTTTGAAGTAATATGTTTAACATCAGAAGAGGCACCAATGTTAGCACTGAATAGGGGAACATGGAGGAATTTTATAAGGGGGCTATGCTCCAGACTGAACGCTGAAAGGCATAATCAGTCTTAAATGGTGATGATGATGAATATTAAAACGTAAAATAAGTTTTATTTTTCTGTTGTTCACTTCGATTGTTTTTCTGTAGACGTGAGTTTGTTTTATTTGCTGCACTTATAAAATTACAGTTCAAAACGTAATTCGAAACAACCAATAGCAGAACATGTCAACAGTTCACAAAATGGTTCAAATTGCTCTGAGCACTATGGGATTTAACTTCTGAGGTCATCAGTGCCCTAGAACTTAGAACTGCTTAAACCTAACTAACCTAAGGACATCCATGCCCGAGGCAGGATTCGAACCTGCGACCGCAGCGGTCGCGCGGTTCCAGCTGAAGCGCCTAGAACCGCTCGGCCACCATGGCCGGCCTCAACAGTTTACAGCGGGCTCAGCTAAATGGGCAGTTGTAAAGCAAACAGATTACAATAAATGAGCGAATAAATTCAATAATATACGCCATATTGTTTCCCAAAACCAGGCAGCCTAGACTTACAGAAGCCGGCACGTGCGGCCGAGCGGTTCTAGGCGCTTCAGTCTGGAACCGCTTGACCGCTACGGTGGCAGGTTCGAATCCTGCCTCGGGCACGGATGTGTGTGATGTCCTTAGGTTTAAGTAGTTCTAAGTTCTAAGGGACTGATGACCTCAAATGTTAAGTTCCATGGTGCTCAGAGCCATTTGAACCATTTTGAACAATTTTTGAACATACAGTTAGCATCATTAGCTGATGACTTCTTATGTCGTTTCATGCCAGTAAGTTTTTCTTCGGTTTGTATTGGCAGCATACGAAGAAGAGAAACATGAGGCAGCTTCGCACTCTGCCTAACAGGTCATAGAAGGCGCAGTAGCCGCCCATGTGGCGTGTAGCTGCCAGTCTCGTCGCGGAGCAGCAACGTATGTTCTAAAACCCACCAAACGTAAACTGGCCAGCGATTGTATTCTTCACTGCAAACTTCTCGAAATATGTGCAGTGATGTACCGGGTGATCAAAAAGTCAGTATAAATTTGAAAACTGAATAAATCACGGAATAATGTAGATAGAGAGGTACAAATTGACACACATGCTTGGAATGACGTGGGGTTTTATTAGAACCAAAAAAATACAAAAGTTCAAAAAAGTATATTGCTAGACGCGGGAAAGATCTCTTGCGCGCGTCGTTTGGTAATGATCGTGTACTCAGCCGTCATTTTCGTCATGCTTGGCCTCCCAGGTCCCCAGACCTCAGTCCGTGAGATTATTGGCTTTGGGGTTACCTGAAGTTGCAAGTGTATCGTGATCGACTTACATCTCTAGTGATGCTGAAAGACAACATCCGACGCCAATGCCTCACCATAACTCCGAACATGCTTTACAGTGCTGTTCACAACATTTTTCCTCGACTACAGCCTTTGTTGAGGAATGATAGTGGACATATTGAGCATTTCCTGTAAAGAACATCAGCTTTGCTTTGCCTTACTTTGTTATGCTAATTATTGCTGTTCTGATCAGATGAAGCGCCGCCTGTTGGACTTTCCTGAACTTTTGTATTTTTTTGTTTCTAATAAAACCCCATGTCAATTTGTCAATTTGTACCTCTCTATCTACATTATTCCGTGACTTATTCAGTTTTCAAATTTTTACTGACTTTTTGATCACCCGGTACTTTACATCCAACTATCTCACCGGCCGAGGTGGCCGAGCGGTTATAGGCGCTTCAGTCCGGAACCGCGCGATTGATACGGTCGCAGGTTCGAATCCTGCCTCGGGCATGGATGTGTGTGATGTCCTTAGGTTAGTTAGGTTTAAGTAGTTCTAAGTTCTAGAGGACTGATGACCTCAGATGTTCAGAGCCATTTGAACCATTTTTTGAACCAACTATCACAATAACTACAGGCCGCAACGGAAAGAAAACAAGTTCATTATCAAGGTGCAATGTGTGGCTATAAGATGTTTCTTTGTACTGAACAGTTTCCTCAAAATCGAATGAGAAAGACTGCATAGCAGAGAACATGTGTGAATCCCAATACAGTGGTTTTTATTTGTTTATGCGAAAAATGAAAGTTTTGCTGACAAACTAACTACAGAAACGAACGTAGCTTTGCTTCATCTACGCAAAAAAAATTTAAAGGCAAATCAAATGACATGAAATTTCACTCCTTGTGTACCGTCGAATACGTTTTGCATGAGTGAGCAGCACTTGTGGGTACCCAGTTGGAAGGGGAAGCTTGACACACCTCACGCGGTCCGAAGACAACTCTATTGCCTTCTATGATGAGTGGCTTCGCTCGGCAGGGCAGAATTCAACCACAGATGTCATGCGCTGCGCCAGATGGCTGCCGGCGCATCGAGACTCAGCGCAACAACTGATGCGTTTCCAGGGCTTACCCCCTGACAAAATAAATACGATTGCGCACTATAGCTCCTGTTACAGTGTGACATCGTTTTGCGTGAACTTTCTGCTGTTTGACATGTTTTGTAGCTATAATTACTCTGTTGTACTGTCTGCACTTTCGTCTTTTTGGACTGAGTGTCACTACTTCTAGCCTTTTTTTTCCTAGGATTGAAACTTACTGTTACAATGTGGCATCGTTACACAAGAGTCATATTTCGTAATTATTGATTGGGAGGCGCCTCTTGGTTTGTCTGCGCCTTTGTTTTTGTGTGATACTATTTCTAGCTCCATTTTTTTTTCTGTGTGTCAAACTTTACTGTTAAGTGTGGCATCATTACATATGCTTTACATTTGTAATTATTTGGCTGGCCTACCTTGTCCTGTTGCAGCTACTTTTTTTTTTTTTCAACTTTCATAGGTGTCAGATTGTGTGTCCAGTAGTGATACGTTTTTTTTTTAATTTCAGGTATTGTTTTTCGCCTGAAATGTTCGCATCATAATGTTTAAAATAGCATGATGCGCACTAGGCAATTATTGCTCTTAATTTTGAACATATGTAGTTCATACTGCAGTAATTATTAATAATGCATCATATTTTGTAATTGTAATTATTCTAAGTAATTATTCACTTCTAAATAATTATTCACTTCAGTAACTGCATGCAAGAGTTTCAATGGGTTAGAAGTAACAGCCAACCAGTAGCAACTGGTTGGGTGTTTTTCTAGTCAATTGAAGCTCTATAATTATTTACTTGCAGCTTCGTGTGATATCAGCAGCATTTGCAGTCATTGTTTCTCGTTAATGTCCACAGCATCGTAATTTTTTCATAATTTGCTCTTTTTTCCAGTAGTCGAGCTAACATGTATCACCTTTTTTCTTATTATTTTGTCTGATTAGCATGTCTGATGATAGAGAATAATTATTCTGAACTCATCGCAATGTTTTTAATGTAATACATGCTTGCTGGTTCAAATGTTCAAAAATGTTCAAATATGTGTGAAATCTTATGGGACTTAACTGCTAAGGCTATCAGTCCCTAAGCTTACACACTACTTCACCTAAATTATCCTAAGGGCAAACACACACACACCCCTGCCCGATGGAGGACTCGAACCTCCGCCGGGACCAGCCGTGCAGTCCATGACTGCAGCGCCTTAGACTGCTCGGCTAATCCCACGCAGCGTGCTTGCTGCTGATTGGTTTGTATGTACATAGCGTGATATGTTCTGCGGGGTCACAAGTCATGTATAGGGCCCAGATTTTTCAGCGTTAATCATAGAATCAGCGTAATTTAGGGTCAGTTACAGTAGACGGTCCTCTCACTGCAGCGTACAGAACACAAGTGATGCTTAGTGTGCTTAACAAGCAGAGTGTGGGAGGCCTGGAGCAAGTGGGCGTCGAGACTTGCCAACCAACAAGGCTGTGTCTGCCAATTTTAAGTCACGTAATTGGACTACAGATATGGGGGTGGGTGGGGATGAGTATGAGGGGGGGGGGGGTGGTAGGTGCGGGTGAGGGGAAGGAGATATATGAGGGGCCGACCTGAACATTGACCTTGGGGAACAGTAGGGTGGGAGGTGATATTGACCTCAACCTTGAGAGGGTGAGGGAGGTGGACTTGTCAGCCAACATTGTCCAGCACTCTCTTTGGTCCAGTACTGCTGGCTGTCACTGTAGGTGATTTAGGCCTATCCATATAACGATAACTGCAGGCAACCCAGATGTATCAGTCACATAGGTCTCGATTTAATCAAGAGTTTACTGAAGATGGCCAATTAAATTTACAACAGACTAGTGCTGTTGAGTCATCTGTGTAAAGAATTGTGTCTGAATTTATGTTAGTCGACATGTAATTTAGACAATACAAGAACAGTATTGGGCTTAGGGTAGATCCTCATGGCACACCTTGCTCTGTCTTTTTCCAACTTGATAAGAATCTCTTACAATTCTCTTCTATTACTACTCTTTGTTTTTTGTTTAATGATATCCAACGCAGTGAATTTTCACTAAAACCTTATGTTTGTAGCTTACGAAGTGGTAGTTTCTGGCTTACTAAGTCAAAGGCTTTAATTAGTTCGCAGGAGATGCTTGATACGTTCATTTTATTATGTAAATTAGTAGTAATTTTTGTAATAAGTTTATTGATGGCTTTCACAGTATAGTGCCCTGTTTGGAAACCATGCTGATTGTCCTAGATAATATTGTGCAGATTATTATAGTTAACTATCTGGTTACATGATACTCCCTCAAATGTTTTGGAAAACATTGATAACAACGAGATTGGTCGATAATTACCCATTTCATCATGTCTGTCTTTTTTACAAATGGGTTATATTTCAGCATACTTCATTCTGTTGGCAAAACATCCTTCCTTGAAACATTGACTCTTTATAGGGGACAAAGTGTATGCAATACTATAGTGACTTCCTTCATAATTTTTGAAGACATTTCATCCTAGCCTTCAAATTCTTCAATGACTTTATTAATGAACTACTTCAGAGTAGGATATGTGGGTTAATTTGAATTCAGTGGAGTTATAAAGTGGAAACAGGATAAGTATTTGGAAATTAAAGTTCATCAGTTTTATATGGATTTGTGAAGTGGCTGTTAAAAGCTCCACAGATCTGTGTGGGGTCCAAAACTGCAACAACTAGTTCAAGTTCTGGTTGTCTACCTTTTTTGATACCTATTTCATTCTTTGCAATGGACTATATTGCCTTAGACTTATTTTTAGCATTTGTTGAAATGTAATTATTATTCACCAATTTTTCGGCTTTTTTTACTACTTTATCAAAGATTTTTTTTTACTTTGCCTTACATAATCTAAGAATTCTGTGCCTGGATTGACTTTTGCCTCCATATTAAGTTCTCTTTTACTCATGTTTGAAATCTGAATACACATTGTTATCCCTGATCCCTTCTTAGGTGTGTCAGTTTTTACCTTGAGAACAGGAAAGCATACATTGAACACCATCAGGAAGGACTCCAGAAATTTACTGAAATTTTCATATACTGAGGACTGAGCAGTAAATGTCCATGAGATGAGGCTGATTTTATTGACAAACGTGTCTTTATTTTCTTTTCTAAAATTACCGACTTTCCGATTTTTGTCCTTTGGGGCAACACAAGGCAATGGTGCTGATAGAACTCTGTGACATGAGGCCCCTAAGTTTCCTATACTTTTTTCTGTTACTCTGTAATTTAAATTACTGGCAATTATCTATGCAGGATGCAGATGAAGCAGTTACCCACGTGATTCCTGCAAAATTTAGAATAAGACCGTGTGTGGACATCAGCTCCTCCATCTTAAAGACAAATTTGTAATTTTTTCTGTCATATATACTAAAATCAGCACAAACAAAAAATTTTTGCATAACTTTTCACTTTTGAGTTGGTGGAGTACATTTTCAAGTTCGGCCAGAAAACTGCAGGAGACTGAGTAACCAGGGGTACGATATATGCTGAATATCAGCATGTTATAGTCCTTAAGTTCTATGCATCAACTCTGAAATGTTCTCTCTTCATTTAAATTGTAGAAATTTTGCCTAATTTAGTATTTTACTGTTTTACTGAGCCAACATACCCATTGTCGCTACATAAGCTGCCTGCTACTCCATAATTTGCAAGTTTGTTCAATAAATTTATATTTTCAATCCTACACCAATGTACACTTAAGCAAATAATCTTTACAGACCGTTTTGGTCTCTCTAGAAATATTTCCAAGCCGCGAAGCTTACTGACCAGGTTACTTGATAAACCTCCAACATTTAAATGCATGGTAAGATTATTATTTGCTATTGTACCTGTGATGTCATCTATTCTAAAGTGAGCAGACACAAATTTTAGAATGTTACTTATCTTACTGTTTCTTTCATCCCATTTTTTACGAAGAAATACTTAATACTGTGGTGAAATTTTTCTCTTGTTACAGAGATGAGTGGTTCCTATTGCTTCTTCTGCTGTTCTTTCTTTTTTTATATTGTTGTTGTTTCTCCTGTTCTTGTTGCTTCTTCCCTTGTTGCTTATTCTTGTGATGATAATGGCGCTGATTCTGGCAATGCTGATGCTGCCGCCACAGGTGACAGTAGGTCTGTTTTTGACACTGATGGTGGTGGTTCTGATGTTGATTGAGATGATGTTGCTGCTTCTGTAGTTCCTGCCACTTCTGGAGATGATTGTTTTGGTTCAGTTGACCGAAGAAGCACAGAAAGAAGGTGCATACAAACATTATTATGAGTTATTTAGGAAATCATATCAACTTTTGAACAGTTCTCAAATTCTTTCAGCAGTTTTCAGCCATTTTTAGGTATTATTTTTAAAGATATTAAGAGAGGCAACATGTGCCTATGCAGTTAATGTACTGAAAAGCTATATTCCAACATATTCCTAACTGCTCTATATTTCATAAATCTAGTTGTAGGTATGTGTATTTTCAACATCTAATGAGTATTATGGGTATGAATGGACGGTCTAAGGTTGTAACTATAATAGTTTTCTTTTATGTGCAAAATGCAGCTATATATAAAAAGAGATGGACTGCCATTACCTGTAAATCTTTGAAATAAAGCCTATATCATATGTTGCTTTCATTAATCCCAGAGACAGTCCTGATGGCATTCTTCTACCAAATAAAAATTTTCTTGGCCGATGGAGAAGTACCCCATAGCAGATTGCCATAAAGAATGGCAATGAAAGGAGGCATAATAGGATTTAATCAGTAGTTTTCCAGAGATAGATATTGTAATTTTTCAGTAGTGGATGACTTGTGAAACCTTTTGAGATAATAGTCTATGCAACTATCCCAAGTTCTACTTGTATCTAAGTATTTGCCAAGGAGCTAGGTAGAAGTGGACTCACCATTAACAGTGGACAAGTTGAAAGAAATATTTAGAGTCTTTTCGTAGTTAACATATAACCCATTGGCTTCAAACCATGTACTGGATAACATGACGTAATCTTTACTTTGCTCTTTAAGTTTATTTGCGCACTTTCCTGAATTTATTAAAGTTATGCCACCTGCATAAAGCACAGAATTGCGTGGAATCTGTGACTTCTGATCACTGTAGCTCACGGTTTGTTTCCTGTTACTGAGAAGGGATTTAATGAGGGAGACTTCCAGGTCCATAATGCTGTAACGACATAGTTTCTTCAGTAATATTCTGTGGTTTATAGAATTAAATGCTTTGCTCAAATCCACTAGTGTGGATTCAGTAGATTATCTGAATTCAAAACACAGTTACATAATAGGAACAACATTTTCAACGCCGTTAAATATTGATAATGTGGACCTAAAACCATACTGGAACTTAGTCAGTATTTTTTTAATGAGAAATGCATGCAAATTTGCTTTTATATACAATATTCAATTATTTTTTAGAAAACAGGTACCAGAGAAATTCGACAATAAGTGTTAGTACATATTTTATATGCTTTTAGAGCTCCACAACTCAATCGGTAAAAACGTAACCCTTATAGGATCACTTTGTTGTCTGTCTGACCATTGAAACTCGTTTTTTTTCAGGAATGCTTGGGTGTATCAAATTGAAATTTATGCAACAAGCTAAGGTCTATGGTCCGTTGGCAGTGTTGAAAGATGAAGCTTCTAATTCAGTGACATCAAAGAGGTGGCCATTTATGTGACATATTTTTATACTCAAAACTCACTATTCAAAACCTTTAGGGTATTTCTCATTCATCTGAAATCACGAATTTTGCCAAGAAGCGAAGTTTCATGGTACAACTGAAGGAAAAAATACGAAAATTGTTATATAGTTACACTAGACGAAAAAAAGTCTTTTGTTATTCTGCTGTCTGTTTGTTTGTCCATCTGAGTAGACAAATCACCTTGAAATTTATGTCACCACTATAGTGCCTTAGCGGTGTAGTAAATGAAAGCTTCTAGGTCAATGCAATCGAAAGATACGGCCATTTGTGTCACATATTTTGATACTCACAAATTCACTCACAAAAACCTTTAGGGTACTTCCTCTTGACCTAGAATGGTGAAGTTTGGCAATCAGCAAACTTTCATGGTGAAAGCAAAGAAACAGTCCGAAAGTTGTTAACTTGTAACTAAATCACACAAAATTTTTTATGGAGTGTGTTATCTGACAAGACCGCTTTTTCTCATGAACTGGTAGACATATCAAGTTGAAATTTATATCATGTATTGAGGACTACAGTCCCTTGGCGGTGTAAAAAAGTTAAGCTTGTAATGAATGCAGTCAGAAGATATGATCACTTGCAAACTCGCTCATTAGAACCAATGTGGGATTTTCCATTGACCTAGAATCAAGAAATTTGGCAAGAAGTAAGGCTTCTAAGTACAAGTAAAGGAAGCATCCGAAAATTGTTTATTTGTAACTATATGCCAAAAATTTATCCTCTGTCATTTGTTTCCAACTTCAAACCTGAAATATTCTCGAAAATCTTGGAATTTCCAGGACCAATATCTTGCTAGTATCAATGTCGGTAACAGTAAAAATCGTCGAGATTCTGGATTCCCAGGACCGATTAAATGTCTGTATAGATAATAAAGTTTGTATAGTACCATCAGAGTGCAAGTCATACTCGTGCCTGGCGAATTTTTATGTAAATGCTTGACTGATGTCTTTTCACACATTCAGGAAAACCACCACTAGCAAAGATCCAGTTTGAAGAGAGGGGAGTTTTAACCACAAAACTGGAGAGGCCATCTCTTCTGCACTGGAGCCACTTAACTTTGCTACTGTTTTAATTACATTACGTACTTCCCTATCCTCCACATGCAAGTTGGCACTGTATATGCAAACTGCTTGATATAAGCAGAATGTGAATCAGGGTTCAGTGCAGGTTTCAAACTCTTCTTATGGGGAGACGACGAATTACGGTTTGTAGCACTGGCAGAAGGGAGGTTAAATTCATCTGGAGTGACATTAACCTCGTTTGTAACCTCTACACAATGTCTACCTGTACCTAATTCTGCTTTAACGACCCATCATACAGCCTTATATTTATTATTGCAGCTTCAAATTGGTTTGTGGAGTATGGATGGAGATACAGATGAATCACATTATTTTTGCTGTTCTTAAATTGAAACACCATGACATGATGACATGTCCAATATGCTTGTAAAAGCGATTCTGCAGGCACATACAACATTACTACAATGTTTAATCCACAAGTGAAAAGAGAGAGAAACATAAAAATACAAAAAATCACTCTCTGATAAACATTTCTTGTTGGTTTACAGAAGATGAAAGTGTACCTAAAGAATGAGTGTTTAGAAGACTCAGTAATATAGTACATAGGTGTCTGAGAAACATAACAGTTTGATACACCACAATACGGTTCACTCAAGTTGTTAGCAGCAAACACACTATAATAGCAGTTACCGATATTCATTACACCAATCATTGGGCCGTAACAATAAAGTGAAGCAAATGCTTTTCCTTCGAATTTCGAAGCTAAAGTTTCGGAATTTGTGAATAAAATGTGAAGTAAGAGCTTCTGCTTGTGGGAACAAAAAGAACAATGAAAGCTTTTGCTTTCCCCTTGAGCTCTTGCTTCAGTATTAGATGAACTGTAAGAATAAAGAGAAGCTCTGACTTCATTCTGGAAGCAATTGCTTGTAAAAATTGAAGGCTGGTCAGTAGCAGGCTCACGTTTGCAGAGTGCAGAAGATATGGCTCAAATAGAAGTACGTTTACGCCACGAAAAATGCTACAAACCACGTCGATGTCCACCTGGAGAACATTATAAAACTGTGTATCGTTTCAACGAAGAAAATGTTAAGTGGATTGCAAAGCATTTGCTGACAGTGACAGGGGAAAGAAGAGGTGGAGCACTATCGTCGGAACAGAAGATGAAGATTTTCCCTTGGTATGTAACTGATCCAGGATTCCAGTCTGGAATATCAGAAGAAATGGGAATTCATCAAAGTACAGTGAGTAGTGTTTCTAAAAAGATAATGGAAAAAGATGATTTGTGGATCACGTTTCCGTCATCAACACATGATATTACTGTGGCTAAAAATAAGTGGCTCCAAAAATGTAAATTTCCATGTGCTATTGGTGTAATTGACTGTACACATGTGCGAATTCCAAAAACTGTGAAAGTTGGCGACGATTATATCAACAGAAAGGCTTTTGCTAGTATAATGTGCAGGCTACATGCAGTGTGAAGGAACAGTTCACTAGTGTTGAGGCTAGCTGGCCCGGGTCATTACATGAGAATCGAATATGAAGAAATTCATGTGTCTGGGAAGTGCTGAGTGAATGTAAGAACACTGTTTTTTTGGGTGATGAAGTGTATGGCCTAGAGCCTTGGCTGATGACCCCTGTTCGTAATCCAACTGAGGACAACCACAAGTCAGTCAATAACCTTTTAAGAAAAGAAAGAGTTGTGATAGAGCGTTGCTTTTGTCATCTGCAGAGGCGGATTCCTGTTTTGCCTTATATGCATAGAGTTGCCTTACCAAATGTTCCAACAATAATAGCTTGCTACTTTACATTGCATAATATTGCGAAATATCTACTAGATGCAGATTTTGAACACATGGCACAGGATTTACATGGATATGGTGATAACGGGAAGGAGGATCCTTTAACTGAAGCGGATATTTTTCGGAGAGGATGTCAAAGAAGACAAGAAGTTGCAGCTCTAATACAAAATGCAGGATTTTAAATTTTTTATTTATGAAAAGATAAAAAACTACTGATCGTCTACAACAAAAGGAATAACACAGTCGCCGGCCGGGTCGGCCGTGCGGTTCTAGGCGCAGCAGTCCGGTACCGAGGGACTGCTACGGTCGCAGGTTCGTATCCTGCCTCGGGCATGGATGTGTGTGAAGTCCGTAGGTTAGTTAGGTTTAAGTAGTTCTAAGTTCTAGGGGACTGATGACCTAAGATGTTAAGTCCCATAGTGCTCAGGGCCATTTGAACACAGTCTACAGAACGGTATATACATAAAAACTATTTTCATTTTCCTCCTGTTGCAAATTGTGTACATTACTCATCCTTATATTAAGAAAGTTCATTAACATAGCTTCTTTTTTCATTCGCAGTCGAGTGAGCTTCAGTTGCTCCAGCAGCACCAGCCTGTGTAATTCTGTGGTACTGAGCATGTTGCATGTTCGTCTCGTGTGTTTCTGGCAATGTTCCTTCCTTCAAGGGTGGTGGCCTGGCATATGGACTAGCTCTAGACGAAGAGGATGGTGGGCCAGCATGAGGTGTAACATCTGTTCGTAGAAACACCTATGTATGCCAGAGATGTATACAACGGTAGAACTTAACGCGCGTTTGCATTTTTATGAAGAATTACTTTACAAAGACAACAGCGGAAACTTTCCTCCGCAAAGGGTTACAAAATGTTGGCAGCCCAAGTTAACTCTAGCCATGGCACTTAATGACACTGAATAGCAAACATGGCTCTTACATATTATATTACTACTAGCACCACTAATAATAGTAGTAGTAGTAGTAGTAGTAGTAGTAGTACTTACGATACAGTAATAAGAACATTTCGCGACTCTCATGAAAAACAAATTTCCGCTAGTATCTTTATAAGTAGCAGTAATTAATTTTGTTTGACTAACAAAAAATAGAACTGAATCTTACCAGATGACTTCGGATGCTCTACTGGCGATAGTGTAGAGATGGACGGTGCAACCCCTAGTGTCACTGCTCCTGAAAATTAACGACTTGAAAAAAAATCCTCATTTTAACGTTTACAGACTGTGTGTAATATTTTTAACAGAAGGAAAATAAATGTATATTAACATCACACGAGTTTATAGTTTATCTTACCTGGTATCTGGTTCATTGTAGGATTCCAATCTCCTTGTAGCAAGCTGTAAAACTTTTTCTCCCGAGCATTTAAAACAATTGATTATTTCCCGTTCTGTTCTTATCCGTTTTCCTTTTTAGTCTCGTTTTCATGTTACTAACTTTCTTTAGCAATTGTTTCCTGTCAGTTATAATACCGATATTAGTTTCAACTGAATGTATAACATTTAGGATTGCTTCCTCTTTCTTTCTTTTTGCTTCTGGAAGTTGTGACTTCTCTAATAACTAAGGATGGTTTTCTAAAGCCGTGACTAATAACATTATTGTCCTTTCTGCACATACCGAGCTTTCATCTGAATCAGACGAGATCATCTTCAGTCAACAAGTGACAGTACTCACTGAAAATAAATTAAGCGAAACTCAGTCGCACAGCAAAGGAAACAGTGATGAAGCCTGCTCTTGCTCAACAATTGTTCGCTGACAATGCGTACCAAGCAGGTAGCTAGGATCTTTTGCTACTGTGTTAGAAGTAAAAGGTAGAGAGGAAAAGCAAAAGGTTATTCTTACAATCAGAAACTAATGCTTCTGCTTTTACCTTTTGATCCCAAGTGAATGCTCTTACTTCTACCTTTTGCTCCAAGCTGGTGCTTCAATTTTATTCAGATGGCCCATTGAATGCTGTGTATGGTTTCCATAGAAAAATAACGAGTATTCGGAGAAGTTTCAGGCAACAAATGGATCCTTTGTTGTTACCACAATCACTTGATGTCATTGTGTAGTTTTCGTCACACGTTGATATGAAATAATGAACGTAATGAGACAAGTTATAATTCATTTGCCGTTTCTATGTGTTACATATTTTTATATTTTCTCCAGTCAACTTCAGGGTTGTCAGCAACTGTTAAAGTTTCAAAGATAGTTCCAGTTATACTTGTATTTCTTTCCTTTTTATTGGCTCCTAGAATACAAACTTTTTAGCCATTACAAGTAAATGTACTGACACACATAACAAAGTAACATTTTTTTCTTCGTCATACACACTATTTCGGGCATTTATTCATATTTTTTTCAGATCAGAATTATTGTAATCAGATTACAAAACACAGTTGACTGCTAAAAATTTATTTGCTAGTTAAGTTCTTTAGTTAAGTTCAATTCATTTTAGATTTTTATGTCTTATTTCGTTAGAAAACAGGATATGGCATCGTACCGGTATGTACTGTTATACTTGTAATTCTGTTCGTTCAAGATTCTGCTGTAGTTTACGATAGGCACTTTACGCTCCAGTGAATTTAACGTCATGTGGCAATTAGGGAATTAACTGTGTTCAACGCACATCCAATGCATAGAAAATACTATTGGTTTTCTTATAACACTTGAGATCTTTTTCAATGTTGGCTGCACGCCATCGTAATTTGTATCGTTGGAACCGGTATAGTAGGATTGTTTGTAAACCGTAAGGAAGTTGTGTAGAACTAAGTTCGTAATTGTGAGGTGCGTTGGAATGAATTATTACACAGATTATCAGGGCTTTATGCCGCCCGCTGCTAATGGTATACAGTCGACAGGTACGGCTGGAATACCGGGCCGGGATGATGACAGAAAGTTGTTTATCGGCGGGCTTCCGAGACAGATTACAGAGAACGAGATTAAAAATTATTTCAGTTTGTTTGGAGACGTTGACAGCGTTACGATTAAAATTGACCCTTTCACGGGACAATCAAGAGGCTTTGCCTTCATAGTATTTGTAGATCCGAAAACTATTGACCAATTGCTGTCGTCTGAACACTATATAAACAGCAAGAAAGTAGATCTCAAGCGAATCATAAAAAAGTCGCAGCATGGCAAAATATTCGTTGGTGGCTTGACTGCTGACATAACAGACAACGACATTAAGTCTTATTTCTCGCAATATGGTACTGTAGTCGATGTGCAAACTCCGTATGACAAAGCTAGAAATCAGCGAAAAGGCTTTTGCTTCGTAACTTTCGACTCGAAAAATGTAGTTCGTGAGCTGTTGAAGACACCCAAACAATTCATCAAAGGAAAGGAAGTAGACGTCAAAAAGGTCAAGGTGAATCAAGAAGGTACTGTCACTGCAGCTGGTGGTAGAGTTTTTCCTGGAAATTGGGTGAACCAAGGCTATGGAACTTACGTTGGCTCATATCCGCAAGATTTTGGAACTAATTATAGTAGTACAACCTATGAAGGCTACGACTACTCTACGGATTACACAACAGCTTATGAATACCCAGCAGGATATGTGTATGATGGTTTCAGTGGAGTCCAAGGCACGTACTCAACAGCTGGGAAACCAAGAGTAGGTGCTCGTCAGCTACAGAGACCTCAGCCGTACTAGTACCTGTAAACATGTATGTTTCCTCCACTGTTTGATTATCAAACTACTATAACTCTTAAAATCACTGTGTGTTGGGTATTTGTGTATCACAGTTTTTTCCCTTTTGTTATGCTGTAAAAAGTAAATCATTGTTAATTGGGAAACCTGAATTGAGACTTAAGTTTTGCGTCATGTTAACTGCAAGTTTTGCCATGTGCCCATAAATTATGCCCCAATCCTGTATCTTCAGCATCAGTGAAGCCACATTTCACTATTTCCATACTTTTATAGTCATTGGATTTGAAACGAGTGATCAGAAACATATCACATTTAATAAGTTATGGTGGTAGAACATCATTGGTGCTGCCTTCAGGCTGTGATGTTTCTGTGACTTAAAATTTAATTTATGTTAGTCTGTTAAATAAGCTTCATGTATTGAGTTGGTGACTTATCTGTGGTGAAAGCTAATCTTAAAGTCCATGGTATTTTCATTACCCTTGTGCTGTGGCACATAGTTTCTTCTGGAAGAATATACTAATTCATATCCTTACAGTGTGTGTGTGTGTGTGTGTGTGTGTGTGTGTGTGTGTGTGTGTGTGTGTGTGTGTGTGTGTGTGTGTGTGATACAAACAGCATATTTGTACAATAGAAGTAAGATTGCTATATAAAATGCAGACATCAGGACAAATTTCACAGAAACTAAATGCTGTTTATAATATAATTTGTGCTTTTGCTAATTCACACAAATTTAAGATGTGGTTTTCATACTGTTTCTTACATTTTTAAGGCAAAAGAGACCCTGTGTGTGTGTGTGTGTGTGTGTGTGTGTGTGTGTGTGTGTGTGTGTGTGTGTGTGTGTGTGAGAGAGAGAGAGAGAGAGAGAGAGAGAGAGAGAGAGAGAGAGATATGTATATACACATACATACATAATGTAGAATAAATTTCCATGTCATTACTGTGTGATCTACATGTAATTTCAATTAGTGTGTGCCCTATATATTTTGTTTTGCAAGAATTGTCTCATTGCTAGTTTCTTTCTGTTAGCATGCTGTACACTGTGTTACAAGGTCAGCATATGCAATGTGTGACACTTTTTATATTGCAGCTTTCATATTGATGTACAGTTTTTCTATTGATCATGTTTTTTTAGTGGCTAGAAATATATCTATGCATTATTGTGCATGGTTGATCAATGCAAACTTCAATTTGATACTAAGTTTACATATACTAAATTAAGAGAATCTGATTTTTTAGGTATTTGTATGAGATATGTTAAAAATAGGAATGAGGGTCGTGTACTGGTTTTAATTATTCATATTAATAGACCCTAGGATTGAAGCAAGGAGGAAAAAACACAGGAATCACTCCCAGATGGCATAACATGCAGTTGCAGAACATTAATGTTCGTGTACTGAAAGTCCATGAGCTATGTCTTCAGTTAATGTATTTATAAAGATTATTTTCCCTTTCTGTTACTTTGTTATTTTGGAAATACATGAACCTTACTCAAGAACTAGCGCCAAATCTGTATTTTTGTTAATTGTCATTAAACAGCTTCTAAATATGCATCATACTTTTATTTGAAGATAAAGCCTTTAAAGTGAGAATGATATCAACTTTTTCAAATCACTGCATAAAATTTGTGGCACTAATTGTATTTCACTGTCACTAAGTAAACTGGTAATATTTGTGTAAGTGGTTCTCATTGTTTTTATGCTTTGTTTATGATTTGTAATCTGGATGTGGGCTATACACTCTGTGGCTGCTTCTGGAGGTATTGTGGAGTAGAATTTACTGAGTTTTCAATAATAGGTATTAAAATCATTATTATTTGAGTGAGATGGATGGGACCAGCAAAGACATTATATAATGACATATTTGCTCCTATGCTAAAAATGTATCTTGCAACAAATAAGGACAATATGTTAAACACTATGTACACCAACTTCCTAGTAACATGTCTAAGATTTAAGTTCACAAGTTCCTTGGTCTAGTTGAGGAAGAAATGAAAAGGAACTTGTGAACTTAAATCTTAGTCATGTTACTAGGAAGTTGGTGTACATAGTGTCCTTATTTGTTGCAAGATACATTTTTAGCATGTGACAGGAATCTTGGAAATATACACTGTTTTGACTTCAACAGCAGAAAAAAATTCCATAATACTATAAAAAGGATAGATAGCTACTCATCATAAAAATTACAATTTGAGTGTGTGTGGTGTGTGTGTGTGTGTGTGTGGTGTGTGTGTGTGTGTGTGTGTGTGTGTGTGTGTGTGTGTAAGAAGGCTTTGGTCGAAAAGCTCATGCATAAGTCTTTTGCCTGAGCTTGTCTGCAACTCAGTATGTCGTCTTTACAGTGAGTAGCAACCTATCCTTTTCATAATGCCATTGATATTCCAATCTGGAATTTCCATTGTTAGAAAAAAAATCACAGAGAATTGTCATCCTGAAAGCAGTGGTGTCAATGATCAGAAATTTATCGTATTCTTAGTGTGGCTACTTTCTATCAAGGTCTCTTGGTATATAATGGAGACAGTAATGATAGTTTCTTTAATGCTAGTGTTATCTTATGAACTCCATAACAATATAGAACTGCAGTTCAAGTGTTTCAGAAAGTGCATCCAACGGGTTCTTCTGGATGGACATACTATATGTTGATAAGCATACAACAACTTCATGGCTGGTGGTCTGAAAAAGTTTCATAGCAAGTATTTGCAAATGTCACATTTTTCTGTGTCCATTTTCATAGCATCCCAATCCTTTCCTAGCCTCCCCCCACCCCTTTTGTGTAGAATAGATTGAAAACTAACAACAATTCTTTTTATTGAAACCACCCTTCATAATTCTTATTTTCTTTTGCTATGTATAAATTTTCAACTGAAGCAACATACGTAAGAAATGGCTAAAGTAATTCTGAAGTTTGACTAAGGGGTATGTTGAATTTCATACACACAGTAAAATATGTTGGGACATAGTTTTTTTAATATCAGTTTTTCAGTTAAATGAGAATTCTTTTTGTATTAATGAAATGAATTATTCCTGAACTAGCTTTTTGGATGGTGTAAGTATCTAACATCAGCACTTATAAATATCTGACATCAACATTTAAATTCTAGTACTTTTTCTCATTTCATAAAAGGGCATATAAAATATTTGTATTTTTGGAACATGACTGCCCGTGCTGATTAATAAAGATACTGATTAGTTACATAAGTGCGGCCTGTTGCACAAAGTGATCAGAATACTGTCTGATGGCTGACACAAGGTTTTATAGCCAAAGAGGTCTACTTAAAAAACTCTGCTGATAAACTCTATGAAAACTAGGAAAACTAATAAAAAATGTTCATAGTTTTAGATACCACTTTCCTTTTTCAGTTACTTTCATGTCCACATCAGGTTTGCTGGCAGTTGGCTGTGCATGTTATTGTAGATGTTTTCAAATTTGTGTGCAGCATTGTATCGCTGCTGTTTGAAAGCATTTTGGCAGCTTGGAGATTTTAATAATTTATGAACTGGGAAAAATCTCCAACTATATGAAATTATTTGTATTACTACAGTAAATATTGTTATGTTTTGAACTGTATAGAGCCAGCAAATTAGAGTTGCTTTTTTTCCAATCAGAAATTTGTCAGCAATGTATATGTGTTGCAAACTTGCTTACTAAAACACACACAAAATATTTTTGTCACTAATTCCTCAGAATACTGTCTGTGTTGCAGATGGTTTTAACTGTGATTGTACCTACACTAAATGTTCCTTTCGAAATGGGCAGAAAAAGAAAACAAACTAGATTTTGTCATAATTTTGAAATAATTATTATGAGTTGACTGTACTTGCATTAATTTGTTGATTATAATGAAATTACCTCTGTGTTCTCTTACATATGACTGTCTACCAAAATCTCTGTGTTTGTTATGAAATTTCTCGTGTTACTCTAAAGTACTGCATGGAATTTCAAGGTTACTAAAAATTGTTAGCTTCTTCATATTTGCATGCCTTCTATCACTATGACTTTTCATCCAACAACACTTGTTGCATCTTAATCTTCCAAAATCTTGTCTCCAATTAATCAGGACACAGTCTCTTCTCCTTTGTCTTACAAAATCAATCAGCTCATTTAAAAGTAGGAAAACAGTGTTGTTTTGATAACTTCTTCCTAAGGGATTTTATTATTTATTTGATTAGAACTGTAAATGTTCTATAACCTCAGTGTGTAGGAAAATATTGCTCACCTCTTTAGCAGAAAATACACTGTCCACTCACATTAATGTGAGCATCTATCAAAGCAGCATGGCCTGCTGCAAGATGTGCAGAAAGAGTGTCATTGAGGTTCTGGAAGATACCGACAGGGATGTGGAGCCATGCTTACTCCTGTGCCATGACCAGCTACACACTATTTTTCCATTGAGGAAGCATTGCACAAACAACTTGGTTGAGACAGTCCAACATATTCTCGATTGGGTTTAAATCCAGGGAGTTCAGTGACCAGGGTAGAACGGTAAACTCATCCTGGTGCTCTTTGAACGTGACATTCACACTGTGAGCAGTGTGAAATATTACATTGTCCTGCTGGTAGGTGCCATCGTGCTGAGGAGGGAAAAAAAAAAACTGCATGTAAGTGTGGACATGGTGCCCATGTATAGATGCATACTTATGTTGACCCAGGGAATGCTACAAAAATATTTCCCAGGCCCCAATTCTTCCTCTTCCTGTATAGACCGCTCTGACAGTAGTTGTAAAGTGTTTGTTTTCAGTCTCATGGAGCATAAAACATGATTCATCTGAAAAGGCCACCTATCACCACTCGTATGGAAATTCCAGCCTTCATCACCAATGAAGTGCTGTCAACATGGGCGCATGTACCAGGCACGTGCTGTGGAGGTCCATATGGAGCAACTTTTGCCGAACGATCATTGAGGAGATACTGTTGGTAGCCCCTTGGTTCGTCTGAGCAGTCAGTTACTCAACATTTGCACACCTGTTTGACTGTACACATCTCCACAGTCATCATTCACATGTCATTTATAGTCTTCAGTGCATCACAGTTGCCTCTGCATTGGTTTTGGATAGTGCCATTTTGCCATGCCAGGTAAGTCACTAAATTCCTACAATATAACAAACACTGCCCTGTTTTCCACATCCTCCCTGACACACTTCATATAATCTCCACTGCGAGTGCTCCCACCAGCCATCTGAGAGTGCTTATTGCATGTTGACGTCAAACGCAGCTGATGGTCACATTAACATGATTGGACCATGTGTAAGCAAAATAACATGTACAATTGACATTTGTTTTTGTTTGTGAATTGACTTCATGTAACTGCAAAACCATATAGCAGAAATGGTTAACATTCATTTGGAACAGTGTAAATACATTTGTGTATTTTTCGGATCGCTGTTTAGTGTGTGGGAGGACTAAGTAATATGACAATCATTTCTTTTTTGTGAGAAGTCACTCATATTTGAGATCCGTAACCATTGAAACTTTCCACTATTCTCATTCTGAGAGGCAGCACGAGGTCTCCCAGAGCTTGTCAGAATTTACCTCACAAGTGATTCAACAACCTTGTACGAAGTCTTAGATACAACCAACAATTTAGTGAAAAAGGAACTGTCACTTCAGAAATTAAATTTCTTTTTGTTGTATGATCCCTGCGAAACGTTGCACAATGAGTTCCATAAAGAGCTTTGAAACAGTGCACTAATTTTTTATAGACAGTGTCTTTCAGGGCTGTTTTTTAACTGTCATCACAAATTTGCTCTTATCTTTATCTATCATTTAGACATGAAATAAGTGCTTCGTGTAATCTTAAAACAACAGCTGATTCCTCAAACTGGGGTGCTATCAAGCACGGGGTCCCACAGGGTTCGGTCTTAGGTCCTTTACTGTTCTTGATATACATTAATGACTTACCATTCCACATTGATGAAGATGCAAAGTTAGTTCTTTTTGCTGATGATACAAGTATAGTAATAACATCCAAAAACCAAGACCTAAGTGATGTAATTGTAAATGATGTTTTTCACAAAATTATTAAGTGGTTCTCAGCAAACGGACTCTCTTTAAATTTTGATAAAACACAGTATATACAGTTCCATACAGTAAATGGCACAACTCCAGTAATAAATATAGAATTTGAAGAGAAGTCTGTAGCTAAGGTAGAATTTTAAAAAATTTTAGGTGTGTCCATTGATGAGAGGTTAAACTGGAAGCAACACATTGATGGTCTGCTGAAACGTCTGAGTTCAGCTACGTATGCTATTAGGGTTATTGCAAATTTTGGTGATAAGAATCTCAGTAAATTAGCTTACTATGCCTACTTTCATTCACTGCTTTCGTATGGCATCATATTCTGGGGTAATTCATCGTTGAGTAGAAAAGTATTCATTGCACAAAAACGTGTAATCAGAATAATTGCTGGAGCCCACCCACGGTCATCCTGCAGACATCTATTTAAGGATCTAGGGATCCTCACAGTATATATATTCCCTTATGAAATTTGTTGATAATAATCCAACCCAATTCAAAAGTAATAGCAGTGTGCATAGCTATAACACAAGGAGAAAGGATGATCTTCACTTTGCAGGGTTAAATCTGACTTTGGCACAGAAAGGGGTAAATTATGCTGCCACAAAAGTCTTTGGGCACCTACCAAACAGCATCAAAAGCCTGACAGATGGCCAACTAACATTTAAAAATAAATTAAAAGAATTTCTAGATGACAACTTCTTCTACTCATTGGCTGAATTTTTAGATATAAACTAAGTAAAAAAAAAAAAAAAAAAAAAAAAAAAACTTAATCATTAGTGTCATGCAATATTTTGTGTAATGTAATTTCTTGTACAGACATCTTTTATTAACTTGACACGTTCCACATCATTACGAAGTGTCGTATTCATGATCTATGGAACAAGTATTAATCTAATCTAATCTACAGTTGATTTATTTTATGGATTTATTGTCACTTAATCATAGTGATATTTCATAGAGAAAATTATCTTGTTGAAAATTATTCCAGTTCTTTCTGTGTAAGTGTTAGTACTTGGGCCAATTATACATGCTTTACAATGCTACATTTAAGAGCCAGGTTCCAGAAGCACAGGAATTGTATGCTGGTGGCTTCTACTTCCTTGGTCCCTGATAGTCTTCACCTCAGCTGCAGTGAGATGTTATATCTATCTATCTATCTATGTTTTAGATAGTTCAGTAGATTTTTACCTTCTTCCCTTGCACCTTTATCTCTGTTTTGGCATTTTCATTTTTAACTTCTGTTTTTCCTTGAATTCACTTCATACTTGCAAAGGACTATTTTTAAAAAAAATAACTCTCCTGTGCTAACCTATTTAATACGTTCGTTATTCATTCCTGAAGCAATCATCTGATTGTTGACAGTGTATATTTGTTGCTTAACTATTCCTCTTTTAACCTCACTAGTTGGTTAGGCCGGTATTACACTATCATATTTCTTTGTCAAAGTTGAAATGTTAAATATTTTGTCAAATAAATTTGATGGTGTACTACGGAACTTTGTCAAATCTTGCCTGTCATCAAATAAATATGATCAGACTAGGGCATCGCCATAGATTTGATCAGAACAGTCATTAGTCTTCTGTTCTCTGCAGTCTGAAATGTAACGAATGTAACGGCTTTGAGTGTTGCCGTCGCTACAGCTATTTGGCCTCTCTGTGGTGTGTTTGTAAACATGGCTTCAAAGTTGGTGAGTTGCTTCGACTTTTTTTGTAATAAACTTGGTTCAACGAGGGTGGAGGGTGAGCAAGGGACGCAGTGCATGCTATTAATTGTGTGGAATGTGCAGCAAGTGACTTCATGTCCACCATCACACCTGCAGCCATCCACCTCTACACCTGGAAACATCCAGGCAGAGGATGTGATCACACTCTTAAAATAATAAATTCTTTCTTAGTTTTCCATTCTACTTTGTTTATTTTGGAACTCTGGATGTCCCAAGTTTAAAGGCACTTCATCTGTTTTGCACTTTTTATTAGTTTTATAGTTGTTGGAACTCTTAATTCCATTAATTAAATTATTCAAAAATAAAAAAAATTCTTATTGCCAATATAGTGTACTAAACATTTATTTATTTACCTTCACGTATTCCCCCTTCAGTGCTTTTTGTCATAGCTTCCCTGTCTTCTGCACTTGCAGCATTTCTCAAGAGAGTATTCTGTTTTGTAATATGAGAAGCCACTTGATTAAGGAAATACTGAAATACACTTTCATCCATTCAGTAATTTGTATATCAGACTTGATGTCCTCCACTAGCAACTCTCGTAACAAATTTTACTCAATGCTTTTACTGTCTACACCTATGGCTTCATCCAAGTACATTTCCTTTTTTCCGGCCACTTTTCTTCCAAATACACACGCAGAGCAACTGCAGTGCAAAATAACTAGTTGTCAGCAGTCTTGAAATTTGATGAAAAATATGACAACAGTGTAATACTCCTTTTTAGCACCACATCAAAGATCTTTGTCAAAGAAATTTGATGAATATTTGATCATATTCTGTTGGCAAAGAAATGTGATAGTATATACTGGCCTTGAAAGTAAGTCAGAATATGAAATGTCCTGTGTATGCCTGCTTTCTTCCTCCTCTGTCTCCCTCTCCCTCTCCCTCCTGCTGCTGCTGCTGCTGCTACTACTACTACTACTACTACTACTACTACTACTACTACTACTACTTGGGATGTGTAACTTAAATAATACAACACTAGTTTGTGTAACTACATTAACAGCATGAAGTGTGTCGAAACTTAGGAATTTATTCTAGCACTCAGTGATTTAGAGAAGTTGTCAGGAAAGTGCCAAATTGTCTTTTTATAAGAGAAAATATGTTTTATGGCAAAGGTGTTGTCACAGGAGGAGTCATACTGTAGGAATGGGTGGGGGGAGGGGGAGAAAATAAATGAGAAGAGTAGTGTGGATGAGGAAAGGTTTTGTACTTAAATTTGTTGAGGAGGTGGTGAGGAAATTCATGCAGTTACTTGCGTTGGAGAAGACCCTCTTGTTAGGTTAAATTCAAGATCTGTAGAATTAAAGAGCATTAATGAAAGTGACTCCTATCATGTAACAGTAAAGTTGGAAGTATAATCACTTTGATTAGTTGGATAAAGTAACCAACCATTTAATGTTTAATTGCCCAATATTTCTTTTCCGTCCAGGAATATAAGGTAAATATGTGTTGTTTGCCTATAAGTTTGGAGGAGACTGACTGATTGATTGATTATATATTTTGCTTGTCAAATAGCACTTTGCCGTGGAGTTAGACGAAGGGAATGTAAGTTGTTATAAACTAGCTGCATTTTCATGCAGACACAGTGTTGATCATGCAGACACAGTGTTGATAATAAAGTAGTTGCCACATGCATAAAATTAGTATCAGTAATAGTAGAATGTGTGTACTAAGTGACTCCAAACTCCGCTGACAAAATTTAGGGAATTATTAACTGTTAATAAAATTTTCTCAGGCTTCCAGTCGGCTCAGGTGGTTAAAATCCCACATTTTAACCACCTGATGTGGCTGGAAGCTAGAGGAAAATTTTATTAATTCATATTGCCATGAAACCGTGCATTCATACAATTGTTAACTATATTTTCTGAGTATTTTGGTATAAGGAATCTGTGATATTGGGTGGTGTGTTACAGAGTACTAGCTTTCATTTGATTTATTGTATTATACTGGAAATATATTAATAATAACGCAAATGTCGATGGCATATAGTGTGTGTATTGTTTGGAAATGACCTTTTCCATTTACTCACAGTACTTGCTTGCAACAGTAATGCCCACTTTACTCTTTGTCCTCAAGCTCGCATTCAGTACTACTTGGTTCTGTTTCTGGTTTGTTTTTCCAGTGGAGTTAGTTGCACGTTAACAGTGATACACAGCAGTGCAGGTAGGTATATGAAGAGTTGATCATTATGGACCTCGAGAGCAGTTTCACTTAATGCAATGGACGAGTGGCACACTGACACTATGCTGAGGTGTTCATGCAGCAACAGGAACACCACCACATCACAGCACTCTGCTGTGGTGGGTTGTTGCAATACTTTGCTTTTTGTGTTGTATGTTGTGGTGATTGCACATTATAGGATGTTTCGCAGTAATGAAGTTATTTTCACAGAAACAAAGTTAACTGGGGTAACAAACAGAATAAATTGTAACTACGTTCAATAATTTTTTTTTGGGTTTGTGACTGCACTGTCAACATGTAAAACTGACTGTGTCAATGACTGTGGAAGCCTATGTTTATACATGACTATTGTAATGAACCAACAAAGGCCTTGGGTCCATTATACCAAAATACGCAGAAAATATGCTTGAAGAACCTCTGAAATGTGTTCAGTGGAGTTCAGGTTCACCCTGAATATCAGAATAGCTGGAGTTCGTCACTTAATACTGCATAAGGTGATATTGATAACTTGATTACTAAATATGCCCCCCAAGGCAGAGAGTGAAAGCTTTGTGAAAAAAAATCTTGGCTGTGTGTTGTGATCTCCCTCTTAGACAAAGAGAGAACATTATTAATTTGTGAGCCTTTCCAGTTATATGGATCCACTGGTCTTTTCTGTGCATTATGGTATTGCTGCAAGTTTTGAAATGCCATCTGTTTACATTGCCACCTCAGTGATTCTCTCGGAAATCAATAAAGAACTAAATCTGTCAGTCTGCTTGGCTACATATTCTGTCCACTTACATTCATTTCCAAAGCAGTGAGAATTGTCTTCCAATGCAGTCTCTTCCCTGATCTCTCTGTTTTCCAGTCTACTTCGTCACAACATACCTCTCCAGACTCAGTTTTTTTGAATGGTCTACAGAAAACAAATCCATGTCACAAACGTTTAACTTGTTTGTATGACTCCATTATTAATTTGTACTATTTTTGTTTTAATTTCTTGATTATACATTATTCCAATATTACTGTAATTTACTTTCAAATGTATTTTCAGTCTTACTCTACTAAGTTCTTCAATTTTTTTGTTATAGTTCATCTATCCAAGAGGCAAATAGTACAATGTTTTAATTAAATGTAAGTGGTTGAGGTATTACTTTTTCTTTTGTACATTTTAATGATATGTGAACTTCTCCATGTGCTGTTAAGAATAGTATTGGTGGTGTGCAATCTTGTTACCTTACTCCTGTTCCAGAATTGAATTTCACACAATTCTGATGAAATCTAATGGAAGACATAGCAGTGATGTATATACTTCTCAATGTGCTTACATAGGTTGAATCCATGTCCTATTCCTAAAGGGCTGTTGAAGTTTTTGTTGAAACTGATTCAAAAGCTTTCTCAAAGTATATGAATATCAGACAGAGTGACAATTCATACTTATTACTTTATTCTATACATTAGTTTGTGACATGCAAATGATCTGTTGTGCCGCATTCACTTCTAAAGCCAACTTTTTCACTTGTCTAATTAAAGTCTTCTGCTTCTGCTATTCTGTTGGTGATAATTTTATATAAAAAGTTGTATATTATGGAGATGAGGCAGATAGGCCTATACAGTTTTTTTGTTCATCTCTTTTCTCATTAAGAAAACCATTTAAAGCATCATTCCATTTTAAGAGAAATAGTTTCCCATGCAACCATTCTGCAAATGATTTTGCAGGTTTCTTTTGCATTACTTTGCCTACAATCTTAACTATTTCTATTGAAACACCATAGGCTCCAGCCACCTTTCTTATTTTCATGGGTCAAGTGGCTTCTGTTTAATAATTGCCTTGTTCCACTTCATAATTTCTTTTCTTTTGATTTCTTTGCACCTATAATGTACTTTGCTGTATACAATAGTATGTTTGTTAAATAATTCCCCCTTCCATCTTCATCTGTACAACCTTTGTCATGATGAACTTACAGCTTAATTTAATGTGATATACTTCCCTGTTTTTTTAAAGGTTGTAATTTACATTTCTAATTTCCTGTCAAATGAACCTCTCTAGCTTCATACGTATTTTTAATTCTGGTTCTTATGAGTCTATGATCAGTTGAAATTCTAGTGGTTTATGACTATCTCATGTTGTTCAATTTCTTTGTCGTTTGATTACAGAAATTTGACTTCACCGTCTGTGTCATTAACAGTCGTCTTGGCTACTACATATTTATGTTTCGTTGTGCACAACTTTGTTTCTCTACATTAAGAGTTTGTCGGCATGAAGTTGATATTTTGTTCAAATATTATTAGTCATAAGTATATTAGGCAAGTAACATTTCTTTAGTTACGTACATCATGGAAAGGTGACGACTGCAACTAAAATTATACTCTGTTATTGATATACAGGGTGTTACAAAAAGGTACGGCCAAACTTTCAGGAAAAATTCCTTACACACAAAGAAAGAAAATATGTTATG
Organism: Schistocerca gregaria; assembly: GCF_023897955.1. NCBI lineage: Eukaryota > Metazoa > Arthropoda > Insecta > Orthoptera > Acrididae > Schistocerca > Schistocerca gregaria. Next base: position 803,728,068 of record NC_064931.1, read on the forward strand.
TGGACATGTGTCCGGAAGCGCTTACTTTCCATGTTAGAGATCATTTTATTACTTCTCTTCAAATCACATTAATCATGGAATGGAAACACACAGCAACAGAACGTACCAGCATGACTTCAAACGCTTTGTTACAGGAAATGTTCAAAATGTCCTCCATTAGCGAGGCTACATGCATCCACCCTCCATCGCATGGAATCCCTGATGCGCTGATGCGGCCCTGGAGAATGGCGTATTGTATCACAGCCGTCCACAACACGAGCACGAAAAGTCTCTATATTTGGTACCGGGGTTGCGTAGACAAGAGCTTTCAAATGCCCCCATAAATGAAAGTCAAGAGGGTTGAGGTCAGGAGAGCACGGAGGCCATGGAATTGGTCCGCCTCTACCAATCCATGGGTCACCGAATCTGTTGTTGAGAAGTGTACGAACACTTAGACTAAAATGTGCAGAAGCTCCATCGTGCATGAACCACACGTTGTGTCGTACTTGTAAAGGCACATGTTCTAGCAGCACAGGTAGAGTATCCCGTATGAAATCATGATAACGTGCTCCATTGAGCATAGGTGGAAGAACATGGGGCCCAATCGAGACATTACCAACAATGCCTGCCCAAACGTTCACAGAAAATCTGTGTTGATGATGTGATTGCACAATTGCGTGCGGATTCTTGTCAGCCCACACATGTTCATTGTGAAAATTTACAATTTGATCACGTTGGAATGAAGCCTCATCCATAAAGAGAACATTTGCACTGAAATGAGGATTGACACATTGTTGGATGAACCATTCGCAGAAGTGTACCCATGGAGGCCAATCGGCTGCTGATAGTGCCTGCACACGCTGTACATGGTACGGAAACAACTGGTGCTCCCGTAGCACTCTCCATACAGTGACGTGGTCAACGTTACCTCGTACAGCAGCAACTTCTCTGATGCTGACAATAGGATTATCGTCAACTGCACGAAGAATTGCCTCGTCCATTGCAGGTGTCCTCGTTGTTCTAGGTCTTCCCCAGTCGCAAGTCATAGGCTGGAATGTTCCGTGCTCCCTAAGATGCCGATCAATTGCTTCAAACGTCTTCCTGTCGGGACATCTCCGTTCTGGAAATCTGTCTCGATACAAACGTACTGTGCCACGGCTATTGCCCCGTGCTAATCCATACATCAAATGGGCATCTGCCAACTCCGCATTTGTAAACTTTTTACTGACTGCAGAACCACGTTCATGATGAACACTAACCTGTTGATGCTACTTACTGATGTTCTTGATGCTAGTACTGTTGAGCAATGAGTCGCATGTCAACACAAGCACTGAAGTCAACATCACCTTCCTTCAATTGGGACAACTGGCGGTGAAGTGAGGAAGTACAGTACATACTGACAAAACTAAAATGAGCACTAACATGGAAATTAAGCGTTTTCTGACACATGTCCACATAACATCTTTTCTTTATTTGTGTGTGAGGAATGTTTCCTGAAACTTTGGCCGTACTTTTTTTGTAATACCCTGTATAGCGTGTACAGTGAAGACTCTATTGTACTTTTCTAAGGCAATCTCAAAATCACTTTATGGTTTTCCGGAAATTATCCTCACCTCATTGTTAGTGTTTACTGAATTACATTTTCCTCCTGGATTGTGCCATGTCTACTATGATTAAAATTACTCTGTGATTGACAGACTGCCATGGCAGGGGCAGTGTTGCCAGTGTGCAGCCAGTTGCATTACACAAGGTGCTTTGCGCACCTGTAAAACAGCCAATAAAGCAAGCACATGGCTCTTGTAGAGAGAGCTATGATTGGATGCCAGCTGGTCCCTGCCACTCAACTCGGTGCAAGATCAGTAACAAAAATTTTAATTGAAGTATAGTGGGCACATCTGGGGCAGCCTGGTCAGCCATGTCCAGGTATGGATTTGATGACCTTATTTTTATCATTCTGAGGACAGGTCAGCACTGACATTTACTTATCATTGTAATCTCCATGTTTGCCATAGTGACTGCTGTTAGGCCTGTCAATATATTGCAATTATGAAGATCAAACAACTCTCCCTAAAAAAAATATACAAATAAACTCAGCATCAAGGTGAGCTTGGAGCCAATGAGGTGGATGGCAGTAGACACATGACATTTATTAGTGGACAAGTTCTGGGGCCACCCACCTCACTTCATCTACATACATACTCTGCAAACTACTGCACGGTGCATAGTAGTGGGGTACCTTGTACCAAAACTAGTCGTTTCCTTTTATGCTTCCCTTGCAGATAGAGCTAGAGAAAAACTACTATCTGTATGCTTCCATATGAGGCCTAATTTCTCATATCTTATCTTCACGGTCTCACTGCGAAATGTGTGCCAGCAGCAGTATGATCCTTATGCAGTCAGCTTCAAATGCCAGTTCTCTAAACTTTCTCTATAGTGTTCTTCAATATGATTGTCTTCTTCCTTCTAGGGATTACCACTTGAGCTCCTGAAGCATATCCGTAACATTTGCATGCTGAACGAACCTACCGGTAACAAATCGTGCAGCTTGCTTCTGAATTACTTTTCTGTCTTTTTTTTTTTTAATCCTACCTGGTCGAGAACCCAAACACTCGAGCAGTACTCAGGGCAGATCGCACTAGCTTCCTATATGCGATCTTCTTTACAGAGGTACTACACTTTCCTAAAATTCTCCTGATAAACTGAAGTTGACCATTCACCAATCCTCACATGCTTGTTCCATTTAATACTGCTTTGCACTGTTATACCCAGATATTTAAATGATGTGACTGTGTCAAGCAGAACACTACTAATGCTGTGTCCAACATTATGGGCTTGTTTTTCCTACTCATCCACATTAACTTATTCTTATTTTTTCTTTTCTTACATTAAGAGCCAGCTGCTATTTATCCCACCAACTAGAAATTTTATCTAGGTAATCATGTATCAACCTAGTCACTTATCTTCGACACCGTCCTGTACACCACAGCATCATCAGCGAACAACTGCAGATTGCTGCCCACCCTGTCTGCCAGAAAATTTATGTATATAGAAAATAACAATGGTTCTATCACACTTATCTGGGGCACTCCAGACCTTACTCAATTTTGTACTTCAGTTGTCAGTCTTGCTTAGTTACTCCATTCTCTGCCATAGTGACTTCAATTTCCCTATTTTAGTACAGGAAGAAATGGTTTTCAATTCTTAACAAAAGGAAAACAGCTGGATGGTTGTACCATTTGGACGTTATTACACTTGATTCAACAAAGAAGAATTTAGTTACTCTACTGGGGAATGGCAGCTTCAAAAATGATACCGTTTGATGACAGGACAGTGATCTAGAAACTGTATGCAGACTTTTGCCATGGTTAGAGAGGAAAATGTGTGGTGTGAACTGCTTCATGCTTTGAAAGTGTGTGTTCTATCACCAGCTTTTTTTCTACATACATGGTTGAGTCTCAAAGGCTGGAAAGAGGATAAAAGAGTTGAATATTCTGGATTCACAGTTTCAGATTTGCCTATGACAACACATGGTGTAATTTCTAAAATAGAAAGAAAGAACTGTTGGAAAAAGAGTAGCAGAAAAGCAAATAAAATGGCTCAACACCAAGTAAAAGTAAGAGCAAAATTACAATATACCGATTTTGATGAATGTGCACTAAAAACAGGTTTGCAGGATATGAAATGGTTGACCATTTCAATGACCTTGGGTCTATGACCTGTACGAATGGTAATTTCACTAAGGAAATAAAGAAATAATTATTTTAAAAACATCATTTGAGTGAGGAGGGGTGCTGAAGCCAGAAGATTCTGGAAAAGAATGTACTATTAGTCAATAAGACTGTGAACTATCTAGCTCATGCATTGATTCTATATGGTATAGAAAGAGACCCTTAAGAAGTCGAACAAAAAAAAAATGATGTTTTTCAAACGTGGGCACGGGGGGGGGGGGGGGGGGGCTGCTAACAAGAAGCTCATTTTGTATTATCACAAAATAGGGGAGAGAGTGGTATGGATACAATATGCAAATTGGGATGCAAACAAGCATTTTATGTTGCAGCAAGATATTCTATTGAAATTTCAATTGGCATCTTTTTCCTCTGAATGTAGAAATATTTGATGGTGCCCACCTACACAGGGGAAATGGTTATCATAATGAAATATGAGAAATCAGAGCTTGCATGGAAAGATTTAAGTGCTAGTTTATCCCACACACTGTTCAAGAGTGGAACGGTAAAGAAATAACTTGAAGGTGGTTCGATGAGTCCTCTGCTAGGATCTTAAATGTGAATTCCTTACTTTTCAAGTATATTTGGAAGGAAATCCTCCTTAATCTTTAAAGTAATATTGAAGGAAGGGCAGTTTCCTGACTCATAGAAGATTGTTATCCTCCTCCACCACCTTAAACAAACATTGGAAGGGCTGTACTTTCCTGTGTAGCTATTATATTGTCTTTCTCATTAGCTGTGTAGCATTTCTTCACCTTGTCACAAGTATATCTCAATTGCAAGTACCAGTTAGGAGACTGGAGGAGTGAGCTTTAAAAACTAAGTTTTTAACATGTACATTTATGTGCATTTTTAACCTTTCATTCCAAATATGTAATCTTTCAGAACTGAGACTGAGTGGTGATATTTAAAATTTTAAAGATCCAGCAATGTTCCTAAGTCTCATTTTCAATCAGTAATGTATATGCTTTTCCTATCAAAGGGATCTAATAACTCAGTTCCCCAAAGTGCTTAATATTTTAAAATAAATTGTGCGTAGGACATGGCTGGCAGATAAATATTGTCTGCTTCAGTTTTATTGAGCCTTATTCACATCTTGATTATAAATTTTAGGTGTATGGCTCTGCCAAATATCACACCTGGAAATATCACACCTGGAGGTTTCAGATACCGTCCAGTCCAGGGAATTAATACTAGTCACAGGGGCATTTAAAACAACCTTGTCAGTGAATGACAAGTCCCAGATACTTGTTTGCCCTTAATGGGAGCGTACTATATAATGCAATTTGTTAATTCACCACCAAAGATCTAAGGACAATGTGTGATCTAGATTCAGCTTGTTTAAACAGAGACTAAAAAGTTGGGGTACGTCCCAGATGCAACAAATAACTTAGTCGACTAACATCCAGATGAAATTTAAATTGTCTTATATTTATGTCACAAGTGAAGTGCCAAAAATTCATAAACACAGAAACGACTGACTTGTAGGAATTGACTACAAATTAGTCACATTGAAATCTCATTGCATTCATTCAAGTCGGGTGTTATTTACACAGTAATCTGAGTGTTGGGCATTCTGTGGGCCAAAGTAGCCCAATGAACCTCAGTACTCTTCAGGACTGTCCAGCCAACCAGACATGTTTTCAGTCATCAGGATGGTTCTTTTGAAAGGACATAACCAAAATACTTCCCAGGCCTTTCTTGATTTGAGCTTGGGCGTCATTCCTAATGACCTCATATTGATGACATTAAAACTCTCATCTTTCTTCACCTTCCGTAATGACTAGTTGTCAGTGGTCATTCCAAGTATCCAGCACAACTATGAAACATGAAATACCACACATTCTGAATCTACTACATACATTGGCATGTCCTTGGACAGAACAATGGGCAACTTCAAATGAAGTTGATTATGTAACTTAGAAAGAAAAAGAAACAACTTTCTGCAAGAATTCTGTAATACTACCTAAGGGTCCTCAGCCGTTAAACTGAATTTCAGCTCTTGAGTGTGATGTACTCTATTGCAAAATGTAGTGCACCAGTGTGGCTCAGCAGTGTCCATGTGAGGTAGAAAGAAACCACTCCAAATGGATAACACTGTATGTCCAACATAAAAGTGGCCACACTTCATAAGCAACACATTGTGATTTAACTGTCTTGTCTTTTCATTGTTCTCTGAGCTTTCGAGAGTAGGATACTGTTTTTTAATGAATGGAAGTGCCTGTGTGTGTGTGTGTGTGTGTGTGTGTGTGTGTGTGTGTGTGTGTGTGTGTGTGAGAGAGAGAGAGAGAGAGAGAGAGAGAGAGAGAGAGAGAGAGAGAGAGAGAGATAGAGCGCCTGCGTGTCATCGTGAAAAACTACTGTGTTTCATGTATTCAGCCATTACTTCCAGCTGATAAAGGACAGAGGGTAAGTATCCAGAGTGGTTGCATAAAAATATAGTGAGTGACAAACTTGAACTGACAACGTATTTTCGACCGATATTTAGAAGTAAGAGTGTACAAAACTGGTAGACCAGCTGCAGGAAAACACGCCACAATGTTATAATTGTGTGTAAAATGAGTTTGAATTGAATTTCATGAGCATAAGAATGTGTAGAGATGCAGACAGGGGCAAATTTCGCTATTTGCCGCCCCTGGGAAGAGAAAAATACTTCCGTCCCTCGTATCGACAAATGCAACACATACTAACGTACATTTGTACGTAACTGAATATCAGCTGCTCCTGATAATAATAATATGCTTATTGAACTGATATATAAACAGTTCATTGTTGTCTGGCTCAGAAAAAATACTTACAAATTCAAAAGTGCTGTAAAACTCTTCCAGTTACTCCTTTTTTCCTCCACTTCAGATGGCAATCTGCCTATAATATCGAGAAATGAATTCAACCGTCAATCTTCTTTTCCTTCAAAAGTAGTATCAAGCTCGGCTATTTCGTTATCTGACTCTTTGATGCCAGCGTTATGTTTGTCGTACTTACATAGAACGATTCTGTCGAAAGTATTCAAGTAAAGAATCGTACAACTTCATTACAGTCCCAGTATCCGTATGGACACTTAGCAAAAATTTGTGTGTAGCATTAAATTTCTTCAATATCGCTGACCAAAAAGTGGTCATTACCGCAGTTTCTAAACTCTGCAGACCGCTTTGCATCACAGTCGTCACGCATCTGACTGAAGCGAAACCTTTCGAGTTTGGTCATCCTGAAGAACTTCCAAAGCTGATATTATTTCTAAGCAGTTGACATTGAGACTACAGCGGGTACGGTGACGCCCTGACCAGCGTATTTCCGGAGCTCGCCTTTCTTTTCAAACGTGTGAACAGTGCATCAATTCTGGCAAAAAGGGTCCTCAGGTATAACTAAAGGAAACTTAATATTTTTCCACCGTATTAAAATTCACCCCAATATCATACTGAATCATTTAATTTTAATACGGTGGAAAAATATTAAGTTTCCTTTAGTTATACCTCAGGACCCTTTTCGCCAGAATTGATGCACTCTTCACACGTTTGAAAAGAAAGATAAAATGTACTCTCTTTTTCCTGTTACCCTCAAGTTCCATATGTTTAGCAAGAAAAGGGTTGAATTCTGGTATTAGCGATAGTGCTATCTCAAAATTCCTTGAATGTGTTGACCCAAAACCATAGTTTCCGTTTTCATTTGTTATCCAGTTCGCAGGATCGTTAAAAACTGAATCACTACCATCATTCGCTTTATATGCGTCGTTTGGGTCAACTGAAGTTGTTTGCGCGCCAGTATTATTGCTTTTAATATTCGGTACTGCTCACTACATTTTATTAGAGACTGGATTATATACATCACAAAAACCTTAAAATATATATGCAAATATGGATGAAAAATGCATGAAAAGTGTCGAAATATGCAAGATCAAATGATAAAAAAATGTTAGTTACTGCGTGCATTATAACTCAAAAGTCGAACCTGTGCCTATCAATTATGAGGAAGGGCGACAGCCAAGCGAAAAATAGGTACATTTAGAACGCTGCCATTTTCTGAATACTTCCTGGTAGAGGTTAGGAAGGGGGCCTTTCTAAGATTACTTTCTAAAAACTTGCAAAATGGGGACACGTACCTTGTTTCAAGAGCTGTTCCTTCTTTGCTATTGTTGTCGGTAACAAGCGGATGCGATGCAATGCGAGTGAGTCGCAGAGAGACAGTCGATATGTACAGGACCAACTTCGAGATACACCGTACGTAGACGGGCACGCTCAAAAACTCCGTAACATTTTATTTAAAAAACTTACAATCATGAATATTTTTTGAACAGCATTAACTTTTAATTAATGCTATTGGAGCAAATGATCATTTACAATTTATTTTACATTTTTCTACTATTGTCAACAGAAACTGTTCCAAATGTTCGGTAGTAAGATTGTGTCTTCGATAACTCAATACATTTTTATAAGCTGAAAAGAACCATTCTACATCAACTGAGGTAACTGGGCAGTATTTGAATTTGGGTGCTATGTTGGCACTTATTGTTCCTGGTAAAAGTTCACCTGTCCTATTAATAAAACTATCAATTTGGCTCAAACGTTCACAGCCTGGGTTCTGTAAGTTTTCTTGGGAATACCTCTGGCAATGAGGAGCTCACTAGAACAATTTTATTCATTAACTGAATAGATTCATTCTACGCAAAATGTTCAGCTTCAAGCTTAAAAAGCAGGTACACGAGAAAAATGAGTGCTAATCACAGCAATGTCTGTTTTAATACCGGAATCAGTAAAAGCTTCCTTGCACTGGCAAACTGCCAAAGCCTGTGCACTATCGAAGTGGCCTCGGGACATTCATTGTAAACCAACACAGCTTCGACTCACATACCCAAATGAGTTACCACTGGTTCAGGAGGTAAAGGCACATGTAGAAGTTTTTCTTTGTAGCTCCTGATGCGAGCAGGAGCCTTTAGAAACACTTTCCTTGTGGATGAAATCAGTTTATTGGTAAGGGGCGTTCAAAAAGAAACAAGCCAGAGGCATAATTACACAAACCAGTACCTGTATGTTAAAAGTATTGACCCTGGCTGTTGAGACACTTGTCCCACTGTGACACAAGGTGGCGAATGGCTGTCTCATAAAATTCCCGGGGCTGCGGTGTTAACTAGTTCCGCACGTACAGCTGGACGTCGCCGTCCACACAAGTACAGGAAGGGTTATGTTGACATTCTTCTTTGACCAAGATGACCCCCTTCTGGTTCACTTCCTGCAGCACGGGACAACAGTGAATGCCCAGTGTTACTCGCAAACCGTAAACACCCTTCGCCAAACGATCAAATCAAAATGCCAGGCAATCTCACCTGTGGGATCATTCTGCTCCACGACAATGCAAAGCCTCATACGGCCAGCACAGTCGCGACACTCTAGCAGAAATTCAAATTGGAGGTTCTCGGCCACCTCTATATAGTCCGGACCTCTCTCCCTGTGATTACGCCATTTATGGTCCCCTTAAAACTGCTCTGAGGGACAAACGTTTCACCTCGGACGACGACATCCAGCTGTACATGCAGAACCGGTTAGCATCGCAGCCCCGGGAATTTTATGAGACAGCCATTCACCGCCTTGTGTCACAGTGGGACATGTGTCTCAGCAGCCAGGGTCAACACTTCTAACATACAGGTTTCTTTTAGAACGCTCCTTATACATTCACAAACGTGGAACGTACTTCTTCAGCAAGGTGATGTACTCCATGAGCAAAGCACGTCACGTGATTCAAGTTGGGATAAAATTCTCGGGGGACCATTCCTGGTTTGATCATATAGGGAGCATCTGAAATAAACACAAACACCCTTTTATGTGCTGAAGATTCTAGAAATATTTTTATAATACCCTCACTCACAAATTTGACGATCGTAGAATGATTTACTTTTTCAAGTTCTTTGCTGGCCGCTAAATAGGAAGAAGGCTCTTCTTTCAAAGCACCAAAACTGAAATTTGCAATGTAATGGCCAGAAATGTGTGTCTAGTTTTGTCAACTGGAATCCAGTTAATGTTGTCCTTGAGTTCATTGCGTATTTCTACCAGAACATTTACGTAAATTGTCGGTATGTAATTTTTACGCAATGTTGATTCGTCTGGTATATTTAGATTTAAGCAATATTTGCGCAGAAAACCTTTGTGGATAGGGTTTGTAAGTTTGTGAAGAAGAATACTGCTTGCAATGAATGCTTCGCATAGATCTATGTTAAACCGACTTTTTTTTTATTACCTATGGACAAAACCCTACTACTGCAACTTGCTGCTGTCAGAAATTGGTGTCGTGGTCCTTTCTTCTGCATTCCTGCGATATGAAGACTTGTCTTGACATTCTGTTCTGTTTGAAACTTTTATTGCACGAAACGTTTTTCTCTCAAACTCGACAACATAACACAATTCCGTCATATGTAAATGTTCCAGGATGGTTAGCAATCCACGAAACGTTTCTTTTTTCGGGCGACATGCCGCACCACACGTCCAACCGTGTACAAGTAAATAGAAAGCTAAACCGAAACAATGGAAGTGCGGCTAAAAGCTTTCGTAGTTTAAGTTAATTGTTGCCGACGCGTACGGTATATCAACGGAGGGGATTAACGGAGCGCGTGAGCGCAGAAGCATTGACTGTCTGCCATATCCTCTTCCTCTTCTGTAATGATTTCGCTAGGTAGCACGCAGTTCTAAGTCGTAGCCACTCTGTGAGACATCAAAACTACACTCCTGGAAATTGAAATAAGAACACCGTGAATTCATTGTCCCAGGAAGGGGAAACTTTATTGACACATTCCTGGGGTCAGATACATCACATGATCACACTGACAGAACCACATGCACATAGACACAGGCAACAGAGCATGCACAATGTCGGCACTAGTACGGTGTATATCCACCTTTCGCAGCAATGCAGGCTGCTATTCTCCCATGGAGACGATCGTAGAGATGCTGGATGTAGTCATGTGGAACGGCTTGCCATGCCATTTCCACCTGGCGCCTCAGTTGGACCAGCGTTCGTGCTGGACGTGCAGACCGCGTGAGACGACGCTTCATCCAGTCCCAAACATGCTCAATGGGGGACAGATCCGGAGATCTTGCTGGCCAGGGTAGTTGACTTACACCTTCTAGAGCACGTTGGGTGGCACGGGATACATGCGGACGTGCATTGTCCTGTTGAAACAGCAAGTTCCCTTGCCGGTCTAGGAATGGTAGAACGATGGTTTCGACGACGGTTTGGATGTACCGTGCACTATTCAGTGTCCCCTCGACGATCACCAGAGGTGTACGGCCAGTGTAGGAGATCGCTCCCCACACCATGATGCCGGGTGTTGGCCCTGTGTGCCTCGGTCGTATGCAGTCCTGATTGTGGCGCTCACCTGCACGGCGCCAAACGCGCATACGACCATCATTGGCACCAAGGCAGAAGCGACTCTCATCGCTGAAGACGACACGTCTCCATTCGTCCCTCCATTCACGCCTGTCGCGACACCACTGGAGGCGGGCTGCACGATGTTGGGGCGTGAGCGGAAGACGGCCTAACGGTGTGCGGGACCGTAGCCCAGCTTCAAGAAGACGGTTGCGAATGGTCCTCGCCGATACCCCAGGAGCAACAGTGTCCCTAATTTGCTGGGAAGTGGCGGTGCGGTCCCCTACGGCACTGCGTAGGATCCTACGGTCTTGGCGTGCGTCCGTGCGTCGCTGCGGTCCGGTCCCAGGTCGACGGGCACGTGCACCTTCCGCCGACCACTGGCGACAACATCGATGTACTGTAGAGACCTCACGTCCCACGGGTTGAGCAATTCGGCGGTACGTCCACCCGGCCTCCCGCATGCCCACTATACGCCCTCGCTCAAAGTCCGTCAACTGCACATACGGTTCACGTCCACGCTGTCGCGGCATGCTACCAGTGTTAAAGACTGCGATGGAGCTCCGTATGCCACGGCAAACTGGCTGACACTGACGGCAGCGGTGCACAAATGCTGCGCAGCTAGCGTCGTTCGACGGCCAACACCGCGGTTCCTGGTGTGTCCGCTGTGCCGTGTGTGTGATCATTGCTTGTACAGCCCTCTCGCAGTGTCCGGAGCAAGTATGGTGGGTCTGACACACCGGTGTCAATGTGTTCTTTTTTCCATTTCCAGGAGTGTAAAAATGGTTCAAATGGCTCTGAGCACTATGGGACTCAACTGCTGTGGTCATTAGTCCCCTAGAACTTAGAACTACTTAAACCTAACTAACCTAAGGACATCACACACATCCATGCCCGAGGCAGGATTCGAACCTGCGACCGTAGCAGTCGCACGGTTCCGGACTGCGCGCCTAGAACCGCGAGACCACCGCGGCCGGCTCCCGGGAGTGTAGATTGGGCTAGAGACCGCCCGTCTACATATTTAAAATATTGTAAACATATAGCGAAAATATGCATAGTTACTAGTTTTTAGTTAAAATATGCAATAAGCAGTGAAAAGGAGCCAAATATGCAAATGCATATGCAACATGGAAACGCATGTAACCAGGTATCTAATTATACTCCGGTGTTTCTCGGCTGGACGTCGAGCTTTAACTTTGTTCGTCGTAAGAATAAACGTGATGTAAACAAACGCGATGATTGAAATTACGACGAAATCCACTCCATTAGCTGCTTAGAGGCGTTGATAAAAATCAACAGGGACAGTTGAAAGTGTGTGCCTCGACCGGGACTCGAACCTGGGATCTCTTGCTTACATGGCAGACGCTCTATTTTTTTATTTTTTGGAATTGGTTCTGGGCGGACGTCCGATGACACCCGTTCAGGTTCTTCGTTGACCAGTTCACTCGGTTTTTTTATTACAGAGGGTAGGTAACCCTCTGACCGAACACGCTGAGCTACCGTGCCGGCAATCTGACTCAGATGTCGAGAACACAGGGAATAGTGTGACTGCAGGGGCTTATCTCTGGTACGCTCCCCGTGAGACCCACATTTTTCCAGCTTACTGTCCTCACACTACATTTGTAGTGCCACTGCCCACTATACTCATTACTCGCAGCAGTCGATCTACCCCAAACTCTTACGGGAATCGGTAGATTGACTGCCGCGAGTAATGAATATAGTGGGCAGGGGACTTTGAATGTAGTGTGGGGACAGTAAGCTGGAAAAATGTGGGTCTCACGGGGAGCGTGCCAGAGATAAGCCCCTGCAGTCACACTATTCCCTGTGTTCTCGATGGCTCAGTCGGATAGAGCGTCTGCCATGTAAGCAATTCATTCTTCCAGAGCTGCAAGATCATCGATGGTATCTATCCTTTCGGACAGAACGCGAAATTGCTGCTTTCATTTCAAATATAAATTCTTAATTATGGATATTTTATGAAAGCGTCTTAATAACGGTTGCTTAAATTAAGAAAACATAACAATTATTTTTAAGTCAAAAACGAAAACCCAATGGTCTTTATTTGGACTGTGTCAATTGTTTTATACCGTAGATGTAGGTAAGTGTCGTAGAAACATGAAAAACAATCATACGAATGCTGCATTTTTATATTTGCCATTGTACCATTACAGTCTGAACCCAACAGAACTGATCTGGAGCCAAGTTGAGGAATCTGGCCCGAGAAATAACGAAACTGGTAAGCTGCGAGACGCACTGGAACTAAGGCACGCAGCTGCTTCACATGTCACTGCCGAACGCTGGCGGCACATAGAACTTCACGTCATAAAAGAAGAGGAGAAAATGAGGCGCCTGTTGGGCTTAGTGGATTCTGTTGTTGACAGACTCGTTATCAGCGCAGCAGATGATAGTTCCAGAACTAAAATGTATTTTTATGATTCGGATAATGAAGGAGCTAAGAGATTACCAGACGACTGACTGTCATTAATACTTCCCTGCAGTATGCTTTTGCATCACACATGGTTCGCCCAGAAAAATTACCCTTTAAGTTAGAAGCTTTCCTCACTCTTGTTCGTAGTTAGAATACTATGTCAGCTGAGAACGAGATAGCATTTTATGCTTTCGTCAGGTCACCTAAGAAGCGCGTGGTAGTGCTGGTGTTTTGCCAAATATTATTGCATTCTCTTTAAAAATGAAATGAAATTCGAACCAATATTTCTTTGCTTGTCTCTTTTTTGCGTCTGAACTGCAACTGCGCACATCATTGCAGATTATTTGGCCCACTGGCTGGCCACTGCTGTCCACGTTTAATGCGCCGGTAAAGTTTCCGCATTATCACTCAGTCCATGCGCGCGTAACACAGCATAAGACGTATTCTTATGATCGTACTTAACTATACTGGTCACAGCTTGGCTTACTCACCACGTGAAGCGAAATCCAATTAGATTCAAGCAAACGAAGACGAATACGTGGCATAATGTGCATATCAGGTTTAATCTTATGGTGAGCGGAGTATAGTTGGCTGTGTTTGATTTTTGAATAGCACATAAATTTTTGTAGTCATTCTCAAAATTTTCTCATTCTTTGTCTTATCTGTCATGAGTTTTCGGTACGGAGAACCTCTTACTCTTCTCCGACTGTCACTCATTTTAATTAATACTACAATATAAATCACAAACTAAACGCTATACAGCTTCAAATTAAACAGAATTGCCGGTTGTTAGAAGGACTGACGGTATTTTCTTTGAATGTCATTACCGAGTGTCGACACTGGCTGTCCCAAGGACCATTATTCTGTTTATTCTGTGTTGTACCTTCTTATGTGGTATTCGTCAGTAACGGGCCCCTGGCTGTCGCCCGCCACAAAGCTTAACTGCGAGCAACATTTTCCTTTCTGACGAATACCACATAATAAGGCACAACACTGAATAAACAGAATAGTGGTCACATTTTCACTATTTAACGCCATAAAACAAAACCTGTCCTTTTTCCGTTGCCCAAGGAGACCGTTTATGAAATTTCAGATGACTGTTGCCAGTGTTATTCACTCCTATTTCTGTGCGAGTTAAGTTAGTAGTCTCCTTTCAAGAGTTGTGAAAAAACTGTTTTAAAAAAGGTAACAGCTTACAAGCTACACCTAAAAATCCACCGCCCCCTAAAATCCAACACCATAGGCACCTGCCTAGTCTGCCTAGGCATAAATATGCCCCTGGGTGCATATAATCGTTTTCAACATACAATATTGCATTGCAAGCATGTCCGAGGAAGAGGCACTGTGGCAACTACAGCTGCTATGAAACAGATGAAATGTAATCGCTGTTGCCAAAATGGACAACCTTCAACCTTCAGCTTTATAATGGATTGACGGCACTGAAAATTTGTGCCGGACTAGAACTCAAACCTGGATTATCGTCCGCGACAAGCAAGCAATTTAGGTTCGAGTCCCGGTCTGGCACAAATTTTCGGTGTCGTCATTACATTATACAGCTGAAGGTTGTCCGTATTCACACCTGTGAATACATTTAATATATTTTCAACATACGTTGTATTTTTTAAGCTGTCTTAAGTATTGAAAGAATTTTCTGATTTTAAATAAACTCAGGTTTTCCTGTGGCTGAATGTGCGTATTGTTGACTGAGAGCGACTTTTATAGTGGTCAAACGGTATCTGGAATGATGTATACTGACTTCTTACACACACACACACACACACACACACACACACACATACACACACACAAGCGCTCGCTCGCGTCATAAATATTGTGGGACTATGCTCTTGACAGAGAATTCACTAAAATATGAAGTATTTCTTCGCTTACAGTTCACCAACTGTCTGGAGGCATTGAAAGAATTGAACTACTCTCCAGAGCCCCTCTGTACTTGACATACATGAAACTACAGGCAGATACTTTTAATTTCATTGAAACTTGACCAAAACAGTGGCACACATCCTCACCAATTTTTAAATGTACCTGTATGATTACTGTGCAGTTCATATTTAAGTGCTCAGCAGAGGGTTCATCAAACCACTTCCAGACTGTTTTGCCCTCAAAAACCATGTTGGAAAAATGAACATTTAAATCTTTAAAGGCAAGCTCTGATTCCCTGAAAAGATGTCACTGCAATGAAGAACGCTTTTGTTTTAATGACTGCCACCCCAAATTGTGTATCATGTCTATGGCACTTTGTCTCCTATTTCAAGGCAATACACACTAAGCTGCCTTTCTTTCAACTTTTTTGATGTCCTCCGTCCTATCTGGTAAGGATCCCAGACTATACAGCAGTAATTCAGATAAAGATGGACAAGCATAGTGTAGGCAGTCTCTTTAGTAGATATGTTACATACTCTTTTAAGTGTTCTGCCAATCACACAGTCTTCGGTTTGCCTTCCGCACAATATTATCTATGCGATGGTTCCAACTTCAGCTGGACGTAATTATAATGCTTACGACTTTAGTTGAATTTACAGTCTTTAGATTTGTGCAATATATCTTGTAACCACAATTTAATGAATTCCTTTTTGTACTCGTGTGGAGTCACTTTTCGTTCCATACAGATATTTTGTTAAGTCATTTTGCAATTGGTGCAATACATACCTGCAACCTTCTCTGTACCACAGAAAAATCCTAGGGCTTTGATTTACATGGAATAATATGAACCATCCCCAGTAGAATAAAAAATAAACACAGCACATGTGATGCCTTGTTATACCAACAACGAAAGGCAGCTTCAGCAGAAAAGTCAACATGGTGCCGATAGACATACCATCTACCACATTACAGCAGAATGTTCTTTACGGTCTTACTCTTGACAGTGATCCAAGTTCTTCACAGTGGCCCAAGATAAATCAAATAAATAATCTTTCAATTTGTTTTTGACACGTGATTTAGATCCTTTTGTTTTTGGATGAACTTTTATACATTGTTTTCAGCTATTGTTTATGACTTGTGTATGGTCACGTGTAATTTTCCGTGTGTTATTCTAAATAAAAAACTCTGAATATGTAGTTAGATACACTCTTACATGCTGTTTGAAGTGATATCTCACTGGTGATCATAGCACTAGTAGTGGTCTACACAAATTAATTGTTTTATACTTTTGGCAATAATCACCATACACAGGATGTGATAAAATTTGGTAATTGCAAGACTTGTGACACATCGCACTGATAGACTTCATTCTATGGGGATATTTCAAGTCTACCAAATGCCTGTCAACCACATCAATGATTCAAATAATTGAACCTATGCTGCCATTTCTACAATTGATGCAGATATGTTGTGCCTAGGGTGGACAGGGCTTGAATACAGAATGGGTGTTGTGTGTGACACCAAAGGTACATGTGATGAAGTTGATTGAATTGCATAAGACTTTTGTGAGATAGTGAGTCAAATGAGCCAAATGTGTGAATATCATAATTAGTTTGGGCGCTATAACACATTAAAGTTGTATCATACCTTTTGAGAGACCCTGTATTTTGTGGTCAACAATGTCAGAAGCCCAGGACATAACTAATAATATACTTGAAACACAGCCATCCTTGTTAAAAGCTTCCAATACCATTTTTGTGAATTCAGCAATGGTCAGTTTTGCACTTCCCCCACTTTGGAAACCAAATTTGCTTTCTTAAACAGGTTGTATTTATTAATGTAACTTACTACTCTATCCTTCATAATACATTCAATTATTTTTGAGAAAGAAGACAATAGTGAAACTGGCTTGCAGTTTTCAATACTTTCTGCATTATCTTTCTTTAGTAAGGGCACAATTCATTTATGTTTTAGGAACCTTGGTAAAATTTATTATGTTTGTTAATGGGGCTTATATGCTCTCTGTGCACTCCTTCAGAACAGACTGGAAACTCATCTATAACCGCAGACTTCTTATTTTTTAATTTCTGTTTTCCTTTCCTTACTCTATTGTGGGAAACATCATTGTGCTTGCTGTGTAGGTTACTGTGGGTGCTATGTGTATTTTAGGAAGATTTTGCAATATCAGAGAAATAGTCATTAACAAAATTTGCCAATTCCTGAGAATTTTCTATTACCCTACCCTCATCTCTGATTTGTATTATTAAACTTGTGCCTGTCTTTTGCAGTTTCTTGTCTTATGACATCCTACACCACTTTGCAATGACAATATTTAAAGCAGCAAATAAAAGCTTAGTCTGTTTGGAGGCAAGAAGTACTCCCCTGTATATTTTTATATACCTGTGATAGTAATCCACAGCCAAAGGCCTTGCCTTATTGGTAACACAAGTTCCTGTCAGATCACCGAAGTTAAGTGCTGTGGCACTTGGATGAGCCACCGTTCGGGTCTGCTGAGTGCTGTTGGCAAGTGGGGTGCGCTCAGCCCTTATGAGACCAATTGAAGAGCTACCTGGCTGAGAAGAAGTGGGTGTGGTCATGAAAACTGACAGCAGCTGGGAGAGCAGTGTGCTGACCACATTCCCCTCCATATCTGCATCCGATGACACCTAAGGGCTGAGGATGACACAGCAGCCAGTTGCTACCATTGGGCCTTCAAGGTCTGTCCAGAATGTTTGTGTTTATGTGTGATAGTAATCTGGGAATTGTGGTTTGGTTGTTTTCCATTTTAAAGAAGTGAGAAATTTAAGTGTCTGCGATGAGTTTCTAATACCCACAGTTATCTATTTATTTTTCCTAGCTGCTGCTGCTGCAGAAGTGGCTACTTTTGGAAATACCTCCTCAAAACATAATTTAAATGATGTGCAGAATCTACAGAACCTAACATCTACATTGTTTTCCATAGACACTTCAGCTTCAGTTTGATTTGCCAATGTGGTGGAAAAAGTATGTATTTTATACTCCAAGAAGATCCTTTAGTAGGTCTGCAGTTTTGTGAGCTTTACCAAGCCTGTCTTTAGCTTTACTGTCTGACAGTAATGATCAGAAATGCCAAGATCTCTTATAAATACTTTACAATTCTCCTGTGCACATCTGTAAGTACATGGTTTAAGATTGATGCTAAACTTTTAGATACCCTAGTGGCAGTGTTTACCATATTTTATGGATGATAAAATGCATTTTTTTTCTCTGAAAAACTGCCTTCAAAATTCAGGTGCTTTCTACTCGAAATTAATATAAAAAGTCCAGTGTTCGATTTAAAATTCCTGCCAGTCTTAAAAATGGCCATATATTCAATGTGACGGGAAACCTACCTCTATCTTGCAACATTGGATTCAACTGGCCAAAAGCAGTGCACCGATGTGACAGACATGAGTTGTGAGCATTCACAAGCTTGCTGACACAGTCTCCCTCCCACTCTGCCATCACAAACTCACACAAACTCAGAACACTGCCTAGCCTATGATGTGTCATTGCAGTCTAAGATACCAGTGAACTTGAGTTGAAAGTGATTTGTGTTGTCGGTAACAGTACAATATTTTTGTTAGTAGCTAATTTCATAATGGAAAAAAAATAGAAGGTATTCATATGACGAGGGCTGTAAATTGAAAGTAATTGCATATGTAGAACAATATGGAAACAGAGCAGTTGACCTACATTTCAGTTCTCTACCAACAGAACAAAAACCATGACAACAAAATGTGCATGCAGAGGACAGAATGCAAAATGGCCAAAACTAGAAGAGGACGCTTTTCAGGGATTTCAGAGGTCAATTTGGTTTTATAAACTAAGATTTTTTTTAGTCTGCCTTTGCAATCTAATAATAAAATGGTACAAGAGATACTTTTTTTTTTAACTGCTTAAAAATTAAGGTGCATCTTACAGTCTATAAAGTACGGTTCCATTTGTGCTGTGCCAAAAGTGCTCAAAATGTCTAGGAAATTATTATTAATTCCATCATCAATGCCAGTATTAATATTCACGACTCCACACATTTTTGTGTCAGTTTTGGGGGCTGAGACTCATTCCAGGACTTCATTAATTTGTTACAGAAAATTATCACAAGAAGAGTGACACACACTTACAATAATTAACTTCTTAGAAGTGTCTAGCTTTGTTAGTTCAACAGCTGCCAAATCGAAATGTTTATTCACACTTAACTGTAATCACATCATCTCTAGGTTTAGAATATGTGCCACCTCTGATATAAATGCATGATCCTCCTCTTTTTAACAGAGCTCTACAGTAGCAACTAGCACATTCATATAATGATAATACTACATGCTGCAATTCATTATCTCTGTACCAGTGCTCTGTAATGCATACCACCACTGTTCAAAGACTGTGATTCAGCTTCAGGTTTGTGTAATTTATTTTTAATGGACTGCATATTTTGATGAATAATAGGTAATTCCAACCAAATTTCTGAGGTGTTTTGTACTCTGCTATCGATCAATGTATCTTCTTGGCATACAATGAAGAACTCTGTAAACTTGTTGAGATACTTATGAGAACACCCCTTTGTCATGGTTTCCTAAAATAGCCTGTCCTATCCATGACAACAGGTCTTTGACAATGTGTGACACCACTCCCATATGCTAGACTATAACTAACTCCACAAACCTCCCTTTCCCAGTCTTGTTGAGGTCTAGATCATGCCTACTGTAGCCGCAACTCTTGATAGTTCCCACTGGTACCGATGCAAATGTGTACCCAGTCACCAGTAATCAGCACCATCTCCAGCTCTGTACTCACTCGCTGCACAACACTGCGAAGATGAGGCCGATCATGCCACTGGAACAGCCCAACCATGCTCACATTGGTGCCACCAGTTAAGGAAGTTATCTTCCTCAGTCGCCACCTACTTTGTACGTACCATCAGTAACCAAGCTGTTCCTTGCCTACCACCTATTACTACCTGATGCTCCTTTGTAAAATCACTACACAAAGACCCTAAACCTTCAACCATCTGATCTAGCCCACCACTCAGCTTGAAAATACTGATGACCTTTCAGGCTTTCATAAATGAAAATGAAAATGAAATGGTGATGGTGAGGTGGTGGCCCTCAACTATGAACCCTCTGACTCAGAGCTGAAAAGTTTTGGCTGGTTTCATTGTCTAGGGGCTGGGATATGTAGCTGCCACACTACAGGCCAAATACTGCTGAGTCGACAGTATACAATATGAATACACACAAGAATCGAATGGTCGAAGGTTCCCATCACTTGGCAATTGTGAATTAATATAGAAATTTATAAATGAAAGATGGCAATTAAATCAAATCTGCAGATACTGTCTTAAAGACTTTAAATGATGAGTACGACAGTATAAGTACATTTGAGAATGCGGTATATTTCTGCAAAACACTTATTGGTGTCAACGGTCTAGCAATTAAATAAAATATAAGTTGAATAACAGGAAAACAATAGATTCCTACTGCACGTAATTAGTTATGAACGACAACATAGCTCACAAGATATTTACTTCTAAACGCATACTACGTCTTCACTGTAGAAACTACGGAAATCTCACAAGTTCACTAGTCACCACTCGGAAGTATTTCTATCTCTCACAACCACGCACAAACTGCTGCACTCCAAGTCTTTACCGCAACTGTGCGTCCATCGCACCGTCACGTCCAGCACCCTCCGTGTCCTGTGCCATACTCTCGCACCGCACTGTCCACATCTACCTCGTGTTCTCTTCAGAAATGATGCTCCTCCCCAACCTCCATACGTCTCTCTTAGTAACGAGCGCTGTGATTGGCTAGAGTGCTCCCTCAATGTCTCCAACCCAACATGCACTCACAAACATATTGAAACACATACAAAATACTGGATTCACTGTTGAATAACTTGAAATTAAATAAATATTCCTACTACTGGACCATAAACACGCTCTAACACACATTATTAAATACATAAACAACATATATCAAAGGAATAGCAAACAAAACGTAGGCCAGTAGCCTAATGTGTCTGTGCTTTCTAAAACACAGTAAATATTTAACCAATTTCTTCATGAATAGTATATATTGGATATAAACAAAGGCATAGATGAATAAATATATTTATAAGCATGCTGCTACCGTTTTTTTGTGTAACTGTGGAGTACTTATCGCCTGACACGATCGATAGTAATCGGTCACTTTGACCTCCAATAACTCATGTACTATTTAAGTTACATGCCTGTCATTTATACCAATTTAGGTTTACACTAGTAGCTTTCTAAAGACATGTAGATCAATGAAATCGGATGAACCGTATGGATTTGGAAATTTGTTGCTGAGTGTTACTTGTATAATTTATCATCAGATACTAAACTTTAAACTAATAAATATATTGAAAATCTGATTACACCATCAGAATCATCGTGCAAATAATGGTAACGTACATGTTTCTTTTTGAGGTATCACGATTCATCTGGCTACTATTAATTTCTATACGAACTGTGAAATGTCTGCCATTAAGGTTTCACAAAGTCTGCCATCTTTGGCACTCTCAGCATGTCTCCTTCATCGACACTGTGTCCTAATGGGATTCTCAGCCACGCGGTTGGACCATGCGCTGGGGATACCCCTCTCGTCTGGCTAACGTTCGGCACCACGTGTTTGCTGCCGGGCCCCCTCTGGCCGAATATTTTAGAATATTTTCAGGGCATCACAATTTGCCCATTACCTCACGACCTGATACACCTCCCTCCCACCCCCTCCCCAACTTCTCCTGCAATTGAGGGTGTACACCTCTGCCACGACCGCTACCTGGCAGCAGTGCTCTCTACATCCTAACATTTGTGCTCTTATTATTCTTCCTACACATGGACAAAGTCTGCTGCATATTCCCTACTCCTACAGCATTTTGAGGCTCTCTCCCCTCAAATCTGGCTGCTGGAACCAATTCCTGGTAGACACAACAAAACCGTTAGATTGTGTCCTCCTCGTGCTAGCCTTCCTACCAACTTCCAGTTCCCAACCAACCCCCTCAACACGAACTTCCTTCATCCTCACTAGCTCTCTCCTTGAACTATTTATGCTTGAAGGACACTGATCCTCCTTTCCTTTCCTGCTCCTCTATCAATCTATTCCTTCTGCATATTTTGCAGTTCCATGAGAGAGTATCAGTGACATCTCCAGAGTTCTCCTCTCCCCATCCATCCAGTGAAACCACTTACTACAGCTCCTGCAATGCATCCCCCTACTTACTTTCCTATAACAGGTTCCACTCATGGTCAAATGAATATCTAAAGCAAAGAAAAAATTCAAATATTTGAATGAGAAGGAATATTATGAGAAGTATTATGTTTATCCTAAAAAAAGAATGTAACCTTCGACAATGTGTTGGGATTGCTACTAGCATGAGCTCACTTACGTCACACATTTGTAAACAAAATGATGGACAGAAGTCACATCTAACAGAAATTCAAAACACAAGATATTTCCTAAACCTAATGCAGAGATGCCATTTCTTCATTTAAGTGACAAGGGGGAAAATTACATGCAAATGTGCACAATTTGCTACAAACATTTAGTTCAGTATACAAACAAAAGTCAGACCTAAATGAAGGTGTCAGAAGATCACTGCACAAGCAAGCCTTCAACATAATAACCATAAAATATACTGCAAAAGATATTAAAAACGTGAAGCAGACAAGAAAAGGATGACAAGCATTATAATCATGCTTGTCACTTGGCAACTACCTTAGCTTATATACGTGTAAACAAACTTGTGAATCACATGGATTTTGCACTTAGCTTGTTTTGTGCCTCCTTTTACACTGGCATGCCAAAGATGAACACTGTAGTGTCAGTGTATCCCACAAAACCAACATAAAATGTGGAGCACAACAACACACATCTTGTGCGTGGAGCAGCAAACAATGCATCTGATTGCTCCTATCAACCAGTTACAGTCAAATATATGGGGCATCATATCAAAAACACTGTCATTAAATATGATAGCTGGAATAATTAACTAATGTTGCATGAGAAATCACACTCATTAATATCTCCAACTTCCTACCAAATTATCACCTTTCAGCCTTACCTAGACAGCAGGAAGGGATACAGCTAATCTGTCATCCCAAATTGCAGTCTAATAATTTTAGAAATAATACTGAATAAATTTAGAAATATATATTCTTAGTGTTCTGTTGTAATATCAGTGTGTGTGTGTGTGTGTGTGTGTGTGTGTGTGTGTGTGTGTGTGTGTGTGTGTGTGTGTGTGTCCTGTGACTCTTTTTTTTTTTTTTATCTGGAAAAGTGCATTTGCTGATAAAATTGTTGCCTATATTTTAAGTTAAAGGATTTTGAGTACGATATTATTATTGTGAAAAGAGGGATTTTTGTGGAGAAGGCCAAAAAGTTTTTGTAAATCTTGAAGTGACAAATACTTTAAGCAGAGGTGATGGAAACAATGGAATGCATTGGGTTGCACCTTCAAATTAAAATGACAGCTCTTATGCACAGGCCCATACAAGTCTGTGCTTAGAGTCCTAGGTTCATGTTTCAACCGTAGCACCATAATTACGAACTCCACTAATGCTGACGCGACAAAGATACTTCCGTTTATCCAGAATGGCAGGCCGTAACAGTGTAGATATTCTGAAAGGATACAAATCCCTTCAGCTCTGGGGGAAAAGCAACTTTCCTTGCCAGTAGGACACATAGACATTGCCAAGTGTCTGCTGTTGTGCTGGGAGGCAGTTCGTTTTTGTGTTCAAATGTAGACTCTTGGGAGCTGTTTTCATACTATATTGTTATGAGTGCTCTGAAACTTCCTGGCAGATTAAAGCTGTGTGCTGGACTGAGACTCGAACTTGGGACCTTTGCCTTTCACGGGCAAGTGCTCTACCAAAGCACGACTCACGCCCCGTCCTCACAGCTTTAATTCCGCCAGTACCTCGTCTTTTACCTTCCAAACTTCAGTTGGTAGAGCACATGCCCACGAAAGGCAAAGGTCCCGAGTTCGAGTCTCGGTCTGCCACACAGTTTTAATCTGCCAGGAAGTTTCATATCAGCGCACACTCCACTGTAGAGTGAAAAATTTCATTCTATGAGTGCTCTATTTTGCACAATTTTCAAGTGTATCAATGTGAAGCTTTTTTTTATTGATCATGTTTAATAGATGGTTCCATTTTCCTATACCAGTAATGTAAATGAATGTAAGGAGAGATGTCAATAAATATAATGTAATTGATAGGTATGTTTTGGTTTCCTACATAATACTGTAAAACAACGTACTGGAACTGGAAAATTAAGCTATCATAAAATAACACCGTAACTTACCATAAAACAACTTCTACCTCAAATAAAACAAAAGTTAGTCCAGTATTTAGTCCTGCCAAATCTTTACTACTTTAATGTACTTCAACATGGCACAAACACTGATCACTCCTGGTGACTCGAGCTAGCCACAAATTCCCATGTACGATATGTGTGTAACATTCAATTGTTTGATTTCACTGAGTGGATGAAATGGACCAGTAACTTGTTTTCCGCACATACAGATTTAGTCATTAGTTTAATAGTCATTGGTGTCCTAAATTATCAGACACCTATCATCATTCCATAGCTGCAATACCAATTCTGATACTTCCAGCAGCATGGTTATACCCATGCATAACGCTAAATCTTTCTCCATCCCTTAAATATCAGTCATGACGTTAGAACAAACAACCTACTAACCTGCATCTTATCCAAAACTAGTCTGCGTTCAAAATGAAATGAAAGCTTTATGTATTATCACTGGCACAGCTTCCCTCTCGGCGTATCCCAGCTGTTTTCCTTCTGTACAACAGCGAAACAATGTCTCTGTCCTAGTCAACACTACCCACACTTTTCTCATTCCTGTATCTTTCAGTTTTCATTGTTTTATTTCATGTGCAAACCTTACTCAATTATTTGTTGCTTTTCCTCTGACCAGTCAACTTCCCCACATCTGATTTCATCTGAACTGCTGCTATAAATTCCTGTTAGATGTCATTACTCACATTCAACAAGAATGTAATGTGATTAAGACAATGTTAGTGAGACAGATGTTTCAAAAATTTTATAAATTATTATATCAATTATTATTAACATCATATACTGATTTATCACTAAGGATGTCTGGTTTTATCTAAGAGAGGGTCTGAAGGCCCTTATCTTGCCAAGTGAAACTAACTCATAAATAAATAAAATTGTCAACTTGCCCCACTTGGTCTAATACTCCATGAGTCTGTCCTGATATGATGTACTTCATGTGAGAGGTACAACTTGCCTGTTTTAAGGATGCAATGCACTCTGCACATACATTCAGCCATGAGCATTTTCTTGATCCTGCTACAGCTTGTCCTTCACCCATTTCCTCAAGTGTGCCTTCCACCTTTACACAGCAGATGGCAACATTTAGCTGTCCAAGCTGACCTGCCTTTAATATCTGTTCCTTAAAATGAATGGCCTATTGTGTGTCACCTCCCCAAAATCCATTGGCCATTCTCACATTATACCAATATTTCCTGAAACTTTGGTTACACCAATTGTGGTAGTCTTACACCATCATCTGTCCTCTAAGGCAGTAATACTAGAGCTGAGTAACATTCCAGGCCTACAAAACTGTTCCAGGATACTACCATGGCCATTATAAATGTGATGTTACTCCTTTCAATACCTCCCTCTTGTCTTAAGAAAACTGTGACTTTGCTACTGAAAATATTTGTTGAACTCAGTTTGTTCAAACATGCTGAAGTGTGTGCAATAGCAGGACAGACATGAAAATGGGGTTCAGGTATCACACATGATGTATCAAAGTACATGACTCATATCTGTAGCTTTTATCACCATCTGTCTTAGCAAAGTATCAAATGGCAATTACTATGTTGTCTGAAGCTAAATGATTAAATTTTGCAATACACAAGTTGTCAGATTGTAGTTAACCTCTCAGTATGTGTACCAACAGGAAAGAAATATGAAGTTTTTGTAGCATCACTCTTAACAATTAAATTATATTCTCACTTGAGAGATTTTCCACTGACTTTGAAAAACATGCAACACTTCTTACAATAGTCTACTACATTTGAATCTCTTTACTGGTCTTACAAATCTTGATTTGGTACACAGTTTGCATATATGAGATAGCACCCATCAGATTTGAGATAGTAAATACAACTCATACACATTACGAATTTGAAATACTACTTGCACACATGTTGCATAGTGGTAACATAATCATAGAGATAAATACGATGATTGAAAACAATAAATGGTTATGAATTGTGACCAATTACACTAATTTTTACGATTTTCCACAGCTTCAGAAACAGCTTAGGAGCAGTGGTCCAGCAAATATTGTTTCATTTTCACTTTGAACATATAAATTTGGTATCTGTTTCAAATTGGCTGATATGTGGTGATACAGCATAATGCCAGTGTAATATACTCCTTTTGGCCTACAAATGTGAGTATTTACTGTATTAAGAAGTAGGATATGCCTTTGCCTAGAATCGTAAGAGTGAAAATCATAGTTATGCTTGGAGATATTTTCTTCTTTTAACAATCTGACTGCATAATGATGGATGTTTCACTGTCAGATCAGGCCACAGTATTGGGTGTGAGGCTGTGCTGTTAGTGCTGCCTGGCACACGGCATCACACATAAGGCTCCGCTGTGGCTGGCGGTGGTCTTACAGCAGTCAGTGTATTAAGTGTTTCCTTTTGTGAAGGTTAGTGCTTTTTAAACATATAAGGTAGGGGCAGTATATTGAGATTTTTAAATATTGTTCTACAGGAGCCTATACGAGGTGCATTCAAGTTCTAAGGCCTCCGATTTTTTTCTAATTAACTACTCACCCGAAATCGATGAAACTAGCGTTGCTTCTCGACGTAATCACCCTGCAGACGTACACATTTTTCACAACGCTGACACCATGATTCCATGGCAGCGGCGAAGGCTTCTTTAGGAGTCTGTTTTGATGACTGGAAAATCGCTGAGGCAATAGCAGCACGGCTGGTGAATGTGCCCTTTGGAACGCAATGGGTAAGGATTATGCCCTCGCTGTCCCAGAACATGGACACCATCATTTTTTCAGCACTGGCGGTTACCCAAAATTTTTTGGGTGGCGGTGAATCTGTGCGCTTCCATTGAGCTGACTATGGCATCCACATCTCATCCATTGTCACAACCAACGAAAAGAAAGTCCCATTCATGCTGTCGTTGTGCGTCAACATTGCTTGGCAACATGCCACACGGGCAGCCATTTGGTCATCCGTCAGCATTCGTAGCACCCACCTGGATGACACTTTTCGCATTTTCAGGTCGTCATGCAGGTTTGTGCGCACAGAACCCACAAAAATGCCAACTCTGGAGGCGATCAGTTCAACAGTCATTCGGCAATCCCCCAAAACAATTCTCTCCACTTTCTCGATCATGTCGTCAGACCGGCTTGTGCAAGCCCGAGGTTGTTTCGGTTTGTTGTCACACAATGTTCTGCCTTCATTAAACTGTCGCACCCACGAACGCACTTTCGACACATCCATAACTCCATCACCACATGTCTCCTTCAACTGTCGATGAATTGTAATTGGTTTCACACCACGCAAATTCAGAAAACGAATGATTGCATGCTGTTCAAGTAAGGAAAACGTCACCATTTTAAGTATTTAAAACAGTTCTCATTCTCGCCGCTGTCGGTAAAATTCCATCTGCCATACGGTGCTGCCATCTCTGGGACGTATCGACAATGAACGCGGCCTCATTTTAAAACAATGCGCATGTTTCTATATCTTTCCAGTCAGTAGAAGAAAAAAAAAAAAAAAATCGGAGGCCTTAGAACTTGAATGCACCTCGTATATTTGTCTTGTTATTCTGATTCTC
The DNA here is from genome assembly GCF_023897955.1 of Schistocerca gregaria. Classification (NCBI taxonomy): domain Eukaryota; kingdom Metazoa; phylum Arthropoda; class Insecta; order Orthoptera; family Acrididae; genus Schistocerca; species Schistocerca gregaria. Next base: position 803,756,336 of record NC_064931.1, read on the forward strand.
TTTTTCTATAGTTTTTTTGCTAATTATGGAGTACTGCCAAAAAATAATACCATGTATCAATAATGATTGGGTACTACCAGGGTACATAGTGACCACTGGTGCATGGCTTGTATTTTCATGAGTGTTTTTACAGCATATGTGAATGCGTTTAACTTTCAAGTTTTCCTGGCTATGTATGTCTAAAAATTTTCTCTCATTTCCTGATGAGTTTCTGTGCTGTGTGGAAACTGATTGTCACTGCCTTTTTCAGAATTTATTGTAAGCATATTAGTTCTGGCGTGTCAAATTTTGTATTATGACAACAGCTGTTTCCTGTACACTGTGTTAATTGGACAATCTCATTAGGATACTTGTGTCATCTGCAAAAATTACTGTGGCACCTTTAGTTATCTTTTTTGCTATGTCATTAATGTAAATAATGAAGACCCTATAGGGGCTACATATCTGATGTTTTTGTTCATTACTCTAAAAATTAGAAGTTTTGTGTGTATCTGCATCTTTGGATTTTATCTGAGTAATTTGTTGAAGATTATGGAGATAAGAATGGATGCCCCTGTTTGGTAGGCTTCAAATTCCATATTTATTTATTGTCTGCAACAAAATATCACGGTCATTTCCATCAATAGCTTTGAAAGGTTGGGGAATACACCAGAAACACCATGTTTATTAACTAATACACTTTGTATTTCATTTAGGAAGGCAAAAACAAATGGCTGGGTTGACCTGACAGCTCTGAATCCGTGTTACAAATCACTTATTAATATTTCTTTATTTAGTAAGGCTGTTGGTCTCCTAAAAACAGTTTCTCAAGAATTTTGTCAAAGCCTGACAAAAGTGATTCAGTCCTATTTGTAGTCTGCAGCACCACATTATGTAAGTTTTTGTGCAGTTTTCAGATCTTCTGGGACTATAGCTCTCAGGAGTGATGCATTCTGAATATCTGTTAGCAATTCAGTTGCGCTTGTACTGATGATATCATGTGGTATTTAAAAAGCATGCAGTGCACATGTATTGAAACATCTTTCCATCACTGAACTTCCTGACATTAACTGTGTTTTTGGAGGTTTCATGTCTCCCTTAGGAGCTGTTGTTAGGATTTGGGCATAGGGATCACTAAAACTGGGTTTTACAACTTAGGTTGTGTACATATATTTGTCTGTATTTATAAAAAAAAAGCCAATGGTTGTTGCAAAAGTACTAGTTATACGAGTTGGGTTAGTTACGGTTGGTTTAATGTTAAAGGACTTCAGTAAATCTTTGATTTAATCTTTAAATTTATTGGGTTTGGAGAAATTAACATTTAACTCTCCACATATGATAATATTTTTTAACAGTTGTTCCATGTGGTTAAAGAAAGGCCACTTATCACCATCTGTTGATCTGTATACAAAGTTGATCACTGTATTTTAATTTGACAGTTCTGCTATTGAGTTCTATGCCTCTTTCTCTAGGTAAGGTGTCAAATTCAGTTATATTACTGAATTATATATTTTATGGGACATACACGGTCCAATCACATTAATGTGATCACCTGTCAAAAGCCTGAATAATCGCCTTTTGAAGTGCAGACATGCAGGAAGAGAGTCAGTGTGGTTCTGGAAGGTATCAACAGGGATGTGGAGCCATGCCAACTCCAATTCCATAGCCTGATGAACTAAGTTTCTCAACTGAGGATCTACGGTATGAGTAACCTGACAGGTGTTCTCAACTGGGTTTAAATCTGAAGAGTTTGATGGCCAGTGGAGTACAGTTAACTCATCCTGGTGATCTTTGAACCGCAAATATACACTGCGAGCTGTGTGACAAACTGCATTGTCCTGTTAGTAGGTGCCACAGGCCAAGAAAAGTACAAGTTGTATGTAGGGTTGGACATGGTCCCCCAAGGATAAATGCATACATGTGTTGATCCATTGTGCCCTACCAGAATAATGAGATCACCCAGGGAATGCCACAAGAACATTTCCCAGGCCATAACACTCCCTTCTCTGGCCTGTACCCTTCCTACGACTGTTGCAGGGCCTCACATGCCAACAACCATCTTTCAGAGGAAGCATAAAATGTGATTCATTGAAAAGGGCTCCTGTTGCCACTCAGATGACATCCAGTTGAGGTATTTGCATGCAAATTGCAGAAGTCGGCACGGGTGCATGAACTAGACAGTTGCTGCAGAGCCCCATATGCAGCAATGTTCTCTGAACGGTCGCTGAGCAGACAATATTGGTAGTACCTTGGTTCACCTGGGCAGTCAGCTGCTCAGAAGTTACACATCTATTTGCCTGTAGACCTTTCATCTATCATCTATGGCCTGTGTTGCACCTCAGTTGCCTTGGTGCCAGTTTCGGATAGCGCCATTTTGCCATACACGGTATAGTTTAACCATGACAGCACGCGACCAGCCACTTCCAAAATATTTCCACCCTTGGCCTGAAATCCAGTGACCATGCTCCATTTCCACATAACAAGAAAGACTGCACTATTTTCCACATCCTACCCCAGTAACAGGTTTTATATGCCCTCTACCACTAGTTCTGTCATCTGTGAGTGGTTATTGGACATTGATGTCAAACATACATGGTGGTCACAATGTGACTGGACCGTGTATATACAGCTACCACTACCCATAAGCATTTCTCTGCACAACATAGGTCCCAATTTGAAGAGAGGTACATTGTCAGTTCTAACATGCCTTTTAGTCAACCAGTGCTCAGTAAAACATAAAACAGAAATATAACTCAATTGTTTAACAATATTTCTATTTCATACAGTTTGTTAGAGGGAGACTGAACATTATGGTGAAGCAATCTAAAGGTTAATGTAGGGATATATTGTTTCTTGCTTGACCACTTTTTTAGAACCAGCATTATTCATAGCAAAAAAGCCTCATTGTTTCCAAGAATGGGAGATGTCTTCTTATCAGGATGTTCCCTGGATTTTGAATCCTGCCTTTCTTGTGCTTAATTGTTTCTAATGATAACCCACTTCTTGGGTAGCATGTGTTTCATTTTATGCATTTGTACTTCACCAGTTTTCACACACTATTTTGGTGAAATATTGATGTACCCAGGCAGGCTTGTAGGTCTAAAAATAGGTGTACCTGCTTTGCAAAGTACTAATTTTAATTCATGAAGAAAGTCTATTGCAAATTTGCTTCTCCCCTTTTGTATTCAAATGCATACTGTGACTTTTGAATTTACAACAATTCTGCAACCTTTCCATTTCAAAGTTCATGGATTTTCTACTTTTGTTGTACAATCTGTAACTGTTCACGGTTTGCACTAAATAAAGATTTACCATGCTGATTCTTTTATTCATACATTCTTTGTCAAATCTTTTAGGAACTGAGCATAAAATTACATTCGTCTTATTACTGAGTTGGATGACACTTAGTAATACATTATCAATGTTTTCGAAAATGTTGTGCTTTGAATCTTCACTACTGATTGATTAATATTAAAATAACAGCAGCACTCCCAATCAAGCCTTCTGCTAATTTATCAGTTCTATTAAAAACTTCAGGAAGTGGCTCATGTGGCTTAATAACATTGAATGTCATAATCTGATTCGAGTTTTTTTCTCCAGTATCTTTTTATATTATGTTCCTAGAGTGTCACTCACTATTAAAACTTTCAGTTTCCATGCTGTATACTTTGATTTGTAACTTTGTTTCACGCAATTAGATGATTTATCTATTGGAATACTGCTGGTATCTTCAGTGCAGTTTCTTGAACTCTTTCGTTTTCACTAGTTGGCATTTAAATTACATTTTTAATTAAACTTATGGACTGCACTGCCTTCTTCCTGGCTGGCATCAGAAGCTTTTCTTTGTCATTAAGTACATTTACCTATTCTATCGTCTTTTTCTGTATGTCACTGGCTCTGAGTATATATCATTAGAACGTAAGTTTGACTTCAATGGTGATCTTAACTTACCAGTGTTTAATGTACTTTTCACTGGTTACATATTTACTTAGTTTTTGCTCTAGCTCACTAATTTTCATTAGTAGAGTGTCTCTGTCCTGTTTGAAAAACTTAAATTAATTTGTCTTTCGATGGCAAGTCTGTTACGAGATATTGTTCTCCTTGTGGCACTGAAACACAGCTCATGTAGACATACCATTACAATTATTTACTTTAACACATGAGTAGCACAGACTGTCTTTATCACAACCATTTTGCACACACTTTGTACATGATACACTGGAATTTATATCAATTTGCGAGAGCTGTAAATGTGTTACAATTTTACTTTGTAATGTGTTGCCATGACGTTCAATATCTTTACCTACAGTTCGTTGCCAGTTATCATAACAACTCAAAGTTGTATATAGTAGGAGTTTATCACCAAAAATGGTATCTTAACCAAGACACAAAGTAAGCATCTTGGAGGCCCATAAACTTCCAAAATACACTGACAAATGTTCCAATTGACTTTGGTACACCATTTAAGCACAAGAACCAGCAGTTTACATGTGTGGGACACAGTTGGCTTAATTCTGGTATTTTTGGAAAGAGCTGAAACATAATGGGCAGAGTACAATATGGCAGTGACATCATTCTCCTAGGCAATGACAGACAGTCCACTGTAGCCAGTTCCTGAAAAAAAATTTTAGTTAATTGAATAAAAGTCATATTAACCTGTGCAAACATCTCATATTTGCACAAGAAACTCACAGCCTTAAGAATCCATTTACATTGAAACACCCTGTCCACAACTAGTACATGGTCATTGGGCTGTTTTTGACACTCATAATAATCCCGTCAAAGTGGCATTCTCCAACTGTTATGCAATGATGTGGTGACAAAACACATCACCTTTGTCTGAATAGTGTGACTCCCTCTTTGCTTTGCATTTAAAAACAACGTAACTCTTCTAACTAGTCTTGACTCTTACATAAATTTTATAATTTAAAACTATTTACTTCAATCACAATATTATTATTTAGCTCTTTCCATTTTCACAACATCTAAAATTTCTTTTCATTCAAAGCTGTGTCGGCAAACTTTCAGCTACTCAAAAGTCAGCATTGCTTTCCCTTAAACCGCTGCTTGAGGAAGTCTCAACCACTCCCATTAATTCCTTATACGGTAACAACTTTTGAGCTACTTCACAAGGCTAGTTAAAAATAGAATTTGAGGCAATTCCGCCAAAATGCAGGAGTTTACTACCACCATCACAGGTCCACAAAACAACTCTTGGGCTCTGTGGAGTGGACGAATTATGTATGATTTAATACTGGGCTGTAGTTATTTGTACCTGGGGTGTCACCCTTCTTATATAGAGAGGGTATATTTCAATCTGTCTGGGAAACACCCTGAAATAATGAACCATTACATAAGCGATTAAGAACATTACCTATTATATGGCCGCAACATTTTAATGTCTTATTGGACATATATCTACCCCCATATGAACTACTAATTTTAGAGCCATGATGATCTTCCTATTTGAAATTAATTTTTATTTCACTAAACATCCTGTATCACTTCTTCGGTTAATGTTTTGCTCTCTCTTCTGAACTATTCCACCAAAATTCTAATTGAAACTTCCTGGCAGATTAAAACTGTAGTGTGAAAATTTCATTCTAGAAACATCCCCCAGGCTGTGGCTAAGCCATGTCTCCACAATATCCTTTCTTTCAGGAGTGCTAGTTCTGCAAGGTTTGCAGGAGAGCTTCTGTAAAGTTTGGAAGGTGGGAGGCGAGGTACTGGCAGAAGTAAAGCTGTGATAACGGGGCGTGAGTTGTGCTTGGGTAGCTCAGTCGGTAGAGCACTTGCCCGCGAAAGGCATAGGTCCTGAGTTCGAGTCTCAGTCTGGCACACAGTTTTAATTTGCCAGGAAGTTTCATATCAGCGCACACTCTACTGTAGAGTGAAAATTTCATTCTAGGAACATTCTAATTTTTTTTTAAAGTAATTATTAAACATTTCCTCTGCAAATGAATCATCTTTCAGAATGCTCCCGTTCTCTTTAAGAGAAATGTCATCATCATCTGTGTCTTTATTTCCTTGTTTCTCTTTTAACAATATTCCATACTGATTTTACATTATTCTCATGTCTGTCAAATTACAGTTGAGATCTCCATGCACCTGGTTTTTTTTACAACTTTTCTTACATCACTGTTTATAATATGAAAGTATTTCTACATCATTACTTGTTCTGGCTATTTTGCTCATGCCTCTTCTTCACTGTGAAGATACTCTGCAACCTGTAGTGGTCCAAGATTTCTTTAAGGACTTCTCAGTATTGCAATTAATTGTCTGTGTAGGTAAATTTCTTTCACAAACGGATACAAACTCATTAAGAAATATGTTGAATTTAATTAGCATTAATCTCTTGCAAACTTTACCCCAATCAACATTTTTAAAAGCTTTCCGTAAAATCTTTAGTAGTTTTGTCATTCATCAGCATCCCTTTTCTTTGCTTGTTTCTGGACCGTACGTAGACCTAAGTTATGTAATGTGACTGACAATGCTTCGTGATCTGACAATCTGTTTACCACAAGATAGCCTCGAGTTTCTTTAACTTCTGCTTGTCGTATGAACAAATTATTTATAGGGGTACTACTACCTTGAGGAATTTGGGTAGGGAAATTTATGACTGATACTAAATTGAAAGAGGCTAACGGCACCTCCAGATCACTTTTCCTGTCACATTCCTTCAATAAATTTGCATTAAAACCACCACAAAATAATGCTTCTTCCTTTCTGTCTGACCTTCAGCACAACAAATCATCAAAAAGATAATTTCCCATTTACCTATTGGGGACCTGTATACTGTTACAATAACAAGTATTTGCAAACATTAACTTACAATCACATGCTTCTATATTCTGATTTACACAGAATTTACGTAGTTCTACAGCTTTGTATTTATATTCCCTTTTTTATGTGTGTGCTCTGATTCCCTCTCTCCCCCCCCCCCCCCCCCACCTCGTCAATATTTTATATACATGAACAAGCAGCTAATTTCTATCATTTTCATTAAAATGTTGTATACTTGTAGTTATGCTGTATTCTGCTACTAGTGCCCGAGTATGAGTGTGCTCATGCGTGTGTACTTAAATCAACCACCAACTGCTTCAGTTCGGGCCAGCCACTCGAGGCCACCTGTTGGAAGGGTGCACATGGCATGACCTCCGCCGCGCTGTCTACCGACAACTCACACCTCTATTGTTCTTTTAGTTTGTACTGCTCACATCATTGATAAAACCTTCTTGGCTTGACAGCTGAGTCAATGCATTGTTCTCTGGCAATGTTTCAGCAAGTTTCTTACTTGCCAACTTCAGGTGAAGTGACGATGGCAAGAAAGATGGCAAGTAAGAAACTTGCTGAAATGTTGGTGGAGAATGATGCATTGACTCGGTTGTCAACCTGAGAAGACTATCGTTGAGATTCACCAAGAAAGCTTGCATTCTCATATGCTCACATAATTTATTCTGTGTATTGCTTATTCTGCATCTTCTGTATGACTTTTGTCTTGTTATGTGTAGAGTCATGAGAGGCTTTGTTCAGAGGGTTATGAACAAAGCTGTATTTGTGTTACTTGGATTGGTTTGATGTAATACTTGGTTACTACAGGAAGATCTTCCAAACAAACTAACAGTTCATCTATTTCATTTTATGTTCTACCCCCACCTCCCGTCCTCCCACAATATTTCAGTACAACAAATTCATTTCACCTTCCCCTTTATTCTTATAAGATGAACTGGTAGTCTGTATCAATTTAATTTCCTTTAATAGTGTGTCTGAATTTTCTGAATTTGAGCTAAGTTTGTCTTGCATGTTTGAGCCTCCTATGTCTTCTGTTAATATATTTGCTAACTTGTCTGAATCTCTTCTACTTAGATGTAAAATATGAGAAGTATATCTCCTCTTTGTATCACAACTACTGAAACAGAACCAATATGAGATTTTGCACCCATCCGAAGGAGCCCTCTCAGCTCACTTTACAGTACATTTAACCCAGGGCTGGTCACGGCACCACAGAATCTCCCCAACACCCACAGTAACTGCAGAGTATAGCAGAATTATATACAAATCATAAGCGTTACTAACATGTGAGTAGATACGCAGCAAAGCAATGAGGGCTGAAAAATATTATTCTCTAACACTGGAGGAGAGGTTAAGAATGGAACATGGGAAACATATCGGGGCACTTCTTCAGGAGTCATAACCCGGAGCATATGAGAGACAGTCGAAGAGGAATATACCAGTCTGAAAAAGAGGGGACATTCAACACATAGTGCTGAATTGTAGGGTATACAACTGGGACCAACAAATTGGAGTTTAATGTAATGACCTGGCCAATTTTCTAAACAATCCCGTAACTTTGGCATTAATTAATAATGCTGTAAAAAGGATCTCTAACAGGTTCCTTAGGGAATAATGATAAATTTATTGAAGAAGACATATAAATGATGTTTTTGATGACACACACACACACACACACACACACACACACACACACACACACACACACAGACACACAGACACACACACACACACACACACACACACACACACACAGACACACACACACAGAGAGAGAGAGAGAGAGAGAGAGAGAGAGAGAGAGAGAGAGAGAGAGAGAGAGAGAGAGAGAGAGAGAGGGGGGGTTTATGTGTTAAGTGACATTGAGGACAGTGATCCATCAAGATGCAAACAGTTAACCGTTTTATGACAAATGATGAAGAACAATATCTGATCAGACAGTGTTAATAAATACACTACAATAATTTGAAACAATTTGACTGAAATTCAATGTTATTAGCCTATGTGTCAGTTATACTGTACATAAAGTAAATATACATAAAACTACTACTAGGGTAAGTGGTGGTAGTAATGGGCTTGCAAGGTTGATCCTGGCAACTACAGCCAGGGTCACCACTGAACCTGGCAGTCAAAACATGGGTTAGAAGTAAAGGAAAATCACTTGGGGGTGCATGACTATGTCTGTTCCAAGGCTGAAACCTACCGGCAGATGGGGAGAGAACTGAGCAGAATTTCTTACAGAGTTATAATTTTTCCCCGCAGTTTCATTAACAGTCAATAGAATTTCTTCTACTCTACAATAGTATGTATTGATTACGTTCTGAAATACCTTTTTAATATACAATACATTTACTTATAAGTTATCTACAGCAACTAGAAAAGATGTTAAATCATCGTCATTTAAATCTTTTCAATTGAATGTTATATAACTCATGATTCATTTTAGGCAACGACAGCAGATCGAAAACTGAACAGCAGAAATAAATATATAGTGTAGAATAGTAGTTGTGTAAACCAAAGAATTGTTTTTATAGTGATCACCCGACACCTTAAGTCACTAACAATGCTGTTGTAAGCAGGGTACAGATTAGTGGAATGTGTAACAAATGTGATCATCTCATACATGAGGCTGATTTCTTGATTTGTATTAAGAAAGTAGATCTTCCATGAGCTAGTGGGACATTCATAATGTTTCACTATGCAGTATGATGGGCAATCATCAAACTGAGATTGAAGCTTCATAAAAATTTCTCAAGCATAACTATATATGCAGGTTTATAGGTGAATGTAAGTTCGAGAAAAGCCACTGCAAATATGAAAAGCTAGTACATTAATAACAGGTGTAATTGTCAGAATACTGAATGCAAGCATGCAAACATTTATTATTTCATATACGTGTCGGATGTCAGTCTATGGGATGGAGTTCCATGCCTGTTGCACTTGGCTGGTCAATACTGGGTCAGTTAACACTGGTTGTGGATGATGATGGAATTGTCATCTGTTGATGTCTCATATGTGCTCGATTGGCGACAGATCTAGTGATTGAGCAGACCAAAGAAGCATGTCAACACACTGTAGAACATGCTGGGTTAAACAGCAGTATATGGGCGAGCGTTATCCTGCTGGAAAACACCCTCTGGAATGCTGCTCATGAATGGCAGGCCAACAGAAAGAATCAGCAAGCTGCTGTACAAATTTGGTGTCAGGGTGCATGGGATAATGACGGAGTGCTGCCACTGTCGTATGAAATTGCATCCCACCATAACTCTAGGTGTAGGTCCATTGTGTCTAGCCCACAGACAGATTGGTTGCAGAGTCACATCTGGCTCTTCCTAACCAACACAGGCTACCCATGGCACTAAGACAGAACTGGCTTTCATCAGAAAACATAACCGACCTCCACTCCACCCTCCAATGAGCTCTTTCATGTACCAAAGAAGTCGCAAATGGTGGTTTGGGAGTCAGTGGAATGCACGTTACAGGGTGTCTGTCTCAGAGTGGTCCTTTAAGTAACCAATTTGTAACAGTTCATTGTGTCACTGTGGTGCTAACTACTTCTTGAATTGTTACTGCAGATGCAGTACGATATGCCAGAGCCATATGGGAAAGCAAAGGTCTTCCCCCCTTGGTAGTGCTTCTGGAGCCCAGTCTTCTTGCGACCATACCTTCTCATGACCACTGCTGCAAGTAATTGAGTACAGTGGCTACATTCCTGCCATGTCTTTCTGCAATACCATGGAAGGAATATCCAGCTTCTCATAGCCCTGTTACACGACCTAGTTCAAACTACGTGAACTGCTGATAATGGTGTCTTCCTCATCTTCAAGGCATACTTGACTAACATCAACTCACTATGTCCAATCTGAAAGGTAAGTAATGCTTGCAACCATTACAGCACATATTTAAAGAAAACCTGATTTGCATCTTCATAGTGGCACTACTAACGCCTCTCTTATGTGAATGGCACAAAATTTGAATGCATGTCATCTTCCAGATGTAGAAACATGCCTAACAACTTTTGTTTCTCTCGCACAACTACTTCTTGGCATTGAGATTATTTTTCCTTTTCAGTGTATATATGCAGGGTTTTGTTTCTCCTAAGGATCATGAGGCCCATTTTGTCTGGTGTTTTGCAGATATTTGCAATTTCGTTTCAGCATTGTATAGTTGGGGTCAGCCCAAACAAATAATGCTCATTATGTCTATGCAATGGCCAGTGTCAACAAAATGTCTGCCTATTACAAATGATTTCTGCAGCAGAATTTTACATGACCAGTTGACAGAGCAGTCCTAGATTAGTCTAGCCTGATATTCATTTTATCAGTTAAACTCGAAGCATACCCAGTGCTCCAGCAGTGACAGCACTGCCCTGGTCCATGCTGACTACTGCCACCAAACATGCTGCACTAGTGAGTTTCTGCTGAATTGCTGTTAATTCTTTGTGTTTTACTCTCCCTGTTAATGCGTATTGATAAAGTGAATATTGGACTAGACTAATTTGGGAGTGTTCTATTGAATGGGCAAGAAAATTCTGATTTAAAAATATATGTGTTTATATTGGAAAACAAACTGAAGCTTTCTATTGGCACTGGGTGGCGTGAAAGATGTCATGAGCAGTAATTGTTTGGGCTGACTCTAGCTACAAAACGCAAAATTGCAAATATCTGCCGAAAACAGCAGACCATATGCACTTGATGATTCAGTATCTTTAAAGAAATGAGGACAGAGCTCCCTCTTATCATTCCTGTTGTTCAAAATGATCTTAGTAATAACCACAAGAATAGGCTTTACTGCAAGAAAAGTGCATATGAAAGGGAGAAGAAAACTATGTGCGAAGCTGAAGCTAGGACAGACTATCATGATAGTAAGAAGTAAATCTGAAATCACTGTGTACTGCACATAATTGGGTATACATTATTTTTTCTCAGTGAAAAGAAATGATACAGGTTTCTACACACAGAAGTTCTGTTTCTCTACATTTAGTATAATCTTACAGCATGACTAAGTGAACTGTTATCCTGAGAAGGCAGAGCAATATTTTGGAACTCAAGATGCTTTTGCTACTTGTTTTGTTTTCCTTATTCAGAGAGGAGAATGATACAGATTGTAAAAAGTTCTATTAGTATACCAGTTGCTATTTGTGTCAGGTAAAGGGACAATCTGAAATGTAGCAAGGTCGAATAGCTGCACTTGCTACATATAATCACACTTGTTACATTTATACAATTTTTTATTCCCCTCTCTGCTTTCTATTCCATACATAATACATATATGAAATCTCTAAAATATTATACAAGCTGCAATGTTCAAAACCTTATTATTCAATGTATAGTTTACAGGTTGCTAATAACAGTGAAAATACTTGTAGTTTATTAGAAACACTTTATGCAAAGAAACAATCAAAATTTATGATTCACTACAACTATACACACACTTAAAAATTTGATCCCACTAAAAATTCTCTGTTTTAGGATTGACATACTGTATTGGAAAGCATTCAGTCTCATCTTTCTGAAGAACATCTTTTCTTTTCTGAAAATGTGTGATTTAAATTACCTTCATTCAAAACTATCAGTTTCTACGATTTTTGGATCTTATAATTTAATCCTTTCAAAATCCTGATAGTCGTGTAATTATACACATAAAAGTCATGTAACATTTCAGTCAGAAAACCTGAGTTTTGAGAAATCCTTGGTGAGCTTTTTAAATCCCAACATCTGCTCAAACTTTCATCTCATAAAACAGAATTATTATAGGCACCAGTTCTAGAACATTCAGTCAACTGGTAACCAAAATAATGTCTGTCTGTTGTGGCTTTATACGCTTTACTTTTCCTGTCCTTTATGTTAATATCTGAAATTTAATAGCTTAGTATGTTAACATTTTGTAATATCTGTCCTACCTGCATCTTTAAATAGGTGTCACTCGCATATTGGTTGGCAGCTGGCATTCGAAGGACACAATTACTATGTTACTTGTTAGTCAGTTTGTTCATTGAGTCAGTTGACACCCAGTATTCATTTTGTAAAGCTCCACATCAGCAGTGTATACTTCAAACTATGTCAATACAGACCTTTGTATGAAACAATCATTTTGTGGAAACAGAGTCCTATTGCCACTGGTATGTAGGCTTCCTGATTTGGTAAATGACTCAGGTCAACACTAATCTACAGCTGATCATCATAATGAGTGATAATATTAATGTGTGAATGTGAAATCTAAGATGAAGGAAAAAATAAAAAATGTTTGCACTTCATTTAAAATATACTTCAATATCTTTTTCAACACTCATACATAGAAAATTACTGAGGAACACAGAAAACAAGTTGGTAAGGTAAGTTCCATTCATTTCCCTTGGAAGGAAAAGAGGAAACAGCGTTGCTTTCGCTGACAGGCACACACTCAGTTCTTGATTAGACTGTATGTTGTCACAAGCAAAGTTTATCCTGAATTTTATGTGCAGTGTGTTACTGTGAAACAAACATGTGACGTCTGGAGGCACCCTTCTTTGTCAATATTCCACTGCTGCTGCTGATGTTCCATGTGTGTATATATATAATGTCAAGTGCATAACTGACGAGTATGCATGTATTGCTGCATTGCATTTGTGCTGTTATGGCCTTTATTAAAGGAAAGGAGACTGCAAATCCTGGTACTGACAAATTGCTGATTGTTCTTTTGATAACACTGAAGGGGTTGCTGAGATAAATGCCCTGATCTGACAGAGCTATCATCAACACTTCACATAACTTTACTCATGAAATGCTATCAAGTTTTGGTATTGAATTTGTGACGTACAGCAGCATAGTCTGTAATTATGAACTGCATGCTATCATGTCTTCTCCCAATGCGTGCCAAATAATGGCAATGAAAACTTTTTTTGCCAGCAGGATTTGAACTGACTACCTCTGGTTTGAGTACAAAATGTATTAATGATCTGTACACTGAAGGGTGTTTAGTATGGTTTATATTACAGCATTTCATATAACAACAACTTTTGTCCATTGGTCCAGAGACTTTTGTGCTACAGAATGATTTGAATCTATTAAAAATGGTAGGCACCATGACCAAGAGCAACCACATGAAGACATTTACCAGTACAACACAGATCCACATTTGATTTAATCAAGATGAGGTGCAACATGAGCACATCTAAGCTACTCTCCTTCTGTAGAGATAGGCAGCATTCAAAATGCTGATAGGGTACAAGCAATACATTAGTCAGCAGTTCGGTACATGCTAACTTTAAACCGCAACATTTTGCATTAGTGTGACAGTTATACCTGTTACAGTATGGTCCAAAATAATATTGCCACCTACAAATTTTACTTAATGTATGTCAAAACAGCAACACAGAGGCTGTTTCAATAGTTTATTGAATTTTTTGTTTAAGGTGAAATTAAGTTGTATAGAACAAATTATATAAAATTAAAATTTTGTCCGCCTACCCCATGCCTATTTAAGAGCTTTAACTCTATCTATCATTGAACTGACAAATTTTCCACATGTACCAATTTCATGGTACCAGATGTGAGCAATTTTCTTAATGAACTCTATTCTACAGGTACAACATTTACTTAGTTTTTTAGACATAATTGGCCACAATACTCAGTAGGTTTCATGTCTGAACAATTTGGTGGTCACCATAACTGTTCATTAGCCAGATCTGCACGACACTCCTGGACAACCCTGGCACAGTGACTGCATTGTCATTTTCAAAAATGAAGACCCAGTTTTCTCCACTGAAATGATCTCCTGCGGTATTTAATAACTTATTTTGAAAGATATCACAGTAGTTTAACCCAGTAACTGAAGCTAGGTGAATCTTAGATCTTCCCACTCCTTTAGACACATTGCTCCCCACAGCATTATTCTTTCACTGAACTACTTCATTTCCACAACACAATCTTCCTTCCTTATTACTCTCCTGGCTCCACTCGCAGTTTCAAACCACTGTCATTGCCATACACACTAAATTTCTTCTCTTTCCCAGTCCTTGGATGAACTCTGTTGGTACAGATCGAGAAACCTTTTTCTTTTTTCAACATGCTTTTTTGTTAGGTGGGCTTCCTTTGCAGGTTTTTTCTTCGTAAGGCTGAGATCAAAAAGGCATCCTAAGACCACTTGATGGGAAGCTGAGACCCAGAACTCGTGCTCAATCATAATGGCAATCGGCCTTGAACTCAGTTTTCTTTCTTGGTGTGCTATCATTTTCATTGTCCAGCACAGTCTGGGACTGCAGATTTTCTTTGGATCACTTTTGTACCTCAGCTTCTCTTTCCAGTTTCAGCTTGTTTCTTCAATACATCTGTCACAGTTCTGTAGTCGACTAATAATTTCCTATCAACATCCCTATTCGAGAGTTCTTCAGCTTTGAGTCCCAAAATAATCCCTTGCTTCCTTGGAGAAATGTGTTTTCTCTTTCACATAACCTGTAAAATCAAATATTTGTATAGTTAACTAGAAAATGCTAAAGTTATGGTTATTTATGTTATTATAGTGCAACAGATAAATATAAAACTTTCTTGGTACTTACTGAATGATTTTTTTTGAAACAATTCTTAATAAATGCACAGGATTCTGTGTAGCAAATAATACAAAAGTGGAGGGAAGACAAACTAGAGATATCTGGTGGAGTGTAATGAAACTTCGAAGTACATAAGCGTCATCAAGTGCCAATTACTGTACCTAACTGATATGTACACTCCTGGAAATAGAAAAAAGAACACATTGACACCGGTGTGTCAGACCCACCATACTTGCTCCGGACACTGCGAGAGGGCTGTACAAGCAATGATCACACGCACGGCACAGCGGACACACCAGGAACCGCGGTGTTGGCCGTCGAATGGCGCTAGCTGCGCAGCATTTGTGCACCGCCGCCGTCAGTGTCAGCCAGTTTGCCGTGGCATACGGAGCTCCATCGCAGTCTTTAACACTGGTAGCATGCCGCGACAGCGTGGACGTGAACCGTATGTGCAGTTGACGGACTTTGAGCAAGGGCGTATAGTGGGCATGCGGGAGGCCGGGTGGACATACCGCCGAATTGCTCAACACGTGGGGCGTGTGGTCTCCACAGTACATCGATGTTGTCGCCAGTGGTCGGCGGAAGGTGCATGTGCCCGTCGACCTGGGACCGGACCGCAGCGACGCACGGATGCACGCCAAGACCGTAGGATCCTACGCAGTGCCGTAGGGGACCGCACCGCCACTTCCCAGCAAATTAGGGACACTGTTGCTCCTGGGGTATCGGCGAGGACCATTCGAAACCGTCTCCATGAAGCTGGGCTACAGTCCCGCACACCGTTAGGCCGTCTTCCGCTCACGCCCCAACATCGTGCAGCCCGCCTCCAGTGGTGTCGCGACAGGCGTGAATGGAGGGAGGAATGGAGACGTGTCGTCTTCAGCGATGAGAGTCGCTTCTGCCTTGGTGCCAATGATGGTCGTATGCGTGTTTGGCGCCGTGCAGGTGAGCGCCACAATCAGGACTGCATACGACCGAGGCACACAGGGCCAACACCCGGCATCATGGTGTGGGGAGCGATCTCCTACACTGGCCGTACACCTCTGGTGATCGTCGAGGGGACACTGAATAGTGCACGGTACATCCAAACCGTCGTCGAACCCATCGTTCTACCATTCCTAGACCGGCAAGGGAACTTGCTGTTTCAACAGGACAATGCACGTCCGCATGTATCCCGTGCCACCCAACGTGCTCTAGAAGGTGTAAGTCAACTACCCTGGCCAGCAAGATCTCCGGATCTGTCCCCCATTGAGCATGTTTGGGACTGGATGAAGCGTCGTCTCACGCGGTCTGCACGTCCAGCACGAACGCTGGTCCAACTGAGGCGCCAGGTGGAAATGGCATGGCAAGCCGTTCCACAGGACTACATCCAGCATCTCTACGATCGTCTCCATGGGAGAATAGCAGCCTGCATTGCTGCGAAAGGTGGATATACACTGTACTAGTGGCGACATTGTGCATGCTCTGTTGCCTGTGTCTATGTGCATGTGGTTCTGTCAGTGTGATCATGTGATGTATCTGACCCCAGGAATGTGTCAATAAAGTTTCCCCTTCCTGGGACAGTGAATTCACGGTGTTCTTATTTCAATTTCCAGGAGTGTATTTTATTTCAAACTTTCTCATACCAAATAAAAATAAAAAAAAATCACCGTTCTTACGGATATGTACTGTACAACATATTTTAAGTAATCACTCAAAGCTGGCATGAATGGAGACAACTTCTTAAGTTCATAAATATGCTAATGTAAAACAGTTAGCATCAAAAGTTCAAATGCTGAAGCAAGAAAGGTCAATAATAGATTAATTTAATGCAAGCTAAAGTACAGTCAAAGCGCTTACTGGGGATATTATTTTGGACCATACTGTATATTCGTTTACAGCATTTACACTATTTCCTGTTGAAGTGTTGTGTCTAATAGAATACACAATTAATTATACAGATATAGATTACTTCCGTGCAGTTACAGCTTATGCATGATGGGTGATTGTTTACTCCTATTTTTATGTTATATTTGTGTACTTCTGATGCAAGTAACACTGACCCATTCAATTTAAAGTATACATAAAATGGATGGAATCATGTTGAGCAGACCAATTGCTATGGTTTACCACATCACTTTATTGTATTTTGCACATAAATAAAGGATAACAAAATAAATCCAGAAGTTTTTCAAGAAGTTGGCTGTTGTCAAACAGCTTTGTTAACTCTAAACAATTACTAAAAATCTATGCACAATGTCGATTTTTAAACTAAAACTTATTTTCTTTTAATAATACTTTTTTTGTGAACTCAAGACATTGCAAAAGTTTCCACCAGAAATAAGTTTGTAGCTGTGGACACAGTGTCAAATCATGTCTACAATTTCTTACAGACACACTAATTTATACATTGTAAAGGGCAGCATGATGGCTGGAATCTTACCTGTACTGATATTTGATTTGCATTTCACTCTGCTGTTTGCTGCAAAGGCAGAATATCTGACATGTCACGAAAAACTAAGGGAAGGATGTGTGTTAAGTGTTGGTGCTTGGAAAAAAAGTATTCATATTTAAATAAGAAGATAAAAAATATATGTTCCCAGTGCAAACCAGTGACTGGCATAATTCAACACTGACCATTTTGCCAATGTATGTGAGTAATTATAACCTTCATCTTGAAGTTTATCTGACATGTCAAACATTACTCCCAAATACGATAAATGAAATGCAGCAATTGCACCAAAGCCTATGTTAATCAATATAACTGAAAGTCTCTTTTCTTTGTAGCGATGTGCACAATCTTTCCTACAAGGACGCACTAAAATACAGGCACCAAACACCGTAGCCAATTTCTGTCGTAACACGTATTCAGCATATGTATATGCTCCCAATGACAGTAGAACAGCTGCCAACTGAAAATTCAAGCCATGTAGCAAGGAACTTACAGCATATGTTGACAGAATAGCAGCAAAGCTTCCCAAGGGTTTCGTGGTACGGAACACATCTGCAAAAAGAAAATGTCAGATGAAATTTTAACCTTATGTACAGCAAGAAATATATGACTCCTAATTTATATTGTGAATCCAACATTATTTCCAAGTATTTTTTCCATATTGTATGTTTTCACATACATCTATTAAACTGACAAGTAAAACTGAATACCAGGGTTTGCAATTTCCAGTTACTTTCTGGTGCAATTAATGAGTTATTTTATGACAATCTAAAATATAGTTATACAGAGTTACCTATGGGAACAAATGATTTACAAATGAAGTATGTTGACTTATACGGAAAATCTTTTATTTACACAAAATCAAAGGTTAACATCTGTTTAATTACACATGGTCATTTACTAACAATTACATCATCCAAGTGTCAGCCATTCTCTTTAATACTATTTTTAACTCTTTGCCAGAAGTTACTCCTAACTAGGGCCAACAGGTGTTGGTCAATCAAACCCATCTCCTCTTTAATGACAGCATTTGACCCCATTAATTTTTTTTTAAACACAGACACACTCTTTTAAACAACCTCCCCCTCCCCATAAAAGAAAGGCTGATCATCTTGCCAGCCATGGCATGTCACCAAAGTGAGAAACGAGGTGTCCCAGGAAAGTATTCCTCACAACTGACATGGATGCATTTGCAGTATGCAATGTTGCAGCATTCTATTCAAAATAAACATTCCTTGTGTTTATCTGCCATATCCAGAATTCTGATAGAAAGAACATTTTTAACACATGTAGTAACATTTAGAGCTCATTGTGACTTTTACGCCACTGGCACAACACACAATCACATGTTGTTGGGAGTAGAGAGGTCTTTCATGAACTATGTAAGACTGTTGAGGGGCCCAAAAACAACTTTTAAGTGAAAATGTGGCTCACTGCTCATAAAAAAATACTCCATTTGAGTCGCCTTCAAAGATCACTTACATACACACAGCAAAGAAGACTCCCTATTGTAAGTCTGCTTTCTTTGATCTGCTGAATGACCAGCATTCTATATAAATGGAATTATAAACCCAAATACAACATTTTTCTTGCAGACTCATGGCTCATCTGTAGACAGTGTGAATGTTGCCATGCAGATTGACTCAGGCACCTGATGATTGCCTCCCTCACACCTGCGATGTTTTTTTAGGTGCCCTTACTTTTTTATCAGAACCAGGTAGCTTATTCTTAAGAATGTTTCCCATTGTTCTGAAAGCTGTAAGCGACTGTAGGATTGTATTCCATCTTTCAGCTGTGTGAATAAAATGGTGATGAAATAGCCATTGTGTTGAATCAACAGCCCCTGCATTTAGGACAAAGGTAACATATGTGAACATGTCATTCCCTATCAACTACTGTTCAATTGCTACTAAAATGGCGACCAGGCCTGAAATGAATGATGCACGCTCCCCCTCCTTTCCACCACCTACTGCGGCGTGCTAGCCTGCTTAAGAATGTCCAATGTTACTTAAGATTCTTTGTACTTCTGTTGCTTCTTTCAGTAAAACCATTATAGAATGAGTAGATGAAATACTGACCATTTAGATCATCTTTGAAAGGCCTCTGTAGTTTGAAACAATGTAGAGTTTGCAGATGAGAAAAACTATAGGTGCAGGGGAGGACATTATTACAATAATGAAATATCACACGTAGAAATGAAACAAACAAAAAAGACAACATTGTTATGGTGTAATGGCTTATAAATATTAATGTCAGAAGAAACAGTGAGAGACAAGGTAGAATGAGGTTGGGGGAAAAATTGGTCCTGGCATTGTTTGAGGAACCATCCTAGCATTTATTTAAGTAATTTATAAAAAGTGGAAAACCTAAAGCAGGTTGGTATAATGGGGATTTGAGCCTGTATCATTCCCAAGTTCAGTCTCTTAATCACTCAGCATGAAAATGAAACAAAGATTAACACAGACCACCATTCACCTTTACAATAATATGTAAATGTGACTGGTAGTTGCTCAGCACAACACAATTAATCTCTGGTCCATGGGCTTCTGATAATCACCAGTTTCTATGAATCGCCAGCTAGCACTTCCTACAGCCCATCTAACTTAGCCCTCAAGCTTGCTTATTTTCTTTCCCTACTGTCTTTGTCCCCGCCTATTTGTTTTCTGTACCTATTCTCCTCCCTAACTTTTGCTACTGTTTTCTGCCCCTGTTATATCCCTATCTTTTGCTAGTTTCAGATTTATCCAAGTACTTGTTTTTATCATGTTTCACCCCTTTCCCTTAAATGCCCAATAGATTTTCTGCCATCTTTCTCTCACCTTCTCTACTCTCCCGTCCCCCTCCTCCAACTTTGTTCTATTTATTGTGTGCAGACTACCTGTGCCTCATGTGCTTCTGGCAGCTGTATTTCCACCAACTTAACTGATTTTCCCTTCACTTAGTTGGTCTATGCAATATTCCAGCATCTTCTCCACGTACACCATGTCATCTTTTCTCCGCCTGCATACCTGAGTGGTCAATGTGGCAGAATGCCATGCGAGCAGACTTGTTCCTGGCTGGGTTGGAGATTTTGTCTGCTTGGGGACTGGATGTTGTGTTGTCTTCATCATATCATCTTCATCGACATGAAAAGTGGTGTCAACTAAAAAGACTTGCACCAGGTGACCTGTCTACCATACGGGAGGCCCTCACCACATGACATTTGATGCACCATTTGACCTGCTAACTGCAGTTACACTGCAACAATCTTTCTGCTCGAAAGATGAGTTGGCGTCTGAGAGATTACTGAACAGCTGCTTCATCTTTGTGATCTGTCCTCTTAATAAAAATGGGTAAATGGTTATTTACAAGCCCAGATTGAGTGGAAGATAAAGGTGCACGGCAAAGTAGAATGTGATGTTCGAATGTGACACAACTTTGGAGAAAACTATTTTCTCCTATAAGAAACAGTGATTAATGCACTTCTTTTTATTTTACACACAATCACAGGATGTGATTACCGATTTGTACCACAATACAATACAAGAGTGTAATTTTTTGAGAAAATGACAGACAGAATGTACAGTTTTTCCTGCTTATATCAAGTAGCAGCCTGTGAAGACGACATAGAAAAGGAAATTTTGGTCGACCACTGAAGTGGTATAAATGTGACCAGTGAGGATGAAGAAAGTGAACTTTCCTGTGAAAAAATCCAAAGCAAAATGTATGACATCACAAGTCTAGAATGCGTAGAAGATGGACCACTGAGTCGATAGGAATGTACAGGATGGTTTTTGCAAAAAGACTGAGTAACACAGGGCCCAACATATTGAATAAAAATACACCCTCATAAACCAGATTTTAGGCAGCCTTATCTAATACCACAGGTCATGAAAGAAGCTGTAGAAAAGGACTCACAGAAAATGCTGGCAATATAAGTGATAAAAAGAGCTCGGGGAAGATCAGTTTGGATTCCGTAGAAATATTGGAACACGTGAGGCAATACTGACATTGCGACTTATCTTAGAGGAGAGATTAAGGAAAGGCAAACCTACATTTTTGGCGTTTGTGGACTTCGAGAAGGCTTTTGACAATATTGACTGGAATACTCTCTTCCAAATTCTAAAGGTGGCAGGGGTAAAATACAGGGAGCGAAAGGCTATTTACAATATGTACAGAAACCAGATGGTTGTTATAAGAGTTGAGGGACAGGAAAGGGAAGCAGTGGTTGGGAAGGGAGTGAGACAGGGGCATAGCCTATCCCCAATGTTATTCAATCTGTATATTGAGCAAGCAGTAAAGGAAACAAAAGAAAAATTCGGAGTAGGTATTAATATCCATGGAGAAGAAATAAAAACTTTGAGGTTCACCAATGACATTGTAATTCTGTCAGAGACAGCAAAGGACTTGGAAGAGCAGTTGAACGGAATGGACAGTGTCTTGAAAGGAGGATATAAGATTAACATCAACAAAAGCAAAACGAGGATAATGGAATGTAGTCGAATTACATCGGGTGATGCTGAGGGAATTAGATTAGGAGACGAGACACTTAAAGTAGTAAAGGAGTTTTGCTATTTGGGGCGCAAAATAACAGATTATGGTTGAAGTAGGGAAGATATAAAACGTAGACTGGCAATGGCAAGGAAAGTGTTTCTGAAGAAGAGAAATTTGTTAACATCAAGTATAGATTTAAGTGTCAGGTTTCTGAAAGTATTTGTATGGAGTGTAGCCATGTATGGAAGTGAAACATGGACGATAAATAGTTTGGACAAGAAGAGAATAGAAGCGTTCGAAATGTGGTGCTACAGAAGAATGCTGAAGGTTAGATGGGTAGATCACATAACTAATGAGGAGGTATTGAATAGAATTGGGGAGAAGAGGAGCTTGTGGCACAACTTGACAAGAAGAAGGGACCGGTTGGTAGGACATGTTCTGAGGCATCAAAGGATCACAAATTTTGCATTGGAGGGCAGCACGGAGGGTAAAAATTGTAGAGGGAGACCAAGAGATGAATACACTAAGCAGATTCAGAAGGATGTAGGTTGCAGTAAGTACTGGGAAATGAAGAAACTTGCACAGGATACGGTAGCATGGAGAGCTGCATCAAACCAGTCTCAGGACTGAAGACAAAAACAACAACAACAACAACGTGTTTATAATTTTCAGGTGAATAAGAGGGGAGAAAACACTACTGAATCTGCATTTCGAACAAGCTACAGGGTCGCTCACATCATTGCGACGAGTGGCAAGCCATTTTCGGTGGGACCACTCGTAAAATCGTGCATGGTAGCAGTTGCAGAATGTTTGTTTCCAAGGGGGGTGCAGGCAATTGAAGGGGTTTGCCTGTCTAAGCAAACAATGTCTCGTCGAATCCTGGACATGGCAGCGGATTTATAGACACAGCTCAGGAAAAAGGCGGAGAGCTTTGTTGCATTTTCACTAGCGCTTGACAAAAGCACTGACATATTGGACTGTGCTCAGCTAGCAGTCTTTGTGCATGGTGTCGACGTGGAGCTGCAAGTAACTGAAGAACTCTTGGATGTGGTACCACTTTATTAAACCACAACAGGAAGTGACATTTTTGAAGCTGTCTGTGAATCAGTGGACAATATGAATTTGCCCTGGGATATGCTCCATTCTGTAGTGACAGACGGTGCACCACAAATGATTGGGCATCACCAAGGTTTTGCTTTTCGTTTGAGAAATAAACTCAGGGACGAATTCTGGAAAGACATTTTGACTCTTCATTGTTTTATTAAAGAAAGGGTTCAAATGGCTCTGAGAACTATGGAACTTAACATCTGAGGTCATCACTCCCCTTAGAACTTAGAATTACTTAAGCTTAGCTAACCTAAGGACATCACATACATCCATGCCCGAGGCACGATTCGAACCTGTCACCGCAGCAGTTGCGCGGTTCCGAACTGAAGCGCCTAAAGCCGCTCGGCCACCACGGCCAGCTTGTTTTATTCACCAAGAGGCACTCTGTGCTGAAACAGTAGAGCTAGGTGGCGTAATGAAAGATGTCGTAAAGTTTGTGCATTTTTTGCGGCGTCACTGTATGAATCATCGCCAATTCAAAGGATTCCTGAAAGATATGGAAGTGGAGTATGGTGATATACTTTATCACAGTACAGTTTGTTGGCTGAGTCGGGGAAAAGTTCTTGATGTTTTCTTTGCCATTCGTGAGGAAATATCCCTTTTTCTTGAAATGAAAGAGGAAGAAATGCATTGTCTGAAAGATATAAAATGGATATCAGACCTGGCGTTCCTAGCTGACGTAACTATGCATCTGAATAATTTAAATCTGTCATTGCAGGGCAAAGGGCAGCTAATCATTGACATGCACGACCAGATCAAAGCGTTCATGGAAAAGTTACGTTTATTTGAGAGGCATATGAGCAATGGACATTTAATGCCCTTCAATTGTCTTGCTTCTTTAAAACTACATGAAGGTACTACTTTCGGTGATTACCATGCAAAGTTAAAGCAGCTCATCACGTCATTTGAAACACGATTCCTAGACCTCACTAGTTTGGAAATGGAATTTAAGGTGTTCAGCACTCTTTTTCAGTTTCCCCCGATGACTTGTCATTGTCACTTCAATTGGAGATTATTGATCTGCAAAATTCAACTTTTTTGAAAGAGAGGTACTACAATACATTGGATTTGTCATGATAGTATCGTTTATTACATCAAAAAACATTTCCCAGGCTTCAGAACAATGCCGCTCAGATCATGTGCATATCTGGATCTACGTATTATTGTGAGCAGCTTTTCTCAGCAATGAAAAGAGTAAAAAGTAAGGAATGATCATTTCTTCAGGATGCAACAATGAAGGCCATCCTCCGCATTAACCCTGCGAACACTTTGACGCCTGATATTTCTGATCTTGTAATGGGAAAAAAAATGTCAAGCTACAGAAGCCCAAAAAATTTAGTATGCAGTTTCTTTTAAAACAGTTGTTTCTTATTTATTTCCTGTATATCGTATTTCCTGGTGTAGCATGTCACCACGTCTTAGCAGCTAAGAGTATGAGGTTGTCGATCTTTTAAGACGCAGCTGGCACATCAAAACGCTTGCCTTGCTGCCTGCCTCAGCCAGCCGTGCCACTTGAATGGTCACTGTGAGCGACACGGCTCCCTGGAGCAGGAAGCGCTCGTGGCTCACAACGGAGCTGACGAGCTGGAACAGCCTGATATACAGCAGTTTTAAATGAAGGACGATGTTATCAGTGCAGAATGAAGCCAGACTTAGTACTAGGGGAAGAATTGTTAAAGAAAATTATGACGTAAGTGGACAATGTTTCGATAGCCAACAAAACATGGGAGGAACACATGAAGACATTAGAAGAGAGATTCGAAAGATGGGCACTTGCAAGTGCAAGAGTTAATTTTCAAAAATCTGAGTTTCTGGAAGCAGGAGATACCATTCCTATGATATATTGTGGGGCCATAGGGGATTAGATCTGACCCAGACAAGGTGACTGCAATAAGAGAATTCCTGATACCAAAAAACATGAAACAATTAAGGAGTGGTACCTGGGATTTCTGTCATCACTTCACTGATGAAAAACCTTTGAATAGTGAGGCACTACATAGACTGTTAAAGAAAAAGAACGAGTGGTGTTGGCGGCAGAATGTACAACAGATTTTGGAAAAGCAAAAAAAAAAAAATTTGGGTGACAAACAAACATTGTCTCATCCAGATATGATGAAAACTTTCTACCTAGGTTGAGTGTCTTAGGAGTGTAACTGTCCCAAATGAAAGAAGAAGCTGGAAAGGAGGAGACAGAGACAATGACTTTTGGCAGTCGTGTGTTACATGCCCACAAGCAAAAATACTCCTTAATTCAAAAGGACACACTGGTGGTAGTGTTTGGTTTCACTAAGTTTAGACATTACCTTTCTGGGAGAAAGTTGATTGAGGTGACAGATCGTAAGTGCCTGTCATTTATGCAACTTAAGAAGTTAAGGCATTGTAGATAGACAAGGTGGATGCTTGCTCTTCAAGAGTTTCATTTTGATCTACAATATCTACATCTACATGTACATCCATACTCCGCAAGCCACCTGACGGTGTGTGGCGGAGGGTACCCTGAGTACCTCTATCAGTTCTCCCTTCTATTCCAGTCTCGTATTGTACGTGGAAAGAAGGATTGTCGGTATGCTTCTGTGTGGGCTCTAATCTCTCTGATTTTATCCTCATGGTCTCTTCGCGAGATATACGTAGGAGGGAGCAATATACTGCTTGACTCTTCGGTGAAGGTATTTTCTCGAAACTTTAACAAAAGCCCGTACCGAGCTACTGAGCGTCTCTCCTGCAAAGTCTTCCACTGGAGTTTATCTCCGTAACGCTTTCGCAATTACTAAATGATCCTGTAACGAAGCGCGCTGCTCTCCGTTGGATCTTCTCTATCTCTTCTATCAACCCTACCTGGTGCGGATCCCACACTGCTGAGCTGTATTCAAGCATTGGGCGAACCAACGTACTGTAACCTACTTCCTTTGTTGTCGGATTGCATTTCCTTAGGATTCTTCCAATGAATCTCAGTCTGGCATCTGCTTTACCGACGATCAACTTTATATGATCATTCCATTTTAAATCACTCCTAATGCGTACTCCCAGATAATTTATGGAATTAACTGCTTCCAGTTGCTGACCTGCCATTTTGTAGCTAAATGATAAGGGACCTATCTCTCTATGTATTCGCATCACATTACACGTGTCTACATTGAGATTCAATTGCCATTCCGTGCACCATGCGTCAATTCGCTGCAGATCCTCCTGCATTTCAGTACAATTTTCCATTGTTGCAACCTCTCGATACACCACAGCATCATCTGCAAAAAGCCTCAGTGAACTTCCGATGTCATCCACCAGGTCATTTATGTATATTGTAAATAGCAACGGTCCTATGACACTCCCCTGTGGCACACCTGAAATCACTCTTACTTCGGAAGACTTCTCTCCATTGATAATGACATGCTGCGTTCTGTTATCTAGGAACTCCTCAATCCAATCACACAATTGATCTGATAGTCCGTATGCTCTTACTTTGTTCATTAAATGACTGTGGGGAACTGTGTCAAATGCCTTGCGGAAGTCAAGAAACACTGCATCTACCTGTGAACCCGTGTCTAAGGCCCTCTGAGTCTCGTGGACGAATAGTGCGAGCTGGGTTTCACATGACCGTCTTTTTCGAAACCCATGCTGATTCCTACAGAGTAGATTTCTAGTCTCCAGAAAAGACAAATGTACTCGAACATAATACGTGTTCCAAAATTCTACAACTGATCGACGTTAGAGATATAGGTCTATAGTTCTGCACATCTGTTCGACGTCCCTTCTTGAAAACGGGGATGACCTGTGCCCTTTTCCAATCCTTTGGAACGCTTCGCTCTTCTAGATACCTGTTGTACACCGCTGCAAGAAGGGGGCAAGTTCCTTCGCGTACTCAGTGTAAAATCAAACTGGTATCCCACCAGGACCAGCGGCCTTTCCTCTTTTGAGCGATTTTAATTGTTTCTCTATCCCTCTGTCGTCTACTTCGATATCTACCATTTTGTCAACTGTGCGACAATCTAGAGAAGGAAGCACAGTGCAGTCTTCCTCTGTGAGACAGCTTTGGAAGAAGACATTTACTATTTCGGCCTTTAGTCTGTCATCCTCTGTTTCAGTACCATTTTGGTCACAGAGTGTCTGGACATTTTGTTTTGATCCACCTACCGCTTTGACATAGGACCAAAATTTCTTAGGATTTTCTGCCAAGTCAGTACATAGAACTTTACTTTCGAATTCATTGAAAGCCTCTCGCACAGCCCTCCTCACACTACATTTCACTTCGCGTAATTTTTGTTTGTCTGCAAGGCTTTGGCTATGTTTATGTTTGCTGTGAAGTTCCCTTTGCTTCCGCAGCAGTTTTCTAACTCGGTTGTTGTACCACGGTGGCTCTTTCCCATCTCTTACGATCTTGCTTGGCACATACTCATCTAACACATATTGTACCATGGTTTTGAACTTTGTCCACTGATCCTCAACACTATCTGCACTTGAGACAAAACTTTTGTGTTGAACCGTCAGGTACACTGTAATCTGCTTTTTGTCACTTTTACTAAACAGAAAAATCTTCCTACCTTTTTTAATATTTCTATTTACGGCTGAAATCATCGATGCAGTAACCGCTTTATGATCGCTGATTCCCTGTTCTGCATTAACTGATTCAAATAGTTCGGGTCTGTTTGTCACCAGAAGGTCTAATATGTTATCGCCACGAGTTGGTTTTCTGTTTAACTGCTCAAGGTAGTTTTCAGATAAAGCACTTAAAAATATTTCACTGGATTCTTTGTCCCTGCCACCCATTATGAACGTTTGAGTCTCCCAGTCTATATCCGGCAAATTAAAATCTCCACCCAGAACTATAACATGGTGGGGAAATCTACTCGAAATATTTTCCAAATTATTCTTCAGATGCTGAGCCACAACAGCTGCTGAGCCACAACAGCTGCTGAGCCACAACAGCTGCTGAGCCCGGGGGCCTATAGAGACATCCAATTACCATGTCTGAGCCTGCTTTAACCGTGACCTTCACCCAAATCATGACAGAAGAGCAACAAATGGTGCCAGATGTATTGTCATGTTTGCCATTAGGCCTCAAAAGTCAACAGCCATAGCTTTAGGATCAGCTGAAATTAGAGAGCAGTACCAGGAAAGGATACTGTGGACACTCAAAAATGCTAGAGAATCTGATAACATTGAATACCAGTAGGAAATAATTAAAGACACAGTGGAGACATCTGTAAATTAAATGCTAGGAAATGAAGAACGGCATGTGAGATCTCCATGGTTTGATGCTGAATGCAAAATGGTTGCAGAAGGAAAGACCAAGGCAAATAAGAGGACACTACAATAACAGTGTTCAGGCAGGATGGTAGGACACTATAAAGAAAAATGGAGGATTGAAAAGAGAACCCGCCAAAGAAGATAGAGTGGATGAAAGCAAATACTGAATAAATGGAGCTTCTGAGGAATAAGGAAGAGATAAGGAAATTCTATGGAAAAGTAAATAGAGCACAGAAAGCCTTCAATGGCACAACAAGTCTGACAAAAGATGAAGCAGGAAAAATTTTAAGTGAGGAGAAAGGCATGTGTGAGAGGTAGTGTCAAACACTTTGAAAAACTCCTCACCCCAGAATAACAACATCAAGAGATGAAACAGAAGTACACACAGAAAATGACTGGCAGCATAAATCCAACAAACCTACAAGAAATAACAGCTGCCATGAAGAAACTGAAAAGAACAAGGTGACAAAGAACAAGGTGACAAAGAACAAGGTGACAAAGAACAAGGTGACAAAGAACAAGGTGACAAAGAACAAGGTGACAAAGAACAAGGTGACAAAGAACAAGGTGACAAAGAACAAGGTGACAAAGAACAAGGTGACAAAGAACAAGGTGACAAAGAACAAGGTGACAAAGAACAAGGTGACAAAGAACAAGGTGACAAAGAACAAGGTGACAAAGAACAAGGTGACAAAGAACAAGGTG
This sequence comes from Schistocerca gregaria, assembly GCF_023897955.1. Classification (NCBI taxonomy): domain Eukaryota; kingdom Metazoa; phylum Arthropoda; class Insecta; order Orthoptera; family Acrididae; genus Schistocerca; species Schistocerca gregaria. The sequence goes on from NC_064931.1 coordinate 803,785,588, forward strand.
ACAAAGAACAAGGTAGCAGAAACAGACTGTATCCCAGAAGAACTGCTTAAGCAAGGAGGCAATGAACTGGAACGGATCTTTCTACAGATGACTACTTTAGTATGGTCAGAGGAGAAAATACCACAGCGATGGAGAGATGGGATAATATGCCCCATATAAAAGAAGGGAGATCAGTTTGAATGTGATAAATATAGGTGAATCACAGTATTTAACTTGGGGTATAAAGTATTCTCGAACATAACATTCAACAATCTCCTCCCACTCATTCAGGGAGACATGGGGTTAAATCAACATTAATTTCTTCCAGGAAAGTCAACTGCATATCAGATCTATACTCTAAGGTGAATCCTAGAGAAAATTATCAGATTTGGAATCGGCATGCCTCACTTCTTTATAGACTTTAAACCTTCCTATGACAGTACCGTACCGACCGAGCGGATGGCAGAAGGGGAGGCGGCACGGCAATCATCATACACAGAGACATATAACACACGAACATCAAGCTCCCAGCATTTGAAAGACTAGAGGCTACGGCCGTCAGGGTCAAGTTCAACGGAGCCAACACCACACTGGTATTGATATACAATCCTCCTAAAAACATAGTAACATGCGATATCAGCACAGTACTCAACACAGCACCACGGATAATTGCCGCTGGAGACCTCAACGCAAAACACCCTGATTGGAACTCACGAATACGAACCTCTAACGGCAAGCAACTGTACGAACACGCACTAGGCCGAAACTACGTTATACTTGGACCGGACGTTCACACGTTCGTGCCTACACAGGCTCGACATAGGCCAGATATGTTAGACATAGCCCTCATAAAGGGCATCACGTGCACACTCAACCTTACAGTTGAAAAAGATCTGGACTCAGACCACATGCCTGTAATACTGCACATGGAAGGGACACTGCAGGACATCGAACCACACAGGATGCTTAACTACAAGCGTGCGAATTGGACACTGTTCAAGGAAACGCTTGATAGTCGCATTCCTGACACCCACGAAATTAACAACACGCAGCAAATCGATGAGGCTGTGGAGGCTCTCACAACTGCCGTCCAAGACGCAATGACTGATGCCATTCCATATACAACACCAAGACAACACTCAACAGCCCTGGGCCTTATCTCAATGAGGAACCGCCTCAGGAGATATTGGCAGCGTACCAGGCGCCCGTTCTATAAACTGTACGTCAACAGACTACAGGGCATAATATGGAATAAAATACAAACATTCAGAAACGAGCAATGGGGACAAAAACTCCCTGGGCTGGATACCACACGTCCTGGCGTGTGGCAATTAGCCAGACACTTCACCAGGGAGAAACATTACATTCCCACCTTACAAGGACCAGACGGCCCAGCCTACTCTGAGACGGAGAAGGCAGAGCATATGGCCACAACACTTGCAGCGTCTTTCATGCCGAATCTGGTTCCTTCAGACCCAGCATTCACACTTGAAACGGACCAGGAGGTTACACAACTTGTAGCCCAGCCCTCGCGCAACGAAATAAGACGTACTAGCAGAAATGAAATTACATGGGCTATCGAGCACACCAACGCTAGAAAAGCCCCTGGCCCTGCTGGCATTCAAATCCGTGTCCTCCAGGAGTTCACGGATAAAGCCGTAGAATACCTCACACACTTAACGAATGCCATCCTGACACACCAACACTTCCCTGACTTTTGGAAGGCGGCCAAGGTCCTGATGTTCAGGAAGCCAGGGAAAGACCGCTCCCTCCCACAAAATTACCGACCCATCAGTCTGCTGTGCTCGCTCAGCAAGATTGTTGAGAAGGTAATACTAAAACGTATCACTAGGCATTGCATCGCCAATGACACCCTAAAGCCGGAGCAATTCGGCTTCAGGAATCACCACTCGACAACACAACTACTCCTCCGCGTATTCGAACATATAACACATGGCTACAACATGAACAAAGCCACAGGGGCCGTGTTCCTAGACATCGAAAAGGCTTTCGATCGTCTCTGGCACAATGGACTCATACGCAAATTAAGCGAAGCTGGTTTCTCGGACGGACTCTTACGTCTCATACACTCGTATCTCACAAACAGATGTTTCAACACTAACGTGCAGGACAAACAATCAACACAACACGGTATACAAGCTGGAGTACCCCAAGGAAGCATTCTAGGGCCCATCTTGTTTAACCTGTACATTAATGACTTCCCAGCGACACAAAACACGACGTTAGCCGTCTACGCGGATGACACAGGCATCCTTGCGCAAGACTGGAAACCGTCGAACATCAATTCACGAATACAGACAGCACTCAGAACAGCTGAGCCTTGGTTGGAGAGATGGCGTATTAAAGTAAACGTCGGCAAGTGCGAAGCAGTTCTGTTCACACGCAGACCAAAACTAATGCGCAAACACCAACACTGTAGACCAATAACACTACATACATGCCCAATATGCTTCCAAGAGAAAGTCAGGTCCCTTGGTGTCTGGCTGGACCGGAAACTTACATGGGGGACCACATTGAATACGTTGCCAACTGAGTGCACGCGAGGCTCAAACAGCTCTACCCAATGCTCAACAGGGAAAGCACACTGAATAGGAGGGTGTCGAGATCCATATACATAACACTGATTAGACCTCTGATGACGTACGCAGCTCCCGTCTGGGGATATGCAGCTCCTACACGACTGTGCCGCCTGCAGATCATACAGAACAAGGTGCTACGAATCATTAGCAACGCTCCACGCTACACACGCACCGTGGATCTTCACCGTGAATACCGCCTTGATACCCTCAAGGAAGTATTCAAAAAACACGCCACACGACTATACAGGAACTCGAACAATCCTTTCATCCTCACTCTGGGAAACTACAATCACAACCACAGGTAGAAACACAAGCGGCCAAAGACACTGCTAGCTAGGGCATGGCCACCTGTGGTAAACTAACATACGCAAACAGTGACAAACGTCGGTAAGCCCCTGCATATCAGCAACACTGACTGGCAACTACCAGCTGCTACTAGAGCCGACCAACAGGCCACAGCAGGGACACCGACGAGCTCGCCCACAGGCGCACAAACAAGCTGCCAACATTCCCTCACACTGTGTCTCCGGTATATGACCTATCGGACACAAGATCGATAACAAACCTAACTGTTGCAGGTTGCTGACTCTGAACGAGGACTCCGTACCAGCACTCAGCACCAGCCGCCGAGCAGCACAACACCAAGGTATCGACAACCATGATACCCACTACTAACAAAGCCTATCATTGCACAACCTATCGCGGGCAGCAAGACAACCACTACTGAACTTACCACCCGACCTAACTATTGCAGAGGTTTTTTCCCCTTGGCTCTTGCCCTGGCACTTTTTTTTCCTCTGCCCTTAAAACCGCTACCCTTTGTCAGATTTCGACCAATCTATCTCCAGATGAGCGCGTATTAATGGTTAATCCTAACCAGACGTACGCAAACATCGCAGTACCCACATCCTGCGACACCTCACTTTAGTGAATACTAACCCTTATGCAGAGATGGCAGTAGACCTTTTGTGTTGGCCATCATGCCGAGGTGGGCGTGGAGGGGCTCCACCTCTTATTAAAATCCTATGACAGTATAGATAGAGAGCAATTACACCATGCCCTGGCTGCAATTCAGAATCCCTAGAAAATTAGTAAGGTTAGTGATAACGACAATGAGTGAGACATGAAGTAGCATAAGAATGGGAAGTATGTTGTCTGATACATTAAACATAAAAAATGGGGTACAGCAAGCAGATGTACTGGCCTGCCTCCTTTTCAATGTTGCCCTGGAGAAGGTAGTGAGGGAAGCAAACCCCTTTTCAGAAAAGCAACAAAATTCTACAAATCAGAGCATATACTTGCTAATACGGATGACATAGATATAGTGGCAACAACCCAAAAGGCAATGGAAGAGACATTCATCACACTTGAACAGGCTAGCAGTAACATGGGACTGAACAGTAACCAGCAGAAATCAAAACAAATGGCTGCCAGAAAAGCATGAAAGGAGAACATGCCAGCCTAATTAACAGTGGGAAACTATACCTTTGAGAGAGCTGAGCTGGGTTCAACATTCACCTCCTCAAATTGCACGTCCCACGAAATCAGAGACTGGTCGTAGCCAATCGAGCTTATTTTACTCTAACAACACTCATCATCATCATCAAGGCTCCTGATCTGCACCACCAAGTTACTCATCTACTAGACACTTTTCAATACCTGCGCTCGCATGTGCCTCCGAAAGCTGGAACCTAATAGCAACAAGACATGGAAAACCTGAGGGCATTAAATTTAAAAAAAAAAATTATTTGAAGAATTATCAGTTGAATTTTTGAAAGAGGAATATGGAGGAAAAGCTACAATCATCAGTTGTACAACATTTATAAAGACCCACCTATCAGAAGAGCAGTGAAATCATCCAGATTCAAGTGGCCTGGGCATGTAGCACGTGTGTATGATGCAGAAGTAGCCAAAATGGTATTACAAGGAAATATAGGATGACAAAGAGGGCACGATCAAATAAAAGTCAGATGGGAGTTGGGAGTCATTGATAATCTTCGTAAAATGGGTTATAGAAATGAGAGCTCTAGCAATGGATCGAGATAAATAGTGGAAAATGGTTGAAAACACCAAGGCTCACAATGAGCTATAAAGCCAAAGAAGAAGAAGAAATAGATTAGCCTGTGGATTGTGTTTCGAAATATATACACATCCTTCCATTTGCATGAAAGTAACTGAGAGTTTAATAAATTTTTCTCTTCTAGAAAACTGAATAACTTTAAATGTATATTGTACTAGTCATTGTTGCCCTCAGAATGTAAATCATTTCCAGCATTGTAATACTAGATATGACAGCCTGTAATGCACAAGACTGAAGCCTTTGCTTTCATACTAGACACACTTTTTATTTAAGTGCTTGTCTAGCACGAAAACTTTAGGGAAAATTAATAATGGCAGATTTAGTGAAAATATTGATAAATGTGTTTGTTTCTATGTACTTTCCTTTCAGATTTAAATTTAATACGTCCATAATTATGTGAATGCACTCACGAAAAGATATAATTTTACTACTTTTAGCATTGCATCATTATACTTAACAAATCTTGCTATAGATAATATTTTTGTAAAATTTCACATAGTATGCATGGATGAATGTAATGTGTGTGCATTAAAAAACTGTTAACAAGATTTCTTTCTTTGGGGTTATGAGGGTGCTATTGCCATTTACTGTCTTTCATTTCATGGTAATTTGTTATTTAAATCTTTAGGAATAGGTTTTCTACTTTCTCTCTTGTGGGTCTTTTTCAGAAATGGAGGGTGATATTTCTTTATTTCCAAAAATTCTTGCTTCTCATGGATTTTGAAAACATCTAGTTGGGGGACATAAGGATACAGATATCAATCCCATCCCTGGTGAACCGCATCTATCCTTATGTACCTTTGCTTCTGCAAGGTAGCATCGCTGATGGGGAAGACCCATCATGCGGTCGGGGTGATTTTGGTACCTGTAGATCTTCAGGTGGTTTGAGAAGCCATGCAGAAGGGATCATGTACAAGAAGTCTTTTTAATGTCATGGGAAAATAATTTGCAGAAATGATTGTATTTCATTACCCAGGAAATGACATTTAATTCAATTGCAAACATTAAGTACCTACCAGCAATGGCCAACTTAGACCAAGTGGTGTTTAGTGAATGACTGTGGTTGTAGAACAAGTGAGAACCGACACATAGGGACATCTTACTTGTGACTAAAATATAATAAATTGAGTATTTATTAAACCTGTGTTAACATCATTTAACCCTAGTTTTTTAAGACTGCACCAGCAGCTTCACAGTACCTGTCTTCTTACATTTAAATTTAGAAAATGGCTTGTTGGAGGTGTCAAGTGAAAGCTTTATAACGGGACCTAGAAACTGAGTTTGGGGGGGGGGGGGGGGGCAGAATTGTGATCAGAACACAGAAGCAACAGTCAGTGACCCATGTGCCAAGTGGACCAACAGCTGTTACGCATCACAGCCTTCCGCCTGACGAAATGAGGCAGCAAGTCACCAGGAAGTACTACAGCTCGACTCACTGCCAGTTACAACAGCTGGTCACTGCCTCTATTTGAAGTAATTCAGCGTGAAACACAAATACTGCCACCACCACAAAGTCAGTGGGGAGCAACAGCATTTAAGCCTGTCCAAACCAGCCTGTCAGCACTCTAACATCAGGGCAGTTAAGCCACAGTGAACCTGTGCACTATGCTGATGATGCAGCCACATCTACTGCCTCTGGGATAGGAACAGCTACCTACCATCTACGCATCTGGACACCATGACAGCTCTGCACTTTTGACACCGTGGCAGGAGTACGACATGGGGATCCACCACTCCTCCCTGGCCTTATGGGACATCAACAGAAGACCTCTGCACTCTGCTACTTGGGCATGACGTGTCCAGAAGTTCGCGTAGCAACCCCTGCTGCTGGCCACACCTTTGCTGACTGGTGAATCCAACAATTTGGCAATGCAGCAGCAGCAGCAGCAGCAGCGTGTGCAATTAGCAGCTGGGAAATGCCGTGACATTTACCTTGCCCACCACTCTTACTCGCACTTCCAAGCCAATGTTTGTAAACAAGCTGCAATAAAGAAGTTCTTGTAACTTCGACCAGACCTTTTTTGGCTGCAAACCTCATTTCTTCAGCAGAGAATCTCAGCCCACAACTAGCTATGCTGGAAATTTCACTGTAATCTACAGTGCAAGAGTCAACCACAGTTATAGAGGGAAAGCAGCCTAAGTGATGAAACTGATGTCATTTAGACATTACATACCAAGATATATTAATCCTAAAAGTGGTTACTGATGCTGTATATATACCATGTTAAATATTGCAAAATAGGAGATTTATTTTCCAACAGGATGTACACACTCAAGTGGGGTATGTCTTCCACAATCAACAGATTTCTCTCAAAAATGTGTATATTTGAAAAGCCACTAACTTATTTGTTGCTACCACTATAAAAAATCTGCTGTTTGTGCCTTCAGCAAACAGAAAAATGATACAGGAAATGTAATGTTTTTACAAGAGGAGAGGCTCCAATACACGAAAAAAAAGTTTTATTTTTTTCACAACTTCAAAGTGTAAGGTATAATGTGAAGGAAATACAACCTTAAAATTAAAGGAAAATAGAAAACAATGTTTAATCTAATGTGTATGAATTCTTTTATTATTTACAATACGTGAAACATATGGTTATAATGTAGGGCCCAGTTACGGTATTTTGAACAGGAAAACCACAAAATAATATCAATCTTACAGAATGGAGATTGGTAATTTTGTAATTTTTTTGTGTATTACACAGCTATATAAATGTACAGAAGAATAAAATACTCACAATTTTTCAGCCAATTGTGCATAGGAATGTTCCAGTACACGACGACTTGAACTAACGACCGAGGTACTTCAATAAACTGCGGTCTAGCTACTGGGAGGCTAAACAGTGGATCAGTTCGTTGGCCAAATCCACATAGAATAGCTGATGCTTCTGACAAGAAAGAAACAAAGTAATGACTCGACCTGAATGAGAGAGCATCACGATAAGCTGTCCACCACCTGCAACAGACACAAAATTTAATCAGTATTTGGAATGTATTTTATATTACTCTAAATGTGTTTACTACTTTGAGGAAAATGTCATGGTTTCCAAAGCAGTGACTATTCAGAAACTTTTGTGTTTACATTTACACACCTGACAAATACAGTTATTTCTGACATTTAATGCACCCAACATAAATCTGAACTTGCTGTGGGAACCTATGCAAACACACAACATTCTCGAAGGCAGCACATCCATATACCGTGCTATGAGCAATCCCATTAGCTGCTGAGCAAGTTTTGAACTCTGACTTTAGTTTTATGAACATTATCCACTTTCATGCTCACTCCTGGGTTCTGTCAGGTTGCTTATGCAGCAAAAACAACTAAACACTACATTCATTCACTGTTCATGGTAAATGCAGGAATTTGGTAGTTCCTACTTCTGTGTATTCTTATCAGTTTGATGGTGATAATATATTGACCAACATACACAATTATTAACATGATATTTATTGAAAAGTGGACCATGTACGTCTTTGTCCATCTTAATAATATTAATACAGATGCTATCACTGGTGATCACTTACTTTAGAAGTAAATAAACATACAGTGATTCTTTAAGTATTCTAAATGACTATCACTACTGTTGTCCACCTGCTACACAAAAAATATTAGTCCTTAACAACTATAAAGCAATTCCCTCATTTCAGTGACCTAAAAACGTTCTTTGATGTATTATTAACAAGAGTGGAGGGTCAACTAAAATCCTGCATAGGAGAGTATTGAGATGGATTCTGGAAGACACAAACAAATACTGAATGTCAAAAATACTCTCACACATAAAAATTTAAGAACTGCACCTCATATAGCAACATTTGTATAGTTTCAGAACTGCTATGATTTGGTAGACAGTTATTTCCTCTCCCAGAAACTAACTGAACTGAGCCTAGAGAATGAGACCTTGAACCTTGTGAAAGGAAAACTTACCAGAATGATGCCCAAAGTAAAATTCGGATGAGAACTGACTTCTAAATCAGAGGATATGTTAGACAACAAGATAGCCTATTCCCAGTTTTCTTCAAAAGCATGCTGAAGGAAATTATTTGTGAATTACAGCACAATCTGAGCATCCAGTGCACAAGAAACTACCTACCAACCCTCCTCCATCAAGAAACTAGCAACTAAAGTTAGGATGAAATTCTCATCAACAAGACAGAATTCATCATGAACATCAGAGAGACATTCAACACAATCCTATTCAGACTATGTACGAAGGACATTCAGTAATTAAAGAGAAAAATTGATATAGAAATGAAATAGTTTGTAGTAGTAGTTTTCTACTTTCATAACTGTAGGTTAGCATCACTGGTATCAGTTGAAAACAGCTGACAGATAAAAATTGTTTTATTTATGACCTCAATATTTTAATAATGGCATGTTCGCTTCAAGTCTGTACATTAGTTGAGAAACATTCAGTGATCTGGTTTTTTGCTTCTCGTAGGTAAAAAACTGGCTAAAATCTTTTCTACATCTACATGACTACTCTGCAATTCACATTTAAGTGCTTGGCAGAGGGTTCATCGAACCACAATCATACTATCTCTCTACTATTCCACTCCCGAACAGCGAGCGGGAAAAACGAACACCTAAACCTTTCTGTTCGAGCTCTGATTTCTCTTATTTTATTTTGATGATCATTCCTATCTATGTAGGTTGGGCTCAACAAAATATTTTCGCATTCGGAAGAGAAAGTTGGTGACTGAAATTTCGTAAAAAGGTCTCGCCGCGACGAAAAACGTCTATGCTGTAATGACTTCCATCCCAACTCGTGTATCATATCTGCCACACTCTCTCCCCTATAACGCGATAATACAAAACGAGCTGCCCTTCTTTGCACCCTCTCGATGTCCTCCGTCAATCCCACCTGGTAAGGATCCCACACCGCGCAGCAATATTCTAACAGAGGACGAACGAGTGTAGTGTAAGCTGTCTCTTTAGTGGACTTGTTGCATCTTCTAAGTGTCCTGCCAATAAAACGCAACCTTTGGCTCGCCTTCCCGACAATATTATCTATGTGGTCCTTCCAACTGAAGTTGTTCGTAATTTTAACACCCAGGTACTTAGTTGAATTGACAGCCTTGAGAATTGTACTATTTATCAAGTAATCGAATTCCAACGGATTTCTTTTGGAACTCATGTGGATCATCTCACACTTTTCGTTATTTAGCGTCAACTGCCACCTGACACACAATACAGCAATCTTTTCTAAATCGCTTTGCAGCTGATACTGGTCTTCGGATGACCTTACTAGACGGTAAATTACAGCATCACTTGCGAACAACCTAAGAGAACTGCTCAGATTGTCACCCAGGTCATTTATATAAATCACGAACAGTAGAGGTCCCAGGACGCTTCCCTGGGGAACACCTGATATCACTTCAGTTTTACTCGATGATTTGCCGTCTATTACTACGAACTGCGACCTTACTGACAGGAAATCACGAATCCAGTCCCACAACTGAGACAATACCCCATAGCTCCGCAGCTTGATTAGAAGTCGCTTGTGAGGAACGGTGTCAAAAGCTTTCCGGAAATCTAGAAATACGGAATCAACTTGAGATCCCCTGTCGATAGCGGCCATTACTTCGTGCGAATAAAGAGCTAGCTGCGTTGCACAAGAGCGATGTTTTCTGAAGCCATACTGATTACGTGTCAATAGATCGTTCCCTTCGAGGTGATTCATAATGTTTGAATACAGTATATGCTCCAAAACCCTACTGCAAACCGACGTCAATGATATAGGTCTGTAGTTAAATGGATTACTCCTACTACCCTTCTTGAACACTGGTGCGACCTGCGCAATTTTCCAATCTGTAGGTACAGATCTATCGGTGAGCGAGCGGTTGTATATGAGTGCTATGTAGGGAGCTATAGTATCAGCGTAATCTGAAAGGAACCTAATCGGTATACAATCTGGACCTGAAGACTTGCCCGTATCAAGCGATTTGAGTTGCTTCGCAACCCCTAAGGTATCTACTTCTAAGAAACTCATGCTAGCAGATGTTCGTGTTTCAAATTCTGGAATATTCCATTCGTCTTCCGTGGTGAAGGAATTTCGGAAAACTGCGTTTCTCATATGATTTTAGAGTATGGCAAAAGTTGTATGAACGGTGGAAAATTTTATAAGTGAGTGGAAGAGTTGAAAAACGGTTCAACCTCAGTTACTGATGAACAGTGTCCTGGCTGGCCAGTTGAAGTGTCAACTCCTTTGTTTGAAATCCACACTGATGATATTATTCGTAAAGACTGATGTGTTACAGTTGAACACATAGCAAAAACAATTGCAGTAAGTGTTGGCACAGTTTATAATGTTATCAGTAACAAGCTCAATAACAGCAAAACAAGTGCAATGTAGGTGCCAAAAGAGTTAACACAACAACACAAGGAAACAAGACTCAGAGTGTGTACAGACTTGAAAGAATGCCATGAAACATGGATTTACCATTTTGGAACCAGATGCCAAAAGACAAAGCATGGAATGGAAGCATACAAGGTCGCCCTGCCAAAAGAAATTCAGAATGCAGGCATCAGTCCAAGTCCAAGGTGAACACGGGCTGCCAAGTCCAAGGTGAACACGGGCTGCCAAGTCCAAGGTGAACACGGGCTGCCAAGTCCAAGGTGAACACGGGCTGCCAAGTCCAAGGTGAACACGGGCTGCCAAGTCCAAGGTGAACACGGGCTGCCAAGTCCAAGGTGAACACGGGCTGCCAAGTCCAAGGTGAACACGGGCTGCCAAGTCCAAGGTGAACACGGGCTGCCAAGTCCAAGGTGAACACGGGCTGCCAAGTCCAAGGTGAACACGGGCTGCCAAGTCCAAGGTGAACACGGGCTGCCAAGTCCAAGGTGAACACGGGCTGCCAAGTCCAAGGTGAACACGGGCTGCCAATGTGGTGCAGGGCTCACACCTATTGGGAAAGTGGCAGGTAGCACGAAGTTAAGCTGCCAGAGTAGAGGGACACACACACCATTCTGGCAGTCAAATGAGTCATCAAAGAAAGATGAATAGGATGGGTAGATGGGCATGCCAGACAACTGGCACGTGTATCCGCTGGTATGACAGTGATAATTTGGCAGCTTCTGCATAGGGAATCTCAACTGGGCTAGTGTAAAAGGTGCGAGTGGCCACACGGATTCCATGATGGTGGATTGTATTTGTACAGTGTATGATGGACGGACACACTGATGCATAACTTAAACACCAATAGTCTAGTTTCCAATGGACAAGGAATCAGTACAAACAGAAGGAGGGTGGTCCGATCCACTCCCCAGGAAGCAATGGTTAGGACAATGAGGGACCAGGTGTAGCGAGCGGCCAGTTAAGACACATGGGAGGACCAAGAAAGTTTTCTATCATGCATGAGCCCCAGGAATTTCATAGTTTCAGTGAGCAGAAGAGCAACAGGCCCAAGATGTAAAGACGGTGGGAGAAACCAATTGCGCCACCTGAAATTCAAACAAACAGTTTTTTCAGTGAAAAGCGAAAACTGTTGTTGATGCTCCACAAGTAAAGATAACAGAGACATCGCTTAAGGCAAGTCTGTGGAGAACTGCAATAGATCACACAATTATCAACAGAAAGGGAGCTAGTGATGCCTGGTGGGAGACAGGCCTCAATAGGGTTAATGGCTATAGCAAAGAGGACAATGCCCAGGGCAGAACCCTAAGGTAAACCATTTTCCTATACAAAGCTGTCCCACACAGATTTAAAAATTCCTGAAGCAAACGTATCAGGCGACCTCGGAAGCACTACATGTATAAGGTACGGAGGATACCATTCCTCCAAAAGGTGGTGTTGGCTTTCTCCAAGCCAAAAGACACAGCCACAGTCTGGTATTTCTGCAGAAAACCGTTCATGACATGGATTAACACAGTGATGAGATGGTCAACTGCAGACCAGTGTGATCGGGATCCGCACTGTGCAGTGGTTAGTAAATTGTGAGACTTGAACCACCATACCATCTGAGCATGAATCGTATGTTCCATCATGCTACAAACACAGCTGGTAAGAGAAATGGGGTGGTAGCAATAAGGAAGGCGTTTGTCCTTATCGGGCTCAGGTATGGGTCTGACAGTGGCTTCATGTCAGCATCTGGAAAACGTGCCTTCTGTCCACATGCAACTGTATGAAGGAGAAAGTGCTTGCCCACAAGAGAAAGGTGCTGCAACATCTTCATGTGAACAACATCCGGCCCTTGGTTGGGAGATGGGGATGAAGTGAGAGTATGATCTAGCTCCCTCCAGTACAGGCGGCACTGTGGCATTCATGATTCTGAGAGGAGAAGGGTATCATATGAGCCTCCTCCACTCGTTTCCGATGGAAGGAGGAAGGGTGATAGTGGTTAGAGATCAAAATCTCCCAAAAATAGCACCCTAAGGTGTTGGAGATAGCAATGGGCCCCACAATGATCTCATTTGCTACAGTTAGATCAGAAATTGGCCCACACAATGGAAGGAGGAGTGGAACTGCTAAAAGAACAAGTAAATGAAATCCAGCTAGCTTTTTTGCTGTCCCAAACAATGCGATGACACTGTGCACCCAACTTTTTATAACGAATACAGTTCGTCATCACAGAATGATGGTTAAAAATGCAGAGAGCATGTCTCTGCATGTGAATGGCATTGCAGCATGCCTCAGTCCACCAAGGGAGAGGGAAATGGCGTGGTAAAGGTGAAGTGTGAGGAATGGAATGTTCTGTGGCAGTAAGGATAACGTTCATAAGGTGTTCTACCTGGTCATCACAACTGGGGAAATGTTGTTCAGTGTGGATCGTCAGGGAGGAGTAAAGCCTCCAGTCAGCCTTAGAAAGCTTCCAGGTGGGTTTACACATACGTGGGGTAGGCATCAGCAAACAGATAGTGTACGGGCAATGGTCACTTGAGAATCTGTCGGAGAGAATGGACCACTTGAGATGATGGGCAAGCTGGGCAGTGCAGAACGAGAGGTCAAAATGGCAACAGATGTGCATGGACTTTGAAAGGAATGCGGGTGCTACAGTGTTACGGCAGATGAGATTGTGTTGATTGAGAAGGTCAGCCAAGAGGGCACCTGAAACAGCTTGCAGGTGGGGGGAGGGGCAGGGGGCAGGAAGGTCTAAATGGACTGGAAAGAAATGTGAGAGGTTGAAGCAGTCATGAAGATACAATTTGGTTTCCTGGAGGCAGAAAACAAGTGAATGCTGCGATTACAAGAGTCTCCTTAATTCCTCCTTGTTGGATCTAATGCTGCAAATTTCCATTGGAGGAGAGTCATGACAGTGAAAGGGGAGGAGGAGTCATGACAGTGAAAGGGGAGGAGGGAAAAAATGAAGGCTTGTCACCTCAGCAGCTGCCGAGTGCTAGCGTTTGAAGACTCACTGCTACAGAGCGCAGTTAAGGGTATTATGTGGCGGCACCATTGAAGAGGATTGCCGAATCGGCAAAGGAGAAGACCATTTGGCTTTGATTTCTTAAAGCGTATCTGGTTGACAGTGGAAGACTCAGATGTTTGTAGGCTGGGGGGATGTAAAAAGTCTTTGTGGGAGTATTCCTTCTGTCCTTTCCAGCTGGCCGGTTGAGTATCAGGTGATTTCGCCACTGGAAGCGAAGGTGTGGTGGCTTACTGCACAGGTGGATGATGATGATGATTATGATTATGATGATGATGAGGAGGAGGAGGAGGAGACGGGGATGCTACTGTGACACTGAGTGATTTTACAACTGCGGTGCTGAATTTGAGGTAGCAAGTCTGTGTTGTTGTGTTCTTCATGGAGCAAGGTGTAGAAGTGCCAGATGCTAAAATGGAGGACTTTTGACTAACCAATAATTTGTGACCAACAGGGTAAGGCACCTTTTCCTTCACCCGGAGCTCCTGGATGACCTTCTCATCAAGATACACAGGGCAGTCTCGGGATGTTACAGCAAGGAGGAGGAGGGGACAATAGCCTTCGTGAGCATCCCTACCACAAGTGACACATTTGCTCATGTTTTGACAGAACATTCGAGTAGGGTTGTAACATTGACACAGGTAGCAGCGTATTGGGTTTGGAATGCATTGTCACATCATAATGACTTCATAGATTGCTTTGATCTTTGATGGAAGCACTATCCTATCAAACATGAGAAAAAGTGTGTGTGTGTGTATGTAGGCACTAAGGTTACATCAACCTTTTTTATTACCTTGATCAGAGAGGTAAGTTTGGATTTCTTCCGTGGCCGGACCATCGAGCAGCCTAGTGTAAATAACACCACATGAATAATTCAGCATTCAATGTGCCTCAACATGAACAGCGGTGAAGCTGCAAGCAGTTGTTGGGGTTGAGAATCACAATTCATCTCCAAAAGCAAGGTGCCGTTACGTAAACGAGATCAAGATTTCACAAGGCTGGCAATTGCATCAACACTTTTCTGAATTACAAACGGATTAACTGTAGCAAAGCACTGACCTCCCTCAGTACGCGATACCACGAGGAACTGGGGTGCAGCTGGGAGAGTCTTGGAATCTTTAGCCACATTCCCTTTACGTAGACATAGACTGAGATAGTGATTGGATTAATGCGAGAAAAACTCCCATGATTGCCAGTGTCTCCAATGGCATGCTCCTCCCAATTGGGGGCCCCCTCAGGGCAGGGCTCACCCGCTTTAGGTGATTACTCACACCTCAGGTGACACCTCCTGAATTCCTGCAAGAGGGAACAACTGGCAATTTGAGTAGGTAACAGCTCAGGCAATCACCCCTCCCTGGACCAGGGAGAACAGGTGAACCCTACCTGTTGACCCGGGTCTGGGAATTACGTATTACCCAGGGACCTTTTACATAGCAGGCACATGGGCCGGCCTTCAGGTGCACACAGGGAGGAAGAAGAAACAAAGACGAACCTTAAACATCAAAGCAGAGGAAGGATAGGAGATGGAGAATGAAGAAAGAAAGAAAGAAACAGTGTGGGGACTGTTCTGATTTCAGACTACTGAAAATGCAGGACACATTCCGAAAAATATCCTTGTTTCACAAGGGAGGGGAAAAAGAATAGCAGAAGGATATAATGTAGCATGGAAGGAGAAAGAGGATGCAAAGGCTGGGGTCCCATGGTAGTCAAGCATGCACTCACCACACAGTGTCTAGCCCCTTGGGGGAGGGGGGGGGCGAAGGGAAGGGGGGGGGGAGGTATTTAAGTGTCTCCTTTCCTAATCCGATTGCCTCAGCATCACCTGATTTAATTTGACTACATTCCATTATCCTTGTTTTGCTTTTGTTGATGGATGTTCACCTTATATCCTCTTTCAAAACACTATCCATTCTGTTCAACTGCTCTTTGAAGTCCTTTGCTGTCTGTGACAGAATTGCAATGTGATCAGCAAACTTAAAAGTTTTTATTTCTTCTCCCTGAATTTTATTTCCTACTCCAAATTTTTCTTTGATTTCCGTTATTGCTTGTTCAATGTACAGATTAAATAACATGGGGAAAAGTTACAATCCTTTCTCATACCCTGCTAAGCCACTAGTTCTCTTTCGTGCCCCTTGACTCTTAACTGCCATCTGGTTTCTGTATAAGATGTAAATAACCATTTACTAATTTGTATTTTACTTCTGCTACCTTCATAATTTTAAAGAATTTATTCTATTCAACACTGTCAAAGGCTTTCTCAAAGGCTACAAATGTAGGTTTGCTTTTCTTAACCTATCTTCTGAGATATGTTGTAGAGTCAGTATTGTCTCCCATGTTCCAACATTTCTCCGGAATCCACACTGATCTTCCCTGAGGTCTGTTTCTACCAGTTTTCCCATTCTTCTGTAACAAACTTGTGTTAGTATCTTGCAACCATGGTTGCAAGGTAAAGCCCTTTACAGATCTGAATTTCTTCCCATCAAGCTATAGCCCCAATGGTGATGACCAAAAAGCCTCAGTTATGTGAAATAACTGATATACATCTATGTAATAGCAATCATGAAAAACTGTTACATTATAATGAGCAATTGGTGTACATACAATGTTTTAAGCAAGAGTTAAAACAAAAAATTAGTGATATTTACTTTGTGGAGACAGAAACATTCTAGAAAGAAAGCACATCCCCTCCATTTCTTTAGCACACAAGTATCACCTAAGAAACCTGAAGGTTGCTGCCCAAAGCATGTCAAGCCTTTTTTTAAAGCTGTTTTAAAATACTTTATTGGTGAAACAAACTCCTCTGCAGCATTTTTGTCATTACCAGACTCTTCTTCAACCTGTGCTGTTTTAGCTTTTCTGTAACGTCTTCTTGTTCTTTTGCACAAATTACACAGTTCCTTACTGAATCCAAGCATGGGAGTCTATCTGAGAAACATCCTGAAGTTGCCAAATGTCAAAAAGAATTTTCTGCAGCAGTCATGTCCACAGTTCTATCACCACCTTCAGAGTTTAGCAAGTGATTCCATGATAATTTAATTAAAAAAGAAAAATATGTTAGGGATTGAAAACCCTCAAAGTCAAGATTGCACACGAAATAATCTTTATTTGGTTGGATTACTAATTTCAGCAATCATCACAGCCATCTTCAGATCGCAGATATAAAACAGAATTTTCCTCATGTTAACAACACACAACAGCTTGCACAACTGCACATAATATTGTACCAGGATTCAAGAATATATACACAAATTAATTACAGAATATATACCATAAAACATTCTTTATTTGTGTTGGCATCATTATGGCTTCATACATATCATTGGATTTTTTCTTAAAATGACAATATCCATACATGAAATAGTTAAAATGACAACATATCCACACATGAAATAGTTAAAAACAGCTTTACATCATTTGTGACCACTGTAATTGAATGATGGTCATAAAACTGAAAATATACATTAACATAGAGAAGAGGCAATGAAAATAAAAGAACAATATTTGCACAAGGAACTATTCACTAAAACAACTAAATGTAAAAGGTATTGTCTTACCAAAGATGTTATACTGTTCAAACTTAGTAGCTGACACACTTAGTATTTACTTCATCTCATAACAGAGATCATTACATATATGAAGAAAAGCAACCTTCGGCATATACATTAGTATACACATGTACGGCCAGTACTGTAGCAAAATGGGACCAATGGCCACTAGATTTTGAAATAATGCTTTAGTTGAAGACCTCTAGATGACTTTAGCATCTGGTTATAGAACTTACATAAAAATAAATAACAGTTGACATCAATACAGCTTGTCTTATAGTTAAACCAACAGGACTTTCATGAGGACAAGAACTAGCATCATAAGAATCTGCTGATGCTATATAAACCAAGTGATGTAGTTTTATTTAATTCTTTATCATATTGATACTTCACAATGGATTGATTGTGATGGTAACAGGTTATAACAACAGATTATAGAATTATTACACTGAAAAGTGCATTAAATGTGTGATGAAAGAACAGCATTTTTAACACAGTATGCTTCATGTTTTCATAATAAACCATGGTTTAAGAAGCCTCAGTCACAAACATCATTATGAATTATAATGGACGTTGAAACAATGTCAGGCAATTTTTATGTTTTAGTGATGGTTCTAGGTAATAACAATAAATTATTGGATTTATTAAAATGAAGAAGTACAAAATGTATCACAATATAGGTAATATAAAGAGAGATTGTAAAAGAAAAAATAACAACCCTTAGGATCGTAGGATTTATTGTAATCTTACCCATTTTATGTAACATTGCTCAACATCCACTAACAGAAATATATGTATCAGTAACTAAGTTTGTGTCATACTCTTATCACATGTTTGGCATACCCACTCTTGTGAGAAAAACCTTACATAATCACACTTTATACAATTTCCAGCTCACATTTGTGCAATTTTGTCATTTGCTTTGGAAACTTTTCTTATAATTTCTTTCATTGAGTACACATGTAATAAAATTAAAAATATTTTGATATACTGGACAAAGCTGACAATCCATTGTAAAATATCGGTATGATAAAGTATTACATACAATTACATAGCCTTGGTTTATATAACATCAGAAGATTCCTGTCATGCTAGTTATTATCATTAAAGTCCTGTTGGTTTCACTGACAGACAAGGCTGTACTGATGTCAACTGTTTAATCTATACCACTATACAGGATGGTCCATTGACAGTGACCAGGGCAAATATCTCACGAAATAAGCATCAAACGAAAAAACTACAAAGAATGAAAGTCGTCTAGCTTGAAGGGGGAAACCAGATGGCACTATGGTTGGCCCGCTAGATGTCGCTGCCGTAGGTCGAACAGATATCAACTGTGTTTTTTTAGAAATAGAAACCCCCATTTTTTATTACATATTCATGTAGTATGTAAAGAAATATGAATGTTTTAGTTGGACCACTTTTTTCGCTTTGTGATAGGTGGCGAGGTAATGGTCATCAACATGCAAGTGTGTGGTATCATGTAACATTCCCACCAGTGCAGACGGTATTTGCTTCGTCATACATTACCCGTGTTAAAATGGACCGTTTACCAATAGCGGAAAATGTCGATATCATGTTGATGTATGGCTACTGTGATCAAATTGACCAACGGGCGTGTGCTATGTATCCTGGACGACATCATCCAAGTGTCCCGACCGTTCGCCAGATAGTTACATTATTTAAGAAAACAGGAAGTGTTCAGCCACATGTGGAACATCAACCACGACCCGCAACAAATGATGATGCCCAAGTAGGTGTTTTAGCTGCTGTCGTGGCTAATCCGCACTTCAGTAGCAGACAAATTGCGTGAGAATTGGGAATCTCAAAAATGTCGCTGTTGACAATGCTACATTAACATCGATTGCACCCATACCATATTTCTATGCAGCAGGAATTGCATGGCAACGACTTTGAACGTCGTGTACAGTTCTGCCACTGGGTACAAGGGAAATTACGAGACAATGACAGATTTAACGTCGTTTACCAACAGCAGTAACATAAACCGGCATAATATGCACTATTGGGCAACGGAAAATCCATGATGGCTAGGACAAGTGGAACATCAGCGACCTTGGCAGGTTAATGTATGGTGCGACATTATGGGAGGAAGGATAATTGGCCTCCATTTTATCGATGGCAATCTAAATGGTGCAATGTATGCTGATTTCCTACATAATGTTCTACCGATGTTACTACAAGATGTTTCACTGCATGACAGAATGGCAATGTACTTCCAACATGATGGTTGTCCGGCACATAGCTCGCGTGCGGCTGAAGCGGTACTGAATAGCATATTTCATGAGAGGTGGATTGGTCGTCGAAGCACCATACCATGGCCTGCACGTTCACTGGATTTCTTTATGTGGGGAAAGTTGAAGGATATTTGCTATCGTGATCCACCAACAATGCCTGACAACATGCGTAAGCGCATAGTCAATGCATATGCGAACATTACGGAAGGAAAACTACTCGCTGTTGAGAGGAATTTCGATACACGTATTGCTAAATGCATTGAGGTTGACGGACATCATTTTGAACATTTATTGCATTAATGTGGTATTTACAGGTAATCACACTGTAACAGCATGCGTTCTCAGAAATGCTAAGTTCACAAAGGTACATGTATCACATTGGAAAAACCGAAATAAAATGTTAAAACGTACCTACATTCTGTATTTTAATTTAAAAAACCTACGTGTTACCAACTGCTCGTCTAAAATTGTGAGCCATATGTTTTTGACTATTACAGCGCCATGTATCACAAAGCGAAAAAAGTGGTCCAACTAAAACATTGATATTTCTTTACGTACTAAACGAATATGTAATAAAAATGGGGGTTCCTATTTAAAAAAACAAAACATTTGACCTATGGTAGCGCCATATTGTGGGCCAACCATAGCGCCATCTGGTTTCCCCCTTCAAGCTAGACAAGTTTCGTTCTTTGTAGTTTTTTTGTTTGACACTTATTTTGTGAGATATTTGGCCTGGTCACAATCAATGGACTACCCTGTATATAAAGAAAAGTTTTAGTTTAACACGGTTACCAAAAATCTCAAAACATGCTTCCAAATTTGTATAAGACACCCTCATAAACACTCAGATGGACATATGGTACATATTTAAAAAATACACCCTAGTCCATCCCTATGCCACTCGCACCCCGAACCCCTGGCACAGGGATCATGCCCTTGCGGAAGACCCAGGTGCAAGACCTACCCAGTCCACCCACTCAGCACCTCCTACTCCAGTTCTGTCACAGGCTTACCCTACCCCATCAGAGGGTGGGCCCACAGCATTTTACTTTGGTATGGCAACCAACTAGCTGTCACCCAGAAACCACAGCCACAAACAAGGTTGACTAACCAATGGCAGTAGACAACAACATGTGAGATTTCAATGGCTGTTTCACAACCCATGCCATCTGGATCCTCCCCACCACCACCAGCTTTGCTGAGCTGTGCAGATGGGAGCTATCATTACAGCACATCCTTCACTCCCATAACCTCTGTGGCCTAAACCTAAGGTAACTCACTGCCCCCCTACTCCCCACCCAATTCTGCATGTGCATGTATACTCTTATTTAAAAATAAATACAGACAGAAAAAAAGAAGAAATATTGTTAGAAAAAATCTCGAAAAGTGCTGGACCAATTAAGTTAAACTTTTTCCATGATACACTAACATACTTTCCAATGGACATGTGCTACATATTTCATTAATATATGTGGTACACAATGTGGTACATAAATTTATAGATAACACACAGGGGACATATTGTTAGCAAAAAGCTCAAAACATTCTTGCCCAATTTATTTCAAATTTTTAAATGATGCTCTAATAAACGTTCAGACAGACACTGGCAGTGAATATATATGGGAAATTTTGCTAGCAAATATATCAAAAATGTCTTGACCATTTTACGTCAAACTGTTTCATGATACTCTACTAATATACAGACTGTCATGGGCTATATATTTTTTTAAACGATATTGTACAAATTTTCTGTTAAATCTGACTGTGAGAAAGAAAATGCTGTGCTGTGAAAATGTGCGCTTTGATTTTATTTCTCGCAGTTACAGTTTTAACTTAAATATCAGGGCCTTCAAACCATTAGACAAATTTCTTCTACCATTTATATTCTTTCTCCTTATACATAATTTTAAACAAAAATTGTATACAGAACAATGTGCTGTTCATCACAGTCAGTTTTATGAGGAAAGAGGAATGTTGTATATGTATCTTGTTCACTTATGATTGGAACAGTACAATGGAATCTAAATAAACTGAAGCTTTGCATTCCTACCCATTCAAAGATTAAAACTATGAGAAACACTATCACTGAAGCTACTACCCTCACAGATGCAGCATCTGGAGATGTCTCTCCTGTACCATTCATATTAGCAAGCCAATCAATATTCCCATTCAGTTTAAGTGATTTCATTTCTCAATTGAGATTTCATTTGCTTTAACAATAAACAAAGCTCAAGGCCAGAGAGAGGGACAAGGAAGTGATTCACAAAGAGAGGGGTTAGGAGGCAGATGAGATGGAGAGAGATCTGGGGTGGAGCAAGAGGTGGATAGTGAGAGGGGGGACAGGGGGGAGATCAACAAGGAGCAGAGGAGTGAGGGAGAAGAGGCGGGGTGAGAGAGGAGGAGGCAGGGAAAAGAGGAGAGAGGCAGGGTGAGGGAGGAGGGGGCAGGGAAAAGAGGAGAGAGGAGGGGTGAGGGAGGAGGGGGGAGGAAAAAGAGGAGAGAGGAGGGGGGAGGGAGGACGGGGGAGGAAAAAGAGGAGAGAGGAGGGGGGAGGGAGGACGGGGGAGGGAAAAGAGGAGAGTTGAGGGAGGGAGGAGGGGGGAGGGAAAAGAGGAGAGAGGAGGGAGGGTGGAGGGGGAGGGTGGTGGGAGGCGGGGGAGTGATGAGGGAGGAGGAAGGTGGGGGAGTGATGAGGGAGGAGGGAGGAGGGGGAGGGAGGGGGACGAAGGGGGAGGCAGGGGAAAGAAAGGGAGAAGAGGAGGGGTGAGGGAGAGGGAGAAGAGGAGGAGGGGGGAGAACAGGAGGAGGAGGAGGAGGAGGAGGAGGAGGAGGAGGAGGAGGAGGAGGAGGAGGAGGAGGAGGAGGAGGAGGAGGGGGGAGGGGGAGGAGGGGGAGGAGGGAGGGAGGGAGGAGGAGGAGGAGGGGGGGAGGGAGGGAGGAGGGAAGGGGAGGAGGGAGGGGAGGAGGGAGGGGGAGGAGGGGAAGAGGAGGGGAGGAGGGGGAGGGATAAGAGGAGGGGAGAGGGATAAGAGGAGGGGGGAGGGATAAGAGGAGGGGGGAGGGATAAGAGGAGGGGGGAGGGATAAGAGGAGGGGGGAGGGATAAGAGGAGGGGGAGGGATAAGAGGAGGGGGGAGGGATAAGAGGAGGGGGAGGGATAAGAGGAGGGGGAGGGATAAGTGGAGGGGGAGGGAGAAGAGGAGGGGAGAGGGATAAGAGGAGGGGGGAGGGATAAGAGGAGGGGGGAGGGATAAGAGGAGGGGGGAGGGATAAGAGGAGGGGGGAGGGATAAGAGGAGGGGGGAGGGATAAGAGGAGGGGGAGGGATAAGAGGAGGGGGAGGGAGAAGAGGAGGGAGGCGAACGGGTAGAAGAAGGGGGAGGGAGGCGGACGGGGAGAAGAAGGGGGGGAGGGAGGCGGACGGGGAGAAGAAGGGGGGGAGGGAGGCGGACGGGGAGAAGAAGGGGGGGAGGGAGGCGGACGGGGAGAAGAAGGGGGGGGAGGGAGGCGGACGGGGAGAAGAAGGGGGGGAGGGAGGCGGACGGGGAGAAGAAGGGGGGGAGGGAGGCGGACGGGGAGAAGAAGGGGGGGAGACGGACGGGGAGAAGAAGGGTGGGGAGACGGACGGGGAGAAGAAGGGTGGGGAGACGGACGGGGAGAAGAAGGGTGGGGAGACGGACGGGGAGAAGAAGGGGGGAGACGGACGGGGAGAAGAAGGGTGGGGAGACGGACGGGGAGAAGAAGGGGGGGAGACGGACGGGGAGAAGAAGGGGGGGGAGACGAACGGGGAGAAGAAGGGGGGGGAGACGAACGGGGAGAAGAAGGGGGGGGAGACGAACGGGGAGAAGAAGGGGGGGGGGGGAGACGAACGGGGAGAAGAAGGGGGGGGGGGAGACGAACGGGGAGAAGAAGGGGGGGAGACGAACGGGGAGAAGAAGGGGGGGGGAGACGAACGTGGAGAAGAAGGGGGGGGAGACGAACGGGGAGAAGAAGGGGGGGGGAGACGAACGGGGAGAAGAAGGGGGGAGACGAACGGGGAGAAGAAGGGGGGAGACGAACGGGGAGAAGAAGGGGGGAGACGAACGGGGAGAAGAAGGGGGGAGACGAACGGGGAGAAGAAGGGGGGAGACGAACGGGGAGAAGAAGGGGGGAGACGAACGGGGAGAAGAAGGGGGGGAGACGAACGGGGAGAAGAAGGGGGGAGAAGAAGGGGGGGAGACGAACGGGGAGAAGAAGGGGGGAGAAGAAGGGGGGGAGACGAACGGGGAGAAGAAGGGGGGGAGACGAACGGGGAGAAGAAGGGGGGGAGACGAACGGGGAGAAGAAGGGGGGGGAGACGAACGGGGAGAAGAAGGGGGGGGAGACGAACGGGGAGAAGAAGGGGGGGGAGACGAACGGGGAGAAGAAGGGGGGAGACGAACGGGGAGAAGAAGGGGGGAGATGAACGGGGAGAAGAAGGGGGGAGATGAACAGGGAGAAGAAGGGGGGAGATGAGCAAAGGGGAAGAAGGGGGGAGATGAGCAGGGAGAAGAAGGGGGGAGATGAGCAGGGAGAAGAAGGGGGGAGATGAGCAGGGAGAAGAAGGGGGGAGATGAACAGGGAGAAGAAGGGGGGAGATGAACAGGGAGAAGAAGGGGGGAGATGAACAGGGAGAAGAAGGGGGGAGATGAACAGGGAGAAGAAGGGGGGAGATGAACAGGGAGAAGAAGGGGGGAGATGAACAGGGAGAAGAAGGGGGGAGATGAACAGGGAGAAGAAGGGGGGAGATGAACAGGGAGAAGAAGGGGGGAGATGAACAGGGAGAAGAAGGGGGGAGATGAACAGGGAGAAGAAGGGGGGAGATGAACAGGGAGAAGAAGGGGGGAGATGAACAGGGAGAAGAAGGAGGAAATGAACAGGGAGAAGAAGGAGGAAATGAACAGGGAGTAGGAGAGTAGGATGTGTACACAATTCCCAAACATATTCAACAATTGTGAAGTATTGCAGGGTTCGTTAGTTTTAAATACATTATGTCTTGTTCCTCACACTGCTGTTAGATCATGTAGATTTTAATTAAGTCATGCAGCCAGCTGCTAACTCAATCTAGTGTGCCTTTGCCTCAAGCAACGTTTCAAAACCTAGTGGCTCTTGGTCCCATTTCGCTACAATACCAGTATCCTGTGTTTAAGCTGAATGTGGCATTTGTTGAATGCTGTAACGACATCAGCTGCTATACTCACGCGCACGAGTGTGTGCGCTCGCTTGCACACGCACAACACACACACACACACACACACATACACACAGTGTCCCATTTATCTTCACCCACCACCCTAAATAACTCTTGTCCAAATGAAAATTACAAAATATTTCAAGCAAATGTTGTTTAGCTATCAGGGGGCATCAATCAGCATGATTGCCTTCGTCGTAGCTTTGTTAAATACAAAGATACGAACAGTAGAATGACTTTTTTAAATGGTAACATGAAATTTGTTTCCGAGTGACAATTCGCCCTAAGTAGGGACTGACTGAAGCATCAGCTCATTCCACTGCAGTCTGTCACTTTTTATTTCTTTTATCTTGCCATTTTGCAACACCAATGTTTTGGTTGGTAGCAACTGATATGAAGTTTCCATTATCCAATTTTATAAGCTGAAAGACAAATACTCATTCTCTTTGGCACTGGGCCTGCCTGCAGATAATGGTTATCTTGGTTAGCTTGAGTAGGTTAGTTGTAGGGACATGGGCAAGGTGTGATGCATTGGAATGGTAGAACAACTTGACAACAGTTGAAATCTGGAGCATATAGGTACAAGCAAAGGGAGCAGTTCGTCTGAACACAGAAAGGCATGTAGCAAGACTGGGTATCAGAAAGAGGTATACTGAGAAAATAATACATCAGGATTGTGGTGGATGTGAAGTCACACAAAGAGGCAGACAAGATATAGTTGAGGTAAAGTGGAGTACAAAAATATCAGGGTAAGCAGGTGATTTCATACAGATGAGACAATGCCTGTGGGTGTGGATAGTTGTGATTGTGGCTGTTAAAAAATTTAGAAAAATTAGTGTTCAGTAGCACAAGCCAGATGGTAAAAGTTTTGAAGTAGCCACTGAAGTCAACAACATTGTATCTAGCAGGATGTTCCACGATTAGGCAATCGAGTCAGCCCTCAACCACATTTAGGATGAGACCATGAGTGAGATGATAGTTAATCTACAGCTATACTCACATACAAGGTAGTGGAATGGTTGTGGCAAAGTTGGTATATAGTGTGGCTACTTTCACAAGTAGCCCTGCCTCTGATGGGACAGGAAATGCCAGTAACATGACTAGAAAAGATTGTGTCAATGGGTGGATTTATTGGGCAAGGCTCAGACGTGTGTTTGTGTGTGGATACAATCAGTGGGGCGAGTGGGAGACAAAAACACATTCAACACAAGCTTGTCGAGTATCCAGACATCACTTTGTAAGGAAAGGGACTGCTTGTGGTGGTACTACCCTCATTATTTCACAATATGAGAAGAAGTAGCAAAGAAGTAAGTTCCTCCACTGTTCCAATTATAAGTCATGTTTAGGTCCAAGGTGTACAACTTTGCTTCTGCCGTTTTTCCCCAACATTTGAGGCTTTAGTGAAACAAATTGGCTACACGTTTATCATTCACAGTATTTTCCATTGATGGCCACTACCTTTTCCCATCTTTCGGGCAGTGTACGAATTCCACATTGAAAAAATTGTTCATCTTTTAAAGCGATCCATGAATCGATCCAATTTGTGACTTCATGAGATCGGAAGTGTTGGCCAACCAGGCAATGAGCCATTGATCTAAACAGGTGATAGAGGGAGCAATGTCTGGAGAACACGGTGGGTGGGGTAGGACTTCCCATTTTGATGTTTAAAAGTACGTTTTGACCTCTTTTGCTACGCCGGGCCGAGTGTTGGCCTGCTGCAAAATAACTTTATTGTGCCTCTCGCTGTATTGTGGCCATTTGCCTTTTAATGCTCTGCTCAAACGCATTAATTGCATTCAATAACGAGCACCTGAGATTGTTTCACTTGGTTTTAACACCTCATAGTACATAACACTACGCTGGTCCCACCAAATGCAGAACATGATCCTGGAGCCGTAGCTATACGGTTTGGCTATTGGCGTGGAAGCATGGCTGGAATATCCCCATGATTTTTTGCATTTAGGGTTATCGTAATGAACCCATCCTTTGTCCCTGGTCACAATGCGATGCAGAAATCCCTTTTGTTTTTGCCTCTGAAGCAACTGTTCACAAACACAAAAACACAGTTCAATGTCTCTTGGTTTCAGCTCACACAGAACCCCAGTTCCTTCTTTCTGAATCATGCTCATTACATGCTCATGTTTTGAAATGGCTTGCTGTGTCACTCCTGTGGATCATGCCAATTCTTCTAGAGTCTGATGCGAGTCTTCACTCAGCAATGTCTCCAATTCTGCATCTTCGAAAACATTCTCTCTTCCACCACTATGCTGGTCTACGACATTAAAATCACCATACTTGAAGCATTGAAACCACTCACGACATGTTCTTTCACTAATAGCATCCTTACCATACATACTTAAGAGCATTCGATGAGGCTCAGTTGCTGTTTTCTACATATTGCAACAAAACGGTAACACCTCCCGCAAATGATGAGAATTAGGTTCGTAAACTGACATTTTCAGTCAACAACTACTTTATGATGCAGAAACAAATCGACTAATGTTTGAATGAGGTTATGTTGACCGAGGTCCAAGCTAACTGCCTGACATCTGCAATCTGTTTCTTTCAACCGCTACTTACAGTTTTCACCACCTATCGGCAAACGGCGGAAGCAAAGTTGTACACCTTGTATTTTGTGATCCTTAGTGTAGGGTGAGTTAACTTTGTAGTGTAGCTTCATACCACCATAAACATTAGAGCTGCTTTATTTACTTGCATGATGTAACCACTGCAAAAAGTAAACAGCCTGTAGAGCTCCAGTTGAAGAGCAGGGAGGAGCTCAGCAACAGCATTAGTTTACAGCCTGTATACATGATTTGATTAGTAGTTTCTTTACATGGTTCATGTAGAATTGAACAGTATCTGTTTATGTATTTGCTATTTATGTTGATTTAAAAGTCTGCATATTTTGCAGTCATTAGTGTATAGAGTACTAACTTTTCAGTACAGATTTGTGCTAGTTTATATTAATTTTGTGTGCATCACGATTTTAGTAGTGTCAATTTGTTTCAACTGCAGCACCACAATCAGATATTTTTATCTCTTGTTGCAGTATTTTTATTCTTTCTTAATTGCCACTGCCTGATCTGGTAAGTAAATATTTCATGATTTTCACATTGTAGGAACTGTGTGTCATGTGCCGAGAGAAGGTTAATTAGAAGTTGCACTGGCCATGGCTGACACACTTCAGGCTGCTGCCCTAATCTACAATGATGCTGAGGCAGCAGTGACAAAAGCTGTAACACCTCTAATGTCACTGTAATCCCCTGGAAAAACAAATGCCACTTTATCTAACAATATGCATATATTGAAAAATTTATCCTCATTTGAGGTTGAGTGGTGACGTGTATCTGGGCAGAAGGCGACTGTGGGTCCTATCCACTTGGCTGTCCACTTCTGCCTTAGCAATACATATGAAATGTTGGCTTGCATTAAAACGCAAAATGTGAGTTGGCACAGCATGCATTGTCTCTTGGGCTAGTGACCAATTTTTTTGCAGAGAAGTCTGAGCAAGCACAGAAGGTGGGTATGTTGGTTATTGGGCCCCCAAAATTAGGCAAATAAGGAGCCCCTCAGGGAAACAGCATGCATGTCAGGATAGGATAATGTGTAGTTGGGACATTTATTGGGAGGTCTTGTCCAAGATATGGAGGCGGCTCTACAAACTACTACTGAATGAGCACCCGCAGGCAAGAGTAGCCAGAAGGTTCTCACATGCACAGAACATGTCCAATAGGCCTGCCTGTTACCCATGGGGCAGCACTGGAATAGACTGCTTTAGGCAGCTTGTGGGATTGGTGAACATATCTAGCACTGTACACACAGTACAAATGCAGTTCACTATTTGCAACGCTGTATCCAGAACTGATGGAGTTCCTTTGGGTTGCCAGCTGCTGTGGCCGAGCGGTTCTAGGAGTTTCAGTCTGGAACCGCTTGACCAGCTACGCGTCGCAGGTTCGAATCCTGCCTTGGGCATGGATGTGTGTGGTGTCATTCGGTTAGTTAGGTCTAGGTAGTTCGAAGTTCTAGGGGACTGATGACCTCAGATGTTAAGTCCCATAGTGCTCAGAGCCATTTGAACCATTTTTCCCCTGGGTTGGAGCTGAGTGGAAAGTCTAAAACACAGGCCCAGACAGTTATGTGACAATCTCTGAAGCAATTTCCTGGTCTCCGCTAATGGGTGCAGAACTGTAGACACATCATGCTCAGAGGAGGACTTTCATCCTTGCAGAACAGAAGGAAAAAATGTTAATGTGTTTTTAATAAACTGCTGGAGCATTCTTGGTAAAGGCACAAAATTAGTATCACTTATGAGAGATAATAATGCCCATGCAGTATTAGAACCAGAAAGTTGGCTGAAACTGAAAAGGAACAGCACTGAAATCCTGAATTCAGATTGGAATATATATTGCAAGGCTAGGCTAGATGCCAGTACAGAACTCAATAACAATTAGTCAAGTTATTACAAAATCCAAATGTGAAATAAACTAGTTGAAGGTGATCACTGAATATCAGTGAAACATAGTAATCAGATGCTTTTATAGACCCTGCGCTTCACGATCTGTAGTGGTGCAGCAGTTCACAGAAAAGTTGAACAATATCTCGAGTAAATTTCCCGATCCTGGTACTGTAATAGTAGGAGACTTCAATCTGTCAGTTATAGAATTGGGGAGTCAGTCTATTAAAATGGGTGCCAAAGAAAGGCAATTGTGAGAGGCTGTTCTGAATGCATTGTACAAATATTACTTTGAGCACATACGCATTGTCCTAGCCCTCTTAGTAACTAACAGACCCAAATTTTCCGAAACAGTTTAACGTGGAGAAAGGCATCAGTGTCATAAGGCTGTGATAGCATCAGTGACTACAGATGTTACAAGGAATCTAAGACAGGCACAAATAATATCCTTTCTTTGCAAAAGTGACTTGATAGAAACTACGGAGTATATGAGTAATCAACATCAAATATGCAGCTCTGAGGATGATGATGTGGAGCTCAAATGGATTAAATTGAAAAGCACTGCACAATATGTTTTAGACATGTACATGCTGAGCAAGGTTGTGAGGTATGGGAAAGATGCTCTGTAGTTCAACTGATGTGTTAGGAACCTGCTGCAAATGCAAAGAGAGTCTCATCTTTGATTTAGGTGAAGTCAAAGCCTGGCAGACAGACAAAACTCATACGATGCCATAATGAGTGCAAGAGAGAAATGTGAGAAGCATTCAAAGATATTTAATGTTAAATTTTGACAATCAAACTAAAATCCCTGGGACATTTTTGTACTGTGCGAAGTCACTAAGGAGTTTGAAATCATTTATTCAGTCATTCAGTTACATCAGCATCAACAGAACTTGATATTAAAGCCATTTTATGAAAATATGGTCAATATTTATACATATCTGGCCAAAGATTTATTTAGTTAATGTGTAGATACTACGTGCGAATTGGTGTGGGTGGAGGTTATACTTAACAGCCGAATTAAGTTAATAATTGGCTCCTTCTACCGACCCCCAGACTCCGATGATACAGTTGCGGAACAGTTCAGAGAAAGTTTGAGTCTCGTAACAAATAAATACCCCACTCATACGGTTATAGTTGGTGGGGACTTCAACCTACCCTCGGTATGTTGGCAAAAATACTTGTTCAAAACCGGTGGTAGGCAGAAAACGTCTTCCGAGATTGTCCTAAATGCTTTCTCCGAAAATTATTTCGAGCAGTTTGTCCACGAACCAACGCAAATTGTAAATGGTTGCGAAAACACACTTGACCTCTTAGCCACAAACAATCCAGAGCTGATAGAGAGCATCATGGCTGATACAGGGATTAGTGATCACAAGGTCATTGTAGCTAGGCTCAATACCATTTCTTCCAAATCCATCAGAAACAAATGCAAAATAATTTTATTTAAAAAAGCGCATAAAGTGTCACTAGAAGCCTTCCTAAAAGACAATTTCCATTCCTTCCGAACTGACTATGCGAATGTAGACGAGATGTGGCTCAAATTCAAAGATATAGTAGCAACAGCAATTGAGATATTCATACCTCATAAATTGGTAAGAGATGGAACGGATCCCCCGTGGTACACAAAAAAGGTCCAAACGCTGTTGCAGAGGCAACGGAAAAAGCATGCGAAGTTCAGAAGAATGCGAAATCCCGAAGATGGGCTAAAATTTACAGACGCGCGAAATTTGGCACGTACTTTGATGCGAGACGCCTTTAATAGGTTCCACAACGAAACATTGTCTCGAAATTTGGTAGAAAATCCAAAGAAATTCTGATCATATGTAAAGTACACAAGCGGCAAGATGCAGTCAATACCTTCGCTGCGCAGTGCCGATGGTACTGTTACCGACGACTGTGCCGCTAAAGCGGAGTTATTCAAGGCAGTTTTCCGAAATTCCTTCACCAGGGAAGACGAATGGAATATTCCAGAATTTGAAACACGAACATCTGCTAGCATGAGTTTCTTAGAAGTAGATACCTTAGGGGTTGTGAAGCAACTCAAATCGCTTGATACGGGCAAGTCTTCAGGTCCAGATTGTATACCGATTAGGTTCCTTTCAGATTACGCTGATACTATAGCTCCCTACTTAGCACTCATATACAACCGCTCGCTCACCGATAGATCTGTACCTACAGGTTGGAAAATTGCGCAGGTCGCACCAGTGTTCAAGAAAGGTAGTAGGAGTAATCCATTTAACTACAGACCTATATCATTGACGTCGGTTTGCAGTAGGGTTTTGGAGCATATACTGTATTCAAACATTATGAATCACCTCGAAGGGAACGATCTATTGACACGTAATCAGCATGGCTTCAGAAAACATCGCTCTTGTGCAACGCAGCTAGCTCTTTATTCGTACGAAGTAATGGCCGCTATCGACAGGGGATCTCAAGTTGATTCCATATTTCTAGATTTCTGGAAAGCTTTTGACACCGTTCCTCACAAGAGACTTCTAATCAAGCAGCGGAGCTATTGGGTATCGTCTCAGTTGTGCGACTCGATTCGTGATTTCCTGTCAGGAAGGTCGCAGTTCGTAGTAATAGACGGCAAATCATCGAGTAAAACTGAAGTGATATCAGGTGTTCCCCAGGGAAGTGTCCTGGGACCTCTGCTGTTCCTGATGTATATAAATGACCTAGGTGACAATCTGAGCAGTTCTCTTAGGTTGTTCGCAAGTGATGCTGTAATTTACCGTCTAGTAAGGTCATCCGAAGACCAGTATCAGTTGCAAAGCGATTTAGAAAAGATTGCTGTATGGTGTGTCAGGTGGCAGTTGACGCTAAATAACGAAAAGTGTGAGGTGATCCACATGAGTTCCAAAAGAAATCCGTTGGAATTAGAGTACTCAATAAATAGTAGAATTCTCAAGGCTGTCAATTCAACTAAGTACCTGGGTGTTAAAATTACGAACAACTTCAGCTGGAAAGACCACATAGATAATGTTGTGGGGAAGGCGAGCCAAAGGTTGCGTTTCATTGGCAAGACACTTAGAAGATGCAACAAGTCCACTAAAGAGACAGCTTACATTACACTCGATCGTCCTCTGTTAGAATATTGCTGTGCGGTGTTGGATCCTTACCAGGTGGGATTGACGGAGGACATCGAAAGGGTGCAAAAAAGGGCAGCTCGTTTTGTATTATCGCGTAATAGGGGAGAGAGTGTGGCAGATATGATACGCGGATTGGGATGGAAGTCATTACAGCAAAGACGTTTTCGGTCGCGGCGAGATCTGTTTACGAAATTTCAGTCACCAACTTTCTCTTCCGAATGCGAAAATATTTTGTTGAGCCCAACCTACATAGGTAGGAATGATCATCAAAATAAAATAAGAGAAATCAGAGCTCGAACAGAAAGGTTTAGGTGTTCGTTTTTCCCGCTCGCTGTTCGGGAGTGGAATAGTAGAGAGATAGTATGATTGTGGTTCGATGAACCCTCTGCCAAGCACTTAAATGTGAATTGCAGAGTAGTCATGTAGATGTAGATGTAGAATGCATTGACTAAGGTCCCTACAATTGGACACCATTTGTATATTTAAGTTGTTATTCTTTAAGTTTTTGAACATTACAGACTTGTTTTGTCATAATAATGTAACTTTTTATTTGCAAGACCATCAAGAACTACTACTGTGACAATATATGTGCTTCAATGGAAAATTTATTGTAATGGTGTCGACTTGATTATTTAAAATTGTTTAAGCACTGAGCAGTCCATATACTAGAAATGACAACCGAGACAAGTAAGGTCATTAATTTTTCAATTGAGAGGGCAGGGAGTGGGGGTGGATTATGAACCACTTGGCTCCATGTAAATGCTTCATCTGCAGTGACATGTTATACGGCAGGGTAGGATGGGTACTACTTGTCAAAGTGCAATTGGTGGGTTTAAAGACAAAGAGTATCTTATGGATTCAACAGCAAGACAGAGGTCAATATCGAGGAAGGTAGTTCATGGAGCTGTGTAGGAGCTACGATGGACTACTGTAGTACACAGCCCCAGAAGAAGTTGAAACAGCACAGCTCTAGTGTGTGCCTGTAGCAGTGTTGTGTATTATGTTGTAGGTTCTACATTAAAAAGGGAGCCCAAGTGTGGTCGGAATAAGGTGAGAGACTAAGCAGTGAGGTTTAGCTGCTGGCTCGGGTACCTGGGACAAATTCACAGCAGTGAAGCCCATAAGTCGGTGTGCCTGGCAGCTCCTGAAGGACTTTCATTGAGTAATGAGTGTGATGAAACTTGTTCCTTCAGAGACGGTGAGTATGCCACCCGTTTAGAGATAGTGGATGATGTCTCTTTTCATTGTTGTGAAGACGGCCCTACTTGTTAGTGTTCTACAGATGGAATGTGGGTAAGCTGAGGCTACGATTCCATTATCTTCATCCTCAATAATAAACTGTGAGATGCTGGCAATGAAGGAAATTCACCTTACTCCTCACACACAACTTACAGCATTTAATGCCTCTTCAATTACGACGCAAGCCAGTACTCATTAGTTCAAATGGCTCTGAGCACTATGGGACTTAACATCTGAGGTCATCAGTCCCCTAGAACTTAGAACTACTTAAACCTAACTAACCTAAGGACATCACACATCCATGCCCGAGGCAGGATTCGAACCTGTGACCGTAGCAGTCGCGCAGTTCCCGACTGAAGCGCCTAGAGCCGCTCGACCACGGCGGCCGGCTACTCACTATTCAAGAGCACCTAAATCACTGCCCATTCTAAAAATTGTCAATTTTTGGGAGGATAATACAATAATTTGAAAATAAATCTTTCATTCTGCAGAATAATGTGCAGAATTATGAAACTTCCCTTTACTCATTCAATTATTTACAATTTACAGATACACAGTTCTAGGGAATGAATTTATTTTTTGTCAAAGGAGAGTGTGCCAATTTGAAACTTCCTATCAGATTAAAACTCTGGGTCAGATCAAGACTCGAACCTGGGACCTTTGCCTTTTGCAGGTAAGTGCTCTACTGCTTAGATAGCTCAGTCATTAGAGCACTTGCCAGTGAAAGGTATAGGTCCCAGGTTCAAGCCCTGGTCTGGCATACAGTTTTAATCTACCAAGTTTCACATAGTGTGACATGAATTTCCATCTAAATCAACAGTCCAATAAGGTAATACCTAAAAGCAATTCCAACAGTCACTTTTGTAAACAAATATTGAACCAGTTGGACAAGGTGCCTCAAAGTTCCAAACTTGAGAAAATTTTATTATTTACATTTTACAAAGGACCACCTTTATCGGCCAATGCCTTTCCACTGTGTGAACTACTATCCAGTTCACACTAGCAAAGCCCGAATCGTCACCTGCAACACACCCTGCCAACTGAATCACTACACAGGATCACCTGACTTGTGAGATGGACGGCTCTCTAAAACAAGGACACAAAAACAGAGCTCTGTTCTGAGATGCAGCCAGAGCAGACACTGAAACAGCCTAGTCTTCTTTACCTTTTCACTTACGTTCTCCTCCGAGATGGGTCTGTGGTTACCTTCTCTCACCCCCACCCTGGCAATCCTCACCATGTAATGCCCATAAGAAAATAAACTGACACATTTTCTTTTTTCTGAATAAGAGTATATTATTTACGAGCCCACACCACTTTCAAATCCTAAGTACACTGCTGCACATCAAGTGGGTGTATACAGTTTAATTAGTCTTTTTGACATATCAGTTTGGTCATCCACCTGTACAATAAACCAAGTCTGGTTCTTTTTATAGTGGTCACAAATGTTGTGCACATATCTATAATTACTATTTAACTACAGGGCTATAAAAAATATCTTTAGAGTATGAACTAACACTTTCAGGTACTTTCTTTCTTTCAGGTGCAAAATTACTAAAGCACATAATACACAATGAGGATTTTACATATATCATTATTTAAAAAACAGAGACTATTTGCAATACCTCCACGCATCATCTGGAATGAACCAATGTGTCCAACATGTAGAGACAGTAAGAAAGAACAATGCCATTAGGACACTCACAGCAATTTTCCACAACCACTTAGCATTCTGCAAAGAAAAATGAAACACACATTGAAAATAATCTTTAAGACATTTAATACACAAATTATTAGGTGTGGGAAGATAAAGACCTCTGTAGTGAAACTAAAATCTAGCATGGACTGGAAAAAATATCTTGTACCTACCAGGAAGAGGCAGAAAAACACAAGAAGAAAGAGTCTTATGGAAACGATTTTACACAGAATTTTCTTTATCTGTCATACTGTGTGTGTGTGTGTGTGTGTGTGTGTGTGTGTGTGTGTGTGTGTGTGTGTGTGTGTGTGTGTGGGTGGTGGGGGGTGGGGCAAGAGAGAGAGAGAGAGAGAGAGAGAGAGAGAGAGAGAGAGAGAGAGAGAGGGGGAGAGAGAGAGAGAGAGAGAGAGAGAGAGGTGGGGGTCAGTTGGGGGGAATGGAACTATTAAGAGAATAAGTGGGATACAATAAAAATAAATAATATGTTAAAATTTTATTTTCTTCTTGAGTGATTTTTATCTTCTTGTGTCCCCAGAGGTAACTTTTAATTCCTTGAATACTCACTTTATTTGCAAAGCTTTCCTTTTATGTCAGATGAGGAAAGTATGGTTGTAAAAGGTAATACATGCCTCACCTTTTATTAATGCCTACGACTGCCCTCACCTGGTACATAGAGAGTCTTTGTATTGATTTTTATTTCAATTATTATATTGCACCCCCCCCCCCCCCCCCCCCTGATCCCCCATGAACCATGGACCTCCCTGAGGTGGGATAGGGTGGCTTGCATGGCTCAATAATGCAGACAGCCATACCTTAGATACAGCCACAACCAAGAGGTACGAGATGTTAGACACATATGTGGTCCCCAAAGCTGGGCAGTAGCCTTGTCAGTACTTGCAGCAGCAACAGTCATAATGAGGGTGTGATTTGGTCTTGTAACATAAACCATCATGGCCT
The DNA here is from genome assembly GCF_023897955.1 of Schistocerca gregaria. NCBI lineage: Eukaryota > Metazoa > Arthropoda > Insecta > Orthoptera > Acrididae > Schistocerca > Schistocerca gregaria. The sequence goes on from NC_064931.1 coordinate 803,822,060, forward strand.
TGCTACACTGGTTCTGCAAATGGGTGAAAGCAAGGTGAAACTAAAGCTGTTACTTTTCCCAAGGATAAGCAGCTTTACTGTATGTTTATATGATGATGGCATCCTCTTGGATAAAATCTTTCAGAGATGAAATAGTCTTCCATTTGCGTCTCCAGCAGGTGACTACAACCACCACAGTAAGTTATACGCCAACTACGTCTGCAGAGGAAGCGATTGATGGAGTGTATGATGAGGAAAAAGAAATTATTCAGATAGTTAAGAGAGGAAAATATTTAATTGTGATGGGAGGTGTGAATTCCATAGTAGGAAAAGGAAGAGAAGGAAAAATAGTATAGAATATAGACTGAGGGAAAGGAATGGAAGAGGAAGTTGCTTGGGAGTATTTTGCACACAGCATAATTTAATCATTGCTAACATTTATTGGTTTAAGAATCATGAAAATATGTTGTATGCGTGGAAGAGACCTGGAGACAGTGGAAGGTTTGAAACTGATTATATAATAGTAAGACAGAGATTTTGGGAGCAGATTTTGCACTGTAAGACATTGCCACAGGCAGATGTGGACTCTGTCCACAATTTATTGGTTATGAACTATAGATTGAAAACAAAGAATTTGCAAAAAGATACAGAGTTAAAGGGATGGGACTTGGGTAAGTTAATACAACCAGAGGTTCCTGGGAGTTTCAATGTGAGCATTAGGTAACAACTGATTGAAATAAGGGAAAAGAATATAGTAGAAGACAAACGCATATCTTCCACACATGGACTAGTGAACACAGCACAGACTCAAATAGGTAAAAAGACAAGGCAAAGAAGAAATCCTTGGATATCACAAGAGATACTGAATTAAATTGACAAAAGAAGAAAATATAAAAATGCGGCAAATGAAACAGACAAAAGGAAACACAAATGTCTAAAAAATGAGACTGACAGGAAGTGCAAAATGGCTAAGCAGGAAAGGCTAGAGGACACAAGCTAGGCTGTAGAAGCATGCGTAACTAGGGGATGATAGATACTAATTACAGGAAAATTAAAAAGATCAATGGAGAAAAGAGAAGCATCTAGATGAATATCAAGAGTTCAGATGGCAAGCCCATGTTAAACAGAGAAAGAAAAGTTAAAAGGTGGAAGAAATATACAGGGGTCTACAAAAGGGACACAAACTTTAAGGCAACATTATAGAAAGGGAAGAGGATGACGCTGATGGGAGGGGAGGTATGACACTGCAAGAAGAATCTGACAAAGCACGGAATGACCTAAGCTGATAAGGCCCCTGAAGTAGGTGATATACCCCAAATACTACTGACAGCCTATGGAGAGCCAGCCATGACAAAACTGTTTCACATGGTATGCAAGGTGTATGAAATAGGGGAAATACCCCCAGACCTCAAGAAGAATATAATAACTCCAGTTCCACAGAAAGCAGGTGATGACAGATGTGAATATTACCGAACTATCAGAGTAATGAGTCATGGTTGCAAAATGCTGACAGGAATTATTGACAGACGAACAGAAAAACAGATAAAAGCTCTTCTAGGAGACGGTGATTTTCTTCTTTTTTTTTTTGTGGTTTTAGGGCGCACAACTACAATGGTCATTAGCACCCTGACTAATTTAGGAATGTACCACGAGGCACAAGGTTAAAACAGCAACTAAAAGGGACAACACTATAAAAGGCGTATTAACAGGCAAAGGATTAAAAAACTACAGCATAATCAAACGTCCTTAGACAGGTGTGTCAAGTTGATAAAACGAAGAACGCGAGCAGCAGCTCCTGGGTCATCCGCTAAAATGGTATCCAGAGTACATGGCAGGCCAAGATCAAGACGCAGCGTAGGAAAATCCGGACAGGACGTTAAAATGTGGCGGACCGTCAGCAACTGCCAACATGGACAGAACGGCGCCGGCGCTGCCGTCAGCAGATGGCGATGGCTGAACTGGCGGTGTCCAATTCGTAGCCGGGCCAAAACGACCTCCTCCCGCCGAGAAGGACGTGAGGAGGACGTCCAAGCTGCAGGAAGAGGTTTCAAGGCCCGAAGCTTGTTGTCCCTAAGTGCAGCCCAATCGGCATGCCACAGCGATAAAATGTGCCGACAAATGACCGTGCTACAATCTGATGAAGGGACACAACAAGAAGACATCCGAGGCTGGAGGACAGCAGCCTTGGCCGCGGCATCTGCAGCTTCGTTCCCAGGGATACCGACATGGCCAGGAACCCACATAAAGCTAACTGGAGACCCGTCGTCCACCAGCTGCTGAAGAGAGTGTTGGATCCGGTGCACGAAAGGGTGAACCGGATACAGGTCACTGAGGCTCTGGATGGCGCTCAGAGAATCGGAGCAGATGACATAAGCAGAATGTCGGTGGCGGCAGACGTAAAGAACAGCCTGCTAGAGAGCAAAGAGCTCAGCTGTGAAGACCGAACAATGGCCATGTAGCCGGTATTTGAAACTTTGTGCCCCGACAATAAAAGAACACCCGAACCCGTCATTGGTCTTAGAGCCATCTGTATAAATGAAGGTCATATTAATGAACTTCGAATGAAGTTCGACAAAACGGAAGTGGTATACTGAACCGGGGGTAACCTCCTTTAGGAGCGAGCGTAGGTCAAGGTGAACGCAAACCTGAGCCTAGAGCCAAGGTGGCGTGTGGCTCTCGCCCACTCTAAAGGTTGCAGGGAGTGAAAAATCAAGGTGTTGAAGGAGGCGACGAAAGCGAACTCCAGGGGGTAGCAGGGCAGAGACATACAACATGTATTGACGGTCGAGAGAGTCGTCAAAAAAGGAATGATACGATGGGTGGTCGGGCATTGACAGAAGCCGACAGGCGTAACGACAAAGCAGTATATCGCGCCGGTAGGTGAGTGGCAATTCACCGGCTTCAGCATGAAGACTCTCGACGGGACTAGTATAAAACACTCCGATCGGAAGCCGTAAACCCCGATGTTGTATGGAGTTGAGGCAGCGTAAGATGGACGGCCGTGCAGAGGAGTATACAAAGCACCCATAATCCAGCTTGGAGCGGACGATCGACCAATATAGGTGAAGTAGAACGGTTCAATTCGCTCCCCACGACGTGCCACTGAGAACACGGAGGACATTTAGAGAACAGGTACAACGGGCAGCCAAATAGGACACATGTGGAGACCAACTAAGTTTCCTGTCAAATGTAAGACCTAAAAATTTTGTCGTCTCCATGAATGGGAGAGCAACGGGGCCGAGTCGTAAGAACGGTGGGAGAAACTCTTTGTAGCGCCAGAAGTTAATACAGACCATTTTCTCGGCAGAAAAACGGAAGCCATTGGCGACACTCCAGGAGTAAAGACGGTCAAGAGAACGCTGAAGACAGCGCTCCAGGAAACATGTACGCTGCGCGCTGCAATAGATGGTAAAATCGTTCACGAAAAGGGAGCCTGATACATCATCTGGGAGACAATCCATTATTTGATTGATCGCTATGGCGAAGAGAGCGACGCTCAAAACAGAGCCCTGTGGCACCCCATTTTCCTGGCGAAAGGTGTCTGACAGGACAGAACCCACACGTACCCTGAACTGTCGATCCATTAAAAAGGAACGAATAAAAAGAGGGAGGCGACCGCGAAAGCCCCATGTATGCATGGAGGGTGGGCATTCTCCACACCAACAGGTGTCGTAAGCCTTCTCCAAATCAAAGAACACAGCCGCGGTCAGGCGCTTCCGCAAGAAGTTATTCATAATGAAGGTCGACAAGGTAACCAGATGGTCAACAGCAGAGCGGCGCCTACGAAATCCACATTGTACATTGATAAGTAGGCATCGAGATTCGAGCAGCCAAACCAAACGAGGGGCATTGTAGTTTTCACAATTCGAGGAGTGGAAATTAGGTGGCCGAGCCTCCTCTGCCTGTTTTCGGGGGAGGAAGGCAGGGGGGTAATGAGTGGAGCTCGAAACCTCTGCGAAAAAGCGGCCGAAGGCATTGGAGACATCCTCAGGGGCCACAAGGACGTCATTCGCGACTGTCAAGCCAGAAACTGGTGAGTGGACCTTAGTGCCAGATAGCCGGCTCAGGCTACCCCAGACAACAAAAGAAGGAGTAAAACTGTTGAAGGTGCTTGTGAAAGCAGCCCAGCTGGCTTTCTTGCTTTCTTTAAAAATACGACGACACTGCGCACGTAATCGTTTATAATTGATACAATTCGCCACTGTAGGATGGCGTTTAAAGGTGCGTAAAGCACGTCGACGAGCGCGTAAGGCGTCTCTACATGCTGCGGTCCACCAGGGGACCGGTACGCGGCGTGGAGAAGAAGTAGTGTGAGGGATGGAATATTCAGCAGCAGTGAGAATGACTTCCGTGAGGTGTGGGGCCTGACTATCGCAGCTTGTGAAGGTTTGATCCTGAAAGGTCGCCCTGGAAGTGAAGAGCCCCCAGTCTGCTTTGGAGATGTTCCAACTAGTTGAGCACGGAGAGGGGGTATGATGCAGGAGATGGATAACAAACGGGAAGTGGTCGCTCGAATATGTATCAGAAAGCGAATACCACTCAAACCGGCATGCAAGTTGGGTAGTACATACAGAGAGGTCTAAATGGGAATAGGTGTGAGAGGTGTCTGAAAGGAAAGTAGGGGCGCCAGTATTGAGGCAGACAAAATTGAGCTGGTTGAAAACGTCTGCTAACAGGGAGCCCCTCGGACAGGATGCTGGAGAGCCCCAAAGAGGATGGTGAGCATTGAAGTCCCCAGTTAACAAAAATGGTGCAGGGAGCTGAGCAATAATTTGCAGCATGTCTGCCCTGGTAACGGCAGACGACGATGGAGTGTAAATGGTACAGATGGAAAATGTAAAAGTGGGGAGAGTAATGTGGAAGGCAACTGCTTGCAGGCCAGTGTGCAATGTGATGGGATCATAGTAGATATCATCCCGGACCAGCAACATAACCCCTCCATGAGCCGGAATACCTGCCACAGGGGGTAAGTCAAAACGCTCAGAGGTGTAGTGTGCCAAGGCAATTTGATCGCATGGGCGTAGCTTCGTTTCCTGGAGGGCTACGACGAGCAGACGGTGCGAGCGGAGCAGCAATTTCAAGTCCTCTCGGTTGGAACAAATGCTGCGAATATTCCAGTGAATAAGTACCATCGTGAGAAGAAGAAGATGCAAGAAGGGGTCATCTCGAAGGCCGCTGAGGGCCCGGGTTCGAGCACTGCCACCGCTAGCAGGAGGCGGACAGTCATCGTCCATTTGTTCTATAGGTTCATCGGCCATCTTGTGAAGATGGCTGGGAGGGGAAGCTTCCTCCGCTGGTGAACGGCCAGATGTCCGGCTACCAGCGGTGCGGCCAGGCGATACGGATGACGGCCTGGGGCGGCAACCGCTGGAGAAATGCGCAGTGGCGGGGAAGGAGAACTGTGCTTCCTATGAGCCTTCTTGGAAGGTTGTTTTGTGGAAGGATTGGTCGATGGCTGAGGGTTCGAGGTACGTAGAAGGTCTGCATGAGACGGTTCCTTCTTGAAGGCCCGTGCTTCTGACTTCTGGGTCTTCGTCCTGGCAGAAGTTGATAAAGGTGCTTGTGTCGGAGGGGCGACGGGAGGAAGAGGAGACGTCGACCGGGCGATCTTAGCATTGGCCGAACGGACGACCGTAGTGCTGAAGGTCAGATCGCATGCCTGCGTCGCCACCTCCTTGGTAGTTCGAGGAGAGGCGAGGACAGTACTGTATGTCCCCGCTGGGAGCAACGTGGGCTTCCTACTAGCGAATAGCTTGCGAGCAGCCGAGGTGGAGACTTTCTCTTTGACCCGAATTTCTTGGATACAGCGTTCTTCCTTGTAGATGGGACAGTCGCGGGAGGACGCTGCATGGTCACCGTGACAGTTCACACAATGAGGAGCCGGAGGTGGACAGTCACCCTCATGGGCATCCCTGCCACAAGTCACACATGTAGCCGCATTGGAACAAGACTGGCGAGTGCGATTAAAACGCTGACACTGGTAGCAGCGCATAGGTGTCGGGACATAGGGGCGAACAGAAATAACCTCGTAGCCCGCTTTGATGCACGACAGCAGCAAAACACTTTCAAAGGTCAAGAAAAGTGTCCGGGTCGGTACATGGACAGCCGTCACGCCCTGCTCAGCGAGGAAAGACTGAATCTCCTCGTCAGTCAATCCGTCGAGTGATCTAGTACATACCACACCACGAGACGAATTCAAAGTGCGGTGAGCCTCCACCTGGACAGGGAACGTGTACAGGAGTGTGACCCGAAGCAGTTTTTGTGCCTGAAAGGTGCTCTCAGTTTCTAGTAAGAAGGTACCATTATGCAACCTGGTACAAGACTTGACAGATCCGGCTATGGCATCTACGCCCTTCTGGATAACGAAAGGGTTGACAGAGGAAAAATCCTTTCCGTCCTCAGATCGAGAAACTACGAGGAACTGTGGGGCAGGCGGTAGTACTTTTGTCACTGGTGGCTGGTCAAGTTTCCGTTTGTGGGCAGAAGTCGAGAGAGAAGGAGAAGAAGAAGAAGAAGAAGAAGAAGAAGAAGAAGAAGAGAAATCCATTGCGGAAGAATCCATGATTGCCAGGGTCTCCGATGGCGCGCTGCTTCCTTGTGGGGACCCTCTCAGGGGGCACTCCCGCCTTAGGTGATTGTTCACACCTCAGGTCACACCTCCCGAGAAACGGACGGAGGGACCAATCGGCATGGTCGGAAGGTGTCAGCTCAGGCAATCACCCCTCCCTGGGCCTGGCCTTTACCAGGGGGTATGTGCGTGCCTTACTTGTCTACCCAGGGTGGGGAATTACGCGTTACCCCCGTCACCAGCTACGCGTGCGAACGCGTGGGTCGGCCTTCAGGCACGCACAGGGAGGAAGGAAGAAGAGGAAAGAGAAAGGAGAGAGGGAAAGAAAGGACAGACTGTCTCAAACGCCGAAGCGGAGACCAGAGAAGGAGAAGAAGGCAAGGAGAAGAAGGCAAGGAGAAGAAGGCAAGGAGAAGAGTAAGTAAGTCAGTGAGATGGAGAAAAACAAAAAAAGGAACCAACCAAAGGAAGGAAGAAACCAGAAGAAGTGAAAAACCAAAATGAACGCAAATATAGGTCGTGAATCCGTCCGTCTCCAGACGCAGGCGCTAACTACCCCCTTGAGGGGGAGGGACTCCTTTTAGTCGCCTCTTACAACAGGCAGGAATACCGCGGGTCTATTCTAACCCCCGAACCTGCAGGGGGGATTTTCGTTTCTGGAAACTGTAGGAACATGCAAGGCAATTATAACCCTATGGCATATCTTAAAAGATAGGTTAAGGAAAGGCAAACACATATTTATAGCATTTGAAGGCTTTGAGAAAGCTTTTGACACTGTTGAGTGGAATACGTTCTTTGAAATTCTGAAGGCAGCAGGAGTAACATAAAAGTTAGTGGATGCTTATTTACATCTTGTACAGAAACCAGATGGAAGTTATAAGAGTCAATGGGCATGGGAACAGCAGCTGAATGGAATGGGCAGCGTCTTGAAAGCACGATATAATATGAACAGCAACAAAAGCAAGACAAGGGTAATGGAATGTAGTTGAATTAGATCATGCAATAATGAGGGAATTAAGGTGACACACTAAAAGTAGTAGATGAATTTTGGTATTTGGACACTACAATAACTTACGGTAGCTGAAGCAGATTTGTGTGTGAGGAAGTCTTTTCTGAATGTATCTGTCTGGAATGTAGCCTCGTATGGAAGTGAAACGTGGATGATAAACAGCTCAGGCACTGGAACAGAAGATTTTGAAATGTGGTGCAATAGAAGAATACTGAAGATGATTAATGAGTACTGAATAGAATTGTGCAAAAAAGAAATTTTTGGCACAACTTGACTAAAAGAAGGGACCAGCTGATAGGATACATTCTGAGACACTAAGGAATTTAGTATTGGGGGAAGTGTGTTGGGGGGAGGGGGTTCAAAAATGGCTCTGAGCACTATGGGACTTAACAGCTGTGGTCATCAGTCCCCTAGAACTTAGAACTACTAAAACCTAACTAACCTAAGGACATCACACACATCCATGCCCGAGGCAGGATTCGAACCTGCGACTGTAGCAGTCACACGGTTCCGGATTGCGCGCCTAGAACCGCGAGACCACCACGGCTGGCGGGGGGAGGGGGGGATTGCAGAGTTAGACCATAGCTTGAATATGGTAAACAGGTTCAAATAGATGTAGTTTGCAGTAGTTATCTGGAGATGAAGAAGCTCACACAGGATAGAGTAGTGTGGAGACCTACATCAAACCACTCTTGGACTGAATGCAACAACAATAACAATAACAACAACATAGTGTACCAGGAACATTATAACTGACAACAGAACACAAATGAAAAAAGAGTTCTGAACCTAAGACAAATAAGTGGGCAGGCTACTCAGCTAACAAGCAGAGATGGCCTGGAAGAGAGAGTGTGACAGACCAGTGACAGGCATAAAGTTGGTAGCTAAATCTGTGAGCTGAATGGCAGGCAACTACAAGGAGCCAGGATGTTTCTGCCTGCCACATGAAAAGATCTGCAGTCATGCTATTTCCAGAGCACTTGTTAAGATGAACTTATTGCAGCTTAGAAGCTGACTGTATGGTAAAAATCAATAAAATTTTAACGTTTTACAATAAATAAATAAAAGCTGCAGCAGATTTTAATTACAATGGATTACACAAATGTGCCAGAATGAATAATCAATCCTTCTCTCTCTCTCTCTCTCTCTCTCTCTCTCTCTCTCTCTCTCTCTCCCCCCCCCCCCCCCCCCCCCCACACACACACACACACACGTACACACGTATGAATGCAGCATTATGTAGCCCTATCCAATTGCATTATGTATCTCATGATATTTCACAGTATATTACTCAGTGAAAGCAGGTGTGTGTCGTCGGTATCTGCAGTGCGTATCCAAAGACACCCATGCCTCTTTAAGACCAAATTTTGGTACCGAGGATTAATTAGTCTCTGAACATCAGCCAGCCAGGGATTTGAATCATCATCCTCCTCAGTATGAATTTGAGTCCTGTCTCTTACCACTGTGCCACCTTGGAAAGATGGGATTTACACATTGTGGCCCACATCTTGACTAGAAATGGAAATGGACAGGGAAATGGGGAAATTGGCTCGGCTGATAGCAGAATCTGAAATGGGGAGGGGGGGGGGGAGGTCTCATGGGAGTACCCTCACAGTGAGGGCAGCGCCTTTGTTAGTGTAGATTCAAGAGTCAGGGAATCTGTTATATTATAAAATACTGTGTAAGTGTGTGATCTCCTCCCAGATCCCTGGGTCAATTTCAACCAAACCTGACACAGAAACAGCAGGCTTGACAAGTATCAGCACTGTGGAGTTTATAACCTCCTAGCCTCAACAGGAGCGGATATATGGGCAAAAACTTCTTTCTTTCTTTCTTTTTCCAGTCCCTGGTGTACTGGTTGCCCTGCACGACAGGCATGTTGTGTGGGAACAGTACTGGCCAGCCAAATTAACCTGCTTTGCAAGAAAGCCTACATGTCACGGGCAAAGAATGATTTTCCGTGTCCCAACAAGTATTAGTCTCTTTATCTGAACTGTACTGAAGGACTACACATGATAAGGTGCATCGCTGGGGACGGGTCGAGATGGATAGAGGAGATGATGGACAGAGTGAGGGGGAGGAAGAAACGGGCAGAGAAAGGGAAGATGCACAAGGAATGTGGAAGGTGTACAGGGGTTGCTGGTTGAAAAGGAAAAAGGGGGGAGGCAGAGTGGAAAGAGAGGGGTGAAGGAGGAAATGGTCAGAGAGAGAGAAGGTGGAAGAAATGGACAAAGAGAGAGGGAGGAGGAAATAGATAGAGGTGCGAGGATGAGGTGGATGGACATAGGGTGGAAGAGGTGGATAGAAAGAGACTGAGGAAGAAATGTGTTCACTATATGTGTCGAATGCGTAATCAAGCAAGGCCACAAGGAAGAGGCTAGTTAGCAGTAATAGAAGAAATTCTGAGAAGTGGAGGTTAATACTGCACCAAAACATTAGATATCATATAAAAGATAGTTCTGATAATTTTGCCACTTAAATTACTGTGATAGTCATAATATATCGACCTCTGGATGGTAATTTTCAACTGTTCATGAAACAAACTGATTTGTTATCAAGATTTTTTAGCTTTTAAACAAACAAGGCACTACAAGTGGATAATCAAATTTTATACCTCTTCTAGCACCATATTAGTGCCCTCTGACACTAAATACAGGAATAATCTAACACCAGTAATGGCTTTGGCAAGCAGGATTATGGCAACTAATAACACTGCTATTTGTTAAATGTTTGAAGAATAGTCCACATTACTAAGTAATCTTGTAAATCCTATGGTCAATTCTTTTACAAATCATTGTTCTTAACTGATGATGTTCATCACAATTATACTTGATATGAAAACTAAAAAATGGAAAATGATAACAGTAACAAAACAAAAAGAAACTGAGGAAATGAAGAAGTATTTCTGATTTACAGACTGGAAAATCACATATGTTGTATGTGCATGGTATAAAAGAAAAATATATTGTCTGTAACATAGTAAAGAACTTGCTTTGAAAACTGTTGCCCTAAACAAAATAACTTGTGTTGGTAGAAGAAATTCTCCTAAACTCTGGGTTACAAATGACATGAGAAAATCAAGGAATACTGGTGATAAAGATAAATTAAATTTCAAATTGGACAATTAACTTTTATGCAATGTCATTACAACACAAAGACGTATATCTTTCAAGAAAATGTATGTTTCTTTGGCAAAATGTTAAGAAATATGTAGAATATAGTAAAAATTAGACAATGAGGAAATTTCTCAGAAGGTAAATAATAACCATATGAAAAGTTGCTCATAAACTGGAAACAGTTTATTAAAAAATTTAAGTCAGTAGTTAATAATTTACATTTGAACAGTTGCTTAGTGAAGAATTCCAAAACAAGTCAGAGAGAGAGAGAGACAGAGAGAGAGAGAGAGAGAGAGAGAGAGAGAGAGAGAGAGAGAGGTGGGGGTCAGTTGGGGGGAATGGAAATATTAAGAGAATAAATGGGATACAAGAGGGGAGAGTGAGGGGGGAGGGAGGTGGGAGAGTGAGGGAAATTGCACGGCACTGCCGGGTTCACTAGGGTGTTTTAAACTTAGAAGTACATTTTTTAACTATGTTGATATTATATCATGACCAGCGAATTCTTTAATTTGTTAAGATGTTATGGTGTACATCACTTCTGTAAGTGTAATGAGGCTCACATACACTGAAGCACCAAAGAAACTGGTATAGACATGCATATTCAAATACAGAGAGATGTAAACAGGCAGAATACAGCACTGCTGTTGACAATAAGCATCTGGCACAGTTGTCCGATCAGTTACTGCTGCTACAATGGTAGGTTACCAAAATGGTGTTATAGTTGGCGCACGAGCAATGGGACACACAATCTCCGAGGTAGTGATGAAGTGGGGATTTTCCCAAACAGCCATTTCACAAGTGTATCGGGAATATCAGAAATCCAAATCCAATGAATGATCAAATCTCCAACATCCCTACAGCCGGAAAAAGATCTTGCAAGAACGTGACCAACGACAACTGAAGAGAATCATTCAACATGACACAAGTGCAATCCTTGTGCAAATTGCAGCAAATTTCAATGCTGGGCCATCAACAAGTGTCAGAATGCGAACCATTCAACAAAACATCATCATTGATATGGGCTTTCGGAGCCGAAGGTCCACTTGTGTACCGTGTACCATTGATGATTGCACGATAGAAAGCTTTATGCCTTGCCTGGGTGTCAACACCGCCATTGGACTGTTGATGACTAGAAATATGTTGCCTGGTTGGATGAGTCCCATTTCAAATTGTATCAAACAGATGGATGTGTATGGGTATGGTGACAACCTCATGAACCCATGGACCCTGTATGTCAGCAGGAGACTGTTCAAGCTGGTGGAGGCTCTGTAATGGTGTGGCGTGTGGGCAGTTGGAGTGATATGGGACCCCTGATACATCTAGATATGATTCTGACAGGTGAAATGTATGTAAGCATCCTGTCTGATCACCTGCATCCATTCATGTCCTTTGTACATTCCGACGAACTTGGGCAATTCCAGCAGGACAATGTGACACCTCACATGTCCAGAATTGCTACAGAGTGGCTCCATGAACACTCTCCTGATTTAGGTTGGTTGGGTGTGGGATTGAAAGGACCAGACTGCTAAGGTCATCGGTCCCTTGTTCCACGATAAAATCACACGAAATAAAAACTGTCAGTCGTTAAAAACGGAGAACTGAGAGAAGGGACGACACAATACAAGAAAGGCAGACAAAGACCAGACAAAGACCAGACAAACGGAACTAAAATCGCACCGAGTGTGAAGGTGGTTGGCCGACCATGAAAATAAGGAAAAGCCAACCACCAAATGACATTAAAACCCACAGTTTAAAACCACAGGCCAAAGGCCCAAGTCAATACAGGAAATAAAAGGACAAACACTCAAATCATACGATAAAAACCCCCTGCCCGAATAAAACTCAACACGAGGTCCGCCATAGCATCGTCATCACATAAAAGGGCAGAGAGGGTATCAGGCAGCGCAAACGTCTGCCTGAGTCCTGTTAAAAGCGGGCAGTCCACCAAAATGTGGACCACCGTCAGAGCTGCCCCGCAGCGACATAGCGGTGGGTCCTCCCGGCGCAACAAATGGCCGTGCGTCAGCCACGTGTGGCCAATGCGCAGCCGGCAGAGGACGACAGAGTCCTTCCGAGAGGCCCGCATGGAGGAGCGCCACACACGGGTCGTCTCCTTCACCGCCCGAAGTTTGTTGGGCGTGGGCAGGGTGCGCCACTCGTCACCCCAGGCACCAAGCACTTTCTGGCGCAAAAGCGACAGGAGATCACACTCCATAAGGCCGAGTTCCAGAGCCGGTGAACTCACTGCCTGTTTAGCCAGCGTGTCAACCCGCTCATTGCCCGGGATGCCGACATGACCTGGGGTCCAAACAAAGATCACGGAGCGGCCGCAACGGGCAAGAGCATGGAGCGACTCGTGGATGGCCATCACCAGACGGGAACGAGGAAAGCACTGGTCAAGAGCTCGTAAACCACTCAGGGAGTCACTACAGATGACAAAGGACTCACCTGAGCGGGAGCGGATATACTCTAGGGCGCGATAGATGGCAACCAACTCGGCAGTGTATACACTGTTCCCGGGTGCCAGCGACCGTTGCTCACAATGATCCTCTAGAGTAAGAGCGTAACCAGTGCGACCAGAGACCATCGAACCGTCGGTATAGGTCACGGCAGATCCGGGAAACTCGGCAAGGAGAGCAACAAAGCGGCGGCGGAGGGCCGGAGGAGGGACCGAGTCTTTCGGACCCTGTGCCAAATCCAGCCGAATGCATGGTCGGCGCACACACCAAGGGGGCAGACGGAGATTGGCCCGGAAAACAGGCGGGAGAGGATAAAACTCAATCCCACACAGTAGAGCCCGGATGCGAACCGCGATCGTACACCCTGACCGGGGCCGCCTGTCTGGAAGATGGACGATCGAGTGCGGGAACAGGAGACGGTAGTTGGGATGCCCTGGCAAGCTACAAACGTGGGCAGCATAAGCGGCCAGAAGTCGGTCGCGCCGGATCCGCAATGGAGGAACACCAGCCTCCACAAGTAAGCTGTCAACAGGGCTTGTCCGAAATGCTCCTGTGGCGAGTCGGATCCCGCAGTGATGGATGGGATCCAGCAATTGCAACGCTGATGGCGACGCCGAACCATAAGCCACACACCCATAATCAAGGCGGGACTGGATCAGCGCTTGATACAGCCGGAGAAGGGTGGACCGATCGGCACCCCATCCGGTGTGGCTAAGGCAACGGAGAGCATTTAAATGCCGCCAGCATGTTTGTTTAAGCTGCCTAATATGAGGCAGCCAAGTCAGCCGGGCATCAAATACCAGTCCCAAGAACCGATGCGTCTCTACCACAGCAAGAGGTTCACCGTCAAGGTAAAGGCGTGGCTCAGGGTGAACCGTGCGACGCCGGCAGAAATGCACAACGCAGGTCTTAGCGGCCGAAAACTGGAAGCCGTGCGCTACAGCCCACGACTGCGCCTTGCGGATAGCGCCCTGCAGCTGGCGCTCAGCAACTGCAATGCCAGCGGTGCTGTAGTAGAGGCAGAAATCGTCTGCATACAACGAAGCTGCGACGGACGATCCCACCGCCTCAGCGAGCCCATTGATCGCAATTAAAAACAGGGAGACACTGAGGACAGACCCCTGTGGGACCCCGTTCTCCTGGACCCGGGAGGAACTATGGGACGCAGCAACTTGCACGCGGAAGGAACGAGACGACAGACAATTCTGAATAAAAATCGGGAGCGGGCCCCTAAGACCCCACCCATGAAGTGTGGCCAGGATGTGATATCGCCAAGTCGTATCGTACGCCTTCCGCATGTCGAAGAAGACGGCAACCAGATGTTGGCGGCGTGCAAAGGCTGTACGGACGGCAGACTCTAGGGAGACCAGATTATCGACGGCAGAGCGGCCTTTGCGGAACCCACCCTGAGACGGAGCCAGAAGGCCTCGAGACTCGAGGAGCCAACTCAACCTCCGGCTCACCATACGTTCTAGCAACTTGCAAAGAACGTTGGTGAGGCTTATGGGGCGGTAGCTGTCCACCTCCAGCGGGTTCTTGCCAGGTTTCAACACTGGGAGGACGATGCTTTCTCGCCATTGAGACGGGAACACACCCTCAACCCAGATGCGGTTGAAAACATCTAGGAGGCGTCGCTTGCAATTCACAGAGAGGTGTTTCAGCATCTGGCTGTGGATGCGGTCTGGCCCAGGAGCCGTATCAGGGCAAGCAGATAGGGCACTCTGGAATTCCCAGTCGCTGAAAGGAGCATTGTACGACTCCGCGTGGCGCGTGTGAAAGGAAAGCCTCCAACTTTCCAACCGCTCTTTCCGGGAGCGGAAGGCCAGTGGGTAATTCGTAGATGCGGAACACTGAGCAAAATGCGCTGCTAACCGGTCCGCAATCGTGTCGGAGTCAGTACACACCACGCCATTCAGCGAAAGCCCAGGGACAGAGACAGGCGGCCGATAGCCATGGAGTCGCCTAATCTTAGTCCAAACCTGCGATGCAGAGGTACGGACGCCAATGGTGGAAACATACCGTTCCCAGCACTCCTGCTTCCGTTGGCGAATAAGGCGTCGGGCACGGGCACGGAGCTGTTTAAAAACGATGAGGTTCTCCAAGGACGGGTGCCGCTTATGGCGTTGAAGAGCCCGCCGGCGATCTCTAATCGCCTCTGCGATCTCGGGCGCCCACCAAGGCACAGTCCTCCTCCGAGGGGACCCGGATGAACAGGGAATCGCAGATGCCGCCGCAGAAACGATGCCGGTGGTGACCGACTGAACCACCGCATCAATGGTGTCAGGGGAAGGAGGTGCGATAGTGGCGAGAGAGGAGAACAAGCCCCAATCAGCCTTATTCAGAGCCCATCTGGAGGGGCGTTCAGAAGAGTGACGCTGTGGTAGTGACAGAAAGATGGGGAAATGGTCACTACCACATAAGTCGTCATGGACACTCCAGTGGATGGATGGTGAAAGTCCGGGGCTGCAGATAGAAAGGTCGATGGCCGAAAATGTGCCATGGACGACGCTGAAATGTGTCGGCTCTCCCGTGTTTAAGAGGCAGAGGTCAAGCTGCGAGAGAAGAGTCTCGACATCTCTACCCCGGCCAGTAATCGCGGCGCTACCCCACAGGGGGTTATGGGCGTTAAAGTCGCCCAGTAACACAAAAGGAGGAGGCAGTTGTGCTATCAATGCAGCCAACACATGACGCGAGACATCACCATCTGGCGGAAGATACAAACTGCAGACAGTAATAGGCTGAGGCGTCCACATCCTTACAGCGACAGCCTCTAAAGGTGTGTGAAGAGGTACACATTCGCTGTAGACAGAGTTAAGGATGTAGACGCAGACTCCACCAGATACCCTCTCATAAGCTGCCCGGTTCTTGTAATAACCCCGATACCCACCTAGGGCAGGGGTCCGCATTGCCGGAAACCAAGTTTCCTGTAGGGCAATGCAGAGGAAAGGGTGACTGCTGATGAGTTGGCGAAGCTCAGCAAGGTGGTGGAAAAAAGCGCTGCAGTTCCACTGGAGTATTGCTTTGTCCATGTCCGAAAAAGGCGTGAAGGGGCCGAGGAGGCAGATCACGCCACTGGGTCACCTGCTGCCACCGATGGAGGACCAGTACAATCTGCTTCCATGGCGTCTGAGGGTCCGGCGAGATCCAGGTCCTCAGCGGACGCCCGGATCTCCACCTTATCCCCGGACGCAGAGCCTGTAGGGAGCAGTGGGGTGGATGCCACCGCTTGTGCCTTGGCCTTAGAGGTCTTCTTCTTCGTCTTGTCTCTGTGGTCCTTGGGTTTCATTGGCTGGGAGGGCTCCAGCGAGTCAGTCTCCGGGACGGAGGAGGAGCGGGAAGCCCTGCGATCAGCCGCTGGTCTGTTTTTCTTCCATTGGCTGACGTCACCCTTCCCAGAGGCGGAAACCTGGGAAGGAAGGGACCCAAGGGACCCTTTCCGTGCTATTCGAGCAGGGGAAGTTTGAGGCTTCCCCAGCTTAGAAGTGGGGACTGATGTCCCCGATGGTTGGGGGGTTGCTGCTCCTGAGGCAGGTAGTGCAGGAGCAGCAGGGAGTGAAGTGCCCCCCACCATCAAGGGGGCAGGTGTAGCATTCCGGCTCTGAGAGGTGGCAGTCTGAGGGAGAGCTAATGGGGCCATAACAGCAGTAGCCGCGGCGTAAGAGGCAGGCATTCGAACAGGATGGAGGCGTTCGAACTTCTGCCTGGCCTCAGTGTATGTCAGGTGGTCCAGGGTCTTATACTCCATGATTTTGCGCTCTTTCTGGTAGATCCTGCAGTCCGGCGAGAAAGGTGAGTGGTGCTCTCCGCAGTTTACACAGATGGGAGGCGGAGCACATGGAGTATCGGGATGTGATGGGCGTCTACAATCTCGACATGTGAGGCCGGAAGTACAGCGGGAAGACATATGCCCGAACTTCCAGCACTTAAAGCACCGCATCGGGGGAGGGATATATGGCTTGACGTCACAACGATAGACCATCACCTTGACCTTCTCAGGTAAAGTATCACCCTCGAAGGCCAAGATGAAGGCACCGGTGGCAACCTGCTTATCCCTTGGACCACGATGTACGCGCCGGACGAAGTGAACACCTCGCCGCTCTAAATTGGCGCGAAGCTCGTCATCGGACTGCAATAGAAGGTCCCGATGGAATATTATGCCCTGGACCATATTAAGACTCTTATGGGGCGTGATTGTAACCGGAACATCCCCCAGCTTGTTACAATCGAGTAACCGGCGGGACTGGGCGGAGGACGCCGATTTGATCAAAACCGAGCCCGAGCGCATTTTGGACAAGCCCTCCACCTCCCCGAACTTGTCCTCTAAGTGCTCGACGAAGAACTGAGGCTTCATGGATGTAAAGGATTCACCATCAGCTCTCGTACACACCAGGTAGCGGGGCGAGTATGGTTCGCTGGCATCCTTAGTCTTTCGTTCCTCCCATGGTGTAGCCAGGGAGGGGAACGATTTGGGGTCATATGTAGTTGCGTTGTATTGAGCCCTGGAACGCTTAGAGACTGCTGGCGGCTGGCCACCAGCAAGAGATGATGTACCACGCTTCATTGCGGGTCATCCGCCCTGATGCCACCTACTCCGACCAAGGGCCCTCCCCACGGGCGCCACCCAGCCTCAGCAACGACCACCTGGCAGGATGGCCATTGCCGGGAGTCCCAATGCCCCAAGGAGATAGGCATCTACTCCTTGGCATACGTGGGGAGTTAACGGCGCTGGCATCAGCAGAGCGATCCCTGTGTAGTCAGGGGGCTACAACCAACAGGGTACATGGCGGCCCCACCACAACGGACTGGCTACCGTGCTGGATTTCAGGTGATGTAGTCCAATATCGTCATTGGCGCATAAAGCGGCACAGCATAGCAGACTGCAAGAAACCGCACCCAAGAACAAATCCACGCCCAAGAGATGGTAGGTGAGCGGGACTGCTAAGCGATGACGACAAACCTGGCTAGAGATGGTAATGCTTGATGGACACATCGCTTCTTGTAAGGCGCCCTTCCCCAATCGGCTCGCTCTTCGGAAAATTTAGAAGGATGGAGGTCAAACCCGTTAGGGGACCATCTCACAAGGCCAAAACGTTTGAGACTCCTTTTAGTCGCCTCTTACGACAGGCAGGAATACCGTGGGCCTATTCTTACCCCCGAACCCACAGGGGGGTCTCCTGATTTAAACACTTCCGCTGACCACCTAAGCCCCCAGACATGAAAATTATTGAGCTTATTTTATGTATTTTATTTACACATCAAGTTCCGTAGGACCAAATTAAGGATCAAATCTCCAAGGTCTTGGAACATGTCAGTAGATGAAATTATAATGCAAAAGTAATAACAAATAAAAATAAAATGTTTATAAACCCGAAAAATTCAAGCCATAAGTTTAAGTAAACACAGTCAACAATACAACAATAATCAGCTTAATTTTTCAAGGATTTCCTTGACAGAATAGGGGTGATCCATGAGGAAATTCTACAGTTTCGATTTGAAGGCCCGTGGATTTCTGATAAGATTTTTAAATTCTTGTGATAGCTTATTAAAAATGGATGCAGCAGTTAATACTGCCGGGTATTAAATGAGTGAAAGCTGCTTATTCTTGGAAATAAGCTAATATTGTTAACAAGAAACAACAGTAAAGAATATATATATTGAGATGCCAATGTCAAAATACCCACATTAGGGAACAGGGGTCGACGAGAGGTCCGTGAACTTGCACCACTTTTTGTCCAAACCCCTCATTTCTGAGCTAAAAGTATCCTTTTAGAATGGGAATCACTTACTTCGGGTACTGTTTGAATAGTAAAAAAGGCAGCATTAAGTTTTTGAACAAGATCCTGAACGTGGGCTTTCCACGACAGTTTACTATCTATCTAAACATCAAGAAATTTGAACTGCTCAGTTTCACTAATTATATGCCCACTCTGTGAAATTAAAATGTCGAATTTTTGTTGAATTGTGTGTTAGAAACTGTGAAAACTTAGTCATACTGTGATTTAGCATATCTGGGATGCCTTGCAATGTGCAGTTCAGAGGAGACCTCTATCCCCTCGTACTCTTACAGATTTATGGACAGCCCTGCAGGATTCATGGTGTTGATTCCCTCCAGCACTACTTTAGATATTAGTAGAGTCCATGCCACGTCGTGTTGCGGCATTCTGCATGCTCGCAGGAGTCCTACGTGATATTAGGCAGATGTACCAATTTCTTTGGCTCTTCAGTGTATTACTGAGTTATTTGTAATGACTGGTCTCGGATGTTCCATGGCAGCATCTACTGACTCTGAAGATCCCATATTTTCAAGTTATGAAGCAGTTGTTAAAGTGTTATGCAACACTACAAACATCAGTTATCAATGTATTGTTTATTATTAATGTTATTTGCTCCTCTTCATGCCAGATTCTACCAGTCCCTCTTTCACTATATCCCTACTGTCTTTATTTTGTCATCTGAAGGGATTATTTTATTCTTATAATACATTTGATTTGATGTGTGACACTATTTTTGATGTTTTGCAGTGTGCCTTGTAATGAGCTATAGCATTGACAACAAATAATGATTAATGTAGAGTAATGAAATTCTCGGAATACATTTGTCTGAGTAACAAATTTAAGTGATTAACTTTGCAAGATCACATCGTAATATAAGTTAGGTAAGCCATGGCGAATATGAAATGCTGGTACATTAATAACTGGAGTAACCACCACAATGTTGGATGCAAGCATGCAAATGTGCATGCATTGTGTTGTACAGGTGCCAGATGTCAGTTTGTGGGCTGCATTCAACACCTGTTGCAATTGGTTGGTCAATACAGGGATCGTTAATGCTGTTTGTGGACATAACTCCTAACTTGCATCAAAAAACACAACAGATCTCCACCCTGTCCTTCAATGAGCTCTTGCTTGACACAACTGATGTCACAAATGGCATTCATTTGGATTTCTAAAGAGTTCCGATATTGAGAAGACTATGTACACATACAGCAAGCGTCTAGTTAATTCATTAGACAATAAATTTCAAGCTTCTGGTATATTCTGTGAGCCACCACAGCTGTCTGACAGTGTAAATCACAATATCCTTTTACATAAATCAGAATCTCCGAGTGTAACAAGACTTGTTGGAGAATGGTTAAAAATAGTGTGTGTTTGACACAAAACAAAGGGTGTCAACAGGAAAGAGACACACATTAAGCTACCAGGCATCATACAACATGTGGTTTCCAACAAGGTTCCATCTTAGGTCCCCTACTTTCTGTTGTGCCTATGAATGATCTTCCATTAATAACATTACTGGATACCAAATTTCTTTTGTTTGCAAGTGATGCAAAAAACAGCAGTAAATAGCAAATCAAATACAGTCTTAAAAGATCAGCTATTGAAATTTTCATTAACGATAATACATGGTTCCTAGCCAATTCTTCATTGCTAAACTTTGAGACAACACATTATATGCAGTTCAGAAATTGTAAGAGGTTTTTTGCCAGTATATGTGGATTACAGCTTGATAATAAATTCAGCTGGGTATGGCATTTCACAGAACTGCTAAGTGTCTAAATAAATCTCTGTTTCCAATGTGGATGTTGTAAGACACAGGTGATGCAAAAATAAAAAAAAAAGCTAGCATATTTTGCTCACTTTCATTCCACAATATCCTACTGGGTTATTTTTTTGGAGTTAACTCATAATGCTAAGCTACAGTTTTCCAAGTCCAAAAACGTGTAATAAGCTACAGTTTTCCAAGTCCAAAAACGTGTAATAAGAATTATTTGTGGGGTGAACCCAAGAATATCCTACAGAGGTCTGTTTAAGTAAGGATACTAACTGCTGCTGTTTCTCAAAATATTTATTCCCTAACAAAATTTGTCATTAAAATGTATCACTTTTTCAAACCAATAGCTCAGTTCATGGAATCAGTACCAGAAATAAGAATATTCTTCACAAACCTTTAAAGTTACTTACTTAGGTCCAGAACAGTGTATTACTAATAAAGTACAGATTAAGAAGAGCCTGAATGATTTAGTTTTGGCCAATTGTTTCTACTCCACTGTTTTTAAAGCAGAACTGACTGATGTGTGTATGTTACTAATAATACAAAAGAATAATGTGACTATTACATACAATCTTACTTCCATACATATTTGAGGCAATAATGTGAACATTGTAAATAAGTGTAGTAAAATGATGGTGTATTGCTCCGGTGCATTGCACTGCATCGGTAGTAGCGATATGAGCACCACAGTAACATGTCAAACTCTTACAAATCGGTTACTTCAAAAATAACTCCAAGTCAGATGCCCTGTATTGTGCATTCCACTGACCCCACACCATTGCCACTTGTGACTTCAGTGATGTCAAATGTGAGCTCATTTGATGGCAGGGTGGAGGACTGTTGTGTTTTATGATGAAAGCTGGTTCTGCCTCAGTGCCAGTGATGGCTGGGTGTTGATTATAAAGAGGCCAGTTGAGGGCCAGCAATCAACCTGTCTGCATGCTACACACACTGGACTTACACCTAGAGTTACGGTCTGGAGAGCTATTTCGTATGCAACTCTCATTGCTATCCCACACCGCCTGACTCCAAATTTTTATGTAAATCTAGTGATTCAAACTGCTGTGCTGCCATTCATGAACAGTAATCCAGAGTGTGTGTTTTTCCAAGAGGATAGCGCTCGCCCACATACCACTGTTATAACCGAACATGCTCTACAGGGAGTTGACATGTTGCCTTGGCTTTTCTCGATTACCATATCTGTCTGTAGTTGAGCACATATGGTACATCATTGGACAACAACTGGAGTGTAATTCACAACCAGCATTAACTGTCCCTGTATTGACCAACAATGTGTCACGGGCATGGAACACCATCCCACAAACTGACACCTAATTCTTGTACAGCACAATACATGCACATCTGCATGCTTCTGTTGGACATTCTGGCATTTTTGCTGGTTATTAATGAACCAGAATTTTACATTTGCAGTGGCTTATCTTGCACTTATATTAACCTGTAATCTTGCGGTGTTATACACTTAAAAATGTTTCCTAGACAAATGCATTCCTGAAATTTCATTACTCTACATTAATTACTATTTTGGTGTTGCTTTTTTCCCCGTCAGGGTATAGTTACAATTTTACTTATTCCACATCCGTGAGGACCATTTCACTTTGGATCTGTGGAACGTACATTAGCATATCTGTTGTTCAGTGTAAATATTTATTGAGTATTCTTGTTTTCAGACATGTTCTACATCCTGGAAGATCTCCTCATTATGGATCTATTGGAAACATAAGTACATTTAATCTAATATAATAACCAATATTTCCCTTCTCCATAAAAGGAACATAAGATATATTTATAATACCAGGAACACAAACCATCTCTACCATGACAAAGATTTTAACAACATTATAGAAAGTTGTTGAATACATGGGTAGACTTTTCTCAAACACCCTGCCACATCATATTAACTGTTTTGGACATAAAATGGTGGAGTTGAAGACAACATTTAATAACTTACCATTGGGTACCATTAAAGGATATCTTTACATAACCTCTTAAAATTAATGCACTAGTTTACTATACTAGTAACATTAGCATTGTAACACTAACATATTTCATAAATTTAAATCACTCTTTTGTACAACACTGAAAATAAATTTTACACCTATGACTTCTTTCCATGTCCCAGAGATTTCTCTCTGTGGGATCCACAGAATGTGATTCAGGCTATATAATCAGTGATCAGCTGTTTTATTTAAGGCAATAAAATACCACTAACAGTTTAATAAAATTAAAACCAATTTACTTTCTTCAAGTAAAAATTAATATCTGAAGGAAGATTTCTGACTAAACAGATATCACACACGATTAGAGCCCGCGAAAAGCAAGGCTCATTATGAGATATTTTTCAAGTCCTCATATATTTCATTTGAACATAATCAAGCAATTTTGCCACAAACACACACAGTTTTTCTTATGTACACAAATGATTGCATCGTTTGGTGGCTAAGCTGATAAATGTCAGATTACAAATTCAAAGGTTTGAAGTTCGATCCCAAGTTTACTTGCTTTCACCTCAGGTAACGGGTTGTTATGTGAAAATATCAAGCTACCCCACGGTTTGGATTATTTATTTATTGTAGATCTTCTTGCAACTGACTGGTTATGTCATTTCATAAGTTGAAGGGAGGCAAGGGCATACCACCTTTAATATGACTATGCATGATCTTTCATGGAGGTATTTGACTGGAATGCTGCCTTGTATGAAAGTAAAACATGAATGATACACACATCAGAGAAAAGAGAATAAGAATGCTGAAGATTAGATGGGTACATCAGGTAACTAATGAGGAGGTACTGATCTGATTTGGAGAAAAAACCTTTTTGGTAGAACTTGACTAAAAGGAAGAATCAGCTGAGAGGACACACCCTGACACATCAAGGAATAGCCGAATGAATGAACCATTAATGACAGCCTTGTAAACTACCGAGTAAAAATGTCAGGCATAAAACTCGGCAAGTTTTCGTTTTGCACTGTACAGATGTTCTACGAGTCTCTCTCTGCATATTCCAATACACAATAACTCTTTTCTTGCTTTGTCACCATTTTGTCAAGGCACTACAGTCTTAATGCCAACTGAAGGGCACAATGCAAAACTACGAGTTTATGGTTCTATTCATACACTAATAACATCTGTACATGTAATACTTGGAAAAATACAGAAATTTGGAAACCAATGAATCATTTACAGTGGTCCTGTATAGTTATACTGGTTATTTCATAACTGAATAAATATTCATAAGGACACTACTTATACAACGGTTTTGTCATTCGTAATATATTACTGCATACACACATGAGTGAAGACTGAATGGTTTAAGTTGCTCTATTTTTTGAACCAATTAAGCTAAGTACATAGGGCCACTGGTCTACAGCTAAGTATAGAGATTTATCTTCCAAGACAGGGAGATGAGCCAAACTTCAGATCACATTTACATGTCACATCAACTATAGTCTGAATTGGTACATTAACCAGTCTTTATTTCTACTTCATATGCCCAATCTGCAAACAAAATATGAGGGGAAAAAACCATTTTATACAATTAAAATGATGCATATGAAATGAGGAAATCCCTTCCACTCTGATTCACTTACTATGACCACCATAGGTTAGTACAATATAGTGACAGAATGATCACTTAGAAACACAATTACAAGAAATGACTCCATGGAAGGACCCCCACAAAGAGTGAGAATGATGTGAAAGGAAACAAAATATAAATTGGTGGTGTATGAGGAGACTCATTTTGTTGTAAAGAAGGAAACTGGATGAGAGAGGTTAATTCAAAACACATACTGGTGGAATAGTCAGAATTCATCACTCAATGTTAAGAAGAGTGAATCACTCAGAAGCAGCACAATGAAGTTCCTCAACGAATCTTTCACTCTGCAACAGTGTGTGTGTGTTGCTTTTGATGAGAGATTAAGACTGTGTGCCAGTCCAGAAATTCAGAAAGTATTTACTGGGAAAAGTGAAGCTGTGAGGACGAGTCTTAAGTTGTGCCCAAGTAGCTCAATCGGTAGGAGTCCCAAAAGGCATGGTTCCCGGCCTGGCACAGTTTAAATCTGTGAGATAGTTTTAGCATAATCAACTGTCCCTCTGATGTTACTGTAGCAGCAAGAAGTTGTCACCAAACACATATTTCATAGTGGCTGCACTAGTGGATAGGTACATAAATAAGAACTGAGCTTTCAAACTCCCCCCCTTAGATCACCCTACACTCTCTCGAGTCTGAACCCATACTGCAGTACAGTCACAATCACAGAATAAGGACAGAGGAATTATAAAAGATAAACCCAAGTAAAGCCTAAACTGACAAGTGTATGCAGCACAGTACGGTGGAGTGAACACAGTTGGAAGAACATACTTTTACCCTGATAAAGAAAGGAAATTTAGAATGATGGGAAAATTATGTGCATGAAATTGTCCGCACAAAATGGCTGTAATATGAAACACATATCTGTGTGAATGAGTGGCTATAAGGGCCCTCATCACTGCTGAAGTTCCTGGAATATTAACATATATTGAGAATCCACTGATGCATCAAATTACCTTAATATCCTAGGATAAAGCATTCCACCAGGAGCCTAACACAATTTTTTTAGAGTACATGTGGCTTATATTATCTTCCATGATTATAAGGTGGGAACTGAACTATTTTTCATCTATGCATAACACACATTTAAAACCTTCTAACAAAGAATTCAGATGTGGATAACCTGGATAAAAGTGACATAAAACCTGTTTTATCATAATATTTTACTAATGTAACGTGAAAACAAACATAATAATATTACTTACCCATAAGGGCTTGTTATAAATTGCTAAGTAATCCCTGTACGGCACCCATGGTCCAAAGACACATGTGCCTACACAAAGTACATAACCTATATACTCAGCAGGTGATGGAAGGGATTGCAAAGCTCCAAAATCTGCATCGAATGCAACCGATATCACCTTCATCGCCACGAGCATCTGAGCTCCCCGAATTTTATGCCATTCAGTTCTACTAACAAACAGCAGTTCACTGAAATCAAGACAGAATGCATCATAACAATTTTTTCACACAAAATTTACACAATTATAGATTATTAAATGCTAATTTAGCTAAAGAATGCCACAAACCAATTACTGAATAGAGCAGTTCAGTACAATGAAGTATCACCTCCGGACACTAATTACAAAATTATTTATTCCCAGAGATTATTTTTGAATTAAAAACCTTATCTGCAGTCTATATGAGGTGGCTCTACTCAAAAATAATATTTCCTTATAAGGAAAAAAGATAAGTTTAATACACATTAGTATAATGGGATGTCAAATGAAAATGAGACAGATGTGACAAAGTAAGTAAACTGTTTATTATTTCAGAATTAATCATCATAACTATTAATACATTCACTGAACATCTTGTTCAGGTGATAGTCAACAGCAACGACAAATTTTAAAAAATGCGTAACACTGTACTGTCTGTAATAATGTTATTTTTTTATTTTGCTACTGGTATTGATTTTGAACCATCATAATCAGCAGCTGTACAACATACAAAAAGTGGAGAAAGCCCTGACAAAAGCAATTTTATTTTTTATTAACAGTATGGTGATTACTTTTGAGATATTAAACAGTTTACTAACTTTCTTCAATCTGTCTCATTTTCATTTCACTGCTCCTTATATATACCGAATTTAGAGATGTTACACTGTCCTGCACAATTACCATTCTTCCAAAACAGAATTAACAAGGTAATTAATCAAATTTAAATTGGAATTAGTAGCATGAAACATACTACGAAACTTTAGTCCCTCCTGTTAAAGTAATGAAATAAAATTAAATATTCATCCAAAGAAGTGACAAATATGACTTTCAATGACTTTAGTGATAGAGAAAAGGACCTACTCAAGAACAACTAAAATATGATTTGCAACATACTTCCCACAAGTAAATAGTAAAAAGATCTTATTTGCTCCAGAAAAACCCTAGCTAATTTCTCAAAGCCCATTAAATGATTATACTCCAAAAAAAAAAAAAAAAATGATTACTGCTAAAGCCTTGCATAAGCGACTGAAGAACTTCAACTGTGGTCTAATAACACCACCAAGGCCAAAATAAGAAACGTGGTGGTGGTAATCGACAAGGAACACCATACTGAAAATATGTTCCAGTTCTTTCACGAAAACTACACTGAGGAGGAAAATTCTACAGCTAAATTTCAAACTTTTTATTCAAATCAGTGAAATTAGTAATAGTAATAAATTCCTATCTGTTACAAAAAGGATACTGTTCTGTTTAGAAAAAAAGCCCTTTACCTCTCATAACTGATCCTGCTCATAAATAAGTGAGAAGTATTCTTTAATTAGCCCAATAGTGAAATCTCTCCTTGAAATAATAAAGAAGTATATTATACAGCTTCCAAGAATTAAACATTTGAAAGGTCTCACTTACCAAAAACTAGTTGTAACTTCACTGAAAGTATCAAACATATTCGTTTTCTAACAATGACCTAGTTCATTTCCACTGATGGGGTTAATACACCTGAGAAGACAACATAGATTTTGATCTGATGGTAGTATATGCCACCTGGGGGGATAACAGGTGTACTGATAATGATTTCAATGTCGTCCGCCAACAGATAGTAAAGTGGCATAACTACTAGAGGGCCATCTGTGTCTATCCTTTAATGGGGAATGTTCACAGCTAGAAGGATCAGTGTGATGCAAACGTGTGAAGCAACTGGGAAATCATGCCATGGAGATGTACACATGCTTTCTTCACTCAACTAAGTGAGTTTTAAATGGGTCAAACTGTGGCCTTCTGAGTGGTGGGATGGTCCTTTTGGAGAACTGTCACAAGATGGACATACTGTGCTAGTTGCACAATGATGCTGGTATCTGTGGTCCTGTGAACATTCTCACACCCATAGACGAAGATTCTGCACATCCTCGCAGCACAGACTCCCATCAAGACCGTCGTATTGTAAGTGCAGCAGTGGCAGATTGTACAGCTGCCACAGCGCAGATAAAAGGGCTTGTGAGTCCAGACGTGTTAACACAAATTGTTGTGAAGCAGCTATTAGCTGTGAAAATATGGGCACGCACACCCCTAGCCCATCTTCAACTTACACCACAGCATTGATATGCATGGCTCATCTGGTACTGTCAAAGGATCACTTGGAATATGGAATGACATGCTGTGGCCTTCAGCAATGAAAGTTGGTTCTACCTGCATGTATGTGATGGTCATTTACATGTACGAGGTAGACCCAGGGACCACTGTCTCATGGAGTGCATTCGTCCAAGAGATACTGGCCTCATCCCAGGCCTTATAGTCTGGGGTGTGACAAGCTACAACTTTCTTTCACCTTTGATGTTTATGGAGGGAACAGTAACCAGCACTTGGTATGTGCAGAATGTTGTTAGATCCATTCTTCTGCTGTTCTTGCAATTGAAAGGTGGTGTGTTGTTCCGACAAGATAATGCTCGCCCCCCACACAGTCTGTGAAACTCAATAGCTCTGAAACACATGCAGCAACTTCCCTAGCCACCACGATCTCTAACCTTGTCTCCAATAGAGCACGCGTGGGATATGATGAGATGAGAAGCAAATCGAGCAACTCATCAACCAACAACACTTACAAAAATGCGTGAACAGGTCAAGCAGGCGTGGTGTAATGTTTCCCAGGACAGTATTTACCATCTGTACGATTAACTGGCTGCCAGAGTCAGCACCTGCACTGCTGCCCACGGAGGATACACTACGTAGTAATTGAGTGTTTCAGCATGGGTCACTATCAGGCACCTCAGAACCATTTGTGCTAATGCTCTAATACTGTAATCAGCTCATGTACTCCATATGCACTGCAGCAACAATGAATCTTGAGTGAACTGGAAACCACTAAAATGGTGTACTATTTTTTTTTTCTGGCAGTGTATTTCTTGTACTGTCATAACCAACAAAACAATTACAAGCATCTCATGAAAAAAAAGTCCATAAATGTCGCAAAATAGATGTACTAATAAATTTCCTCCAGCTTGTCCTAAGCATAACTAAATTTCACTTCACAACAAATTCTATCAACAAGAACAAGGCTCTGGCATGGGTAGCCTTCTTACTATGGGTAGCCTTCTTACTGGATTGCTTGCTGACTTTTGCATGAACTTTGTATAAAATCAATCTACAAACTGTAATGAGAGCATTATTAAGAAGTTGGGCCATCACCACAGACACAATTCAATGCTCTCTACTCTACAATGGTTCTGCAGAATACATTAAAATACCTCACAAGTTTTGTGTGTTAAACTTTAGAGTTAATTACTTCAACTTTCATTAAACATTTTTTTCCAATAAATGTCATGAATATTCCCTCAAACTACAAGGAAAACCCAAAAGCACAGACAGCAATAGTAACGGTAGTTCATTTAATCCTCACAACCAGACCTTCACAGCATTTAGATTTATAAAATGCACTAGTTCCCACTAAATACAGAGGACGTTTACAATAAAATTAACATGATGAAGGAAATATGAGATAACAACAGAGATGGGAGAGAGAGGGAGAGGGGGGGGGGGGGGAGAGAGAGAGAGAGAGAGAGAGAGAGAGAGAGAGAGAGAGAGAGAGAGAGAGAGAGAGAGAGAGAGAACCTCTCTTGTAGAACTAAACAAAATTTAGATACTAAATGGACAATGTACAAAATGGGTAATGCTGAACAAAAAGAAATATAACTGAATAGTCTACCTCCCCTCTCCAACATACAACGCAGCTGACAGACTGTTTAGGAGATCTAAAGTTTGAGCAAAACTTAGCACTACTGGAGATAGAAGGAAAGGCTAGGGAAGCACACATAGTTCAGTACAACAACATGATCACTCTGTTGTTGACAAAATTTTATACAGCTCGTATCCTACACACTACTTTATAAAAATTGGAAGACTCCTTATTGCACAGCTAGTGTGAACACACAAATTATTTTGGAATGAACAGCTCGGTTAGCTCAGCCACAGTTATGAATATTGAACAGAGAGTACACAATTTTTATATTAATTGAGGGTTTAGGTATAAGACAGAAAGGTACACAATTTTTATGTTAATTGAGGGTTAAGGTATTAGACAGAAAGGTCATCAAGTCCGTTGATCAAGCTTAGTTCAACTGGAGCCAGTGACATCTGCCAGGAACTTGTTATGATGATGAAAGTATGAAGGAGTGGTAAAATCGAGACATAAAAGGCAATAATGATGCCAGAGCTGAGAAGTAATTTATGGATATGCAAAGAAGGGGGAAGGAAGACTGAGCTTAATGTCCCGCCGACATCAAAGTCAATAACAACTAGGGCACAAGCTCACATTGTATCAAGGATGGGGAAGGAAATTGGATGTGCCTTTTCAAAGTAACCATCCTGGCATTTGCCTGGAGAGATTTAGGGAAATCTTGGAAAACCTAAATCTGAATGCCCAGACGCAGGTTTGAAGTGTCATCCTCCTGAATGTGAGTCCAGTGTGCTAACCACTGCACCATCTCACTCTGTACAGAGACATATATGATTTCAGACAACATGTAGGTAAGAGCAGACAAGGCGTCTCCCAGGACTGACTCACGACAAGAGAAACCCCGCACCACACCCACACCAACCCAATGAGGGACAAAGACAGTTACAGAGCAAAGAATGCCTTCTAGTTGGCAAATTCAGAACAGTAAAAGTGAGAGGCCTAAAAATGTAATGGACGTCAGTCGGGCCGTCAATAATGAATACAAGATTAAAGACATAGTTAAGGCAGCAGGTAGGTGTCCCTGGGGCTCTTCATGCAAGATGAGGAGACCCACCTAAAGCTATCCCATTCCTCAACAATTATAATCAAGGAGTTAAAGAGCACCCACTACTCAACAGAGTGCTACCCCTAAATAGAACATGGCAGAAAATGAGGTAAGCCATGTCTAAAGGCCATTAAAACAGACTTCAAGAAGGATGAAGGAGTAAGTTGGTCAAGGATGTCCATAGACTCAGCATGCAGTGAGAGAGAGCCCAATAGCAACCACCTTGGCCCCACTGTGAACATAGCTTAAAACCTAATATCTGAGAATAAAACAGCACTTTCATGCAGGAAACAAAGAACCAGTTCAACTATTCTTGAATCATCCAACAATATTAGAGGCAAAGAATTTGGAAGAGCACGGTGATGATGATTATGATGATGATGAGGATGAGGATGAGGATGAGGATGAGGAGAGGGGACATTCCACCAGGATAAATCTACTGTCTGTAAGGTTACACAATCACAATTTAGGGGTGGCTTGTTACACAAAATGAAACTATGGGTTAGCCTGATATGACCAATGTGGAGGTGACACAGGATGGTGGATTCTTTCTGGGAGGAACGGAAGGAAGAGTGACACGCAGCAGTAGTCTCCTTGGTACTGCGGACTTTATTAGAGGGGTAGTAGTCCACCGGACAATGTTCCATCTCCGAGTGAGCAGAGTTCTTATTTGCACCAACAAATCTGCAGCTGGGATCATCAAAGTCACTGCGGATGAGTGATCACTACTCTAACCAAATAGCTGACCAGTTCACTCCCTGGGCCACCCACACGACTTGGGGCCCAGAGAAAAACAACCGAGCAGGCAATATAACTAACTACAGTGACAAGAGCATGAATAGCAGAGTCCACAGGGTGATAACAGTAACAATGGTTCAATGGCCTGGAGACAGCTCAACGCGTCACTACACATTAAAAGTGGCTAAGGGATGCTCATTTAATAAAACAGATGGCTCTGTTAATGGCTATCAGCTCTAATGTAAAAACACTACATGTTCCTGGCAACTAATGGTCTTCCTGACCAGCAGGCGATATAATCAGGATGGCTGGACATGGGTTTGAACTGTTGTCCTCCTGAATGTGAATCCAGTGTGCTAACCACAGCACCACCTCACTCAGTGAGAAAACATGGGGAGCATATGCTATGGAGGAGAGGCAGAGGACCTGGCAGAGGGCTGCGTGTATGTTCACAGAATATTGAATGCACAGGAACCAAGAATCAGTACTGCCAGAATTGAAGATGGTAGATCCCCACTTGGGCAATGAGGATGGCTATGGGACTAGTCTGGAAGGCACTTGTGGTCAGTTGCGCACCACACTGATGGAGTGGTCGAACACCTGCAAAGCTGGAGGTTCCACTGAGCATAAACCTGGCACCTTAGTCCAGTAAACACGAGAAAACGGTCCAGTATATACTGAGAAGAGTAGCATCATCTATATCCCAAGAGGTGCAGGCAAGGAAGCAGCGAGCATTTACTTTCCACATGCAGCTAGTCTTTAGTTGCTGAATATGAGTCAGTCACGTCAGCTTTTTATTGAAACATAGGTCCAAAACAAAGGGGCTGTGCAACAACATCCAAGTGCTGTGTACCCTAGAAGAGTCCTTGGTCAGGAGTCACCACAGTGTGATGACAAAAATGCATGACCTGCATTTTTGCAGGAGACAGTTGGGAAGTGTCAAGGCAGAGACCCTTCGGTTGGTGCCCTGGAGCTGGCATTCAGGTCAAGGCTACTGATTGGGAGACATACCAAATGCAAAAGCTGTTGGCATACAGTGCAGAGATGGCCAGCAGCACAATAGAGGTCACAAGCCCATTCATGGCGATGAGGAAGAGCGTGACACTCGGTACAAAGCCCTATGGGATGTCATTCTCTTTGATCCATGGAGAACCGAGTTATGTGCCAACTCTAACCCAGAACAGCCAATGGGATAAAAATTGACTAATAATGATCTGTGGGAAGCCTTGAAAGCTCCAACCCTGGATGGTAAGTAAAATGTAATGACACCACTTTGTGTCATATGCCTTATGTAGGTCAAAAAAAAAAAGACTGATGAGGTCCTGTTAGAACAAGCATGTCAGATTGCTGGTTCAAGCATAACCAGATGGTTGGTTGTGGATTGTCCCTCCAGGAAACCACACTGAAAGAGGAACAAAAGGACCCAAGATTCGAGAACCCAGCATAATCTATGGGCAACCATACTTTCAGTTTGTAGAGCATACTGGTGAGGCTAATCGGTTGGTAGCTGTCTAGATACATAGGGTTTTTCCATGGCTTAAGGATTAGGACGGTGATACAATCCCACCATTGTCAAGGAAAGATATGTCCAAGCCAAATATAGTTGAAGTAATGATCATGTGTTGGATCATCTGATTATAAACTGATTCAGTGCCTTGAGCCATACTGTGAGATAAGCCAAGAGCCTGAAGCAGTTCCCAGTCAAAGGAACATTATATGATTCAGATTGGCAGGGGGTGAAACATAGGAGGATGTCTTCAACTTGTCATTTCCACATCAAAAAGGTAGTCAGATAAGAAGAGGATGCCGATACTGTCACTATGTGGGTCACATGGTATTCAGCAAAAATTGACGTGTCGGTGCAAGGACCACCATGAAGGACAAGATCCGGAACAGTTGTTGACCTCTGGCGTCCCAGCGAGCAAGCTTGGCCCACACCTGGGAGGAAGAGGCTTACAGTCCCGGGGTGGAGACATAGTGCTCTGTGTACTCCTTCTTACTGCACTTAATTAGATAGTGGGCCTTAGCATGGAGTTGCTTGAAAGTGAAGAGGGCAGCCTTATGAAAGGTGCTGCTTGAGATGTTTCAGAACACGATGATGATCCTGAATAGCTGTTGTGGTGTCTTGGGTTCACCATGACACTGGCCGGCAACGGATGTGACCTGTAGAAAGGGAGAAAGCAGTTCTAATGGCACAGGTAGTCACATCTCAGATGTTTTGGACTACACTGTTGATGCAATTTGACAGAGAGGGGGCGAAGGTAACCACAGAGGCATACATCTGCCACTTGGATCTTTGAAGCATGCTACATGGAAGTTGGTAATCTGGTGGTGGCAAAATAGTGACAGGATCAGCACAAAGTTGTCACCGACACAACATGCTAGTTGCTAGTTATCAGGAGCTCCAACAGTAGGCGTGTTATGGAGTCCCTTAGGAAGTTAGCATTCAGGGCTGGAAAGAATACCATTGTGCACTTCCTATGTCTGTCGGGGGACGTCATCCGAGATGTGGAGGTGGCCTTACCTGTGGCTATTGAGTATGCAGGGTGCAGTCATCTGAAAGTTGTGGCTCATGTTTGCACCAACAGCGACCATCCCATGGATTCTGAGGCCATCCTTAGTTCGTACATGTAGCTGGTGGAGGTAATGAAGGCCGCTGGCCTCATGCACGGGGTGCAATCTGAGTTCGCAATTTGCAAAAGTGTTCCCGGAATTCACTGAGATCCTTTGGTTGGGAGTCGAGTGGAGGGTATCAACCAAAAAGCCTTTGGTAACTATCTGACAGTCCTGGCTGCAGATTTCTAGATCTGTGTTATGGGGTGGGGATTTGTAGAGCTCCACTTGATAGGTCAGGTGTGCACTACACAAAGGAAGTAGATACTTTGAGACCAGAGTACTTGTAGAGTACATATGGATTTTTTTAGGCTACGCAGTAGCTTGAGGTACTCTAATGAATACTTCCCAGTTCGTAAGCAGAAAGGGAAGTCAGACTGTATTAAGAGTAAAGAACTTTGACAACTTACTGATAAAATTTTGACAATCAAAGTATTCATACTGAAGTTCCTAAATTTACTGCCCTCCAAGAAAGTTCTCACAATATTTAGCGAGTCTTGGAACAAAGGCAGATTCAACCTCATAGGAGATGGACTGTTGACACAAGCACTGTCTCTACTGAGGTTGTAGTTGAGTGTAACAGTGAAGTTATGTGGTCCTGTATACAATGTCTAGAAGAAACCAAGTTAATTGTTGGAAGTTTTTACCAGTCGCCTGATTCTACTCAGATCATGCAACACTAATCGGAGGTGACTTTAACCCACAAGTATACATTACAACACAGACAGTCTTGCAAAGTACTTTTGAATACTTTTATGAAAACTGCCTTGAGCAGCTAGTTTGGCTCTCCAAACACAACGGAAACAGCTTAAACCTTGTAGCTACAAACAGGCCAGATCTTAGTTAATAAATCAGTCATGTCGGCTAGAAGAGTGTTTCTGGTAGAAAAAGCATACAAGCAGTTGATAGCATCTCACTTAGAAACTGAAAATTGTAGTCTGGAGATCAATGTGCTAGTCCAGTCACTTGAGGACCAGTCTGGTGTGGCAGTAAAAGATAGCAGAATGAAAGCCAAAGTTTTAAATTTCACATTTAAGAAATCTTTCATGCAGGAGAACCATGAAAACGTATCATCATTTGATCACTGAACAAACTCCTGTATGGAAGGCACAGTAACAAGCATTCCTGATGTAGAGAAACAACTGAAAAAGTGGAAACAAATAAGCCTGCAGATCTAGATGGAGACACAATTTGATTTTACAAAGAGTACTCTGTGGCATTGGCTCATTACTTAGCTTGCATTTATTGTGAATCTCTCACCCAGCACAAAGAATGAAGCACGTGGAAAAAAGTGCAGGTGACTCATGTGTACAAGAAGGGTAAAAGAACGGAGCCGCAGAATTAAAGACCAATATCCGTAACACCAGTTTGCTGCAGTATCCTTGAACATATTCTCAGTTCAAACGTAGTAAATTTTCTTGAGACCGAGAAACTTATGTCCATGAGTCAGCACAGTTTCAGAAAGCATTGCTCGTGTGAAACTCAACTTGCCCTTTTCTCACATGATATAGTGTAAACTATGAATGGAGGGAACCTGGCGATTCCATATTTCTAGATTTCCAGAAAGCATTTGACTGTGTGCTCCATTGCAGGCTGTTAATGAAGGTTCGCAGATATGCGAGTGGCTCGAAGACTTCTTAAGTTATGGAACACAGTATGTTATCCTCGACAGCGAGCGTTCATCAGAGACAAGGGTACCGTTTGGAGTGCCCCGGGAACACAATAATATGTTCTAAAATCCTGCTGCATATCAATGTTAATAATATGGGCCTGTATTTAGTGGATTACTCCTATTGGCTTCCTTGAATATCGGTGTGACCTGCACAACTTTCAAGTCTTTGGGTACGTATTTTTCACTGAGTGAGCAGTTGTATATGATTCTTAAGTATGGAGCTACTGCATCAGCATACTCTGAAAGCAACGTAATTGGTATACAATCTGGACCAGAAGACTTACTTTTATTAAGTGATTTAAGTTGCATCACCACTTCGAGGATATCTACTTCTAAGTTACTTATGTTACCACCCATTATTGAATCGAATTATGGAATATTTATTTCATCTTCTTTGGTGAAGGAATTTCAGAAGGCTATGTTTAGTAAGTCTGCTTTAGCAGCACTGTCATCGATAGTATTTCCATTGCCATCAAGCAGAGAAGGTATTGATTATGTCTTGCCCTAGCAAAATTTACTTACGACCAGAATCTCTTTGGGTTTTCTGCCAGGTTTTGAGACAAAGTTTCACTGTGGAAACTATTATAGGCATTTATCAACTGCTATTGATACTATTTCTTTGAATTCATGCTGCCTTGCAAGCTGCCAGATTTGTTACTGGTAGGTTCAAACACCATGCAAGTGTTGTGGAGATGCCTTGAGAAATCAAACGGGAATCCCTGGAGGGAAGGTGACATTATTTTTGTGGAACACTACTGAGGAAATTTAGGGAACCAACATTTGAATCTGACAGCAAAATGATTCTACTGTCGCCAACATACATTTCACGTTGAGACCACAAAGGTAAGATATGAGAAATTAGTACTCATATGGAGGCATACAGACAGTCTTTTTCCCTTGCTATATTTGCCAGTGGAACAGGAAAAGAAATGACTAGTAGTGATAGAGGATACTTTCCACCCTGCACCATACAGTGACTTGCGACATATGTACATAGATGGAGATGCAGAAGATGATCATGTAGTGACCAATGAAGTGAAGCTACGAGACTGGGGTGGAAGAGAGAGTTATGTCAATAGCCAAATAGGTGCCATGGGGGAGACTGAAGTGGGGAGGAGTACCATTCACTGTGGGGAGACAAATCATGGTCGGTAAGAAGCAGGTCAATTAGAAAGCCCCTACCAGATGAAGTGGTACGCACTGGGGATGGTGCACATGGAGATGCCCTAGTAGGAAAAAATGGGAGATGGGAAGGGGAATTTTTAAATTAAGGTGGTCAACTCAATATAAATAAGAGGCCTAACAGGACACAAACATTACAAACAGTTATTGCTAAGTTCATGTGGACCTGCACCACTATTGCTTCCAATGTGGTATGAAGGGAAATCTAGTCACTGACGACATTTGTGTGAATCAATGTACGGACCCATCCAGATGTGCTCTCTTGGGGCCATTACAGTTCTGACAGAGTGAGCAATAACCACAGAGCATTAGGGAATTGTCATCAGTATATATTGTTTCTTGAGAGAAATGCAAATAGGAGATGATGAGGAAATAAGATGATGTAGTTCAGGCAGGTGGCAGTAATATCAATTACAGTTCCAGTGAACGATCGCATTGTGAGTTTCTAGGTTATGAATAAAAGGGGCCAGGTGGACTGGTCAGACCTCATAATCACTGCTTGTTACTGGCGTGGATGGAACCACATCAGCGAACACTGGTTAACAATCCGGCTGCGTGGGGGTATCTGGTATCTCCAGGGTAGCTGAAATAGCCTTGTCCCGATTCTGTTTCTCCTCCTCCTCCTCCTCCTCCTCCCCCTTTCCCTCCTCCTGTCCACATTGAAATTTCTATACCTGTGTCACGAGATGGTTGATCAGAATGGTCATTGTTTTGGTTTATTTAGATATGCTGATATGCAAAATGTACGACCTGATGCCACCCACCCCAATCAAGGGCCCTTCCCACAGGAGCGACCCAGCCACATCAAAGGCCATTTGGAATGATGGCTATTGTCATGTGTCCTGATGCCTCTGGGAGACGAGCATATGCTCTTCAGCATGCATGGGGAGCTAGGAGCTCAGGCATTAGTGGTGTGATGCCTGTGGTCTCAAGGGGGGCTGTACCGAAAATATAGGTAACGCCCCCATAACCTGAGATTGACTACTGCACTTGCTTTCAAATGCATGTCAGAGACTAAGCAAGTATTGCACGCACGTCATATACAACATTGCATGCTGTAGGTGCTATTTAAGGCTTTCTTCCCCAGTCAGGCCACACTATAGAAATAGAATTTTGAGACAGAAGATCAAATCCAGAAGGCGAAACCAAAATGGTGATGTAAAGTAAATGAATGAATGTATTGAGAAAAGAAGGCAGAACCTACAGAGTTGCTAGGTCAACATCAAAGGCTGCCACCATGAGAAAGTAAGTACGTAAGTAAGAGAAGGAGGACAGTCTGAGATGAGAGACTGCAACACAAGAAAGGAAGCAGGCACTGCAATAGCTTTGGGTCCCATGCTCATCACACACGTACTCATGAAAGTGTCATGAGCCCATGAGGGGTTTTTATGTGAAGTTCACATGACAAGAAGCTCTCTCTCATCAACCAAATTAATGAGCAAATCATATATCAATGCCAAATGATTTTTTTTTAACATAGCCAACAAAGTGTTGAGAGTTCATCACCAATAGAGTAACACAGATGTACTACAACAAAATGTTTTTGGTAAAGGTGTATAAAAGTGCTACTTGTGTGTTTATCTTTGTATGAACTGAAAACAGTTATGCTATACATATTTAAAATTTTATTTGTTAGTGTCAATACTCTGTAGTACTGCCAATAAACAAACTACACACAAAATGTACACAACTTTCTCAAAGTCTCACATATGTTTGGCTACTCTGTACTGACTTTTTAAATTTTTTATAAAACATGTAAGTAAGAATGAAAATGTACAATGAACAGTGTCCTGTCAGTATGTTCATAACATTTGTTTTTATCTACTACTGTGTAATGCATTGTTCATGCTGAAATGTACTACACTAATGTGACCTTTAAGTTTGCAATTTATTAATTTTTTATTTAATTATATATGGAGAAATAGTTTTGTTTTCATTTCTATTATCCACGAGACAACTGTTTGCATTACCACATTTCTGTAAAATCATTATAGTTTTTGTCTTTTTGTTCCATCATACACCTGAAGATTATCTGCAGTGCAGAACGAAGCCAGTTGTTGGCAGATAAAATGTTGTTAACAAGATGGTGTTTGTTTATTACATATAAAGGGAACCCATTACCTAGTTTTCGAAACTACTCATTCCTTTGTCAGGAAGAAGAGAGGGAAATTCTGGGTAAGGTTAAAAAGGGACAGCAAGAAGCACACTTTCCAGGAAGAGAGAAAGAGGTCAAGGGTTTCTATCCAATTGAGCTATAAAATGCTAAAATGGCTATCCTATTCTTCCTTCAAATAATTTATGTTTGCAAACTTGAACCAACAGTTCGATGGGAGGACATTCACATTGACTGGAGAGACTATGGCAAAATAAAACTTTTATTACAACAAAATTCAAGAAATTGTAAGTTTTACAAGGCTTACACATGATAATAATAATAATGAAACATGTAAAGTGGGGGCAAAAGAAACTGGCACTAATAATTTAAAGAAATTTTTTCAATCACTCTATCATGAATTTATAGGTAAAACTTCACAGTAACTATTAAATCATCATGGTATTAATGTTTGACTCAATTTTGCATTATGAAATCTGAGTATCATGCAGAATATGAGGACAAACACCAACAGCATTAAAAGAATACTTTGCTACAGCATTAGTGGCAATTAGAGATTTAGGGAACATATCTGGTTTATAATCTCTGTTGTTAATATGTACTACGAAATATATTTAAGGACAACTACAACTAAATTATTCCACAGGGTCTATTCTGCAGCGACAGTCTAGCCTCCTGATCCCCACGAATTCTGACCCTAACCTTTCCTTTTGCTGCCATAGGGTGGCCATCCCACAACACTCGTAACTATCACTATGCTAAAGGTGGGCAGAGTGATACTCAACAGTTAAATAGAACATGTTTCCAGAAAAATGAAAAATAACAAAAACTATTTGACTCTGGGATGGATGAATAAACATTTTGTCCTTAGATGTCCGATGCTTCACTGTCAAAATCAAGATTGACCAACAAATAGGTAATGCTTTAGAATTACCCATGCTTTAGGTCATGGATCAACAAGGTATAGTAAATTGTTCAGTAGTTAAAACACTGCCACGCAGTAACCACAATCTAGTCCAAATCCGAAAGCAGGGTCGTCAGTGAAGTACAATACTTAGTACCGAAAACATGATGATTACAGTCATCAATGAACAAATAAAAAACAAATCCTGGGTACACAGTGT
This sequence comes from Schistocerca gregaria, assembly GCF_023897955.1. NCBI lineage: Eukaryota > Metazoa > Arthropoda > Insecta > Orthoptera > Acrididae > Schistocerca > Schistocerca gregaria. The sequence goes on from NC_064931.1 coordinate 803,862,004, forward strand.
AACTATTTATACAAACATTAAATATTCCAGAATGTACAAATATTTCTTATTTTTGTAATTTTGAGAACCTAACTGATAAATATTTAATGACAAGTAATTGCAGGTGGTCAGGTTCGAACTAGCAACTAGCAGCATGCCAGCCTGTGACCCTAACTGCTATGCCGCACTGCTTGCACTACAGCTTCTGGCATTACTCTCTCCCTGGAGAAAAAGTTAGCCACTGTTTCAGTAGTTCTCATGGGAGCCGACCACAGTACTGTAGATCTAGATCTTGTAAAGGGTCCTCTGTATGGCAGAACTGGGAGATCCTCCTGTTCTCATTGTGTTGGCACATTCTCTTCACTATGACTAGCATTGAAGGTAGACCTTCCCATCAAAGCTTTGTGATCATCAAACGGGTCTTCAGTTTCCTTGAACAAAATGGCCTCACCTCTGATCTGCACCTCAGCACGGGTGGATGTACTGATGGAGTTAGAGAGACCAAACTACGAAGTCATTGGTCCCTTAATACTTTGTGCATCTAGCCAGGAATAGTAGAGTGAAAGGAAGGACCCAAAAGACACATTCTGATAGACTCGATTGTATCTGAGAATCAAGAAAACGAGGAGACAGAAGCAACCTGAAGCAAGAGTTGGGTAAAATAGTGAAGGTGGCATAGGTGCCCCACTCAGAGAGCAGCTAGAGGCCCAGGGGACATGTTATGCAATGGCAGATGCACCCTCTGCATCCAATCGGTGCTTCCACTTGCAAGAAAACTAACAACACAAACAAGTTGATAAAATATGAGAGAAGAAACAATGATGATGAGCCAGTAAACCAATCACAGATATGAAAGGATAAGAAGAATTAAAACGTAGGAAGGGCAGGAGCCAAGTCAGGCCACCACATCTGGGGAGCCATGGGCCCCTAGGTCAGATCAGGTAAAAAGGCACCCCTCCAATCCCTCACGTGGATGAAGAGGCTAATGTGCCATACATCAAAGAGATCAGTTGGTTTGGGGGAGGAGACCAAACAGGAAGGTCATTGATACCATTGGATTAGGGAAGGATGGGGAAGAAAGTCGGCTGTCCCCTTTCAAAGGAACCATCTGGCATTTGCCTGAAGGGATTTAGGGAAATGATGGGAAACCTAAATCAGGGTGGCCGGACACCGGTTTCAACCATCATCATCCTGAATGTGAGTCCAGTGTGCTACCCACTGTGCCACCTCACTTGGTATGTCAAAGAGAGAAGTAGAAACCACTTTCACAGTTAAAACATAAAACCAGATTAGTTACTTTGGTGTCATCCATTAGCAGCAGAGGTAGCTTGTCAGCAAATTTAACGTATCACAGTAAGGTGGCCAAATTAGGGCAGTGCAGTAGGATGTGTGCCATGGTCAGATAAGTAGCACACTGAGAGTGAGGTGGATCCTCGTGGAGGAAGATGTGGCCATGGTTCAGCTAAGTGTGGCCAATGCGAATGCGACACAGAACCGTAGATTCTGTGTGAGAAGCACAAAGGAAAGGCGGCCACATGGTCATGATCTCCTTTTTGGCTTGCACTTTATTTGGAGAAGCTAGGGCACAACAATCCTATTCTCCAAGCAGTGGTCAGACTTGAACTGACGACCCACAACACGCCAGCCAGTGGTGCTAAATGTTACACCACACTGCACGTAGCACAGCTTGTGGCAATATTCGTCTTGCAGTGTTGAAATGGGCAACTGTTAGTTTTATGATTAATGCACTATTCACTGTGTTATTAGAAGTTGTAAAAAAAGTAAGTTGCTAAAAAGAGAATAAACAGCACAGTAGGTTACTTACCAATTTACTAAAATAGAGAAATAATGCATGTGTCCATAGGCAAGCACACTCACACTTCAGTAAAACTAGAACAGACTCAGAATGAAGTTTTACAGGAAGCCTGAAGAGAGGAGAGATTTTGATGCATTTCTAATGTGAGATATTTTGCTTCAAAGTTCAATGTGAGACATTTTGAGTTTGGCCGGAAATACGATCAAGACTATGACCAACCATCAGTGTTTACTTCCATAACCACAGTAATTGCTCTTTAATGCCCAACCTAGACCGGCCCAACTGCAGCATGTGTGCTGCAACATTTGCCACCCATAGATGCTGTCAGGTGAAAACAGGAAGTTTATCAACACAGACGATTACAGCCCAGTAATACACAAATGCACCCCAGTGAAAGTCTGTCTAGTAAGTCAATGTCGTTAAGAAATAACGACTGAGAAATTGTCCATTTTTAAATATTGGTTTATAATGAAATCTGGTAGTTCTTTAGGTTTAAACATTTCACAGATATAATTTATTAAATTTTGGATAATTTATTAATTTTGTAAAGGGCAACCATCACCACTGTAGCTGTGACCTGAAATAAATAATTTTTATGGAAATAAGAGGAATTATAATGTACCTTCGTTACATTCCTGCAGCTGGAGCACCAAATCCTTTAATTTTATAGATTGCAAATGGCACATTTGAGTGCCTTTAATTAGTCTGTCTGCAATTTTCCACACTTAAGTGCAATACTTGTAATTAACAAATGTAATAAATGTAAATTATCTCCCCAACCTGGAAAGCATAACAAATCCCATCACCACATACACAAATTGCATACCAAAAGTACACTACAAAGATTTCACATAAGACACTACTTAATAAAACGAGGAATGGCAGAAAAAAGTACTAAAACCCTTTTCCAGATATAGGTGCAATTCACTGATAACTAATATAAAATATAACAGGGAATGAGCTAGGAACTCGTAGGACTTTAACCTCCACCTCCACCTCCTCCCCCTCCCCAAATAAATGGATGTGCCTAAAAAAACATGAAAATTTACAGCACATTCTAAAATTGTCTGACAACTGGATAAAATAGAAGTAAAATTCCTATATATCTTACGGTTGCCCTTGTGTCAGGAAACAAATTACGAGTGTTGCCCAGAAAGTACTGCACTACATTTTTTTCCCCAGTCAAAAACAATGCTATGAATGCAAAATGTTACCTATGTATTTTCTGTCTCCTGAGCGAGTGTGTCAAGTTTCCATCACTTCTGACACATGAAGCTGATCAACACAGACAACTACTGCATGGCAGTTTCAAAATAGTGTCTGCAGGTGATGTTCATTACAAGCAATGTGCCGACACTGAATTTCTTACTGCAGCGAAAGGAACTGTGGGGAATATTCACAAATGCTTGTGTAAAATCTATGGAGCATCTGCTGTCGACATTAGTGCAGTTAGTCGCTACGCATGGAGGGCACAAGGTCATCATCAGAAGACAATTCAGTGGAGCTCCACGATTTGCAGCAGTTGGGGAGACTATCCACAGCTGTCACACCTGACATGTTGCAGCAAGCTAATGTCGTCATTCATGAGAACAGATGCATTACATGGAAGATATTTTGAGGATGATGAGGAGGTGATCCACACAGTGAAGCACTGGCTCTACCACCAGGACAAGAATTGGTATCAACAGGGCAGGCACGCCCTTGTTTCACACTTGACGAAGGTCATAGAACGGAATGGAGATTACGTGGAAAAATAGTGTGTGTAGATAAAACAACATTCTCTCGTGTGTGTAATTCTCATTATGTTCAATAAAGAATTGTTGAAGAACAAAAATGCTGTGCATTACATTCTGAGCAACCCTCATACACCTGGTTAAAATACAGGGTGACCTAAAGGTCTGTTAACATTTTAAAATTCAATACTTTGTGGAATAATGTAAGAGAGGTAAAAACTGACACACACTCTTGAAATGACAAAGTTTTACTGAAAAAAAGTGCACACAATGACCAATTTATGGTACTTCACATGATACAAAAGCAATAATTAGCATGACAATTTAATTTTAGCAAAGATTATGTTCTTTGTAACAAATGCTTAACATGTTAGTCGTCACTAGTCAACAATACCTGTAGCTGAGAGACAATGTTGTGAACAGCGCAATCTACATCTACATCTGCATGGATACTCTGCAAACCACATTTAAGTGCCTGGCAGAGGGTTCATCAAACCACCTTCACAATTCTCTATTATTCCACTCTTGTATAGTGCGTGGAAAGAATGAACACCTATATCTTACTGTACGAGCTCTGATTTCCATTATTTTATTGTGGTGATCGTTCGTCTCTATATAGGTCAGGGTCAACAAAATATTTTCGCATTCGGAGGAGAAATTGGCGATTGGAATTTCGTGGGAAGATTCCATCGCAACGAAAAACGTCTTTCTTTTAATGATTTCCAGCCCAAATCCCATATCATTTCTGTGACACTCTCTCCCATATTTCGTGATAATACAAAACATGCTGGATTTCTTTGAACTTTTTCGATGTACCCCGTCAGTCCTATCTGGTAAGGATCCCACACCATGCAGCAGTATTCTAAAAGAGGACGGACAAGTGTAGTGTTGGCATTCTCCTTAGTAGGTCTCTTACATTTTCTAAGTGTCCTGCCAATCAAACGCAGCCTTTGGTTAGCCATCCCCACAACATTTTCTGTGTGTTCTTTCCAATTTAAGTTGTTTGTAATGGTAATACCTAAGTATTTAGTTGAATTTACAGCTTTTAGATTAGACTGATTTATTTGTAACCAAAATTTAATGAGTTCCTTTTAGCACTCATGTGGATGACCTCACACTTTTCGTTACTTAGGGTCAACTGCCACTTTTCGCACCATTCAGATATTTTTCTAAATTGTTTTGCAGTTTGTTTTAATCATCTGATGAATTTATTAGATGATAAACGATAGCGTCATCTGCAAACAACCTAAGACTGCTGCTCAGATTGTCTCCCAGATTGTTTATATAGATAAGGAACAGCAAAAGGCCTATAACACTACCTTGGGGAAAGCCTGAAATCACTTCTGTTTTACTCGATGACTTTCCGTCAATTACTACGAACTGTGAGCTCTGTGACCTCTCTGACAGGAAATTGCAAATCCAGTCACACAACTGAGACAATATTCCATAAGCATGCAATTTCACTAAGATTTGCTTGTGTGGTACACTGTCAAAAGCCTTCCGTAAATCCAAGAGTACAGAATCAATTTGAAGTCCCTTATCAATAGCACTCAGCATTTCATGTGAATAAAGAGCTAGTTGTGTTTCACAGAAACGATGTTTTCTAAACCCATGTTGACTGTGCGTCAATAGACCGTTTCCTTCGAGGTAATTCATAATGTTCAAACACAATATATGTTCTAAAATCCTGCTGCATATCGACGTTAACGACATGGGCCTACAATTTAGTGGATTACTCCTACTACCTTTCTTGAATATTGGTGTGACCTGCGCAACTTTCCAGTCTTTGGGTACAGATCTTTTGTCGAGCGAACGGCTGTATATGATTATTAAGTATGGAGCTAATGCATTAGCATACTCGGAAAGGAACCTAATTAGTATACAGTCTGGACCAGAAGACTTGCTTTTATTAAGTGATTTGAGTTGCTTCACTACTCTGAGGATATTTACTTCTACATTACTCATGTTGGCACCTGTTCTCGATTCGGATTTTGCAATATTTACTTCCAGAATGAGATTTTCACTCTGCAGCAGAGTGTGCGCTGATATGAAACTTCCTGGCAGATTAAAGCTGTGTGCCCGGCCGAGACTCTAACTTGGGACCTTTGCCTTTCGCGGGCAAGTGCTCTACCATCTGAGCTACCGAAGCACGACTCACGTCCGGTACTCACAGCTTTACTTCTGCCAGTAGCTCGTCTCCTACCTTCCAAAGCTGTGAGTACCGGGTGTGAGTCATGCTTCGGTAGCTCAGATGGTAGAGCACTTGCCCGCGAAAGGCAAAGGTCCCGAGTTCAAGTCTCGGTCGGGCACACAGTTTTAATCTGCCAGGAAGTTTAATATTTACTTCGTCTTCTTTTGTGAAGGCATTTCAGAAGGCTGTGTTTAGTAACTCTGCTTTGGCAGCACTGTCTTTGATAGTATCTCCATTGTTATTGCACAGAGAAGGCATTGATTGTTTCTTGCTGCTAACATACTTCATGCATTACCAGAATCTCTTTGAATTTTCTGCCAGGTTTCGAAACAAAGTTTTGTTGTGGAAACTGTTATAGGCATCTCACATTGAACTCTGCGCCACATTTTGAGCTTCTGTAAAGCATCGCCAATCTTGGGGATTTTGCGTCTGTTTAAATTTGGCATGTTTGTTTTGTTGTTTCTGCAACAGTGCTCTAACCTGCTTTGTGTACCGAGGAGGATCAGCTCTGTTGTTTGTTAGTTTATTTGGTATAAATATCTCAATTGCTACCAATACTATTTCTTTGAATTTAAGCCACATCTGGTCCACACATATATCGTTAATTTGGAATGAGTGGAGATTGTCTCTCAGGAAGGCGTCAAGTGAATTTTTATCTGCTTTTGGAATAGGTATATTTTTTGCTTATTTTTCCGAGGATTTGGGGATTACAATATTCAATCTCCCTACAACAACCCTGTGTTCACTTATCCCTGTATCAGTTTTGATGCTCGTTATTAAGTCAGGATTATTTGTTGTTAAGAGATCAAGTGCTTTTTCACAACTGTTTACTATTCACATGGGCTCATGAACTAACTGCTCAAAATAATTTTCAGAGACTGCGTTTAGCACAATTTCGAATGATATTTTATGTGTACCTTCGCAATTAAACATGTATTTTCGCCAACATATCAAGGGTAAATTAAAGTCACCACCAACTATTATTGTATGAGTCAGGTACATGTTTGAAATCAAACTCAAGTTTTCTTTGAACCTTTCTGCAACTGTATCATCTGAACTCTGAGGTCAATAAAAGGATCCAACTATTATTTTATTCCAGTTGCCAACAATGACCTCTGCCCATACTAACTCACAGGAAGTATCTACTTCAATTTCGTGACAAGTTAAACCACTTCTGACAGTAACAAACATGTCACCGCCAACTGTGTTTAGCCTATCTTTTCAGAAAACCTTTACGTTCTTCGCAAAAATTTCGGCTGAGCTTATATCTGGCTTTAGCCAGCTTTCAGTGCCTACAACGATTTGAGCATCAGTGCTTTCTATTAGTGCTTGGAGCTCTGGTACTTTCCCAACACAGCTACGACAATTTACAACTGTTATACCAATGGTTCCTGTATCTGCGTTCTTCCTGTGTTCAGCCTGCATCCTTTGTAACTGTGGCCCTTCTTGTGTTTTCCTGAGACCCTCTAACCTAAGAAACCAGCCAGTCCATGCCCCACAGCCCCTACTACCCTTGTAGCTGCCTCCTGTGTATAGTGGACACCTGACCTATTCAGCAGAACCCAAAACCCAACCACCCTTTAGCGCAAGTCGAGGAATCTGCAGCCTACACGGTCTCAGAACCATCTGAGCCTCTGATTCAGACCCTCCACTCTGCTCTGTACCAGAGGCCCGCAATCGGTCCTGTCAACTATGCTGCAAATGGTCATGGTGGAAGTGGCGGCTCAAAATGCTATTCTCACCGAACTATGTGCGCAAAAGATCTTTCACATGTGTAGCACTATGGGGTACAGCACCATCCTGCATAAAAGTTGTACCTTCCAGTAGATGTTTATCAGCCAGGCTAGGAATGATCTGAGTCCCTCTCTCACTACAGCTCATTTTATACAATTCTCCTGCAGCGTCACTGATGTGTTGCTGTCCAGTGTCACTGTTGGCCAGTTTTTGCTCTCTTTTCTTTATTTCAATAAAACCTCATGTCATTTCAGGGATGTGTGTCAGTTTTTACTCTTTGCCTCCATTATTTCACGAAATGGTGCATTTTTTCAAATGTTAATGGCATTTTGGGTCATGCTGTATGTTATACTGAAATTGATCTAACCAGAGATGGAATCTGTAAGTCAATGGGTAATGTTCTGTACTTTGCTTGGTAAGTGTTAATTACATCACTGTGGCTGACAATCAAGAGCTTATCAGACATGTTCTGCTATGATGGATTTTCACACACAACAATATTTTGCACAATGAACATACTTCTTCTAACAAATTTTTAGCTGTTCAACCTGATGAAATTGGAATACATTATCAACAGTAAAACAACTGAGTAGCTTCAGGTATTCTCCTGCTTAAACCTAACAGTATGTACAGAGTTTTTTTGCTAAATGGTGAAAAACTGCAGGAAATGTGCCCCGAGAGGCTAAGAAGCAATGAATGTCATATGGAGATATGGCCGGAAGTGCATTCAAAAGGAGGTACATCAACTAGAAGGTAGAGATGAAATATCTTTGACAGTGTAGGATTCAATGATTGAAAGCACACTTGGTAACACACTTGACAAGTGGGAATGTTCTATCTGTACTACACTGAGGTGACAAAAGTCATGGGATACCTCCAAATATAATGTCGGACCTCCTTTTGCCCGGTACAGTGCAGCAGCTCGACATGGCATGGACTCAACAAGTTGTTGGAAGCCCCTGCAGAAATATTGAGACATGCTGCCTCTACAGTCATCATAATTGCAAAAGTGTTGCCAGAGCAGAATTTTGTGTATGAACTGACCTTTCAATTATGTCCCATAAATGTTTGATAGGATTCATGTCAGGCAATCTGGGTGGTCAAATAATTCACTTGACCTGTCCAGAATGTTCTTCAAACTAATTATGAACAACTGTGGCTCATGTTTGAGAACATGAAGTTCATCAATGGCTATGAGTGGTCTCCAAGCACCTGAATATAACTATTTCCAGTCAATGATTTGTTCATTTGGACCAGAGGACCAAGTCCATGCCATCTAAATGCAGTCCATATCATTATGGAGCACACTACCAGTTGGACAGTGCCTAGTCGATGGCTTGTGTCCATGGCTCCAAGGGGTCTGTGCCACAATCTAACCCTACCACCAACTGAAATCGGGACTCTTCTGATCTGGCAATGGTTTTCCAATCTTACAGGTCCAACTGACATGGTCACGAACCCAGGAGAGGGACTGCAGGTGACGTGCTGTTAGCGAAAGCACTTGTCAGTCGTCTGCCACCAGAGCCCATTAACGCTATATCCTGCCCCTATGTCCTAACAGATACACTTGTCATACATCTCACATTGATTTCGGTGGTTATTTCACACAGTGTTGCTTGTCTGTTAGCACTGCCAACTCTGCGGAAACACCACTGCTCTCTATCACTACGTTAAAGCCATCGGCCACTGCACACTCTTGACACTGGATCTCAAAATACTGAACTACGTATTGATTTCTGAAATGAAATGTCCCATGCGTCTAGCTCCAATTACCATTCTGCGACCAAAGTCTTAATTCCCATCATGCACCCATAATCACGTTAGAAAACTTTTCACATGAATCACCTAAGTAAAAATGACAGCTCCGCCAATGCACTGCCCTTTTATACCTTGTGTACGCAATACTACCACTATCTGTATATGTGCTTATCACTATCCCATGACTTTTGCCACCTCAGTATAGTGTTTTATCTCCATACTCAAGAGTACAGTGAGTTGGAGCACCACCATGTAGTAGCCACATTACCCTTTGTACCAACAAAGGTGTATCTTCCAAGCAGGGGAGGCACGGTCACTCACAGGAAGCGCACATATGCCTTGCATGCAAGGCACTGTGGAAGGATGACTGGTCCCACACGGCAGTCGCCAATAATCCCAGCCCAAACATTGATGCCGAACTGGTGCCGACGGTTTCCAGCCACGAGACCACGGAGATTCCTCATGGCCCACAAGTGGTTGTGAAGGCTGACAATACCACCCCTTGTGAGGTAGCCTCACCTGTTAATATGATGGATGACATACATCCCAGCAGTATGTGTAACACATGAGCAATGAAACCATTGCCATGGAGGCAAGTCCATCAGTAATAAAGTCTGCACATGTTGTAAGTGATAACAGATAGTGGTACTTGTCATGGAGAATGTTCCATATTGTTGTCTAGCTTACCCCATGTCAGCAGGCTACTTGCCTGATTTGATACAAGGGTCACTGTCACAGATCTTTTATCTCCTCCTTCAAGTGTGTGTATCTACTCTGGAACAGATTTCCAGTCATATATCCATCAAAGCTTTTTTGTTCCTTATCCTATCAGGAATTGCATTCTGCAGTTTGATCTATTTAGCAAAATCACCCTGTATAATTGCATTGTTAATTGCAACCAGTAAAAGACTTGCTTTGTGGGCGCCCCACAATTTTCATGATTTTGACTGTAACAAACTGATGCCAGTGTTCACCTTTGACATGTTAGTGTAGAAGGTGTCACAAATTCAGCAAAGTAAAACATCCGAGCATTTCACACGTTTACAGTATTTGCCAAGAATTTTCCTTTGTGCCAGCCTGCACATTTCAGATATGTTTAATTCAAAGTTCTGTATTCGAAAATTTTACTGTCTTGGTTGTTATTGACTGTGTGAAGACTTGCATGCAACATGGTATGGTGACTTTTCGAACATCTATGTCATGCAAAATTCATACTATATTTTCATTTGTAACTTAATTTTTATAAACTTTTGGCAACATTACCGCCATTCAAAATCAATTATTCTCTAACTAAACTGGAATCTATTGGATACCAGTGAAGCACAACAAGCATTGAATATTCAGATGTAAAGTAGGACAGAACCCGTAATTTATTGTAGATCTAGATTTTGGCTATATGAGTCTCTGTCCATTATATAATTCTCGTAGCAGGTAAGAAAAAATCCTTCACCAAAAATTTATGTATTATTATGTGAATAAATGTATATTTTTGTCAATTTTGAAAGTTATGAATGTGTTTATAACTTATTTTGCAATAAATCAGAATCTGTGATTTACAGTTACTGTGGCACACACAGTAAAACCACGAATTAAAGAACTCGCTTTTAAGGAAATTCCACTTTTAATGAATATTTCAGTTAGTTCCGGTGGAACTCCCAGATGAACAATCTTATTTGTCACAGATTTTAACGAACCCTGATTAAGCAAAAGTGCGCTTTTACGGAACAAACATGAAACATTTTGCAAATTGAAATCCAGTTGTTACATAGTTCCTAATATACTCAACTGAGTTTCTGATTGCTTTAAATATCATTTCACACGATTCGAGTGTCACAATTTAATAAACAATCAATTGAAACAGTCGACACGTACGTAGATCATAACAACTCGACTTCCCTTACGGTATGTCCACCATAATTGCCAATTGCAAGGGCATGCCGCAGAAGTAGGGACTTTTGGTTCATTTTACCAAAATATAGGGACGGATTTCCGATCCCTCTGTAAAACGCCGGGATTTTTTTTTGTCCAAAAGAAAAATTACAAAATAAGAAATTAAGAAAGAAAAAGTTGCCAAACTGTACATCTGTCACCAATGCGTACGGCACGTTGGCCTATAAGGCCCACCTCAGGGACAAAACAAGACTCAGAAGGAAAGTAGTTTAGTCACAGTCTGGGGAGGATGGACGTGATTGTCGCTTGGCGCCCCTCGTGCCACTGAGCTGCGTCCTCCTAGGGTACAAATTCCGCACAGAAGTAACAGATTCGGGAATGCGCATTCAGAGACAATCGTTTTCAAATGCAGCACTTATTTGCAGCAAAGAACATAAATGAAAGTTGTTGGAAAACAACGCAATGATTGGAAGAAAAACAGACGCTACAAACAAACGTGAATAGAAGAAAATCAATGCCAAGTGCTCCGAATGTGTCCGACATGCGAAGACCGAAACCAGGTTCTATCACGCAACTTTTACCGCGCCTACTATACTGTTTTTTTGTTGTTGTTGTGCGTTCACATGTTGAAAATAAAGGATAGACAGTGCAAGTAGATCAGTTTAGTTCCTTTAGCCTTAACATAAGCTTCTAAAGTTTCTTTTTTGTGTACCTAGTATTACTATTTTTTTATTAAGGCTTCAGCACCGAAAAGGAAAAGAGAGTTACAAAACAGTAACAGTCAAAGCCGAAAACACAAAGTTAGGGAAGTGTGGCAAGAGAAGGAACGGTTTAAAGGGTGGTTAAGTGCAGATCCCAAGAACAGTTGTGCTCGTTGCAGGGCGTGTGTATTAGTTTGTGTGCTGGAAGAAGCGAACCTGTGAAACACGCAGATCGCGATTTGCTCAAAAATCGAGTGTCACAATTCAATAAACAATCAGTGCTTTCATCGTGGGTGCATCAACCTACTACAAGCACCGGAAGTCATGCTCGAAGACACCAAAGCTGCTGAAATTAGATTGGTGACAGCATTTGCTGAGTGCTCACTACTATCTTCATCAACAATAGATCATATAAGTGTGTTCATAAAAGACATTTTCGTTTATTCTAAAATTGTCCAAAACACTCGGCGGCCTAGAATCTTTTGGGTCCGTAGGGACTTTTCACGTGTCGTGTAGGGGCATGGTCGAAAATGAGTTGGCAGCACTGATGTCCACATGGTACCTCTTTCCTCGTGCGCAGTCACAGATGCACAGGAATAACAGGGCATGCACTGAAATTTGCAGAAAGAACACATGTACGCATGGGTGTGCACTGAACCACGCGTTGCCTCACTGCGCAAGCAGTCTGCGCGGTGCTTATTCCCGGAATTGGAAAATACTCAATGGATGTTCTTAGTAGTTATGTGAAGGTTAATTAATTTCCAATGTGTCATTTGCATTTTATTTTATAAAAAAGTTGTCCACACATCTTTATTCATGAAAGATTACAAGTTATATAGATTAACATCCTCGGACTTGGCTAATTTTGGAATTTCATAGACGCCACAATCCACTAGAACGAAGGTTGTCTCTTCCAATTTTGTATTTTTTGCATCAATGTTCTTCATTCTATTTCTTGTAGTTTGTTGAGGAGCTACATACACCTCATTTTTTTGTTCTGATGTCACAGTCCTCAGCTGTTACGGCACCACATATCAAATTACATTCAAATAATCTTTAGAAGCGGTGTTCCAGACGACTTTTCTTTCTTGTCATCTATAAAATTATGGGTGCTTCCTTTGGAGTCGACGGACATTATCGCACATAAATCGCTCACTCAACATACTATACAATGAAACACACTCATAGGCCCAGCTGCCTGTCGTCTTCTAAAAAGTGAAAATATTTTCACCGAAGGCGGGAAGCACAGAGCTTCAACGCACGGCCTGCATTCCCGGGAAATTACGCTTGCACGCGTAGCTGGGGTGTTGGAAATATATGGGCAAAGCTGAACAGAAGAAAGGCATCGATTGGACGTATCTTTGTAGCGTTACCGGCAGATGAGTTGAAAGAACTGGAAATCTATTTCCACACGTCTTAAGGCCGGTTCCCACTAGGGCGTCAAAACCGCGCGTCAGTGGCGTGGTTGCCATGGAAACGGCGTGAGCGGCACGGCGCGGCGGGCTCTGCGTCGCGGTTTGACCATGTTGAACCTCTTCCGCTGCCGCGTGCCTCACTACAGGTACGCGCCGCCAATCACAGAACGCGCTGAGCGTGACGTCAGGTACGGCCACACGAACTTTCGCCGAACCGCTGGCGCGGACGCGGCGGCAGCTACGATATACTTATCCGATTCTAAGGAAACTATTCGGTAAAAGGGCCGAATTTCTTTCCGTCATTCGTCGTGGTTACTTGCTGTATCACATTTACTTAAACCTTTACACGAAATTTTAATGAGTGTGCAGAGGTAAAAACGCATTGCGTGGACTTTGCGTACAGTTCATTTTAGGTAATACATTATTGCGTATGAAATTTAGTCAACGTATCGAAATTGTTTTTAAAGCTGAGAGCAGAACGAACAATAGCTATCACCGTTCTCGAGATATTGAATGTGTCGGCGGACGGGCTGCGCGGGCCGCTAGCGACGCGACCGATACTTTCGTCCTGCTTATCGTAAACCATGTGGTTGTATCAACTGGAAATTTCGTAATCGGTTCAACAAATCGAAACGTGTTTTTTTGCAAACGATAACTTGTAAAAAGTCATGTATTTCGTCGCATGATAAATATCCAAAATCTGTTTATCTATCGAGATATGAAAGAAATTACAGTTTTTCGGAAGGGATAGATGAATTTTTTTAAACGCCATTTAATAGCATGTGGAATGAGAAGTTAAACCGATACTAATTTGCTGGTATGTCATAAGATGTAATTTGCTAAGTATCTACAGCTATTGATTATTTCCTTTGGAAGTATCAAACGTTTTTTTTCTTTAACCAGTGTACTTTATATTGGTCCAAGACGCATTTCGCCTTTTACTTTAAGACATTTTCTTGTTTTGATATGTGATACTTGCAGATTATAAAACAGTTCACATCTTTTTTTACGTGAATAACTGTTTACTTACAGTGAATCGAGTTTTTGGCGGACATCTGCGTTTCACCTCATCTGGTCACATGCTGGAGGTTGAACTAAAACTTAGATTATGGAACATAAGCACATTTTCATGTTCGCTCTTTTTTCCTTCCGTCACTAGCAGTAGACATTTTACCAAAAACACTGATTTGAAGTCGTAACTACAGTGTGTTCACCTCATGTCCCTTCCTGTTTGGTTTGTTTATGTATATGTTGCCAACCTAAAGAATTACATGCTGAAAACTAATGTTTGTTTATTTCTGTTCTCCTTATATCTGTATGTGTGTGTGGGTAGCCAGTGATAGTTATAGAAAGTTGAAAGTGAATGCTGTAGTTGTCAGACAGTGGTCGAAATATTTGGTGCTCAGCTGATTTCAGTTTTGGTTTAAATGTTTTGTGGAGGAGTGCATGGAAGAGTAAATTCACTGCTTACCTTAATAGATAAAATAGTAGAATAGCATTTCAACAGATGATTATTATCAGAATACTATCACCCAATCCCTTTGTCCTCACTCTTTGGCGCCTCATAATATGTCCTGTCAACTTACCCCTCTTGAAGTCAAAGTTGTGCCGTAATTTCCTCTTCCTCCTCTATTTAATTCCGAACCTCTGGTTACACGATCCTCATATCTAATCTACAGCATTCTTATTGATCACCACGTTTTGAAAGCGCCCATTGTCTTCTTGACAGAACTGTTCATCGCCCACGTTTCACCTACATACAAGGCTGCACTCCACACAAATACCTTTTCAAAATAGTACCAAATCATTAGAATTTATATTTGATGTGGACAAATTTTCTTTTTCAGAACGCTTTTCTTGCTAGTCACAGTCTTCATTTTATATCCTCTCCGCTTCTGCCTTCTCAATTAGAGCTTCGCTTTCGAGTCATTGAAGTCTTAGAAATGCAGTTTGGTTTCTGTACAAGTTGTAGATAATCTTGTGGACCTGTGTTCTATCGATGACATCTCCAGAGCTTCAAAGAATGTTTTAATTAAGATTGTCAAAATCTTTCTCTAAACATGCAAATGCTATAAACACAGTTTCGCAGTTCTTCAGTGTGTCTACTTAGCTAAGTGGTAGGATCAGTACTGCCTTGCGTGTTCAGACATTTCACAGGAATCTAACATTGTGCTTATGTTTGTTTGTACAACCCCTCTCCTCTCTACATATTCCTTCCACTTTCTAGCCTTCTCTTATTTGCTTAGTTCTGGCTTGCCAAATGAGTTCTTGATGGCTGCTTCTCCTTTGAGCAAAGTTTTCTTTGTTCTTTCTCATTTTCATTCCCCTATGTTTTCCAAGTGCAAAATCGCGTTGCAATTTTGGACTTTCTGTTAACGTCATGTTTCGACATTTCTATTTCCCATGGCCTACTTTATTTGCTGCATTTTTATATTTTTCCTTCGTGTCAAATTTAATATATCACGTTTTATCTAACGATTTCTACTGTACCTTCTTCCCGTTCACATACTCTGCTGCATTCGCCACTTCTTTTCTCAAAGATATCCATTCGTATTCTAGCGGATTCCTTCCTCTGTTTCAATCAGTCGTTGCACTACAGTAACTTTAAGATTATTGAAAAACAGTGGGTCTTGACTTATTCAAGTTCCATTTCCTTAATTTGCTACCGTTTACTGTCTCTTTAGTTGTAAACCGCAGCTCGTAACCAATAAATTATTGTAGGTTTGCGTCTTTACCAGGAAATGTCTTATAATTTAAAATCTGGTTTCGAAAACTTTGTTCCAAATATGTATTATTCTTTCATGATTCTGAAGCAAGGTGCTGGCAATGATTACATTATGCTATGTCCGAAATTCTATCAGGTGGCTTTCACTTTCATCCCTTCCCCGAAGCCTTTGTGTTCTTAGTGTTTACCTGTACCTGCTACCGTATCACATTTTAAATTTTTATCTCACTTAACTATCTGAATAATCTCTCTTGTCGTACATTGTTTCAATGTGTTAGGAGATACTGAACAATCATGAACGGTAGTCATGAAATCTGTTTATGGTGAAATGCGAAAACATGAATAATGAAATATGTGAAGGAGTACATTGTACAGAAAATGAAAAATTGGTATGTCTTCACCCAATTTCGTCTTTTCTTCATGTAGGTGTAAGATATAGTTAATCAAACGCACCGGGCGTTTCAGTAGGTCCCGCCCCGTACCTCAGTGGCTGTTCGTCATTGGCTACCGCTAGCGTCTGCCGCTTCCCGATGGGAACGCCAATTCCGCGGGCCGCCGTTTCAAAGCGGAAAACGCTTGCCGCTGCCGTTGCCGCGCTCTGGTGGGAACCGGCCTTTAGGTCACGCCATCAAAGTCATTGAGTCTACAATGCGCGCAATGTGTAGCGGTTTGTTATGGTGTCGAACATATCAAACATTTGCAGAATTATGACCTGCGAACTTTGAAAGCTTACAGTTTAGCCGACGCTAGCGATTCCCATGGATCCAAAACGGAGGAACATTCGCATGACAATGATGTTACAGTTTAGCCGACGCTAGCGACTCACATGGATCCAAAACGGAGGAACATTCACATGACAATGATGTGGAAAATATTCTTGTAATGCAGTTTCAAGGACTTATAAGTGGAAACAGTCCTGTAAGCGGAAACACTGCAAGAGAAGGTTCGTGAAATCGCTCTGAAGGTCAACATTGAACATTTCGGTACATCTAAAGGCTGGTTGAATTGTTTTAAAAACATAATAATCTGTTCTTTCAAAATGTAAGTGGATTGTGAGACTCTGCTCATAGGAAGTGAAACCTACTCGAAGAACGTTATACTGCCACGGCTGATACAGGGCTATGAGATCAGATACACATTTTCAACACTGATGAAATGCTTGTCTTTTATAATTAACTTTCTGCAAAATCATATTCCTTTTAAGGGAGAAAAATGCCACGGAGGCCAAAGAATGTAAGAAAGAGCGACGATGCTATTCTGTGCAGCCGGCCGCGGTGGTCTCGCGGTTCTAGGCGCGCAGTCCGGAACCGTGCGACTGCTACGGTCGCAGGTTCGAATCCTGCCTCGGGCATGGATGTGTGTGATGTCCTTAGGATAGTTAGGTTTAAGTAGTTCTAAGTTCTAGGGGACTGATGACCACAGCAGTTGAGTCCCATAGTGCTCAGAGCCATTTGAACCATTTTTTTATTCTGTGCAAATAGTGATGAAGCGAAAAGTTGCCTCCACTATTAATTTCCATTGTTTACAAATCATAGAAACGCTACTTTGTACTTATAAGTATAACAGTGGACCCTGGAGAGGTCATAAATCTACTTCTTCAGGCCCTTAGATGCCACGATGGGGGCAGCTGGTAGGAACTCTTACTTATTATTGACCTACGTACTGTACAGCCCAAGGAAACAATTTCTAAGGAATGTAAATGTTGCGTTTCGTCCTCCGAACTGTACAAACTTGCAACCTTTGGACCTGGGTATAATACAGAGCAGCAGTTGCGCAGAGCTCAATTTCATTCACTGGGACGAAGGAAATGATGACTCTCAGTCTTGTACTGGCTATGCGTCTGTTTGTTGCGGCCTGGAATTCTGTAAAACAACAGACTTGTGGCAACTACAATGGCAATAACATCGAATTTTGAAAATAACGAAGTCGAGCGGGATCCATTTTTGGACATGCAAGACTTTCCTTAGGAAAGGGACTGAGATGTCGAACTTGTTTGTAATTTGTTTTCTCCGACGCTCTCTTAGCGTTAATGATGTTACTTGTGCAAATGTGCTTGTTCGGGTTTATTATTAATAAAGTAGTTACTGTGTGTTTGAATGGTGTTGATGGTACTTGTTCCAACCACCTGTGCGTTAATTACAGCGGTGACCCCACCTTCCCCGATTCTTCATAACTGAGTTTTTCGATGCTGGGCGAACGTGGCATATTTGCTCACAATGGCACGTCTATATCAACAGCAACAACATGAGTTTCTTCCACAGAAGGAAGAATCAAACGGAAAAAAAATGGTTCAAATAGCTCTGAGCACTATGGGACTTAATTTCCAAGGCCATCAGTCCCCTAGAGCTTAGAACTATCTAAACCTAACTAACCCAAGGACATCACACACATACATGCCCGACGCAGGATTCGAACCTGCGACCGTATGGGTCGCGCGGCTCCACACTGTAGCGTCTAGAACCGCTCGGCCACTCGGGTCGGCAATCAAACAGAAAACTTCACACCATCATTATTTCAACAATACAAGAAGACTCAATCAGAGAGGAAATGAAGTGGTGACTATTAATTTCATTGAGCGTAGTGCTAATGGCAGACCAATTTGTGAACAAATCAAAACACAGTACCTGTATTATAGTGTGGATGCAACCATGTATCAGGGTGCCATGTATAGTAAACACTGCAGATATACACATGTGGGACAATTTTACAACTGGCCAGTGTTATTGCAGGAGACAACTGCGATGGATTCTACCGCGCCAGTTCATAACTTGACGTGGCGTGATGTATACCCCAATGACTCAACCGCGCCGTTATTAATTGCACAGTCGCGTGAAATGTGCATCGGGTGTCGAACCTCGCCTGGAGCTTGTCAGGAATTTTCGTCGCACGAATCTGACAATGCAATACCTCTCCCGTGTGTGATTAGTGCCCGGCAATGTCGAGTGGGAATCACTTCAAAGTCACCAGCATTCAAATCTACCCACCCAAAGACTCCGTTTCAAATACGTGAATTCATTTTACAAAGTTATGGTGTGGTGGGCGATACGCACAAAGTTGTAGCAGTGCTAAACAATTTAGCCAAACGTTCTCATATCATTACTGCCGCTCCACCTGCATCAAACAAGTTTGAGACGATAAAAAAGGCATTATTCCCACGACTTTCGCTGACACATCAACAACAAATATACAACGCCTTGTATGAAGAAGATCCCGAAAGCAGGACGCCTTCGCAACTGTGGCAGCACGTGAGGCACACAGTGCAATCCATATACTTTCAGAAGGCACTTTATGGTGAATATGGCTGCTGAAGTTTCCACCGTTACTGCAATCTATGGTTATTTCAAGTGTGCATGAGACTACAGATATCAGATTACACTTTGCTAACAAACTGCGTGCAGTATCGCAATTACACAAGGAAGTGGGTTCGTGACTAAGAAATATTACTAATACTACACAGGGAGCCATGTTGCCACAGCAGGAGTAGTGGTTTCGGAGAAGTACGAACACTCACGAACTCAAACCGGGCTGGCAGTGTGAGAATCATGGGATCCACGGAGACGATATAGAATGCCGATGAAGCTTTAACGGACGCAGCTGACTCCTCCCGACTGAAAACTGTTGACCCAACGTTCTTGGTCTTGCATGGAAAGCCTATCAACACATGGGTAACTGCGGTTCATCGCCGAAGGACATATGTTAGTTTTACGAGAATGCGGAGCCATAGCACGCAAATGAATTTCTCTTTGGAATTTCAGATATCAGCAACAACATGGCCACAGCTTGTGGTCTCGCGGTAGCGTTTTCGCTTCACGAGCGCGGGGTCCCGGGTTCGATTCCCGGAGAGGTCACGGATTTTCACCTGCCCCGAGATGACTGGGTGGTGTAGTGTCATCTTGATCATCGTCATTCATCCCCATTACGGTCGGAGGAAGGTAACTGCAAACCACCTCCAGTGGGACCTTGCCTAGTCCGGCGTTGCGGGTCTACACTCTGTCACGAGTGCGATGGACACCAAGACTCGAGAGGGGTGCAGTCTGCAACGTGTAAAACATCAGGATAATATTTCGTTTTTCAGCTTAGGCACACATGAGAGTCGCTAATAGTGTAATGCTTTCTGGTAAAAACTCTATGTGATTTGGAATCAAGCCTTTCCATTTAACCACATACTTGCGTTGGATCCTATATTGATATCTTTTAATGATAACAGTCACTGGTGAATAATATTTATCCCACTGTCACTCTCGTGTCTTGAAATGAGTCACGATTTTTGAACCTATCTACAGTAAAACTCCAACGTGGTTTTAGACTGTCCCTATGCATATTTTAACTGCTTCTCAGTGGATGGAGTGATTGGTTGCGATGAAGTTGTAGCAAGGTATGATTTAATGATAGACTGATGAAGCATTTTATAGAGAGGTCATTTGAGCATTTTTTTCCGTTGTTCTATCGGGATGCATCAGCTGCGTGACATTACCTGCATTTTACTTACATACATCTGCGTGTTCTGTGTATGACTTAGAGCACTGTCTAATTGTGATCGTTAACAGTAAACCTCTCAGTCAGAGGATTGTGACAGAGCGGTTCTAGGCGCTACAGTCTGGGACCGCGCGACCGTTACGGTCGCAGGTTCGAATCCTGCCTTGGGCATGGACGTGTATGATGTCCTTAGGTTAGTTAGGTTTAAGTAATTCTAAGTTCTAGGGGACTGATGACCTCAGATGTTAAGTTCCATAGTGCTCAGAGCCATTTGAACCATACTATGCTAGAAACCGGTGTTTGTGAGGTACTGCAATACCCATGTATACCTCTGCTTGACAGATATCCTGTTGACGGAGTTAGTGGCGGCATGAGCTGCAATTTCACATGTCAAACACTGCTGCTATTCTTTTGTCTCTTTCTTTGTAAGAGGCATTCGCCGTTACTAACAATTATTTTATATAGGACTGATGCGAGCATAGTACAATTTCTGAACCATGATCGGATGTGAACTGTGGGTGCTATACACCTATGAAAAGCTATATTGTGCATGTATCACAAAGAATCGATGTTTTAAGGCAGTAGATTTTTCATTTTACAGTTTGTCATCATAGTTTATCACAACAAAACCTGCAAGGAGAATGTACGTCATACGATGGAAATATAATTCTTACATTGGGACGATAAAAGCATCGCGTTCCACACGATGAATAGGTCGGAAATCACAACAATCTAACATTATAGTGTGTTTTAAGTGCAGAACCGTGTAGCCTTATGACTGCATGTGCTTATGTTCTCTTCTACCAATATCTTCTTGGTACTGACCCCAGACACTAGAACAATACTTAAGAATTGATAGTGCAGTTGATTTACATAAAATGCTTCAAACTCCATCTGTCTGGAGCTCCATAATGCACAAAAACCACCCATTTCTTGGTCTTAACCATCTATTATATCATCCCAACACTCATCTCTACTATACACCAACAAGGAGTGCTAACCTCATCAACATTCACATATCTGGAAAATCTTGTACTGTTACTTCATGAAACACCGAATGTAGCGGTCTACTTCTGGTCATCTGCAGATTCAGTAAGTGACAGTGTTGCATGAAGTGTTGGTCAAAGACAGTCTAAGGATCTCTTTGAGTATCTAACATTATCCCAAGAATGCGAGAACTCTCTGTGACTCTCACATGCATAGGGAAAGATTGTAAATCACGCACTATGATGAAAGTGCAACAAATATGTAGCTTACTGTCTGGTATACTTTGGTGTATATGTTTGAGAATTATCAATTTACATACTGCACAGTCATCTATCTACATTCACAATGGCACTCACAAAGTAGAGGAGGGGCTGTTTAGCAATGATACTGAAATTGGGCAGCATGCTGCTGTGTCACTGGTCGGCATTGTAAAAAACTGATGAAACTGCTAACACTGATCACACTATCATCTGTGATGCTAATTACAGTACATTGGTGGAGTCTTTTTCCATCCCATCCATCCACTTGGACGCTGTTGATTAGCACATAATGACTGACTTACATCACTTGTGTGAGATGGAGAACGAGTCTTGGCAGAGAGGCATCACCTTCCGGGGATGGCCAGCACCGAAACCGTGATCATGTACACAAGTGCAGTATGAGGAATCAAATTGAAATGGAACACCGAGCCATCAGCTGTCCTGTCAGTGTGAAAGATGAGTTTAAATGTAGAGGTTGTCAATCACCTTCAGACAGTAGTTTGGAAATGCTCCACAATGCCACAAAACTCTACTAGTTCCCTTATGTTGCGACTGTCTTCTTTCAATCACCCAGTGTGTGTGTTGTGGGCGAAGCAACAACATGATTTACACCATGTTATGTCCAGGTTTCTGTGAGAGCCAATGGATTGAAAAGTGTTAATTTCAGTTTAGAATCTGACACAGACCTCGAAGTCATGTCAGAAAAAACAGAATGTATGGTGTCCTACAAGGTGTGTTACAGCAGAGAAAAACAATGTATTAAACAACAAAACAAGGTCCCTCTCTTGCGACTGGTAGTTTGTGGGGTACGGTCCTCCTTCAGTATAGGCGATGAAACTTTATATTGGTCTGTGCAAGCACCTCTGATCGCTGGTGACCTGCTACAATGGATCAATACACATGTATTTAATAGTATCACCACTTATGCTTGTTGTCAACATGCAGACGGTATTTGTTTTCGATATTTTGAGAGAGTTGTGGTAAAAACCTTATCGAGTTCTCTGTCGGATGAAGTTAGCAGAGCTCTTATAGTTCATAGTTTTTCTTTGCTGGATGGTACAAAATAACAATGACAGAGTATTTGGGAGACAGACGAGAATGCACCCTGAGGGACACAGTTCTCCTACGGACTTTAGTACCTGTATATAATTTGGAAATGGATCGCACTGCAGTAGCAAAATCCTAGCCCTCATTGCAGTTGCTGTATGATGCGGAGTCTTCCCAATTTTCCCAATAAGAAACACCAGCGCAACTGTTCGTACTGTCGTTTATACTACCTCATGTTGCTGGAGAAAGCTTCATTTTGGCGCTGACCTTACACATTGTACACCGTTGGCGGAGCTACGACATGTTCCCCTTTACTCTGAATCGTCAAAACATGGTCCTGTTGTATTAACTCAGCTTACCCTGTTTCTACATGGGTTGCAGAAGGTGATAGATGTAACACTCATCAACTTCTACTCACTTCAGACTTGAATTGGAATGATCACATGCGCAAAGCTGCAGGGGTAGTGGGGAGAGACAGAGGGGCAGTTACAAGATGCATAGGGACTGTCTAAAGACACGGTGGAGTTTTACTGTGACAGATAGGTTCGAAAAAGGTGACTCATTTCAAGATATGAGAGTGGCACAAATATTATTCACCAGTAGCTGCAATTATTAAAAGACATCACCATAGGATCCAATGTAAGTATGTGATTAAACGGAAAGACTTAATTCCAAATTGCATACACTGTTTCTACCAGAAAAAAATTACACTATCAGCGACTCTTGTGTGTGTCTGTAGAACCAGGACTGCTTTTTATGCAAGATAATGGTAACATAGTCATTGTGTTAGTGTTTTTAATAGTGCAGTCCTTACGCGTAATGTATCTTGCCAGTGGTAGATCCTACTGTGGTCAGCTTAAAATGTCTATGTTCAATAGGTTTCCTCGAAAAGAACATTGCCTTCTCTCCAGGAATTCCCATTTGAACTACCTGGTGAGTGTTATGACTATTGAAGTCTGTCCCTGGTAGCTGAGTGGTCAGCATGACAGACTGTCAATCCAAAGGGCCCAGGTTCGATTCCCGGCTGGGTCGGAGATTTTCTCCACTCAGGGACTGGGTGTTGTGTTGACCTAATCATCATAATTTCATCCCCATCGACACGCAGGTCGCCAACGTGGCGTCAAATCTAAAGACCTGCACCAGGCGAACGATCTACCCGACGGGAGGCCCTAGCCAGACGACATTTCATTTCATCAGACTATTGAAACAGAAAAATTACTCTCCATGCTGAGTGACTCTAATGATCAATTGAATTAATTAGCCTATGAATTTGAAATCAGTGACATGCTGACTGTGCAGGTGTGGCCGATGACTGTGGCACTACGGATACGATGCTTCACTTGCTGTTTATTTTTTTTGCTTTTTTCTTTGTTGCAGCGATATCTTTTAACGATAATTGAATGGTCCAACTATACAGGGAGTGACAACCATCATAATAAAATCAGAATTTATAAAGTCATATGTAGTATAAAACTTATATTTTCAAGGTCTCTGTGCTGTTACCTTAAGTGACTTCGTAGGTGGCGAGACATGCAGTTACCTTAAGAGAGAGTTCGAAAGTCAGAACGAGTTTTGTGACAATGATAGATCTTAGCGCTCCATCATGAGCCAAAAATGAGATTAATATTCTAGACCTGTGATGCAGGATGCGACAGATAAGGACAGATATCTCTCTATCTGATGAAGGAATACTTAAAGGGAATATATAGCCTATGCCATAGTCCTGTACAGGATTTTCACAAGTAACGATAATTTAGCGATGTGAAAATCTGTATGTTGTCCGATTTCTTCTATCTTTGAAAATAACTCATATAAATGGGAGGAATATACATTTCGTGTGAGAAATTCGAGGTGTATGGTCAACATCGTTGCCTTGGATTGGGTAAAGTAGATTTTTTAAAACTGGGTGGTGTATGTAGGGGTGGAACTATTTAGAATAACTATGTTTGTCCAAGCTGCTTGTTTCGCAGTGCACTGTGGTCACGAGGAGTCAGCAACCATGGGTAAAGGATTATCTCAGCCTGTTACATGTTCAAAGAATGCACCTGTCTGATCTCGGTCACGACAGCGAGGACTGGCGAAGTGACCAGTGTACTGGATGTGCATGACAGAAGCGGATGCAAGTGTGTTGCATGAGAGAAGATTCAAACTGATTGACATCTGTGCTGGAGGTATTGATAACATCTGAATTCCTACCACTCCAATCATCCCAGGACGCCCTCCATGGCCGGAGGTGCACACATGCGCGTCCACAACTGTGGATGCAGACACGGGTGTAGTTTCTCTGGTCCATGAACCTTGGTGACGGCGGCAATTAGTGGGTTTGGCATGCTGTGTGTAGACCTCGGAACAGAAGTGCACAGGGTGTGCGTGTGTATGGTCCTGTATTCCGCTAACTGATAAAATAATGAATACATATCAATATATTATTGACTTTGATTTGAAGTTCGTGTTGTGAGATCCTCTCCTCTCCGACATCTAGGTATGACAACTACTGCCACGGACTGAATCGTGGTTTAAGTCTGTCGTGTTTGGCACTTCTCAATACATTACAGTGAGCTTTGTCTTGCAGTGGTATATGCTGTTGTCACTATTGTATCAAGCACCTTGCTCCCTCCTCCTGAATGTAGCGGAGAGAATCAATTTAGAAAATCTGTAGTACTTTTAAAAACCCAATCGCGATATTAAATTCCGGACTAAGCAATTTATTGTTTTCAACATTTGTACTGTGTGCACGCATGCGTTGGGATGTGGATCCTTCTCTTCCAGCTGCTGTGGACGCAATGCTCACTTCATGACCTCAAGTTTGTGTAATTGTCAGAATTTTTTTTTGCACCAGATATGTTTAGTGGAAATGTTTTGGTGGAGGAGGTTGCGTACAAGACCATGGATATATTTAGCGTTACAATATATTTGTGACGGAAATTTCATTAATTGACATAATGGTTTGCATGTGATACTGAAACATTGAAAATATGTTATATTATGAAGAAGACTCATTGTAAGGTTGAAGTTAGTGTTTTAAGCGAGCTATTTGACTCCTGTAAAATGCTAGACAATTAATTTGACAGGGTAGTGCAAATGGATTATTTCATTCTATTTCTTATATAGAAATTGCACCAGCTTTGACTTTCTCCAGCATTAGCCTATAGGAATACAGTATTCTGATGAGAGATGAAAATGTCCATCTTCATGTTTGGGGGCAGTTCACACAGAGAGCAGGCAGTAGCTACTTGAGAGTGACAGAGATAGGAAGAGAGTCTGGAATTTGCAGATCAATAGAATACTGTCACTTGATGCTTTGTTTGGGGGCCGTGAGATCAACGGAGGCCGATAACCGGTCTGTGGTCGGATGTATTTAGTAACATGATCTGTAATTAGGACATAGGGTTGTTTTGACCTTCGTGGTGGTGCCCTGACGATAGACACACATTCGGTAGACCACAAACGGTGGCTACTGTATCACAATTCGTTTCAATCCCTTGTGATTACAGTTATTATGTCATGGGAGCAAGGGTGGGGGTGCAGTCATGATGTCCACCTAAGCGGGCTAACCCTGCTGCCTGCAAGCCGATTGAATAAAGAATATGTATCAATATATTATTGACTTTGATTCGAAGTTTGTGTTGCGAGATCCTCCCTCTCCAGCAGAGAGAGTCTTTTTCCTAACAATTTTTTTCCGAGAGGTATGGGGTGGGCTGGGGGGAGGGGCAAGGGGTAGGGTGTGGGATGTCCTCTGGTGGTGGCACTGTGCACTAACTCAGCCGATCCTTGTACGTGAAGGTGAGCACACAGAGGAAAATTTTCCAACAAAATGACACCTTCAACCTGGTGCACTTAATTACATAATTAGGACGTGTAGTTGCTGGATGTGAGCTTTTCCCACAAAACAAAAGTGGGATCCAACCCCTCCAAATTGAATTTTATAAATGAACATCATATCCTGAGATACTTTCTCCCCAGTGCATACGGCTGCTTGGAGCCCAGGCATTTGCCTTGGGAGGAAGGCACCTCACGTCCATCGGTATTGTGCAGGCATTTTATGAGTAAACGGTGTTTAGTTTGCGGTTCGGTCTGACCGCGATGGACAGCATGTTCAGGACTGGCAGGACATGAGGAGGAACAGAGAAAGAGCACGTGTTTTGATGGGGGGTTTCTCGGATGCTTTTGTTTGGGGATCAGCGTCACTCCAACTGTCAGTCACAGGGTGCTTGTGGACACCTGCGCATGGTGCGGCCGTTTCTCAGGCTCTCACTGGTGCACCCGACTCCGGGTAACTGCCGTGGGCTATTGAGACGAGTGGCTGAGGCAGCTTCCGTGGGTGTCGAGACACGAGAAATTTTTTCAGGTATGTTTAAGTAATCTGTAAAGGTGTAATTACGTGTTTCCTTACGTGATCATAATGCATACATTGCCAAGTGTTTAAATATTCCACATATTGCCTTCCATCCCATAAATTGTTTAAACAATATTCCATACAGAGTCCCGTAACTCATAATTTATTTAAATAAACAATATTCCACATATTGTCTAAATTGTTTAAACAGTAGTCCATGCACTGAAATCAATTACCCATCAAATTCTTTAAATTAAAAAATAAAATATTCCATACACTGCAATCGATTTGTCTCCAAATGACCTATCAACGGAGTGTTTTTGCTGCCAATTTTTGGGTGGGGGTGCGAGGGCAGGGTTGACTGATTTACCAGAGGTGGAGGAGTTAATTAATTGATCGATTTAATTACTTAGTCAATCAAACTGATATCAAGAGTGTGCTTGTATCCACGAGATGAATTCCTTGATGGATGTAGGCGGAGCTAGTGGTGAGGAGTGGGAGGGGGAGGGAGGGAGAGGAGGGGGAGGAGGAGGAGGAGGAGGAGGCAACCAATAGTTTAAGGACCTGTCAATCGAAACGAAGGCTTATCGCCAGGGGGTCTTAATCCTCTTAGCAGAACAATTGGTTAAGGACCTGTGAATCAAAAGAGAGTAATAGGTTTGCCCATGAATGTATACTTGCCTCTGATGTAGGCAATCTGCAATGTGTGCTGATAACCGCTTTGTCCCACTATTGCTGCCTCCTGGCAAACTGGTTCTGGAGTGAGCACCATGCCATGGGAACATTCCCACTAAGCCCAAACCAATAAGAACCTCACTACATGCCATTAACAACACACCAGTGCATCATTGCGGAATACGTCACCTCACACTAGAGTTTGGATTGCGGCTCACTTTGAAGTGGAATTTTGTGATAGAAGATTTATCTGTGTCAATTATGAGTGTGGATTTTCCACTCCACCAAAAGCTTTCAGTATACAGCAAAAGGAACGATTAGTTGTCCTATTACTGGACATTCAGTGCAGAGGCCCATGTACAATTTAGGTGCAATTGCATGGGGTGATCAAAGAAAATGATTGACGAAAATTATACTCAACACAGAAGAGATCACCAGGACTCACCCCAGATTGCAGGTGGTGGCACAGCACAATGTGTTACTATGACAAGAAAATTTAGAATTACATGAAGCAACAAAGAATCGTCAAGACAGTTGGACAGTATACACAAGAGGCTAGCAGCCTTGCTGTATCAGGGGCAGCAGCCTCAATCTCAGCCGCAACAGCATATTGATATACTAGGTTGGAAGAGACCAAGTATACAGGTCGGTGGAGTTCAAGCCACAAGATTTTACCTCTTTATGTCACCAGAAGGAAACAAGCAGTCAATGCAAAACAGAGACAAAAAGAATTTGGAGGTTGTGTTCAATGGACAAGCATTACATTCATATATCACAAGGCCCCCCAGTCTATGCCAAGGCAAGGAGACTTGCATAGATGTCGAACAGTTAAATTGTAAATGAACTTTTGCACTTATAGTTCAGCCCTCTGCTTGTAACTGGGCACCACTGATCCATTTAGTGCTTAAGGACGACTTATAGATTATAAGTCACTTAACTCCCTTACCATACCACATAGATACTCTATTCCCAACATATAGGATTTTTTACATGCTCTGGCAGGTACATATATGTTTAGTGTAATAGATTGCAAAAAGGCCTGACATCAAATTCAAACATCACCAAAAGACAGTCCAAGAACGGTAATTATCATACCCTTTGACCTTTACGAATTTGTAAAAGATGCAGCGTTGTATTGCCTCAATATTAAGAGAGTTTCTGGTCTGTTTTTGTTACTTGCATGATACAGTGGTTTTCTTGAAATCAGCAGGAAAAAGATGAAATACATTAAAAATTAGTTTTGATACTCTGAAGATACAAAGTGTTGTGGTCAATTAACAGATGTGTAACTTCAGAGAAATGAGTTAACCTTTTTGGGTCACTCTGTAACTACATCTGGTATGAGACCCAAAGCTGATAGAATTGAAACTATGAACTCCATGCCTAGACCTACAAACTTCAAAGAGCTGCAATGATTTTTTGGCACCATCATCTTTTGCAGGAAACATCCGCCTCAAGCAGTGCAGTTGCAGGCACTTTGACAGACATCCTGGTGAAAGCGTGTG
This sequence comes from Schistocerca gregaria, assembly GCF_023897955.1. NCBI lineage: Eukaryota > Metazoa > Arthropoda > Insecta > Orthoptera > Acrididae > Schistocerca > Schistocerca gregaria. The sequence continues at coordinate 803,891,232 of NC_064931.1, forward strand.
CTGTAGTGGACAGATGATATGGAACAGGCTTTTGAGATCAAATGCAGCTTAGAACAAGCAGTTACACTAGCACATTTGGTAGAGGTTGCTGCCCTTTAACTATGATAATGGATGCAAGTGATGTGATCATCGAGAGGTTTTGCACCAGATGATCAACGGAAAATCTTATCCACTGAGATTCGTTTAAAAAAAAACTAAGTTCAGCTCAACCCAAGTGGGGGGTATCTGACAGGGAAATTCTCACAGTTTATGAGGCAGTCGGGTACCTTAAGGCAGACATCTAAGGATGACGAATCACTATATTGGTGGAGCACTATTTCCCACTAGACATGATACGGAATCCTAGTAGAGATTGTTCTCCTTTTTGTTTTCACCACCTGGATTTGATCTGTCAATTCTTGATGGACATGGTACACATTAGAGGGGTGAATAATATTGCGGCGGACTGCCTTTCGAGAATAAATTCACTGCCAATATGCCTCGACCTCGACAACATTGCAGCAGTCCAAGAAACAATGAGGAACTCCATAAATTGTAACAAAACAACATAATGAGTTAGAAATTTGAATGTTGGCAAATGATTGATACATGAGACAGGTTACGGTGTCACACATCACAAGGACACACCAGACCATTCGTGCCTAAAAAGTATAGACAAATCATCTTTCAGAAATTGCACCAATTATCGCATTCAGGAATACGACTGTCTACCGGCTAAGTGGCAGAAGGTTTTCTGTAGCCAAACATGAAAAAAGTTTGTGAACTTTTAGACTTGAGCTTGAGTAGAATGTTAAAAGAGTGAAATAGGAAGACACATGAGCCCTGCTTTAGGTACATTCGATGTTCCAGCTGGCCATTTGCCGCATATTCATCTGGATTTGACACAGTGGCAAGATGAGTGGAAGCCACTTTGTTATCTGACATCACGGCTGTGTCAGCAGTGAAAGTATTCACTGAAATGTGGATGGCTTATTTTGGATGTCCAGTAGCCCTCACAAATGATCAAGGCCAACAATTTGAGTTGACACTGTCCACGAACCTTTGCAAAATGTGTGGAGTGACATGTTTTAGAACCACCGCTTACCATCCCAAAAGCAACAGGCTGCTAGAATGCTGGTACCACACATTAAAGGTGGCATTAATGTGTCATGGGTGCGAGTGGCATGAATCTCTCCCTTGGATGTTATTAGCAGCCAGATCAGCATTTAAAGACTTAAAAGCATTGTTGGCAGACATTCTGTATGGACAAGCTTTAAACTTTCTGGCCGAGTTCATTGAACCAGCAGCCTTACCAGATTCAGGGGAGCTGCCAGAAGTCTGCAAGTTTTTGTACACAAAGAACTGCAGAACTGTGACTTCATGATGCTGAAGGATGATACAATGAGGTCAGTGTTCCAACTGCCATATTCGGTTCCATATAGAATGATATGCTGAGGTGACAACACTTTTGACATCACACTCAACAGAAAACTGCTGCACCGGTGATCTCCACAAAAGCTATTGGCAACCTTTTGGCCAAGCCTGCAGCCTATGTGGCCCCTGCACACCTAAGCATCGCGGAATTGCCCTGTCGCAGTAATGGATGGACACCAGGAGGCTGTACCAGCACTAGTAGAAGCCATCACTTCCAAGGGACCTATTCACATCCACCACACACGTGACCAGAAAACACTGCCACGCGTATTGCACCACCGGTCACTATAAAAGTCAGTGCTAGAGCTACACAAGTCAGTTCTTCCTGTTGCAAGAGCCTCTCCTAGCCTTTGGGGGGGGGGGGGGGGGGGGGGGCGCGGCACTATTCACCCCATCGTCTTATGACACTCACGAAGCTCACCAATGCCACTGTATTCAGCCTTCACCGTCATTCCCTTGGCGCAATCAGACTGTACCCAGGACAGACTTTTCTGCTCAATCACTGGTGTTTTTCTGGATAGCTTTGGACTTAGAACATTTTCCATAAAAGAAGATCCTAATGGTGTTACTTTGTCAGACTCTGGAACCATCATACTGTCAAGTCTTCATACCTGTGAGACACTGTAATTGTGATTTTGTTGTTATCGTCTAAACGGACATTTCTTTCTTTTGTCAGTAACCATTCCTAAACTTTGATCTCTGTTATTCCTGTATTGGTGTGAAAGACACATTAAAAAAAAGTCTACAGTTTCAGTACACAGGCTGAAAGCAGCATGCATACTGCAAGACAGGCACACAATACGACATTCACAGGCTACTTCCAATATTCAGGATGACTCCACAGATTCACATGTGTGCAGCAGCAACTGCCAGCTCCAGACGACGTCTATGCTGCAGAGACTGCTGATGCAACCTAGTCATGCTATGGCTGCTGGCACAGACCAGCGGCCCATTTGCTAGACAATGTGCTGGAATAGCTCTAAGTGTTTTATTATGCCATACAGCAACCAGCGGATGTGTTCACAAACAATTTTTGTTCTTCCTATCTTTTTATTATATTATTGCAATCATATTGTGTGGATGTCAAACTTAAATTACTCATGCTGTGGTATTGTGAGTGTATCATTAAATGATCTATAGTGTTTTTTTGTGAGAGAGATTAACTGCAGTTTAACATTGTTGAATGGGTATTTAGATATTTAATTTTTACTTTCCTATGCCTTGTTATTGATACTGCATCTGTATACACTTGTTATTTTTTTCTTATGTGCATCTGGATTTATAACACACTACATGTTTAGTACTTCACACCTGATTTCCACAATGCTCCGCACTGCAAGAGGGTGGGTACTATGTGGCAATTTCAATGGCAATAACACTGAATTTTGGAAATGACACTGTCAAGTGGGATCAATTTTTGCACAGGCAAGACTTTCCCACAGAAATGGAACGATGTGTGGAACTCCTTTGTGAGCTAGTTTCTCTGACACACTCTTAACTTTAATGTTGATGTTACTTGTGCTAATGTGCTTGTTCAGATTTACGAATAATAAAGTAGTTACTGTGTCTTTAAATAATCTTGACCGTACTTGCTTCTGAAGATGACATTGTTCCACAAGTAAGATTGAGTAGCAAAACTGATATTTCTGAAAATGTAACATTCCAGGACATTGTTGTGGTGATGTCTTGACTTCCACACCTAAGATTTATGCAAGCAAAATGCTTATGAAGTGATAGAGGTAGAAGCTGGCAATGATAATGAGGAAGAGGAGGAGGAGGAGGAGGAGGAGGAGGAGGAGGGTGTTGGGCCAAGTTTTTGCTGCTGCAGCTGCACAAGGAACTGATACTATCAGGCATTTCTTTTCCTCCCTTAATGTAGATGAATAAATTCTAACCAGCTATTGGGGCAACTTCTTTCACAACAATATGCAGGATGGAAAAAAAAGTTCTTGATTTAAAAAAAATAAAGAATGTGTTCTGTGAAAAGTGTAGTAATTGTATATTTACTGCATTTAAATTTTTAGCACAGGATATTGGTAATTTTGTACTGAAATAGCACTTATATCTCCAAAATATGCTTCAATTATGATTCTGTGTCACACTTTCCATGTAATCTGGCAAAACCCCCTTTTAAGGAAAAGTTATTTGGGTCCCCAAAGATTTGGTGAAAAGAAGTTTTACTGTATTAGAAATAAAGTATAATTTTACATTTAGTTCCCTCTTTAAACAGGGATGTAAAAGGGCTTTCCAGAAAGTAACAAATATTTTTAAATAAAAAATCAACAATATGGAAAAACCAAATTACATTACACACATTTTAAAGGTACACTCTTAAGCTATTTTTCTACATAATTGCAATCCAAACTGAGGCACATGGCATAAGTTTTTCAGTACTGTATCTGTATAAATCTGCCACCTGTGATTGCAACCACTGGTTTGCACCAGCGTACAGTTCAGCTTCAGTACCAAAGCATTTTGTAACGAACCATGTCTTGAAGAACTGGTAGTCGCTCGGCACCAAAACCAGGCTTTATGGTGAATGGTCAAACACATCCCATCCAAAACGCCATAGGAGCTTACGAGTACAATTGGTCGTGTGTGGACAGGCATGGTCATGAAAAAACAAAACTTTTGCACTAAGTTTTCTCCCAACAGTTATTTTATATTGTCAGCTTTGGCAATACCTCTGTGAGTCTATTGTTGTGCCATATTCACACTAATCAACAAGAATTACTACCTTAGTCCAAAAGCACTATAACAATCATCTTTCTTGCCGACAGCATTTGCAAACACTTCCTCGTTTTCTTAGGAGAATTTGTACCCCCATCCCATTGACTGCCTTTTTATTTCACTGACATGCTCCACCCAAATCTCAACCTCAGTTACAATACGTTTGATAGCTTTATTACCATTTTTCTTTTAATATTCAAGCAAGGTCAGTACTGCAGCAAGTCTCTGTTTTTTATGGTGTTCCTTCAGGATTTTGGGAAACCACTTAATGAAAAATTTGTAGTAACCAAGCTTCTCCACCATAATTTCATGCACCAAACTCTGTAAAATTTGGGGAACATGTTGCGAAAGTTCCATAATCAAGCAAGAACATTTTTCTCGAGTTTTGTTCTAGATTTTCATCATCAGTTTGTCCGTCACAAGGCTAAGCCTACCACTGCAGTCCTCATCGTAAACATTGGTACACCCACTTTTAAAATCAATGCACCATTGCTTCACTCAGCTTTTACTCATTATTCCTTTTCGGTAAACACTATTGCAGCTCACATTTTAACATGTCACAGAAAGCAAAGTAGCAGTGACACAGACCACACGTTACCACCGCTGGACGCATACTGAGTGTAGAAACGTTACGGCACCAAGATGACAGCTGCGGACCCATACATTGCCGTGATAGACCAAAACGTGTTACTTTCTGGATAGCCATCATGTATTGTCCACATTCATCATAAATTAATGGTATTTCTACGCATTTTAGAGACTAACCTCAAAACTGTTTCAAGGAATCAATACATTTTACCCAACCTTTTTTGTTGTTATAACAGAAATCTCATTTTGGATGTTAATTGCTTCAGTTCTTAAAGGCAACTGATAATAGGTTTAACATAACAGACACAGAAATGAAAAGGGAATAAGCAAGCTTAGTTTAAAGGTATTTGTTTACTGCTCTGTAAAATAGTGCAGAAGAAACAATGCAGCCCATTGTGAATGCTATTCTTAAGTGCAGGCTAAGTTACTTGATGTTTGTAAGCAGCTGGGAATATATATCAGCACTATAGCATTCTTTCATCCTTCTGGTAACTTTTTTTTGTCCTTTAAACCTCGTAGATAAACATGCTGTCTACTGCCTATCACCTCCTCACTTTATCATCTTTGCTGCTATCCCATCTTGTCCAGTTGCCTTATTATTCTTTAGACCACTTATGGTCAGTGCAACCTCATCCCTTGTTGGAAGGCATGACTCACTCTGTTGTGTCCATCCCCAATTCCATCTTGTCTTCACTTGGTTCCCAGTTCAGCAGATTGTGGAAGTGCTCTGCAAGTATCATTCAGTTCTCCTTCACACTTATGGCCTGTTCTCTTTTCTTATCTCTTACAAACAGTTCTCTGCTCCTGTTTCCAGTCAGACTCTCTTTGAATTTCTTAAAAAAAATCTCTACTGTTGTTTTTCTCAAAGCTGTTCCCTCAATCTTATCCATTTTCTGCTTCATCCTGTGTCTATTGGTCCATTTTATTGTTATAGTTATTTCCTTCCTTGTTCCCATGAAAACCTCCAACTTTTCTCAGCTCTTCTTGCAACTCCAGCCTCTCCAGGCTTCTTTGCAGTTCTCTACTGCTTTGTCATTTTTAAACCACCAGTGCTTGTTTTTCTTTCCTTCCTTTTCCCATAGTTCAGCCTGTGTACCCATGTTCAGCTTCACATCTTCTGGTTCAGAGTAAGTTGCAATTCTTTCCTTGTATTTGGCCTGATTGTATCTTCATTTGTACCTGTCTATCTTTATGTTTCCAATATCTCTAGACATCTGTCACCGTTTACCCCTGTTTGGAATCCCATGACACTTGACTTCAGCGAAATAGTGATCTCATTCTATTCTTGAGTTCTTCCCGACCTTGGTGTTCACTATCTCTTTGGCGTTTGTCCAACTGATTGTGAAGTGGTCATACGGAATTCCCCAAGATGGGTGCACGAGTTTGTCCTTGTCTTCTTCTTACTCAGTTGGGCCTTATGTGAGTTGTTCTCAGTCTCATTTTGTGTTCTTGACACAGTTCAGTTAATCTTTCCTCATTGTTGTTTGTCCTCTGATGAGCTTGGTACTTGCCCACTTTTCCGTATGTTGGGTCTCCCTTCCAATCTGTGTACTGTAACTGCCAACAAGTTCTTTACTTCTCAGTGTATCTAATCTGGCATCTCCTGAAAACTGTCTACTACTTTCTCGCCTTTCCTATTCTTGTCAGTAGTAGGTGCTTGTCAATCTACATTTGTATACTTTTTGTCTCCTGCTTGGATTGTGGCATTGATGTCTTTTCTGACCTACTATTCGCTTCAGTCACGCAATCCTGGTACCTCTTGTGTATTATGAACCCAACACCAAAGCTGTAGGTGAGTGTCTTTCCTTTTCCACTCTTCCTTTTCAGAACTTTAATGTACTTAGTCATTTTTGAAGTGAACACCCATTATATTTCAAATTATTAGCAGAGTGCAAAAGTCGGGACATATGGTATCCGGTGTAAGCCTTACGTATGGTGGGTCATGGCACTCCTACAGATCTGAACATCCCACAAAAAAAATCGGTTTGTCTCGCAAAACTACATCTGATAATCATCCGTACGTGGTATGATGCTCTCATGGAGGAATGTCTAGCATACAATGGCATGAGGTCTTAGCAGATTTATAAACAGCACTGTCGTAGTCAATTTAGATCTCGTGAATGGTTTACAGAACTGCAGGAGACAAGGCCTCTCGTCACCCCTAACAATTTGTTGTGGAGGAATTTCAAAACATTCAGTGGTTTAATGCACTTTAATATTAGGTCTTTCAGAGATTAATTTATTAAGAAAGAGCAGACCCCGAAATAAAACAGTTTCATGAACATTTAAAATATGGTCCTCAGTGCTGAGTTCTGGCTGATTAAAAACACTTAACAGTTAAAGGTTGCACAAATCATGTCCTCAGATGAAAACTTAAAACTAGTCTGTTCTGTTCATTCTTGCAACATTCTGATAATCAGCTATATTGGCATTCTAAGGCTAGGTGAAGAATAGAATATCACAAAATCTTTCACAAACAGCAAACATTTAACAGGAAATCCATCTGTTGATTAGTATTGCAAATTATAATACACTTTAAAATATGTCTTTAGGGAAACAATCCTGTTAAATAGAACAGTCTGATGGGACACTGTAGACATGACAGTAAAATTAATGCTTTGGCATTAAGAGTCAAATATGAACTGACATGTATCCCCATAAGCCACATTCAGCAAGTTGGTAAACAATGTTACACCTCTGAATGGTGTTCTACATCTTTCCGAGGTAAAAAAAATAAAAATAAAAAACACTGATTAAATGAGTTTGACAGAAGAAGGTTTCTTGCATATCTATTTCCAATAGGCTTAATAATGTACGGTATGTTCTGGCTGAGAATAACGAATTATTTAGTAATAAAGGAGACAACTCACAGAAGGATACAAGTGCTGCGTCGTCAACAGGTATGTAAACTAAAGGTACAGAGATTAGCTTTGCTAGTTTTCAGAATGAAATTTCTCTCTAGTTTGTAGGAGAAACATAGCTCTTTCCTGGCCCATGGTGAGTGTACTGGGTCGAGGTGGAAGTGCAGGATGGGGTGGGGAGTGCAGGATGGGGTGGGGAGTGCAGGAAGGGGGTTGGAGAGAAGTGTCTAGTGGCTCAAGGGTGTGTGGGGAGCCATCTGTGGGCTAACTGGGGGTGCAGGTAGAGGGGGACAACGAGTTACCTTAGGTCTAAGGTCTAGGCAGGGAGGTTGAAGGAGAGAAGGATGTGCTGTATGGATAGCTCCCATCTGGGCAGCTCAGAAAAGCTGCTGGTGGTGGGAAGAATCCAGATGGCATGGGTTGTGAAGCAGACATTGAAATCTTGCATTTTGTCCTCTGCTGCAAGTTGTCCCACTGGGTAGTCAACCTTATTCTCCTCATTGACACAATCGTACCACTTGCCATATCCAAAGGCATTGTGTTTTGCCATCCTGCCTGTCTCAGTAAAGCGACATGAATGTTTGGTGAATGACCAATGGTATTACCATAACCCAGAACATTACAGCATGTGGTGTATGTGACAGTTGGTGTGTCCACTTGCCAACAAGCTAACCTAGGTGCATATAAATACTGGCTGCCAGGGTTTCGAACTGTCACTGAGTTGCCATCTGCTGTAGTGTGGGCTTCCACCATGAGGTTACCATCATAACAGTACCACTCGTCCAGGGGTCCAGTCACAGCACCTATGGGTCATGGGTTAAACTGAGGTCTTCTGAGCTGCTGGTCCACCAGGCTTGCACCATACACCGCAGCAATCCATCACCATGCCTTACCTCTGGCCGAGCCACCCCAGCAGCAGCTGACCCGGCACAACATTGCAAGCCAGGAATACTAGCCTCAGAAAGTCATCCCACCACTGAGTCAAGCTGGGCTTAGTGACTGCAGGCGATGTCTCACCCACACACCATGCCCCATGGACCAGGGGTTCAACAACCACTACCCATTGCCCGCCTGATGTGACAAGTCTTCTGTAATAAACCACTGGGAAACAAATAAGAGAGTCAATAGCCTTTGCGCTGTCACTGATGTGTAATGCCCACCTATCTCCACCAGTGAACCTCTGTGCCACTACAGTATAGATGTGATATGTAATTTTAATGACTACATGTTAATGTTGTTAGGAAGGAAATAATTGCTACTTTGTAATTTTGCAGGCTTCCACAGAAAGAGTCTGTTAACATAAAAGTTTTCTAGGAATAGTTCCATGCCATATTGCAAAACACCTATCATTATATAAAACCAATGTTTTGGCCACAGTTACAGTGGCCTCCTTCAGAGTCCACTCGTGTACTTTATGGTCCACAGTCCATCATATTTTGATGTGGTTCCTCTCCTGACCACGATATTAAGACACAATTAAAATTTCTGATATTATTAGTCTCACATGGAAAACTTTATTATGATTGATCTCCTATTGTGGAGAGAGTGGTTTCTGCTGTTTTCTGTTGCCCCGTACAGTGTATGTTGGATTGATAGTCGTCATGGAATGGGGTGTGGACTGTAATTTTCATCATATTAGTGTGGGTTGTGGAGTATAGGGGAGGGCATTGGATGATACACTAGTGTACAGAGTATATTGGAAGCTAACATATATGGACAGGTATTTACATGCTGAATTACACCACCACCCAGCACAGAAAAAATCAGTCATCAATTTGTGAACAATTTGCATGTGGCACCGAATGATGCTTACAATATAAGCTTAAAAAGTCTGAACAACGTTCTTGGCCTATGGTTACAACCCAAAACTGATCCACACAGCCACGGCAATGAAAAAAAGAATACACAACAGAACATCAACAAACCATAGCTAGCAGTACTCTTACATTACTTTAAATTTCTCACTGACCAATTACATGAACGCCTTAGCCAGTTTGATGCCTAGTGCACCTTTTACAGTGCTCCCAAGCTGCAGGATTTGTTAGGCTCCACCAAGGATAAGACAGATGCTCTGCACACTGCACATCATGTACAAGGTAGATTGTGAGTGTGGACAAGTCTACAGAAGCAAAACCAGCAGGCAAGTAGTAACATTCATCCTGGAGCAAGAGAGCTACATTTGACCTGGGCAGCACAACAAATTTTAATGGTCGAATATCAGAAAAGCAGCAGGAAAAAAAAAAAAACACTTTTGCAGTTGAAGTCGGTAGGGATAGTGGAATGCAAGATCAGAGATTCTACTGAAACGCTAAAACATTATAACAACACAAAAGAGAGGATGGCCTTAGTCTTGAAACATCCTTGCTGCAAACCTTCAGAACCCAACAGTCTATAGAAACAACTTCAAATTGAGTGCTACTGACAAGTAACTGCTACTGTGTGATGTCTGTACCGTTTGAGGAAATAAGAGTCCAGATCCCATTTGCTGATGGCTACCAATCATGGCACATACTGTAAGGAGCAGCAGACAACAGCAGATCCTCTCTCCTCCTACCAGAGGAAACCAATCACAATAAATTTTCCTGCACAAAACCAACAACAGTGTGCAACAGTGAATTTGCTAATGGGTGAAAACAACACAAGTTATGTAATAGGGTGCACTGATTCCAATTTCGCCATCAGAAATGTTGTAGGATGTCTACATTTAAAGTTATAGCTGGAGATCGTATGATACTAAAAGCCTGTGCATGGGTTAATATCTAGCTGCATCAACACACCATGTTTGATCTACGATTGTGTGTGTATTCTCAAGGTTACCCTGGTTCATGCTTCTGTGGAATGATAAGTGTGCAGTAGTAAAAAGAAACAGGCAGACTTGGACAAGTTCTAACTTGTCCACAAGCAACAGCATGCAGGCAGGTTCCAGTGTGTTCTTTAAAATTAGTTCCCATGCAATTTCCCCCGTTTGTCCATAACTCCGATTCGAATGTGACTAGAGAATAGTTTCTGCTATTCTGCGTTTTATTAATCAACAATCACAGTAACAGGCATTTAAGTGATTTTCTATAAGACAATTCAGTAATTCGGTATATGGTGATTCAATAAACGAAAGACGAATAGGCCAGTTGTGCAATTTGAACAGACTACTTTTGCTATATTTGTGGCAAGTATATGACATCCGACCAGTGCAAGAACATGACCAGAAAGTGGCATATAGCTTACAAACATTACTTCGATTGTGAAATCGGAGATCAAGCAAAATCCTGGGCTCCTCATCTCTTTTGCACCGTCTGCTACTTCAGCCTAACCCAGTCATTAAACAGTAAGTGAAATCTAATGACTTTTGCTGTTCCCATTATCTGATGGGAGCAGAATGATCACCACTCAAATTGTTATTTCTGCTTGGCCAACATTTCCAAGTACAGCAAGAACAAGAAGTCAAAAATTATGTATCCAGATTGTGTCTGCTCTATGCTCCAAGGCCTGTGACAAATGGCACAGATCACCCAGTACCAATTGCTCCTCCATCCGATGCAATGAGCAATGATGAAAGTGATACTGAAGGTAATGACAGTGATGCTGGAGCTATGGAATACATGCATGATCCCAACAATGGTATCGAAAAGTCACATATAATCAGCCAAGCTGAACTGGATGACCAGGTTCATGTTTTTTCCCTGTCAAAAGATAAGTCAGAACTACTGGTTTCCAGACTGAAGGAGTGGAACTTACTTGAGAGACGTGCAACAGTTGTACATTTTCGGCATCGCCACATGAAGTTTGTAGCATATTATGCTATTGAACATGGTGTTTGCTTCTATCATAATGTGACAGGACTCACAAAGGAACTAGATAACAAATACACTGCAGAAGAGTGGAAAATTTAATAACTCTAGCTCAAGTAGTCTCAAAGCTGCACTACTACACAATGGCAACCAGAAACCATCAATTCATATTGCTTATGCCATGGGAACGAAGGAAACTTATGAAACAATGAACACTCTCTTGATGATGAACAAGTACTCTGAGCATAACTGAAATATCTATGTTGATTTGAAGGTTGGAGTCGCCCAATTAGGATTGTAGACTGGGTATACAATGCACATGTGCTTTCTTTGCCTGTGGAAAAGTCAAGATGACAAGAATCATTACACAGTGAAAAGCTGGCCACCCAGAAATTTACCCGTAGTCAGACAGCACAACATTCAACATGTACTTCTCATAGATCATAATAAGATTTACCTACCTCCACTCCATATCAATCTGGGCCTCATGAAATAGTTTTTTGCAGTGATGGATAAAACAAAGTGTGGTTTTCAGTACCTAAAAGGCTAGTTTGGAAAGATGAAAACCGACACAAAATTGAAAGCAGGAATCTTCATTGGACCAGAAATACGAAAGTTGATTTGAGGTCCACAATTAAGGTTAGAGCTCACGGAATGAGAACTAGCAGCTTGGGATGTATTTGTGCTTGTAGTGCACAACTTTCTTGGGAACCACAGAGCAGACAACTATGCAGAAATTGTGGAAAACTTGCTGACAGCCTTCCAGCACCTCGGTTGCCAAATGCCATTAAAGATTCATTTCTTGCATTTGCATCTCACCTCTTTTTGTCAAACATGGGAGCTGTGAGTGACGAGCACAGTGAAAGATTCCACCAGAAGATGTCCACCACGGAAACAAGATATCAAGGCTGCTTCAATCTGAACATGACAAGGGATTACTGTGGTTTTTGCAGAGAGCAATGAAAGACGTTCACAGTTGGAAAGAAGCTCTACACACTTTCGAACCAAGCCATTGTCAATCTTAAAGCAACTATGTGTCCCTGACTCATTTCAGAGGGAAATAAACATTCATAATTCAATTTTTAATTATAATATTTAGTGTTTTCATCCCAAAGTATGCACATTAATTTCCCTAAAATTTCTCACATTCGCAATTCAACATAGTTAATAGCATTTTCCTTGATAACCATCACGTGTACATAACTTTTTTCCCTGGCGTGCCAGAGCTAATCTGACTGCAGTTCTGTATTCAGCATATATGAATTACTATAAGAAATGGATTATGTTTCATTGTGTTAAACTATTTTAAAATTGTAACATATGTCAACACTCAATAGAATATTAAGATGAAATAAAATCAACCCTGGACAACAAAATGCATCAGTAGTGCCAGAAGGAGGCCACTGTAACTGTGGCCAAAACTCCGGTTTGATTGGGGAACAGTCATTTTACAATATGATGAGGTACATAACCAGAAAACTTTTCTGTTAATCATTAATTTAGTTGTATACTTGGTATCACTCATTCAAGTTATGGGGATGGCACTCATTAAGTTCATCCATTACATACAATGATAGAAAGAAAATCCCAAAAACCAAGAAAGAGTTGTGCGACACAAACAGAAGTTGGAAGGTATGTGTCTACATCTGAAAGATGACTCCTATTCAAATAACTTGCCAGTCACATAAGAGTGGTAAGAGCAGCAGCTCTATGATGATGCAGTCCGCCCCCGGTAGCTGAGTGGTCAGCGTGACAGACTGTCAATCCTAAGGGCCCGGGTTTGATTCCCGGCTGGGTCGCAGATTTTCTCCACTCAGGGACTGGGTGTTGTGTTGTCCTAATCATCATCATTTCATCCCCATCGACGCGCAGGTCGCCGAAGTGGTGTCAAATCGAAAGACCTGCACCAGGCGAACAGTCTACCTGACGGGAGGCCCTAGCCACACGACATTTCATTTCATGATGATGCAAATCAAGTTGGCTTTACATATGCACTGTAACGGTCATTAATGTTAGTTACCTTTGAGATTGGACATAGTAAACTGATGTTAGTCAAGAATGCCTTTAAGATAACAAAGACACCATTATCAACAGCTCACTCACTTTGAACGAGATCATGTAATAGAGCTATGAGAAGCTGGATATTCCTTCTGTGATATTGCAGAAAGACTTAGCAGGAATGTAGCCACTGTACACGACTGCTGGCAGCAATGGTCACAGGAAGGTGTGGTTGCAAGAGGACTGGGCTCTAGATGGCATGTGGCACTACCAAGAGGGAAGGCCATCGGGTTCGACATATGGCAGTGGCACATTGCACTCCATCTGCAACAGCAGCAATTCAAGAGGTAGTTGGTACCACAGTGACTCAGTGAACTGTTATCTATTGGCTACTTCAAGAACAGCTCAGAGACAGATGTCTTGTAGTGTGCATTCCACTGACCCCAAGTCACCAGCATTTGCGACTTCAATGGTGCCACGCGAGACCTCATGGGTGGGGTGGGGGGGGGGTGGGGGGGGAGTGGAGGACTGTTGTGTTTTCTAATGAAAACCGGTTCTGTCCTGGTGCCAGTGACTGCTACAAGTAGCTTCAAAGGCGGCCGACGAGTGCCTGCAGAAAACCTGTTTGTGACCTAAACACACTGGACCTACATCTGAAGTTATGGTCTGGGGTGCAGTTTCGTATGACAGCAGCAGCAGCAGGATGTGGTTATCCCACACCTCCTGACTGCAAATCTGTACATTAGTCTGGTGATTTGACCTATTATGCTGCCATTCATGAACAGCACTGAAGGGGTGTTTACAAACACGATAACTCTCACACACGTACCACTGATGTAACACAACATGCTCTACAAAGTTTTGACATGTTTCCTTGGCCTGCTTGACCATCAGACCTGTCTCCATTTGAGCATGTATGGGACATCATTGGACGACAGCTTCAGTGTCATCCACAACCAGCATTAACTGTCACTGTACTGACTGACCAAGCGCAACAGGTATGGAACTTCATCCCACAAACTGACATTGGCACCAGTATGACACAATGCATGCACATTTGCATGCTTGCGTTCAACAATCTGTGGTTATACTGGTTATTAGTACCAGCATTCCTCATTTGCAATAGCTTTCTCACACCCACATTAACTTGTGAACTTCTTGAGCTACATAAACTTGTAAACTTGCAACATTAATCGTTTAAATATTGTATCTAGACCAATGTATTCCCTACATTACATTACTCAACATTAATCATTTCTTGGTGTTGGGACTTTTTTCCCCACCAGTGTAAATGAAAAGAGTAGTACAACTATAGTAGAACATTGCTTCTTAAGTCGATGGGAGGGGGTCTGGGGTGGGGGTACAGTGCTGTCGCCACTGAAGGAACACAATATTAGCAGTAAGATAACCTTGTGTAATGAGATGAAATAGTAGTTAATAGGATGTTTTGTTTTGTACATTCAGCAGTGGTTTTTTTCTATGACAGTTTTGAAGCGAATTCTGAACCTGCTGTTTGAGTCTGTTAAATGGACTTAGGTACAATTTCTTTTCACTTTATCTATTTGTTGTGCAGTTGTTCTTCCGGAAGGTAGTAGCTTGTTTTCCAGTTTATAGCTCATTCATTTCACAATTCATTCTAAATGAACACACTGACTATTAATTATTTACTCATTGGTCCTATGAAGACTTTTGTGATAAATCATAACATAGAGAGAGCAATGAATAGTCTGATAGTGGCACAACAGTGGCAGTCAAAACTGAACTCTTCAGCATCCTCTAGCAAAACTTCAGAAGAATATGATAAAGTCAGTGCAGTCAAACAAAAAAAAGTCACCAAGTAAAAATAAAATTACTTTTACGAGACGAAGTTTTAACTACTGAAATGTTAGATTATTCACTCTTTTCTTAGTTTTTGCAATTAAATTTAATGAGAATTTGGGAGCATAAAGCTGATTGTGTTAATAATAGGTTAATTTTGGCTTATGCACCATTATTAGTAAATAAGAAATTAGAGCTGGAATATTAGATTTTTAAACTTTTTCAGTGGTTTTGATATTTAAATTTAGGAAATTGTAAGTTTTATAACCAGTTTGATAGATTGGTTAAAACTTAAAAATCATCTGACGGCAGATCCACTGTGTTAAAAATTTTGTGTACAGTGTTACTCAGATCAAACTTTTGGTGGTACAGTAGAGTACCATTGCATGGTTTATATTGGTACCAGGCCAGCATTATGAGGGTCGTTGAAAGTAGCGACTATGAATTTTTCCACGTGAAAACTTCTAAGGCTTTTTAAATAAAACAAATGTTATTAACATTCTACATCTTTATTTTTTTGTAGCCTACATGATTTATTTCTCAACACAGTCACCCTGGCAATGACAACATTCCTTCCAACAAAAGACCAGGGTGTTGACACCATCACTGTAGAACCTCTGACTCTGTTGACGGGACCACAACCTCACCTCTGCTTGCACCACGTCATCACTATCAAACTGAAGGTGTCCTTTAAAATTCTGGAAACAGATGAAAATTGGATGGGGCCCAGTCAGGACTGTATGGAGAATGATCAGTGACAGTGAACCCAAGGCATTGGATTGTTGCATATGTTGCAGTGCTTGTGTGTGGTCTGGCATTGTCATGCTAAAGGAGAGGGTGCTCCATTTATGGATGAACTCTACTTAGCCTGTTAGTAGTAGCTGATGTAAGTTGCCGAATACTGCAGACTGGGTTGTTCGTGGCCCATAAATACAGTTGTTGAGTTGCCCAAAAGAAGACTACGACGTTGGCACGTATCTGATGGAGTGATGTTAGTTTAAAGTACTGAACCAGCTGAACATCTTTCTGACTAGTATTTGACATGGATCTGAACTGTTCTTTGAGGACTCCCATAAAAATGCATTTCAGTTGCCACAGTTTTGGGTTATTTACGCAAGCCAGTTCTTAAACTTTATACCTGAATCAGCTGAGCTGAAGCTGCAAATAATGTCGCCATACACACTGATGTCACAGCTGCTCATGACTCTGCAGTGTCTGCCTATGCCCAGGAACCACTGATGTACAGACTCATAGTGTGCACCTAATACATTGCTTAGTGGGGCATACTGACAACCCTCTGCTGCCTGCTTCATGTCCATTACAGTACTGCATTATGGATATTAGGAGATAACTTACACAATATGCTCTTCATTTATCAGCGTCTGCAGAGTTAGTAGCTTCCTAAAAGAAGTGTCGAATGACAAAAAAGCTGGTAGTGTAGCCTGATCACCTGACTTTTATTATAACCGTAAAGAACTGTGCTGTGAAATACTGTACTGTACATAAATCTTAATATAATTATGACACTTTGGATGTCAATCATCATTTGACTGCACCTAGATTTAGGCGCACTATGTGAGAGTGAAATAGTATATGAGAGAGAGAGCGCACAAGCAGGGCCAAAACAGATAAATGAATGAGCGAGCATTTGAAACAATTATTTTAAAAATCTTTCTTTTACTATTATGTTTCAGAAACTTCTACTTACCAGATAATGAGAAAACCAACTGAAACAACTCCCATGATTGGACCTCTATGCCTTTTCAAAAAACATGAGACAAGAAACAGCAGGAAATAGGCACCAGTAGCAAATCCTATTATGTAATACATGGTACTGTGGAAAAAGTGATGTAATATCACCAGACCAGTTCCAGCAGAAACAGAATGGCATACCAGTGCTGGAACCTTCACTGAAAATGTGATATATATTAGAATCAAATAAATGTACATAGTGAGGATTGTCAAGTGAAACATTTTCTTATAAACATACCCCACTGGGTCGAGGCACGGAAAAGAAAACACCAAAGTAATAATTTGCCTATGTGGTTCAGGCCATCTCTTAATGTAGGTTCAATACAGAGTTCTAGAAGTTCTGTAACTCTCACACTGTCTGTTCCATCATCTTCCTCATACCAAAGATGTGTGGATGGTACATACAAATCCTCATAAACTGGTGACATATCATCCATTTCGTCAACAAAATCATAGTCAAAATCATTCATGGTTTACTGTCCACTTCAATTAACCTGTTAAAACAAAAGAAAATCACTGCAGAAAACAGCAAGGAAAAAGTTAAAGCAACCTAATTATTTGAAGAAATTTTATTTGAATATTTTCATTAGCTTGGAGGTAACATTATTTCACTAGTGTCATCGCTCAAGATAGACTACACTACATATTCTGATTTAACTTCCCAACAAGGCCATTAGGTCCTAACAGAAAATTCTACCACTTCATCCCTTGCCACAATAAGAAAGTACTGCTAAATATTCCTGCTGTGTAAATTACCATAGGACAAGTTGGAATAAGAGCACCAACAGTGTAACATACACAATCATAAGTTACAGGATCATGTAACATATGATGGCATGAGAACTGCATAAGAAACATTTTACATAAAGAATTAGCTTCGGGAAAGATAAATAATGGAAATGCGTCACCATATAGTTGAGGCATTGAATGATTGATAGGAACAAAACTAAACAAGACTGAAACAACATACACATACAAAGACTGACTCTCTCTCTCTCTCTCTCTCTCTCTCTCTCTCTCTCTCTCTCTGCACAGCTACACTGTCACAGTGGACTAGTTGCACCAGTACTGCAGCTGGATTGGGTGAGAGGCTAAATCAGATAGAGTGGGTGAAGGGAGACAGTGTGAGTTGGGTATTGAGGGGAGAGATGGGGAGACAGGTAGTACATTTAGACAGAAAGATAACTGATTGCCGAGACAGGGAGTCAGGATGGTTACTGAATGGGAATGTGACACTGATGAGCTTTGTCTGATGCACAGTGAAGTGTGTTGTGTGTGGTGCACATTGACATGGAGGAGTGGAAAGGGAGAGGGAAATAGAACAAAGGACGAGAGAGACTGGAAAGGAGAGTGGCGGGACAGAATTGTGGGGAGCTGGGGACATGGTTGGAGATGGCTGGGGGACAGGATGTAGTGAGGATTGAAGATGAGGATATAATTGTGTGCCACAAACAAATCACCCTACCTAAACTAGACCGAGTTCACTGGTACCATGTCACTATCCCGTGCACTTGCTGATTCCTCTCAGCTACCAACCATACTCCTCTCTAACCCCCTTACCCGCACACGGCACCAATCTCCCATCATTCCCTCCACCTGGTATAACCCCTCATCCTAGTTGTGCTTCAGTGTCAGTAAAATTTAACTGGCTGGACAACACAGCTGTGGAGATGTATATGTATGTGTATGCATGTTGTACAAATAAACTTAAGAGTCTCATTATGCACCTATAGATCACTCAACACATCACATCAACAATATGGCAAGTTGCTACATGTACTACTCCCATTTTCAGCATGAATTTTCACTCTGCAGGGGAGTGTGTGCTGATTTGAAACTCCCTGCCTTATTAAAACTGTGAGTTGGACATGAGAAGATGATGTAATGGTGGAAGTAAAGCTGTGAGGGTGGATCCTGACCTGTGTTGGGATAGCTCAGTTGGTACAGCACTTGCCCACAAAAGGCAAATTCCCAGGTTTGATCCCCAGTCCAGCACACAATTTTAATCTGCCACGAAGTTTCACTGCTTCCATTATTTATATTCCATGGACATCCATTACTATAATAATGAGAAACATTTGTACAACATAGGTGTCACATTTTCTGAACACTTACCAAAAATAAACTTTAAGAAAAAATTCCCAGCAGTGTTTAGGACACGTTAAACACAATATAACTGATCTTGTGTGTCGATTTGTTTGTATGTACGTATGAGATGTGGATATATCAACTCACATAAAAAATGAAACTGTAAAGCACTGGCTGAAAGCTGAAGGCCAGTGTTCTTGGGATGCAAAAACAAAAACTGTCCAATACTATGGCAGTCTTCTAGACAAACTGAACGAAAAAATATGAAAGATGAGACCAGGCTTAAAAAGAAAAAAAACTGACTGTTTTGAAATACAAATTGTTGGAATATACACCACCCTCTTAATTCCATCTATTCACACATCGGAAGTAATTTGTGGCCTGAAAATTTTTCTAGCCAAATGCAGATGCTATGGCAGCTGTAGTGCATTTTCCAGAATTTCCTAAATCACACTTTGAAGACAGAACCTACTATTCAGAAAAATGATGGACTACATTTGTTGATCCACAAGAGCACTATATTGAAAAGTTGGAGTTTTTTAATGTAAAAACCAGAGTCCTTGACTGCCAGGCCAAAAACTCGGCATCTTGTCCCTGCATTTCCTCATTGAGCTAAAATATTCTCAAACTGTTGGCTATCTAAACACCTTACTGTGCATTAACCGACTGTATTTCTGTTTGTCATAAAGAGACTGTGGAGATATGAAAGAGTTTATGTCTCAGGACTGTAACTACATACTTCTGCAGGGTGGCCCTAACATTTCTTCTTACAAAAATGAGAGAGGAGGACACATTTCCCATATTGTCACAGGTACCATGGAATAGCTACCATTAAAATTCTGTAGAAATTTCATTGCAAAACAAAGTTAATGTGCAAAAACTTTACATGCTAGATAATGGTCACATTTCAGAGTATAACAACTTACTGATTCTGATGTCATGTACATTAGTAATTGTTACAGCGAAAGTTGCTGAGCCCACTCTTAAAGAGATCACTTTTCCCAATATAAATTATCAGTGACTACATCCTACAGCCCCCCCCCCTCCCCCCCACCCAAACAAATGACTCAAAATGCATACTCCTACACATTTAATGGTTGCGTTTCTTTCCAGTGACTGAGTGCCAATTGTGTAATCAAACAATAATTATTTTTTCCATCTATTTAGTCACATCTGTTTACGGTGCGAGTCAATTGTTAGTCCTTGAAGCAAGCACTTATGAAACTGGTCATCATTTGTCATCATAGTGATTATGGTCACGAAAGTTAATAAATCAGTCAAGAGGGATAAGAGAGGGTTTTGCTAGAAAGGGCAGATAAGCAGTTGTTAGCATCTGACTTAGACAATTAATTGCAGTCATTTAGTTCCAGAATGATGGACATAGAGGAATTATGCTTCAAGTTTAAACAGATTGTAATTCGTGATCTGGACAAGTATGCACCTAATAACTGTATTATGGATGGGAAAGAACCACTATGCTTTTACAACATAATTCGGAAAATGCTGTGGAAGCAAAGGCTGTTGCCTTCTCTATTCAAAAGGGGACATGCAAATGACAACAGGCAAAGACTGGTAGAGATTCATGCATCTGTGAAAAGATCTATGCACAAAGCACAGAACTACCACCATCATCATGCCTTTGCTAACCATCTGGCGCAGAACCCAAAAAAATTCTTGCCCTATGTAAAATCACTAAGTGGTTCTAAGGTTTTCATTCAGTCAGTCATTGATCAGTCTGGTTTGGCAGTAGAAGACAGCAAATGCAAGGCTGAAGTTTGAAATTACATATTTAAGAAATTGTTCATGCAGGAATATTGTACAAACGTACTGTTGTTTGACCATCGCACAGAGTCCCATACGGATAGCACAGTTATGAGCATCCATGGCGTAGAGAAACAGCTGAAAGAGTAAGTTGCCAGGTACGGATGGAATCCCCACACTCTTTTACAAAGAGTACCCTATGTCATTGGCTCCTTTCTTAGTTTGCAATTACTGCGAATCCCTCTACCAGTGCAAAAAGCCAAGTGATTTGAAAAAAGTGCAGGTGACTTCTACATATAAGAAGGGTAAAAGAACAGACCTGCAAAATTACAGACCAATATCCCAAACTTCGGTTTGCTGCAGAATTTTATAGCATATTCCGAGTTCAAATATAACGAATTTCCTACAGACTGGAAAGCTCATGTCCACAAAACAGCATGGCTTTAGAAAGTATCACTAGTGCGAAACTCAGGTTGCTCTTTTTTTTTTTTACACTATATACTGTGAACAATGGATGAAGGACATCAGGCAGATTCCACATTTCTACATTTCCAAAAAGCATTCAGCACGGTACACCAGTGCAGACTGTTAAAGATACGAGCATACAGAACAGGCTCCCAGATACGTGACTGGCTCGAAGACTCCTCAAGTAATAGAACCCAGTAGGTTGTCCTCAACAGTAAGTGTTCATTGGAGACAGCAGTAACATCAGGGGTGTCCGAGAGAAGTGTGATAGACCA
The DNA here is from genome assembly GCF_023897955.1 of Schistocerca gregaria. Classification (NCBI taxonomy): domain Eukaryota; kingdom Metazoa; phylum Arthropoda; class Insecta; order Orthoptera; family Acrididae; genus Schistocerca; species Schistocerca gregaria. The sequence continues at coordinate 803,912,766 of NC_064931.1, forward strand.
TTCCATTTACTATACACACAAACGATCTGGCAGGCAGTGTGGGCAGCAGTCTGTGATTATTCACTGATCATGCTTTAGTGTACACGGAGGTGTCAGAGATCAGTACTGTAGCATGAAACAAGATGAACTAGACAAAATTTCTAGTTGGTGTGATGAATGGCAGCTGGTTCTAAATGTAGAAAAATATAAGTTAATATGGACGAGAAGTGAAAACAACCAAAAATGTTCGAATACAGCATTAGTAGTGTCCCGATTGACACAGCCATGTTAATTTAAATACCTGAGTGTAACATTGTGAACCAATATGAAATGGAACGAGCATGTGAGAATTGTGGTAGGGAAGGCAAATTTTAGGGAACTGTGGTTCATTTGTAAAGGAGACCACATACAGGACACTGTACGATCTGTTCTTGAGTACTGCTCGAGCGTGTGGGATTCGCACCAGGTCGGATTGAAAGAAGACAAGAAACAAGTTCAGAGGTGAGCTGCTAGATCTGTTACTGGTAGATTCAATCAGCATGAAGTGTTACGGATACACTTTAGGAACTCAAGTGGGAATCCCTGGATGGAAGAAGATATTCATTTTGAAGAACACAACTGAGAAAGTTTAGGGAACCAGCATTTCAAGCTGGCTGTAGAACGATCCTACTGCTGCCAACATCCACTTCATGCAGCAACCATGAAATTAAGATATGAGAAATTAGAGCTCATACGGAGGCATATAAAGTCATTTTTCTCTCATCCTATCAGCAAGTGGAACAGGAAAGGAAATGACTAGTAGTGGTACACCATACCCTCCTGCATGCACCACGCAGTGGCTTTTGGAGTATGTAGGTTGGTAGGCGTAGTTGTACATGGCTCCCTTACAGATCATCCCGCATTAAGCTACAATTTTCTGGTGTTGCTAATTCTTGAAATACAACGATGTCAGCTGATAACACACCCTCATATAGCTTCCAGGGTTATCTACCTGATTATTGATAGAATCAGCCTTATTACACTATTGGCTTATTTGAAACTGGTCCCCCTCCAAAGCTGGGAGGTCAGCATAGGTGGCTGCCAAGCGGAGGACCCAGGTTAAATTCTCAGTGCTGCCAAGGATTTTTCCTTAGTGGGAGGAATGGTATGTGATGCACTCAGCCCTGTCGAGGCAACTGAAGCTAAATGACCAACAGCAGTGGCTCCATGATCTGGAAAGTTTGCAAAATGGGGATAGGTGTGTGTTGACTACATGTATCTCCCTACTGCATCCGTGCAACGCCATATGGCTGAGGCTGACGTAGCAGACAGTAGACGTCCCTTGGGCCTTCATGGCCTGGCAAGAAGCTTGGGCAAGGGCCGCCTGGCACAACAGCCACTGCCGGGCATTCTGATGCTCCAGGATGACAAGCAACCACTCCTAGGCTTACATGAAGAGGTCACAGCTCAGGTATCAGAAGTGTGAGCCCTGTATTTTCAGGGGGCTCAACCAAAAGGGTACATAGCGAACCCACCACATGGGCTGGCTACTGTGCTGGCTCTGTACCCTAGCATCAGATGACGATGTGAAGGAAAAGACAGAAGTAGGAGGGCACACGCCGGAGACACTAGGTAAGGTGCTCTTCACAAATGCCTCACGGTATGGAATAGAAATTTAGTAATAGATGTCAAACCCCAGAGGGGGACCAGAGAATGCCAAAAGGATGAGATAATTACTCAACAAAACCAAATTGCAAAGCTAACATAACCAGGAGGATAGTGGGGCCAACATAAACAAGGGCACCAGGAGAGGTAGAGGAGAGGGAACAGGGGAAGGAGCAAAGACAAGAAAGGAGGGGAAGGGAAAGGAGGGGAAGGGAAAGGAAATGCAGCCTTGGAAAGAAGAAAGGCTGCAATAGCTAGGGGCCCTGTGCTCACCACGCACATACTCACGAAAGGACTGTGAGCCCCCTGGGGGCAAGTGCCGTTCTGTTTGAACTACCTTGATGATACTGCCATCTCAGGTTGCACGACAGAGGAACACACTGCCAATTTGCGTACTCTTTTTTCGAGTGCTACCAGATGCAGGAGTCAAGCGTTGTCTCAAAAAGTGTGGCCTTTTTCAGACAGAAGTACAATACTTGGGTCATGTGATAAACAGTCAGTGTGTGTGCAACCCCCCCCCCCCCCTCTCCCAACCTCATTTGCTTGTAATCTGACCTGACCTGCCTGTTCTTTGCAATGTATCTGCACTGCAGTCCGTCCCAATAAAGCAAGCAAAGCATTATTTTAAAATAAATTTTGAAAATTAGAGACAATGTTGATAATATCATAATCAAGGAAGAACCAAATGCAATTGAAGTCATTTTCATCTTTTCCTCCTTTCAAGATACTGTCCATTCTGTTCAACTGCCCTAAATCTAGATCTGCATAGCTACTCCCCATGCTGCCATACAGGATGTGGCGCAGGGTTTAGTCATTGCCTTCCCTGTTCCACTCATAGATAGAGCATGGGAGAAACAACTGTCTATATAGCTCTGTATGAGCCCGTAATTTCTCATATCTTAGTTTAATGATCCTTACAAGCAGTGTATGTTGGCGGCAGTAAAATAGTTTGGCAGTCAGCTTCAAATGCCAGTTCTCTAAATGTTCTCAATAGTGTTTCTTGAAAAGAACATTGCATTCCCTCCAGAGATGTCCATTTGAGTTTGCACAGCATCTCTCTAACACTTATATGTTGTTGAAACCTATTGGTAACAAATCTAGCAGCCTGCCTCTGAATTGTTTCAATTTCTTCCTTCAATCTGACCTGGTATGAATCCCAAAAATTCAAGCAGTACTTAAGAATAAGTCACACAGTGTTCTATATGTGGTCACCTCTAAAGGTGAACCACTCTTTCATAAAACTCGCCCAATTAACCAAAGTCTACCATCTGCCTTCCCTACTACAGTTCTCACGTGCTCATTCCATCTCATATCTCTTTCCAATGTTACACCCAGATATTTAAATAACTTGACTGTGTCCAGCAGCATGTTCGTAACATTATATTCGAACATTACAGGTTTGTTCTTCCTATTCATCTGCATTAACTTACATTTTTCCACATTCAGAATTAGCTGCCATTTGTCAAAGTCCCATGGTGTTTCTGACAGAATTACAATGTAATAGGCAAACTTCGAAGTTTTTACTACTTCTCTCTAAACTTATTCCTTCTCCATATTTCTCTTTGGTTTTCTTTATTGCTTACTCAATATAAAGACTGACTAATGTATTGAGTGTAGGCTACAACCCCCTACCTTACTTCCTTGTCAACTGATGCTTCCCATTCATGCCCAATGACTCTCGTAACTGCAGTCTGGTTTCTGTACTAGATATAAATAATAACCATTCACTAACTTGTATTTCACACCTGCTACCTTCAGAATTTAAAAGATTGTATTCCAACCAACGCTGTCAAAAGCTTTCTCAAAACCTAGAAATGCTATAAATGTAGGTTTGCCTTTCCTTAACCTATCTTCTAAGATCAGAATTGTCTCACATGTTCTTACATTCCTCCACAACCCAGACTGACTGTCCCTGAGATCAGCTTCTAGCAGTTTTTCCATTCTTCTGTAAATGATTCGTGTCAGTATTCTGCCACTGTAATTTACTGATCTGATAGTTTAGTAATATTCACAGATGCAAGCACCTGCTTTCTTTGAAATTGGAATTATTACATTCTTTTTTCAACTGTCCCATAATTCTTCCACACCATGTGAAACAGTTTTCTCATTGCTGGCTCTTCCAAGAATATCAAAAATTCTTAAGGAATGTTGTCTACTCCAGCGGCCTTGTTTTGACTTAAGGTCTTTCACTGTTCTATCAAATTCTTCTCACAGTATCATTACTCCCTCTTCCATTGCTATAATATTGCCTTCACATTGATTTCCATTGTTTACAACCCCTATACATTCCTTCCAACTTTCCCTTCTTTGCTTGATACTGGCTTGCCATCAGAATTCTTGATAATAATACAGTTGCTTCTCTTTTCTCTGAAAGTTGCTCTAATTTTTCTGTAGGCAGTATCCCCTTTTTGCCAAGTTAGGTGTGTTTCTGTAGCTTATTTTTGTCCTTTAGTCATTCCTGCTTAGCCATTTTGCACTCACTGTCAATCTTATTTTTAGACGCCTGTACTCCCTTTTGCCCACTTCATTTGCTGCATATTTATATTTTCTCCCTTCACAAATTAAATTCAGTATCAACCTTCTTTCGTTATTCTTAAGCCAAGTTTTAGCAATGATTAAATTATGCTCTGTACAAAATTCTACCACACTGGTTCCTCTTTCATTCCTTTCCCCCATACTATATTTGTGAACTATTTATTATCTTTTTCTACTAAATTCCAGTCAACTGTAACAATCTCCTTTCACTACATGAATAATTTCCTTTATCTCATCATACATGCTCTTCAAATCTCTTCTTTATCAGCAGACCTAAGTGGTATATGCACTTTCACTACTGTGGTGGGTGGTGAACAGAAGGTAAAAGACAGGGAAATCATCCACACACAATGGACACTACATAAGACTTCTTGTTGTTGACATTACACTGTTAATATCTATATGAAACACAGTAACACTTAATTGCAATACTTTCTCTCTGTGAGCCGAGAAATAGTTCTGACATCCATATAAAGTTAAAAGGGGGTGAGGAGGATTCCTTTGCTATGCACTACGAGATGCTGCAGCCTGCTGTAATTGACTACATCATAGCCAAATGATGTGCCATGAGCCACGAATAATGCAAAATTCAGTTCCCACATAGAAAAGGACAGTTGCATTCTTAATGAACTGAATACCCAATTGCCAATCTCGGTGGCCACTTTGTGGCATCAAAAAGCTGGATCTTGAGTAGGGGTGGTGATAATTAGTAGCAAGTTTTGCCATTGTTTGGGCAATGTCTCACAGATTGTTCTGGAAACTTATAATCCACAGCAACCATCGGGCACCTCTCACCTCTCCCAGAAATCGTCCTACTGGTCTCCCCACTAACTCTATTTTTAGTGGAATGTTTTATGGTGTTTAGATACTGTTGCTACAATCTCTTCTTGCTCTCTTTAATAATTCCATGACTTCTGCCCTTGTTACCCAAATGGCTCCGAGGTGCTCTGCAACCGACCAGCACTCAACCCAATGCAGAACTGTCTGCATGCCACAGATTGCAGAATGAAAATTGTGACTACCGGGTGAAATGTTGCCATTCCCGCCGATTCCTGAGCAGTCACAGTGATCGAACACAGCAAATTGGCTGTACAGTGCCCATTTCACCTTCCTGAGCACTTACTATAGTGGCTTCCTTTTGTTCACTGTTTTGCCTGTCCAGTGAATCCAGATCAAGTGCAAGCTGTCAATCACTTGCCATTGAGCAAAGGGTGCAAGGGATGGTGAGCATATTGAGGCTGATACCACAAGGAATCCTATTGAAGTGCTTAAATTGTGTGCTCTAGCTCCAGTTACATTACTTTACATTAGTTAAGTTCCATGGAAGCGATGGAGAGTGATGTCTGGGATGTGGAAAGAAGTCATAGATGTCCGAAAGATATGTGCAATGGAATTATGAGGCTCTCGCGAGGCTACCCCTCAAGCGGGTAGTTGCAGAGTCCCGTACCAAATTGTGGGTGTTAAAATTGCCACATATGAGGATGGGTTCAGGAAGCTGCATAGTGAGTTCAGTAAGAACCTCTCTGAGAGCCTTTCATCTACAATCTCATTTGGAGGCAAGTAGGGGGAACAAATTACACACAACCACTGATAAAGCAACTGCTTGGAAACTGATGGTATGCATTCTTTACATAAACAGCCACTCCTTTAGCACTTTCTCCACTATGGTTTTGCTTTTTGTAGAGAATGTAGCCATGAAGCTAGTAGTTTAGTTTCTCCTCATGTGTCCTGAAGCCATTCCTGTTCCACTGCAGCATGGAAGCCATCTTAGCTATGAGATTTTTCTCTTTCCTTCCTCTGCCATTCCTCCATGATGGAAGCAGAGAAGCGATTAGGGAGGACAGGTTACTTTAAGGATACTTGTCTGTTGCCTCAGGCACACATTGATATCAATACCTCTATAAGAATGGGTGTCAGATGATTTGTCAGACAGGAGCAAGGTCACAGTGATTGACTAATTCTGTACCAGATATTTCCACCTCAACAGACTTTTGTATCTACAGGTCCACAGCCACAGTGAATTTCTTGAGGGAAGCCTTTTCACTGGGTACGCTGTTTCATTCTGAGACTATCACTATTTCATTATTTAGTGATTAGCTAAGTTCGCCCCCTTGGGCGTTACTGAGCTACATCACAACTGCAAATTGTAATGTATACAGCACGATATATTCCACACATTTGTGTGGAGGAAGCAAGCTGCAATAGCATCACTAATCATGATTTCCCCACAAACATTGTAGTTACATGGTCAACCATTTCAGACGTGAAATCCATACATAAAAAGAAAAAAAATGCTACCCTTACACAGGTTTTGTGACTGTGCCAGCATACAACACATTAAAACACAATGGTGTAATTATTTAAAATGAATACAATGGCCTGGTCAGCTTCTAAAAATAAAAACTGATGACTGATGGGTAAGGCCTTAGCTCCTGCTTTGTGTGTTACATTAAATGTTATATCTATATGCTACAGATATTGATTTATTTTGAATTACAGCAAACCAGACAACCTGTGAAACAATTCAGCAGCATGGTGTTGCTGCTGAGACACAATTAGCATCGACATGTTTTGATTCTACCAACACTGTAGCAGATTATCCATAGGAGATATCTCCATTTTAAAACTTTTGTAATGTTGTCGTGTGAGAAGTCTTGGCATGAGCTCCTGGTCACTTATTACCTATTTCCATAGACATGTCATTTTAGATATGGAATTACTCATGACTCCACTGCACTGCACACTGGGTGGGTAAACTAGCTCAAGTCATATAAATAAAAGAAAGAATTATGGGGAACACAAAAAATACAAGTAAAACAGCTGCCAACTGTTATGCTCTTATTTTCTTGAAATGCAACGGTATTAACACTCTCAGTTAGTGCCCCCACTGAAAATTTAGTCTGCCACACTATGCTGACCTGATCCACAGTTTTCAGAACCATAAATGTCACTTGGAACGGTAAGTACTCTGTCCTACAGACATTTGTAAATTTAAATATTGATGAAATGCGCATAATGTCAGTTTATGGGTGTATGTAAACACTCTCTCTGATCAGATCTACGTTCTATATTATTCCACTACTTAGAAGATTTGAAATATAAACATGTCCACAAACTAACGAAAATTATAAATACAAAACAGTTAAGTGTTACACTTAGACTGCACTCACTATATGAGAAACTGCTCCTTACCCCTTGATTATACTTGAGAAAGCTCTAGAAATTAACCAGTATTAAAAATCTTATAGTGAACCACCACAATTCTAGAAAAGCAACTGGTCTGTAATTGAACTTACCGCAGACAGAAAGTTTTCATTTCTGAAACTTCATCTCCAACAATTGTTTCACAGCTGCTTTGTAATAAAATAGAGTTTTACAGTAGTACTCATTCGTAAATTTTCGAACGACTTCCGTGAGTTTCGTTGCTATTCATTGCCGTAGGTTCTGTAATATCGTAGTGCATGTAACGTTTCTTCTGCTGGTAACATACATCGCTCCATCCTTACAACTTGTGGCTACGTTTCACAAACACGCATGTGGAAAGCGCTGCAAATTTCAGTTTAATTCATGGCAAGGCACTAAGAGATTCGAGCAACCATTATACTGTTAACCACGAATTAAAATATAATAACTGCTATACAGTTTACACGCAAGCTAACTGCTAGGACCCTTTATAACTCCTTTGTTCATACATCTACGCTAATGTTTATTTTATTTCTGGCGGGATTACTGCGTACACTGTAACACTTGTAAGTGTAGTGCATCTCACTGTGATTTTGCTACATAATTCACTGTAAAATGCAAATAGTGTTTCGCTTTACAGCCACATTATGTCTTATACATTCATGTACTTTCCATTTGGTATTTAAATGTTGTTTGTTTGAAAATCATAAACACCCCTGCTATCAAAGATATTATGTTTTGACATAACAAACTACGGCCGCCTGTATTCAGGCGGCAGTGACCAAACACCGCTGGTATATGAGCGTAAAGAAAGGTTCTCCACAGGCACCTATAGGTTTGCGTGGATAAAGCACACCATTTCTGCGCAGACAAATCATAACGTGTGGATTGTAAATTGCAGCCGTAAATTTGATCGCCATTCCTCAAATCTGTGGGTGCAAATCACAGTTGCGCAGATTAACCGTAGGAGTGAAAATCGCCGCCAATCTGGCGTGTAAGTTGGGTCTGAGTCAGTATCAAACCAGGCTGGCCATGTAATTTTTGGGATGATGCTGCTTGTTTACATTTTGTGATAAAAGTGAAACTTTACTTACGTTTACATACATTTGAGTACCAGCAACAACTATGGCCCAGTGTTGTTGTTGTTGTTACAGGTGCAAACTAGGACCTGTCAATTTTCATGGCTATGTAAACAAAGTCTAATTACAATTTTCATATTGATATGAGTCACTTCATATACTGGAAAACATCAAGACACAGTGTTATAAAGTCTTATATTGCAGAGCTAATTTCTTTTCTTTTTTTAGCTACATGTTTATGAGACAAGTGCTAGATTTGTAATTTGTAATTTATTTACGTGAAACATGTAATTACATGCATAGCAATTGGTAGTACAAAACAACAGTATACAATCAAATTTTACTTTATATCTACATCTACATCCATACTCCGCAAGCCACCTGATGGTGTGTGGCGGAGGGTACCCTGAGTACCTCTATTGGTTCTCCCTTTTATTCCAGCCTCGTATTGTTCGTGGAAAGAAGGATTGTCGGTACGATTCTGTGTGGGCTCTAATCTCTCTGATTTTATCCTCATGGTCTCTTCGCGAGATATACGTAGGAGGGAGCAATATACTGCTTGACTCTTCGGTGAAGGTATGTTCTCGAAACTTTAACAAAAGCCCGTACCGAGCTACTGAGCGTCTCTCCTGCAAAGTCTTCCACTGGAGTTTATCTATCATCTCCGTAACGCTTTCGCAATTACTAAATGATCCTGTAACGAAGCGCGCTGCTCTCCGTTGGATCTTCTCTATCTCTTCTATCAACCCTACCTGGTGCGGATCCCACACTGCTGAGCTGTATTCAAGCATTGGGCGAACAAACGTACTGTAACCTACTTCCTTTGTTGTCGGATTGCATTTCCTTAGGATTCTTCCAATGAATCTCAGTCTGGCATCTGCTTTTCCGACGATCAACTTTATGTGATCATTCTATTTTAAATCACTCCTAATGGGTACTCCCAGATAATTTATGGAATTAACTGCTTCCAGTTGCTGACCTCCTATATTGTAGCTAAATGATAAGGGATCTATCTTTCTATGTATTCGCAGCACATTACACTTGTCTACATTGAGATTCAATTGCCATTCCCTGCACCATGCGTCAATTCGCTGCAGATCCTCCTGCATTTCAGTACAATTTTCCATTGTTACAACCTCTCGATACACCACAGCATCATCTGCAAAAAGCCTCAGTGAACTTTCGATGTCATCCACCAGGTCATTTATGTATATTGTGAATAACAACGGTCCTATGACACTCCCCTGCGGCACACCTGAAATCACTCTTACTTCGGAACTTAAGAATGTAGTCCATATTATTTGACATAATAATACTTTAGATTTTAGTATCAACAGTAGGCTATAGCAGCACTGCTCAGTGAGCCACAATTTTAGATGTTTTTTGAATGTCTCTCCAGTGACTACCTTTAGTTCATTTGGCAGTGCATTGAAGTGTTTTGCTCCATTAATATATGCACTGTTTGCAGTTTTTTTCAGTTTTCTGTGTATCATTTGTTAATTTTGTACTTGTCTAGTATTGTGATCATGGATTCCTGCATTGGAACAGGGATATTTCTTATCTTCTACAGTTAATACTATTGTATCAAACATATACATTGAATAGATAGTCAGAATTTTAAATTCTATAAACAATCCCTTACATGATGTTCTAGCATCTTTTTTGCCTGATATTCTCAAGGCTCTTTTAAATACTTGGTCTACATGAGTTTTGGAAGCCACACCCCACAATGCAAGACCATATGCTGGAAATGGATGTATTACCCCAAAATACATCATCCTCATTGTTTGGGTATTGACATATGGCGCTATTCTTCTTAAAACATATAGGCCAGATGATAGCCTTGCACATACATAGTCAATCTGTTGTGTCCATAGTAGTTTGCTATTTATGCATATACCAAGGAATTTACACTCACTGCAGATTTTCCGTACAATATCACTATCTTAAGAATCAACACAAGCTTGCAAATCACTAATATTGAAGGGGATTATATTCTTTTTTTTTTGTAAGTTGACCTTTAGATTGTCATTGTCAAACATTTCCTTTTGCAATATCTATAAATTTTTTTACCTCTATGCCGAGATTAAGTATATAATTTCTTCAACAAAGGCCTGAAGTGTCATCTGCATACATTGTAATGAAGGTATCATTTTGTACCATCTTTGGGAAGTCATTGATGTAACATATAAAAAGGAAGGGACCAATTATCGATCTCTGAGGCACACCATATTTAATATTCCTGACTCTTGATGTATAACTTTTTAATGTCTCTCCATTCTTGTGTGAGATTGAGATACACTGTCTTCTGTTTTTTAAAATTCAAAAATGGTTCAAATGGCTCTTAGCACGATGGGACTTAACATCTTAGGTCATCAGTCCCCTAGAACTTAGAACTACTTAAACCTAACTAACCTAAGGACATCACACAGTTCCATGCCCGAGGCAGGATTCGAACCTGCGGATGTAGCAGTCCCGCGGTTCTGGACTGCAGCGCCTAGAACCGCATGGCCACCTCGGCCGGCTCTGTTTTTTTTTTTTAAATATGATGTGATGAGGTGCAATAGTTTTCCACTTATGCCATTTATTTATTTATTTAGTCCTTCAAATCCTACATGTGTATAATATATACAAGGACATTGGACATGGTTAGGTATCTGCAAGATAAAATACATTTTGCATTGCAATCCTAAGGACTAGATAGTGAATTAATTTAGCAAAGAATCATACATACCACAAACATTAGAGGCAACACACAAAGTAGAATATTCATAATGCATCTTTATTTTTGTTGTTTGGCTTCTATGTACTCTGTCAGACTGTAAAAGCAATGATTTAATATGGTTAGGTGGATTATTGTACATCTTTATCCCAGTATGTAGTGTGCCTTTTTGGCATAATGAAAATCTCACCTGTTTCATATGAAGGTCAGATTTTTGCCTTGTATTGCATGCATGTATATCTTCATTTTGTAATAAGATATCTGGATGTCTGTCAATATATCGTTTGATGAAAACTGATGCTTCGTAGATAAAAATGCAAGGAAGAGCAAGAACTGACAGTCTTTTGAATATGGATCTGCATGATTTCTCATTGTTTACACCTTCAATAATTCTTAATATTTTCTTTTGCATCCTGAAAAGTTTAATATTTGTTGTTGCTTTGCCCTAGAAGATTATGCCATATTTAATTACAGAATGTGTATAGAAGTAGTATACATTTAACAGGCTGCCTTCGCTGCAACACGTTTTTAAGATCCTTACCATGTAGCAGGTTTTGCTTAGTTTTCTTTGCAAATATTCAATGTGTACCTCCCATTTTTTGTTGTTCTGGGGCCAGAGTCCCAGAAATTTTGTGCTGTCAACACTTTCAAGAACTCTGTCCCTAAGTTCTATTTATATGTTTGGGTGGTGCCTTCCTTTTACCTTATAGAAGTTCAGTGCTACTGTCTTTTCTATGTTTATAATTAGCTTGTTATAGCTGAACCACTGTTCTACACTGTTCATTGTTTGGATAGCGGAGTCTTTTAGTTTTGCTTCTGTTTTACCACTAATAAGGAAGCTTGTATCATCTGCAAACTGGAGGGTAGTTTGGCAATATTTGTTGTACGTAAGATCATTGACATAGAGGAGAAACAGAGTGGGTCCTAATACTGATCCTTGAGGGACGCCATATTTCACATTTTCATATCCTGAATAGTAGTAGATGATTTTTTTTATGGTCAGTACATTGCACTTCAACCACCTGTTTGCGACCACATAGGTACGTACTGAGCCACTTATTGGATATACCTTTAATTCCTAATTGGCCAAGCTTCTGCAGTAGGGCATTATGGTCAATGACGTCAAAAGCTTTAGATAAATCAAGACATATGCCCGTCACAAACTCACTTGCATCCAGTTTAGTATAAATTTCATTAAGAAATTCAAATATTGCAATTTCAGTTGAATAGCCTTTCCTGAAACCATGGTGTGGGGGAGAGAGAATTTTGTTTTTATTTATGAAACCAGATAATCCCTTATAAAAAAATTCTAAAATTTTTGAAAATACTATAATGAGGGCTATTGGTCTATATTTTGATACACATTTTGTGTTTCTGGATTTTAAGTATGAAGGGAAGGTTCCTGATGCCAGTGAGCTGTTGCACAAGTGCGTGAAGTGTTCAGCTAAGGCAAGACAGCATTTTTTAATAATTGCATCTGGTATTCCACCAATTACACATGAGTACCCTGTTTTCAAGGTTTTTATAACTGATAAAATTTTTTCAGTATTTGTGAGTGAAAGGAACGATGATTAGATTAGATCAGTTTTTCGTTCCATTGATCCGTGCTGAGGAGATCCTCGTGGATGTGGAACATGTCAATTTTTTTAAAGCTGGAATAACAATACTAGTAGTATGAATAGATACAATACATCATTTGTTTCTATTACAAAATTCGTCACTGGAGTAGGAGTTGGCCACTAGTAAGTCTTTTAGGCTCCTTTTAAACTGATCTTTATTTGTAACTAATTTTTTTATGTTTGCTGGCAAATTATTGAAGACAATTGTTCCTTAGATTAGATTAGTACTTGTTCCATAGATCATGAATACGACACTTCGTAATGATGTGGAACATGTCAGGTTAATAAAAGGTGTCTATACAAGATATTACATTAGACAAAATATTACATGACAATCAATTTTTTTTTGAAGTTGGGAAATTACCCACTTACTATATCCAAAAATTCATCTAATCAGTAGAAGGAGTTGCCATTAAGAAATTCTTTTAATTTCCTTTTAAATGCTATATGGCTATCTGTCAGACTTTTGATGCTATTAGGTAAGTGACCAAAGACTTTTGTGGCAGCATAATTTACCACCTTCTGAGCCAAAGTTAGATTTAACGTTGACTAGTGAAGATCATCCTTTCTCCTAGTGTTGTAGCCAAGTACACTGCTATTACTTTTGAATTCGTTCAGATTGTCAATAACAAATTTCATAAGTGAATATACATGTTTTGAGGCTGCAGTGAAGATTTGTAGCTCTTTAAATAAGTGTCTGCAGGATGATCTTGGAGGAGCTCCAGCAATTATTCTGATTACACGCTTTTGTGCAATGAACACTCTTTTACTCAATGATGAGTTACCCCAGAATATGATGCCATAGGAAAGCAGAGAATGAAAACTGGCGTGGTAAGCTAATTTACTCAGATGTAGATCACAAATCTGCAATGACCCTATTAGCATAAGTAGCTGAACTCAAACGTTTCAGCAGATCCTCATTGTGGTTTTTCCAGTTCAACCCCTCACCAATGCATACACCTAGAAATTTTGAATATTCTACCTTAGCTACCGATTTCTGATCGAAGTCTATATTTATAATTGGGGTCATTCCATTTACTGTGTGGAACTGTATGTACTGTGTTTTGTCAAAGTTTAATGAGAGCCCATTTGCAAAGAACCACTTATTGATTTTCTGAAAAACATCATTTACAATTTCACCAGTTAATTCTTGTCTGTCGGGTATGATGGCTATACTTGCATCATCGGCAAAAAGTACCAGCTTTGCATCAGCGTGAATATAGAATGGCAAGTCAGTAATATATATTAAGAACAGCACAGGACCCAAGACCAATACTTGCGGCACCCCATTCTTGATTTTTTTCCCCAGTTTGAGAAATCATGTTTTTTTGCATATTATATGAACTGTTTATTTCAACTTTCTGCTCTCTTCCAGTCAGGTATGATTTAAACCATTTGAGCACAGTCCCATTCATGCCACAGTACTTGAGCTTATCTAGAAGTATTCCATGATTTACACAGTCAAAAGCCTTTGATATATCACAAAAAATCCCAATGGGTGACTTCCTGTTACTCAGAGCTTTTAATATTTCATTAGTGAAAGTATATATAGCATTTTCCGTTGAAAAACCTTTCTGGAAACCTAACTGACATTTTGTTAAAACTTTATTTTTACAAAGGTGTGAAGCTACTCTACAATACACTACTTTTTCAAGAATTTTGGATAAGGCAGTCAGAAGAGAGATGGGACGGTAGTTGTTGACATCAGACGTATCCCCCTTTTTATGTAGTGGTATAACAATGGCCTACTTCAGTCTATCTCGGAAAATACCCTGCTTCAGAGAGCTATTACATATGTGGCTAAGAATCCCACTTATTTCTTGGGAACAAGCTTTTATTATCCTGCTGAAAATGCCATCAATTCAATGTGAGCTTGTATTCTTGATAGAGTTTATTATCTTCCTAATTTCAGATGGAGAGGTGGGTGGAATTTCAATTATATCAAATGGTGTAGGGTAAGGCCTCTTCCATTAACTGCCTTGCTTCTTCCAATGAACATTTAGATCCTATTTTCTCTACAGCATTTAAAAAATGATTATTCAAAATGTTTTCGACTTCCAGCTTGTTGTTTATCCAGTTTCCATTCGCTTTGATGGTGATGCCATCATCCTGTACTCTTGGTTGTCCTGTCTCCCTTGTAACAATATTACAAATTGTTTTGATTTTTTCATCAGTGGGATTAATCTTAGACATGATGCACATGCTTCTGTTCTTTTTAATAACCTTTCTTAATGTAGCACAGTAGTTTTTTTAATATTTTGCTGTTTCTGGGTCACTACTCTTTCTTGTTGTTAGTTACAGTTCCCTTTTGTGGTTACAAGATATTTTTATTCCTTTAGTCAGCCAAGGTTTTTGCATTGTTTCTTATAACTAGATTTAACTACTTTCTTGGGGAAACAGTTTTCAAATTCTCTTACAAGTGTATCATGAAATAAGTTATATTTTAAATTAGCGTCAGGTTCCTTGTACACCTCATCCCAGTCTAACTGCTGAAGATTTTCTCTGAAATTTCTAATTGTTGAGTCATTAATTGAATGCACAACTTTGGAGGGTATTTTTGAATTACTGAATGGAGCTATGTCATATACTAAGAAGGTCCATTCTCAACAGAACAAGACTTTATGTTGTAAACCTATCTTGGTCTATAAAAGTGTTATCTATCAATGTGCTGCTGTCGTTTACTGCTGTCGTAGGAAAATTAATGACAGATGTCAAATTGAAAGAACCGAGCAAGACTTCTAGGTCATTCTTCCTATTATACTCTTTCAGTGAGTCAATATTGAAGTCCCCACAAATAATAATTTGCTTTCCCCATCTGACAGATAGCACAACAAGGCATCCAAGTTTTCCAGGAATAAATGATAGTTTCCTGAAGGGGACCTATATACTGTTACAATTATAAAATAGTCCACCTTCATTTTAAGTTGAGAGGCACATGCTTCTATATGTTGCTCAGGACAAATCTTTTTTGTATCTAAGCTTTCTACACATAACTTTTTACATATATGGCAACTCCTCCTTTCACCATATTCTCTCTACTCATATGTGCAGCTAGTTTATAGCCACTGATATTTACCTCTTCCATATCAGACACAATGTGCTGCTCCTGAGTAGTGGACCTATTTTTGAACTAAAGTAAGTGCTTTTAAGTCCTTGTGCAGATCATTTTTGTTCCTGGTATTGAATGTATGAACTGAACTGTTTGTTGGAAAAAGAGATATAGTATTTAGGACAAATTTCATTAAGGAGTAAATACACTGAGAGGCAGTAGTTAGTATATTCAGTTCTTTGAAGAGATTTCTACAGGATGTCTATGAATTTACTCCACAAATAATATGTATTACACGCTTTTGGACTCTGAAAACTTTAGTTTGACTTGAAGAGTTACCCCAAAATATGGGCGTTTCTGCAGTTCTATGTTGAGCTTCTCCCAACTGAATTTATTATCAAGTTGTAATCCCAGGAATTTAAGACTGTCAACCTCTTGTATCTGCTCTTGTTTATACATGATGCATATGCTGGGTGGAATTGCATATAGTGAGTCTTTTCGAAGTTAAATGTCAGTGAGTTGGCTTTAAACCATTTATTAATATCCATGAAAATACCACGGTATTGGATGATGTAGGTGATACTTTGTTGTGTTCTTCCAGGCCACTCACCAACTGTTCACTTACGGTTGCAAAATATTTGTTGAAGTTCCCTGCAATTTTTGTTGGGCAAGAAATCATTTGTCCTTCATAACTTATTTTATATTTTATATTGTTTAGTTTCACTTGTTGTTTGATTTTTATAACTTCCCATATAGCTTTAGATTTGTTTTTTTGAATTTTCAATGTATTTGTCATTTGCCATTGTTTTAGCTTTCCTTACAACATTTTTGAGTATTGTGGTGTGCGTACTGTAAGACCTTCAGTACACACACCATCAGACTATTTGACTTGTCGCTCTAACGAAGTAGGCAAGTGTCAGCAATATGTATCGTGGTCTTATCGTGGCGTCTTTATCTTCTGCCGTTAGGTCAGACGATAGAAATGCCACTTGCACGCTTAGAGTAGCAAATTGACGGTGACCAAAATTGACAATCTGAAGTTCCTTTGGTATTGGTACGTTAATCTTATTCTCACATATATCTCTGATACTTGACAAAAGTCTCTTTACATTTGTCTTCATGGCTATGTACAGGAATATGGTAATCTCATTAAGCGCAGACTCAAACTTTACTATGGACTGGTGCAGACAAATGTAGAACTCGTACAGACTGGTGCAGGCTAATGCAGACTCACTAATCCAGGGCTTAACAACTGGCCGGTTTTGAGCGCGAGTACTCGCGTCTGCTCAGGCACGTGCTCGCGAGCAGGTTCAATGTCGCGGAGTACGGTGGGAGGGGAGGGAGCGGAAATGCGCGCGCACGTTTGAATAGGGCCGCAGCGTGCCTATTGAATTCGCGCCGACTGTATAACGTTTAAAGTACTACGATCAGCTCTAACAGTCACTTCGCTGGTTAAGAATCATCTCAAGTCGCCGTTGTGTAACCCCAACCATGCTTTCGCAGTTCAACCCCCACTGGGAGGAATTGTATCAGTGTACAGAAAAAGATGGTGTTGCAAAATGTTTAGTATGTCGCAAAACGCTGAATTCTTTTAGGAAATTTAATTTGCAGTGACATTATATGTCGTGCCACGCGAAAGACTACGGAACTGGAAAATGTGATGGACCAGATCGTGCACAGGAAGTTATTAAACTTAAAAGGAAGCTATCCAAAGAAGATCTGGACGACGAAGAAAAATTAACTGAGGCAGCTCTCAGAGTGGGTTACAAAATTGCTTTGCTTTTAGCAAAATCCCTGCGCCCCTTCACTGATGGCGATTTAATAAAAGAATGTTGCAGCGGAAAATTTGTGTCCATCTCAAGTTGAACAGTTTCGGATTGTGCCATTATCTAACATGACCATTATGCGTCGCGTACAGGACATGGCAGACGACGTCTAGAGCCAGCTTGCAAATATCTGTAAAGATTTTATGGCGTATTCTCTAGCTCTGGACGAAAGTGTTGATATCACTGGAACAGCGCAGCTTGCCATATTTATTAGAGGTGTTAATAGAGATCTTCAGGTGAGGGAGGAGCTCCTCGATGTAGTAGCCATGAAGAAAACTACACCCGGAGGTGATATTTTAAGTAATGTTGAAGAAAGTGTTGAAAATATAGGATTGTCGTGGAATTATTTAGTTTCAGTGTCTACAGACGGTGCCCCAGCGATGACAGGGGAAAAAATCAGGTTTCGTTGCGCTGTTGAAGGAAAAAATGCAAAAACTGACCGTGCCAAATGAAATAAGGGGCGTTACAGTGTGATCCACCAGGAAAACTTATGTGCAAAGCGTATCACTCAAAAAATGTGATGAGTGCTGTTGTTCGTACAACCAATTATATAAGGAAGCATGGGCTACAACACAGGCAATTTAAAAGCTTTCTTGAGGATGTAGAAAGCCAGTATGGTAGCCTGCCTTATTACAGCAAGGTCTGCTGGCTTAGTCGTGGCGAATCATTAAATCGATTTTTTTGCCTATTAGTAGAGATAAATATGTTCATGGAAATAAATAACATGTGTGTCCCTGATCTGAAAGAGCCTTCATGGAAATGTGATCTCGCATTCTTAGCAGATTTAACTAGCCATCTGAATGCTTTGAACATTTCACTATGTGGTAAAGATCTGCTAATTACTCATTTCATAGATCGAATAAGAACTTTTAAAATGAAATTGACACTTTGGGAGAGTCAGCTGGAAACAGGAAATCTAGCTCATTTTCCTAAATTATCATCCATGCAAGTTGTTCACAAAGACTATGAACGTTATTCACATAGTTTAGTTGCCCTTAAGTAAGAATTTAATCAACGCTTTCAAGATCTGACAGCACTAGACGGTGATTTTGATCTATTCTCCTCTCCATATTCAGCGAATATTGAAGAGATTTGTCCTGAGCTCCAACTAGAAATTATTGACCTGCAGTGTGACAGAGAATACAGAGACAAATTTCAGAACAAGAAAAAAATTTTGGAATTCTATAGACACTTCCCTCAGGATAGATTTCCTCGTTTGCACAAACTGGTGGCTTCAATAATATCAATGTTCTGTTGCACGTACGTTTGTGAACAACTGTTCTCTGTAATGAAATGTAACAAAACGCACCTGAGAAACGCATTGTCTGATCGAAATTTAAACTGCACACTGCGCCAACAATGCACAAGAACAATTACTCCGAACATAGACGCAATTGTAAGGGGCAAAAAGTACAAGATAACCGATACTCCCACACTTCAGTGACACATTTTATTGTGTAACAGTTCACAAATTAATACGAATGTAGAGGCATACACTGAGCTAATAAAATTATGTGGCACATGTATATTCTCCTTTATTTGTTTCATTTTTCGCAGTAATAATTCGTGAGTGATATCCCTGCAGGTGGCCGCAGATTTACATTGACTGGCGGCAGCTGTTGTGTGCCCCACATGACGCTCCCCACTCTCCGTTCTGGCCCAGTAGTAGGGGTAGCGTGCTCACACTGCCCCATGCTCGCGCCTTGCTGCTCAAAGCTCCGTGTGCATGTATCTTGTGAAGCCCTGCACTAATCGCAGGTCTGTACGCTTGTTATAATACCTCGCGCGCTCATGTATCACTGCGCGAGTGTGATCTGCGAGGAGAAAAGGTACTAAGTTAGCAGCTATCTCATTGGCTGCGTTACATATTAATAAGCGGATCAGCGGAAGCAGAATTTGGTCCGTCTCTATGGCAGCGCCATCTCGAAGTGCGGATATGAACGAGCGCTGTGCCTGCGCTGTTGTGCTTAGCGGGGCGCGATCTAGTGGGTAAGTTGTGTATGCACTGACTACGCGGAACTATGTACAAAACAAGGATCCTCTTGTAATTCTACAGGTACAAATGAAATTCATGAGGCATGTTCTGAGTCTTTGCCATATTGTATAATCTTCTTTTCTCTGCATGAGATATTCTAATACCTGTTGTAATACATTTGATCTTTCTGAAGTTAGGTTGACATTTTTGTTTTTTTAATGTATATGCAGCTTCAAAGTATGACATGAAGACTTCCATGAATGTTTCAAACTTTTTGTTAGCATTTTCACAAGTGTACAATTCTTACCATGTTTCATCTCTGTATAAAAAAGTTTATTTGTTTGTTAGTGAATTTTCTTATTTCTTTTGCAAGTTCCTCTTCTTAGTTGTATCACTTGGGGTGTGTAAAGCAATAAACTGTGCATAGTGATCACTGAAGCCAGTATTAAGATTTCCGGCACAGAAATTGTGATTTACATTTGTGTTTATTAATATCTCATCAGTTGTTGAGCTAGTTGTTGGTGTAACTCTTGTAGGAGAATCTATGGTGGCTTTCATGTTATGTTTCCAGCACTGCCATTAAGATTTTCTGGTCTTTTGAGATTTCTTGAAAATCAATATTAAAATCTCCACATATGATCACTGTTTTGTTGAAGTTTTTTATAGCATTTAAAGCTGCTTGTAACTGATGACAGAAATCATTTAAGTTCCCATCAGGGCTCCTATACACACAGATGATTATTAATTTTAATATACAGAGTTCAACTGTGGATACTTTAAAAAATTTCTCTTCAGCTAACAGTTCAATGGGTTTTATGTTACAATAATCAATGCCACTTTTAACAAATATACATGACTGGATGGAATTCTAGAGAATGATGATGGAAGATTGAAGTCTGAAAGTTTTGTGACTGACATTGCATCTTTAGGCAGCCAGTGTTCAGTTATACACATTACAGAAGCGTTTTTTAGTTCATCAGTACATAAAATTTCAACTTCACTTAATTTGTTTAGCAATGATTGGACATTCTGATGAATCAGCATGAAATTAAAGGATCTGTTAAGCTTTGGCATATTGTTTGAGTTTAGCATATTTAATTAATCACTTACCTGTACATTAGCCGTGGTCTAGAAGTAGCGTCTTTGATCCATAATCAAAACGTCTTCGGTCCCGGGTTCGATCCCCGCCACTGCCTAAATTTTGATAAATAATCAGCACTGGCGGCCAAAGACTTCCGGCATAAGAAGTCAGCCTCATTCTGCAACAGCCTTGTCAAAGAGGGCGGAGGAGCGGATAGAGGTTCAGGGCACTCTCTTGTCCTAGGGGTGGGAAATTGCCCCTAAAGGCGGAAGAATCAGCAATGATCAACGACATGAGGATGCAGAAGGCAATGGAAACCACTGCATTAAAGACACGTAACGTGTATCCACAGGACATGTGGCCTGTAGTTGAAGAAGTGTCATGATGATCTCTCCATTGGCAAAAGATTCCGGAATAGTCCCCCATTCGGATCTCCGGGAGGGGACTGCCAAGGGGGAGGTTACCATGAGAAAAAGATTAAATAATCAACGAAAGGATAATGTTCTATGAGTCGGGGTGTGGAATGTCAGAAGCTTGAACGTGGTAGGGAAACTAGAAAATCTGAAAAGGGAAATGCAAAGGCTCAACCTAGATATAGTAGGGGTCAGTGAAGTGAAGTGGAAGGAAGACAAGGATTTCTGGTCAGATGAGTATCGGGTAATATCAAAAGCAGCACAAAATGGTATAACAGGTGTAGGATTCGTTATGAATAGGAAGGTAGGGCAGAGGGTGTGTTACTGTGAACAGTTCAGTGACCGGGTTGTTCTAATCAGAATCGACAGCAGACCAACACTGACAACGATAGTTCAGGTATACATGCCGACATCG
Source organism: Schistocerca gregaria (assembly GCF_023897955.1). Lineage (NCBI taxonomy): Eukaryota > Metazoa > Arthropoda > Insecta > Orthoptera > Acrididae > Schistocerca > Schistocerca gregaria. The sequence continues at coordinate 803,934,286 of NC_064931.1, forward strand.
CTAGCTTAAGATGAACAGGTAGAGAAAGTGTATGAGGATGTTGAAAGGGTAATGCAGTATGTAAAGGGGGACGAAAATCTAATAGTCATGGGCGACTGGAATGCAGTTGTAGGGGAAGGAGTAGACGAAAAGGTTACAGGAGAATATGGGCTTGGGACAAGGAATGAAAGAGGAGAAAGACTAATTGAGTTCTCTAACAAGTTTCAGCTAGTAATAGGGAATACCCTGTTAAAGAATCACAAGAGGAGGAGGTATACTTGGAAAAGGCCGGGAGATACGAGAAGATTTCAATTAGATTGCATCATGGTCAGACAGAGATTCCGAAATCAGATACTGGATTGTAAGGCTTCCCCAGGAGCAGATATAGACTCAGATCACAATATAGTAGTGATAAAGAGTAGGCTGAAGTTCAAGACATTAGTCAGGAAGAATCAATATGCAAAGAAGTGGGATACGGAAGTTCTAAGGAATGACGAGATACGTTTGAAGTTCTCTAACGCTATAGATACAGCAATAAGGAATAGCGCCGTAGGCAGCACAGTTGAAGAGGAATGGACATATCTAAAATGGGCCATCACAGAAGTTGGGAAGGCAAACATAGGTACAAAGAAGGTAGCTGCAAAGAAACCATGGGTAACAGAAGAAATATTTCAGTTGATTGATGAAAGGAGGAAGTACAAACATGTTCAGGGAAAATCAGGAATGCATAAATACAAGTCACTGAGGAATGAAATAAATAGGAAGTGCAGGGAAGCTAAGACGAAATGGCTAGAGGAAAAATGTGAAGACATCGAGAAAGATATGATTGTCGGAAGGACAGACTCAGCATACAGGAAAGTCAAAAGAACCTTTGGTGACATTAAAAGCAATGGTGGTAACATTAAGAGTGCAACGGGAATTCCACTGTTAAATGCGGAGGAGAGAGCAGATAGGTGGAAAGAATACATTGAAAGCCTCTATGAGGGTCAAGATTTGTCTGATGTGATAGAAGAAGAAACAGGAGTCGATTTAGAAGAAATAGGGGATCCAGTATTTTTGCTTTGGAGCACTTACGGTTAAATAAGCCAGAAGGGATAGATAACATTCCATCAGAATTTCTAAAATCACTAGGGGTAGTGCCAACAAAACGACTATTCACGTTGGTGTGCAGAATATATGAGTCTGGCGACATACCATCTGACTTTCGGAAAAGCATCATCCACACAATTCCGAAGACGGCGAGAGCTGACAAGTGCGAGAATTATCGCACTATCAGCTTAACAGCTCATGCATCGAAGCTGCTTACAAGAATAAGATACAGAAGAATGGAAAAGAAAATTGAGAATGCGCTAGGTGACGATCAGTTTGGCTTTAGGAAAAGTAAAGGCACGAGAGAGGCAATTCTGACGTTACGGCTAATAATGGAAGCAAGGCTAAAGAAAAATCAAGACACGTTCATAGGATTTGTCGACCTGGAAAAAGCGTTCGACAATATAAAATGGTGCAAGCTGTTCGAGATTCTGAAAAAAGTAGGGGTAAGCTATAGGGAGATACGGGTCATATACAATATGTACAACAACCAAGAGGGAATAATAAGAGTGGACGATCAAGAAGGAAGTGCTCATATTAAGAAGGGTGTAAGACAAGGCTATAGCCTTTCACCCCTACTCTTCAATCTGTACATCGAGGAAGCAATGATGGAAATAAAATAAAGGTTCAAGAGTGGAATTAAAATATAAGGTGAAAGGATATCAATGATACGATTCGCTGATGACATTGCTATCCTGAGTGAAAGTGAAGAAGAATTAAATGATCTGCTGAACGGAATGAACAGTCTAATGAGTACACAGTATGGTTTGAGAGTAAATTGCAGAAAGACGAAGGTAATGAGAAATAGTAGAAATGAGAACAGCGAGAAACTTAACATCGGGATTGATGGTCACGAAGTCAATGAAGTTAAGGAATTCTGCTACCTAGGCAGTAAAATAACCAATGACGGACGGAGCAAGGAGGACATCAAAAGCAGACTCGCTATGGCAAAAAAGGCATTTCTGGCCAAGAGAAGTCTACTAATATCAAATACTGGGCTTAATTTGAGGAAGAAATTTCTGAGGATGTACGTCTGGAGTACAGCATTGTATGGTAGTGAAACATGGAGTGTGGGAAAACCGGAACAGAAGAGAATCGAAGCATTTGAGATGTGGTGCTATAGACGAATGTTGAAAATTAGGTGGACTGATAAGATAAGGAATGAGGAGATTCTACGCAGAATCGGAGAGGAAAGGAATATGTGGAAAACACTGATAAGGAGAAGGGACAGGATGATAGGACATCTGTTAAGACATGAGGGAATGACTTCCATGGTACTAAAGGGAGCTGTAGAGGGCAAAAACTGTAGAGGAAGACAGAGATTGGAATACGTCAAGCAAATAATTGAGGACGTAGGTTGCAAGTGCTACTCTGAGATGAAGAGGTTAGCACAGGAAAGGAATTCGTGGCGGGCCACATCAAACCAGTCAGTAGACTGATGACCAAAAAAAAAAACACCTTTACCTTATCAATAAAAAATCATTCAGGTGTGCTGGAAGTACAGCTTTTCTTTTCCTTACTGCACCTATTCTTCTGTTATCATCTGCAGCAGAATTTTCTTGTGTGTCTATTTCCCCTGGTAGTTGTTCAGCTGCTGATCCTACTGTTGATAATCTTGCTGCTGGTGTTAGAGCTAGGTCTGCAATTGGTGGAGCTGCTACTGCATTCATTGTTGTGCTGTGCCTGAATATTGGAGACACCTTGTTCCTTCTTTTGTTGTTGATGTTGGTGAGTGAGGTCTTGCTGGCGTTGTTTCCTTCGAATATTTGGGGGAGCCAATCCAGGATGATTTTGCTTTTGAGTGTTTGATGCCTCTTGCAGATAATTTCTTCAATTTTTCCGACGAGCAGTTTTTTCTCCATGTTGTTAACGTGCAATCCATGTAATGTATGGAATCTGCGCCCAATATTGTTAACATTTACGAGTTGTACATTTCTGAAATGTTTGCAAAGTAATGAAATTTGTTGGTTGGCACTGATTATTTCTTTATTTACACATGACCAAGACGGTAAGTCATGCCAATGTGGGATGTTCAGCACTAAAACTTTTGTGTGGATCAACTGTCCTAAGCACCTTCTTAGTTCTTGTTTTGCTTTGTGAGTTTTGTTTTTATACACGTCATTTGACCGACCAAATAGCACAACAAAGTCTTCAGAGGATATGTCAGCAACGTCTTGGATCATACATGCTTGCAAACTTCCGACATAGAAGCACCAGGCTTTATGTAAGCGATTGTTTGTACACTGGACTGACCGTTCAGAAGGCGAGCAAATTCACGACCATGACTGTCTGCTATCACAACTACTTTTCTTCGTTTAGGTTTCTCTGCGTGTTTAGAAGGTCCAACAGCGTTATAGCCAAACAATTTAGTATCAGCGCTGGACAAACACTTGATATTTAGGTCACACAAGTCTTCAGGTCTTTCAGTTTCACTTCCTTTCATAACAATAATTGAGTGTTGCAGTCATGGTGCTACAACCACTTCTGAAACCATGCTGAAAATCTCCCAGAATGTTGTGCTTATTATAATGCTCCAACATATATTTCAAAATTATTTTTTCACTTAACTTGCTAAAAACGGAAGTTAAGGGGAGTGGTCTGTAATTTTCTACTAGTTGTTTGTCACATTTTTGGTGGAGAAGTTTAACAATGGCTAATTTTAGTATGTAAGAGAACACTCCATCTTTTAAGACACTATTTATTAGATGCACTAAAGGATACGTTAGAATATTTTCGCCCTGAGTAAGTAAAAATGGAGAAATTTCATCCCAGCCAGCGGATTTTTTTGTTTTTTACATTCTCTGATGAGCTGCAAAATATCCTTGATTTCAAGATCATGGAGTTGATTAGCTTTAGAATTGTCCTCTTCAAGACTTCCAACAGGTACTTTATCTGTGGTACAGAAGTCAGATTCTGTGATATCTATAGTCATTAAAATGTTACTGATGTCTTGAGGACTGGTGACATCAATATTGTTATAAGATATCTGTATGTTGATATTACCTTTTAGTTTTGTTTTACTGTTTATTATTTCATTTACTATTGACCAGCAGGTCTTGGAGATAGAATCTGAATTTTGTATTTTCGAGTTAATTTTTCAGCCTTCAATCTTTTGACTTGCTTGCAAAACTAGTACTTGTATTGTTTGTATTTATCCTCGTGCTCATTGTTTTTGGTCTCTCTTTGTATCATATACATTTCTTCCATTTTTTCAGTTCTTTGGTACAATTATCAAATTCCATGAGCCTTGACTCTCTTACCTTATTCTTATTAATATTTATCTTTCTGATGGGAATAGTATTATATAGATGATAAGATAATACAGTAAAATTCATTTAATGAATAATGCTGGATTTTAAACAGGTGTATGTTATCTGCAGATTTTTGGTGTTCACTGGCAACTAGTATGTGGGGTGTAATATCTGATAGATAGTGGTCGAAAACATCAATCTTATTACCCAATCCCTCTACATTATAATGAAGGAAAGAAATATTGCATTCTTCAGTCGCATTTTGTGCACAATCATCCCCTCTTCTGCTTTTTAGCTTCTCTTATTATTTATAATGTTGCAAATATCAATAACCATCTTAGTGAAAGCCTTGGAGCCTAACCTGTTTAAGTGCGTACCATATTTCCCCAGACATCAATTGTTTATAAACTTATTTGGAAATGTGTTTGAGTAAGCTGCCCATCAGTGTACACTCATTCGTGCTATATTCATCAGCAGATAACATTCAAACATGAAAATCTGATTAAATTCCTTGAGTTAGCATTCCAAGATGGCCACCGAGTGAGATCGCAGGTATTTTTTTCGTTCGCTAAGAGAACTTATTTAAGAGGAGCACACCACAGAACTGCAGAAACGCCTTAACAAATCTGTATTCGCAATTCGAGTGTTAGCAGACATAGGCGACATAAAAGTGAAAAAGCTTGCATACTTTGCCATACTTTAATTCCATTATGTCATATGGTATAATATTTTGGGGTAACTCTTCAAGTCAAACAAAAGTTTTCAGAGTACAAAAACGTGTAATACGTATTATTTGTGGAGTAAACTCACGGACGTCTCGTAGAAACCTCTTCAAAGAATTGGGTATACTAATTAATGCCTCTCAGTATATTTACTCCTTAATGAAATTTGTCCTAAATAATATCTCTCTTTTTCCAACAAACAGCTCAGTTCATACATACAATACCAGGAACAAAAATGATCTGCACAAGGACTTAAAAGCACTTACTTTAGTTCAAAAAGGAGTCCACTACTCAGGAACACTCATCTTCAATAATTTGCCAGCAAACATAAAAAAATTAGTTACAAATAGAGATCAGTTTAAAAGAAGCCTGAAAGACTTACTAGTGGCCAACTCCTTCTACTCCATTGACGAATTTTTTTAATAGAAATAAATGATGTATTGTATATATTTATACTATTAGTATTGTTATTTCAGCTTAAAAAAATAAATAAATAAAAAAAGGTGACATGTTCCACATCCACGAGGATCTCCTCAACACGAATCTATGGAACGAAAACTAATCTAATCTAATCTAGGAAATAGTGTCAAATCTAAAGTTTCTTTGTTTCGTATAAATACTGTGCTGTCCATTCTTGTCACACAACTGAATGTTAGTGTCCCATCAGAGCTTGTTCTTGACAAAAATTCGTGTTATCTGAAGTTCCGATAATCGCGACGTAACCGGAAATTTTGCATGAGATAAACACAAAAAATTCTTCTCAAGTTTTCTTGATACAGCAAAATTCGCTTAAAAAAGACAGCTAATAGTTTCATCAGTGTCTACTGTCGTTGCAAAAGTGTAATTAAACTTTTGTAAGTCATATTAACTAACACTTTTCGTATTGTTTGCTAGTTAGATAAACGCGATCTAGGCCTAAATTTTCCGAGTTATAAACATTTAAAACCTTGTAATTCTTCATGCTTTCACGGCGATCTGTTGACATCTTGGATATTCGGGAATCCAGCCGGATGTTCGTGTCGTTCTCGCACGATATTTCAACAGCGTGCCTCGCTGTCTTCTTCAGGTGCTACCTGAGACTGGTCCTTGGTTCTATTGAGTCCAGTATTTATGCCTGGGAGGAACTGGGCGTTCCCTAATCGGTCCGCGCCGAGTCGAGTGTTCCATCTGTGGTCCGCGCCCGCCAGACTCGGCTTCAACGGACCCCTCCAGTTGCGGATGTTCCGACTGCCGTCGGCGCCGGTTTTGGTCGTCCTCAACGGTTCTGGTTGTCATTTGAGGTGTGTCAGACCCGATCTGAGATGTTGGGTACTCTATCTCATTACTGTTACTACGGTTTCCACTTCTGTTGCGTGCTGGGCGCTCCCAAATCGGTCCGCGCCGCGTCGTGTGTCCCATCTGAGGTCCGCGCCCGCCAGACGCGGCTACATTGTCCCTCTCTGGTCGCCGGTGTTCCATCCGCCGTCCGCGCCTGGCCTGGCCGTCTTCTGAAGTCGAGTTCATGATCTGGGGTATGTCAGATCTGATCTCTAATGTCCAACACCTTGTCTCATGGCTGTTCCCTCGGTCTCCACTTATATTTCTTGCAGAATCCCGGAGTGTCCTGCGTTGAGTTTTCATAAGCTCAAGCGCAGGATTCCAGGCAGTGCTGATTTGGTATCCCGAGTCACGGTTGATTAGATTGTCTGTGTCCTTAATCTCAATTGCTTCTTTAATGACACTGCCCCAAAATCCGAGGTCTGTGTCACAATCTTGGTGTCATTGTAATCCATTAAATGACCAAGTTCCTGACAATGCTCTGCTATGGCTGATTTAGTTGTCTGCCTGAGTCTGGTATGTCTCTGGTGTTCTTTACACCTGATGTCCACAGTTCTGGTGGTCTGGCCAATGTATGACATCCCACACTGACATGGTATGTTGTAAATACCTGGTTTGCGTAGCCCCAGGTCATCTTTTACATTCCCCAGCATAGCCCCAATTTTTGTGGGTGGGCAAAATATGCTCTTGATATCATATTTCTGGAGAATCCTGCTGATCTTGGTAGAGATAGATCCGGCATATGGCAAGTATGCCATCTTCTTTGCCTCTTCTGGTTCTTCTTCTGGATCCTTTGGCCGGTTGGCAGGTTGAAGTGCCTTCTGGATATCTCTATAGGAGTACCCATTCCTGCTGAACACTGATTGTAAGTGTTCTATTTCTGTGGCCAGACTATCAGGATCTGACAGAGTTTGTGCTCTGTGGACCAGTGTTTTGAGCACTCCATTCTTCTGTGCCATGTGTGAGAAATGTGGGAGCCGTTACAGGGTGGTGAGCAGGGGGATTTGTTGCCAATCTTGTAGGAATTGTTTTCACTGGGGTGGGAGATGCAATGGGGAGAATGTTGGAAGAAAAGAACAAGCTCTCTCCTGGAACTGCAGAGTATGCAATAGTAACATTTTGATTGGGGAACGGGAAAGGAAAATCTGTGCCCTTCAGGCACAGTTGGAGGAAGCAAGGAAGGAGCTGATAAGGATCCAGGGAGATAGGGGTGAGAAGGGTGGTTGGGAACTGGCAACTGGTAGGAGGATAGGAAGGAAGACAACACGATCTGACAGTTTATCGTCAACACCAAAAACTAGTATCTAACAGTGCCAGAGTTAAGTGGAGAAGAGCCTCAGGTAGAACAAGGAGCAGGAAATGTGCAGCACACTTCAACTGAGGCCAAGAAGCCTAGGAATGGACAAAGTGTTAGGAAAAAGAAAGTGCTGCTGCTAGATACTAGCCATGGGCGAGGTGTAGGTCCCCAGTTACAGGAAAGTTTAGGGGCAGCGTACCAGGCAACCAGTATCTTCAAGCTAGATGCAGGATTAAGTCATGTCATAGGGGACTTAGGGACTTTATGTAAGGACTTTATAAAGGAAGACCATGTAGTGATAGTGGGTGGGGCGGGAAACAGTTTGGACAGGGATGGGGCATATGACTTATGTGGTGACCTGGACAAGATAGCTTCCCTGACTCATGGCACCGATGTATACTTTGTTGAGCTGTTCCAGTGTCATGATCGACCACATCTTGATGGAGCAGTAAGGTGACTCAATGTGGGGTTAGGGATGGCTCTGAGGACAGCCAACTTTGCTCATGTTTCTCTGGTGCCCATTGGGACTATCAACAAATGGGGTTTCACTAGGCATGGCCTACACCTAAACAGGGGAAGGGAAGATTGGTACAGCTGATTCATGAAAGTATAGAGGGTGGATCTTGGGCCACACATGGTCCAAAACCTGTTGCCATAGGTAGGAAAAGTAGATCTTTTTTAGGATAAATCCAGACAACAGGGTCCTCTGCCGAAAGAGTATCTCCAGCAGTTTAATACTACTGAAACAATCAGTCACAAGACAGATTTTAACACTTCTAATACGACAAATACCAGATGTCACAAAGAAAAACAAACTATTGGACAGAGTAACATGGGGCATTTCACAGACTTCACAATCCTCAATCAAAACATGCAATCAATAAACAATAAAATACAATATTAGAAGTTGAGCTCTAATCTTTGAACTGCACAGTAGTTTCTGTTACTGAGCACTGGTGTATAGACACGGAAATCCAACATGCGCTATTATCATTGTATGAAAGGGCAAATTCTTACTGCAGAATTGCATCAAGGAATGGAGGATCACGCATTTATATCAGAAAAGAAACACAGTTCAAATTAAGACATGACCTCAGTACAGTAAGTGAAGACAAACACTGTGAAATATCAGCCATTGAATTAACAGGGCTTGGTATTACCAAGATAAGAATCATTTTGTGTGTGTATGGATCTCCAAGTGGTAGTGTGGACATTTTTTCAATAAATTAACAGAAATTCTAGATAAAATCGCAAGTACAAAGGTCAACATAATTCTGTGTGGGGACATTAACACCAACACTAATATCATAAATGAATCCAGCAGCGCCCTCATAAATATGCTTCAAAGTCTTGGCATGTACCTATTGGTCAATAGTGCAACAAGGGTTACTACAATCACTGCATCAGTAATTGACCATATGGCCACGAATATGGACAAGAAAAATGTGTTGTAGCTGTAAACGCTCTCAGACTATGAGACCATGTCTGCCAAATAACAATAGTAAAATCAGGCATCGAATCATTCTCTAAACTACAACCCTACAAACGACAGTTATCAGAAATCAAAATAAAAGATTTTTCAAAGGAACTAGCGAAACAAAGGTGGGATGAAGTGTATAAGGAAACCAACATGAATAAGAAATGCTATAAATTCTCCACACTATTTACACTGAACTTGGAAAAGGCATTTCCAAAAATATGAATGTCTATATCAAAATCTCACAGAAACAGATGTATAACAGAAGGTATTAAGAAGTCCTCCTAAACACTTAAATACTTCAGTTCCATGTGAAAGTGTCGCAATGATCCAGAATTCTTAAATTTCTATCATAGATACAAAGGATCTATAGGAAGATGTTGATTGCTGCAAAAATGTCATTTAATGACAAAATAATATATAATGCAGAGAATAAAAGCAAAGCAGACTGGGATGTTATAAGAAAGGAAACAGGGAGAGGCAAACAAATGCAGAATAATGTACTTTTAAGGGATGGGGATAAAGTAATAAATGATCCACAACAGTTACCAAACTATGTAAACGAGCATTTTTCGAGTATTGCAGAGAAGTTGCAGCAAAAATTTCCCAAAACAAATATAACTCCTGTAAATAATGTTACTCTAAATACAATGATGTTACTTCTAACCATAGAGAATGAAGTAACAAAACTGTTCAAAAACTAAAAAATAAAAAGTCAGTAGGTTTAGATGAAGTTCCAATACGTGTACTGAAGCAATGTATGGGGATTATACAAGGCTCCTTAACAAATATAGTAAATGAATCCTTCACATCAGGGACGTTTCCAGAGCAGTTAAAACAGGCAAGAGTTGTACCTTTGCTTAAGAAATGTAATGCAGAAGGCACAGAATATTATTGGCCCATTTCCATGTTGTCACCATTCTAAAAACTAATAGAAGCAATTATGAAAGACAGAGTAATGAATTACCTGAATAAATATAATCTTTTAAGCGAATCACAGTTTGGTTTCCAAAGTGGCAAAAATATGGAGTCAGCCATAGTAGAATTCCGAAACGTTGTACTTGATGCTCTTGATAAACATGAGTGTGTCACAGTCATATTTTTGGATCTTTCTGAGGCGTTTGATACACAAGATACACAAACTTCTATTAAATAAACTAGAAGCACCAGGAATAAGATGGGTAGCTAATGGCTGGTTTCGATCATAACTAGCAGATAGGTTACAAAGAGTAGGGATAACACATACTTCAAATAAATCTAAACATTTACTAAAACACCTATCAGAACCCAAATACATTAATATAGGAGTTCTGCAATTTAGCATATTATGACCAATACTATTCCTGATATACATCAATGGTTTTCCCAGTAGTGTTACTCATGGTGAAAAAATTCTCTTCACTGTCTAACATTCTGCGTGGTGTCTGTTTGTTCTAAGTCGTGTCTCCCTACCACTCTTGCACAACGATTCTCTGAGCGTGTTTTTTAGGGAATTGACTAGTTTGAACCTGGGACCTGTTGCTGGTAAGGAGACGCCAGACAACACATGACATGTAGAGTTCAGAAGAGTTCAGTGAGACTGATTTGATCAAATACTTAATGATTTCAGTGTCAGCTCCACTGCACTCCCTGTAAAAGAATCTTAATACTAACTAAATTTAGTGGAAGGGGTTCAAGGCTTTCCTATTTTTAGTTAGCTGGTAAGATAACGTAGAAAAAGCAGTTAAGTTTACCATTGGAAATTTTATTCTACTCACAAAGCATTGTTTATAAATTGTGGTATTGATAAAACGAAATATTTTAATACAGGATTATAAAAAACGAACTGCGTTAAACAAAAATGAGAACGAATATTCCCTGAATGGGTTTCCAAGTCCTACAATGGATAGAAGGATGACCTGTGCCATATCACATCTATAATCTAGATTTAACTTAAGTTTCATAAAAGAGAAAACTATCAAAATGGTCTACAGTGACCCTCAATTATCTTTAATTACTTATCTAGCTTGTCATAAATAACAGTGACTTCTCAATAATTATATAACAGAAAAATCATCGCGTTTCAGATTTTTACTTCAAGTAGCAAATGTGAACAGCATGAGATTTAATTGACGATCAACACTAGTATTACATAAGAAGGAGATGTAACAAATGAGACTTCTGCAGTTCTGAGTGAAGCCTTATGCGCTCAAAAATGCGGCATCATGTGCGTTCATTACCTTGTCGATGTAGAGGCAGCGTCAGGGGCCGGCGGGCGACAAAGTTCCATGCACCTCGCTGTCTTGGAAGCAACTTCTCCTTACTACAATTTACCGAAGTTGGTTTTAGAAAATCTATCTGACTGTGTTTTCAACTGACCAATCAGGGTCTCAATGTTAACCTTAAGCTCCACCTACAAAACTTCTGTCCATCCAATGAGAAACGTTATGCTTTCCGTGGTGGGGCAATGTTTTTAATGTTTTCTACGTCACAGAGATGTGAAAAAGTCTCACGTTAAAACTTACAGCTGTTGTGGCCCTTTTAGTGTTATCGTAAGGTCTATACTGTTCCTCTGGAGGGCTCTATCTTTTAACATAGGCTGGGGGGTGGTTTTGGTGGTCGGCTGGCGACGTGGGTGTCGATCCCTTATCATAGGGCCTCCTAGCCTACACGATTCTGCTCTCGTTTCTCCCCTCAGAACTGCGCCTGTTTCGCGGTGGGAAGGTATGACATGCATTTAGGTGTTCTTGTGTTAGTCTGTGGTATTCCATTTGCTCACTCGTTGATCGTGTTACTTTAGTTAATTTAATGTCAGGATTTATTCGGAGCTATGTGACATACTACTGGATTTGCTATCATGGAAGGTGTTGGATTTGCCTTACAGCTTACAACTTATGAGAGCAATATTATAGTCACTGAGAAAACAAGAGATCTCCTTGCAGAGAAAGCAAATGAAACTCTCAAGGAAGTTTATGATAAATCAATAAGCAATAAAGTAACATTGAACATAAATAACACTAATGCTATCAATTTCAGTTTAAAGAGGGAAAACAACAATGTTAAATTAAATGTAGATGGCACCTCTATAGACTGTGTAACAAATGCAAAATTTCTAGGAATGAATATTGATTCTTAGTTAAAATTATGTGAACACACAAAGGTACTTGCAAACAGAATGTCATCAGCATATTATGCGCTTAGAATCCTGTCATCAGTGTGTAACATGCAGTGTCTTTTAGTTACATACTATTCATATGTACACTCAGTTCTTAGCTATGGTATACTTTTTTGGGAACAAATACACAAAATATGAACACAATTTTCAAACTCCAGGAAAGAGCCACAAGAATAATAACCAAAAATAGTAGTCGAGCTCATCGTGAAGATCTGTTTAAAACTCTGGGGATTTTAACTGCTCCAGTCAGTTGTACATATCAAAAATAGCGTTGGTAATTATTGCACAAACAGCTTTGTTCATGACCATGAGTCAACTTACATTCACCAAGAAAAAAGAAATATAAAACTCAAAACGGCATTTTCTACCAAGGAATAAAACTCTAGAATAAATTACCAAAAGACATAAAAAATTGCAAAAATAAAATTAATTAAGAAGGCAGCTAAAAAGTACCTGTTATGCAATACATTTTATACATTGAAGGATTACTGAGATAAAACAAAGTTGGGGTTTGGTAAAATAAGTTATACAAATAAATGACAATAATGATTATAAAACATCTAACATTCCATATAACACCTTCACACAACGTTTTTTCCTTCTTTTTTTCTTTTTCTATAAATACTTACCCCAAAGGTATGCATAGCACAGTACTAACACCTCCTCCTCTTTCTGAGCTCAACATTTCACTCATTATAGAGGGATGGTGACTCAGTTTCTCAGGACTGCAAATGGGAAGTTGCGGTACAGAAAATGGCCCCAAGATAACCATTGTGTGTGTGTTTGTGTATGTAGTGAGTGAAGTGTTATTAAACAATGTGTGTATAATGTGTGCAGTGATTGATAGTGAGATATGGGTGAACAATGTGCATTGGATTATTTAATAAGTTTTTTTAAGTATTGTATACCAGGAGTAAACAAATAATTCTCTCTAACAAGAAGTCTGTAACTGTATGTGCATAGGAATTAGCTTATTTTAAACTGGTCTTAACTTGTAAATAGCTTGACATGTCCTATATCAAAGAGATCTAAGGATGCATAAAGTTACTACTACTACATTTTATGTATATTCTCATACCCTTGTCTATATCTCTGTACTTCTGCAGCAGACAATGTCCTACATTATGTAATTTTTGTATTTTTCTTTCGAAGAAGATGAAGAAACACTCAAAATATGGCTCCACAAAATAAAAATGAAAAATTTCATTCCCACAAAATATTGAAAATTATGCTCTAAACATTTCGATGAACAGTATTTTGTTAAGGTGAACTTTTTAAATGTGTGGTTGAAGGCTGATGCTGTGCCAACAATTTTCGATATCCCACAGCACTTATTACTGAAAATGACACATGACAATCGCAAATATAAAGAAATTATTGAGATCTGTGTTATATTATCATATTTACGATATTATTTTCGATTTTTTCTGAGTACACATGTTGCAAATATAAAATTTTCTACTGGAGTAATTAAGGAAAAAGATGTGTAGCTTTCAGCAGTTGAAATAGTCGACACTAACTAGCCATTATTTGTTTATACAGAGCTCCAACTGTTGACATAAATACTTTCCTAAAAAGTCTAGAGCATTCACTTATCAGACTAACACAATGAAAGCGAAGAGTTATTCTGTGTGGTGATTTTAATATTGACTTTGCAAAGGACACCAAAGAAAAGAATGGATTACTGAATCCCTTGCAAACTTGTAGCATGAAATACATCATAGAAACAGCAACTCATATCACAAAGACTCAATCTACCACTGCTGATCCGATATTTGTAAATGTGGAAGTGAACTATAAAATAGGAATGCTAAACATGGGCTTTGGGGATCACACAACTCAAAAACTCCCTCTGAGTATGGAAACTGAGTTGCAGTTTAAATGCTGTCTTACAACCACCAGTAGAAACTACAGTAATGAAAATATAAATCACTTTATCCATTACTTGAGCAAAGAGAACTGGTAAGAGATCTATAATTGCAAACACAGAGATGGAAAATTTAATAACTTTACTAGCAATTTTTCCTACTATTTTGTATTGTGCTTTCCTCCAACACAGGAGGAGAACAAAAAATAAATGGATCACTTCTGGGATTTTGGTATGCTCAGATATAAAAGATAATTATACAGATTGGCCAACCAACTCACATCACCAGAATTTGATTCCTTTTAGAAAACCTACAAAAAGATCTTCAAAAGTGTTGTCAAACAAGCAGAGCTGATGGCAAATGACACATGCTTAACAAGTTCCACCAATAAGATAAAAGCCATATGGAATTTTGTGAGGAAGGAAACGGCAACAGAGCAGATAGATTTGCATAACATTAACTGCATCATGGAGAAGTCAACTGTGAAAACTGAATCTACAAAAATTCCAAATAATTTCTATTCCTACTTTACACAGATAGTTGAACATCTTATAAATCAAAATTTGCAATGTACTCCCAGAAATAAATCTACATCCACTATAAATAATAAATCTATTTTTGTATACCCCCACCAATGAAAAGGAAATACCTGCTATAATGAAAGAAATGAAGCCCAAATACTCTATTGGTACTGACAATATCTCTGACTACACCTTGAAGAAACGTACTCTTCTCATAGCCAGGCCACTTATCGACATCTGTAACTGCTGCCTCTCAGAAGGAGTGTTCTCAGAAAAACTGAAGATAGCAAAAGCAAAACCACTGTTCATGAAAGGTACAAAAACAGCAGTATCAAATTACAGGCCTATTTCATTACTATCTGGTTTCAACCAAAATAACTGAAAAAATCTATTATAAAAGGCTGATCAATATCAAGGAAAAAATCATTACTTATCAAATACACAACACAGATTCTGAAGATCTAAATCAACTGAGACTGCTAGTTTAACATTCCTAAATGAAATGCAATAAACAACAAAGAGCATATCTCAGCCATATTTCTAGACCTCTCTAAAGAATTTCATGTAATCAGTTACAACATCTTACTTAAGGAACATGAATCTATAGGTATTAGGGGCCCAGTCTATGAATGGATAAAATCATATCTCAAAAACAGAGAGCAATTATTTGAGATTGCTCTCAAAGGAGGGAACAAGATAAAAGTCCTACTGCTCAGAATAGCATAGGGTTAAATTTCGTGTACTACAGGCCTCCATTCTAGGACCAAATCTTTTTCTACTGTTTGTAAATGACTTGGAACTGATTAGCTCACGCCCTATTTACATAAAATTCGCAGATGACACAAATTTGATAATAAAAGGAAGGACCAGAGAAGAACTACTGCATGAGATAAAAAAGTGTGCCACCCACATTACAGAGTGGTTTTCTGGAAACACTTTAGTAGTAAACACAGAAAAGCAGTCACAAAGCACTTACACACAGCGCAAAATAAATGTCCACCAACACCAGACATAAAATTGTTTACGAGAACCCTTGAAAATGTAAGCTATACAAAATTTCTTCATACATGGATCCATGATGGTTGAACATGCAAAATACATTACAAGTAAAGTGAATACCATTTGTTACACTGTCAAAATTCCTTCTCGTTGCACATCAAAATAGATACTAAAAATGTCTAGTTTGCCCATTCAGAATCCTTACTGCAATATGACATAATCTTTTGGGGAAACGCAACTGCAACCAAAAGTTTTTTCATATGCCAAAAGAGAATTGCATGAGCCATAGAAAATGCTGCCTCAAGAAGGTTATGCAAGCCCTTATTTAAGAAATTTTACCTCATTCTGCTATCATGTCCATACATTTTACAACTAATAAAATTTGTTAGGAAAATCTTAGAAAATATCAACAATCTTGTGTCAACAAATCAGAGTATCCATCTACATAACACAAGGAGAAAACAGGATGTACATGAAACTTTGCCTTTCGCGGGCAAGTGCTCTACCTACTGAGCTACCCAAGCACGACTCACGCCCCGTCCTCACAGCTTTACTTCTGCCAATACCTCTCCTCCTACCTTCCAAACTTTACAGAAACTGTCCTGTGAAACTTGCGATTTCGGGTGTCAGTCCGGCACACAGTTTTAATCTGCCAGGAAGTTTCATATCAGTGCACACTCCACTGCAGTGTGAAAAAGATGAAACCATTCTTAATGGAAAGGAATACAGTCACGAAAGGAGACGGAAGCTGTGAGAAAAATGCTGTTAGCTACACTACAGTTTCTGGAAGAAGTTACAATTATCTCAATTTCAATACTATTGTATCTGCACAGTTATTATCGAAAATGATGACTGAAACCTGAAACATGATTTATAGTTGCATGAGGAAATATGTCAAAGTAATACAATACAAATAAAAACTAAACAAATGATATTCACGTAAACCTAGTTACCATATGTTTGTAGCATAGATGGTCGTGATAAATAATAGTAATGTACGAAACAGAGTATCTCTCACTATTGAAAAATCAGAAACTCTGTCCTCACACCTCTATCTCTCTCACCATCTGGCACATTAGCCATTTTAAATAGTGTGTATTTTCATGTGCAGAGGTAGCAGACGATTTTAAAATGGTCACACCCAACAGACAGCCCAGCTACAACAATTGTTAAGGAGGAGCCTACACTTGTCTAGTTTATTGGACAGCTTATAAATTGTTACATGGGTGTGGCCCTTTAGTAATAATGTGGCTACAGCTCCTGAGTACTTGGAGGAGGACAGATGTGATCATAAATTTTCTGAAGCAGGAGCCACAGTGAAGTTATCAAGAGAATTTGGTGACTCATTCGATATTCTGAACACTCACACTCTTTTGAGCAAATGCCTTAAATCATCACTCACACCAGAAAATTTTCCTGAAAGCTCTAAACTTTTTAGAGAGGCTGAAGTTTATATTAAATATTTATAGCAGCCTAATGGAGTTACATTATTGGACTCAAACAGGAAATCTGGTGTCCTAGGGTTTATTGTAACAGTAAGAACTGTGACTGATTTGAGGTGCTGAGAACTATAAGGGCCTAAAGCACACCATCATCAATTTTGAGACTGTAGCATTTGGCATGCTCCTGACACCTGTTGATCTTATGGATAACCAGATTTATCTACATTGTAGGCCCACATCGAATGTATGAAGGTTCACAAAAAGCTGTCTCACTGATTTATCTGATACTTATTTCCAGAAGGTCCAAAAAGCACAAAGCATAATTTTATTGCTATTCCCTGCCCAGTTGTTGTCTAGGGTTACTAGTACAATTTAGTGTCAACAGCCCAAATGTAATAGTAGTAATACCTCATAATTGGAGGCAGACTGGCAGTTTCATTTGAAACTCAAGCCACAGAACGTGCTTAATGAAAATGATGATAACAAGGGCCATGAATTGCTGGAATAGGTCATAAGTGTGTGTATTTAGTGTCTATCCTTTGTGTTCTGATTCTAGTTTCAGTTTAATTAGAAACTTCATGAATATCAATAAGACACTTGTCACTAGTGAATATCTGAAAATTTTGTGAATTAACATTAGTAATAATAATAATCCTAAATGCTAGTTAAAATTTGGTAATGTAAAGTGGATAGATAAATTTTTCATAGAAATATAAGATGCAGACATTTGCTTAAAAAAATTCAAGCCTATGAGACTGTTGGTTTGCCTACAAATATGATTTTCACAAACATTTGTTTCTCTCTTGCGTCTGTGCTTTGGGCCCTTAAGCCAGTTTCACATACACAACATACTGTCATCACAGGTAGTGTCATTCTGCAGTTGTATGTGTGAACTCACAGCTTTCTGTGGCGCAGCTTAAGAGACGCAAGTTTTGTTGTGCCAGAAAAAATTCAACTTGATTGTCCTTTGTTACACCACCCACATTCCAGCACTGCTCCCTGGTGGCTGCATTTCGAAACAGCAGCATACTGTCACAGTTATTGTGAAGTAATTGCTACTGTATTCCATTGTATTTCACAATATTCTCTTTTTATTACTGAAAAAGTCAAAATGGAGGTCGGAATTTTCTTTAGCAATGTGTGTGTGTGTGTGTGTGTGTGTGTGTGTGTGTGTGTGTGTGCGCACGCAGTATTTGCAAACCAATGATGTAGGACCTATCCCACTACCCTATAACATTTTTGGATGAATAAATAAATAAACATATTTATTTATTTTACAGCATAGATTAGTCCACTTTCGTCAGTATTATGAACTAGATTCTTTTGTTTTTTGTTGACCCAACACTTTTTCATTCATTCAGATCATGCCATTCTCTCCTCATCCGAACTCATCCTTCCCATTCTCTGCTTGTTAATTTTTATTGGTAGTGTGATATGTCTGACGTGAAGTATCTTGAGTATGTCTGTCTTGCCTTTCAAATCCTCAATCATAACCTGTAATTTGATGATGTCCTCCCTGATCTCTGCAATCCAGCTAATTCCACTCTTACTATTCCATAACATATCAGTTATTGACCTGCTAATTCTATTTTCTGTTGTCCTCATAAGTTGTCCTAGGAAAAAGATCCGTTTCTTTTTCATTGATCTTGTCACTGGTTCTATTTCTTTATGAACTGTTTCACTTGGAGCGATTTTTCAAACTCCATCTTTTTGGTATTTTTTATTTATATGTGTTCTGAGGATCCTCCTTTCTGTTTTGAGTAATCTGTTTACTGCTATAGTGTTGCTTGTTTAAAACATAGTTCCGCCAGCATATGTTACTTGCGGCTGTGTGACTGTTTTGTAGTGTTTCAGTTTTTTGGCTATTGAGAAGCATTTTTTGTTATATGTGTTCGTGGTTATATGATGTGTTTCAATCAATTTGTTTATTCTACTCTGACTTCATGGTTTGTCATTCGGGTTGTATGCTATTATTTCTCCCAATTATTTAATCTTTTCAGCACTTTTTATGTCATGTTCTCCAGTTCTGTCTTGTTCGCCAGTAGCGGTTCCATTAACATTACTTTTGTTTTTTTAAAAGTCGGTTTGCAGTAGGGTTTTGGAGCATATACTGTATTCAGACATTATGAATCACCTCGAAGGGAACGATCTATTGATACGTAATCAGCATGGTTTCATAAAACATTGTTCTTGTGCTACGCAGCTAGCTCTTTATTCGCACGAAGTAATGGCCACTGTCGACAGGGGATCTCAAGTTGATTCCGTATTTCTAGATTTCCAGAAAGCTTTTGACACCGTTCCTCACAAGAGACTTCTAATCAAGCTGGAGGCCTATGGGGTATCGTCTCAGTTGTGCGACTGGATTCGTGATTTCCTGTCAGAAAGGTCACAGTTCGTACTAATAGACGGCAAATCATTGAGTAAAACTGAAGTGATATCAGGTGTTCCCCAGGGAAGCTTCCTGGGACCTCTGCTGTTCCTAATTTATGTTAATGACCTGGGTGACAATCTGAGCAGTTCTCTTAGATTGTTCGCAGATGATGGTGTAATTTACCGCCTAGTAAGGTCATCCGAAGACCAGTATCAGTTGCAAAGCGATTTAGAAAAGATTGCTGTATGGTGTGGCAAGTTTCAGTTGACGCTAAATAACGAAAAGTGTGAGGTGATCCACACGAGTTCCAAAAGAAATCCGTTGGAATTCGATTACTCGATAAATAGTACACTTCTGAAGGCTGTCAATTCAACTAAGTACCTGGGTGTAAAAATTACGAACAACTTCAGTTGGAAAGACCACATAGATAATATTGTGGGGAAGGCGAACCAAAGGTTGCGTTTCATTGGCAGGACACTTAGAACATGCAACAAGTCCACTAAAGAGACAGCTTACACTACACTCGTTCGTCCTCTGTTAGAATATTGCTGCGCAGTGTGGGATCCTTACCAGATGGGATTGACAGAGGACATCGAAAGGGTGCAAAAGAGGCCAGCTTGTTTTGTATTATCACGTAATAGGGGAGAGAGTGTGGCAGATATGATACGCGAGTTGGGATGGAAGTCATTAAAGCAAAGACGTTTTTCGTCACGGCGAGATCCATTTACGAAATTTCAGTCACCAACTTTCTCTTCCAAATGCGAAAATATTTTGTTGAGCCCAACCAACATTGTTAGGAATGATAATCAAAATAAAATAAGAGAAATCAGAGCTCGAACATTAAGGTTTAGGTGTTCGATTTTCCCGCTCGCTGTTCGGGAGTGGAATGGTAGAGAGATAATATGATTGTGGTTCGATGAACCCTCTGCCAAGCACTTAAATGTAAATTGCAGAGTAATCATGTAGATGTAGATGTAGATATTTTAAGATTAATACTCTGGGCTATTTCCTGTAGTTATGGTATTTGTTGTTTGGTTTCTTGATGTTGTTGGCGAGGAGAGCGAGATCATCAGAAAATCCTAAACAGTTGGACTTTATGTCATCTTTTTGTGTTCCAGTATTAATGTTCTTTGGATTGTACTTGTATCACTCCCTCATTATATATTCAAGGGCGCAATTAAAAAGAAGTGGCGACAGGCCATCTCTCAACCTTAAACCAGTTATTACCAAAAATGGTTCAGAAAGTTCCCCTCTTAACCTAAGTTTCGAATTTGTATTTATTAAGGTAAGCTTTACCATTTTAATTAATTTTGGGTGAGATCAAAAATGTCTCAAAATTTTTAACAGTGAGGGTTGTAGACAGAATCATATGCTTCCTTAAAATCTATAAATGTAATTGAGAGAGGCCTGTTTTGTTTGTAGTAATAAGCCTTGATTAATTTCAGAGTAATTATTTGTTTGTCACAGATTCTCCAAGGTCTGAAGCCTCCTTGGTATTCCCCCATTCCTTATCCAATTGCTCTTTGAGACTATTGTGTAAAATCTTGGAAAAATCTTGTAGGTACAATCCAAGGGCGAGGTTCCATTCTTCTGGGAATTTTTCTGATGCTCAAATTTTTTGTAAAATAATATTTAATGATGTCTGATTTATTTTACCACATACTTCCACATTTCCGCAAACACTTGATTTTCCCCACATGCTTTGTAGGTTCTCATTTTTAAGTGCAATTTCTATTTTTTGTACTGTAGTGGGTTTATATTTTCTGGTTTGGTTTTTACAGGGGTGCTTGTGTCTATTGTTAAAAGCTTTTAAGATTCATTAGAGTTCAAGAGCTTGTTGAATGCTTGTGCTATGATTTCTCCGTTTTCCTTGATATTATGGCTTATTCGTCCATCTTTATTTCTCAGCAATAGTGTGGGAGGCTTGTAATTACCTAATTGTTTATCAAAGGCTTTAGAATACTCTCTGGAATTGGTTTTGTGGAAGTTTTCTTCAGTGGAACTCAGTAGATCCTTTTGATATTGCAGTTTTGTTTTTCTGATCATTTTATAGAGTTTTTCTGATGATTTTGAAGTTAGGTGCATTTCATTCTGTTTTTTGAGCCTGAAAGTTTTTAATCGTGAATTTTCGTCACATTCTATAGTCCACCATGCATGTTTTTTATGCTGATTTACTGGCGCCAATTCTTCAGCATGCTGTTTTAAAATAGGTATTAGTTCCTCAAGATTATCGGAGATTTGTCGTTTTTGATTAATTTACTTGGGTCATACTTTCTTTTATTTTCAATTATTCTCTGTGTTTTTTCCTTAATGAGGTGAAGGTCATTTTGAATTTGACCAAATAATGACCTGAACCTATGTCTGTTCCTGTCATTACTTTAACATTTCGAAATTCTTTAAGAATTTGTCCATGCAGACTCCTCTTGTCCAATCAGGGTGTTTTCCTGATTTTTAAAAAAATATGAGTTTTAGAGACAAGCCCATGCGATCTGCAAATTTCAATGAGTCTTTTCCTTTCCTAGTTGGGCATTAAAATCTCCCATTAAGATTTTTATATTGTTTTTATTGACTTGATTTTTTGTCTGATCCAGAAGCTCCCAGAAATTTTCTACTTATACCACAGTTATTGTTAGAAAATATTTCTCATTGGTAGGGACTTGGACAGTTATGACAGTATAAGCCTTGTTTGTGGCATGCAGAGTTAAAGTTGCGATTCGTAGAGATAGCTTTAAAATCAGTTATTGGATTCACCACTTTCAAATTTACTGTAAATCCAGTTCCAAATTGTGGACACTGTTTAATAACTCTTTGTCCCAATTTTCCATTGTCAATTCTGTAACCTTGAGATTCAAATGGATCTTCTGCTGTATTTCTCATTTCTAGATACCCTGCTATTATGACGTTTCGTTTGTCCAATTCGTTTGTGATATTTTTGAGCTTTCCAGTTTTCAATACAAGATTTATGTTATGTGTTTTAATATAGTTAACAGGTTTATGCTTTATTTTGGTGTTATGTGCTTGATGAGAGTTGGGTAATTTCAAATGCTCTGCTTCATTTGAGTCTTCAAGTTGGCTACCCCACGAATCCGATGGAGCCTTCTGCTTCCTTACTTGGTTGTATGGTGGAAATTTTTCTCTAAAAGACCTTTTCCTGTTTGACTGTCAGGGACTATCAATCTCGAGTGGAGCAAACTCCGTGTTACAACTGTGGATGTTAGCCACAGACAATATTAATCAGCTCACACTAACATATGGAACAGACGCTGTTGGAGTACTGCCACTGACATATGGAACTGTCATGCCCTTGGTACTACTTTTGGTCCACTTAGGTTTTTATTTCTGCAGTAAACACCATATCTGGTGAACATCCACCTCTCCACCACCTCGGGAGGCGCGTAGTAGGAGACTAGAAACTCCCCTAATATGTAACCAAAAACTCAAGTCATATGAACTTCGTGATTTGTGTATAAATGTAGGTTATTAGCCCTTAGTGTGATGTGGAAGCTGTTTAACTAAACATCAGTTACCAGTATTCAAAATGCCTGCATCAACAAATACAATAAGATTCTAAAATTTTGAAAGAGTGGTGTGACTGTAGATGCTATTTAACTTACGTGGCAGCTGTTTGTTAGTTTTCCATAGCAGAGAGCATTTTCATCTTTGAGTGTCGATTCCTTATAAATATGTTTGCGGCTCCTGATTTAACCCTCTGCAAAATCTACTTTCAGATCAAACATTTGGGTTTCGTTTTCCTTGTATTTAACTTCTTTCACAGCTCCAATGCCATAACTTGCACTATAACGTTCATACCGGCTCATTTGATTTCAGTTGATGCTATTCTGGAAGCTGTGCAACTATGTAGAATTTGTGGCAGCCTGTGCGAATGGTAGCTCATGGTGAAACTACAGGAAGTGACAAGCTGTGACGTCATATTACATAGGTGCTTAAACCTGATTTGATTATTCTTGGTGCCTCATTGTATAATGGCGGCATGTATAGACGTTCTAGTGAACGGCTCTGTGCAAAACGATTATTCGTCGAATGTGAATTATGTAGTAAGAGCTTTATAAACAGTACTGTAAAGCGAGGTGACTTTGAACTGCGAGGTAACTTTGAACAGCAACTTTGAATAGCCGCACTCTAATGTGTAAATGTGGAACTAAGGTCAGAGCTGTTAGATATCGCCAATAATCGATACTTTCAGATGATATGAGAGTCAATATGAAATAACATTCAATACCAATGCCAGAAAATAAAATAATCTTCTGGAGATGTAAGTTCCTTCACAACGGCAAAAACATTTTCCTATTATTAGAAGTATTTTTAAGTTTAGAATTTGAAATAAGTTTATATGGGCAAGGTTAACACTTGAATGAACATTTACAGAAAGCATAAAATGTTATATTTATTCTTTGGTGACGTAAAAGAATAAAATATAAGGCTGTCTTTCAAGGGGTGACTTTGAACAGCGCCTTCCGTATTCTTTGACACACCAGCTCCATGGAAAATATGTTTTAGTGTAGTTTCCTTCAGAGAAAAGTGTAAAATATTATGTTGAACATGCTATGACTGATGATGAAAATACATTTCTCAGGAAATGGAATTCCAAGGTGGAATCAGATAAAGTTTTTATTGTGTGGCCTAATGTTCTCGATGTGCCAGGTTTTGAGAAAGATGACATTTGTAAGATTCGGATCCTAAGGCAGATGGAAGGGGAAGGCTTCATTTTGAGTTTAAATTTAATGTCTATGCTAGAGTGATGGCTTTGTCCTGGCAACTTCCTTTCCTGTAGAATGTTTACATTTCTGTAAAATGTGATAACTTTTTAAACTGCTTTTATTAAAGTCATACAGACTGTTTTGAAAAGATCTATTTTTAAATAATTTTCTTATATCATAAGGAGCTCAACACCCATTTCCATTATTAGCAAATTTAAGCTGTAATCATACGAAAAGTTTCAGGTGATGAAAGAAAACTAAAAAAAAAAAAATACTCAAATTTTTCTAAATAATTTACTTTCAAAACTACATTTATATACAAAAAACCACGCTGTTTCATATGGTTGGGGTTGTGTTTCATATGATAGGGGTGTCATTTAATAGTAACTGACATGATTCCCACAGACTAGGAAAATTTGTGCATGTTCAAAGTGACCCCAATTCATGGAGTGAAACTGAACAGTGAAAAATAAACTGAGCGTTGGGGATAAAAATGTATAATGTGCTTTATCATATTCAGCAACACATATTGCTACTTTCCAAAAAGTTTCATGTCACTATCTTGAGAAGTTTCTGTTTAATTTACAAAAATGAATTTTAAATGTTCAAAGTCACCGTGTTTTACAGTACCAGGCTGTGTTCAGTGGTTCAAAAGTTGATACATACGAAGTATGTCGCACATTCTGACACAATAAATACAAAATCCGCCTGTGGTGTAATTCACTGTGATTTGCAATCGAAAGCTCTAGCAAAACATGATGTTGTGCAAGACGAAAGCGTAGTGTATACTTAGGGAAAAGGACATAGTGAATGATAAAATGTACTTGACTATTTGGAAACAATGGTAAGAAATCTGAAAGAAAACCAAAACATGGAAATCACCCATTTCTGAGTGTTGGCTTGCAAAACAAAAGGCGAAAAATTAAAACTCGAAATAATAAGTAAATCTCAGCTGCAAGCAGCAGATGAAGTTGCACCCAAACAAATAAAAATAAGTAAATGAACATTTTTACTAAAAAAATATTATGAGGAGTCAAGAAATGACTAAATGCTTTACAAAATGAGTCATTAAATACAAAAATAAGAAAGAGAGAAATCTTCATTATTCGGATATCTATGGGAGAAGCTTAACAGGTTTTATAGCAAACGAAGTAACAGGCATTACCAAGCCTGCCACCTCTCTAAGTGGTGAAAGATTGTGAAACATCGCTAAAAATGTTCGAATTGTGTTATTATTGGAGGAGGCAATAACGTCCACAGGAACGAAAACAGCAATTCAACCAGTGAACTCAAAAAAACTTGTGTTTTCGTTGTAAGTATTCCACAGAGAAATGATCTAACTGAACCTTCATGTGTAAACAAAGAAATTACTGGCACTGACAGAAAATTCAAAAAGATACATAGCTATTTTCAAAAGTAACATAAATTGAAGCTACAAGTTCAGTGGAGGAACATTTCACAAAACGCAACCTGCACAGAAACAATTTTGGCAAAACAGTTATGTACAAAGAAGTGCTGGAAATTATTAACCTCTTAATGTTGAGAGTTGCGAAATTCCGTCGTATCAGTGTTGTGCTAATAAACAGAAGGTTAACTGTTTCTGAGCGCCATTACCGGTAGGCGCTGATGCTGGACGAAGCTACCAACATTTGTGACATGTGACGCATTTTCCTTAGTGTTTTGGGTACCTCTAAAGCGCCACGATTTTTTATTTTTGTCTTTCATCTAGAAATTTATTCAAGCGTTATGGCCAAGGCAAGAAACACACTGGCCACAAATCTTGTCAAAAATTAAAGAAAATGAAGTGGAATGGCTATCTTCAGGAAATGAAGGACCATCAGAATGAATAACAGGAAGAAGAAACATCGCTGTGCCATGGAGACAAGGAATGAACATCAGTGTCTACTCAAAGGGAAGGAGCATCATCTGTTTCGCCTGAAAAAGAAGGACCATGACAATCTCATAATGAAGAAATGTTGCTCTGCCTTGCAGAAGAAGATGAATTACTGATCACACCAGAATAAAAAGCATTACCAGCAGCAGAGAAGCCACCAGCAAAATTGGAGAGAGGAGAAAGAATCAAGAAACACAAACACCTGAAGGCTGATGATTTTTTGTACCATCAGTTGAGAAAAGGAGTGACATAAAAAAATTAGAGAATAAAAATACATGTTTCTGCTATATGAATTTTACACCAGAATGTACAGTATGTATCAAATAAATTAAATGAGACAGAAGTACTACTGGTAGAAAAACTACCACATATTTTCGTTATGACATAACATTGGTTAAAAGAAAATGAAACTGGTGTTTGAAAGGTACAGGTCTACCATATAAAAAGTGACTTCCTTCTGCAAATGTGAATATAAAGGTGTAAGAGCTGCAGTATAGGTACACAATGAAATGAAGGATCACATTCAATGGATAGTGGACAACTATACAGAAATGCTATTTGAATCAGCAGCAGCAAAATAATATAAATGGAAAGATGTTTGATATTTGGACTATACATATCACCAAAGAGTTAGGTAAATGGTTTTCTAAAGTAGCTAGAAGTACTATTAGACCAGGCTATCAGGGAATACCCCTACACAATAATAGCAGGTGATGTAAATATTAAGACACTAAAGGACAACTTTTATACAAGGAGATTCATTGATCTAATCAAAACTTATAATTGCAATCTAGTCTCACAAGGTGCAGTAAAGATACAGAGATCAGTGTGAGGAAAATCTTTAAATACTTGTTACAAACAAAGCCAGCAAAAGTATGCTGGCAACGAAGATTACTGCAGACTGAAGCTGGGTGTGAGATTTGCTTAACAGGAAACGTAAATAAGGGGTGGGAATCATTTTGTAAAACATTATCCTATTACATAAATCTTGCATGTCCAGTAGTATGTAGGAATACAAATGATAAGTGTAATAAATACAGTGTCAGAATAGATGTAATAATGAAGGGCTAAAAATTATGTATGAAGATTTTGGGATAAATTAGCACAAGCAAACTGTGATATTTATGGGGACAAGAAGAGATCATATAACAAACTAATAAATGAAAACAAACCCAGTTATTTGAAAAACAAAATTACAGCTTTTACTCATATCTTGAAGACCACAACATCCCACATAAAGAAAGAGAGGGTACTGTAGACATGAAAACAGTGGAAACATAACTATCGTGAAGAATGTGAAAAAATCATTGACACTCAAAAAGTCAGTAATATTAGCAGCCAACATTTATGTTTTTAATAAAGTAAAACCCACCTATCACAAAATACATATGCAGAACGCCTCATGAGATAAAATGGTTTTTCCTTTTCCCAGAAAATGAATCTGGATTATTAAAAATTTTATGCATATTATAAACAAAAAATACTGAGTGCCTAGATGGTATATCTACTGGACTAATTAAATGCTGCCTGCAGTGGGTGGTGAAGCCTCTGATGTTTCTTGTAAAGTTAGTCATGGAAGAAAAAATATTTCCAAAATGTTTTTAAAAAAGAGTAAAGTGATCACTGTTCACAAAGTAGGCAGCAAATAAGATCCAGGAAATTACAGATCAGTAACTATTACAGCTGTCTTTTCTAAAGTAATAGAAAGTGTAATTAAAGACAGAATAGTAAATTTTACAGAAAAATGCAATTGCTTGAATGGTGAACAGCATGGGTTTAGGGAGGGTAGATCTACCAAAACAGCAGTAGCTAAGTTTTTAGCATTTGTAACTAAGGCACTAGATGAACATAAGAAAGTCTGTTGTGTGTTTTTTGACCTTTCAAAAGTCATTGATTGTATGTGCCCCAACATATTATTAGAAATGCTTCAATGTTATGGTATTAGGGGGAAAGCAGCTAATATTGGAAAATTATTCATGCAAAATAGCGAACAGTGTGTAGAGATAATACATACAGTAAACAATACTAGTAAAAACATCTATTTTAATTTTTAAATATGGTGTGTCTCAAGCATCAGTGCTTGGCACACTACTTTTTATTTTATACATAAATGATATGATCGCAGTAATAGATGGAAATGCTGTCATGTATGCAAGCGACACTTCATTTGTTATAAGTAGTGTTTAAACAGATGTCTTACAAAGTAGAGCTGCTCTGAACATGAATATGGAAACATTTATTTTAGTGAAAATAATCTTTTTAGAAATGTCAACAAAACCACATATGTACAAATTCATACAAACAAATGACATTATTTGAACAATATTACTGTCAAACATCGAGACTTGGATGTAAAAGAGAGAGAAAGTTACAAATTCCTCATTGTGGATAGGTACTTGACAGGGAGTCTCATACAGTGACAAGCCAAAACATTATGACCACCTGCTTAATAGCTTGTTGGACCATCTTTGTAACGCAGTATATCACCAGTTATGCATACTTTCGATTCTACAGTTCATTGGTAGATTTGTGGGACTATGTGGCAACAGATGTCTACATTCAAGTAATGTAATTACTGTAAATAACTGGACACTGATTGTGTATGTGGTGATGGCGTTCGATAATGACACAGATGCAAAACATGGAATTCACATCAGGCGAATTCGGTGCCTAAGACGATAACGTAATGTCACTCTCCTGCTCCTTGCTACTGTAGCACGATTCTGGCTCAGAGACATGGAGAATTATACAGCTGAAAGATGACATCGTCGGGAGGGAAGACATCAAGCATGAATGCTTGTAGGAAGTCCGCAGCTGACACAGTATCCTCGACTACTACCACAGGTTGCATGCAAGCACAGGAGAATGTCTGTCATAGCATAATACTGCTCCCACCAATGTGCATCCTTAGTGCGGTGCACATTTCGAGCAGCCATTTGTCTGGATGACGGTGTTTGTGGATACGACCATCGACTTGGTGTAACAAGAACTTGATTCACTCGAAGAGCTAACTCATTTCCAGTGATACACAGTCCAGTCTCGATGATTCTGAGTCCACTAAAATCGTAACTGACGATGTTGTTGGGCCAACATGTGAACATGCAGGGGTTGTCTGCTGTCCAAAATTGTTCAACTATGTGTACTCTGAAACACATGTGCATCCACCGGCATTGTGCTCTTTCGCCGTGAGTGTCACTGATCCCCATCTATGTATAAAACATTCTCGGTATTCTTGCCGCGTCAGTTCTAGATAAAATCTCGAGCTTTCGACGATTGCCTCCATTGTCATCGTCAGAAGCTGACTGTCTCCACTGATGCTATGGTGGCCTCTATATAACCCGAAGACGGCTTCTAATTGGTCGGCTTATGAAATGGCCGGCAGTTACGTGCTGCTGTCTCAGACGGTGTCACTGTGTGAACCGGTGGCGCCACCGCTTCCGTTTGAACGTAAACCTTGGAAGGAATGTCTCTGCTGCTTCTCTGCATCAAGCGCTCGTTTCCAGACACAGCTCAGATGGTATCCGATAACGCAGTTAAAGTTCTTATGGCTCATCCTTATTTCTTCAGCCTCCTTAATAACAGAATCCCAGTACGTGGAGGCATGGGACAGAATTTTAGTTTCATCGAACAATATTTAATGTTTGTTCGTGAGACTGTGCTCCGCAATTGCCGATTTCTCCAATTCTCTATTTTTAATATGGCGTTGGTGTTCTGCACAGCGGCCGGAAACGGTATGAATCGTCTGACCTATATAATTTCTTCCACACTCACAGGGTATATTATAAACTCCAGGGACCCTGAAGCCGAGATTGTCCTTAATAGGGCGCATCATGTCCTTAATTTTCTTAGGAGAACGAAAAATCGGTCTATACCACGTCTACGCAGGACTCTTCCTTTTTTGCTGGAAATCACGCCACAAAAAGGAAGAACCGCAATCGTTGTTTCATCCTGTGAGGTTGCAGCATTTTCTCGTTTCCTTCTTTTGGAGAACGCTGCCTTTATATTGCGTGCACCATAGCCATTCTTTCGGAACACGTTCTTCAGGTGGTTAATCTCGGACCTTAACTGGTCCTCGTCAGAAACAGTTTTGGCTCTATATACCAACGTGTTCAAAACGGCTCTCTTCTGAGCAGGATGGTGGAAACTGTGCATTCAGGTATAAATCGGTATGTGTCGGCTTACGGTATACAGAGTGGCCAAGACGCCCGTCCGCCTGTCGTTGTACTAAAACGTCTAAGAAAGACAGTCTCCCTTCCTGCTCCATCTCAACAGTGAACTGGATGTTCGAATGGATGTCGTTCATGTGTTCCATGAATTGTTCGATAGATTCTGCGCCGTGTGGCCAGATCATAAATGTATCGTCAACGTAACGATTCGTACCGTTTCCGACCGCTGTGCAGAACACCGGCGCCATATTAAAAATAGAGAATTGGAGAAATCGGCAATTGCGGAGCACAGTCTCACGAACAAACATAAAATATTGTTCGATGAAACTAAAATTCTGTCCCATGCCTCCACGTACTGGGATTCTGTTATTAAGGAGGCTGAAGAAATAAGGATGAGCCATAAGAACTTTAACCGCGATAGCGGATACCATCTGAGCTGTGCATGGAAACGAGCGCTTGGTGCAGAGAAGCAGCAGAGACATTCCTTCCAAGGTTTACGTACAAACGGGAGCGGTGGGGCCACCGGCGCACACAGTGACACCGTCTGACACAGCAGCACGTAATCGCCGACCAATCATAATCCGACCAATTAGAAGCCGTCTTCGGGTTATATAGAGGCCACCATAGCATCAGTGGAGACAGTCAGGTCCTGACGACGACGATGGAGGTAATCGTCGAAAGCTCGAGATTTTATCTAGAACGGATGCGGCAAGAATACCGAGAATGTTTGATACATAAGTGGCGCCGGGAAGAACTTCGTTCCCTGATCCCCATCTATCCTACTTTACTGTGCTGATAAGCCACCAAACCCGTGGTTCTGAATGAGACATGCACATCCAACAACTTAGCGTCTAGTGGTAGTTTCACTGCCCTTCTACCACTTTCTGTAGATGCTCAAGACAGTAGCACATGAACATTCGACCAGCTTCGCCGTTTTCGAGATACTCGCTCACAGAATCTGCACAATAATAATCTACCTTTTGGCGAAGTCGCTCCATTTGCAGCACATATCTTCAGTAGTGTAATCCACCACCCGCCTCTGCTCAGCTTACATATTTTTATTGCTGAGTCATGTACCTGCAGCGCCAGCAGGGGGCCTTCAGCCTACAGTGAGCAGTGGTCATAACGTTTTGGCTGACCAGTGTATAAATAATATGCCATAAAGCGAGTTCAAACATATTTCTTATGAGAAAAATGTCAAGTGCAGTAAACATAAAAACACTACTAATGATGTACTATGAACTAGTCCATTCAGAACTTTCATAAGGTACTCTGCTCTGGGAGAATGCTGCAAATGTGCATGTGCAAAGAGTACTGTAGCTAAAAAAATCTGTAAAATGTACAGCAAGATTATCTCCAAGCGACTCCTGCAGAAATAAATTAATGAAACTGAACATATTAACAGTATATATATATATATATATATATATATATATATATATATATATATACATATATATATATATATATATATATATATATATATATATATATATCTGTGTGTGTGTGTGTGTGTGAAATAATTATTCGCATAAAAAACCATATTGCATTGTTAGACAGAGATATCCATAATTTTAACACAAGAAATAGAAATTATTATCACACTAAAAGGAATTGCCTCAAATTAACTGATAAAGAGCATATTAAAGTACAATGCTTTTTACATGACATTTTACCATGTTATACAAAGATGATAGAAAATATGCCTGTTTTCAAAACTAAATTAAAATGTTGCTTGTTTAAAATTCGTTCATATAGTGTTAAAAATAACTTCAAGTTAAATATCAAAGTAATGTGTTCCCATATAACTATGCAAATACGGAATTTTTTCAGATAGTATAAAGTGACTTTAATCTATGATAATTATACTGAGATGTATTCACTGTTTACAGTTAGTTATTTTAAAATAATTAAGTGTTTCATCTGTGTGATGTGTACTTGTCTGTAGAAAGTAGAATAATTTAAGAAAATTTCAAATTAATAATTTCTACACTAATGGGGTCCTGTTCAAGCAAGGTTACCTTTTGTCTCTATTTATCCTTGTCCTTCACATTACCAAGTGAATTCATTTCATGCTAAACAATGCTCCAAAATTTGAGCTTTGATCTTGTATCTTTTTGTGTGCATAGTGTATGGTTTTATTTTTCTGATGAGACAGTGAGAAATGTTACAGGTAATTGTTTACTTGCATGTATAGAAGAACACAAAAACAAAACTGAAAATAATAATCGACAAACAGGTGGTGTAAATAGCTTATTTACTGAAACAATTTCAT
The DNA here is from genome assembly GCF_023897955.1 of Schistocerca gregaria. Classification (NCBI taxonomy): domain Eukaryota; kingdom Metazoa; phylum Arthropoda; class Insecta; order Orthoptera; family Acrididae; genus Schistocerca; species Schistocerca gregaria. The sequence continues at coordinate 803,966,826 of NC_064931.1, forward strand.
CTCTCCACATGCAATGCTTTTCCATGACTTTTTGCACCCTGTAAAATGTCATCACAATGTAATTAATTTGAACAGATATTTGGTAATACGAATAAGTGCACAAAAATCTAGATAGTTGCTTATTGTGTAACTCGATGAAACTAACTAAAAAATCTGTGTTTGTATTAGTATTTATAGATATGTACATTAAGATAATGTTCAGTCTTGTTTATATATTCATGTAATGTTATAACTTTGGAACTTGTAATTGTCTAATTTTCAAATTCCCTGTGAACATTATGTATTCAATTCTATTGTAAGAATGGTCCATGAACAAATGAAACTATTACTATAACTATAATTCTTTGATCAAAATGGAGGACTTGAAGTTTTTAGTGCTGTACAAACTTTTTTCAGGCCCATTTGGAAATGTTTTTAGTTGTATTAGGAGTAAAGGTGGGTTCAGTATAATAATATCCCACAGCCTTCTCTGTTTATATTTGTGCCTACATGGTAAATTAGTAATGTAGAAGTTTTGATTACTAACTGTGATGTGCCAAAGCTGTCAAGCAGCCTCTCATCTGTGAGAGGCTGCTACGAGTTTCACTTGGTGTAAGTAAGGAAGGAAGGAAGATTGTGTTTAATTTCCCATTGACATCAAGGCCATTAGACACAGAGCACAAGCTCGGAATGTTTCAGGGATGAGGAACGAAATCGGCCATGCCATTTGAAAGGAACCATCACGGCATTTACCTAGAGCGATTTAGGGAAACCACAAAAAACCTAAATCTGGTTGGTTAGATGCGAGTTTGAACCGTCTTTCCCTGAATGTGAGTCCATCATGCAAACCACTGTGCCATTTCACTCGGTACTTTGTTTATACATATGTATATATATACAACAGTGTTTTCTTTTTAGGGTTTGAGATTTTATGGAAAACTCCAGTTAATTTATTGAAAAGAGTCTTCATACTGTTACTACGAGTAGGTGATGGGCACTGGCAAAGCATAACTAATTTTTCACAATTGTCAACCTCTGTTAGTTTCTCACCTGATATTTCAAAGTTTTTACTAACACCAGCTGTTGTAAGGTAACACCGAACATTAACTCCGCGCTGCTTGATCCTACACCACTTAGGGTAGTATTGAAAGAACAGTTTGTTATTTCATAAGAGGGTAATACAACACGTTAGATTTCTGTCTGTTTGTACAAGCGTTTAGTGACACATACCACTGTGCTGTTTAAATATATTTACTACACTTTGTTTTTTAATGACTACACGATCTGATTAGTGATTGTGAGATCTGTATAATTTCCAACATTGTTGCCTTAAATGTTCTTCATTTCCTTCTAGTATTTAGTAATCACGCTTATTGGTGTTGGAGAGACTATTTTATGTGCACTTACTTGAGTTTGACACTAATGGGGATTTCCTTTAAGCAAGGTTACCTGTGTTTACGAAGCTTTTTGCTGAGGAGTCCTTGCATAAAAATTTCTCAGTTCACTTGCCAAGTCAAATTCGGATAAAATTCTAACCTGTCAATGATATCCGCTGTCATCTTCGTCGGGAACTAAAACTGTTATAAGCTGGCAAGGTTCCCTCTTTTATACCCACAGAACGGCCATTCTATGTCCTGAACACTCACACACACATATCTGTATCTCAAGAGGCGTAGCTTTCACTACCCAGCTCAGAAAAGAGCAATGCTGAACACTTCATTGCACAGAGCCAGAATTATTTCGGACATAGATCACGTCGGTTCAGAGATTAAGCATCTGAAGACAGTGCTCAGAACGAACAGGTATTCTGTCCGTGACATTAGATCAAAGCCATTGAGAAAACCAAGATGCTACTCCATTCAAACAAGCCAAAAGAACCAACACATAGTGCAGCTTCCATTCTGCAGTGCAACAACTAGCAAGGTAGGTATAGTCCTAAACGGGCAATGAGTCAGACCACTCTTATTCTCACCCAGAAAAATTAAAGAATTGTTGCATCTCGTTTAGGATAATCTCGGCCTGAGAGTGCTGCGAATGTATGATTTCTGAGTGTGGCAAGAGTTACTTGCACCAGTCTATATGGACAGTTGCCAATCGGTGTACAAGCATCAACGTCACCTTAACTACAGGCATTTGACTAAATCAGCGGTGGCTTTTTTTTCTTTATTGAATTTCAATTCCCCATCAGGGAGGGCTTCAGCCAAACGACAATAATGATATGACAGAAGACATTTAAAAATTCCAAAGGAGAAAATATGGCGGACAAAAATATAAAAACAGGGGAATATAATGGACTAGAACAGACAAAAAGGGGGCGACTGTAAAATGGAGACAAAAATCTTAAAAAAGTACTGAGCACAAAAAACCACACACTGGGACAATTAGAAGAACACAAGGGGAAGTATGGCTTCAGCATATAAGTATCGATGGATGGCGTAGCACATAACGATCACTGACAGTAGCACAATGTACAAGTCCAGCAAACAACTAAAATCACAGCTCTTGACGCATGGGAGAACAGCACCAAACACAACACTGACATAGCACACTGATGACAATGAGAAAAACACAGGTTCTGCAAGGAGCTTGGAGATGAGGGAGAAGGGAAGAAGGGAGGGAGGGAGCGCGACAAAGAGAGCTGGGGAGGGAAGGACGTGGGAGGGACACAGTTGCGGAGGGGGGTGCAGAGATTCGGGGGGGGGGGGGGGAGGAAGGAGGAAAATCCAGTCTGAGAGAAGGACGGGAGAGGAAAAGGGGGCCCTGGGGAGGGGGGGAAAAGGCCAGGTTACAGTTGGAAGGAATGGTGCATGTCACGGTGAAGTTCAACATCCAGGAGGGGGAGGTGCTGGAAATTGTCCTGATGAAGGAGATGGAGGGTGTGGAGGTGGAGAGAGGGAGGGATACAGCGATACAGGCGCGGCAATGGGCGGGGGTGGAGAGGAAGGAGGAAATCAGGGGGTGGGGGGATCAAGCCTGTGGACAGTGTAAAGGATGAAGAGATGTTAGAGGAAAAGGAGGAGGTGTGGGAAAGGGATAAGGTCGTACACGAGCCATGTGGGGGAAGGAAGGTGGATACGGAAGATAAGACACAGCGTACGACATTCGAGGATTTGGAGGGCTTTGTAAAAGTGGGTGGGTGCGGAGATCAAGGCAACGCTGGCATAACAGAGAACAGGACGGATGAGGGATTTGTAGGTGTGGAGGATGGTGGAGGGATGCAGTCCCCATGTCTGGCCAGACAGGAGTTTCAGGAGGTGGAGGTGGGAATGGGCATTCTGCTGGATGGCTAGGACATGAGGGGTCCAGGTGAGGTGATGGTCGAGGGTGATACCAAAGTATCTCAGGGTGGGGGTGAACTGGATGGGACAACAATAAAGGATGAGGTAGAACTAATGGAGACGGAAGGAGCGGGTGGTGCGGCCTATTATGATTGCCTGGGTTTTGGAGGGGTTGAGACGAAGGAACCACAGCTTACACCAAATGGTGAACCAGTCAAGGTGGGTTTGTAGGGTGCATTGGGACAGTTGAAGGTTAGGATAGAGAGCCAGGAAGGCGGTGTCATTAGCATATTGGAGAAGGTGGACAGGTGGAGGTGGTTTAGGCATATCAGCCGTGTACAAGAGATAGAGGAGAGGAGTGAGGACAGAGCCCTGGGGGAAGCCAGGAGTGGGATAAAAGATATGGCAGTTGATGTTGTGGAGGGTGACATAGGAAGAACGGTGCAAGAGGAAGGAAGCGACCAGATGGACAAAATTAATAGGCAGGGCGTAGGTTTGGAGTTTACAGAGGAGACCAGGATGCCATACACGGTCATAGACATTTTGGAGGTCGCGGGAAACAAAAATGGCGAAGCGACGGGAGTTAAGCTGGAGTGAGAGAAGGTGAATGAGGTTAAGGAGTTCGTCTTTGGCAGAGAAGGAGGGTCGGAAGCCACACTGGGTAAGGCGGAGGAGCTGATGTCGATTAAGGTACTGATGGATACGACAGGAGAGGACGGATTCGAAGTCCTTACTGAAGACGGAGGTGAGGCAGATGGACGATAGGAAGAAGGGACGGAAAGGGGTTTGTTGGGTTTGAGGGATAAGATGATGCAGGAAGTCTTCCACAGGCCGGGGTAGAAGCTGGTAGAGAGGATGACTTATAGAGATGGGCAAGGACAGTCAGGAAAGAGAAGGGACTTTCTCTAAGGTGGTGGTAGGTGACACAGTCGCGACCAGGGTCCGTGTTGCGTTTGGAACGGAGGATAAGTTTAATGTCTTGTGCTATGATCGGAGTTTTGATTGCGGAGGAGGGCAACTGACCCAAGTACTGGAGAGTAGGAGCAAGTGGAGCGACCGAGGTATCGGCACGTTCCATGATGGTGGGGAAAAGAGAATAATCAAAGTGGGGATCATCAGGGATGAAGAAGACGTGGGAAAGGTGGGAAGCGAAATGGTTCGCCTTACTGAGGTTGTCAGGAAAGGGGCGGACGTTATGGAGAAGAGGGTAATGGGGTGCGGATTGGGAACCAGTAAAGCGATGGAAGGTGGACCAGTACATGAAGGAGTTGATAGGGAAGGTGGCGTTGAGTCGTGTGCAGGTCTGGCACCAGTCCCGGCTGTAATAAGGTTCTGTACGTGTCGCTGTATTTCCCAGTGGCGATGGAGTGTATCCCTGTCACGAGTGCACAGGAAGGAGCGATAGAGGGGGAGGAGGACAGCGTGCAGAGGGAGATCAGCGGTGGCAGAGCACAATCGATTAAATAAGCACATGATCTTATTTGAAGAAGCGAGAATACTGGCTCACACTACTAACTAATGGGACTGTGATCAGAGTCTAAAATCAGACTTTGCGAAAACAACTTCAGTAGAGATACCAGCTATGCATTTTGCAGTGCACGGAAGCATGCACTTTACAAGGAACGAACACAGAGGAATTCTTCCTGCAGTTCACTGCCTGAAGCAATGGATGGCACTGCAACGAGTGCTAGATAGAGAGTGCAAGCAAAATCCATGAATGTAGAGTGCGACACCTCTGTATGCGCCTTCGTAACGTAATTGTTAGATTATCCATGGAGTGAAACGAGGCGACAGGACGACAGTAGTTTGGTCAGTTAACTTCTTTATTCCAGCCCTCGGCCGTTGAACCCGGTGATCAAAAAGTCAGTATAAATTTTAAAACTGAATAAATAACGGAATAATATAGATAGAGAGGTACAAATTGACACACATGCTTGGAATGACATAGGGTTTTTTTAGAACAAAAAAAAATACAAAAGTTCCAAAAATGTCCGACGGATGGCACTTCATCTGACCAGAATAGCAATAATTAGCATAACAAAGTAAGACAAAGCAAAGATGATGTTCTTTACAGGAAATGCTCAATATGTCCACCATCATTCCTCAACAATAGCTGTAGTCGAGGAATAATGCTGTGAACAGCACTGTAAAGCATGTGCAGAGTTATTGGTGAGGCACTAGCGTCGGATGTTGTCTTTCAGCATCCCTAGAGATATCGGTCGACCACGATACACTTGTGACTTCAGGTAAACCAAAGCCAATAATCGCACGGACTGAGGTCTGAGGACCTGGGAGGCCAATAATGACGAAAGTGGCGGCTGAGCACACGATCATCACCAAACAACGCGCGCAAGAGATCTTTCACGCATCTAGCAATATGGGGTGGAGCGCCATCCTGCATAAACATCGTACGTTCCAGCAGGTGTTTATCAGCCAGGCTGGGGATGATGCGATTCTGTAACATATCGGCGTACCTCTCACCCGTCATGGTAGCAGTTACAAAACCAGAATCACGGCATTTCCTCGAAGAAAAAAGGCCCGGTAACGGTAGATGTGGTAAATCCAAACCATACCGTGACTTTCTTCTCGTGCAATGAAGTTTCCACGACAGTTCTAGGATTTTCGGTATCCCAAATTCTGCAGTTGTGGGCGTTGACAGACCCTCGGAGCATGAAATGAGCTTCGTCGGTCCACAACACGTTACTCAACCAATCGTCATCTTCCGCCATCTTTTGAAACGCCCACACCGCAAAGGCCCCCCGCTTCACTAAATCGCCAGGTAACAGTTTATGATGCCGACGAATTTTGTACGGATAGCATCGGAGGGTACGCCTAAGTGCCAACCAAACAGTAGTGTATGGAATGCCGGTGTGACGTGCGACTGCACGAGCGCTGACTTCCCCGTGCATAGACGAACCCGCTACAGCCTCCATTTCTTCCTGAACTGTCTCAGCAGCATTACGCCTTGTGCTCGGTCGGTCACTACGGGGTCTATCGTCTAAACAACCTGTGGCTTCGAAGTTCGAAATCATTCTCGCCACAGCTGCATTTGTCAACGGACCTTTACCCGTTCGAATCCCCTTCCTATGGCGATAGGATCGTAACGCTGAACTAGCACATTCCCCATTCTGATAATACAGCTTCACTAAAACCGTCTTTTCCGGTAACGCCAACATGCTGCGACTGCTGGCGCATCTGATTCTCTCTCTCATTACAGCTCCTTTTATACACGATTGTCATGCGCAGTCACTGACGTTTTGCTGTCCAGCGCCATCTGTCGGACATTTTGTGAACTTTGTTTTTTTTTCTTTTAATAAAAACCCATGTCATTCCAAGCATGTGTGTCAATTTGTACCTCTCTGTCTACATTATTCCGTGATTTATTCAGTTTTCAAATTTATACTGACTTTTTGATCACCTGGTACATCAGGAACAGCTTCGTGGAGGCGTGCAGTTGCCTCTCATGCGAAAGAACAAATGTCCACATTACTGACAGGACCAAGAACGGGGCCGAGCGTGGCGTCACTCGAATGCTGCTTTCAATGACGTCTCCAGCTGCGACTGTGATGTCAGCAACTGATGATGGCCGTTACCTCCGTACAGTGAATGGGCAGCTCCCTGCTCTGGCGGCGGCTCTCTCGTGACTGCCCCATCCTGTGGTTGAACAGCGGACCCCATACTACATTCCTGGATGTAGCTGTTTTTGTCACAGGCTCGTGGTGTGGGCTACGATAGTGAGACGAAAATAATTTAGTACACGAATGGCTGAGAACCTATATGCTCAATACTATGTTCGTTTAGAGCTTAAAGCATGTACACCAAACGCTTCTGTTGTGGGATGTGAGGAAAGGCTTCCGTCTTTCCACTAGCGTATTGCAGTATCGATTGTTGATATATCGCTCCTAGTTGGCCCTGCTTCGCAACATCTCTTGGCAGTGTTTTGCTTCCCAATGCATAACACTCTTACCTGCCCGCAGCAGAATCCATTGCAACTCACTTCCGCTTTGGCGTATTTTTTGACTGAATACACGCTATGTTACCCTCCTTTTTATCGAGACCTGGTCCCTGTTATTGACCAAACCAGATTATCCTTTACTCTAAAGTTCCTGGCGATTAGCCCTTCTGGCCCCAGCTCATTTCTCACGAATAATTGTAACAATTGGTTTCCTTAACCCTATCTTACATATTTTTACAGGTTCCCTCCCTATTCCCAACTTACAAGCTGAAATAAATCAATTATTCTTAATACTAATTCCCTGTGTATTCATCTTCCTTCTACTACTTTTATGCTCGGCGTATCACATCCATTGGAAACTGAATGACTGCTGGCTTCGAACTCAGTCTCGTGCTCCGTTTTCTACGTATCAGTACAAGGATTACGTTTATCAGGACAAGTTCTGCTGCGCTTATTGGTGTGACAATAGTCAATGTTCTCTCTTTATGGTACAGATTTTCCCGATATAAATTTATATGCTGCAATAAGTTTTCCAGGGAACTTTGTCCCTCCTGCTGATCCAGAAGTGCGTTTAAAAGCTGCATCAATTACAGCCCTATAGTTTGATGTAGGCTGGTTAGATTTGCGGCAGGTGGCACTTCTATGGGCCAATACAAATGAGGCTGCGAAATATTCAAGTGAGTTGTCCCTGAAATCGTGGCGGGTAGATGGAAAGTAGGTCCCATTATCCCGCTCGCTGTTCCATTTAATAACAGACCACTCCCGTTTAATTCTACAATCCTTGCTGACGTAAGCTTGCCCTGCTCGAAACAACTACCCACTACTACCATCCTGTTAAAGGTAGAGAACAACCAATGCGCCTCGACCTGCTGAAAGTGCAATTCCGGCTCGATAACTTCATTATTGCATTCTCTTACCTCCTTTTGTGCCTTTAGCAACTTCACTGAGCGGGAATACTGCCCCTCTCTTATTACGGTATTCGGACAGACTTTGATTTCCCCTCGGTAGCATTTTTGTAACTTTGCTTCCTTCATTTCTACATATCTTCCCCTTTTTTGCAATTAATCCATCTCTTCTCACTGATGCTGTTGCTACCTTGAAATAAAAAGATACGTTTTTGTGCTCGGGTTTTAAAACCAACCCCAACTCCGGTGGTAGTTCCTTCTGTACTTTCCTTAGACCATCTAAATACTGCTCTGCCGACAAGTTTACCCCTAGCTGACCTCTTCAGCCTGCATGCGTAACCTCCTGTTTTTCTGTTACTTTCCATCGTGCTTCCCAAACACTATCTTCTATCGACTGCAACGTTACTACTTACCTATCTAAGACTTCTGCTTCGGTTTCTAGTTCTGATTAACTACCTCTTCTGCATCTGTGGCATACCGCATTCAGTGACGGATATATAAAAACCTCAAGGAGGGGGCGCTAAAGATATCATGAGCTACCTTTACTTTTACTGTAATAACAATAATCAAGTCACATGTAAAGTTTAATTCTCGAATAAACACTTCATAAGCACTGAAAAATGCAACACAAGTACACGTAGCACTAAAACACACACGGTCACATTCCGCATATTTCTATATCACTAAGCACAACGCTGACTGAAGTCTGTGGTAATAGCCAATAATCGTAGTTGTTCACTTTTTATCACTTGCAAGTTATCGCGACGATTGTAGTTTTCAAAACTGACTTTCGGGCAGCGACTCTGCTTCCCTTATATATGTGGCTCGGTTGTTTCCAGAACATTCGCTGCCAGAATGTTCCCTTAAAGGCTTTTATGGAATGTGAAGAAATACCTACTGTGAAACTGACAAGCCAATATGTACCTTACGACATATAATATACGGGCGAGTTTCCAATGATGGCGTCATCCGGCAATTTATGTGTGTGGAACTTTTACTGACGATTCCGTTCCATTCTAGTTCGTTCGATAGGGGGCCTATATAGTAAAATAGTAAAATGTCTTTTTAAGAATCTTCTCGAAAGTCACTATTACCGGAGATATACACATCAATAGTTTCGCATACCTGACTCGTATTACGAGTTACGTATGGGAAACTATTATTATGGTATTAGTAAAAATATTGTTACGAGTCTCGTATTACTATGAGCTACTATTATTAATACTTCATAATCAACTGATCACTCTCACTCTTGACTAGTCTTCACATTTGCACTTGCTACAACTAAGACTTTTTACTTATTCATTCTTCAGTCTTAATATTTCTATTTCTGAATGTAATCTCGCTTCCTATTCGGCGAATAGTCCGTATTTATAAAGCTACGTGTCGAAGGTTCTTTGTACAAGAAAACAGTATAATATTCGTGACTTTTTTCAAACAAATGTCAGACAGAATAACGTATGGAGATCACTAGAATGGCTGCGACTGCGACTTTTCTCGTAGGTGTGTGTTAACTATCTATGCGCCAGACAGAAACGAATAAAATACGATGACGCGTACACTCGCGCTACATAGAAATGTACACCTACTCGATTACTCGATTCAGTCGAGTCGACTGGCGAAAGAAGCGAGCGAATAGCATGCGGGCTGACTAGCGTGGGCGGCACGGGTGGCAATCCGGGTGGCCACGCAGGATAGGGGGGGGGGGGGGGGGGGGAGAGAGCTCCGCGCCCCTTCCATATGTAACCGCCTCTGACCGCATTACTTCTCCAGTCAGTTGTCGTAGTAGTCGCCTGTTATTCAATATGTCCTTGTCTACACTTGCAGTCTGCATAGTGTGACAATCACTCACAGCTTTGTTCTCTGTTGCGAACTGCTTAATCTTTTCCAAGGTGTCGTTCACCCCTCCAATGTTTTCCTCATCAGCAGTGCCAAATACCGTTTTCATAAGCCGACCTCCAGCTTCGATCCAACCACTCTTCCTTTGCGTATGTGGAATAACTCACAGTACCTGGATCATCTCACTGCTTAATTCCTTGCTCAACCCATGTACTCTCTGACATACCCCAGCAGTTTCTTTGAGTAACCTGTGCCATTCCGTCCCCTGACGGAATTTGTCTTCCAATCCTCTCACCTCGCTATCCATCTCCCATGCACTAAATACCATCTGTATCACCTATCGATGACAGGTGATCACTACGTCTTACTGCTTGGCGAACAGCACTCTCCCTTCCCCCCTTCCAAGTGCTGGTTCCGTAATGCTTCCACCACGACGAAGGTCAGTAATCCCGCTATGAACAGCATCATCCCACCTTCTCTGCACCTCACATACGGGCAGGAATACCTATTACGTTCCTCCCCCTTAAATTCATTGCTGCTCTGCAGTTGCTTATACTGATTACGCTAAATCTATACCTAACCTAAAAATAATATTAAATGACTATCTCCTAGGCCTGAATCCGTGCAGTTTCCTCGTTCCCGTTTCATTCACAAACTCTTGTTTATCTTCGTGATAACTTCCTCCTCACTTTCTGGACCGCATATCCTATCCCTGGAATAACTTCCGTACTTCCATGGAAAGGTTTCAACTGCCCTACATGCGCAACTGACGTCCTGTCCTCTCATTTCAATCTCCACGGGTGACAATCTGTGGGTCGTCTAACACTTATTATGCTCATTCCCCCTCAATATGTAATACTGCTACTTTTATACTTCAGCCATCCGCATTTCCGTGCTTCTTTCCAGATTTATGCACGACTTCGAAATCAAATTCACTTGGTCTTACTACTCGTCATGTCAACCAACTAGAAAGATCCTTTAACTTTAACAACCATTTTAATGCCACATGATCAGTTATTATTCTAATTTTTTATCTTACAGATAACATTGGAAATATGCGGTTCCGTTAATAAGGTTTGACATCTATTTCCCCGTTGTGAAATAATTCCTTTCCACAGAACTTTTTTGTCTTGATGCACAAGCTGCTGGATGTTCTACACCTACCACCTCTTGCGACAACACACAGCCAAGTGCATGGTTTGAGCATCACACGATAAAAAATTCTCTGTTAAAATCTAGAAATACCGATATTAGACTCAATGTTGAAGCGTATTGCAGCTCCTCAAAAGCTGGCTGGCACTCTTCTGACCACACAAATTTAATACCTTTTTTTTTTAACAATTGTGTCATTGATTTGGCAAATCCTTTTACGAATGGGCGCTAATAGTTCGCAAGTCCCAAGAATGATCGCAACTCCTTTACAGATTCTGATACAGGAAATTAATGTACAGCTCTAATTAATCTTGGGTCTGTATTAACCCCATCTTTCTTATAATATGACCTAGGTATGCTACCTCTTCCATCACAAAATTGCACTTTCCCTTACTCAGTGTTAAGTTCATTGCTTTTAACTTTAGGAATACTCCCCTTAATCGCTGTATACGCTGTTCCACATCACTCCCATAGACTATTATGTCATCCATATAAGCTGAACGTTACTGTGGAGGAGGAGGACATTAGTGTTTAACGTCCCGTCGACAACGAGGTCATTAGAGACGGAGCGCCAGCTCGGGTGAGGGAAGTATGGAGAAGGAAATCGGCCGTGCCCTTCAAAGGAACCATCCCGACATTTGCCTGAAGCGATTTAGGGAAATCACGGAAAACCTAAATCTGGACGGCCGGAGACGGGATTGAACCGTCGTCCTCCCGAATGCGAGTCCAGTGTGCTAACCACTGCGCCACCTCGCTCGGTGAACGTTACTGTGGTTTTGACCCTTCGAGTACTCTGTACAACAATCTCTCAAACATTGCATGTGCATTTTTTAATCCGAATAGCAGTCTTCTGAAATGGCAGTGTCCCCAGGGTGAGGAAAATGTTGTTCTGTGTCGATTCTGTAGAGCAGTCTCTATCTGATGATAACCAGTCTTTAAATCCATTGTTGCAAAGTATTTAGCCGCGCCGGATTAGCCGAGCGGTCTTAGGCGCTGCAGTCTTGGACTGTGCGGCTGATCCCGGCGGAGGTTCGAGTCCTCCCTCGGGCATGGGTGTGTGTGTTTGTCCTTAGGATAATTTAGGTTAAGTAGTGTGTAAGCTTAGGGACTGATGACCTTAGCAATTAAATCCCATAAGATTTCACACACATTTGAACATTTTTTTGCAAAATATTTACATTGCCCTAAATGATCCAAGGTTTCAGCGATATTTGGCAAAGGGTAGGGGTCTATTATGGTTTCCGCTTGAGGTGTCTGTAATCACAACAAAACCTATATTTTTGTGTTCCTTCCACTGATATTTCTGCTACAACGACTATTCATGCCCTCCATGAACTATTACTTTTTTCAGTTATTCCATCCTTCAGCTGTTGATCTATAAATTCCTCCAACATTGACTGCAAGAACTGTACCTAGGTATTCCGTAAGGTTTGAGGGGTTTGCGGTAGACTGGTGATTCATTTCCTACTGGTATCAGGTGTTTTGTAATATGTGTAGTTAGTAATCGCCATTTTGGAAAAAATGAATCTTTAAATTCCAGTAGTGTTGTGTAATATGTGTTATTAGTAATCGTCATTTTAGAAAAAATAAATCTTTAAATTCCTTAAGTAATATTTCCATCTGTTCCCTATTGTGTCCCTCTTGGTGCTTTACTTTTCCTCCTAATGCAGTTTCAATAGCGTCTGGCAATTGTCTGCGGATGAAACGCCTTGCGTCCCATTCTTCTTCCTCCAAGATACCCATATTAGCGATTAACAACCCCTGCACTAAAATTATCTATAAGAACAGGTACCTTCTTTTCATCATTTATTTGTCGTACATATACAATATCTTTTTTAACTAAGCAACACACCTGACCTATGTCTCTTCTAACGGTTCCACCACACACAGGTAATGGCTTCACCTAACTGAAAAATTTTCCGCCAACTTCCACCCTATGTTGCTGAAGATCGATTATGGCACAATGTTAATATAAGAAATCTAATCCTAGAAGCATGCCGTAGCTCTCATTCACGTGTAGCATAATCTGTACAAATTGCTTAGACTGAATTGGATCCAGGCAAAAATTTATGCCCACTGAACCTAATGGTGTGACATCTTTATCCCCTACTACACCCAATCTGTACCATGGTGGATCCCATTGCTTATGTTTCACCAGATCGCTACTGACGACCGACACGTGCGCCCCTGTGTCCAGTAATATTCCCCTTATCACACACTCTACCTGGGCATACCATTTTATAGCATCCAATCTTAATGGAACTGATCAGAGGTGGACCTACAGTTCTCGTTGGAGCTTAACACCTTATTCTTCCTCGGTCCTCTATTTCTAAAATTATTGCTTCCTCTTACTTGATTCACATCAATCTGAGGCTGGCGACACTGCCTCCTTACATGCCCCATTCGTCCGCACCTAAAAAATTTTATACTAGCTGTAAACACCGTCTGTTTACCCTGCATTCCAGTCACAAATCGATCTCCTCACACTCTACAGCTATCCACACTTCTGGGTGCAAATCCGTCAGACCCACTGCTGTCCATACACATCTTGACTTGACATTTCCGCATGCAACTCTCTTAAAGAAGCATCGAGCGTCCTCTGCTGAGCTTCTTGAAAAATAATTTCATTGACTGCAGCATCCTGTCCTAATTCATGGGCTGTTGTTGTGGTCTTCAGTCCAGAGACTTATTTGATGCAGCTCTCCATGCTACTCTATCCTGTGCAAGATTCTTCATCTCCCAGTACCTACTGCAACCTACATCCTTCTGAATCTGCTTAGTGTATTCATCTCTTGCCCTCCCTCTACAGTTTCTATCCTCCACGGAGCCCTCCGCCTCAGAACACGTCCTACCAACCGATCCCTTCTTCTAGTCACGTTGTGCCACAGATTTCTCTTCTCCCCAATTCTATTCAATACCTTCTCATTAGTTATGTGATCTACCCATCTAATCTTCAGCAGTCTTCTGTAGCACGACATTTCGAAAGCTTCTCTTCTCTTCTTGTCTAAACTATTTATCGTCCACGTTTCACTTCCATACATGGCTACACTCCATACAAATACTTTCAGAAACGACTTCCTGACACTTAAATCTATATTCGATGTTAACAAATTTCTCTTCTTCAGATACGCTTTCCTTGCCATTGACAGTCTACATTTTACATCCTCTCTACTTCGACCGTCATCAGTTATTTTGCTCCCCAAATAGCAAAACTCTTTTACTACTCTAAGTGTCTCATTCTCTAATCTAATTCCCTCAGCATCACCCGTTTTAATTCGACTACATTCCGTTATTCTCGTTTTGCTTTTGTTGATGTTCATATTTTATCCTCCTTTCAAGACACTGTCCATTCCGTTCAACTGCTCTTCCAGGTCTTGTGCTATCTCTGACAGAATTACAATGTCACCGGCCAACCTCAAAGTTTTTATTTCTTCTCCATGGATTTTAATACCTACCAAAATTTTTCTTGTTTCCTTTACTGCTTGCTCAATATACAGACTGAAGAACATTGGGGATAGGCTTACAACCCTGTCTCACTCCTTTCCCAACCACTGCTTCCCTTTCATGCCCCTCGTCTCTTATAACCGCCATCTGGTTTCTGTACAAATTGTAAATAGCCTTTCGCTCCCTGTATTTTACCCCTGCCACCTTCAGAATTTGAAAGAGAGTATTCCAGACAACATTGTCAAAGGCTTTCTCTAAGTCTACAAATGCTAGAAACGTAGGTTTGCTTTTCCTTAATCTATCTTCTAAGATAAGTCGTAGGGTCAGTATTGCCTCACGTGTTCCAAAATTTCTACTGAATCCAAACTGATCTTCCCCGAGTTCGGCTTCTACCAGTTTTTCCATTCGTCTATAAAGAATTCGTGTTAGTAATTTCCTTATCCTGTACATAAATTGTTCCACAGTTTCCGTATTTCTCTTAGTTTCTACTCCTGGTCTGATTCTACTTGCCTGTTTTAATTAATATTTTACTATATACATATATACCTTGAACAGTGATGTGCATGGTAAATACGCCACTTATCTAAAAATGTCATGCTAGTTTTGATGAAGTCGTTCTGCTATATCTTTTGTGACCAATGTAAATCTTTTACAGGTAGAAGGCGCTGCTTGTCAAAAGGGGCCCTTTTTATTCTTGATGTGAGATTGTTGTATATAGGTTTCCAATGATGTATTTTTAAGCACCTACTGAGTATAATACTTTTGTATCAATATTTTTGATGATACTTCTGGAACTCGTTTCACTGTGTTTGCCCACTGTTTAAGTATATAAAAAAGGAACATGAGGGGTAAAGCAATCCCACAGAACCCATGATAGTCCACACATGGCTGTGTACATGTAAACCCCCTGCCCCAAAGGATGTGAAGATTTTCTAGATCCTCTTTTTTTATAGGAGTCCTACAGAAAATTTGTCATAGGCCAGCGTGATGCAAGACATGCGCTACATTCCCAGTCACTATGCACGTAGTTTCATATTTTATTCTTTTTCTATCGAAGGTGTTTTGCATCAGTGTCTTATAATTCCACTTGAATGCCGCATGGCTGCATAAGTTTTTATGTTAATATCACACCGATTAGCGAGAGAAGATGGGAGTAAGATATTTTTCTTTACATGTGCAGTCAGTTCAGCAACTTCTCTGTAACCATGATGGCTTCATCTTTCTCGCCTTGATCGTTGTTTTAGGGGGAGCACGTGAGACCAGTCTGAATGCTAGGTGATGGCCAAGTTGACCCTCTTCTTAGCCCCTCAAACTGTCTTACCAACTAAGAAATTTCACTTCTCCAGTGCCGCAAAATAGCCTCCCTGGGAACTGGTCCTCTGGCTGGCCGGTGTAGGAGCGCTCCAATGTTCGCTACCTAACGCCCCCAACTCCCTTCTGGAGACAAGGTGCTGCCTGTTGCTGCTCATGGCTGGAGGTGAGACGTCGAGGTCCCGTATCGGTAAGTATGAGTGTTCTTTGTGAACTCCAGCTTCGTTGGTTATAACATTATGAGTGAGGAAATCATTCGCTAAGATCTCATTTGTACTCTTCGTTTTATTGTTTTCCGACGTCTATCTCATAAAGCTAAGAATTTGTTTCTCTTGCTGTGTTTAGTATCCGACCTCTGTCCGTTAGACGCTAGAGGTATGTTGAAATTTACATTAGGCTAAAGATTCTCACTCTGAAGGTTACAGCTACACCTCCTGCATTCTTACTCAATTTATTTATTTATTTTTGCAGTATGCGTGTGGAATTAAGAATCTTTAAATTGCGGCGTTTGTGAAATGGGCTTGGTCCTTTGTGCTAGACTACGTCACCAGAAGGTGATGGGCTGGCCTTACGTTACAAGGATTGCATAGCAAGGGTTCATGTCCACGGTAATGTAATCCTCTTTGCTCAGACGAAAGTAATTAACATCGACCTTGATAAATGTTACTTGATTCCTGGGCGGCCGGCCTCTTTGGCGTCTTATTATCATAATACTAAGCACTTGATCGTTTTAGTTTACAGTAAAGGCGGTTGCACCCTGGCAACTTAATTCTGTCACTTTTAGTCACGACGATCAGATTCCTCATTTCCTTGCCCACCATCCCTTCGTTTCTTCATCATTTTGGGAAAGGCAGGCTTCAGGACCATTTCCCTCCTTTCACACCGCTCCCCGCCCCTTCCCCCCTCAGGAAGGTCATATTTAACGCTATTAGAGCGAGTAAGAATAACGAGTTTCACTTTTTGTGCCTGTAAATGATTCACTTTCTCATCTTTTGTTAATAAAGAAGCAATATTAATGTCACTTTAGCTTTTCTTCATCATGTAGAAATTAACACCCTCACATGACAATGGTTTGCAAGTCCCTTATGAAATCTGTGGTATCAACGTCCGATACCACAGTTGTTAGGGGCTGCAGTTATCGACCGCTGTCCGTTCTAGTATCGCTGGACCCGTAAGTCGAGACTAGGGCCGCTCTGCGGCTTGCAGCAAGTGTCTAGCGTGCGCTCCGCCACTCTTGCTCCGGGCGGAGGGTAAATGTGGAGGCTGGCCGTGTGGCATCGCCCGCTCTGCCTGTGAGTGGACATGTGGCTGCTCCTTCAGCAAGGTCCGAGCAGGCACGTGGGGGGAGGGGTTTATTAGTTATTGGGAGCTCCAACGTTAGGCGGGTGATGGAGCCCCTTAGGGAAATAGCGGAGAGGTCGGGGAAGAAGGCCAGTGTTCACTCTGTCTGCTTGCCGGGGGGTCTCATCCGAGATGTGGAGGAGGCCCTACCGGCGGCGATAGAGAGCACTGGGTGCACCCGACTGCAAATTGTTGCTCATGTCGACACCAATGACTCCTGCCGTCTGGGTTCAGAGGTCATCCTCAGTTCGTACAGGCAGTTGGAGGAATTGGTGAAGGCGTAAAGCCTCGCTCGCGGGGTGGAATCAGAGCTAACTATTTGTAGTATCGTTCCCAGAACCGATCGCGGTCCTCTGGTTTGGAGCCGAGTGGAAGGCTTAAACCAGAGGCTCAGACGATTCTGCAGAGAGCTGGGGTGCAAATTTCTCGACCTCCGCTATCGGGTGGAGAAATGTAGGGTCCCCCTGAATGGGTCAGGCGTACACTACACGAAGGAAGCGGCTACAACGGTAGCTGAGTACGTGTGGAGTGCACTTGGTTTTTTTTTAGGTTAGAGAATTCCCTCCCTAGGGCCGACAAGACGCCTCCTGAGACGCGGCAAGGTAGGAGTAGGCAAAATGCAACAGGGAATAACAATATTAATGTGCTAATAGTAAACTGCAGGAGCGTCTATAGAAAGGTCCCAGAACTGCCCTCATTAATAAACGGTCACAACGCCCATATAGTACTAGGGACAGAAAGTTGGCTGAAACCAGACGTAAACAGTAATGAAATCCTAAACTCTGATTGGAATGTATACCGCACAGACAGGCTGGACGGTGAAGGGGGAGGCGTGTTTATAGCGATAAGAAGTGCAATAGCATCGAAGGAAATTGACGGAGATCCGAAATGTGAAATGATTTGGGTGAAGGTCACGGTTAAAGCAGGCTCAGACATGGTAATTGGATGTCTCTATAGGCCCCCGGGCTCAGCAGCTGTTGTGGCTGAGCACCTGAAGAATAATTTGGAAAATATTTCGAGTAGATTTCCCCACAATGTTATAGTTATGGGTGGAGATTTTAATTTGCCGGATATAGACTGGGAGACTCAAACGTTCATAACGGGTGGCAGGGACAAAGAATCCAGTGAAATTTTTTTAAGTGCTTTATCTGAAAACTACCTTGAGCAGTTAAACAGAGAACCGACTCGTGGCGATAACATATTACACCTTCTGGTGACAAACAGACCCGAACCATTTGAAACAGTTAATGCAGAACAGGGAATCAGCGATCATAAAGCGGTTACTGCATCGATGATTTCAGCCGTAAATAGAAATATTAAAAAAGGTAGGAATATTTTTCTGTTTAGCAAAAGTGACAATAAGCAGATTACAGAGTACCTGACGGCTCAACACAAAAGTTTTGTCTCAAGGACAGATAGTGTTGAGGATAAGTGGACAATGTTCAAAACCATCGTACAATATGCGTTAGATGAGTATGTGCCAAGCAAGATCGTAAGAGATGGAAAAGAGCCACCGTGGTACAACAACCGAGTTAGAAAACTGCTGCGGAAGCAAAGGGAACTTCACAGCAAACATAAACATAGCCAAAGCCTTGCAGACAAACAAAAATTACGCGAAGCGAAATGTAGTGTGAGGAGGGCTATGCGAGAGGCGTTCAATGAATTCGAAAGTAAAGTTCTATGCACTGACTTGGCTGAAAATCCTAAGAAATTTTGGTCTTATGTCAAAGCGGTAGGTGGATCAAAACAAAATGTCCAGACACTCTGTGACCAAAATGGTAGTGTAACAGAGGATGACAGACTAAAGGCTGAAATACTAAATGTCTTCTTCCAAAGCTGTTTCACAGAGGAAGACTGCACTGTGGTTCCTTCTCTAGATTGTCGCACAGATGACAAAATGGTAGATATCGAAATAGACGACAGAGGGATAGAGAAACAATTAAAATCGCTCAAAAGAGGAAAGGCCGCTGGACCAGATGGGATACCAGTTCGATTTTACACAGAGTACGCGAAGGAACTTGCCCCCCTTCTTGCAGCGGTGTACCGTAGGTCTCTAGAAGAGCGTAGCGTTCCAAAGGATTGGAAAAGGGCACAGGTCAGCCCCGTTTTCAAGAAGGGGCGTCGAACAGATGTGCAGAACTATAGACCTATATCTCTAACGTCGATCAGTTGCAGAATTTTGGAACACGTATTACGTTCGAGTATAATGACTTTTCTGGAGATTAGAAATCTAGTCTGTAGGAATCAGCATGGGTTTCGAAAAAGACGGTCGTGTGAAACCCAGCTCGCGCTATTCGTCCACGAGACTCAGAGGACCATAGACACGGGTTCACAGGTAGATGCCGTGTTTCTTGAATTCCGCAAGGCGTTCGATACAGTCCCCCACAGTCGTTTAATGAACAAAGCAAGAGCATATGGACTATCAGACCAATTGTGTGATTGGATTGAGGAGTTCCTAGATAACAGAATGCAGCATGTCATTCTCAATGGAGAGAAGTCTTCCGAATTAAGAGTGATTTCAGGTGTGCCGCAAGGGAGTGTCATAGGACCGTTGCTATTCACAATATACATAAATGACCTTGTGGATGACATCGGAAGTTCACTGAGACTTTTTGCATATGATGCTGTGGTGTATCGAGAGGTTGTAACAATGGAAAATTGTACTGAAATGCAGGAGGATCTGCAGCTAATTGACGCATGGTGCAGCGAATGGCAATTGAATCTTAATGTAGACAAGTGTAATGTGCTGCGAATACATAGAAAGATAGATCCCTTATCATTTAGCTACAAAATAGCTGGTCAGCAACTGGAAGCAGTTAATTCCACAAATTATCTGGGAGTAGGCATTAGGAGTGATTTAAAATGGAATGATCATATAAAGTTGATCGTCGGTAAAGCTGATGCCAGACTGAGATTCATTGGAAGAATCCTAAGGAAATGCAATCCGAAAACAAAGGAAGTAGGTTACAGTACGCTTGTTCGCCCACTGCTTGAATACTGCTCAGCAGTGTGGGATCCGTACCAGATAGGGTTGATAGAAGAGATAGAGAAGATCCAACGGAGAGCAGCGCTCTTCGTTACAGGATCATTTAGTAATCGCGAAAGCGTTACGGAGATGATAGATAAACTCCAGTGGAAGACTCTGCAGGAGAGACGTTTAGTAGCTCTGTACGGGCTTTTGTGAAAGTTTCGAGAACATACCTTCGCCGAAGAGTCAAGCAGTATATTGCTCCCTCCTACGTATATCTCGCGAAGAGACCATGAGGATAAAATCAGAGAGATTAGAGCCCACACAGAATCATACCGACAATCCTACTTTCCACGAACAATACGAGACTGGAATAGAAGAGAGAACCGATAGAGGTACTCAGGGTACCCTCCGCCACACACCGTCAGCTGGCTTGCGGAGTATGGATGTAGATGTAGATGTAGATATAGACGTCAAGTAGGAAAGTAGTATAGCCTTCAGCTGGTAGGAAGCAACCTCTAACAAGGCGCTTAGATAAATTATGGCCTGTGTGATGCCTCTATCGCTCTCTGTTTGTAACTATATTCCTCCGACGCCGCAGCCGTCCCCGCCGCCCCCGCCGCCGCAGCTACCCCCGGATCCGACCCCAAACCGGCCGCGGTCGCCACAGCATCGCTATGGCGTCCACGGGTCGCCCTCCCTCAGGCTAGCGCGTCATGGATGCAGTAACCAGGCTGCTCGCAGAGGCCCGTTTCCGCAGCGTCTCCTCCTCCGCCGTCACGTCCTCGTCGATCACGTGAGGTACAGCACACACCTCTATCCACCTCGTCACAGAACTCCAAGGCGCGCTCACACCGATCCCATACAAGAAACGCCTCCGGGTGGCACCTGTGTTTACCGTTGCTGCCGCTCTACCTATGGATACTGACGTCACAGACTATAGAAATCTGTTCTAGAATAGCGCAGGCTGCTTTCTCCCTAGCGATCCTAATGGAACGTGTGAGCTGCGTCCAGCCGTGCGTACCTGCCCCAGCGTGACTGACATCTCGCCGCGAAACGTCCGCGTGACGACACATCATCTAAAAGATTCTCAATGTTATTCTGACATCACATGGTTATGTAAAATAAGAGCCAAGTCCACCTCTCGGAAATTGTATAGAGTCCCAGAAATAGTTGGCCTAAATAAACCTGTTTACGACAATAGCGCAGAATAACGTTGAATGCAGTCTTCCTCGCGTCCGTAAAGTGGTACCCCGTCCATCACGCGTTATCCTTCCTGCGTTCAACACACACAAATGTTCCCTCCGCCATGTAGAGACTCCTATATCCGAGCACAAAAGGATGTCTTGTGAATGGATCGACCTTGATTGGCTCTTATCGAATTTACCCGCCGAAGTACTGATGCCGCCGGTATCGAAGCACTGTCCGCCTTTTTTTTTCTTTTTACAGACGAGACTTTCAGTAGGAAAAAAAAAACTATTTTATACAGATAAGCATATTGCATCGACAATTAAACCCTGCAAAGTGCTCCTACATATCGTCAAATACAGAAAGACTCTTACTCAATTACTCTGCTCTCCCATTAAGGACAAGAGCTTGAATATTAGTGCGTGAAACCGATGTCCAACGCAGCAATATATCACAGCATACCGTGACAATGTAGTAAACATACATTTCCTATCATGCACCATACAAAATCATCCCTTTTAAATCATTCGCACATACACCTCGAAGACAGACAGGACTGTATATACTCCTCGCAGCTCTAGATATTTTACCGCAGCTGACGGTCACAAGTCATCCATCACCAACGCGCGACCAGAGCACCCTCAGCGGAAGGAAGTCGCTCTCAGAACTGTTCTATAAATTCGGGCTCATTTCCCCTCGGCAAAAACGCGTTACTGTTTCTGGTCCGAACCTGCTTCCTTGCTTGCTCACTTTTCTACAATCGTCTCCAGACTCGGGGATTACAAGAACACATACATTTTTGCATAGTTTGCCATAATATTATACCATTTTCACGATTCTTCCCGATATCAAGCACTCGACAGTATCCTACCAATCGCTCACGCAACATAATTCCCATGATATAGACTGGAAATTATTTCTCTAGAAACTCGAAACTTTAGCTAGGTGGGGTGTGCTGTGAACCATTGGCTAACTAGAAACTTGTCACGTCTACAAAGACATTTACTTGGCAACTCAAAAAAAAAAGGAAAACTAATATTTCCATTCACTAATGCCGATGTCAGTGATGTAGTAATTCCAAATCATCCCTATAGTTTACAAGGTCAACTTAAGTGTTTCTCATGTCTAGAGAACCAGCAAATATGCCTTCTGCACGCTAGATGCAGACACCACAATCGATCTTCTCTCAACTAAATAAAGGCGCGAAATGTGCTGTCAACCGAACAATTTACATGGGGCGGGGCGAATAACTGTCCAGCACAAACACAAGTCAATATTGAAACTTCTCAAATTTCCATACAATCACGAAAGCTATCCAACACATAAAAAGCATTAATTCGCTATTCGGTCACCTAGAGGACAACATGGTTAATTCATCTACAGTCCTAAACTCCAAAAGGCCTCTCCAGCCTGACAGCTCCTACTGTTAATGGGAAATGTGAATCACCCCCCCCCCCCCGCACAAGTCACCAGCACTGCAGGCCGAACACGCACAAGGAGAATGTTTATCCTAAGAAATCGGTCACATACATATTTTATCCCTGTACTTACAAGTAAATGTTATGATCATAGTCTCAGCTGGACGACATTCAACAGTCAGCGAAGTATTGGAAATACACTCTGTTTTTGGCTGTGGCTCTGGAAATAGAAATATCTGCACCATTCTTATGACTTGACATACTTTTCCCTCTGCTATCACGGTAGTCGACCTCAAATCCATACTCTCCTTTGCACATGTCTGAACACAAACACATACTTTATAAGCTTGATGCTCAAGACGAACCAATCTTGCACCCCGTACTACTAAGTATAATACTTCACCAATAACTGATCGCTTGCGATACGAAATAACTTTTGACCAATACTGTGACATTTTTAGTCGAGCTGCATGTGCTTTTTTTTGCTGAGAAATGTTATAAATTGCAGACCTAGTTTCATAACTATTCGCAAGTCAGTGGTAACAATGTTATTTAATTATGACATGAAGGGTACACAGCTGTGCTATAGCAACATAATAATACTAAAATTACTATTGACAGACTTCTTCAAGTGTAGCTCTTATTTAAACATTTTGAGTTGCTAAGTACAGAGTTCTTCAACTGATCTTCAACAGCTGAAAGAGAAGGTCAGGGTTTATATGAATTTAACTGTTGATATTAAGAAAATTCATAGATTAAATATATCTTCTTCATAATATTTCATATTCTACATGTGTAGGGATGGTGTATAAAATATTCTTCTCTCTCCACAGATAAAGACTGTGACAGATAAGAAAGTTTCTGTGGAGAGGAATCTGAACATGTTTCAGCATCCAGATCAGATAAAGGTTTTGAACAGATGCATAGGTTTTGTAAATGAAGATTTCATTAGTTCTGGAGCTTGCTAGCTATTCTGTAGTTTTATAATGTAACGTTTGACAGGACATTGAAAACAGATCGTGGCATATTTTTTACTGAGGAACACTACAGAGCCTGATAAAATGTACCAGTACCTCAACAATGTAATACAATATTTATTTAGTTAAGGCTCTATAATTAGGTGTTTTTCAAGTGGTATGAGTGCTAGCAGTGTTGGAATGTTGGGAATTCTTGGAACAATTCTATTTAGTTAGATGAATTGTAAAATTAATCACCCTTGTTCACCTAGAAAGAAGTTAAATTCTGTTGTAGATGTGTTCACACTTTAAGGAATAGAATACATTTTTGTTGTCACAAAACATAATATGCTCTGAGTTCATAGTGAAATAAAATGCTTTGAGTTGTGGAAAAGTTTTTTTATGTACATTGATTATTTTTCAAGATGTCAATGGAGATTGGAGCTGTGCTGGTTCCCAGTTTGTCAGCAAGATTTGTTAACCCAAGTCTGTTTGAAAAAAAAATCGGTTTTCACTTGGTAGAGACTTGTGGAGTAATACTGTGACTTCCACTTTACAGCTTTCTGCATTAGTGGGACTTATTGAATATGATGTCTTTCTGTCCTGATCATATGATTGTGGAACATTTTTTAGGGCTTTGTTCCTCTGAGGCCGCACAGTTTATCTAAGGGCTTAAATATTCGTTTCTTTAATTCGTTTCTATCATCAGTCAATAATCTGTGGCAGTAAAAGTTCATGTATGACTACTAATGCTGCTGCTCACAAATAAGTAATGTACTTTCTTCAAGGAAACTGTTACTACCACACTGGAGGAATTTGCCACAGTGTAGTTAAGGGATTCTGCTTTTATTTTATGTCCTTTTGTTGCCAGTGTATATCAGTAGAGAATGTTCCCATTTTTGTATAATAAAAATGTACAATTTTTCATGTAAAAATGTACAGTTTTTCATGAAAAAATTATGCAGTGGAATAAAAATTTATACCATTATTTGAAAATTTTACTGTCAACCTTTTTGTATCCTAATTTTATTTCAAATATTGACTTGAATTGAAATAGTTAAAAGCAATGTTAGGACTGAATGGAGTATACTAACTTTTGAGAACAGTAGACCTGTCAGTTTTATTCTCATTTTATTTATTTATTTATTTATGCATTTATTTTACCTGACAAGATTAGGGCCTTCAGGCCTTCTCTTACACCTAACCAGGCATACTCAGATTGAACGAGTTACAGTTTCTACACAACATTAAGGAAATATAGCCTATTATGCAGAATTGATCTTAAAGAAAAAAATAGATATTATAACAGTAGTACAATGATAATTATACCAATAAAAATAATTATAACAATCAAGAATAATATTATTATTATTAATAATAATAATAATGACTATGTATATGAAAGTAAACATACTTTTCTTTTCTGAATGTCAGTCCCATTGTTAGTTGGGAATTTTCTCGTTATGTTCTTGCAGCTTGTGAGTTATTCTCATCGAGCAGAGACATAAGACGATAGAATGGGGTGAAAGAGATATATAAGAGGTAGATAGGTTAGAGGAAGAGAAATAGAATGGTAAAATTCGAAGCTGTGATGGAGAGGAGAAAGAAAGAGATGGAAGGGGCACAACAATGGTGGCTATACCGTCCCTAATATGTAAGTCTTGAGTTCCCTCTTGAATGTTGAGTAGTTCTGGATAAGACGAAGATCACATGGGAGCGCTTTCAGTAGTCGTATGGCTGAGATGGAGAATGACACGGAGAAAGATTTTGTGTCAAGTAAAGGTACAGCCAAGATGATAGACGTATCCGATCTGGTGTTGCGATTGTGGAATGATGATAGGTTTTTAATGTGAGAAGATAAGTATTGGGGGCACCAGTGGCTAAGAAATCAATGAAGTAAGCACATCGTGTGGAGATCGCGTGCCTTATGTGGGCGTATCCAACCTAGCTGGGAGTATGAAGGACTGATATGATCATACAACCGAATATTGCACACGTATCTAACGCAAGCATTCATCACTAGCTCGAGGCATCTAGAATTTTCACTGTTTGTGCCGTGTTGAACTACATCGCAGTAGTAAAGATTAGGCAAGACTAGTGTTTAGACTAATTTTTGTTTAACATGGGTTGGAAATATTTTTCTAAATTTTTGAATTGCATGTAGGGGGAGGAGAGCGATTTCCGGCAAGCTGTGATTGTTTGTTCTTCCCAGTTTAGGTGTTCATCCAAGATTATTCCAAGGTCTTTTACTGTTTTTTGGTATGGTAGTTGGGTACCATTGAGGAGTATTTTAGGGACTGTTTCGCGAAAGTACCGGCTGATTAACTTTGGATGAGATATAAGTATGACCTGGGATTTCTTGGGGTTTAGTTTCAGACCTAGGTTCTGTGCCCATCGTGAAACAGAGCAAAGATCTGCGTTCATACTCGCTACTGCGCCAGCAATGTTTTTGGGGTTTGCACTAATGTACAGTTGGATGTCGTCGGCATAAAGATGGTAGTTGCAGGAGTGAATCACTGATGAAATATCATTAATGTACAGTGAGAAGAGTAGTGGACCAAGGACAGAGCCTTGGGGAACTCCAGAGCGCACGCTTTTCCACAATGACTTTTCCGACCCACAAATGACTTGTTGACTTCTGTTTTTGAGGTAGTTGTCGAACCAGTGTATTGCGCTGTTTGAGAAATTCAGCTGTTTCATTTTAGTTAGTAATATATCGAAGTCAACTGTGTCAAAAGCCTTGCTAAAGTCAAGCAGTGTTAGGATAGTAGCTTCACGTCTGTCCATAGCATGTTTAATGTCATCAGTTACTTTGATTAATGCGGTTGCTGTACCATGGTGCTTTCGAAAGCCTGACTGATATTCGTCATGGATATTATGAGTTTTGAGGTAATCCGTCAGCTGTTCATGGACGATGTACTCTAGGGCTTTAGAAATTGCAGGTAGTATGCTGATCGGCCTGTAGTCACCTGGCCACTTAGGGTTGTCAGTCTTGGGTATAGGCTGAATTAAACTTTGCTTCCACTCAGTAGGATATGTACTACTGACAAGAGACAGGTTGAAGATGTCTGTGATAACTGGAATAATAGTGTCTACGACGTTCTTAATCATGCCAATGCTCACTTCATCATTTCCTACTGCCTCGGAAGAGATTCTCATAATTGCCTTGGGTACTGTGACTGTAGCGACATGTTTTAGGAAAAACTTCTCTCTCGAGAGATTGATATCTTGGGGCTGGTAATTTGTCGCTGCGTGGCAGTTTACAGCTGTTGAGAAGAAATCGTTTAATTCTTCTGCAGACGCTTGATAAACAGCGTCAGATCTTCGCTTCCCTATACCGAAACCGCTCAGCTTTTTCCACAGTGCAGCAGGTTTTGATATGCCGCATACGACAGAGCGGGCATGTCTGATTTTGGCATTCCTCACACTTTGCTTGGTTCTGTTTCGGAGTTTTCTATAAGCTTCGTACGCCTCGGGAGTTGGGTTACGCTTGAAGGCCCTATGCGCAGCATCACGTTTATTCATTAACTGGCGTAATGAAGTGGTGAGCCACGGAGCGGGAGCTCTCTTTACCTTGACAGTGCGTTGAGGAGCATGTTTATCATACAGTGCAATAATTTTGCGACATAATTGCCGAATTTTTCCGTCTAGAGTCGGTTCATTGCTTATATCATGCCAAGGGACGTCTGAGCACTCCTTTTGAAGAGCGTCATGGTTAACATTTTTTAAGTTTCTGTAGGTTACCAGGTGAGATTTTTCTTTGGTAGTATGCATTGAGTAATTTAAGAATATCACGTCATGAGCAGAGAGTCCCGGAGCGGATATCTGATTGGCGCGGATTATTTTATCTGGTCGCTTTGTTGCTATTATATCTATGATTGTGTGGCTGTGTGGCGTGTGATGAGTTGGGTCCAGCGGTGTTAAACTGATATCATGGGAGTGGAACAGTCGCCTTAGTTTTTCGGAGATTTTAACTGTAAGTCGATGTTTGTGTCGCCCATAATGATTATGTGTTCATACTGTGTCACGAGTGAGGACAGGGCAGACTGAAAGGAGGACATGGCACCGACGTTTGGAGGTTTATAGATTACTCCAATTAGCAGTTTCTGATTTGATGTATTTATTTCGAAAAACAAGAACTCTGCTTCTCCTTCGCCCTTTGCATCCGATGTGCATAGTACAGTAGGTGTCAGATCAGAGCGAACATAGGCACCCACACCACCTCCGCGTCGTGTTTCACGATCTGCCCTTAGGAGAGAGTAACCAGCGATTCGGATAGCGTCGGAAGAAATGTTTGGTTTCAACCAAGTTTCAGAGACGAGGATAATGTGGAACAGCGATTGGCAGAACAGGTCACAGAACTCGTCGAAGTGAGCCGTTAGCGACTGCTCGTTCGCGTGGGCCACAAAGAGCCCGCCGCCGGAACCGGTCCGTCCCATTGTGGCCGCCTGTAGGACCGAGCGCGCTCCGTTTACCTGCTGGCCGGAAGAGGGACAAAAGCTGGACTTCGCGGGGCAAGACATATTTACAGGTGTGTCCAAGGTCGTGACTGACTCAAGCGTCTGTGGACTAAAGGTGAAAAACACGCTGGAAGTATCGAAGAAGGGAGCGAAAAGAAAGATGGAAAGTGGCAGTAGTGGTTACGAAAAAGATAGTAGTAGTAGTAGTGGTAGTGGCGAAGATGAAAATAACAGATATAGAAAGGCGGTTGTAAGGAGATTCCTGTTAATGGAGAATGTTAATTCCCATTTGACTGACAATATGAATATACATGAGCACTTATGATAGACAAATAAAGAAACAATATTTTTGTGAAACAATTGACTGATTTTAAATAGAGTACTTATGGTACTTATAGAAATAACGGAGCTATATTGAAGCTAAAAAAATGAAAAGAAAGAATAAAAATTAACTTATATTCGACAGATTACAATATGAGACTTTGTGTCTCGCGAGATTTCGCTCAGTCTTTCAGTTCGAACATGTTTGTCACCGTTTTCCTCCCTCTTTCCGTCTTGATTACGATCCTGCCATCCTGGGTCCATACATTTTGAAGGCCAAACTGTGTGATCGCAGCGTTCAAAACTTTTAGTCTTTCGCGCGTCAGATCTTCCCTCAGGGTAACCCCACTCTTGGCGAGTTTTCTTTTCTGAGCAAACACTTCAGCTCATTTCCGATAAGACACAAATTTAATTATTATGGGCCTGGGTTTCATGGCACCTGGTATCCTGCGCCCAACACGGTGGCTTCTGTCAATATCGGCCACGTCGATCTGCACGCCAAGTTTCTCACGCACGAGGCTAATGGCCAGGTCGTCGGTGTTTTCGCGATTCTTTTTCAGCTATCCCGAACAAGCGCAAGCTGTTCCTTCGCTGATACTGCTCAATTTCATCGGTGGCAGCAGACAGTTTAGCTTCTAGGTCGGCGGCTTTTTTCTCTTGTGCGGCCAGGGACTTCCTAAGAGACTGGATTTCGGTGCTCATTAGGATATACTTAAAGAAAAAAAAAACTTGTGATGACGGCATCCACATTGTTCAGTCTGTCCTGCTTTCGCAAAAAGCGTGTAAAGAATAAGGCTGTACATTCGCTTTAAAATTCGTGTCTTATCCTTTCAGTTATTCAGTTGCAAAGAAATGAATTTAAGAAGTCAGCAATGGTGGATATCATGTCTAGGAAACTATTGAGGCCAATATTGATCCACTGTTGGCTCCAGATGTTTGTGTATGAGTAAGAAAGGATCACTTTGGAGGTATTGAGTGGCTGCTGAATCTGTTGATTTTTACATGACATAGATTCTACATTAATGTGAGTTGTATATTGTTTGTCATTGACGATGCCTAAGATCCAGATGTCATAAAATGGGTAATTCACACTCAATTATTCAAATGGATCAGATGTCTCACCCATGGATTTAATTTTTGAAAACCTATTCATAATACTGCTTTTTACAACATTTTTTGTTTTCTTACCCAAACTCAGTTCTCCTAATACTGATGTTAGGAATTCTCTATCAATTGAATTATATTCCTACTTAAAAATCAGTGAAGGAAATAATGTAAGTCTTTGTCCTTCAGATTTGGTATGCCATAATGTTTTTGAGGTGCAGTATTTGTTCAGAGCATGATCTACCCTTTCTGGACCCTTCCTGTTGTGGGTCTAATTGTGTCTCTGCTCTGTTTAAAATGACTTTTCAAAGAATCTTATGAGTTATATCCAGCAATGATACACCCCAGCAAGTGATTAGGTCCGTTCTGAAGCCTTTGCTGTGAAGAGGGTGGATGAGATCTGTTCCCCACTCTACTGGTACTTCTTCTTCTTCTTCTCAAATGTAATTGAAGCCATTGAAGTGGTTTAATGGCATTTTTATTATTTTTTTCATAGTTGGCCACTATTTGATTTTGAGCTGATGCTTTATTTTGTTTCAATTTTGAATTTTTTTGTAATTATTCAATTGTCAGTGGTTCTTAAACTGGTTTATCAGAATTATTTGGAGTGAATACAAATTTTTCGAAAATAGGTTCATAGTGCAAGAGTTTTTCAAAGCATTCTGCTAATATTTTACAATTTTCTCTATTGATGGTGGCAATGTTCTCGTTAGCATCTCAAAAATGAAGACTTGGTGCTTTATATTTTGATAATTTTTGCTTGAAAATTCTGTGGAAGCTTTATGTGTTGGTTTTGGTAAAGTCTTCATCAGTTTGGTCGAGAGTTTTGTTTTCACATGCCTTTTTAACCTTTTTTATAATATTATCTGCCTTTTCGTAACTGTAATGCAGTTTAATCTGTGTTCCTCTGTTTTTTGTGATTCCATTGTTGCCAAGCCTGGTTTCTTCTTGCAATGTATGCATCACATTGCATTGACCACTATTTATGTGTTCTGATTTTATTCTGGGGGGGCTATTTGTTCAGGTTTGTTAACTAAGATATCCTTGATATTTTCCTAGCTTTGAGTCTGGATGTTGTCTGTCGCCTATGTAAAGTCACCTGAACATAATATGTTTTTCGTGCTGTGTTTCTGACCTTCAATTTGTTTTATTTTGTATTTTCTGTTTAGGGTGAGTTTAAACTTGCTTTTTGACAGATAATGGTCCACGTTTCCACCCATAAGCACTCTAATATTCAAAATTTATTTGCGTAATGTAAACTTATGACTAGTTGCTTCGTAGTTAAGTGGGAATTACCCTAAATCGGGATATGGGGATGCACATGTTTTTTGTTCTGTAGATTTAAGAATTAGGTTATGTGGTTGTCAAAGTTCTATTAGCCTGATGCAATTACTTTTTGTTTTATAATGGGTGGGTTTTTTCTTTTCTAATCTGTGCATTAATATCTCCAAGGAAGATCATGTTGTTTTTATAATTTTCTTAATAAGTTCATCTAGTTGGTTCCAAAAGATCTCCACTTTTTCCTTATTTTTCGTATTACCTTCACTCAGTTTATTTTCAACAAATATGTCGAAAACTAAACACCACCCTTTCCTAAACACCCTCACAAATTTCTATACATAAAAATTGCACAAATAATATGTATCACATTTGTAATGTTTTGTCTCAGTACTGTACCAATAAATATGACAGCAACATCATGTTGATGTTATCGCTGCATCAGATTTTGTTAGTAAGCTCTTACATGTAACAGGTATGGTGCAATTTGCTCTTACGTATAATCCCCTTATCTACAATGTAGGTATGTTGTGCTGTGAAATGGCGTTAGTAATGTGGAATCAGTAACACTTCATAGTATACAATCACACTTAACGACTTTGCTAATGTTTGGAAGGTACATTTGAACCAAGAAGAACACACATTGCGAGATCCTTATTGTTGTACATTTACTACTACTGTGATAACATCTGCAGACATGTCTGATCTGTGAGCATCAATATTACGCTAAGATTAATTTACAGGGGATCCTTTGACTAAGCCTAGCAGTACACTATATTTTACACCCTGCCCTGAAAGTAGTTAATTGATTACTTTACTGCCTTTGTACTTCACGTTGCATATTTGTTTATGATTACAATGAACTGAATTGATTCATTTGACTGACAGGCCCCACCTAGTCTGTCTCCTTGTCATTTTAGTTTTCTTAGTTGACTGTTCTTATAATGAAATTAATATGACGATTGTCAATGCTAGGTGACTGTTACCTGCTTAATTTCCTCGTACCATTTTATAAATTCACCAATGAACCAGAAAGATAGTTCTTCACATTTGGGGTTTCTAAATGGTTAAGCAAACCGTTTTTCTCAGTTCTTCGTGAGTACATAAGCTGCACATTTGTTTTTCGTTTTAAGCCACAATTGCTCAACATCACATCTGAAATCATTGTAATGTGTATTCTACTGCAATAGGTATACGACTGCTGCATTTCTGTTAACACATGTTGTAAGATACAGTTTTTGTCTTCTGTGGCTTCTCAACTGTAATACTGCAGTTTCTTTATTCTGGAATACAGCATACACAATTGTGCCTTCCAGAATAATGAGATCACTCAGGGAATGTCGTCCAGCTTATACCATTCCGGCGATTGTTGCACGGCGTTTGCTTTCAGACGTTTCACACAGTACACGCCAACAAAACGTCAGTGGTCATCTATCCGACGGAGAATAAAACGTGATTCATCTGCATTTAAATTCCAGCCTTCATTGCTGATGAACTACAGTCAGAATGGGTGCAGGTACCGGTTGCCTGCTGCGGAGGCCCATACTCAGCAACATTTACTGAATGGTCGCTGAGGAGACACTGTTGGTAGCCCCACAGCATATCTAGATGGTCAATTGCTCTTCCATCGCACGTCTGTTCGCCCGTCCACATCTCCATGGCCATTGTTCACACCTGTCATCCATGGCCCGTTTCTTCAATACTTTTCGAGCATTCAGATTGGTGGCGTCGTCCAAAACGCGTGATATTTCGGCAAAACGACTTCTTACCCTCTTCAGGCGTTTCTGCTGACTGAGCTATGTCTGCTGTGCGCCACCTTTATATCCTCTGCCCTCTCTCGCCTTTTCTAGCCGGCTGTCTCCTTTCACATACCTGGTACAGTGCTGGGAGGAACGCAATGTCGGGAATCAGTCCTGGGTTCTCAGTAGCGCTGTAGCTGGCGCCAGACGCAGATTTCTGCTTGTGTGACGACAATGCTTATCATGATGGGAGCAGATGTCCAAGTTGACTGCCACTGGACTTTGGCTGTGCTGAAGGCTGCATCCCAGGCCTTACTTAACTGAAAACCACTATCTTCATATATTAGTCCATCATACAGTAGTATCTCTACAGCTTCTCTGAAAATACAGTCCCAGGTGGTGTCAGACTGTTGCAACATCTGGGTGTCGTTATAATTCATGGAATGTCCCTAGGAGATGCAGTGCTCTGCTACAGTGAACTTTGTTGGGTGAACGTTGTCAGCGTGATGTTTATGTTCAGAGCATCGCTTCTGTATTGTGCAGATAGGTTGGCCTACATATCTTTTTCCACGCTGACAAGGGATGCAATAAAGTCCCGTTTTCCAGAGTTCTTGGATATTCTTGACAAATCCGAATACGTTTTCGTCTTGGCTGGTGGGCTGAACATGCAACTGACGTCGTGTTTCCAGAGTATTCTTACGATTTTTGCTGATATGTTCCTGACGTGTGGAATAATTCTCCCTGCAGCTGCTCTATTTTGATCTTCAGCAGGCTGTGGTCTCGGATTCATACATAAGGCGCACTGTATCTGGTGGCTGCTGAACTGTTTGTACGGAACACTGACTGTAAATCATGCAGTTCATCTGATAGACTGTCGTGGTAGAAGATTACCCGTGCTCTATGCACTAGAGTGCTTAGGACATCTTCTCGTTGTGCTGCAGTATTAAAGCTGGAGGCATCAAATACAAATCTTTATGTGTCGATTTATGGTAGACACTGTGTCCTCGTGTGCCATCTGATCTTCGCTTAACGATCACATCCATAAATTGGAGTTGGTCGTTTTCTACTATCTCTATGGTGAATTTGATGTTCTGATGCATCGAATTCATGTGCTCTTGGAAGTCTTGTAGATGACTTCGACCACGTGGCCAGACTACGGATGTATCGTTTACACATCGAAAAAAGCACGAGGGCTTGCAAACTGTTGACTTCAGGGCTTCCTCTTGAGAAGCCTTCACGTATTGGCCATCACTGGTGATAATGGGCAGCCAATCGCTACTCCATCTGTTTGTTCGTAATAATTTACATCGAATACATAGTACGTTGATGAACGCATGGATCCAAACTGTTTCGTTAGTTGTGGCCCAAGCTTTCTCCTATGAGGCTTACGGAATCTTTTAGAGGTATCGTTGTAAAGGGAGATACAGCATCAAAGCTCGCCATGAGATCTTATTGGCCCAGTCGGATTGCTATTAGGTGTTTCGCTAATTCATATGTCGGTTCATCAATGTTACTAACAGCTTGATGAAGAGGTAATTCTCGCTTGATGTCTCTAGATAGTCCATAAAGTCTAGGTGGTGTAGCTGCTCATGGACGAAGTTTCTTTACTGTCATCTTGTCTCGGAATATATGTTGGACAAGGTTGATTGTTTTCCTCTTCACTCTGTTGGTAAGATATTCTTCGTATGTGTTGATCCCTAATAGGTCATACAATTTTTACTGTAAACATGACGTGGTAGTAGGACCATACAATTCCCTCTGTCTGCTGGGAGGATGACTGTCTCAGTATCTTCTTGGAGCCACTTATGTGCTTTTCTCTCTTCCTTGTAGATGTTTGGCTCTGGTGCAACGGCCCTGGTAAGTGTATGGCATGTTCTACACTGTATTTCTTCTGCTGCATCCTGTGGAAGTCCCATGATGGACTAATAAATAAGGACAGTCGTTTTCAATTAAGGAAGGCATGGGTCCAAGCTTTGAGCATGGCCAAAGCACAGTGGCAATCTACGTGCAGGTCCGTTCCTGTCATGACAACTGAAGAGGATACACAAGCATTGTCGACAGGCTAGCAGAGATCCATGTCTGGCGCTGCCTGTGGCTCTACTGGGGACCCTTGATTGATGCCCAATGTCGCACTTCCGGCATCACCGCACCAGGCCAGCGCCCAGATGTGGCCAGCTGGAGGATATAAAGGCGGTACCCAGCAGGTATCATTCATGTTTCACTCCTGGCCCAAAAACCGATGATTATGTCCGTTTGGACGTCATATAAATTGCTCCATTGCGTCAACAACTGCACTGTTTCCCATGTCCCATTGACACCTTTTATACAGGGTGTTACAAAAAGGTACGGCCAAACTTTCAGGAAACATTACTCACACACAAATAAAGAAAAGATGTTATGTAGACATGTGTCCGGAAACGCTTAATTTCCATGTTAGGCCTCATTTTAGTTTTGTCAGTATGTACTGTACTTCCTCGATTCACCACCAGTTGGCCCAATTGAAGGAAGGTAATGTTGACTTCGGTGCTTGTGTTGACATGCGACTCATTGCTCTACAGTACTAGCATCAAGAATATCAGTAAGTAGCATCAACAGGTTAGTGTCAGTGCAATGTTTACAAAATGCGGAGTTGGCAGATGCCCATTTGATATATGGATTTGCACGGGGCAATAGCCGTGGCGCGGTACGTTTGTATCGAGACAGATTTCCAGAACGAAGGTGTCCCGACAGGAAGACGTTCGCAGCAATTTATCGGCGTCTTAGGGAGCATGGAACATTCCAGCCTATGACTCGCGACTGGGGAAGACCTAGAACGACGAGGACACTTGCAATGGACGAGGCAATTCTTCGTGCAGTTGACGATAACCCTAATGTCAGTGTCAGAGAAGTTGCTGCTGTACGAGGTAACGTTGAACACGTCACTGTATGGAGAGTGCTACGGGAGAACCAGTTGTTTCCATACAATGTACAGCGTGTGCAGGCACTATCAGCAGCTGATTGGCCTCCACGGGTACACTTCTGCGAATGGTTCATCCAACAATGTCAATCCTAATTTCAGTGCAAATGTTCTCTTTACGGATGAGGCTTCATTCCAACGTGATCAAATTGTAAATTTTCACAATCAACATGTGTGGGCTGACGAGAATCCGCACGCAGTTGTGCAATCACTTCATCAACACAGATTTTCTGTGAACGTTTGGGCATGCATTGTTGGTGATGACTTGATTGGGTCCCATGTTCTTCCACCTACGCTCAATAGAGCACGTTATCATGATTTCATACGGGATACTCTACCTGTGCTGCTAGAACATGTGCCTGTACAAGTACGACACAGCAAGTGGTTCATGCGCGATGGAGCTCCTGCACATTTTAGTCGAAGTGTTCGTACACTTCTCAACAACAGATTCGGTGACCGATGGATTGGTAGAGGTGGACCAATTCCATGGCCTCCACGCTCTCTTGACCTCAACCCTCTTGACTTTCATTTATAGGGGCATTTGACAGCTCTTGTCTACGCAACCCCGGTACCAAATATAGAGACTCTTCGTGCTCATATTATGGACGGCTGTGATACAATACGCCATTCTCCAGGGTTGCATCAGCGCATCAGGGATTCCATGCGATTGAGGGTGGATGCATGTATCCTCGCTAACGGAGGACATTTTGAACATTTCCTGTAACAAAGTGTTTGAAGTCAAGTTGGTATGTTCTGTTGCTGTGTGTTTCCATTCCATGATTAATGTGATTTGAAGAGAAGTAATAAAATGAGCTCTAACATGGAAAGTAAGCGTTTCTGGACACATGTCCACATAACATATTTTCTTTCTTTGTGTGTGAGGAATGTTTCCTGAAAGTTTGGCCGTACCTTTTTGTAACACCCTGTATATCCTCCACTGCTAATGCTGCTATCTGCCGTCTGAGTGGGGTTATTACACCCTCGCATCGAACATAAGTGGTCACATTAATGTGATTGGACTGTCTATATACGGATAAGTCTCCACAACAACAACAACTGATCAGTTTTCACAACATTAACTCGAACACTTGAGGGGTACAAGTGCAATACACATAAATATATAATATATGACAGTGATTATACTCAGTGGAGTGTAAATCGTATAATTTTCTTAAAGTGTACTACTTAAAGGTACTGCTATTGATAGTTACCAGACACATTAATTTGTACCAGAAAGCAAATTAAAAAAATAATAGTCTTGGGTATCGGCCATGACCTATCCTTAGTAGTCATCCCAACATAGTACAAGGAGGTGGTGCAGACAGTTTCGTTGTGCAGTCTTGTAGAGTTTCTGGTATGGTCCTGGATTTGTGATGTCTTTATGAAGATAAAGCGAAGTTATACTGAATGAATTACTGAATATTTTCTCATCAGACCTGGGAATAGTGGAAAGAGCAGAGATAAGCAGAATAATGTTATTGTACGTCCGATTAGAAAAGATTTAAATAGGCATTGATTTATAACATGAATTATGTATTTAGTGTACTCCACTATGTCGCCAATGAGGTGCAAATTACTCAGAAGTAAAGTATGAGCAAAAGCTTGCACTTTTCAGGAAATATTAAACTGTGAAATGGTCAAGTATGTAACCAGCTTATCTGGTGAGATAATCTTATTGAGGTTGAAGCTCTTCTGTCCATGTTTGCTTGAAAATAGTTTTGTTTTTGAAGACTAAGACACAATTTTTTGTTTTGTTTAACACTTGCATCAACAGGGACATAGAAGAAGATGAAACATTACTTCTCTATAAGTTGCATAATTTTCTACCAAACGATAAAGATGGGACTATAAAGAAGTTGGTGAGCCATCGTGACAGGACCTATATACTTGAAGATTATGCAATAATGAACCAAAAGGCATCAAGTTAATTCTCTGTAGGAACTGCTGACCATATTGCTATATTAGCACTTGAAAACTGGTGGCCTCTCTCTTACCTCTCTGAATCAAGCACAGGAAAATTTCCCCTTCTAAATGGATGGGTTTTGAGTATTATGCACGTTATCGTGGGCAAGTGAAAACAGAGCAGTTCACTGATGGTGCTGTCCCAGAGATATTTCTACATCTAGATCTACATACCTACTCCGCAATCCACCATACGGTGCGTGGCGGTGGGTACCTCATACAACAACTAGCAGCTTATCTCCCTGTTCCACACCCAAACAGATCGAGGGAAGAATGACTGCCCATAAACCTCTGTACGAGTCCTAATCTCTCTTATATTATCTTTGTGGTCTATCCGCGTAATATAAGTAGGCGGCAGTTAAATTGTACTGCAGTCAGCCTCAAATGCTGGTTCTCTAAATTTCCTCAGTAGCGATTCACGGAAAGAACACCTCCTTTCCTTCAGAGACTCCCACCCGAGTTCCTGATGCATTTCCGTAACATTCGCATGATGATCAAACCTACCAGTAACAAATCTAGCAGCCCGCCTCTGAATTGCTTGTATGTCCTCCCTCAATCCAACCTGATTGGAAGACCAAACGCTAGAGCAGTACTCAAGAATAGGACGTATTAGTGTTTTAATAGCGGTCTCCTTTACAGATGAACCACATCTTCCCAAAATTCTACCAATGAACCAAAGACGACTATCCGCCTTCCCCACAACTGCCATTACATGCTTGTCCCACTTAATATCTCTCTGCAATGTTACGCCCAAATATTTAATCGACGTGACTGTGTCAAGCGCTACACTACTAATGGAGTATTCAAACATTACGGAACTCTTTTTCCTGTTCATCTGCATTAATTTATATTTATCTATATTTAGAGTTAGCTGCCATTCTTTACACCAATCACAAGTCCTGTCCAAGTCATCTTGTATCCTGCTACAGTCACTCAACGACGACACCTTCCCGTACACCACAGCATCATCATCAAACAGCCGCACATTGCTATCCACCCTATCCAAAAGATCATTTATGTAGATAGAGAACAACAGCAGACCTAGCACACTTCCCGGGGGCACAGCAGATGATACCCTCATCTCCAATGAACAATCACCAACGAGGACAACATACTGGGTTCTATTACTTAATAAGTCTTTGAGCCACTCACATATTTGGGAACCAATACCATATGCTAGTACCTTAGCTAGGATTCTGCAGTGGGGCACCGAGTCAAACGCTTTCCGGAAGTCAAGGAATATGGCATCCGTCTGATAGCCCTCATCCATGGTTCGCAAGATATCATGTGAAAATAGGGCGCGTTGCGTTTTGCAGGAGCGATGCTTTCTAAAGCCGTGCTGATGCATGGACAGCAACGTCTCTGTCTCAAGGAAATTCATTATATTCGGACTGAGAATATGTTCGAGAATCCTGCAACAAACCAATGTTAAGGATATTGGTCTGTAATTTTGAGGATTCGTCCTTCTACCCTTCTTATATACAGGCGTCACCTGCGCTTTTTTCCAGTCGCTCGGGATTTTACGTTGGGCAAGAGATTCGCGATAAATGCAAGCTAAGTAAGGAGCCAATGCAGTAGAGTACTTTCTGTAATACCGAATTGGAATCCCATCAGGACCTGGCGATTTATTTATTTCCAACCCATTCAGCTGCTTCACAACCCCAGGGATGTCTGTCACTATGTCCTCCATACGGGAATCTGTACAAGACTCAAACGGCAGTATGTTTGTACGATCATCCCGCGTGAAAGATTTCTCAAATGCTAAATTTAAAATTTCAGCTTTCGTGTTGCTGTCTTCCGTTGCCAGGCCAGACTGATCAGTGAGTGACTGGATGGAAGCCTTCGACCCGTTTACCGATTTTACGTAAGACCAGAATTTCCTTGGGGTTTCTGCAAGATCTTTTGCTAAGGTATGATGGTGGTAGTGGTTGTATGCTTCGCGCATCGCTCTTTTTACAGCAGCACGAATCTCTACTAACTTTTGCCTGCCCTCATTCTCCCGGTCTTTCTTGTACCGCGAGTGCAACTGTATTTGCTTCCTGAGCATTCTCCGAATTGCGCTGTAATGAATCCATAGACATCCCAGTCTATACTAGGTAGGTTGAAGTTGCCGCCGACTAATATAGCATGATCCGGGTACTTCTGCTATACAGAGTGTATACTCCCTTTGAATGATTCTAGAACTGTCACGGTTGGCCCTGGTGGCCGGTAATAACACCCAAAAATAAACTTTATTTCTCCTAGCCCTGTTAAACGTCTCCAGATAACTTCACAATCTCACTCTACTTCGACCTCAGTAGACACAATATTTTTGTCAACTGCAATGAAGACATCACTTCCTACGGTGTCTAATCCGTCTTTCCGATACACGTTCCAACCCTTACTAAATATTTCAGAACTTCCTATTCACGTTTCAGTCAGGTCTCAGTCCTGAGAAAAATTTGCGCACCACGCGCTTCCTGGGGGGCAGTAAATTCAGGAACTTTATTCCGAACTGAAAATTTACTGCTAATATCTTGATAGCTGAAGTGTCTTTACACTGAGCGCGTCCTGATTTCCCTGCCTGCACGTCGACTGGTGAGTGTTCATCAAAAAAATGGTTCAAATGGCTCTGAGCAATTTGCGACTTAACTTCTGAGGTCAACAGTCGCCTAGAACTTAGAACTAATTAAACCTAAATAACCTAAGGACATCACACACATCCATGCCCAAGGCAGGATTCGAACCTGCGGCCGTAGCGGTCGCTCGGCTCCAGACTGTAACGCCTAGAACCGCACGGCTACTGCGGCCGGCAGTGTTCATCAGGACACCTCGCACTACTGCCTAGCCTAAAAAACCCCCTTGTGCGCTCCACAAGTACTCTGCTACCCGAGGATCCACTTCCTTTGTGTAGTGCACTCCTGACCAATCTAGGGCTGTCTAACAATTACCAACCCAGTAGCGCAAGTCTAGAAATCTGCAGCCAAGACCATCACAGAGTCGACGAAGCCTCTGGTTGAGACCCTCCACTCGGCTCCAAACCAAAGGACCCCGATCCACTCTGGAAACGATGCTGCAAACAGAGAGCTCTGCCTGCACCCCGCGTGCGAGGCCAGCGGTCTTCACCAAATCCGCCAGCCGCCTGTACCAACTGAGGATCGCCTCAGAACCCAGGCGACAGGCATCATTGGTGCCGACGTGAGCAACTACTTGCAGACGATTGCACCCTGTACGCTCGATAGCTGCAGGCAAGGCCGCCTCCACATCTCGGATGAGGCCACCTGGCAGATAAACCGAGTGGAAGTTGGAATTCTTTCCAGCCCTGTTCGCTACTTCCCTAAGGGGCTCCATCACCTGCTTAACATTGGAGCTCCCAGTAACCAGCAAGCCTTTGCCCCCGTGTGCCTGCTCAGGCCCT
Organism: Schistocerca gregaria; assembly: GCF_023897955.1. Taxonomy (NCBI): domain Eukaryota; kingdom Metazoa; phylum Arthropoda; class Insecta; order Orthoptera; family Acrididae; genus Schistocerca; species Schistocerca gregaria. The sequence goes on from NC_064931.1 coordinate 804,007,777, forward strand.
GCTGAAGGAGCGGCCACCTGCCCCCTGACAGCATGAACGGGCGAGGTCAGCCGGCCAGCCTCCACATTGACCCTCCGCCTCGAGCGGCGCAAACGCGTTGCAGCCCGCCACTCACCATGTGGTGGGGGCGGCCCCAACGTGCCGGGTACACTAGAAGGTGCCTCGGCGGCAGAGTCAGCGGTCGCAGCAATGACACCTGTAGTGTCTCAAGCGACGTGCCAGATCCTCCGCCGTCGCTGCACCTCGAGACAGCAGCCTGAAGGCAGCTGACCGTGCAACAGCACGCTCAGCTGCTCGCGAACCACGGCCAGTTCCTCCTGCGCCCGCACACAGCACGCACACATCCTATCCATCCTACTGCTAATATCTGGACGTATAGAGCTGCGACAAATAAAACAGCAATATGCGACTGCACAGTTGCGTCACCAGCGCCAGACTGAGCTGCGATATATGAACAATTACTTACGAAGAAATCAAATGACCACGACTACGCCACTATACAGATATTACAATGCGATCCTACACCTGTCTTCGTACAAATGACAACCGCCTAAGCGATGTTACACTCTACCGTTATTAAAATTTGGTGCTACCCCTTTCTAATTCGAAAATACGCAAAGGTCCGAAAAATTTCACCACGCATGCACACAAACACGTAAAGTAATTTGAATTAAACCTGCGGAACTAATACGAAAAACTGAATATACGACTAGTTTCTGCTACTACTGCCCGCACACGTCACTCTGCAAGCACAGATGAAACTGCGCTGGCCTCTGTCTGCTGCTAACTGACTCTACGGAATAAACAGAATGCACTGGCTGTCCAAAACCAACAACTGACTAACGACTCAGCGAATTTATACTTTACAGCTATCAATAAGCAACATAACTCCTCTCAAATACGAGAATACGCAAAGATTTTATGTAATTAAATATGCAAGCGCACAAACACCCGGAAAGAAATTAAGAATCAAACTACAAAACAAATATGAAAGCTAAATATGCGACTCCCTACTGCACTGCTGCTGCACTGATACTTCACCAACAGCTGCTCAAGGCTTCATCTCCTTTACAGCTTCACTAAGGATCCTGTTCTTGCCAATGAGTTACCATATCCTTAAAAATGGGTGCCCATAATTGCGAAAAATATGCAATATATGTTGAAAGTAAAAAGTATATTGCACCTAAGTATATGGAATTTTATGAGCAACTGCAAGAATGACCGATAGCAGGGGAACACACAGTGATGATATGATCAAGAAGATTAACTTGTTTTTTGTGTTTTGCTGCAGCATTGTTATAGGAAGTGCAGCTTGTGCTCAAAAGGCGAATAAAACAAAAGGAGTCACCTTCGAGTTTGCAGTTCACCATATTTATTGATTTTGTAATAAAATCCACATGCTTTCCAAATGTAACAGCCGTTTATCATAACGAATAATTTTTCATTGGAGAAACGTCATGAGTCTGTAAATTTTAAATTTACTTTTATGCTGAACTGTAAACTACAAAATAAAAATACACAGTGCTTCACAATCCTTCAAGAGATTCAAATACGAATAAATACATAAATGGTTTATGCTGTTGAAGTTTTGCCCTCTCCTGTAAAATTTCACTTTTGTGTATCATGACGTTTTTAAACAATCAATCCAATTACTTTTTAGGTTGGGAGATGATAAGTTGGTTGTGAGTTGCCGAAGCCAGCGATGTGAATGCTTAATAATAGCTATGGTAAAAAACTGACATGTTGCGTTACCTAATGTTTATGTTAGCCCTACACATAATGCATTTTGCCACATTTGACGAACCTTTCATCATAAAAACTAAACTTGGAAGGTAAATTCAGAGAATCTATATTAGATCGTGGACATGCTTCCGTCGAGTAGTTTGATGCATATCACATGGCCTATGAAAAATGAAAGAGCGTGGAGGGCTCTACAACGTGACTTTTAACTTAAAAGGAAATGTTGAATGGTAAGAACATAGTGTAGATGGAAATATTCATGTATTTTGCAGTTTTTAATAGGGGTATGTTTTGGGAAGGTAGCTTGTATTTGTTTCAGGATCTGTGTGTGAGGATCTGTAAATGAATTTCTGCCTGAAAGTAATTCAGATAGTCCAAACGCCTCTATGAAGTTATCTATGCCTACACTTACTCTAAAATCATAGGTAACTGGTAGTGGTATACTGCAGTGTTGAATATTCTTCCTCCCGAGAATTTTTTTTTCGATTACTGTGTTGAATTCAGTATTGATGCCTTGCGCATGCAGTTTGAATAGTTTCGCCACGGTAATTTTCACAGATTAAATGCTCATCGTTTTGCGAGACTAACTAAAGCATTTGATACTACCATCATGAAAACAGCAGACATAAATGGCCCTTCGAATGCAATGTGTGTAATCACAACAATAATTATAGTTGTTCTCATGACAACACGTTCATTGACTTTGCGAACTTAGACTATCACCTTTAAGCATAGGCTGGACTACGAGCTATTCTACATATCTGCCAAATCCAATAACCAAAAACTAATTCTGACAAAAAACTAGTGTTTGTATTCTATTTGCGCACATATGCCACATGCCACTGCTTAATTACGTCAGGGTAAGTTTTGTTACAACCCCCTCTCTCCCGAGCTCAGGGGTGTAGAATTTCAGAACGACCGAGAGGTATGGTTTGGAAGAAAGGGATGACTCAAGCCGAAGCTTCCATAGAAACACAGACAAGTGTGTCACTGACTTTGTTACATCCAAGATACACAGCGGACCTTCTGCTGAACTCGGCGATGACGGCGCACACTGTGCCAATCTCGGAATCTGCGCGTTGGCGCCCGGCCGCCCAGCCTAGCGGGCGGATCGTTCCTCCCTATTCACGCCACGTCTATGTGGCCGCCGCCAACGTTACTTGCGTCCGATAGCCCGGACCATGGCTGACTACTACCGTAAGTGTGAGTCGGGGACGGCATGTAGAGCGCCGAAAGGAAGCAGGCGACCGCCGTCGTTGTAGTGAGCTTTAAGGCCGTGTTCAGACATGGGGATAATCGCGCTGTTACAGAATCTCGCGGTGCCCGGTCGGGTTCTATTTACCTGAGTATCGTCGTAACGGTTCACACGTAACCGCGCGGCTAGTCCAATCGAGCTGTAGCCGCATTTCAACCGCCGGAAAATAGAATCCTATGAGATCGTTTAGCTTTGTTGCGGGCACCGTGCGGTTCGGACGTCTCAGTGCCACAAGGTTGCAATGGATCGCTTCGACACTAAATTATTTATTGATGAAGTTGAGACACGACCTGCATTATGGGATCTTCAGAGAGATGAATATTCTCATAAAACTGCCAAAAATCAAGCTTGGTAAGAGTTGGTGGATATATTTGGAAATTATGAAGATACATTGGGAAAAAATATTTTTGGTAAACAGGTGTTTATTGAACAAAAATGAACTTACAAAGAACGTACATAGAATCATAATTTTGTATCTAGCCACACAACAAGCCCGTCATTCACAAAGGAATCAGTGAATCTATCTCTAACATTTAAAGCTGAAGTGTCATTCTTCCTGCATGCTACGTATTTAGATTACACATTGATGCAGTATACCCATACTTTTTACCATCTCTAGTCCTCACAAAGTTGTGCAGTACACAACAGACTTTTGTTAGTAGGGGAAACTAGACCGGCGTCGCCCCGAAGTACCGCTATACAAGATGGCGGCGATGACGTCATCCAAGATGGCGGCTTTTGGCGGGAAGTTTGAATTTTGGAGGGAAAATAGGTCAATTGGGCTACCTCCACTAACCCAACCCTCTCCACTCCCCTCCCACAGAAAATGGCAGGAAGCTCAAATTTCATCAGGACAATGCAATACACCACGGCCGCCTCTACTAATCTAAGAAAATGGTGGGAAATAAAAGGCACTTGGGCTACCTCCACTAACCTAAGTCATCCGACCGCCACCTCTTCCTAGGGATTGGCGGGGAAGGGACTCAGACTGTGCTGGAGGTAAGTATTTTGCATGCAGTCTTTACTTAAATAATTGGAGGCACTACCATCATCTAGAGCAGGCTGTTCCAACCGAGCTCCAGGGAAATGGAGCGCTCACTGCGGCAGCTCAGAGCCCGCGTGGAGGGGGAAAGCGAACTCACTGCCCCCTGGCCGCATGCAGCCGCAACTGACGCAATAATCCGTTTTCAGTGACAACTGCGACTAGCCGTGGGAGCCCTGTACCTCTATTGGAGGATGCCTTTCCATTCATTGAGAGGGATGGTCGTCCGCAGTGTCTTGTATGTCATGAAGTATTTAATTCTGCGAGGAGGTAAAATATACGCCGACATTATACACGTCTTCACGCAGCGCATTACGATCAGGTAGAAGGCGTTGCACGCAGAGAATTGGTAGCCAGGCTTAAGAACGACATACCAGGAGACGTAATACAGAGGGTATCGAAACATGCAACGTAGTTCGTGTTCTGTAATGCGTTTCTAATTTTCAGGTGAATGAGTGCGGAGAAAACACTACTGAATCTGCAATTCGAGAAAGCTACAGGGTCGCTCATGTCACTGCGACGAGTGGCAAGCCGTTTTCGGTGAGACCGCTCGTAAAATCGCGCATGGTAGCAGTTGCAGAATGTTTGTTTCCAAAGGTGGTGCAGGCAACTGAAGGGGTTCGCCTGTCGAAGCAGACAATGTCTCGTCGATACCTGGACATGGCAGCGGATTTAGAGACACAGCTCAGGAAGCAGGCGGAGAGCTTTGTTGCATTTTCGCTGGCGCTTGACGAAAGCACCGACATATCGGACTGTGCTCTGCTTGCAGTCTTTGTGCGTGGTGTCGACATGGAGCTGCAAGTAACTGAAGAACTCTTGGATGTGTTACCACTCGATTACACCGCAACAGGACGTGTCATTTTTGAAGCTGTTTGTGAATCAGTGGACAATGTGAGTTTGCTGTGGGATAAGCTCCATTCTGTAGCGACAGACGGTGCACCACAAATGATTGGGCGTCACCAAGGTTTTGCGTCTCGTTTGAAAAATAAACTCAGGGACTAATTCAGGAAAGACATTTTGACTCTTCATTGTATTATTCACCAAGAGGCACTGTGTGCTGAAACAGTAGAGTAAGTGGCGTAATGAAACATGTCGTGAAGTATGTGCATTTTGCGCGGCATCACGGTATGAATCATCGCCAATTGAAAGGATTCCTGAAAGATACGGAAGCTGAGTATGGGGATATACCTTACCACAGTACAGTTCATTGGCTGAGTTGGGGGAAAGTTCTTGGTGTTTTCTTTGCCATTCGTGAGGAAATATCCCCTTTTCTCGAAATGAAAGGGGAAGAAATGTGTTATCTGAAAGATATAAAATGGATTATCAGACCTGGCGTTCCTAGCCGACATAACTATGCATTTGAATAATTTAAATCTTTCATTGCAGCCCAAAGGGCAGCTAATCGTTGACATGCACGATCAGATCAAAGCGTTCATGGAAAAGTTACGTTTATTTGAGAGGCAGTTGAGTAATGGACATTTAACGTTCTTCAGTCGTCTTGCTTCTTTAGAACTACCTGAAGGTACTACTTTCGGAAATTACCAAGCAGAGTTAAAGCAGCTCATCACATCGTTCGAAACACGATTCCAAGACCTTACTAGTTTGGAAATGGAATTTAAGGTGTTAAGCACTCTTTTTTCAGTTTCCCCTGATGACTTGCCATCGTCACTTCAATTGGAGATTATTGATTTGGAAAATTCAACTTTGTTGAAAGAGAGGTACTACAACACTTTGGATTTGTCACGATGGTATTGTTCATTACAGCAAAAATTGTTTCCGACGCTTCGCAACAATGCTGCTCAGATCATGTGCATGTTTAGGTCTACATATTGTTGTGAGCAGCTTTTCTCAGCAATGAAAAGAGTAAAAAGTAAGGAACGATCATTTCTTCAGGATGCAACAACGAAGGCCATCCTGCGCATTAACGCTGCGAACACTTTGACGCCTGATATTTCCGATCTTGTAATGAGAAGAAAATGTCAAGCTACAGAGGCCAAATAAATTTAGTATGCAATTTCTTGTAAAACAGTTGTTTCTTATTCATTTCCTGAACATCGTATTTCCTTATGTAGCATGTCACCACGTCTTAGCAGCTAAGAGTATGAGGTTGTCGATCTTGTAAAACGCAGCTGGCACATCAAAGTGCTTGCCTTGTCGCCTGCCTCAGCCAGCCATGCCATGTGCCGGCGTGCCGGCCCACTTGAATGGTCACAGCGAGCGACATGGCTCCCTGGAGCAGGGAGTGCTCTGCAGCTCACAACGGAGCCAAGGTGCTGGAACAGCGTGATCTAGAGTGTTTGTCATGTGGTCCGCAGACCAACTGACCTAGTACGCAGTACTGTCACCAGCGAGCACTGTCATTGGTTCCCTGACGTAATCCAAGATGGCTGTCTGGCCTGAGGGAAAATGGCGGGAAACAGTGTATTCGCCACAAGGTCCTGGCCTAGTACACAGTACCGCCACCAGAGGGTGCTGTCATCCCTTATGTGATGTAATCCAAGTTGGCGGTCTGGTGGTGGAGAGGAAGGATCTCTTAACAGGAAATTCAAGGGTATATTGTTTGTTTATAGAAAACATCAGTTTGTGGGGATTGGATTTCTCTTGCTCATCATTCTCTGCTTTTGGAAACATGTAGATCTTGATAGAAGTAATTCATGGAGCAAACATGTTGCATAACCTAATGTTCGACCCGTGCCCGAGTTCCCGGGTTCGATTCCCGTCGGGGTCAGGGATTTTCTCTGCCTCGTGATGACTGGGCGTTGTGTGATGTCCTTAGGTTAGTTAGGTTTAAGTAGTTCTAAGTTCTAGGGGACTGATGACCAAAGATGTTAAGTCCAATAGTGCTCAGAACCATTTGAACCTAATGTTCGACACTGTACTCTGGCTGTCATAACCTAATGTTTTGCCGGTTGTCGTCACTTAACCTGTTGTTCTGTTAAGCGGTTTTCCATGTCAACCCCATTTCCTTAAACTATTTTACCACCTTTGATACCAAATTAAGTAATTTGTTATGTCCTCCCACCATTTTCTGGTACACTTTTCGAATTTCACATGCTTTTGAACGCCATTTCTGGCGCATTGCTCTTTTCTACCCACCCCCTTAAACTATTGTAAAGCGTCTTGCATAAAAATTATGCAAATTAACCTATTCTTCTGCACTTAACCTGCTATTCTGCTCCATGTCACCCACTCACGCACCTCCCCCCCCCCTTAACTATTGTTCCGCTATCATGACATTGATATAAAAAAATTCTGCAAATTAATTAAATCAGGATTCTTCACATGTATGGTGTTGTTTTTCTTAATTAGAAGCACCCTGTTGGTCAGTGATTTCGATGGAATATAGTTTAAACAAAAGATCGCTCATAAAAAACATATCCAGCCACCCTACACCCAGCGCCGGTGCCCGAGTGCATCGGTGGGCCCCGTGAAGTGGCAACACTGCCATCAGCTGCCAAGTGACGAACAAGTATTGTTTCAGGTGCCACAAGCATGAGGCGGTGGCATCCCTTTCATACTTGACACCATGGAAATCCCTCTCGAAATACGTGTTCACCTAGACACCATTGCTGGCATGCTGATGCATAGCTGCGGTGCTAGTCCAGCACTGAGAGATGTTCCATTGCTTCCCAGAATATCACATGGTGCGTTGTTCATAGTGATCCTATCAGGGCAGCCCATTTGTCACTGAATTTACCTGTCAAACTGCTCCTGCTGCTGGTATGGGGGCACCGCCTGGCATAGATTTCTGCAGACGAGACGTTCAGCACCAAACTTATTTTGTACAGATCGTTACGTTGCACTGACAATTAAGCCCCACAAAAGTTGTCTACAGATTATCAAGTACATACCAGACTCACAAGAATACTGGACTTCAGGAACATATTTACCAGTGCAACTGCAATTAAATATTACGATTGCTGCTACAGTCTGACACCGATCAATATATTGGTAATATCTCCTCTTGATGCCTGTGATTCTGGAATGAATCTCAGTATTTATAGCGCACATAATTTTCCATGTAAAAATCTCTCTTATACATTTACAGTTATCAATGTGCTGAATCTTTACACCCCTCACCATAAGGACACCCACTCATATTCTCTGATAATGCCACAACATAAGCCACAGTAATTTCACACTGCAACATATACGCATTTTAGACAAACAGTGCAGTTATCTTTTATATCTGTACAGTTCCCTAAAATATTATGGTAATCCTACACTCACACTGGCTATATGTCCCGATTCTCCTCATTCCTAGGAAATTATGTAACGAAGTCTTCGAATTAGCGCTTCTGGAATGTGCTGCATCTTACCAAATTCTCTCAAACAAGTGTTATGAAGGACAGGCGTCCGACACTATGTGTGATAATGAATGCTGCACCTGCGGATGTAAAGCTTGGAGAGACCTCACCAATGTGTGTTGGTATACTGTAATCAACATCACTATTGATAGAACAACAAGGAAGATGCGAGGGTACCCTTAGGGGTGCCGATGAGGGGACATCCTGCAAAGTGGCCTACAGATCTTCAAATACGGAAGGACTCTTACTCAATTACAGTACTCTGCCACTGAGGGCGGGAGGTTGAACACTAGAGCGTGAAACCAATCTCCAACCTGGCAATATACCACCATGTACCATGTCAATGTAGTAAACATATAATTTGTATCCTACACCATACAAAATCGCCCCTTTTACATTATTCATATAGCTACCGGCTGCCAGACACTTGTACATATACAGCGAAGACAGACAGCATAAGTACATGAACCATAGGTATACTCCTCACTGCACTATATATTTCCTGTGAGGTCATCCACTCCCAACGCACGACAAGAGCCCTCTCAGTGGACCGAAGTCACTCTCTGAACTGTTCCACAAATTTGGGGTTGGCACAAACACGTTACTGTTTCTGGTCCAGACCTGCTTGCTTGATTGCTTGGTTTTCTACACCCATCTCCAGACTCGGGAATTACAAGAACACATGTATTTTCTCATGGTTTGCCATAATATTATACCATTTACGCGATACAATTCGATATCAAGCACATAGCAGTATCCTACTGATCGCTCGCACAACTTAACTCTGAAGATATAGACTGAAAATTATTTCTCAACAAACCCGAGACTTTAGCGAGGTGGAGCGTGCTGTATACCACTAAATAACTAGAAACGTATCCCATCTGCGAAGACCTTCACGTGAGAACTCGAAAAAATAGAGGAATCTGATATTTCCACTCGTGAATACTGATGTCGGTGATGTAGCAGATTCCAAATCACCCATGTCATTTACATAGTCAAATAAGGTCTTTCTCATATCGAGAGAACCAGCAAACATGTCTTTCACCTGTCAGATGCACACACCATACCCGATGTTCCCTAAACTAAGTAAAAGTGCCACATGCACAGAAGCAGTCAACCAGTACTTTTCACGCCAATCCCTAGGAAGAGGTAGCAGTCGGATGACAGATTAGTGGAGGTAGCCCAACTGACCTATCTTCCAGCCATTTTCTTAGGTTAGTAGAGGTATGTTGCATTGTCCTAATGGAAATTGCACTTCCTGCAATTTTCTGGGGGTGGGGGGGGGGGGGGGTGGGAGTTATGTTAGTTGAGGTAGCCTAATTGACCTATCTTCCCGCCAAAACTCAAACATCCCGCCCAAAGCCGCCATATCGGATGATGTCATCAGATCACATCACGGCAGCCATCTTGGATAACGATACTTTGGGGTTACTTCGGAACCCCCTACTTTTATTATTTCTTCAGCTAAGTCTGTGTTTAGATTTATAGACCTATGAAATATTCGACACTTGTTTGACAATATACTGAAAGTGCACTCTCTGTAATGTTTGGCTCTCCATTTTTCATATGCTAAACGTTTCTCTGCAGAGGGTCCCATTAAATTTCCTGTTAAGCCAAAAGCTTCATCTCCAACTATAATGTAGTGCAGTGTTTGGATCTACATAAGATATTGGTTTGGGTTTTGGTATACTCAATGATTATTCTCCAAGTCGTTTGTAAAATACGGAATTATTAAATATAGTGGAATCACTGCCCTTACCATAAGCTATGTCATAATAAATAAAACATTAGTTTGAGTCACAGAGTGCTAAAAGCGCTATAGAAAAGAAATGTTTGTAGCTACGATACAACGATCCAGAATCCATAGGTTTCTTAACGCAGATATGCTTGCCATCTATGGCGCCTATACAATTTGAAAAATCTGCATATCTTTCAAAGTCTTCCACTATTTTCTTCCACATATCTGGAGTCAGTTCAGGCATTACTTTTTGCACCGACTTTTCCCACAATATCCTACATACTTCACAGACAATTCCTGGTACTGTAGTTTTTCCAAAGCTGTAGTGGTACCTAATATCTAAAAATGAACAACCCGTCCCAAGATATCTGAAATAGTGATATTAATAATGTATTATTTTCAGGTTTATTGCTACAAAAGAAATGGAAAAACATACGCGATTGCTATAATGAGAAAGTCAAAACAGCTCCTTCAGGTTCAGATGCTCGTAAACGATCACAATCTATGTATTTTTCAAAACTTTCTTTTCTTCAGAAAAATGTAGACACCAAAGAAAATACTGCTAGTATAAAAGAGCATCAAGATGAAACACAAGAAAGGCACTATGAAGTTAATAATGAGGCAAGTGAAGTCAATAATAGCGCCAGTGAAATCAGTAAAGAGACCATTGAAGTCAACAGTGAGATAAGTAAAGTCAACAGCCGGCTGCTGTGGCAGAGCGGTTCTAGGAGCTTCAGTCTGGAACCGCACTGCTGCTACGGTCGCAGGTTCGAATCCAGCCTTGGGTATGGATGTGTGGTGTCCTTAGGTTAGTTACGTTTAAATAGTTCTAAGTCTAGGGGACTGATGACCTCAGATGACCTCAGTCCCACAGTGCTTAGAGCTATTTGAATCATTTTGCAGTTAACACTACAAAATCCGCTGAAATGTGTGTAACCAAGTGAAAGAAAACGCAAATTACGACAGAAAACCGAATCAGTGAATTAATACAAAAAATATCCAGCCAAGAAAAAATTTGGAGAAAGGACTACAAGAAAACAGTTTTCGAAACAATATGATGATAAACTTCTTTCGTTGTCATTATGCAATGAACTTAAGAAGGTACCAGAAAATAGGCATTTAGCAGACAAAATTGAATTGCTCCAGGTGATACAAAGAGGTCAAGTTTCACCACCCTCTCTTCTCAAGAATTCTCAGCAGATTATACCTACCACAGCATACTGGCATAATCAACAATATTGAAACAGACAGGGATATTTTACTATACCTGAATCAGCCTCTACAGTCATAGTACCAGCATCACCATCTCCTGCGTCCCAATATAGCTCTAGTTCGCATTCTTCTACTTTTGTTAACAATGTATATGCTGGTATTGATGAACAGCAGTAAATACATATCTTACCTCAAAGTTATTACGAGTTTTCCTTTCGATGACATGCTTCATCTTATGTATGTTTCAGAACTTGAAATATGTTCCCTGACTAATTGATGTAGCTTGTCAAAATAATTTATTGACATTCTCAAATAGTCAAAGAATTTTTCTCCATAGATTCTTAATGCAGGATACAACGTTACGAATTGGCCATGTACGAGCCGATCACTTACTATAGAATGCACCCAATACTGCCTTTTTCTCACTCTAGCCCTCTTTTTTTTATGAGCAACCAGAGTAAGCACAGTGAACGACTGTACCTGCTTAGTTGTTTGTGGTATCAGGTAATTCTGAACTACGTCTGTAAGACGAGGATCGTTCTGTTCGCCACTCGCGCTAATCACGTGCCCCTGGTAATTTACTTGAGATGTGCAAAATGGCACTCGCTCACACTTAACATCAAACGTGCCGATCTGAGTCTGCTAAAGACATTCTCCAAACGTCTCAAATGTTCTGGTAAATCCTCTGAATAGACAGTTACGAAGGTAATCCCGAAAGTAAGATCTCCTATTTTTTATAAATACATATACCTGTTTATTTCTACAATGGTTTACATCAATTTGCTGCTTGGACATTTAGCAATTTTTCGTCATAATCACCATTTCTGTCGATGCACTTTTGTAGGCGCTGTGGCAGTTTTTGTATGCCGATGTGATTCCAACTCACTGTCATGCTGTTCAGAAAGTTATGAACCTCTTCTTTTACCTCGTCGTTGCAGCTGAATCGCTTTCCGGCCAAATGTTCTTTTTACCTAGGGAACAGGTGATAGTCACTGGGGGCCAAGTCAGGACTATAGGGTGGTTGGGTGATTCTGTTCCACGAAACTGTTGCAGGAGAGCAACGGTTTGCCGAGCGCTGTGTGGAAGAGCGTTGTCATGGAGAATGTGTACATTCCTCTTCTCTGGTTCTGAAATGGTCGTTTGAGTTTTTTCAGAGTCTCACAGTACCTGTCGGCGTCAATTGCGGTTCCAGCGATTCAGCTCTGACGAAGAGGTGAAAGAATAATTTCATAACTTTCTGAACAGCATGGCGGCGGACTGGTATTGTAAGTAGGCTATTTAGGTTTTTATGTTGGTAACGCCACATAGTGCTCTGTATGAAAATCGCTGACTGCACTGTGGACAATATGTGGCTGGTTGGATTCATTGTTGGAATATTCGATTGTTTAGTGTTGGGCAGCTGGATGTGAACAGCGTGTAGTGTTGGGTAGTTGGAGGTGAGCCTCCAGGAGTGGTGGATGTGGGGACAGAGACTGCAGAATTTTGAGAGTGGACGATCTGGACTGGACGTGTGTCCGTCAGAAAAAGGAAATTTGTAAGATGGCTGTCATGAATTTATATATATGATGACTTTTGAACACTATTAAGGTAAATACATTGCTTGATATGATTAATAAAATTCTTTTCCGGGCTATTATGCCGTGGTCTGATGGATTTCGCATTGTAAACCAACGTTTCGTCCCCATCTGCGGAGGACATCTTCAAGGGGGTTCGTGGCTTCTGTTAACTTCCGAAACACACACTGTCTCACTACTGACTGTAGCAAATTTTTGTTTTCGCGTGCTCCCGCGCATAGGCGTGACGTCACATGTTTTGAATACGCGAGTGCAATTGGCCGTTGTCGGTTGCCGCCGTCCGCTGTTGCTATCATCCCATGGCGGAAGACTGGTACACATCTTCTTCAGCACCGGCATCCAGATGTCAATCAATTTCACGCCCTCCTCCTTCCTATTAAAATTCCTGGGGTGTTTCATAATCTCTATAGCCTCTCTGTAAAGCCTTTCATGATATCCGCTTGTGGCTGCCAGTACTTGAGTTCTATCAAAATAAATGTGGTGGTCTCCTGACTGCAAAGCGTGTTCCGCAACAGCTGATCTATCAATTTCTCCCCTTCTACAATTGCCCTTGTGCTCTTCTAGTCGTTTTTTGACCGTTCTTTTTGTGGTACCCACATATACCTCCCCACAACTACACGGGATCCTGTAAATTCCTGCTTTTTCCAGCGGTTTACGAGCATCCTTAGCCAATCTCAGGTGTTCTTGTATCTTCCGGGTAGGTTTGTAAATCACCGCGATATTCCGTTTTTTCAATATTTTCCCTATGCGGTCAGTGACGTCCTTAATAAAAGGCAGGAAAACTTTCGATTTTGCAAGCGCTTGTGCATTGCTATGATTTTCACGCGGCGGTCTTAACGCTCTTTTTATCTCAGCAGCCGAGTAACCATTCCTGAGTAATGCATCAGTGAGGTGTTCCAGTTCCGTATCCAGTAGCCCAGATTCACAGATGTTCCTCGCTCTATCCGCCAACGTTTTTATTATGCCTCGCTTTTTGTTGTGGGTGGTGGTTCGAATCCCGGTGTAGATAACGATCCGTGTGCGTGGGTTTCCGGTAAACTGTATGGCCTAAGCTACCATCCTGTTTCTTGTAAACTAGCACATCCAGAAAATTTAGTCTCCCTTCTGCCTCCTCCTCCATGGTAAACTGAATCTTCGGATTAATACCGTTTAGATGTTTGTGAAAACGGCCTAGTTCCTCTCTGCCATGCCTCCACAACACAAACGTATCATCTACGTAGCGGAACCAGATATTCGGTTTTTTGTTGGCAGTTTCTAGAGCCTGCGCCTCGAATTTTTCCATGAAAAAGTTAGCTAAGGGGCTTAAGGGGCTCCCCATTGCCACGCCATCAGTCTGTTCGTAGAACTCATCGTTCCATTTGAAATATGTGGTCGTAAGGATGTCCTCCGCAGATGGGGACGAAACGTTGGGTTACAATGCGAAATCCATCAGACCACGGCATAATAGCCCGGAAAAGAATTTTATTAATCATGACAGTTCTGGCGGTGAAAGTTTACATTTTACAAATACATTGCTTGTTCTCCATCAAACTCTTTATTTGCTAACTATGCCTATCAGTCGTTAGTGCTTTCAATAGTTAGAACCTTTTATGTAGCTGGCAGTACTGGCGCTCACTGTATTGCAGTGGTTCGAGTAACGAAGATTTTTGTGAGGTAAGTGATTCATGAAACGTATAGGGTATTGTTAGTCAGGGCCATTCTTTCGTAGGGATTTTTGAAAGTCAGATTGCGTTGCTCTAAAACGTATTGTGTGTCAGTTTAGTGTTGATCAGAATAAGTAAAGAGAGAAATGTCTGAGTACATTCAATTTTGCTCAGCTGTTTGAAAATCAAATAACGTAGAGGTTTTCCAGCACTGTCATTTATAAATTTTTCTAAGGGGATGTTTCAGTATGACATGGGCATACAAAAACTGCCACAGCATCTATAAAAATACATCAACAGAAATGGTGATTATGTCGTAAAATAGCTAAATGTTCAAGCTGTAAACTGATGTAAGCCATTGTAGAACTAAACAGTCCTATGTACTTATAAAAAATAGGATACCTAACTTTTGGGATTACCCTCGTATGTCATCGAGATAGACTAAACAAGCTTTTGGCATTAACCTTCTCATACCCCATCTAACAACCCTGAAAAGTTGCCGGTGTATTCTTTAGTCAAAATGGCTTGTGTCTGTAATGAATATGTCCTTTTGGGACGGTAAACGCTGTTTTTTGGCCTATCTTCAGGCGCCACCTCCAATTGATGATATCGATTCCTGAGGTCCATAGTTGTAAAAAACCGACACTAACCCAAATTATCAAAGATTACCATGATCACCGCAAAATCTGTGTTTCCGTGTCCCGTACGCCCACTTTTTTGGCACTATGGCAACATTTCCATGCCAGGGACTATCACTACATCTACATCTACATCAACATCTACATGACTACTCTGCAATTCACATTTTAGTGCTTGGCAGAGGGTTCATCGAACCACAATCATACTATCTCTCTACTATTCCACTCCCGAACAGCGAGAGGGAAAAACGAACACCTAAACCTTTCTGTTCGAGCTCTGATTTCTCTTATTTTATTTTGATGATCATTCCTACCTATGTAGGTTGGGCTCAACAAAATATTTTCGCATTCGGAAGAGAAAGTTGGTGACTGAAATTTCGTAAAAAGGTCTCGCCGCGACGAAAAACGTCTATGCTGTAATGACTTCCATCCCAACTCGTGTATCATATCTGCCACACTCTCTCCCCTATAACGCGATAATACAAAACGAGCTGCCCTTTTTTGCACCCTTTCGATGTCCTCCGTCAATCCCACCTGGTAAGGATCCCACACCGCGCAGCAATATTCTAACAGAGGACGAACGAGTGTAGTGTAAGCTGTCTCTTTAGTGGACTTGTTGCATCTTCTAAGTGTCCTGCCAATGAAACGCAACCTTTGGCTCGCCTTCCCGACAATATTATCTATGTGGTCCTTCCAACTGAAGTTGTTTGTAATTTTAACACCCAGGTACTTAGTTGAATTGACAGCCTTGAGAATTGTACTATTTATCGAGTAATCGAATTCCAACGGATTTCTTTTGGAACTCATGTGGATCATCTCACACTTTTCGTTATTTAGCGTCAACTGCCACCTGACACACCATACAGCAATCTTTTCTAAATCGCTTTGCAGCTGATACTGGTCTTCGGATGACCTTACTAGACGGTAAATTACAGCATCATCTGCGAACAACCTAAGAGAACTGCTCAGATTGTCACCCAGGTCATTTATATAGATCAGGAACAGTAGAGGTCCCAGTACGCTTCCCTGGGGAACACCTGATATCACTTCAGTTTTACTCGATGATTTGCCATCTATTACTACGAACTGCGACCTTCCTGACAGGAAATCACGAATCCAGTCGCACAACTGAGACGATACCCCATAGCTCCGCAGCTTGATTAGAAGTCGCTTGTGAGGAACGGTGTCAAAAGCTTTCCGGAAATCTAGAAATACGGAATCAACTTGAGATCCCCTGTCGATAGCGGCCATTACTTCGTGCAAATAAAGAGCTAGCTGCGTTGCACAAGAGCGATGTTTTCTGAAGCCATGCTGATTACGTGTCAATAGATCGTTCCCTTCGAGGTGATTCATAATGTTTGAATACAGTATATGCTCCAAAACCCTACTGCAAACCGACCTCAATGATATAGGTTCTGTGATTCTATCCTGTAGTTGTTTTTTAGTAAAATCTTCTACCAATGGTTACAGTGGCTTTGCTATACGATGTGGCTCCCTATAAATTGGTGCACTATTTCCTGTCAGTATTTAACATCAGCGGGATTGCTGGTAACTTTCTGTTCACACAAAATAATTCACTGAACCTCAACAACAAATTCTCCATAGCCATTCGATTACTGCCCCTCAAATGATCTACTTTCCCTTGCAACACTTCTTTGTCGACAGTTTGCTTGTGTCTTACCGTTTTAATCGGTTATAGTAACTTCTAAATCTTGAACTGTATTAAAAAAAGGAACATTTATAGGATAATTTGGTTCATAAATTAGTGGTCCACCAAACTCTGAATTATAATTTAAATCAAGCAATAATATTAGTTTCTTTATGAATAAGATCATTATGTTTTACATACATTATCAGCAAGATTAAAATTTATATTGATTAATTCAAAAGGAATTATTTTAGTAACATCTTAAGCTATAACGTTTTCATTAGCTTGAACAGCTTCATTACAAAACCCAAGAAAACTTCCAATACTATCTGTTATAGCCATATACAATTTTACATCACTTTCAATAACAATTCTGTTTAAAATTTCATCTGCTTTAATGTATATATTGGGTTTTTTCAAATGTATAATTTTTTTAAAAAAATTTGAAACTATATTGACCTACATCATCGTCATCATCATCATCATCATTTAAGACTGATTATGCCTTTCAGGGTTCAGTCTGGAGCATAGCCCCCTTATAAAATTCCTCCATGTTCCCCTATTCAGTGCTAACATTGGTGCCTCTTCTGATGTTAAACCTATTACTTCAAAATCATTCTTAACCGAATCCAGGTACCTTCTCCTTGGTCTGCCCCGACTCCTCCTACCCTCTACTGCTGAACCCATGAGTCTCTTGGGTAACCTTGCTTCTCCCATGCATGTAACATGACCCCACCATCTAAGCCTGTTCGCCCTGACTGCTACATCTATAGAGTTCATTCCCAGTTTTTCTTTGATTTCCTCATTGTGGACACCCTCCTGCCATTGTTCCCATCTACTAGTACCTGCAATCATCCTAGCTACTTTCATATCCGTAACCTCAACCTTGTTGATAAGGTAACCTGAATCCACCCAGCTTTCTCTCCCATACAACAAGGTTGGTCGAAAGATTGAACGGTGCACAGATAACTTAGTCTTGGTACTGACTTCCTTCTTGCAGAAGAGAGTAGATCGTAGCTGAACGCTCACTGCATTGGCTTTGCTACACCTTGCTTCCAGTTCTATCACTATCTTGCCATCCTGTGAGAATATGCATCGTAAGTACTTGAAACCGTCCACCTGTTCTAACTTTGTTCCTCCTATTTGGCACTCAATCCGTTTATATTTCTTTCCCACTGACATTACTTTCGGTTTGGAGATGCTAATCTTCATACCATAGTCCTTACATTTCTGATCTAGCTCTGAAATATTACTTTGCAAACTTTCAATCGAATCTGCCATCACAACTAAGTCATCCGCATATACAAGACTGCTTATTTTGTGTTCTCACCCAGCCAGTCTATTGTTTTCGAAATATGATCCATAAATAATATGAACAATAGTGGAGACAGGTTGGAGCCTTATCTTACCCCTGAAACGACTCTGAACCATGAACTCAATTTACCGTCAACTCTAACTGCTGCCTGACTATCGATGTAAAGACCTTTAATTGCTTCCAAAAGTTTGCCTCCTATACCATAACCTCGTATAACAGACAATAACTTCCTTCTAGGAACCCGGTCATATGTCTTTTCTAGATCTATAAAGCATAGATACAATTCCCTGTTCCACTCATAACACTTCTCCATTATTTGCCGTAAGCTAAAGATCGGGTCTTGACAACCTTTAAGAGGCCTAAACCCACACTGATTTTCATCCAATTGGTCCTCAACTAATACTTGAACTTTCCTTTCAACAATACCTGAGAAGATTTTACCCACAACGCTGATTAAAGAGATACCTCTGTAGCTGTTACAATCTTTTCTGTTTCCATGTTTAAAGATTGGTGTGATTTCTGCTTTTGTCCACTCTGATGGAACCTGTCCCGACTCTCAGGCCATTTCAGTTATCCTGTGTAGCCATTTAAGACCTGCCATTCCACTGTATTTGATGAGTTCCGACTTAATTTCATCCACCCCAGCTGCTGTATTGCCCTCCAAGCTATTGACCATTTTCTCCACTTCTTCAAATGTGATCCTATTTCCATCATCATTCCTATCCAATTCTACCTCAAAATCTGAAACATTGCTGATCGTATTTTCACCTACATTGAGCAACTCTTCAAAACATTTCCTCCATCTGCCCAAGGCATCCACAGGATTCACCAGCAGTTTTCCTGACCTGTCCAAAATACTTGTCATTTCCTTCTTACCTCCATTTCGAAGACTGCTAATTACACTTCAGAATGGTTTTCCAGCAGCTTGACCCGTAGTCTCCAACCTGTTTCCAAAGTCTTCCCAAGATTTCTTCTTGGATGCTGCAATTATCTGTTTGGCTTTGTTTCTTTCTTCAACATAACTTTCTCTGTCTACCTGAGCTCTAGTATGTAGCCATTTTTGATACGCCTTCTTTTTCCTTTTACAGGCTTCCTTGACTGTATCATTCCACCAAGCTGTTTGCTTCATCCTACTTTTACACACTATTGTTCCAAGACATTCTTTAGCCACTTCTAGTACTGTGTCCCTGTACGTTGTCCATTCCTTTTCCAATGACTGTAATTGACTACATTCAACTGACTGGTACCTTTCTGAGATCGCTGTCATGTACTTGTGCCTAATTTCCTTATCCTGAAGTTTCTCCACTCTTATCCTCCTACATATGGACCTGACCTCCTGCACTTTTGGCCTCACAATCTCAATTTCACTGCACATTAAATAATGATCAGTGTCATCAAAGAATACCCTGAATACACGTGTGTCCCTCACAGCCTTCCTGAATTCCTGATCTGTTATTATATAGTCAATGACAGATCTGGTTCCCCTGCCTTCCCAAGTACACCGATGAATGTTCTTATGTTTAAAAAAAAGGAGTTTTTGATTACTAAGCCCATACTGGCACAGAAATCTAGGAGTTGTTTCCCATTCCTGTTGGCCTCCATTTCCTCTCCAAATTTACCCATAACCTTTTCATACCCTTCTGTTCGATTTCCAATCCTGGCATTAAAATCCCCCATTAGCAGAACACTGTCCTTGTCCTTTTCTCTAACAACTACATCACTGAGTGCCTCATAAAAACTATCCATCTTATCTTGATATGTCCCTTCACAATGGGAATATACTGACACAATCCTAATTTTCTTGCTAGACACTGTAAAATCTATCCACATCAGTCGTTCGTTTACATACCTTATTGCAACTACGCTAGGTTCCAATTCTTTCCTGATGTAAAGCCCTACACCCCATTGTGCTATTCCTGCTTTGACTCCTGACAGGTAGACCTTGTATTCTCCCACTTCCTCTTCTTTCTCATCCCTTAACCGAATGTCACTAACAGCTAAAACGTCCAGCCCCATCTTACTTGCAGCCTCTGCCAGCTCTATCTTCTTCCCTGAGTAACCCCAATTGATATTAATAGCTCCCCATCTCATTACCATTGACCTACAGGAATTTCTAATGTTTCTCCATAACAATGAAGTTTACTAATTTTTGTTATAATATTTGTTGTTAAAAACTTGAATAAACATCAACTAATGAAACATTATTATAATTATCCTGTATTGGAACAGTTAATCGTTATCTAAGTTTAGAAGATTTATCACTAAGTTAAAATAATCTACTCATTTACCACTGAAAAAATTATTAATAAATCAACAAAACAGATTGGTAACCTAAAGTAAGAATTCCAGAAAATAAGTTAAAAAACAAACATGATAAACTTCTACCAAATTCTACAAGATGTGCAATAATTGAAACAAGTGGTTGAGCTAAAACTACATTAATGGTTGATAATTATATTTTAGCTACAGGGTGGTTAAATTGGACTAAAATTAAATAATGACATATCTAGTCAGAAAGTTTATAAAAACCAAAATATCAACAATTTATAAAACAATGTAAAAAATTGAAGATAAAATTGATAAACAAACTGTTAGTATTATCGAAAATAATGAAGAAATTATTCCATTAGATGAATGTGAAGATAATTCAGTTGTTGTATTTGGTGACTTTATTCAAGAAAATCAAGATATTGTCAGAAATTATTTTGCTAAAGGTAGACACAAAGGTATAGATTGCTTTCACTTAGATCAATCTCATTGAAAAATACCGAAATACTTAGTTAAGACAATTTAAATTTTTTAAATATTTTTAGATAAGATGATAGAAATTTAATTCATATTTACCATGAGTTTGAAGGTGGAGATTTAAAGTTTTGCAATTTTAAAGAATTGTGTAGTAATTGTTGAAATGATGAATTTAGTTTTTTTACAATAGATATGTCTAGAAAGCAAAATGAAGGTAAGTTTAGAAATAAAATTTAACATTTCTTAACAACAAAAACATTAAACAACACCATTAAACATTAAGTTAAACATTAACATTAATAGTTACACTAACTTTAACATTAAACAAAAACATTAAATATTAATATTAAATTCAACGTTAAAGAAATACATCCACTTTAAAATTAACTTTAACACTAAGCAAAAACATTAACTTTAACATTAACTTTAACTTTAACATTAACATTAACTTTAATGTAACATTATCTATAACATTAAACATAAATATAATCATAACTATTGAACACAAACATAAACATAACAATTAAACATAAACATAAACAAATAAATGGAAACATTAAATATAAAGATAAACATAATCAATGTTTCATCTTCCTTAATAAATGTTTGCAAAGTATGGTGAAAAAGTTGATAAACAAACTAAACTCAATCTAAAGAAATTTGAAGAATTAAAAGAACAGTTAAAGCTTTAGAAGAAGCAACCAAGAACAGAATATGAGAAATATAAAAATGAAGATCAACCTGTTATTGATCCTAATGAAAAAGTAAAAGAAAGTATTGAAGAGCTAGGTGATAATAATTTAAAATCAATTGAAGAAAATGGGGCAGTTCAAAAACAAATGATTCCATATAATCATCGTATAGAAGATTTTGGAGATAGAATGCCAATTACACCATTAAAAGATTCGTCTGATCGTTTTCCTGGAAGATATGATTATATTAAGTGGAACATAAATTAAAGATATAGTAAATAAGTACCAAGATGAAAAAGAAACTAAAAACATAAATTAAACTATAAAGATGAATGTTAGTGAAGGAATGTTAAACTATATTACTCATTTAAAGATAAAGTATTTGGTTTAAGGCCAGTTGGTATGTTTCAATATGTTGGTAATTTACCTGTAGAATTCAATTGTGTTAATTAACTATTCGTAAAAGAAAACATATCAAGGTATAGATCGATAAATAACACTTTCAACTCAAAAACAAATTGCTATAGACGATTTAAATGAAAAGTTTGTTTGTGAAGATTTATCAAATTATGCAGATATATTATTTAATTGAGGAGCATTATATTCTGATAATAATCCAATCAAAATAATATAAAGTAGCGGTAATAAATATAAATAATTAATAAAATCAATTGTTGCTGATTATTATCCAAAAGAAGACAAACTATAGATGATTTTCCCAATATAACTTCAGCTGAAAAATAAAATTAGGTGAAGGTTCAATTTAAAAATAACAGATAAATAAATTGTATATGTTTGGTTGAATGATGTTAGACAGTTAACTGATAGATTAGCAGCAATTCCTAGTTAAGAACTAGCTTGAAATAAGAATTATCATAATGACAAAGTTAGTATTGCACAAATGTTAACAAACAAATTTATGGATTTTATAATTGATAATCCAAAAGGAATTGCATATTTATTTAGATTTATGAATAATCTTCCACATTCATTTTGAAAAGTGATAAATATCGATAGGGATTAGTAGATACTTTAATTAACAAATTACCATTTCACATGCATTTCAAAGTTATAAATTTTTTGGTCCAGTTACAAAATTAGGAGAATGATTAGCTGAAGATGATAAAGTTATAAATCCATTAGATGAAACTTGTAAACAACATGATATTGCTTACAGAGATAGTAAAAATTTAGAAAAAAGACATACATTTGATAACGATCTTCACTTAACTGCGAAAGAAAGAATGTATGTTAATGATGCATCTTGAAAAAGTTGCACCAACAGCTGTTAAAGGAATAACGTATGGCAAAATAAAATTAGATATGGGAATTATTATTGACACAAATGGTTGGGAATTATAAAAATTTTATACATTTTTAAACTAAATAAAAATATTTATACATTTTTAAACTATATGATAAACTTTTTACATTTTAACTATACAAAAAATCTTTATAAAATTTTTCACTATATAAAAATCTTCATTCATTTTAACTGTATGAAAATCTTTAATCATCTTTATGTAAATAAATTTTTCACTATACAAATTTTTTTACATTATTAACTATATAAGAATCCATTATTAAAATTTAAACTATATATAAAAATCTTTATACATAAGACTTAACTTAGAAATGGAAAAAAATTGGTAATGGAGTAAAGAAAAAAATTCAAAAAGGAATTGATAAATATCCTAATTCATTAAGTAATTTTGATGTAGAAAAAAAAACAATTAAAAATTAAATACTTTCATGGTGTATACATGACTGATGAATTAGTAAATAACCCATTAAAAACTGAATGTGGTATATTAAATTTATGTTCATCCTATAATCCTGATACTCACTGGATATTTTATATTAAAAAATGTTAAAAAATTTGTTTTTGATACATTTGGTAGTAAAATACCAAAACAATAAGGTTACTATTTAGGAAAAACTGAACGATACTACAATACAGAAAGAATACGAATTTTTGATGTATTAATATATGGTCATTTATGTTTACATGGTTTAAAATGTGATAATTATAATTTTAATGATATTTTAGATTTAACATTTTTGGAAAAAAGACACATGTAACTAAACAATCTGAACAAGTACTTAATACACCTACATTAAATTTATAGGAAATTGAAATAATTGAAAAATTTTGAAATATCATTAAACAACTACAGTCAACAATATTTCCATAGATAACAACTGCAATCAAAGAATTTAAAAGAATTGAATAATCTTTTTTAAATAACCAATGGTTTTATTTGTTTTAAAAGTAGAAGACTTGCTAATGTAAATGATACAATTGATGCAAAAGGTGTAGTTACTAAACAATACTTAGAAAAGAATTATGTTACAAATCCTGAATACACAAGCACTTTAACACTGTTCAATAATTATTTCACCAAAAAGGAAGTAGAAAAAGCTTTTTCAGATTATTTCTCAGAAACAGATTTAGCTCCATACTTAAATAAGTTACTTAATCTTAAAGATAAAGTATATGATAAACAAATAATAGAATTTATTTTTATAATTGGTGGTGAACAAAAAATGTAGAACTTTGAATACGATCTCATAGTTAAGAGGATTATTGTTGTTGGTAAAAATTTAAATAGAGTTTTAAACTTTGATGATTTTTGTATAACAGTATATGAGGGTGATAAATTATAATAATCAATTACTAATGATACACATATCAAATTTTATAACTATAACATGGAAAGATTTATTAAAATGTATCGTGTAAATGTAAATATAATTGATCTTCGTGAAATAATTTAAAATTTGATAAATTTTTGTCTATATAAATGAATAATTATAATTCACATTTAGTTCTTAAAGATGATCACATTAACTGTTTGAAATGTAAAAAATTTACATGAACACATAAACCACATAGAATCACAACTACAAATAGAAGACAAATCATTGAATTTGTAAACTTAAAAAAGCAAATTCATTAAAAAATGGTAAATGGTGAAGGTTTAAATAATATTCGTGGAAATATAATTAATGAAT
Organism: Schistocerca gregaria; assembly: GCF_023897955.1. Lineage (NCBI taxonomy): Eukaryota > Metazoa > Arthropoda > Insecta > Orthoptera > Acrididae > Schistocerca > Schistocerca gregaria. The sequence continues at coordinate 804,032,341 of NC_064931.1, forward strand.
TACATAAGCCAATTCTAAACCATTTTAAAAGAAGAAATGACGTTTCATTCGGTACATATGATGTATGGTAAATTTAGGCAATTTAATAGGAATTTCAAAAATAAACAAAGGTTATAAATATTTATTAACACTAACTGATGATATTTTTGAATATAATTTTTATTTTGCTATTAAATATAAATCTGCTAAAACATAGTTTAAAACATTCCAAAAATTTTAATAGTTAGAAATCAAATAATTCACAAATTAGTTTATGGCTAATAATTTTAAAATAAAGATTTGCAAGAATTAAAGAAAAAAGAAATCATTAAGAATGAGTCAATTTTCAGAATTCAAAGCATCTGTTAGTGAACGATTTAACAGAACACTTAAAGAAAAAATGTGGAAGAGATTTGCTTTACAAGGAAATTATAAATGGTTAAATTCAGTTAAAAACCTAATTGATGAAAACAATGACAAAAATATTCTTCAATAAAAATAAAACAAAGATATATTAGTGAAAGAAATTACAAATAAGTAACATTTTATCAAATGAAAGTGCTACATTTAACAAAGGTGATTAATTTAGCATTAGTTACCTTAAAGGTTTTTTTGACAAAGAATATACAGCTAATTGGTGAACAGAAAAATATGAAATTAAAGATGTAATTTATTCTAACCCAATAACATATAAATTAAATAATATAAAAGGAAATTTTTTTGAACAAGTACTACAAAAAACGTAATATCCAGATGTGTACTTAGTTGAAAAAGTTTTGAGAAAGAATTGTCGAGAAGTTTATGTTAAATCGTTAGGTCTTGATAATTCACACAACAGTTGGATAAATATAGATAAAGTAATTTCATAAAGAACAAGTTAATTGTTTAGTTTAACAACATTAAATTTTTAAACAACTAGTTTTAGAAGAATACGTACAGTATTTAGTTTAACAATCATTTACTTTATAACAAGTATTTTTTAAAAAATTAAATTACTTAGTAGTTTATCAATGAATTATTTTTTAAAAAATTAATTTAAAAAAATAGTATTCAAAAGAATTAGTTTACTACTTAGTTTACAATTTAGTATAACAATCAATTCGTTTTTAAACAATAACATTTTAGATTAATTAGTTTACTGTTTAGTTTAACAATCCATTAGTTTTTAAATAAGTATCAAATATTTTCATCAAATTTTGAATTCTAACATCTTCTGGTTAATGTTTTTCATCTTTGACTTAATTCTTAAGTCTATTACTGTAATGCTTTCATCTTTCCTCTTACTTCTTTATACTTACACTTTTTTTGTTGTTTATCTAATTAAAAGTTTATACAAAAACCTTGTGTTTTATTTGATCTTAGTAAAAAGTTTCGAATTATATAGAAAAACAATACACAAATTTTTTTTATTAGTTTTATATAGAAGTAAATTTATTAATTTTAAATATAATAAATTTTATTACATTTTTAAAATTTTATCATTACCACTTGGTGATTTACGTGTTTTATTTTTGAATACATATATCTTATTATAATGAGGTACTAATCCTTTTTTCGTTTACTTGAATTCTATGAATTTCATGTTATCACTTTTATTGAAATTAATTTTTCTGTGTTGTTCTATATTCTTAAACGAACAATGGTATTGAAATTCAAAACTTATTCTATTTTTGCAATTCATTTCTTAGATATTTTTTCTATAATATCACCTAATTTATAAGCATACATTTTTGCTATAAACACAAAATTCTTTTCTATAAAATTAATTTATCATTTTACCAACAACATCTTTGTTTACTTTTTGAATATTATATATATTAACATTTTTATAATCACTTTTATCAAAATAATCAATCACTGATTTTATATCTTCATAGAAATCTTCAGTTTTAATATTGTATATATATCTATCTGAATCTTGATAACACAATTCAATAAAATCTTCATATTTATGTTTCAGAACACAATAGTGAAAATCGTACACTGATTTTTCCGATATACAAGTATACTTAATCCAATAAAATAGGTTTATAAAAAGTATTTTAGTTTTAAACACATGAATAGAAACAACATTTTCATTAAATAGAGTTCTATATTCAAATTTCGGTTAAGCTAAATACTATACTATTTGAAACTAATTTAATATCTTGTCTATTCCTAAATTCTCCATTGTTTTACCAAGTACAGAAGTATTCATTAATTTATAGAAATCTTTATCAAAGTAATTTGTAGTTTTAGTTCTTTACTATGTGTTTGAATCTATATATATATTAACGAATTAGTTTGTTTAAATTTTAAAATTTTATATTTTTTTAAGTTGCATTGCTTTAAACATATATTGCTTAAGATTTTTATAATGTACTACCTAATTATATTTTCATTTTAAAGAAGTTATTTATTTACTTTCATATCTAACTGGAACAAGTTTTGATTCAGCAGCTAATGGTAAATCTGTATGTAAACCATGTAATTGTTTTTGGTATTCTAAATCTATTTCAAATGTATAACCATGTTCTTAATTGTTTGAAATTTCATTTATTTTTGTACAATTAAAATTATGTCATTTCAATCCTTCATATGATTTGACATAGCATTACCATAAAAGTTTTTGCATATAGAAATTTTGTATAATTTGATATTTCTTTATATACAAAATGTTTAAAATATTTATTATTTTGATTTACATATCCTTTACAACATTGTGAAATTCATCCCCTTGTTCCTCTTTCAACCATTAAAATCATATTATTATCATATTACAATTCAAGTTCTGGTTCAGTAATTTTTAACATTGCATACCAAGAACAACCTAGTGCTCTAAAATGCCAAGAAGGATCTAGATTAGATGTTTGTAACATGTTTTTCTAAAATTTTCAAAAACATCATTAACAACAGTACATCAGTCTTAAGATTCAAATATTGATGTTCATCATTATTTTTATATTGAATTTTTCCCAAGGAATTTTACATGTTCACAATGTTCATCAGATATATTACAATTCTTCAATTTATTGTAAATTTTTTTGTTGGTAACTGTGTTTTCCATGAAGTCATTTGATCATAAAATAAACAACTTTTCTAATTACTAAATTAAATATTCTGGGGAAAAATACTTTTCAATATTTTAATTGATTTTTATTTAAATTTGTTGAAAGTTTATCAAGTGAAGTAGCCATAAATATAAGTGAATCAACAAATCTCGTTTAATATTTTTTTGTATGTTTCCCAAAACTAATGTATTTAATTTCATTCTTTGGTATTAGTTCTGTTTCTATATTATAAAAATATGAGAATCTAAAACAAGTAAATTATGTAAACAAATAGGTTGAGAATGGGGTTGCTGTAGTTTTAAATTTCAATTATTGTATAATGGAGCAATGTATTTTCTAATTATGACAAACGTTTATATATGTTATAGTATAATGGTACTTACACTATGTCAAATATTTAAAAATTATTATATACTTAGCTTTCTTCAGTTGTAAGTTCTTTCTTTTTTCAAGTTCAGAATAAATATTTCCAATTTTTTTCAAATTCATGTATTATACATTCAATTAATTTTTTATGACAATTTGGTCCTCTAATCAACAGGATCTTATTAACTTCCATATAAATATAAAGTATTAACAAAATCTACTTTTTACAGGTTTTTGATATTTTATTGTGTATGGTGTTTCTGGAGTTAGTTCACAATTATCAATATTGAAAAGTAACTTCCGAAATCAGCATAAACAACAAATGGAACTTTTTGTGTATTTTGATAATTTTTAAATACACACATTTTCTTCACTTGGGGTTTCAACTTGTAATGGATGTTTAGTTAAATGATTTGGTGTATGAATATCTAATGTTTCTTTAATATTGAAATGTAATTAATATAAATCACAAACAAGATTTACTTCTTCATGTTTATTGTTTTTTCTTTTGATGCAAGTATAGTTACATTTTTTTAACAATAGGGTGAATTATTATCTTTCTTGAAATAAAGTAGATATACATGTTTTTCCGTTTAACATTTTGTATTTTTAATGGATACCATTGATATTCATCATCAAATCAATAAATATTAATTTTATTTTCTAATTTTGGATAATAATTAACTACAACAGGAAATTCAATATTGTTGAATTTTTTAATTAAGATCAAGAACAACATTTTATTATTTTCTTATTCTTTCAGAATGTTCATCTATAGGAAACAAAGCTGGTTTTATAGACAATAGAAACAAATTTTCATCATTATGTTTTACATTAAAACAATGGTTTTTGTTTCTTATTATTTTAGGTAAATCAATGTAAAATGATCCTTTTACTTATTGCAAAACCATAATTGTTTAATGGAAATCCTAATGCTTATGCTTGAAAATTACTGGATTTTTTCTAAAATATTTCTTTTCCCTAGTTTAAATTTTTTTCTAATATCTTTTTCCCTCATAATAGTATAGTTTGGTGTTTGTGGTCCGTATTCTTGAACTTTTTCATTTATTTTTTTGTTTGTAGTTGATATTCACAATATAAATTAAAATTTATTTTTAAACCATGATGTCCTTTCAAATAGTCTTTAACAATTTTACAAGCTTTTGTTTTTACTGAAGTTCAGAAATGATTAAAATCACGTATATCAATACAATTTTCAAAATTTAAAGTTTGTAATTTCTGTTGAATTGTTTTTCATCTAAGTAATCTTTAATTCTATTTCTATCTCTTGCTTTCCGTTTTACAAATATATTTGTAGAAAATGGAAATATTCTTTTTATTGGTTATTTTCTTTAGTTAGAAAAAAATCATCAATATTATAATACGGTAACATTTTCTAAACATTAACACTTACTTCAGGTGTATAATTTTTAACAATATTTGTATGATTATCACTTAATTTAGGTTTATAATTCTTAAGAATTTTTTATTTTTTCACTTACTTCAGGTTTATTATTTCTAACAGTGATTGATCAAAATTAAATAATAAATCTAATTTAATGAGCTTTATGTAAATTTCAATATTCTCGTAAATTATTTATTCTACAAAATTAATGAATTGTAGAAATTTTAAACAGTTGTAATTGTAGTTCAGTTTGTGCTTTTATGTATTACATAAATAATTTTTTGATTTGTGCAAAATATTTTGTATTAAAATGATAATTATTTAATAGATGGATAAGGAACATTATTTAATAGATAATTAATCAAATAGAGAATTAGAATACTATTTTGTTTAAAATCAATTAGTTTTTAAACAATTAGTTTTTTAAAACAATTAGTTCGTTATTTAGTTTAACAATCAATACGTTTACTATTTCAATTAACAATCAATTTGTTTTCAAAATGTATTTATTTAATCAAAATGGATTATAATTTAATAAGTAATAAATCATAAATTTAAAGCTTTAATTTTTTAAATATATTCTGATGTACACTTCTTACATTTATTATTATCTCAATCTTTATGTGAAGGATTTATGTAAAAATAATTAAAATCTTTATAATCTTGACAACATTTACTTTTCTTTGTAGATGTTGATGTTTCTTCAGTTACAATGTATTACTTAATCATTCTAAATGTAAATTTTTTTAATTATTTATTCTTAATAATATTTTTGAATGTTCTTCACATGGATTTCATCGTAAATGGTCCTTAAAATAATATTTAGCAACACTATTCCCACTTACACAAAGAATCCGATTTTTATTATAGTTTTTAGATGATATTTTTATATAAATGGTCTACATATACTTCTATAATCATCTTTTGTGTATTTCTGTAAAGTAATATTATCAATTGATTTCTCTGTATTGCAATATTTACAAAATTTAGATTTCACAGAAGACTGTCATTGAACTTGCTCCATTTGTATATAAAAAATTATAAGATTTGTGAAAAAAATAAATTTTTAGAATTATTATAATTTTTACAATTTAAATATTTAATTATTCAGCAGTATAAAATACTACTTAACATAATATGCTGCAACTCCATAATATGCTGCTTCATCTTGAGCATCAAACAAATCAAAAATATTAATTATTTTAACTGTTTCTGGTAATTTATGTATTTTTAATAATAGTTCTTGAAACTGGACAATTTTCTTTTCCTTTAACCACTCGTCAATACATTCTGTATGACAAATATGTTTGCAGCTTGTTTTGACAAATTGGTTATTATTCTCACTACTTAAACAAATACGACAATCAATATCTTTTTCAGATTACTATATTAGTTCTTAAATTTCTTTTCGTTTAGTTTGCATTGCATTTATGTTCTCCATTAATAAGAAATAATTTTTATTAGATTTATAAAAAAAGAAAAGTTTTTCACGAATCCCTTAGCTCTAAGTTCAAAATTACAATTTTTTAAAAATATGTTGAATAAACACTACAAATTTATTTTTGTAAAAGAAAAAATTTTTATGTAAATGGAAACTACTTTATCAAGAAGCTCAACAATGAAAGTATTTCTAAAGAAATTAAGGAAGTGCACTAGAGATAAATATTTTATATATTATTATGAACTGTGAATATTTAAATACTAGATATGCCGAACATCTTTGACTAGAACTCAATAACGTTTTATAAGTTATTTTACCAATAAAGATTTTCTAAATTAATTGATGATTTTATTTTGAAGTAATTAAAAAAGGTTTTGAAATATAAAGGAATGAAGAAACTTAAAAACATAAATAATGAATTTCATGATATAGAATTCACTATGTAAAATTTTTAAAATAATTTACTTTTGTTAACTAACTCATTTCAATTTATTTAATTTGGTTATTAATACATGTTAATTACCTACTTACATTCACAATATGATTTTTAAAATAATGTACTTTGTTAACAAATACATTTTAATTAATTTACTTAACTTCCAAAATGCAATTTTTAAAATAATATTCTTTTATTAACCAATACATTTTATTTATTTACTTATGTTCACAATGAAAAAATTTTAATATAATTTACGTTTGTTAAGTAATACATTTTATTTATTTACTTACATTCACAATGTAAAATTTTAAATAATATCATACTTTTGTTGTCTAATACTTTTTTGTGTTACAATGACGTTGTAAATGAAATAATAAAGTTAAAAATCAGTTGATAATTGTAATTAGTTGTGTTATTGTAAAACTAGGTATTTAGTTAAAGCCTTATAATCGGCTTAGCTAATTAAATATATTGATTTTCTAAATCACTTGTTTTAATTATAAAATACAGAATTTAGTTTTATGATTTCCAATTGGCCCAGAACCAACAAAATGGATCTACTTGCATTTGAAAATTTTCAAGTGATTGTTGGTGTTTCTTAGGCTGTTACTTTTTATTGCTTTTCTATGTTCTGTGTATTTGGTAACAAAGTTTCTGCTTGTCTGTCCTATATAAACTGATTTGCTGCCTTGCCATGTCAGTTGGCAAATGCCAGATTTGTTATGTTTGCCTGTGCTTGTGTTGGTTGCTCTTAGTTTTCTATGTACTGAGTTGTCTGTTCTAGGCTATTTTTAGCCTTTGTTGTTTGAATATGTTGGGCTGCTTTGTTGTAAGTGAGAGTAAACAATTTGCTTGCTGTTATTGGCGGTTCTTGTTCATCTGTGGCTGTGTGAGTATTCTGTGTGTTTGTGTTCTGTGTGTCTGTGTCTGCAAGTTGGTAACAGGTCTTTTATTTTTGTGTCTCCTTTATTTTTGTTTTAATTTTATGTTTCAGTTTCTCTACAATGTTTGTATTATATCCATTCTCTATAACCATTTGTTTGATTTTCTGTAATTAATTTTTGTTTTTATCTTCACTGAGTGGAATTTTGTACAGTCTGTGTAGCATACATTGGAAACTGGCTAGTCTGTGCAGAATCTGATGATTAGAGTGCGTATGGCTCTGCTAGTGGTGATGCCTTTCATGAATATGGAGAGCTGGTATTGGTTGTTGTCTCTGTGTATTGTAAAATCGAAGAAATTTAACATTTCGCTATTTTCTGTTTCTCTGGTGAATTTATTTTAGGGTGATCTGTGTTTATATCATTGTGGATTTCTTGTATGCAACTGGGAGTTTTATTTAGAAGAAATATGATGTCATCTAGATAGACATATCAGTATACTATTATATATTGTTAGGACCTTACTATTGTTTCAAATATTTTTCTTTCAGCATGACTGAGGGGAACGCTGTCTTGGAGTCTACTCACTGGTGACCCCATGGAAGATCTATCCTCATGTGACTGGAACTGGTTGTCAAATGGGAAATAATTTTGCTCTGTTATACACAGATACAATATGTTGCAGTCAGCCAAAGTGACTTGACACACAATCCTGAGGTGCGTCTTGCTATGGCAGGGCGCATATCAGCCTCTAATTGGCTCACATTCACGACATCATAGAAAGGCACACAAGTCCAAAGCTAAAGCCATCTGTTGATGTTAAGCTGGAACTTATCTTTTGATGAAAGTGAGGTCAGTCACTTCTGCCCACAGCCACTGCCCTGGAGGCCATCTAATTCCTTGTGAGTTGATCAGTTCATTTGTACACATGGTTGAGAACAATATCTGCACTGACTGGTGCGTTATTTGATATTATCACTTTCAGCTACTAATGTGAAGTTTATATAGTTAAAATCATGTGGTAAGTATTTCTTAACTGCCAGTATAAGTAACAATCGAAATTTATTAATGATCAATGAGTATTTTCAAGGATCTCTCAGATTATTCTTCAAGATTATGTCATAAGTTATTGTATAAAATACGTAAATATATACAAATACTTTTACAAATTGTGTATATTTACATTGTAACAGTAATACTGAACGTCCTTTTCCAGACACTAAATGTTTCGAACTGCTGTAAAAATCACTAAATGAAACCACCAGCACATTTTCTGTACTCAGTGATGAAGATCAATCCTGGAAGGCTACACATCAATATCTGTGGCTGAAAGTATGCCGACTGGCTATTGGTCAAGACATCTTAAGGAAGACATTCGCCATTCAGACAAAAGCGTTGTCACCTACCTGTTGGCCAAAGCTTTGTAATCCATGTTGTAATCTTGACTTTGAAATACTCTAGAGAGTGCTGCATGGAACTTCGGCTATGTATAACTGGAATGTGTTGAGATACAACGCTGGAATTTGATAAATCTTGAATGTAGTGACAGACTGATCTGTAATGCCATTACAGGCTTGACTGAAAGGTAACTGTCTGAAGTCACTGAATGTGGCTACGAATTATTAAGTGCTGTCAGGCTGATTTGTAGCATGTATTATGCAGTTTATCAGCTTAATCTGAAAACTGATAGGTATGCTGTCATTGCATTCATTTCCTCGCAGCTCAGAGACACTTAGGGATAGTTCATTTACGGAAAATATGTATCGTAATTCTGATCAATTGCCCATATGCTGTGACATACTCATAAAAATTACCTCTCTGTTAATATGCTTTAATTATATATGGTCATCATTTTTATCAAATATAAATACAGGTCAATAGTGCTTCCCAAACTCGCAACTGAACTGTCACCTTTCAGGCTAACATAGGCACTGGGGTATGCTGCAGATCAGAATGCCACCATGATTAAGATATAGTATTCACATTTGCTGGCTTGACTGACTCAAACAAATTGTCAGCGTGGGACCGAAAATATACCTTGGGCTGTGTTACAGATTAGTCTGTCATCACAGACTAAATTCTAAAAGTAAGAAAAAATTGTCAGTATTTTGTTCTTTTCCTGTTTCCACATGAAGTACAACTCATGCCACAGCATTATGTCATGGATCAAAGCCAACATTCGATATCGATAGATTCTGTTGAGCATTACTTCATGTCCTTACACCCATACATGAAAAAATAAACATACAGAGTATTCATTTTAACTGAAGACGATGAAATATTTCTAAAACTACAAAACCGATCAAAAAAAGTTATAGTTCCAATTTGTTTGTCTCAGAGGGGAACATTCAGCTATAGCACACTCGACCCGGCACCCCACGACGTGAAACTTTGAAATCTTAAATAGGACCCACTGTTTTTTTTATTACAGATTAATTTTGTACAGAAAAATCTACATACGTTTTGTATGAAGCACTTTCTTCGTTTCGCCATAGATGGTGCTGTAATCAGAGCAATAGAAATGGGTGCACAATCGTAATTTATGACAAGTGACTCAGTGACCCTTGAATATCAAATGGCACATGGATCTCACCTCCATTCTGCTAGCATAGAACAGATCAGTATTTCATAACTTCTAATTGGAAACCCCATTTGTAACATTGTATTCATCCAACATTTTGAACAGAGGACAACTTGACACACCATCATGGCCATGTAGCCAACTATAACATATCATAACAGGCAGATCAGTCAGTGTACATTGTGACCATGGCTCACGATCCTGCAAACGTAGAGCAGGTAGTGGCTTTAAACATTACAATACTTGTGCAGTGTTTATGGCCCTCACACTTACCTATAATTTGGAGAACAAGCGTGCAAGTGGAAGATAAATGGTGAAGCCACAGAAGAAAAACTGAATTGATCCAGATTCACAGAGAATGTAGCAGAAATGATTAGGCTGCTTTTGTCTTGCATTTACCAGAGAAAGGTCGTTCTTGTTTACTCTTTTACCAGGTAGTGAACATCTTTGTATCTGATGGCAGCATACAGACTGCCAAACAGAAAAAAAGCAAACATGTAGCAAGAAAAGTTATGAAACAGCTGTACTAGCGGCAGTGCAACACAACCGATGGCTAAGCGCCAATCAATTACACTGTGATACAGGTATGTCCATCACAACACTGCATCGTTGTAAGTATCATCCACACTATGTATCACTGAAGCAAGAACTACATGGTACCAATTTCCATAATTTGGTAGTATTTTGGGAATGGGCATGTAAACAAATGCAAAAGGCCACCAAATTCTTTGCAGAGGTACTATTTTCTGATGAGTCTACATTCTCAAACTGTAGTAATGTTACCTGGCATACGATGCATTACTGGACTGTAGACAACCCTCACTGATTACTGAAAGTTGACAATCAACATCCTTGGCTGGTGAACATATGGAGTGGCATCATGGGGAACAAACTCATTGGTCCACATCTTATCGATGGCGTGTTGAAGGTACGCAAATATCTAACGTTTTTGGAACAGGAACTACTGGTACTACTGAATGATTTTGGCCTGGACATTTAACAACATATGTGGTTTCAGCATGAGAGTTGCCCAGTGGATTAGCAATTGACCCATTAGGTCGCCAGATTTGACTCGCCGTTTTCTTTCGGTGAGGATATTTCAAGATGGCCTCAAGCCTCAGTGACAGTGCATACTGAGTAGTCCCGTGTTCGATATTTTGCAAATGGGATTTGCAATTGGAAGTTATCAAATACTGGTCTCACCTACTTTCACACCATGGAGATGGGATCACACATCCTGTTACATATTCAAGGGGCATTGAGTAGCATGTCAGAAACTATGATTGTGACCCATTTCTATTCCTCTGGTTACAGCACCATCTGTGGCGAAACAAAGCAAATGCTTCATATAAAATGTATGTAAATTTTGCTGTAGAATCTTAGTCTGTAATAAAAAACGAGGGTTCCTTTTGAAGATTTCAAAGTTATCCCCAGCCACCGACGCATGGAGGGCGACGGGTCGAGTGTGATATATTAAAAAACTAGAAACCCGCCTCGACTGCGAAAAAAGCACCTAGTGGTTACCTAGGTTTCAGCGTAGGTAATGACACCTTCTTCATAACAATAAAACCAACAAGTGCTTAAGAAGACCTTTGTCAATGATTAAAAGAACACCATGGCTATACATTTATAAACGAAAAAAGGGAAACACAAACAGTACATATGTACAAAGTCTAAAACGTTACTTATCTTAGTGGTGTAACCTCCACCTCACACCACTAAGTTAAGTAACGTTTTAGACTTTGTACATATGTACTGCTTGTGTTTCCCTTTTTTCGTTTATAAATGTATAGCCATGGTGTTCTTTTAATAATTGACAAAGGACTTCTTAGGCACTTGTGGGTTTTATTGTTCTGAAGAAGGTGTAGTTATCTACGCCGAAACCTAGGTAAACACTAGGTGCTGTTTTTGCAGTCGAGGCGGGTTTCTAGTTTTTTAATATATTAACCAACGATTGCTGATGCGCTGCAATGTTGAAGGTTCGAGTGTGAGATCACTGATGTCCCTCTCTGAGACAAACAAATTGGAATTATAACTTGTATTGATCCGATGTTTAGCTTTCGAGATATTTCAGTGTCTTCAATTAAAATGAACACCATGCATGCATTATGAAGAATATATAGTTAGACACAAAGTTCACAGCCTAGAAATTACCAGCAGACTAGTGGTGCATTGCAAAACTACATTTTAAATTATAACATATTTGGTGTAAATTGTGTTTGATAAAAAGAACATTGTATAACAGGGTACCAACCGAAAGAGTCTGTGCTATTGCTAAGGCACTGACTTCATATTTTGGAGGATGGAGTTCACTCAGAGTGGCCATCCTGGTTTTTTCCTAAATGATTTGAGACAGAATGCTTGCTTCAGCAAGGTCACCGCCAACCACCTGTCCAGTCTTCATATGTCTACTGGAACTACTTTTCTTCTTTGCATTATAATGAAAACTCCTATATCATTGTGAGATGGTCCCTGGATGAATAAATAAACAAATTACTACCAAAATATAACATGTTTGTGAAACAATACACAACAAACATACTTACAAAATATAAATGAAACAATATTATATATATTCAATATCGTTTTGGAGACACATTTTAAATTCTTTTACTGATTAAAATCTCCTTTGTATAAGATTGTTTCTAGTGGTGTTTCTGAACACACTAAGTATCTCACCTAGTGCCTGTGTTCACAATTTATAAAATACCTGTAACTGTAAACTCAAGTGTTTGTAACTGGCTTGGATTTTTTTTAAGTCTGGCAGCTGAGATGTCAGTCTGCTGTTGTAGGTGCATCATGTTGATGAACAGACTGTCAAAATTTATGGTTCTTCTCGTTTCCATTTGTGTGTTGAATGATTTAGATAGTCTACAAGAAACTTTACTTTTGGCACCAGAAATTCATCTGAATGCCTTTCTCTGCCATTAGTTTTTTCCTTACCAAGAGGAATTGCCCTATAATAGAACTCCATGTGTGAGCTGGTTGTAGAAAAAGGCGTAGTGGACATTAAACATTACCACTAACGTTATTACTAACACAAGATGGGAGTTTACTTAACCCTCTCGCTGCTGCAGATGTGCCCTTTGCGTTCCATGCTGAGAAGGCTTCTGTTATAGCTGTGCTGCTCGCCGAAAGCTCTTGTCTGCGCTGGAAGACGTTGCCTGCTCAATATGAAATACTTATCATCCAATTTTTCGAAAACTGTCATCCGAAAAACTTTGATTTTTTGCACATTTTACAGAACTGAATTTATTTTCGTTATCCGTCATACTTAATGCGTTGCCTCAAATTAAGTAAAACAATGCAGGAAATTTAAACGGTTCACCGAGGCAAAAACGCAATTCATCAATAATTTTGCGTATGGTTGACGTTAGCTCATACACTGAAGTGAATTAAATATAGATAAGATACCGAAATTTTATTTAAAATTGAGAGAAGGCGATATCTCATTTCGTTAAGTTCCGCCTGTGAGTATTTGTCAGCTGCTGTGAAATACTTATCATCCATTTTTAAGAAATTTATCAAGCGAAAAAATTTGATTTATGCACATCTTATAGCCTAATATATTTACTTGCTAAAGGACTGCCGTATAGTTAGTGTACTGTATCAAATGAAGTAAAACATTGCCGTTCTCGAATTCTTGGGTCTCATATCCAAAGGACAGTCACACACGACCTGACCAGTCACGTCCTTGCACATCGCGAACATATGGTCGCAAAAATAGCCATATGTCATAAAAGAGTCAAGATACTGAAACGAGGTTTCATGCAAGTGATAGCACAATATAAGGCATTTATGTTCTTTGATAAATAGTCGAAACTTTTTTATTCACCAAGATATGGAAGGAACTCTTCCGCAACAGTGAGAAGTCGGAGGCTCAGGGAACATTCAGACTTCCATAGGAATGTAGAAAATTCTAAGTGGCGCACATATACACACATCTGGGCAGTGGTGTAGCAGGACGTGTATACAAGCCCCCACCAGCCAAAGGGTTAAGAAATACATAATCCATACTAACTTTGTACACTGATATTCCACAAGACTTTTTAAAGCTCACTTTAAGTCAAGATGAACCATGAGAAACTCAGCAGAAGCACAGTCATTGTCATACTTTCTATATAAATTGAAGACAATATTTACAGTTTTTCATGATTAACATATAGTTGATTGATTCCAAACCATGTGGTGATTGCTCTAGTCTGATTTTTACTTTGATACTTTAAAGCTGCTAACTCTTCTTCAGGTGTACAAATGTGATGTGGTGATATCAACATACAGTGTGGACTTATGCAACATAATACTTGACATGTCATGTACATAGATTACAAATAATAAAGACCCAAACACAGAACTTCATGGCATGCCCCACTTGATATGCAGAACATTAGGTCTATCACTAAACTGTAGTATTTGTTGTCTCTCACTCAGTTATGAGCTGAGCAAAGAGAATTTTTTTGCCTATTTTAATCAGAATCATGTGGCTGACCCATTCAGATGCGTTCCTGAAATATGTAGTACCTACAGTTCTTCGTTCACACCAGCAGTCCACAAGAAACACAACAACAATGAGGAGAGTACCAGAATTAAACAAACATGTGAGAACATTAACAAAAGAATAGTAATCCAGGTAGAACCTGATAACATGCTATGTTCATCAAACAAAATTACAGAACTGTCCTAGTCTGAAAGTGGAACCTTCACCACCATGGTGGCCGCTTGCTGCCTGGACAATTCTGCTGCCAGTGAGCGAACCTGCACTCTTTATTTTGCCTTCTCTCTGGCAGTGCCGAACATGAATTATGTGGTCGTGATAGCGGCATGTATGAGTGCGCCGACACGACATCCACTAGCACAACGTTAACAGATAACTGTGATTTAAATGAGTGTAGCACAAATAAAACAATATCTTCAACTGCTTTCTCCACTGACACACCAACCCTGAAATCATCCTGCGAGCCCCTGAAGATGGTATTTGTTGATAAATGTTCACAGACTTGGAGCTGTTCAGTACTCTAGCAGTTTTGAAACGATGGATACAACAGAGATTTGACAACAATTATTTGGATATGAGTTGTCATGGTTCTTTATTAGAGATTTAAGAACTATAATGTTTAAGGATGGAACACAATGGACACTTCTAAATATCCAGTGAACCATTCAACATAAATGGTGTGCTATAATGTAGCTTTTTTTCAAATTCGAAGAGACCATAAATGCCCTGTGATTTTTGAGTTTCTTAACTTTTGTACTTTTGTGGCCATTTACTTTAATCTCTTTGCATTGTTTCAATAAGTTGTCAACACTATTTCAGTTCTGAATATTATCAACTTTAGTTTTTCATTTGCAACATTATTAATGAAATCACAAGCATTGCCCAAAAACTATTGAAATCATATGGAATGATAAAATCTTAAGATAAAGTATTGTTTGTAGTCTTACTTCCGCCCAGTTCCATCTTGACAACATATCAGACAGCTTTACTTCGCTTTGATGTATTCATCATTCACTTTCCATTTGATCAATCTGATTTCCACCCTGTATTTAATTGTAACCTTATGTTGTTGACTTTCTCTGAATCGCTATTTTTAGATTGTTCATGAGAAGTTACGAACAGAATTCGAAGCCTGTGGAGGTTAGGTTCAAATGGTTGAAATGGCTCTGAGCACTATGGGACTAACGTCTGAGGTCATCAGTCCCCTAGAACTACTTAAACCTATCTAACCTAAGGACATCACACACATCCATGTCTGAGGCAGGATTCGAACCTGCGACCATAGCGTTCGCGCGGTTCCAGACTGTAGCGCCTAGAACCGCTCGGCCACACCAGCCGGCGAACGTTAGGTGTGAACCTTTTATGCACAGGTGTAAGATCGGCTTTCCTACGAGTAGTTTTATTTCTTTTTTACTACCTTACGGTAATACATTTTTAACATACCTGCATGCATTGATAAATAATGGAGATACATCCTGAAGATAAGGATTGTCAAGGATATTATTGTATTTTGTGATCCTTAACTGTATCCTGTAATTTTCTGTGTTTTCGTCATTCAGAAATATAACATAGATCTCGATGTAATGTTATAGGCGTTTTAGTGTTCATTTTTAGCTTTAAGCCTTTATGGGCAAGAGTAACATAAGAGACCCCACTTACACCCACAATCAGACTGTTGTCTTGCAACCAAACATAGACTTTGGGATGATCTAAAGACCAGTCGGTCAAATGATCACATTATCAAGAAAGGAAAATTATCTGTTTGAATTATTAATGCAATACTGGTCATGCGATCTTAGCATATTAAGAAAATAAAATTGTTGGCTATCTTTAGATTTCAACAACATTTATGTTTTCAGAAATAAAAATCCTGTATTTAGACCATTTAAAAAAATCAGATCATCTTCTCCAAAAAACGTGTGAATGCTTCAACACTACTGTTTACTGTACACTATGGAAGAAGTAGGAAAAGAGTGGCATCACCCCACATTGCAGGTTGCCAAAAACAGGGATAAGTATAGATTCAGGGGTAAACCTATTGTTCTCTTTTGACTGACAGGTCCTTAACCTATTGTTCTGCTAACTGGATTGTAGCAGTTGAAGCCATAGTGAAGGAAAACCCTTGGGGATAATCCTTCCCTTTGATTGACAGGTCCTTAACCAATTATTACCATCCCCCTCCCCACCTCCTCACAACCCCACAGGAAACCTCCAACCCTCCTTCCTCTCCCCCTCTCACTCTACCAATCTGACTGCTTACTTGCTTAAATTCATACCTTAGTTCGTGTAATTTTGCCATGGCGACGGCACATGTGTGCCGCTCTTTTGTTGCAATTGGTCCAGGAGGCTAGCATAGCATTCTCCAGTAATTTCTTGCCCAGTTGGGAGATAATCTACAATCAGAATCCGCTTCACATCCCATGCCATGCCTTTCCCGCCGAAGGAACTGCCTTTGCTCTTTTTGGTGGCGGAAAATCAGCATGTTTCCATTGATTTGACTGTTGTTTTGTCTCTGGGGTGTAGTAGTGCACCCAAGTTTCACCTGTGGACATAAACTGGTGCATAAAATCTTGTTCATTTCTCCTAAAACGGGCCAAACATTGTTCCGATATATCCATTCTCTTGCGTTTTTGATCCAGAGTCAAGAGTCACTGTACCCATCTTGGAGATAATTTTTTCATTTCTACTTCTTCAGTTAAAATGTGATACACCCTTTTAGGTGACATCTGGCAAGCATGGCAATTTCACGCACTTTCAACGGGCGGTCCTCCATGAATATTTTGTGCACTTTTGCAATGATTTCCGGAGTAGTGACACGTCTTGGCCCTGCACTGCGTGTATCATCATCTCAACTCTCCCGATCAAATTTAAATTCATTTGTCCACTTGGCAACAATTGAATATGAAGGAGCAGAGTCCCACAGTGTATTCTGGAAATCTGCATGAATGTCCTTTGCTTTCATGCCCTCCTCGACCAAGTACTTAATCACTGCTCGAATCTCGATTTTTTTCATCTTCGCAAATCACTACGTGGGAACAACAGAAACAGGTCACCGCCACAGCTCTCTTCGAAGAGCACTGACGTCGTACGTGATTACAGGCAACAGTCCAATGAACAGCACGTGAACAACTCGTACCGCCGGCCGCGGTGGCCGTGCGGTTCTGGCGCTGCAGTCTGGTACCGCGGGACTGCTACGGTCGCAGGTTCGAATCCTGCCTCGGGCATGGGTGTGTGTGATGTCCTTAGGTTAGTTAGGTTTAAGTAGTTCTAAGTTCTAGGGGACTTATGACCTAAGATGTTGAGTCCCATAGTGCTCAGAGCCATTTGAACCATTTTTTTTTTTTTTGAACTCGTACCGCTAACACTGACCTCTCGTGGTGATTCCGAGAACTTTTCAAGCAACTCTCGTATAATTAATTTCCGGTCACGTGATCGTGATACAGTGCATATAAGTCGGACGCAGTAGCTATCTCACACACACAAATTGAGGATGCTGCAAACACTGGTAGACGGTTGACTCGAAATACACTTTTTTTAAAAAAAGATCGTTGCACACAAAGAGAGAGAGAGAGAGTAAGAGAGAGAGAGAGAGAGAGAGAGAGAGAGAGAGAGAGAGAGAGAGATCTGTAGTTTGCTTTGCAGGTGACATAGAAACTGGCATGAGATATTTCAATCCGCCATGGACTTTAGACTGTCCCAGACTTCCTGTGCACTTTTCTTGAGGTACACTTCACGAACTGCTTCAGGAGTTATTTAATCTGGTGTGGAATATCACGTCTTGAAGATGTCACAAATGCTGCTTCAGAAGACGTGCCACGGGAAATATTAATTAAATCGTTAATGTGGTGTTTGAGTAGTTTTCGTCACAGAGTTTAAAACTACCCAGAATAAAAAGTATCGACACTGCATAGTAGTTTGCATGCGTAAACAACAGGGTTATGCTTTTGAGAAGAAATATCATTAAATAATCTAAACCTACTATTATTGGACGTCACGATTGGAACTGGTGATGTGTGAAAAGATAGTTGGAATTTCAAATTTCGACGTGAATTTATACCGTCATTGTTACAGAGTCCGCAAGCACTACAGGTCTGCCAAGTGTATTTTCTTTTTTAAAAGTACTACAGAATCCCTAAGTTGACTGGTTCTCTCAGCTGCGCCAGGACGAAGAAGAAGGAAGGAAAGGGTCTACCGCGCGATTGGATAGTAACAGCAACAACAAATACCACCGCGATGTATTGAGAAACACGATCAATTCACAGCAACAGTGCGTTTAAAATAAGTTGCGACTTTTGACGTTTGGCTGACCGGAGAGGGACTTCACGCTGTTGCCCAGGTAACACCAATAGCGAGCTGGCTTTTCCTACCACGCCGCCAGCAGTTCGCCAGGTACAGCAACCCTATCGCCAGACCAAAACACTGCCACGTGGTGTGAGGCGTTAGATGCGTCAACGTTCGTCAGCTGTCGTTCTAAAGTTGTATTCTGTAGTCGTCAGCTATTGTGGACAAGTGTTTTGTGTTGGCGTTGCATTAATAACAACAGTGCAGTACATCTATACACAAGATTTGCAATAAAAGTGCCGTCCAAGAACACGTTCACGGGCTGGTGAGATAACGTTCTGCTGCCAAACATTCCTCGGAATTTCGGAATAGCAATGGAAAAAAAAGTGCGAAATCTTATGGGACTTAACAGCGAAGATCATCAGCTTAATCTAAATTATCCTAAGGACAAACACACACACATCCATGCCCGAGGGAGGACTCGAACCTCCGCCGGGACCAGCCGCACAGTCCATGACTGCAGAGCCTAAGACCGCCTTTTTTTGTTTTTTTGCTTTTTTTGTTTTGCTCAGTTAATCCCACGCGGCAGTAGCAGTGGACAAAACGCCTTATCACTCTGTTGTGATACATAACTCACCAACAATGCAGTGGAGGAAAGCGGTATTTTGCTCTGTGTACAAAGAAATGTTCCATGAGATAAAACGTTACGCTACCAGGTCGACTAAATGACTGACTAGAGGGCATAGTTTAATCGTGCTGCCTCCGTATGGAGCGCATTTAAATGCGACTGAAAATATATGCACCTAGGTTAAAAGTATGTGGCAAAAAAAAAAAAAGAAGTCTACGCTGAGGGATTCTGAAATGCTGACAAAAGAAGCCACTGTGTATGTTACACGAGGGGACCGGTCTTGCGTTGTGAGCCACTCTAAGAAGGTGGTTGCGGAGACATTGATTCATGAAGGACTATGGCGAGTTTTGATGAATACTGAACTTTTCTTGTTGCCATGTTAGCAGAATTTAGAAATATTCATCTCACTACCATTCTAATGGAGCTGAAATTGCGACAGAATGCTGAAATAGTGTGTTATTAAACTAGCAACCGAGTGCAAGTCAGGTCAATAGCTTATTAAAACAGCCCATTCTCAGTATAAAAATTAATTTTTAACTTCTTCACTCATATTGTTACACAAGCCACAGCAATTCTCGTTTCACCAGCTATCAAAGGACCGCAATAATTACATTATTTCACTGAAAAAAATGTGTAGTCACTTGAATATCGCAGTAGATATGGAAGTTGCGCATATTTATCATATGGATAAACACTCTCGTCTTTGAGTGCTATCATTTGCCAAAATGTTGTTTCAATATCTACATCTACATCTACATCCATACTCCGCAAGTCACCTGATGGTGTCTGGCGGAGGGTACTTTGAGTACCTCTATCGGTTCTCCCTTCTATTCCAGTCTCGTATTGTTCGTGGAAAGAAGGATTGTCGGTATGCTTCTGTGTGGGCTCTAATCTCTCTGATTTAATCCTCATGGTCTCTTCGTGAGATATACGTAGGAGGGAGCAATATACAGCTTGACTCCTCGGTGAAGGTATGTTCTCGAAACTTCAACAAAAGCCCTTACCGAGCTACTGAGCGTCTCTCTTGCAGAGTCTTCCACTGGAGTTTATCTATCATCTCCGTAACGCTTTCGCGATTACTAAATGATCCTGTAACGAAGCGCGCTGCTCTCCGTTGGATCTTCTCTATCTCTTCTATCAACCCTATCTGGTACGGATCCCACACTGCTGAGCAGTATTCAAGCAGTGGGCGAACAAGCGTACTGTAACCTACTTCCTTTGTTTTCGGATTGCATTTCCTTAGGATTCTTCCAATGAATATCAGCCTGGCATCTGCTTTACCGACGATTAATTTCCTCAGTGAACTTCCGATGTTATCCACAAGGTCATTTATTTATCTTGTGAATAGCACCGGTCCTACGACATTCCTCTGTGGCACACCTGAAATCACTCTTACTTCGGAACCATTTACAAGATATGAGGAATTGATGAATATTTCATTTTAGTTTTTTCACTGACGCATGATGTGCTTTACACACTGTGGCGACGCAACTAGTGTGCGATCACCCATTGGTCTATTAAAAGCTTAACTTCAAAATGTATGTGGGCTGCAATGTAATTATTCTTATACATAAACATACATACTTGGACATCCGACATTCACTAGTAGGGGAACCACTAGTGGATTCGTTCCCATGTTACAGAGTTGGAACACTTGCCAGTTCCTGTAGAGAATTACATGAATGATTTTTAATAATGCCGATCTTCCCACATACTCTCACGCACGCATTCTCATTCACACGCACCCTAACACACAATACACATATGTACTTAGATTTCTTGAAATTATTATTATAGAAAAGTTACAGAGGTTTTCTGAAACTAAAAAGTTTGCAAATTTATATATGAACACTGAAAGTCTTATCAGATCATCGTACATGGTCACTGAAGGTGAACTATTACATCACTGTATTTATTTAAATTCTTGACTGTCGGAAAATTACGTTTTTTATGGAATTTTACTAACTTCCAAAATACAACTGTTTTTGATCTCAGACTTTGACATATTGTTTGTTTTCACAACAGAAGGATGTACATCAAATATGACGTTCCTCAGGTTATTCCTTTATTAGTTATTATTATTTTTAGTTTCGTATAATGTAAGTGGCCTGCCAGCGCTACTCCACTGTTTTCACAGGCGCAGCTGCAACAGATGGTCGTGACGTCAGTCTGCAGGACATAACTCGTCCGTTACTGACGAAAATCGCGAGTGAACTTTGAATTATATAGCGTGGCGCTACTGAGTATATTCTCACTGAGTATGTTATGGCGAGCATAAACTTTAGCTAAAGACAACCAGTGAATATCGTGTGCAGAAGTAATTGGCCGATCATTGACTGTGTTACAAGTAATTGGTTTCGGAATTTGGGAAGGTAAAAGTTCCGGCTGTTTTAGGTATGGTGATAACTGTGAGCAGAAACTTCAGTAATTTTCGTAAATGTGGGCTGTTGATCTTACTTAACGGCTGTAAAGATCTATTGAAGGTTTAAATTTGAACTTCATGTTTAAAGTACGAGTGACATCCCCTTTCCGAATCATTTATTTAAAGAACATAGACAATTTTCAGCAAATTTTACTTATAGGGGCCTCCGGCGTGTAGCTATGAGGTTACAGTTTCCTCAACACTGCTTTTCTGTGATCTCGTAAGTAGCTGCAGTCAGGAGTTTACGTGCGAAGATCTACCGCTGTAAAGAGGTAGGTGAACAAAAACTATAAAAGAAATTGCTTGCAGCAGCGGCAACGTATAATCCGTCACAATTGGTGCATCGCACGCACGCACTTAAAAATCCGTCGCAACACATTTCATTTTCCCGAGATTGGAAACAGACAGCGATACACTTCGAAGTTTAAAGAATAATTCAGTATGTTACCTACATTCAATAAGCGGCAAAATGCAAGCGAATAGCCACAAAATACAAATTCACAGCGACCTCTACTTTTCACTACACCCTAAGAATTTCTTGCAGTAGTTTACCCAATATTGACGTATCACAAAAATCAGTCCGGAACCGCGCGACTGCTACGGTCGCAGGTTCGAATCCTGCCTCGGGCATGGATGTGTGTGATGTCCTTAGGTTAGTTAGGTTTAAGTAGTTCTAAGTTCTAGGGGACTGATGACCACAGATGTTAAGTCCCATTGTGCTCAGAGCCATTTCTATCACAAAAATCATTTTGACTAAATGATAGGCGGTTCAGCATGAATCTGACGATTTAAACTGTAAGATGTGTGAGAATGAGAGTTTGTTACCGAATACTTCCCTTAAAATCGTTTGATAAAGATCGCTGATCGGTTTGTTGTTCACGTAGTGAAGCGCGCACGGCAGGTTCCACGCCGAATAGGCCTGGCGTTATCGTCACCTGCGGACGGCTCCGCACACGCTGGCAACTGAGCTTCCCTCTGCTCGTTCCCTACTGAAGTGTAAAAGTTGCAACATATTTTAAATGCACTATAGATGACTGAGATCGTCGGAAACACTCTCACGTCCCACATACCTTCTGTACGCCCACATGCACCGTGCTGCAGTACAGCGCCAACGGAGGAAACTGCGGCCGGAAACGCATCCCATGACCGCAGCCGCGGAAGCACGTGTCAGCCAGAGAGATCCCGCCGGCTGTAGAGGCCCCCACCCCACGGGGACTGAGCTGCGGGAGTTGGAACGCTATCAATACTCCCAGCGGAGACACTCGTCATATTCGATCTTCCCAAATTTCCACTGAGTATACATGCGACAGACGCGGTCCCGAACACGACTCAACGCAAACGGGGCATTAGTTCACTATTCACCGTCCAGGGAGAGCCGCGAGCCAAATCGTCCCAAACCGGAAGCTTTCTCGGACTCTCTGAACATAGATATCCGCCGAGATACTGTTTCCGGCCCCGACCTGTTTGCCTGCTGCTATGCTTTCTACGGTCATCTCGAGATTCACAAGAATATAGGGAACCAGGCATATATTTATCAGTGTAAATACAATTAAATGTTACGACTGGCGCTGCAGTCTGACGCCGACCGATGTACTGGAAATGTCTCCTCTTTACGGCTGTGTTTCTACAACGAATCTCAATATCTACAGCGCACATAACATTCCAAATAAAATCTAAAAAAAAAAAGGTTCAAATGGCTCTGAGCGCTATGGGACTTGACATCTGAGGTCATCAGTACCCTAGACTTAGGTCTACACTACTGGGCATTAAAATTGCTACACCAAGAGCATATGTAGATGATAAACGGGTATTCATTGAACAAAAAATGGTTCAAATGACTCTGTGCGCTATGGGACTTAACATTTAGGTCATCAGTCTCCTAGAACTTAGAACTACTTAAACCTAACTAAGCTAAGGACATCACACAACACCCAGCCATCACAAGGCAGACAAAATCCCTGACACCGCCAGGAATCGAACCCGGGCGTGGGAAGCGAGAACGCTACCGCACGACCACGAGATGCGGGCTATTCATTGAACATATATATTATACTAGAACTCACATGTGATTACATTTTCACGCAACTGGGGTGCATAGATCCTGAGAAATCAGTACCCAGAACAACCACCTCTGGCCGTAATAATGGCCTTGATACGCGTGGCATTGAGTCAAACAGAGCCTGGATGGCGTGTACAGGTATAGCTGCCCATGCAGCTTCAACACAATACCACAGTTCATCAAGAATAGTGACTGGCGTATTGTGATGAGCCAGTTGCTCAGCCACCATTGACCAGACATTTTCAATTGGTGAGGAATCTGGAGAATGTGCTGGCCAGGGCAGCAGTCGAATATTTTCTGTATCCAGAAATGCCCGTACAGAACCTGCAACATGTGGTCGTACATTATCCTGCTGAAATGTAGGGTTCCGCAGGGATCGAATGAAGGGTAGGGCCACGGGTAGTTACACATCTGAAATGTAACGTCCACTGTTCAAAGCGCCGTCAATGCGAACAAGAGGTGACCGAGCCGTGTAACCAATGGCACCCCATACCATCACGCCGGGTGATACGCCAGTATGGCGATGACGAATACACGCTTCCAATGTGCGTTCACCGCGATGTCGCCATACACGGATGCGACCATCACAATCCTGTAAATAGAACCTGGATTCATCCGAAAAAATACGTTTTGCCATTCGTGCACCCAAGTTCGTCGTTGAGTACACCATGGCAGGCGCTCCTGTCTGTGATGCAGCGTCAACGGTAACCGCAGCCATGGTCTCCGAGCTGATAGTCCATGCTGCTGCAAACGTCGTCGAACTGTTCGTGCAGACGGCTGTTGTCTTGCAAACGTCCCCACCTGTTGACTCAGGGATCGAGACGTGGCTGCACGATCCGTTACAGCCATACGGATAAGATGCCTGTCATCTCGACTGCTAGTGATACGAGGCCGTTGGGATCCAGCACGACGTTCCGTATTACTCTCCTGAACCCACCGATTCCATACTCTGCCAACAGTCATTGGATCTCGACCAACGCGAGCAGCAATGTCGCTATACGATAAACCGCAATTGCGATAGGCTACAACCCGACCATTATCAAAGTCGGAAACGTGATGGTACGCATTTCTCCTCCTTACACGAGGCATCACAACAACGTTTCACCAGGCAACGCCGGTCAACTGCTGTTTGTGTATGAGAAATCGGTTGGAAACTTTCTTTATGTCAGCACGTTGTAGGTGTCACCACCGGCGCCAACCTTGTGTGAATGCTCTGAAAAGCTAATCATTTGCATATCACAGCATCTTCTTCCTGTCGGTTAAATTTCGCGTCTGTAGCAAGTCATCTTCGTAGTGTAGCAGTTTTGATGGCCAGTAGTTTAATTAAACCTAACCAACCTAAGGACATCACACACATCCATGCCCCAGGCAGGATTCGAACCTGCGACCGTAGCAGTCACACGGTTCCGGACTGAAGCGCCTAGAACCGCTCAGTCACATCGGCCGGCCATAAAATCTCGCTCATACACTTACGGTTATCGATGTGCTGAATCTCTACCTCCTTCACGATAGAACATACAGTCATTTTCTGTGGACATGCCGGAACATTAGCCACAGTAACTTTACACTGCAAAATATACACATTTCAGACAAGCAGTGCAGTTATCGTTTATAAGTGTACAGCACCCCAAAAAATTGAGCTATGCTCACACTCACACCAGCTACGTGTCTAGATTCACTTGTGGGAAATTATTTAACGTAAAATTTTTCCAGTCAGTGCTTCCGGAAGATGCTGCATCCTGCCAAGACTCTCTCAAACAAGTGTTATAAAGCACAGGCGTCCGAGGACGAAAGGGTTGGAAAGACATCACCTATACATGTTGGTGTACTGTAATCAACATCACTGTTGATAGTGCAACAAGGAAAACGCCAGGAAATGCTTAGGGGTGCCGATGAGGGGACGTTCCGTGTATCGTCCGACCCGTTTTTACACTATAGCAGGTCCAGTTGAACCCTTGCATCACTATATTGTGCAGCTGTTTACGAAATGAATCTATCACCCGTTAACTTCGGATGCACTCCTCAGTCCCTTGAAATCACAATTCGCCATGTGATATTTATCCTTCCCTTACGACTAGACGCACGTAATTTCTTTTCACATGAATAGTAGCTTGATTACTTCCCACAAACGTCTGGTGATATTTTGGAACGTAAGCTACTATACCTTTACGTTCAAGCAGCAGCATTACGTTTCTCACTGTCAATTACAGGTGTTTCATAAATTATGATACGTCCACACTAGCATCAGCTGGATGCCGTTTTCACATTGCCAGTAGCAAAAAAGCCTCCCATCATCACATACTTAACGATGAATAAAGGCTGTAATTACTATTTAAGAAAGCCCTAGCGTCTTTGTTTATTTTATCGATTTCACCACTTCCACGACACGTTTTAGTGTTTTCGATACTTGTAAATCCTGCCAACAGACAGTGGCGTCTTCTTTATAGATACAGACTGCCATGTCGGAGTTTGCGTTAGTGCATTCCATGCATAGCTACCTTAGACCTTCCTACCACCATTCAGATCACACAAATTTCGCCTGACTAAGAAATTGTTGCGAATGCAATATATAGGGGACTGATGACCTCAGATATTAAGTCCCACAGTGCTTAGAGCCACTTGCAATATATATACAAGAATACGTCCATTCGGAGTTAATTTTCAGGGGCTGAGCAGATGCGTGGAGAAACCGCAAAACTGTTGTAGTATAATACATTTTTAAGTTCCTGTTCCTAAACACCGTACCTGTTTAACACGCTGGAGCAGGAGAAGTATCACGGCGAGACGGATCAGTTGTTGCAGCTGGCAAAATTGAGTTTGTTATGAAAAAATAAAAGAGCCTGTTAAAGCGTCATACAAAGATTTTGTTTGCTACATGTGCGAGTAACGGCGAATTAATGATACAGACCTGGTAAGATCCTGTAACGTGTGTGCAGAAGCTGAATTTTCAAAAAGGAATACCATGTTATGTAGAAACCTCCTATAGGCTTTAATGCAAAGAATGCTTTATTACAAGCGTACAACAGACTTCTATTTGTCCCTTTCACCGCACCAGCTGTCTGTAACAGAATAATCACTACGAATCCATTGTCATTCAGCCGACCAGGGTGGCCGAGTGGTTCTAGGAGCCACAGTCTGGAACCGCGTGACCGCTACGGTCGCCGGTTCGAATGCTGCCTCGGGCATGGATGTGTGTGATGTCCTTAGGTTAGTTAGGTTTAGGTAGTTCTAAGTTCTAGGGGACTGATGACCTCAGAAGTTAAGTCCCATAGTGCTCAGAGCGCTGATGACCACGCTGTTTAGCGCCCGTAAACCTCAAACACACACACACACACTCTCATAGTGCTCAGAGCCATTTGAGCCATTGTAATTCAGTTATTCAACTGCAAGTGCGTGCAGGATGTTTGTGAATAAGGTAACAATTTTGCTAGTGAATTTGAGGAGTGGTAGTGAGTGTATTGCGCAAAGTATGGTCATGCTTTACTTACCGTTATTAAAGGAGTATACTGACTGCACAACTCAACTTATTCAAGAACAGACCTGTAGCCACACGTTCGAAAAAATGTTCTAGAGCTCTTATTTCCTCAGTATGTTGCGACAGTTAACATTGAGCACTACGGATTCTCTGAGAAAAGGGAATGTTAGTGCTTATAATGTGTCTGAGAGGGTGACATCAAGAAATGTGTGTAACGTGCTCTCGAATATTTATATAAAACCATATGAACGCTTTTGGTTACTACACAACTTGAACCATTACTATGTGATATATATATTTTATTTGCTAAAAAGTTAACTCCTCCCGAACGGGCTCTGGAGGCCCAACGGTACCGACCGGCCGTCGTGTCATCCTCAGACCACAGGCGGCACTGGATGCGGTTACGGAGGTGCATGTGGTCAGCACACCGCTCTCCCGGCCGTATGTCAGTTTCCGAGACCGTAGCCGCTATTTCTCAATCAAGTAGCTCCTCAATTTGCCTCACAAGGACTGAGTGCACCCCGCTTGCCAACAGCGCTCTGCAGACCGGATGGTCACCCATCCAAGTGCTAGCCCAGCCCGACAGCGCTTAACTTCGGTGATCTGACGGGAGCCGGGGTTACCACTGCGGCAAGGCCGGTGGCATTTTATTTGCTACCTAACGTATTTAAAAGGGATAAGCCCTGCTTTAAGCAATATGACTCGTATGCGCGATGCCAATTTTGTGGTGAGTTCCTATGGGACCAAACTGCTGAGCTCATCGGTCAGTAGGGGGAACCGTGGACAGACGCCTCAGACTGCACGGCTACCCCGCGCGGTGTGCGTGCCAGATTGATGCACCAAGATGAGTGTCCGGTTTGATTGCTTCAAGTGTACTCAAAATTCCGAAGAGGAAATGTTCATTCGAAGAAAAATACTCAGGTGAATGGTTCTTCATAAAAAGAGGGAGTTATGATTATGAAGTAGAATTTGTAATTTGTACTATACGCGCAAACAAAGTTGACACTCGTCGCGGTGGCTGATGGGAACGACAGTAAAGCTAATCAAAATATCCACGGGTGTACTGCCGGTCTATAGTGTCCAACGGGCACAATATTTCGGCGATCAAACATCTTGCCATCATCAGGTGAACTGAGCAGCCATAGCGTACGGATCTCCGTGCCGGCACGTTCACAGGAGCTCAGTCCGTCAGTTCACCTGATGATGGCGACATGTTTGATCGCCGAAATATTGTGCCCGTTGGACACTATAGACCGGCAGTACACCCGTGGATATTTTGATTATCAAATACGCCGGGAGAAACTCAAGAATGACAGTAAAGCTATTTCCCGTTTACATTCGCTCCCATCAACCACCGCGCCGAGTATCAACTTTGTTTTCGCGAATATTAAGTGTTATAATATTTTTTGCAGATGGGGTGAAGAACAGATATTAAGGATCATTTAGTTGATGTAAAGTGGCAATCAAACTTGCACTCTGGAAGCACTTAAACAAATGGGTAAGTACTTTGTATCAAATTCATTCAGACAGGACAATTAGTAACAGCAGTGAAATTAGCAATGTGCTGTCATACCATTAAACATCATGTCTTTGAAATCAGTAACGAGCGAGGTAGCGCAGTGGTCAGTACACTGGACTCGCAGTCGGGAGGACGACGGTTCAAAACCCGGGTCCGACCATTCTGATTAAGGTTTTCCATAATTTCCCTAAAACAGCTTAAAATAAATGTCGGGATGGTTTCTTCGAAAGGGCACGGCCGCTTTCCTTCTCCCTTCTTCCCTGTTGAGCTTGAGCTCCGTCTCTAATGACCTGCACAGTGTGACCACAATTATCCAGACACCCCCAAAAACAGACATATTACGTGCATTGTGCTGCCACATACTGCCAGGTACTCCATATCAGCGACCTCAGTAGTCATTAGACATTATGAGAGAGCACAATGGGACGCTAGGAGGAACTCACGGACTTCGAACGTGGTCAGATGATTAGGTGTCACTTGTGTCAGTACGCGAGATTTGCACACTCCTAAACATCCCTAGATCAACTGTTTTCGATGTGATAGTGAAATGGAAACGTGAAGGGACACGTACAGAACAAAAGCGCTCAGGTCTACTTCGTTTGTTGACTGACAGAGACCGCCGACAGTTGAAGAGGGTCGTAATGTGAAATAGGCAGACGTCTATTCATACCATCACATCAGGATCCACTGCAAGTACGATTATAGTTAGGCGGGGGGTGAGAAAACTTGAATTTCACGGTAGAACGGCTGCTCATAAGCAACAAATTACGCCGGTAAATGCTAAACGATGCCTCGCTCGGTGTAAAGAGCGTAAACATTGGACGATAGAACAGTGGAAAAACATTGTGTGGTGTGACGAATCACGGTACACAATGTGGCGATCCGATGGCAAGGAGTGGGTATGGCGAATGCCCGGTGAACGTCATCTGCCAGCGTGTGTAGTGCCAACAGTAAAATTCGACGGCCAAGGTGTTATGGTGTGGTCGTGTTTTTCATGGAGGAGGCTTGTGCCCTTTGTTGTTTTTCGTGGCACTATCACAGTACAGGCGTATATTGTTGTTTTAAGCACCTTCTTGCTTCCCACTGTTGAAGAGCAATTCGGGTATGGCGGTTGCATCTTTCAACACGATCGTGCACCTGTGCATAATGTACGGCCTGTGGCGGAGTGGTTACACGAAACTAACATCCCTGTAATGGACTGGCCTGCACGGTGTCCTGACCTGAATCCTATAGAACACTTTTGGAATATTTTGGAAAACCGACTTCGTGCAAGGCCTCACCGATCGACATCGACACCTCTCCTCAGTGCAGACTCCGTGAAGAATGGGCTGCCATTCCGTAAGAAACCTTCCAGCACCTGATTGAACGTATGCCTGCGAGAGTGTAAGCTGTCATCAAGGCTAAGGGCGGGCCAACACCATATCAAATCCCAGCATTACCGATGGAGGGCGCCACGAAATTAAAGTCATTTTTAGCCAGGTGTCCAGATACTTTTGATCACATAGTGTATTTGAGGCCGGGACGTTAAACATATATCTCCTCCTCCTCCTTTGGATAGCTCCAAATTGTGTAATGTTTCCGAAGAAACAAAAATTGTGAAGTAGGGCATAACAGAATTAACAGCAAATGTGAAATAATAATTATTGTTAGCCGCCAACACGGTCAAACAAATACTCAGTGATCTTTCAAAGTCCTGTTTTTTTTTTTTTTTTTTTTTTTTTTTGTTAGCTGTAGTTGTTCGCAATTAAAAGCGGCATTTTCTCCAATCTTTCACTTTTCTAAGCTTAAGAGAAGTACGCCGCTTTGTCTAGTTTTCTCCTTCCCAAATTACGTCCATTTTTAGTCAGTTTGAGAGAAATGTCTCGGTTTGTCAGACAGAAATTACGGCAGCCCTAGATGCATAGAAAGCAGAACGTAATGTTACCGCAATATAGGAGCGAGCATTACCAACATTTAATCTTACGTTCGGTTTTGTCGAATAGCACAAATCCCACAACCAGCAGGGCATAGGCAGTTCCCGCAGACCCGCAAAGACTCGTCCAGCGCGCTCATACCAGCACAGGTCCAGCGCGCTCACATCAGCATTCATCTGAAGGTGGGGTAGAATGCTGCGTCCCTATTGGCTCCCTGAGGAAAGTGATGGGTGGAGAGTGCAGAGGGTATATAAAGGCCACTCTTCCCTCAGTGACGATAGTGTCACAAACCAGTTAGTCAAAAAACTCCCACCCACAGCGGTCACACACCTCGCGGACGTCCTCAACGAGATTACTCGTTCCCGCGAGTTCCCAGCTTGCTGGAAACATGCGGAAGTGGTCGCGATACACAAACCCTTTATTCCCGCAGCACTACAGGCCGATTAGCCTCTTGCCAACTCTCAGCATAATCTATGAGCGTCTCCTGCTAAGTAAGACCCATACAAGAACATATTACCAGAGAACAAATTCTGCCGGATTTCCAATTTGGGTTCCGGCAGAACCACTCTGCCCCACAACAGGTCATGAGAATGGTTGAAGCAGTCACAGAAGGCTTCAACCACAGAGGCTACTGCGGGACAGTGCTACTAGACGTAGCCAAAGCCTTTGGTTCAGTATGGCATAGAGGGCTACTCTACAAGTTGTACACACAAGGATTTCCCGGGAGCATAGTTCAGCTGATCAAGAGCTATCTTACGAATAGGACTTTCTCCGTCAAAGTAGGAACTGCCACCTCCACCAGAAGGCGTATTCGTCCTGGGGTGCCACAGGGATCGGTTCTGGGGCCAGTATTGTACAGTTTGTACACTGCAGACACTCCAACGGCCCCCCTGGTGCACACTGCGCAGTACGCGGACGACACAACCTTCTACACGAGAAATGCGAACAAGGACCTGGTCATTCGTAGGCTACAAAGGGTTTTAGAGACACAGAAACCTGGGCCCGTCGCTGGTGCATCACCATCAACTCTGAGAAGACACAGGCAATGCTGATTACCCGCAGCCTCGGAAAGCGCGAACCTCCTCAACATCCCCCCCTCCATCTTCACCTAAATGGAACCCAACTTCCCTAGTGCAGAACCGCCAAGTACCTTGGCGTAACCTTGGACTCTCGTCTTACGTGGAAACCCCACATAGACGAGGTCTACAGGAAGCTCTGCGGCAGAATTTCCATCCTATACCCTATCCTGAACTCAACCAGCTCTCTTCCCTGCCCAGTAGCAGTAAATGTGTACCAGGCCCTGACCCGGCCAGTAATGGAATATGCGTGCCCTGTCTGGGAATACGCGGCAAAGCAGCACCTGGACAAACTCCAGAGGCTGCAGAACCGCACCCTCAGGAGGGCACTGCATTTACCTCTTGGATTCCCCACGGACGACCTGAACGCCGCAGCCGAAATCCCACTCCTGAGAGAGCGTTTCCAGGATCTGGCAAGGGCCTTCTATGAGGGTTCTTCCAGATCCGGAAACGCACTCATCCACTCCCTAGGTCGGTATGACATGTCCCGCGATAAGCACAAGCGCCCTATGACGATCTTCGACGATTAAGTCGAAGAGAAAATCCCATACCCAATCCCTAATCCTGTCCCTTCCCATATAACACCAATCATCTCGCCTACCCCATGCAAGTACCAGACACAGACACAACAGTCATCACATATCACAGACACCAAAAAACTATAGAAAAATCACACACACACGTTCACAGGGGAGTAAAAGCCGTAAGGCTACAAACTCCCGCTCACACTTCCCCAAAGAGCGGAAAGTAAAAGATGAGAGCAGCATCTCAGTCGCCCTCGACGCACTCCGCTGCTCGACTCGCTGCGGCTCACTTCGTTACCGTCGCTCGCGCACGCCAACGCCACTAACCCAACACCATGTCGGGACGGGGAAAGGGAGGCAAACTTGCTGCTGTGGCCAAGCTTCTGCTCACGTTGGCAGGAGATAGCCGCGGCAGCAGCAGAAGAAGCGCTGCCGACCGCAGCACAAGAGGCAGTGCTGCCGCTGCCAGAAGATCGGACACGTCGCCAGGACGTGCAAGGACGCAGTCGCGTGTTTGAAATGTGCCAAGGCACACGACACACGCGATTACGACAAGCCACCACACGTCGCGCCAACGTGCGTTAACTGCGGCGGCAAGCACGCTACAAACGCACGCAGCTGCACATATTTGAAGCAGCGGACACCGACCGCCAAGAAAGCGGTACATGAAGAAGAGGCAGCAGTCCCGCCACCCCCTCTCAAAGGAGGAAACGGGGAGGCCGCAACCCCTGCCCAGCGCCACCACCTACGACGCCGTGGCCGCCCTCAAAGCCGCGATGGCGGCAGAGAGGGCTGTAATGCAGAAGGAGATCGTCGGTCTCCACCGGCAGCTGCAAGAGTTGCGGGAAGAACTCAGGAAGCTGCAAAAGAAGACACCCGTCCCCGATGCCACCCCATGGTGGTACGACAAGCTCGGGTGGAGGTGTCTACATAAACGGACGTCGCCCCGGAACCTGTAGCAACACAGGAGACGGGGGAGACGCCCATGGACGTGGTGCAGACCGTACCGCCGTCGCCGCCACCGCCGGCTGTGGAGAAGAAAAGCAGCAGGACAAACGAGACCAAGAGGGAGGAGGGATGCACTCTGAAGTCATACCTTTCCCGGACGCCACGAACCTGCCAGCGATACTCAAGCAGATTGCAACCATGATGCGAGATGGGCGGTACCACGTCCAAAGAAAACCCTACCTTTCGCGCAAGCGGAAGGGAAACAGAAGCCGCCACTTCCACACCGGCCGTTCGAGCTTCGTGGCGGATATCGGGCAATTATGCTCGAATTCGTCACGAAGAAGGACCTCCACACCATCAACTCGAACCCAGTCTTCACGCCGCGCGACTGAGACTTCATCTTGGAGGATGCGGTCGCGCAGCTGAAGAAAGAAGTCCGAGATGGAGAGAGGAAGCTCTCACCCGAGCTGGAGTGCGCACTGAACAACATCGCGAGCGAGGGGAAGAAGAACTAGACAACATCGTCAGCCAACGTCACCGCCAGCATGCCTTCATGCTGGCAAACCAGGATTTGTCACCAATAACACGCAAGGACCATCCACAACGAGAGGCAACACTATTCCAACCCGTAAGGATCTTGGAGGAACTGCTATCCACAGCTTAGACTCCAAACCTCGGGCCAAGGACTAGTCCCGTATGCATCGCGTCAGCGTGAGCGTCAGTCGCCATCATTCTGTCATCAACCACCGAAGTGTGAGCTCGGTCGTCTTGGTCTCGCTCGTGTGCGTCAGTTTGCTCCTTTTCGCGTGCGTGTTACCAGATTAGGTGAAAGAAATGAAACGTTCAGCTGCATCAAGCATCATCGGTAGAGCTAGTGGCCGCAAACGGCAGACATCGTTAGAGTAGGACGGGAAATTACCTGGTAAATGCACATTCAAATCGGTAACTAACATTTCTAAGAATTTCGTAGAACTGAATACATTTCTTTTTATTGTTTCAGCGCATATCAACCAACATCAAAGTATGGATGAAATGAATCCTGTGGTGCAGCCGCAGAAATAGTGATAGCAGTTGCTGCATCAGCAGCATTGTAAGTATACAGGGTGGTCCATTGATAGTTACCGGGCCAAATATCTCACGAAATAAGCATCAAAAGAAAAAACTACAAAGAACGAAACTCGTCTAGCTTGAAGGGGGAAACCAGATGGCGCTATGGTTGGCCCGCTAGATGGAGCTGCCAAAGGTCAAATGGATATCAACTGAGTTTCTTTTTAATAGGATCCCCCAATTTTTATTATATATTCGTGTAGTACATAAAGAAATATGAATGTTTTAGTTGGACCACTTTTTTCGCTTTGTGGTAGATGGCGCTGTAATAGTCACAAACGTGTAAGTACGTGGTATCACGTAACATTCCGCCAGTGCGGACGGTATTTGCTTCGTGATACATTACCCGTCTTAGAATGGATGTTTACCAACTGCGGAAAAGGTCGATATCGTGTTGATGTATGGCTATTGTTATCAAAATGCCCAACGGGCGTGTGCTATGTATGATGCTCGGTATCCTGGACGACATCATCCAAGTGTCCGGATGTTATTTAAGGAAACAGGAAGTGTTCAGCCACATGTGAAACGTCAACCACGACCTGCTACAAATGATGATGCCCAAGTAGGTGTTTTAGCTGCTGTCGCGGCTAATCCGCACATCAGTAGCACACAAATTGGGCAAGAATCGGGAATCTCAAAAAAGTCGGTGTTGAGAATGTTACATCAACATCGACTGCACCCGTACCATATTTCTATGCACCAGGAATTACATGGCGACGACTTTGAACGGCGTGCACAGTTCTGCTACTAGACACAAAAGAAATTACGGGACGATGACAGATTTTTTGCACGCGTTCCATTTAGCGACGAAGCGTCATTCACCAACAGCGCTAACGTAAACCGGCATAATATGCAATATTGGGCAATTGAAAATCCACGATGGCTGCGACAAGTGGAATATCAGCGATCTTGGCTGGTTAATGTATGGTGCGGTATTATGGGAGGAAGGATAATTGGCCCCCATTTTATTGATGGCAATCTAAATGGTGCAATTTATGCTGATTTCCTACGTAGTGTTCTACCGATGTTACTACAAGATGTTTCACTGCATGACAGAATGGCGATATACTTCCAACATGATGGATGTCCGGTACATAGCTCGCTTGCAGCTGAAGCGGTATTGAATAGCATATTTCATGACAGGTGGATTAGTCGTAGAAGCACCATACCATTTATTGCATTAATGTGGTATTTACAGGTTACCACGCTGTAACAGCATGCGTTCTAAGAAATGATAAGTTCACTAAGTTGCATGTATCACATTGGAACAAACGAAATAAAATGATCAAACGTACCTACGTTTGTATTTTAATTTAGACCTTTCTGTTCTAGCTCTGATTTCTCGTATTTTATTTTGATGATCATTCCTACCTATACAGGTTGGGCTCAACAAAATATTTTCGCATTCGGAAGAGAAAGTTGGTGACTGAAATTTCGTAAAAAGATCTCGCCGCGACCAAAAACGTCTTTGCTGTAATGACTTCCATCCCAATCCGCGTATCATATCTGCCACACTCTCTCCCCTATTACGTGATAATACAAAACGAGCTGCCCTTTTTTGCACCCTTTCGATGTCCTCCGTCAATCCCACCGTTCGTTTAAAAATGTGAGCCATATGTTTGTGACTAATACAGCGCCATCTATCACAAAGCGAAAAAAGTGGTCCAGTTAAAACATTCATATTTCTTTACGTACTACAAGAGTACGTAATAAAAATGGGGGTTCCTACTAAAAAAAAAAAAACCACCGCTTTTGGCATATTGAGCGCCTTCTTGTGGGCCAACCATAGCGCCATCTGGTTTCCCCCTTCCAGCTAGACAAGTTTCGTTCTTTGGAGATTTTTCGTTTGACGCTTATTTCCTGAGATATTTGGCCCGGTCACGATCAATGGACCACCCTATATATTCCATCTTTGTAGTACTGGTGTGACCAGCGAATTTGTTGATGATTTCGAACTATCAAATTCGATAACTTTTCTCTCAATAAGAATTTCGTAATAAATACATGTCTTATTGTTTCAGCATATATCCATATCCATCGGGTAATTGAAGAGGCTGAGAGGCAGCAGCAACAGCAGTGGTAGCAACAGCAGTGGCAGCAGCAGCAATGCCATCTACATGCATGGCTACTCTGCAATTCACATTTAAGTGCTTGGCAGAGGGTTCATCGAACCACAATCGTACTATCTCTCTACTATTCCACTCCCTAACAGCGCGCGGGAAAAACGAACACCTAAACCTTTCTGTTCGAGCTCTGATTTCTCGTATTTTATTTTGATGATCATTCCTACCTATATAGGTTGGGCTCAACAAAATATTTTCGCATTCGGAAGAGAAAGTTGGTGACTGAAATTTCGTAAAAAGATCTCGCCGCGACCAAAAACGTCTTTGCTGTAATGACTTCCATCCCAATCCGCGTATCATATCTGCCACACTCTCTCCCCTATTACGTGATAATACAAAACGAGCTACCCTTTTTTGCACCCTTTCGATGTCCTCCGTCAATCCCACCTGGTAAGGATCCAACACCGCACAGCAATATTCTAACAGAGGACGAACGAGTGTAGAGTAAGCTGTCTCTTTAGTGGACTTGTTGCATCTTCTAAGTGTCCTGCCAATGAAACGCAACCTTTGGCTCGCCTTCCCCACAATATTATCTATGTGGTCTTTCCAATAGAAGTTGTTCGTAATTTTAACACCCAGGTACTTAGTTGAATTGACAGCCTTGAGAATTGTACTATTTATCGAGTACTCGAATTCCAACGGATTTCTTTTGGAACTCATGTGGATCACCTCACACTTTTCGGTATTTAGCGTCAACTGCCATCTGCCACACCATACAGCAATCTTTTCTAAATCGCTTTGCAACTGATACTGGTCTTCGGATGACCTTACTAGACGGTAAATTACAGCATCATCTGCGAACAACCTAAGAGAACTGCTCAGATTGTCACCCAGGTCATTTATATAGATCAGGAACAGCAGAGGTCTCAGGACGCTTCCCTGGGAAACACCTGATATCACTTCAGTTTTACTCGATGATTTGCCGTCTATTACTACGAACTGCGAACTTCCCGACAGGAAATCACGAATCCAGTCGCACAACTGAGACGATACCCCATAGGCGCGCAGCTTGATTAGAAGTCGCTTGCGAGGAACAGTGTCAAAAGCTTTCCGGAAATCTATAAATACGGAATCAACTGTCGATAGCGGCCATTACTTCGTGCCAATAAAGAGCTAGCTGCGTTGCACAAGAGAGATGTTTTCTGAAACCATGCTGATTACATATCAATAGATTGTTCCCTTCGACGTGATTCATAATGTTTGAATACAGTATATGGTCCAAAACACTACTGCACATCGACGTCAATGAAATAGGTCTGTAGTTAGATGGATTACTCCTACTACCCTTCTTAAACACTGGTGCGACCTGCGCAATTTTCCAATCTGTAGGTACAGATCTATCGGTGAGCGAGCGGTTGTATATGAGTGCTAAGTAGGGAGCTATTGTATCAGCGTAATCTGAAAGGAACCTAATCCGTATACAATCTGGACCTGAAGACTTGCCCGTATCAAGCGATTTGAGTTGCTTCACAACCCCTAAGGTATCTACTTCTAAGAAACTCATGCTAGCAGCTGTTCGTCTTTCAAATTCTGGAATATTCCATTCGTCTTCCTTTGTGAAGGAATTTCGGAAAACTGCGTTCAATAACTCCGCTTTAGCGGCTCAGTTGTCGGTAACAGTACCGTCGGCACTGCGCAGCGAAGGTATTGACTGCGTCTTGCCACTTGTGTACTTTACATACGACCAGAATTTCTTCGGATTTTCTACCAAATTTCGAGACAATGTTTCGTTGTGGAACCTATTAAAGGCATCTCGCATCGAAGTCCGTGCCAAATTTCGCGCGTCTGTTAATTTTAGCCAATCTTCGGGATTTCACGTTCTTCTGAACTTCGCATGCTTTTTCCGTTGCCTCTGCAACAGCGTTCGGATCTGTTTTGTGTACCACGGGGGATCCGTTCCATCTCTTACCAATTTATGAGGTATGAATCTCTCAATTGCTGTTGCTACTATATCTTTTGAGCCACATCTCGTCTACATTTGCATAGTCAGTTCGGAAGGAATGGAGATTGTCTCTTAGGAAGGCTTCTAGTGACACTTTATCCGCTTTTTTAAATAAAATTATTTTGCGTTTGTTTCTGGTGGATTTGGAAGAAACGGTATTGAGCCTAGCTACAACGACTTTGTGATCACTAATCCCTGTATCAGTCATGATGCTCTCTATCAGCTCTGGATTGTTTGTGGCTAAGAGTTCAAGTATGTTTCCGCAACCAATTATAGTTCGCGTGGGTTCGTGGACTAACTGCTCGAAACAATTTTCGGAGAAATCATTTAGGACAATCTCGGAGGATGTTTTCTGCCTACCACCGATTATGAACAAGTATTTTTGCCAACATATCGAGGGAAGGTTGAAGTCCCCACCAACTATAACCGTAACCGTAAGTAGTATATATATTTTTCATCTAATATGGAATATGTTGCGACCAACGAGTCTGTGGTTATTTTAGATGATTTCGAGGGACCAAAATCGATTAATCTTACTTTTCCACTAAGGATTTAGTATTGTTGCAGTATGTGTCGTGTACATGTAGTTTCTTGAAACTTCCTGGCAGATTAAAACTGTGTACCGGACCGAGACTTGAACTCGGGACCTTTGCCCTTCGCAGCCAAGTGCTCTACTTCTGAACTACCCAAGCACGACTCAGAACTCGTCCTCATAGCTTCAGTTCCACCACTACCTCGTCTCCTACCTTCCAAACTTCACGTAGTTTCTTTCTAAAAAATTTCGTCGTTTACGTAACATGTTGTCACTGTTGTTGTTGTAGATGATCTCGAGGTTAAAAATCGATAAACGTTACTTCTTTTTTCATTTGACTCAGAATTTATTATTGGTGTCCCATTTATCTTGACCACCCTAAATAACTGTTTGTCCAGATGCAGATTACAAAATGTTTCAAACAAACGACCTTTAGCCATCAGGGGGACATCAATCAACATGATTGGCTCCATTGTAGCTTTGTTTTTTTACAAAGATATGAACTGTGGTATGACGTTTTTAAATGGCATCCTGTATTTTTTATTCGGTAATTCATGTCCTCTCCCATAGACCTATTCAAAAATTTATCACAGTGTACCATTTACTGAAGCACAACGTTATTAATTACATAACACAACATTGACTTTGAGCCCAGTATCGCAAACTCGTCCACTTGCTGGAGTTATCAGAAAACAAATGAAAACCAAGTAAAAACATAACACAAAATTGACTTTGACTTTCCTGTACCATTGCCCAGGAGTAGATCATTCAAAGGTGCTCAAAGTGGTGACTGTGGACACGGATACACTGGTGCACTCATTGAATGAAAGAATTATTTACTGCTTCCAGTGTCGCCTGCTGAAGAGAATTACAAGCAAGCACGATACGTTCCTGCATGCTCTCTGGAGTTGTTTGAATATTGCGATAGACAACGTCTTTAATGCACCCCTAAGAAAAAAGTCCAGAGGATTTAAATCAGGAGAACTGGCAGGCCAGGTAACTGTTCCTCCTCGACCAATCCATCTGGCAGGATACCTTTGGTTCAGAACACGACGTGCACGCAAGGCATTATGTGCTGGACATCCATCGTGTAGATTCCACATAAGAATTCTGCTTCTTAAGGCACTTCATCCAAAAGAGGAGGAAGAATTCATCTGAAGAAGTTGGCATACGCTGTGCCATTTAGACTGCCATTGATGTAATAAGGGCCAATAATTGTAGTGCCAAGCATCCCACACCAGACATTAACTCTCCATTGATGCTGATGTTCCATCTGTCTAAGCCATCGTGGGTTGTCGCTGGACTAATAATGCATGTTCCTTGTATTTATTTACCTGTCCTTTGTTTGAAAAGGAAAATTCATCGGTAAATAGAACATTGGAGAAGAAGTTCAGGTTGGCGAGGATTAGTCCCATGCAATTCTTGATGTAGGTGTACATGGTAAGGATGGAACCGGTGACGTGTAACAATACGATGAACACAGGTTTTAGGAATGCCAATCTCGTGTTCAAGCTGCCGTGTGCTCACATGTGGATTCATAGCAATGGAAGCGAGAACAGTTACTTCAGCAGCTTCGTGTGTGCAAGTACTATGACAATTGCGTTGCCGTGGGTTTAAACTTCCTGTTTCCTGAAGCGTCGCAGCAAGACGAGAAAACATCCATTGCGAAGGTGGGTTCTTGCAGGATGTCGATCTCTCTACAGTTCCGCTGCCTGCATAGCATTTTGCCTATCTCCAGCAACAACAATAAAAGGTAAGTTATATCGATGCAGTTTGCCGGAAGGACAGCCTTTGCTGTATGCCTACACTACACAACAGTATTTAGAAGGAGTAAACTACGGTACTAAATGTACCTGTACATAAGAAAACAGTGTTGCAATTACTGTTCTGCTAACTTACATTCCACATACGTGAGTAGCATTTGCACCTTCTCTTCGTTTGGTGTACATTCTACTCACACAACTCTTCAACTGACGATGGGTGACGAAATGATGGGTGTGCATTCTACTTATGTTTACATTTGTCCTCTGTCAACGTCAGCACGTGGATGTGTTCCATTACCCCAAGCGCCTGCACTAAGCGCTGGGAGCACCAACGTCAGTGTTGTGTTATGTAATTAATAACGATTTGTTTCGGTGAATGGTACACTGTTATAAATATTTGAATAGGTCTTTAGGAGAGGAAATGAATTACCAAATAAAAAATACAGGATGCCATTTAAAAAAGTCATACAGCAGGTCATATCAATGTAAAAAAAAAACAAAGCTATAACGAAGGCAGTTACGCTGCTTGATGTCCCCCTGATGGCTAAAGAACATTTGCTTGAAACATTTTATAATTTCATGTGGACAAACAGTTATTTAGGGTGGTCAAGATAAATGAGACAACCTGTACATAGGGTGTTTTGGGAAGAAAGATCAATACTTTACACAGTGATATTATAACTAATTCTGAAAAAAATGTTATATGAACATAGGTCCGCAAATGCTTAGTTAGGGAGGTATCGGTATGGAAAGGAACTTTAATTCTGCAAAATTGTTGTGCACAACGCGAATGTATATGCAATACAACTGGACCGTAACGTTATTTTCTTGAAAACAGTGCTACAGAGAAGAACAGCTATTTTACACATTTTTACATAATGTTTATTTTCTTTGCATTTAGTACATAATGCATTACAAATGCATGTTACATGTATTCAGATGAAAAAGACATACCACGTCTTTTAATAACAGCTTTAACACTTGTCAGTGTCCGCACTTTATGTGTCTATACAGTGAGTGTACTAATATGTGCAAACTTAGCTTACCACTTAGCATGCAGATGGACAAAACATCTGAACTGTCTTCTTAAACCCAGAGTGCTAAACAGATATTTTAAATAAATATGAACATGGCCCTGTAAGGGAGCTAATATTAGGTGCAGATTGTACCAAAAATCATTTAAATGTTGCTGTCACTTAACTAGACTGCATGAATTAATAAAAGTGAAAGTTTGGGATCTATTCTAGAAAGAAAAAACAGCTATTACCTTTTTTATTATACATATAATTTATCAACTGTGCTTTCAGGGCTCAAGTTATACCCACCAATCATGTGCAATTACTTTTGACACTCAATAACAAAATATTTAACTCTTGGACATATTGAACTGACGATTATTAAAATCGTTATTTCTACATATGAAAAATTTTGTATCACAGGAAAGAATCATTAAAAATTTTCATCAGCTCATTTACATATACGCTATCAAAACTGGTCAGTGCACTGCGTTGGTGGAGAGTAAATTTAGTTTTTGAACCAATGAAAAACTCTCATGTATGCAAGTGAGGATAGGTTAGTATCCAAGCTTTTGGTATTCAGTGGTCATAACGTATGCAAGTTGGAGTGAGCAAAATCTTGACTCAACATTTACTGTGGCCTAATGCATGATGGTACTTTACCAAGTGGCATCTGCAACGGCGTTGTCTCCGTGCTGGATCTGAAACGCTAATTCCCTATTCTGGCCTTGACTGAATTCACTCAGTCTCAACTTTCCTGCATTCTGTAGAATGTTAATCTTTCCCTAGTCGAAATAATGGCTATTGCACACTTGCTAAGGGCTGGAGTGACGTACACCATTTATTTTCCCTGCAAATAATTAACTACCTCTTTGCTATCTGTCGCCATGATACGTGAAGCATATCGTCCACACTTTGCAGGAAGCAAAGCTCTCAACGCTCTCACTATTTTCCACAGACTTGTGCGGTCGGCTGCTAGGTGAGAGAGATATCTAGCTATTTTAGTTCTCAAAATGCTTTATATAATGGGGATCTCACAACCGTGTCACATCTGCTTCGCCCAGTATGGCTTCAGCCAATCGCTGTCTTGCTAGAGGTAAATTTTATTTTTCTTGCTGGGTCGCAGCCACTTACCCTCGGTCCCAGTCATATTTACATTAAAAGGAATAATGTATTGTTCTGGCCTTTTTGCTTTCTGCAGTGAAGCTTTCATCCCCAACTTTCTTTTCACTTTAACTTGTTAATGGATGCCCCTGTCCATATATTGGTAGATATTGTTTTGTTAGTTTTGGGTACATGAGATTACTGTAATTGCCTTTTGTTGATATAATATAATTATTTTTTCTGAGGATATCATACTCTACTGCACTGTCGTTATGGATCACGCTAATGTAAGGTCCATAAAATCTGGACGCCTTACACATGCAGTCTCTTCTGAATTCATTTTGTGCTGCTGTGATCAATGGTTGAGGCATTGCTCATAGCAGTACAAAATTATAAAGTCAACTAATTTAATCATTGTCCAGCTACTCTTGTATCTTAGGCTAGATGATGTCGTTTTAACATTATTTTTTTGATTTGAGACATATTGATTTACATGGCATTTTATATTTAGATAATTATTATGTGGGTTTATAGTCGTTTATTGCAGCTATTTCACTAATCTTAAACATTATTCTCTCTAGTACTTGTGGTTAAATTCTATTATACTGATTCATCCACCCTTTAGATTTTCTCTTCACAATAACTTCAAACATTCCTCGGTTCTCAAACATTCATGATACTGATGCTTGTGAAAGATGAGTGAAGTTAAGGAAGAATTTCGTTCTCTTATCTATTCTCAACACTTAAATTCTACATCAATATTACCATTTGTCCTCATAAACAGACATGTATTTACTTAAGTGACATTATGTATGTAAAATCGTTAATATTTTTGCATATTTTTATACACATTAACACAAACTTTATTCATTGACATTATTTATCATTTGAAACACATTTCCTAGATATCTACAATACACAACTTCTTATTAATGTATCTTTAGACTGAATGGACATTTACAAATTACACATGAAATACAAAATATAAAACATGGTACATTTATGAATATACTTTATTACTTAAAATTGAATTATAGAGTCCATTCTTAGTATCTACATCCTAACCTAACACACACATTTATCCTAATTACAAATTTCTCAAAGCTTGACTCTCAGATTCAAAAGTAAAAGCAAAACGTTTTCACAATTAAATAGCACTCATAGTTTCGAACTAATCCGCGCTGGTCCGAAAATACTTTACAAGGCCTATTAAAAATTTGCCTTGTCCTTGTCCATTCGTCAGATCAGTTAGTTCCTCTAATTTTTCATTGATCCTGATTCTGACATTCTCTAGCTCAGAAGGATCTACTTCCTTCCTTTCGCCATATTTATTATAACCTCCAATCACCTCAGTGGTCATACAGTATCGGATTGGAGTAACACTTACTTCATTATTCACGCTATGTCTTTTACCTATGAACGGTACAGTTACCAGTTTTCC
Organism: Schistocerca gregaria; assembly: GCF_023897955.1. Taxonomy (NCBI): domain Eukaryota; kingdom Metazoa; phylum Arthropoda; class Insecta; order Orthoptera; family Acrididae; genus Schistocerca; species Schistocerca gregaria. The sequence goes on from NC_064931.1 coordinate 804,076,851, forward strand.
AGTTGCCCTAATCATTGCATCATTGGTTCCAAAATTAACCCACCCTTAGTATTTATTCAAGAAATTGGCACCTACTAACATTTCCACACTGAGTCCATTGATAATGAAAAAATTCAATTCTATTTGTATCTCACCTATAGTTATTGGTAACAATATTTCTTGCTTTACTACTTTCTTGCTTTTACCCGTGGCCAGCACAATTTTTAAGCCCCTCACAGGAATTCTCACTATTTGTTTACTTTTTGGAAGAGCATTCACAAAATTCTGTGGCACTGTGCAAACTTCTGATCTGGTATCTATCAAGCAAGAAACCTTTTCCTGAAATACAGGTACTTGTACTATAGGTTGTCCCACTTATTCACTTTGTAGGTAAGCAGCCTACTCACGCCTTATAAAATTCACATCTGTCTTTCCATTGTGTGCCAGCCAGTCCGTTGTAACTAGCTCTGACGTCATAAATACTGTGCAATAATTTAAAATTAAGCAAATAACCTGAAACGTTTCTAGCATGTCAGGAGTAATACAAAATCAATATGTGGTAGATATCAGTTCAATAACTTTAACCATTTTCGAAATTTTGATGTTTTTCTGTAAAAATCATTTCGAGTGAAGTGTTAATTTTGGGATGACGTTAATGATCTATCTTCAGTTTGCGTATGTCGTATTTTCACGTGCCGCCACAGGACAGACATTCTACCATTATTTAGCGTGGCGTTTGATGAACATTATCATCAAATTATATGGCGAGTATTCACTTAAACATTTAATTTGAACAGTTATAGTGGCATCAGCGCATTAGACTCTGAACTGCTCTGGTAGTTGGATTGTGTGGATTCTTTTTGGTCTGTGACTTTCAGAATATAGTGAACATTTTTGAGAGAATGGTTTTTGATTATGAATCCCAGATAATCTCCTAGTTTCTCATAGCTATAAGCTGAAGCTATAAATGTATTTTTCAGATGAAGTGGGCACTAGGAATTCTAATTAGAGGCTTCACGTTTTGCTAATCACTTTCTGGTTGCCAATATTGTAGTTAGAGAGCCAGTGTTGAGTACGGCAAACAGCATAAATAATAGGAACATTTATTCTATTATTCCATCCGCTGCCCAACAACTTCTAATTACAGACTTAGGCTCTTCCAATAAATCTTGCACTACTTAGCGTCTGTCAAAGCCTACCCCTTCTGTGGAAAGTACATGTAACTTAATTGGCCCCCCTTTCACTTCATTATTAGTGGCGGCTTTTACTATCCATTCCTCTATAGACAATTCCAAGTATTTCTCTAACTTCTCACCCTCCAGAATAATCTTTGTTTCTGCAACCCTATCCAGAACTATCTAAATTATTTACTTCTTCTTCCTCTTCCCTCCCTTTATCCTCACTCTCCGAAATTACGTGCTACAGTCTATTTACAACACCCTCTTGTATTCTAATAGTTTCACTTCCACTGTCTACAGGTAGTCTCGCATCGGTTTCGCAGTGCTGATTCACTCCCACCTCCTGACCTGAGTCTTTACTTCCTGTATTAAGTTCCTTCTTGGCATGGTTCTTGCGATCTTTACTAGAACTTTCCTTTCCATGAAATGTTACTTCCTTTTCTAAAGAAATAAATTGCTTCTCAGTGTCACTTTCCTCGGCCATTCTGATTTCATTGACATTACATTCAATACATTGTTTAGTAGGTGCCTTCTTTACAAAGGTCGTTGCAAGCGTGTTTAGTCTACACAGTTGTAGTCTGCAAACGCTAGTGTCATCACAGACCGCTACGCGTTTCCCTGCCATGCGATATCGTTGCCTCTGACGTTTCTATTACCTGATAGGTGACGTTCATCCATTATGTCATCGACTCGCAGCCGATTGCATTCAAAATACCGTCCTCTGTCATTGAACCTACTTCCAGCAGTACCTCCTCTTCCTCTATACCTACCCTGGTAACCATTACCTCTTTTTACGCCTATTCTATTAACATTGACTTCTGTCCTATTGTCATTGCTTCTCGAGGGAGGCCTATATTCTATCCTATTATTTTCCTCCTCTTTCAAAACGTTTTCTACTCTTTACAAATGATGGATAAACCTATGAATATCATCTCGAGGAGCCGAAATGATCATATTCCGCCAATAACAAGGTAGTCACTCACTTTTGTACAAACCTTTTGATGCTATCTTTCTTTGGGTCATCCTTTTCCCCCTACCACAACTTGTTTAAAACTTCCATCTGCTTTCTCTTTCCCCCGTATTGTTCGAAAAAAGCCTGTTTGAAATCCTCTGAACTGTCGCAGTTATCAGAAGCTAAATTCCCCCCTATTCTAGCTTCCCCCATTAAATTTGACGTAATGAAACCAATCTTTTGCTTATCGTTCCACACTAATCAACATATCTTAGAAATCACTCCAAAACTCTTTTGGATAAACATTCTTATTTGGATCAAATTTCAAAAATCGGCGATGCGTCACACAGGCAATTTCAGTAGATACCACAACACCATTAGAAACTACACACATTATTGTTGTTAGCTCAACCACTGTTAGGCTACCTTCATGGTTAGATAGTTACTCATTTACCTCATTACTAAACTGACTAATGTTAGTTTCAAAATTAGTAATTTTATTAGACGTTTGCACACCAGCCTTCACAGACACACCATTTCCTCCCTTAATTTTACTTTCTATGACAATGCGACTATCTTCACACCATTTTTTTTTTACATTCTGAATCTGTTCATGAACTTTATCTAATTCAGAATTTACTCTTTCCTCTAACTGAACACTATCCTCAGCAACTTGCCTTATCTGCGACATTAGTTCACTTTCCACTGTCACAATTGTAGCATTACGTTCTTGCCTGACCTGACTAATGTCACTTTTAATATTATTACCAAACAAAGTCAGGTCATTTTTCCACGAATCCCTCAAATTCGAAATTTTATTTTCCATTTTGGATTATATTTCGACCACTTCAGTGTGTAAATCGTTTATTTCAGAACTTAGTGAAGTTTTTATACCTGGTCGCATTTTTGACATTTTTTTACATATTTTATTCATTTTATCGTCAATATCAGAACTCAATGATGTTTTAATTTCGGACCCAAACCATTCATTTTACTATCAATATCCGATCCAATTTTACACACTTTAGCATCTATTTGTCCCATATGTTGTGAGACATTTACCAACGTAACTGACTCATTGTCCTTCTGCTCCCTGGCAGCTGACAGTGGCTCCTGCTTTATTTCTTTAACATTACCAGGTGTAAATGGGACACTAGGTTCCGATATATTGTGCACACTATCCGTTCCATAATTAGCATACATTGAATCTCTGCTTACTCATATTAGCTTGTTACGTATCAAAACTGAAACCACTACTCATGGAATCATTTTCAGCTGTAACTCTCCCCAAATCTACCTACAGTTTCTCATCTACAATTTCCTGATTGTTTTCAGCCATTCTGCACAGTTTGTTAGCAAATGCACACAGACAATAAAGTAGAACACTACTTATCTCCCGTGTCGTCCGGTTGACTGCACGCCGAGATGAAACTGCGTATCCGTCCGCCAAGCTCTGCTCCAACCAAGTACAGTTTCCGAGCCCCCGCTGCATACACGGCCGCCAACTGCCCCGGATGCTGATCGCTGCAGTAGAACCACAGTCACACGTAACAGTCGCGACACTTCGCTTCGATTTTGTTGCCTACCGCACCAACAGCGCCCCAAGCGGCCAGTAACTTAAAAAGCGAATAGTGGTTGTTTATTTTGATTTCTACAATGGTTTTTACAAGCTGGAACGTTTGTAGCGCAATAAATTGCAGCAACAACAGGAAGAAGACACCACAGCTGTCTTTTTTTACGTTTCCTAAGGATCCTGAGACGTATATACCATCATGTTACTAAACTGTATCATCAGAATTCACTTGCAAACTACATGTGTATTAATGATTAATGTTTCGTTTTAGGAGCAGAAAATGGTTAGTTAGTAGCAGACGAGAAGACCTTATGAAAAAAGACCCAGTTTAGCTGTATAATGATATTAGGTTTTGTTCGCTGCATTTCGAACAAAACCAGTTCATAAACTCGTGTAGAATGCAGTACCCGCACTGTCTGACATCCCAAATAAGCCACCTCAACTGACGATGAAGAGGAAACTGCCACAAAGACTCGACAATCCATCTAAAGCTGTAAAACAGTCCTATGGCACAGAAGCAGCCAGTTCAACTCTCCATGTATCAGTGCCAAATTTGTGTGAATCGTCAACACAGACATACTTTGGCGATGTTGTGGTTAGATTAAGTGGAGTTATTCGTGTCTTACAATAGTGTTTGGTATGTATTTCATTCACTTCTGTTGTTAGTCACTTAATTTTCCCTGCTTTCTCCGTGTGATGACATTATTTTGTTAGCACTTTGTTCACTGGCAGATTGTTTGAAAATTATTCAAATATTTGGTTTTGCGTGAAATGTAATGTAATCAGCTCATTATAATGTTTTCAACATATTTCTACTGCTATTTGGCAGTTGCTTGTCCCACTTAGAACAATGTAAAGATGAAGGTCGTACTTGTGACAACAGGCGACAACAATGACAAACACAGTAGGCCTACAGAACGATAAATGAGCTGTAGATCGCTTTTGCATGTGGAGGTACATGTCTGTGCTTCTTACGTGTGAATCTGTGTTCATATTCTTTTGCTATCAACGTGGTAAACCGCAGTTCTATCCAATGTCACAGTCTCTAATGTTCAGTCGAGTGTTATTGTTGATCAGCAGTAAATCACTAACGCGTTCCGGATTTAATTGAATGCGGTGATTTGTTAGTAACATACCGGCCTTACTAAAGCATCTTTTCACTAGGTGCGCTTGTTGCTGGGATACATAAAATACGTCTTGCAACTGCAGCCAGGCTTGGCAGATCTGTTTGATGTCTGCTCCACCACTTTAAGATGTCATCATCATCCCCGAGGTTCATTAAAATGTAGAGATCTACTTCATCTGTTGCGGATGATCTGTTGTTCCTCCATTCCTTGAAACGATCTCCCTTTCAGGGCGGTGATGACACCATACTCGAAGGATCTATGATAATAAACAAAAGAGGCAAGTAATACAGAATTGATCTGGAAATCATCGAAACGTTCCCGTAAAAACTATGTGTTTTACGTTAATGAAATATTATACCAATTATAACATTCCTGTTTCTCTATAATACACTATCCACTAAGTATGCAAAAACAATTATGTTAATGATTGTACCTACGTAAGTAGCACAAATTTGTCGCACAATGCTAAGAATTTCCTGCTTTTCATTTATTACAAGCATATTAAGATCACGGAAAGACGGCCAAATAAACGTAGCAATTTTAGGTCTGGAAGTGATCACAATCTTCTCACAAACGAAAGTCAAGGCTCGATTTTTAATGCTTTGTACCTCCTGTTAAAAAATACATATCTGTTAGTACACATCAATTACGCTAGTTAATTATAAATCTATCACGTATCATAATGAAACAGTGATTTAAAAAAAAAAGGTTCAAATGGCTCCAAGCACTACGGGACTTGACATCTGCGGTCATCAAACCCCTAGAACTACTTAAATCTAAGCTAAGGACATCACACACATCCATGACCGAGGCAGGATTCGAACCTGCGACCGTAGCAGCAGCGTGGTTCCGGACTGAACCGCCTAGAACTGCTCGGTCACAGCGGCCGGCCAAACAGTGCTTTTATCTGCAGTAATTACTCACCTGACAGTCAGTGTCATTGACACTGCAAATTTGTTGCAGTTTGTGAAACCAACGAAGAACTAACTGGATTGTCGGTTCTTTTTCGCCTTCTAATTCATCTATGGCCTCTTTAAATTATCTCATAAAATGCGCAATTTTTCCTACAAGCTCCTTATCATACCTTGCAATCTGTAAGCGGAGTCCTTTTCTGTCAGCAAATTTCGTTATATTTCTTTCTTTACTCGTGTCAGAGGTACACTAAAATGAACACATATACAATACATACAAAGAAAACTATACAGAATTCTGCAACTTTGATAGCATTGGGTGCTGCAGACGTTAAGTCCTTCATGCTACAGCTGGTTGGGCATGAGTTACATTTGAAGAGATGCTGCGTTGTCTGCAATTCACCGCATTCACACAGCGTTGTGCTGGCATTTGGCAGTTGGAAGTTCCATTTAAGGAGTTTGTCCCTCGATCTTGCGACTTTGGTCCGTAGTCTGTTCAAGGACTTCCAGATGACTTCGTTATACTGAGGGTGTAAGGATTCCAGCATAGTGTACAAGCTGTTCCAGCCTGTGCAGACCTCTTGTTTCAACGATGTTTTCAAAGATGAGCAGAGGCCACTTTTCTTAATGAACCTTCCAATGCATTTTGTAGTCTTTAATGTTGATGCGATGTTCGGGTCATGATTTAACAAATAGTTATCTTCATCGAAAGTCTGGCTAAGAGCTGTCTTTATACAATGAGCAGCACAAGAAATCCTTTCGTGATTTTCCAAAGCCTTTATTGCGTTGGCATCCTGGTCGGAGACAAAAACAAAACTGTGCAACATGTCCGGCGAAATTTCCCAATCAGCTATCCGCTCTTCAATTTCTTCCATAATATTTACTCCCGTCTTCTTAACGTCCGGGAATTTTGTTGTAAATAAAACATTGTTCACAAGAGACCAATCTGAGTTAATGTAATGTTATAAGCGTCAAATAGTGCACCTGATTATGCGAATCGGTCCACATATCAACTTCCGCAATAACAGAAGGAATTATGCTGTTTCGTACTGCATCAGCTTGCTTTTTGACATGTCTGCTTATAGTAAAGGGATGTGGCATGACATCTGCCACGCTAACTTCTCCATAATGCTCACCTGGAAGTATTAATTCTTGGCCTAGTTCTCTGAAACCTTCATCGGAAACAGCATTAAAAGGTCTCATGTCTTTAGCACACATTGCAACACACTTTGCTGGAATATTATTTGTTTTTTATTAATGCCGGTAACCCTGTATCTTTGTGAGGTTTCTTGCAACTGTGTTTCTCTAAATTAGTGGTTCCCGACTGGAAACAAAATAATATGGAGCAGTTTATGCACGATACGTACCCAGTAGATGCACTGTTTTCGTCTACAACCAACAGAAATGTACTCCATACCTCGCTCTTTAGATCTACCCGTTTCTTCGATGTGTAAACATTGGTTAGAGTCTTACGTCTTACTGCACTGGCTTCCTCGCGCTGCATGATTACAGAGAGAGACTCACCACAAATGAGAGCCCGTACTGGCTGCAGTCTCATACGGATAATGACACGTGTAATGTGTCTGAAGTTACGTGCTACGTATTCGGTCACGGCGTCTATGCTCGTTCACTAGAACTAGTGCGGGCAGCCTATCCAGTTAGGGTGTGCTCGCCCCATCTTGTACACTCCTGGAAATGGAAAAAAGAACACATTGACACCGGTGTGTCAGACCCACCATACTTGCTCCGGACACTGCGAGAGGGCTGTACAAGCAATGGTCACACGCACGGCACAGCGGACACACCAGGAACCGCGGTGTTGGCCGTCGAATGGCGCTAGCTGCGCAGCATTTGTGCACCGCCGCCGTCAGTGTCAGCCAGTTTGCCGTGGCATACGGAGCTCCATCGCAGTCTTTAACACTGGTAGCATGCCGCGACAGCGTGGACGTGAACCGTATGTGCAGTTGACGGACTTTGAGCGAGGGCGTATAGTGGGCATGCGGGAGACCGGGTGGACGTACCGCCGAATTACTCAACACGTGGGGCGTGAGGTCTCCACAGTACATCGATGTTGTCGCCAGTGGTCGGCGGAAGGTGCACGTGCCCGTCGACCTGGGACCGGACCGCAGCGACGCACGGATGCACGCCAAGACCGTAGGATCCTACACAGTGCCGTAGGGGACCGCACCGCCACTTCCCAGCAAATTAGGGACACTGTTGCTCCTGGGGTATCGGCGAGGACCATTCGCAACCGTCTCCATGAAGCTGGGCTACGGTCCCACACACCGTTAGGCCGTCTTCCGCTCACGCCCCAACATCGTGCAGCCCGCCTCCAGTGGTGTCGCGACAGGCGTGAATGGAGGGACGAATAGAGATGTGTCGTCTTCAGCGATGAGAGTCGCTTCTGCCTTGGTGCCAATGATGGTCGTATGCGTGTTTGGCGCCGTGCAAGTGAGCGCCACAATCAGGACTGCATACGACCGAGGCACACAGGGCCAACACCCAGCATCATGGTGTGGGGAGCGATCTCCTACACTGGCCGTACACCTCTGGTGATCGTCGAGGGGACACTGAATAGTGCACGGTACATCCAAACCGTCATCGAACCCATCGTTCTACCATTCCTAGACCGGCAAGGGAACTTGCTGTTCCTACAGGACAATGCACGTCCGCATGTATCCCGTGCCACCCAACGTGCTCTAGAAGGTGTAAGTCAACTACCCTGGCCAGCAAGATCTTCGGATCTGTCCCGCATTGAGCATGTTTGGGACTGGATGAAGCGTCGTCTCACGCGGTCTGCACGTCCAGCACGAACGCTGGTCCAACTGAGGCGCCAGGTGGAAATGGCATGGCAAGCCGTTCCACAGGACTACATCCAGCATCTCTACGATCGTCTCCATGGGAGAATAGCAGCCTGCATTGCTGCGAATGGTGGATATACACTGTACTAGTGCCGACATTGTGCATGCTCTTTTGCCTGTGTCTATGTGCCTGTGGTTCTGTCAGTGTGATCATGTGATGTATCTGACCCCAGGAATGTGTCAATAAAGTTTCCCCTTCCTGGGACAGTGAATTCACGGTGTTCTTATTTCAATTTGCAGGAGTGTATTTTGTGCTCGTTTACTGGGTCATGCAGGACTCTAGTAGAAATACCGCCTCTCGTTGCCGAGCAGTCGCCGACAAACTCTGCCACCTCTTTTCACTGACTGCCGATTCTTGATGCATGTTCATTACCACAAATGTCTATTGTCCAAATATAGTTACTTTTCCAAAAAAAAAAAAAAAAAAAAAAAAAAAAAAGGTTCAAATGGGTCTGAGCACTATGCGACTTAAATTCTGAGGTCATCAGTCGCCTAGAACTTAGAACTAATTGAACCTAACTAACCTAAGGACATCACACACATCCATGCCCGAGGCAGGAGTCAAATCTGCGACCGTAGCGGTCGCTCGGCTCCAGACTGTAGCGCCTAGAACCGCAGGCCACTCCGGCCGGCTAGTTCCTTTTTGACTCGCGTGTGAAACGCTTCACCAAGTTCATTGCTGCTTTTATATACAGTTCCTACTCTTCCAAACACTACATTGTAATTCTCGGTCAATAAAGCACCAACTGCGGCGTTGCTAGGTTAAAATTCGCGTAATTGTTTACTGCTTCTTTCGTTGTACTGTCAACCACAAAAGTGCCACCTACCTCAGTACGGCGTCTGGACACCAACCCGCTTCTCTGCAACGTAGATACTGTTCTGATGATGTTACAAGCAACGGTGAAGAAAAACATCGTCAATACTTACGTTAGCACAGTCCGCATTAACTCTGTAGCTAAATGTCATGTAAATATCTTATAACAATTTTCGGATGGAGAGCAATTGTTTCATCTTTCTTCTTTATCGTCCACAAATATAGCTTAAGTGTCAATTATTTACTCACCAACAGTAAGATATGTGCGTGTTTGACAAGAAACAGATGAACAGACATTAAAAATGCACGTTTATTTTCACTAGCAGGCCGGTGTGCACGTGATAGGACTTGAAATGAAATTAAGAATATTTTTGTACTGCATCGGGAATCGGACCCACATACTTTCCTTTGGAGCACACCTAGAAAAGATTGAGGTCTAGGGAAATGGAACGAAATGATTGCACTATCCTGTTCCGAGAGATTCAGATCCTCGAAAGATGAGATACGAATTTGAATCATAGTACAGCACCAAATTTTTCAACGTCTCTAGTATAATCGAGTACAAGTAAAATAAGACTCCTGTTTCTTTAAATGGCTATCGGTTCACCAAAAAAAAAAATCTGGTGTATGTAAGCTTAATGGCGACAGTATTTCTGTTTACCATGACCTCCACCTATGTCATTTCCCAACGTAAATCGGCTCTGTCCAGTTGGGAATGAAGAAACGTGATGTTTAATGCGGATTCTGGATTATAACGTCTTTCTCTTGAGGTTATCAGAGGTAAAGTAAATCTGTTGGTGCCTCTTAAAAGCAAGTGCCTAAACCCACGAATTGCACTTGTGATAGTTCGTTCCACCAGACCATTGTGGCCACATTTTCCAGCCCCAGGAGTGTGCTGTAACGGATGATGTGCTTAGCTTACAAAATTAGTCACGGTGGAAAAAAATGCGAGGCTATGAAATGGTTAAGTAGAAGCACGCTTCTGACGCGGAGATTATGCTATTCTCACGTCATCAGGATGTAAAGACTCTTCTAGGCATCATAGCCTCGATGTGAAGCCATTTTGAAATTTTCACTAAGTAAGGAAACTTTTTAGTCCGAGAAAATCCACTTTGAAGTGTGAAGTTACTGGATAATTCGATTATTACTGTCATTATTACTATCATTTTCTTCATACCGCTGCTGGAACACACGTGCCTGAAGATCATTTACGGCCTTTACGTCATTATAGAAGTAGTTGCCCAAGGACAGGTCCTTTACCTGTCTGTGGAATCCTTTTCGTGTTAATATCAAACTTTTCAGTGGATTTCTTTAAAAGAAGTTGCTCGGCAACTATTCCGTAAACGATTACGAAATATGCCACGTGGAATTCTTCATTTTACATACAGCTTTTTACGGACACATTCAACACGACCTGCGCGTCCGACAGAAAGACTACGACTGCCTCAATTCCGTTGCTCACATCGCGTATTCTCCTTTATAGAGCACGGGAAAGACTTCAGTCTGATTGGTTGATCAAATGAACAGTCAATCAGATCAATCTTTCAAGATCGTATTCGCGCCTAAACTGTTTTACTCCAATCGACATTTACAGATGCATTTACGTCATTTTATGCTGCAAATATTAATAAAATGTTCAACCAAACCAAACCAAACGTCAATCCCGCGTCCCGCCATCCCGATTTAGGTTTCCCGTGATTTCCCTAAATCGTTCCAGGCAAATGCCGGGTTGGTTCCTTTGAAAGTGCACGGCCGACTTCCTTCCCCATCCTTCCTTAATCCTATGAGACCGATAACCTCGCTGTTTGGTCTCTTCCCCCAAACAACCAACCAACCAAACTAAACGAAAACTAATCTTGAAATTACTTTAGAAAAACATTACTCTACAAATAACTATTCTGGCTGCCTTCTTACGAAAACAAGCACACTTGTACATACGTCATCAGCAAGTAAGAGGAATTACAGCTTTCGTTGCAATAGCTTGTTGCGCGCTTTCCCATGACCAAGTTACATAATGTTTAACAGGAGATAATATTGAATCTTTACCTATGTCCTGCATAGACACTCTCATTTACTCTCATTTATTTACACAACAGAACAAATAGTTATTAAATGGATATTAACTCTTACTGAATTCTCTGTTATGAAAACGAAAAATAGTGAACGTTATTTACGTATCAAAATTCAAACATACTGTCCTAACACCGAGCGAGGTGGCGCAGTGGTTAGACACTGGACTCGTATTCGGGAGGACGACGGTTCAATCCTGTGTCCGGCCATCCTGATTTAGGTTTTCCGTGATTTCCCTAAATCACTCCAGGCAAATTCCGGGATGGTTTCTCTGAAAGGGCACGGCCGACTTCCTTCCCTCATCCGATGAGACCGATGACCTCGCTGCCTGGTCTCCTTCCCCAGACAACCCCAACCCAACTGTCCTAAGATTTTGTAAACATCAGTAAGGACTCCAACTGTTGGCCAAGGATAAACTATTATGCATCCGAACTGACTTTAATCTTATAAGAGTCGGTTTTCGGTAGTTTTGTTAATTTTCTCTAACTCTGAAAGTATCTCAGCCAGAAAGCTGAGACTTTGCAACCAGCTTCTTTTTAATAGCAAAAGGCTAAATATAAAGTTTTTTTCGAAATTGAATAAGATTTAGTATAGTTTATTTAGATTCTGTCGCTGGAACTCACACAAATAGCGCTTCCCGCGGTCGTCCTATTGACAGGTGCGAGTGAATCACGCCGAGATGCAAGCGGCTGTCACTGCCACCGACTCCAAAGGTACGAGCCCGTACTGCAAGGTAGCTCACTGCAATAAAATGCTATTCCGGTTTGACTCGCCACGTTACAACACCTTAACCTGCGGTCACCTTGTCATCCGTTTCTGCAGAAAGTGTGTTACGTGCTTGAACTCCTGCAATACCTAGCGTCAGTCAAGCCTCACGCTTCCCAGGAATTGGTGGTCGTAATTCAACCTCCATCTCTGGTTCATTTCTCCGGTAATAGCCCGAAGTATTTGCTTGTGGCTGTGTTCTCGCACCAACTCACCACGTGCTTTCTCTCTATGGACCTGGCGATTGCAGATTAAAATCATTCTGTCGGTTATCCCGAGTTCTGTAGATTCTATTCCTGAGGTCGTCTATATTCCACCTGTTCCAACCACTATTAAAACCATATCCACTACGCTGTGGTCTAGTGTTTCCACTACTCCCATTTCCGTAATTATTCCCATTTCCAGAATTCAGTCCCAATACCGGCCTACCATCGTTACCATTATTGTTATTTTCCTTACTATTACACGTTCTTTCAAAATTATTCTGTCCTGAATCGCACTGTCTTTGAGCCTCGCTTTCATACATGAATTCTACTCCTTTCAAAACACCTTTTAATGTTTCTGCATTATCGGCCCCACGTCCTATCAAGGTTTGTTGATACATCATTGGCAGTATCATTTTGCATATTTGAATCAATTCTCCGTTACTATATGAGTTATCTAACTATTGGTTCCTTTTAGTTATATCAGATCAATTGTGTGATTGGATTGAGGAGTTCCTAGATAACAGAACGCAGCATGTCATTTTCAATGGAGAGAAGTCTTCCGAAGTAAGAGTGATTTCAGGTGTGCCGCAGGGGAGTGTCATAGGACCGTTGCTATTCACAAGATACATAAATGACCTGGTGGATGACATCGGAAGTTCACTGAGGCTTTTTGCAGATGATGCTGTGGTGTATCGAGAGGTTGCAACAATGGAAAATTGTACTGAAATGCAGGAGGATCTGCAGCGAATTGACGCATGGTGCACGGAATGGCAATTGAATCTCAATGTAGACAAGTGTAATGTGATGCGAATACATAGAAAGATAGGTCCCTTATCATTTAGCTACAAAATAGCAGGTCAGCAACTGGAAGCAGTTAATTCCATAAATTATCTGGGAGTAAGCATTAGGAGTGATTTAAAATGGTATGATCATATAAAGTTGATCATCGGTAAAGCAGATGCCAGACTGAGATTCATTGGAAGAATCCTAAGGAAATCAATCCGACAACAAAGGAAGTAGGTTACAGTACGCTTGTTCGCCCAATGCTTGAATACTGCTCAGCAGTGTGGGATCCGCACCAGATAGGGTTGATAGAAGAGATAGAGAAGATCCAACGGAGAGCAGGGCGCTTCGTTACAGGATCATTTAGTAATCGCGAAAGCGTTACGGAGATGATAGATAAACTACAGTGGAAGACTCTGCAGGAGAGACGCTCAGTAGCTCGGTACGAGCTTTTGTTAAAGTTTCGAGAACATACCTTCACCGAAGAGTCAAGCAGTATATTGCTCCCTCCTACGTATATCTCGCGAAGAGACCATGAGGATAAAATCAGAGAGATTAGAGCCCACACAGAAGCATACCGACAATCCTTGTTTCCACGTACAATACGAGACTGGAATAGAAGAGAGAACCGATAGAGGTACTCAGGGTACCCTCCGCCACACACCGTCAGGTGACTTGCGGAGTATGGATGTAGATGTAGATATTCTCAAAGAATTTGACTGCTGTTTTCTCACTCGAATTTTCGAATGAGACATTTTGTAATAATCCATATTTTATTCTCATCTGAGCCTCAGGTGACCAATATCTTGCTATAAAGGCAGCTCTAAACAAATCATACGAATCGCGAGTTTCTGCTACCTTGTGCATAGTTTCAGCAACACTTCCCTCCATATGTGCGCAGATGAATCTAACTTATGTTTCAATGGCCAGTGTGTTGGTATTCCTACATTAATATGGTCAATAAATGTGCAGGGATGGAGAATATGTGCATTTCCTTATAGTGCTGGTATTTGCGCACTCTAAGAAAGTGGTTATCATCAAAGCCTCTCGCTTCTCTTTGTGATGTACCTTCTGCGTTCTGAAGACTGGAATTCTGTCCTTGGCTTACGTCAGATCTACGCAAACGTGTGTAACTTGATTCATTCTGTGACATTTGTGCCGCGAATCACTTGCAGGTCTCACTGCGCAACATGCGTGCATAACGCCCGCTATTGGCTCTGTATCTTGACGTGTAAGCAATTCTGTCTCGTTCGACGCCGTACTGTAACCCGTCGGTATTCGTCGTACAGGTTGTGGCGTTGCATAACGCGTCTCTAGAGTTTGATCAGCATATGTCATGCTTTGTGCTTGACGTACTGAACTTTGTTCCAAACCACCCTCTTGTATTCCCGATTGACCAGTTATTCTTTCTTGAACAAGTGGTCGCAATCCATACTGTTCCCTACGGTTATCGTTATGTTCTGGCATACGCTGGTTTGGAGTAGTTTCCCGTTCGCGGTTTGCGGTTTCGGACTGGTATCCACATGTGCCTTTCCGTCTTGCGTCACACATAATATCGCGTACCCTTCCTGTCGTATTATCGGCAACTGTTGATTTTGTAGTCTTCACAGTAGTATTTACCGGCACTAAAGCGGATTCTGTCGTCATCTGCGACTCCTCACTAACGCTTTCTGCGTCAGCACGACTTTCGATTGTACGTAAGACTTCCGATCTCAACCGTTGAAATTGGTGTTCGTTTTTCTCTTGTATTTTTAAAATATGAGCATCAAATTCCTTTAATGCTTCTTTTGTCGTTTTTTTGTGACACGTCGTCTCAACAATAACATGTCTCGCTTTCGTCGTCCCTTTGATGGCAAAAGCTTTGAGCTGTTGCGTAACTTGGCGCAACGTAACCATGTCTGTTTGGACAGTGTCAATGTCTGTTCTCAATTGTTTGTGCCCTGTACCGAGCGTTTGAAGCGTGATTTGCTCTTCCTTAGCCTCAGTTCGTATTTCATCTAATTGGCATTGAATATTATCACGCGTTTTTTGTATTTCCCTGTGGAAATGAAATGAGCGTATGGCGTCATTGGCCGGGAGGCCCGTTGCGGGGCAGGTCCGGCCGTCTTGGTGCAGGTCTTATTACATTCGGCGCCACATTGGGCGACTTGCTCGCCGGATGGGGATGAGATGATGATGAAGACAACACAACACCCAGTCTTTGAGCGGAGAACATCCCCCACCCAGCCGGGAATCGAACCCCGGCCGCTGTGAACGGCAGTCCGTCACGCTGACCTTTCAGCTATCAGGGCGGTTAGTTTCTTTCAGCCCCATTTAATTCTTTTTGCCATTGTGTTATGCGCCCTTCTAATTCTTTTTGCCCTTGTGTTATGCGCCCTCCTAATTCCTGAGGTTGTTGTAATAAACGCTGCCACATTCCACATATGTTGGCGTTTTCATCTACACCATTCTCGCCAGTTGCCATCTGATGCAACAGTTCCCTATCTTGTTTTTCGTGAACCGTTTCCTTCACTTCCGTACATAATGTAGGAGCACTAACACTCGTTCTTTCATGCAATTGTAAGGCTGCCTCATTCAATGTGATTACGTTTGGCTCAATTTGCTGAAAATCACTATCTGCAGACTCCGCGTCTGCTTCATCAGTAACGCCGTTCTCGTGTCCATTCTTTGGACCATATTGAACATCATCTGTTGCATTTCGGTCTCATTCAGTATTTCTACGTGTTCTGTCTCGTGTTGTTCACGCTGATCTACCTTCGATCCTATCAAGATCTTCCATGACTTCTCTTTGACTTAATCTATTATTTTTTGTAATTTTTTAGCGTTCCACTAAGCGTTGCTGTAAGCGAATTTTCCGAACCTGACTACGCGTTAATATCTGATCATAAGACTTGATTCTACCCCAAAATATCATCCACTGTCATATATTCAATATCTGAACCAGTTTCCTCGCCTTTTATTTAGCCTTTTGGTTACTAGAGTTGAGTCAGAACTCAACACAACGCAATTCAACGATGTGCTGCGCCAGAAAATAAGAAAAACATGACTACAATTCTATCTACGCTTACTACACAGTTGAGTCAAATTTACATTTACATTTTTTTCTCCAATTTGCGGCAGCTTATTGTTTGGGTGGATTATGGCTCTGAGTACTATGCGACTTAACTTCTGAGGTCATCATTCGCCTAGAACTTAGAACTAATTAAACCTAACTAACCTAAGGACATCGCACACATCCATGCCCGAGGCAGGATTCGAACCTGCGGCCGTAGCGGTCGCTCGGTTCCAGACTGCAGCGCCTAGAACCGCAAGGCCGGTGGATTATGTGTTTTGTACCTATCATAAGCAAACCCTCAACCTACCAGGATGCTGTAAATACGAACCCTGGAAGACGTCGCCATTTGTCAGCGTCTGAACTTTTGTATCTACACAGCGAGTGTACTACTATGTGCAAACTTAGCTTTTCCGATGCCATTAACCAACTGTTCGGTTCGTCTCCAAATTGTTTTTCACTTTAACTTGTTTATACATGCCCCTGTCCATATATTGGTAGATATTGTTTTGCTAGTTTTCAGTACATGAAATTGTTGTAACTGCCTTTTGTTGATATAATATAATTATTTTTTCTGAGGATCTCATACTGTATGACACTGTCATTATGGGTCACGCTCATGTAAGGTTAGTTAAATCCGGACAACTTACACACTTATCATTCAGATGTTGTACCGTTCACAAAATACACTCCTGGAAATTGAAATAAGAACACCGTGAATTCATTGTCCCAGGAAGGGGAAACTTTATTGACACATTCCTGGGGTCAGATACATCACATGATCACACTGACAGAACCACAGGCACATAGACACAGGCAACAGAGCATGCACAATGTCGGCACTAGTACAGTGTATATCCACCTTTCGCAGCAATGCAGGCTGCTATTCTCCCATGGAGACGATCGTAGAGATGTTGGATGTAGTCCTGTGGAACGGCTTGCCATGCCATTTCCACCTGGAGCCTCAGTTGGACCAGCGTTCGTGCTGGACGTGCAGACCGCGTGAGACGACGCTTCATCCAGTCCCAAACATGCTCAATGGGGGACAGATCCGGAGATCTTGCTGGCCAGGGTAGTTGACTTACACCTTCTAGAGCACGTTGGGTGGCACGGGATACATGCGGACGTACATTGTCCTGTTGGAACAGCAAGTTCCCTTGCCGGTCTAGGAATGGTAGAACGATGGGTTCGATGACGGTTTGGATGTACCGTGCACTATTCAGTGTCCCCTCGACGATCACCAGAGGTGTACGGCCAGTGTAGGAGATCGCTCCCCACACCATGATGCCGGGTGTTGGCCCTGTGTGCCTCGGTCGTATGCAGTCCTGATTGTGGCGCTCACTTGCACGGCGCCAAACACGCATACGACCATCATTGGCACCAAGGCAGAAGCGACTCTCATCGCTGAAGACGACACATCTCTATTCGTCTCTCCATTCACGCCTGTCGCGACACCACTGGAGGCGGGCTGCACGATGTTGGGGCGTGAGCGGAAGACGGCCTAACGGTGTGCGGGACCGTAGCCCAGCTTCATGGAGACGGTTGCGAATGGTCCTCGCCGATACCCCAGGAGCAACAGTGTCCCTAATTTGCTGGGAAGTGGCGGTGCGGTCCCCTACGGCACTGTGTAGGATCCTACGGTCTTGGCGTGCATCCGTGCGTCGCTGCGGTCCGGTCCCAGGTCGACGGGCACGTGCACCTTCCGCCGACCACTGGCGACAACATCGATGTACTGTGGAGACCTCACGCCCCACGTGTTGAGCAATTCGGCGGTACGTCCACCGGCCTCCCGCATGCCCACTATACGCCCTCGCTCAAAGTCCGTCAACTGCACATACGGTTCACGTCCACGCTGTCGCGGCATGCTACCAGTGTTAAAGACTGCGATGGAGCTCCGTATGCCACGGCAAACTGGCTGACACTGACAGCGGCGGTGCACAAATGCTGCGCAGCTAGCGCCATTCGACGGTCAACACCGCGGTTCCTGGTGTGTCCGCTGTGCCGTGCGTGTGATCATTGCTTGTACAGCCCTCTCGCAGTTTTCGGAGCAAGTATGGTGGGTCTGACACACCGGTGCCAATGTGTTCTTTTTTTCATTTCCAGGAGTGTATGTTCGAATATCTCACCATGAACGTCAATGCACTTTTGTGCTGTAGCGATAACATGTTGTGTTGCTTGTTCATTTGCCTGTGGTTGGTTCCTCATCAATTCAACGTCGTCCACGATGCGATGAAGCAGTTCATCTTTTGTATTTACCTTCACTTTGTGCACCTCTGTTGTCATCCAGCCCCATAAACAGAAATCTAAAGGTGTCAGGTGAGGTGGTCTTGGAGGCCAGTTAATAGCACCGCCATGGCCAATCCAGCAATTAAGGTAGGTGCGGTTGAGATGGTCCCTCACATGTAAGATAACATGCGGAGGGAACCGACGCTGTTCGCTTGGCTAAAGGAACATCTTCCAACAGTTCCACAAATGAATTTTCCAAAAAATGCAGGTACCTCTCTCAAGTCAATCGCTGATTAATAATATGTGGACATACCAAAAGATTACCGATCATGCCACACCGAACATTAAGGTAAAACGAACTTGGAAAATGCTATCCTCTGAAGCGTGTGTCGTTTCCTGTGACCATTGATGATTATTGCGTGTGTTGTTTATTCCATGTCGTGAAAACTGGGCTTTGTCAGAGAATAGTATGTATGGAAGCAAATAACTATTCTCAATTATCCAGCGACAGAATTGAAGTCGTTGGGCATTGTCGTCAATGTGGAGATTTTGGGCACACTGTATGTGAAATGGATACAGGTTTTCTGCACGTAATGTTTCCCATGCACATGTCTGTGAGACATTCATACACAGGGACATTCTTCGTATGCTTGTACTGTACTGTATGAAAAATGTCTACTTGGAAGACAGCCTGTAGCACGAAAAGTGATAAGCACTTTGGCAAACACCCTGCGATTGGGTAATAGTCAATCGCAAAGTGCCTGCAGTGGTAGCACTACCATCGCAGAACCCGTAAACATACACCAATATCTGTGTATTCCTCATCAACTGTGGGCGTGTGGAATTGTTAGCAGCGCTTGTACGGACACAGTTAACACCATAACTACACAGCTAACCGATCCGTCGCCAGTATACTACACAATGCGGCTTACACGGCACAATTGCACAAACAAGGGGTGATTTTACTATGTACTATGCACGTCACATGACCATAAAACGTCGTAGGTTACATGGCATAAGCATGGCATGTACTCGTGCATTTTTGCAAAAAAATCAAGTTACGGTCCAGTTGTATTGGGTATAGGTTCACGTTGTGCACGTCAGTTTTCCAGGATTAAAGTTCTTTTCAATACCCAAATCTCCCTAACAAAGCATTTGCGGACCTATGTTCATATAACATTATTTGTTCAGAATTACTTATATTATCCCTGTTTAAAATATTGAACTTTTTTCCCCAAACATCATTGGTCCATTGATAGTGACCGGGACACTCACGAAATAAGCATCAAACGAAAAAACTACAATGAACGAAACTCGTCTAGTCTTCTAGCTTGAAGGGGGAAACCAGATGGCGCTATGGTTGGCCAGCTAGATGGCGCTGCTAAAGGTCAAATGGGTATCAACTGCGATTTTTTTATTTTAATCGGAACCCCCATTTTTATTATATATTCGTGTAGTATGTAAAGAAATATGAGTGTTTTAGTTGGACCACTTTTTTCGCTGTGTGATAGATGGCGATGTAATAGTCACAAATGTATAAGTACGTGGTTTCACATAACATTCCGCCAGTGTGGACGGTATTTGCTTCGTTATACATGTTATTTAAGGAAAAAGGAAGTGTTCAGCCACATGTGAAATATCAACCATGACCTGCAACAAATGATGAAGCCCAAGTAGGTGTTTTAGCTGCTGTTGCGGCTAATTCGCACATCAGTAGCAGACAAATTGCGCGAGAATCGAGAATCTCAAAAACGTCGGTGTTGAGAATGTTACGTCAACATCGATTGCACCCGTACCATATTTCTATGCACCAGGAATCGCATGGCGACGACTTTGTACATCGTGTACAGTTCTGCCACTGCGCACAAGATAAATTATGGGACGATGACAGATTTTTTGCACGCGTTCTATTTAGCAACGAAGCATCATTCACCAACTGCGGTAACGTAAACCAGTATAATAAGCACTATTGGGCCACAGAAAATCCATGATGGCTGCGCTGCGACAAGTGGAACATCAGCAACCTTGGCAGGTTAATGTATGGTGCGGCATTATGGGAGGAAGGATAATTGGCTCCCATTTTATCGATGGCAATCTAAATGGTGCAATGTATGCTGATTTCCTACATAACGTTCTACCGATGTTACTACAAGATGTTTCATTGCATGAAAAAAATGGCTCTGAGCACTATGGGACTTAACATCTTTGGTCATCAGTCCCCTAGAACTTAGAACTACTTAAACCTAACTAACCTAAGGACATCACACACATCCATGCCCGAGGCAGGATTCGAACCTGCGACCGTAGCAGTCGCGCGGTTCCAGACTGCGCGCCTAGAACCGCTAGACCACCGGGGCCGGCATCACTGTATGACAGAATGGTGATGTACTTCCAACATGTTTGATGTCTGGCACATAGCTCGCATGCGGTGGAAGCGTTATTGAATAGCATATTTCATGACAGGTGGATTGGTTGTCGAAGCACCATACCATGGCCGCACATTCACCGGATCCGAAGTCCCCGGATTTCTTTCTGTGGGGAAAGCTGAAGGATATTTGCAATCGTGATCCACCGACAACGCCTGACAACATGCGTCAGCGCATTGTCAATGCGTGTGCGAACATTACGGAAGGCGAACTACTCGCTGTTGAGAGGAATGTCGTTACACGTATTGCCAAATGCATTGTGGACATCAATTCGAGCATCTATTGCATTAATGTGGTATTTACAGGTAATCACGCTGTAACAGCATGCATTCTCAGAAATGATAAGTTCATAAAGGTACATGACATGTATCACAATGGAACAACCGAAATAAAATCTTCAAACGTACCTACATTCTGTATTTTAATTCAAAAAACCTACCTGTTACCAACTGTTCGTCTAAAATTGTGAGTCATATGTTTGTGACTATTACAGCGCCATCTCTCACAAAGCGAAAAAAGTGGTCCAAGTAAAACATTCATATTTCTTTACATACTACACAAATATGTAATAAAAAATGGTGGTGCCTATTTAAAACAACGTAGTTGATATCCGTTTGACCTACGGCAACGCCATCTAGCGGGCCAACCTAGCGTCATCTGGTTTCTCCGTTCAAGCTAGACAAGTTTCACTCTTTGTAGTTTTTTCGTTTGACGCTTATTTCGTGAGATATTTGGCCCAGTCACGATCAATCGACCACCCTGTATATACACTCCTGGAAATTGAAATAAGAACACCGTGAATTCATTGTCCCAGGAAGGGGAAACTTTATTGACACATTCCTTGGGTCAGATACATCACATGATCACACTGACAGAACCACAGGCACATAGACACAGACAACAGAGCATGCACAATGTCGGCACTAGTACAGTGTATATCCACCTTTCGCAGCAATGCAGGCTGCTATTCTCCCATGGAGACGATCGTAGAGATGCTGGATGTAGTCCTGTGGAACGGCTTGCCATGCCATTTCCACATGGCGCCTCAGTTGGACCAGCGTTCGTGCTGGACGTGCAGACCGCGTGAGACGACGCTTCATCCAGTCCCAAACATGCTCAATGAGGGACAGATCCGAAGATCTTGCTGGCCAGGGTAGTTGACTTACACCTTCTAGAGCACGTTGGGTGGCACGGGATACATGCGGACGTGCATTGTCCTGTTGAAACAGCAAGTTCCCTTGCCGGTCTAGGAATGGTAGAACGATGGGTTCGATGACGGTTTGGATGTACCGTGCACTATTCAGTGTACCCTCGACGATCACCAGAGGTGTACGGCCAGTGTAGGAAATCGCTCCCCACACCATGATGCCGGGTGTTGGCCCTGTGTGCCTCGGTCGTATGCAGTCCTGATTGTGGCGCTCACCTGCACGGCGCCAAACACGCATACGACCATCATTGGCACCAAGGCAGAAGCGACTCTCATCGCTGAAGACGACACATCTCTATTCGTCTCTCCATTCACGCCTGTCGCGACACCACTGGAGGCGGGCTGCACGATGTTGGGGCGTGAGCGGAAGACGGCCTAACGGTGTGTGGGACCGTAGCCCAGCTTCATGGAGACGGTTGCGAATGGTCCTCGCCGATACCCCAGGAGCAACAGTGTCCCTAATTTGCTGGGAAGTGGCGGTGCGGTCCCCTACGGCACTGTGTAGGATCCTACGGTCTTGGCGTGCATCCGTGCGTCGCTGCGGTCCGGTCCCAGGTCGACGGGCACGTGCACCTTCCGCCGACCACTGGCGACAACATCGATGTACTGTGGAGACCTCACGCCCCACGTGTTGAGTAATTCGGCGGTACGTCCACCCGGTCTCCCGCATGCCCACTATACGCCCTCGCTCAAAGTCCGTCAACTGCACATACGGTTCACGTCCACGCTGTCGCGGCATGCTACCAGTGTTAAAGACTGCGATGGAGCTCCGTATGCCACGGCAAACTGGCTGACACTGACGGCGGCGGTGCAGAAATGCTGCGCAGCTAGCGCCATTCGACGGCCAACACCGCGGTTCCTGGTGTGTCCGCTGTGCCGTGCATGTGATGATTGCTTGTACAGCCCTCTCGCAGTGTCCGGAGCAAGTATGGTGGGTCTGACACACCGGTGTCAATGTGTTCTTTTTTTCATTTCTAGTAGTGTATATACTACGTATAAGTAATTAAATTTCGTTGTATGTGTAATATGGTCCATATTCTTTCTTGTAGATGATTTGCTGGCAGACGAAGAGAGGGGACAGAAAGGGGTATGTGCTGGAGATAATTAGGAGCCATCGCAAGCCTAAAAACCAGTTCGTTCTCCGTTGATTCTGGCACTGAAGAGACAAGTCTTCATTATCTTTGGGGGGAAAATTTGGCGTGATAACGCGGAGCGAGTCAATCACTGAGTGGTTTCGTAAATCCAACTTGAATGCTATACTGGCCCACTTTTCCGAGGTAGAAGTAGTAGTATAGCTAGGGCAGTGCGGCCCCACTAACACAATCCAAGATGACTGCCACGGCGTCAGCTGATGACACGACTACGTGACGTCACGTAACGTCAGCTGATGATACGAGTACCGTTATCCAAGATAGCGGCTTTTGGCGGGAAAGTGGCACTCCACCCTAGCGAGAATTTCGAATTTGGAGGGAATTTTATTTTCACTCATATGACCACAATTGGTGGCAAACATTCAGTATTTGTTGAGCTGTTGTTGTGGAACCATCGTAATGTGTTCGATCATTGAGGTGGATGTGAAGGATAGAGCAGCTTTCAATAGCTGCATTAAATGTACACATTCGAAGGAGGACTGTATCCACAGTTCACTACATGAGGTATGGAAGAGCATGATAATGGAAGAGTGTAGGAGAAAGAAGCAGAAGAATTCAGTTCAGCAGATCGTGACAATGCAGAGGGCTGGAGCCAAGATGCATGTCGTAACCAACACATGCTCATGCGCATGTGCAAACTGCCAAGGTATTCAACATGAAGCATTCACTCTCCCAAAATGGAAATCTGTCTCTGCTCGAACTGTCTGCCATTTCTAAAAGCTGCATTTCCTGACGAGTAAAAGTTTCAATTTGTGATAGGAAGGGGGTTTTCCCATATGAGTATATGGATAGCATGGCGAAACTCAATGAAACCAGGCTATCCAGCATAACCGTATTCTCCAGAGACCTTACAGGCGATGCCATAATGCATGAAGAGTATGAACATGCCATGAATGTCTGGCGGGAATTCAATTTTTCAACTTCAGGAGAGTACGCCCGGCATTACGTGGACACAGACGTGCGCTTGGTTGCGGACGTTGGAAGGTAGGAGACGAGGTACTGGCAGAAGTAATGCGGTGAGGACGGGGCGTGAGTCGTGCTTGGATAGCGCAGGTGGTAGAGCTTTTGCCCGCGAAGGGCAAAAGTCCCGAATTCGAGTCTCGGTCCGGCACACAGTTTTAATCTGCTAGGAAGTTTCATATCAGCGCACACTCCGCTGCAGGATGAAAATCTCATTCTGGAAACATCCCCCAGGCTGTAGCTAAGCCATGTCTCCGCAATATCCTTTCTTTCAGGAGTGCCAGTTCTGCAAGTTTCGCAGGAGGGCTTCTGTAAAGTTTGGAAGGTAGGAGACGAGATACTTGCAGAAGTAAAGCTGTGAGGACGCGGCGTGAGTCGTGCTTGGGTAGCTCATGTGGTAGAGCACTTGCCCGCGAAAGGCAAAGGTCCCGAGAATACAAATGAGGGAACTTGGAAATTTAAAAACAGAGATGGGTCACTGGGCAACGTTCAGATGCAGCCTTCTGGCTACGGGATCCGTAACGTCAAAATCTACAATTTACCGTTTGATGTACCGGACGAGGAAATCATTAAGAGCTGTAGGCTTTATGGGAATGTTTTTGGACTAACAAGAGAAAAATGGGGGAGTGCTTACCGAATACAGGTGGACTCGGGCGTCCGAACGGTAAAAATCGACCTCAGAAAACATATCCCGTCTTTCATGTACGTTTGTGGGCACAGGGGTTTCGTTTCGTATACCGGACAGCTGCAGACCTGCTCCATCTGTCACGCTACAGGACATATGAGAAATGAATGCCCGCGAAAAAGACCACTGCAGCTGCCCCGAGAAGATACGGACGCTGGGAGAGCACAGAATCTCGGTGCCGAATTTCCCCCGATTAGGGACGCGGACGCGCCACAGCAGGCACAGCCGCAGGAGAACGCGGCCAGCGGCAGCCCAGCCGGGGCGGAGACAACGGCGGTGGCCGCGCGGCCCTGCCCCTCCCCCTCGGGCGAGGGTGATCCGCTCCCTGTCCCCGCTACGGGCCAGCCGGCAGGAAACGCAGATAAAAGGCAGATTAGCGACGCCAGCCCCTACGGGTCGTTGAACACATAACATATGGCTTCAACATAACAAAGCTGGTGTTCCTGGACATCGAAAAGGCTTTCGACCGTCTATGGCACAACGGCCTCATCCGCAAACTCAGCGACGCGAGATTCCCCGACAGGCTGCTGCGTCTAATACACTCATACCTCACAGACAGGAGTTTCAACACTGACGTGCAGGGAAAACAATCAACACGACACGGTATACACGCGGGAGTCCCCCAGGGAAGCATCCTAGGGCCCCTACTGTTTAACCTCTACATAAACGATCTCCCAACCACACACAACACAACGATGGCAATCTACGCGGATGACACAGCAATCCTTGCGCAAGATTGGAAACCATCAAACATTACGTCACGCCTACAGACTGCACTCAGAGTGGCTGAGCCTTGGTTGGAGAAATGGCGTATTAGAGTAAACGTCGACAAGTGCAAAGACGTTCTGTTCACTAGAAGACCGAAGCAACTGCGCAAACACCGCTACTGCAGACCAATAACTCTACATGCACGTCCAATACGTTTCCGCGAGAAAGTCAAATACCTCGGTGTCTGGCTGGACCGGAAATTACTCTGGGGGGACCACATACAACACATGACCAACCGAGCTAGCGCGAGGCTCAAACAGCTCTATCCTATGCTCAACAGGCGTAGCACACTGAACAGAAGGGTGTCGAGGTCCATGTACGTGATACTTATTCGACCCCTGATGACGTACGCAGCTCCTGTCTGGGGATACGGTGCTCCTACACCCCTGCGCCGTCTGCACCTCATACAAAACATAGTCCTCAAAATCATAAGCAATGCTCCGCGATACACAGGCATCGCGGACCTTCACCGGGAATACCGACTTGAGACTCTCAAGGAGGTAATCCACAAACTCACCACAAGACTATACAGAAACTCCAGACATTCGCAGAACCCGTTTATTCTGAATCTGGGGAACTACGACCACAACTATAGATGGAAACATAAAAGACCAAAAGACATACTTGTAAGGACATAACATCTATGGCCAAGCATACGCAAACATAACTGTACAGGCGAGCCCCTGCTAATTAGCCGCCATTACTGGATATCCAGCTGAGATACACAGCCGAATAACTGGCACCACACAGGGAAGCCGTACCGTACACTGCATGCAGACAAACTCCACACATCCCCCACACAGTGAGATGATCTATGGCCGATCTTCCACTGCTGTATAACGATCTTGATTGTTCCAGGAATGTAGCGGCTGCAGCAACTGGGATACATCGCCATCGCTTGCCACGGTAATGATGCGTGATACCCATACTAACAAATCCAACCTTGCATGAACTATCGCAGCTAGTAAGCCACTACTGCTCTTACTACCCATCCCACTGTCGCAGAGGTTTTTGTTCCCACGGCACGAGCCTTGGCACTTTTTTCCCTCTGCTCTTCAAATCGCTACCCTCGCTCGCGTTTCGTCCACTATCTATCACCTGATGGACCGTGTTAATGCGTAGTCTTACCCAGACGCACGGACATCACAGCCCAGCATCCTGTGACCCACTTACTAGATAACTAACATGTTTACAGAGGTGACAGTAGAACTTTTGGTTTGGTGGAGGGGCCCCATTTCACAAAAAAAAGGCCACCTCGGACGAGGCGGAGCAGCAAGGTCAGCCGATGACCGAGCGCGCGCCACAACAGGTGCAGGAGGAACTACGAGAAGAGCAGGCCACCGAAAATATGCAAATCGACGCCGTCCCAACCGTGGAGCAGACGCGCGAGCAGTGGGTAAAGGAGAAGAGTAAACACCTGAGAAAGGTTTTAAAGCTCAACGAAAACGACGATGTCACCGCAAAGTCCACCAGGGGAAGCAGTGACAAACCGAAAAAACAGCAAAATACAGACGACGAATAGACACAAACGACGAAAATGGTAAACAAACCCGCAAAGAAAAACAAGAAAAGACGCAGTTCCAACTCGTCACAGGACCGAAGAGAAAACAGCCAGAGAGATGTCCACATGGAGACAGACTACAGCACCGACTGATAAACTAAATGAACAGGCAGGCAAACACAATCTATAAAGTTGTCACAGTTAACATAAATAAAATGGGCACACCTTTAAAAATTCGAGCCCTAGCGGACTTCCTACGCCATAGAAAAACGGACGTTGCACTATTGCAAGAAGTGGTTACGACTTAAATAAACCAGATACCAGGATATGCGGCAATCACAAATATAGACCCAGAATCCCCATGCGGTACGGCAATTATGGTACGGAACGGGATCGACTTTAGCGGGACTAAAATGTTGTCAAGCGGCCGAGGGATATCGCTAAACATAGAAAAGACGTTCTTTATCAACATATAAGCACCTTCTGGCACAGACAACAAGCGAGCAAGAAGCACCTTCTATAATGAAGAAGTAGTCGAACTGCTGATGCATAACAATAACAACATCATCATTGGAGGAGATTTTAACTGTGTCGCCGCAGCTGAAGACCAAATACCCGTAGCAAACATGTGCCCAGAACTGCAAGAACTGATCCGACGACTGAAAATAGAAGATTCGTGGCGCCTTCTCCATCCAACACACGCTGAATTTACATACCACCACAAAAATGGTAAAAGCAAACTGCACCGTATATATGTCAGCAGAACAGCAACTAAAAATGTAGCACACGTCGAAGTCTGTCCTGACATTTTTTCGGACCACTGCAGCTACGAATGCGGCCTGCATCTCCAAAAAGAAAAGAACCTCGGCACAAGAAGCACGTGGAAGCTAAATACGGAACACTTGCAGTGTGGTGTCACCGCCAGACACCACACTTGCTAACTGGTAGCCTTTAAATCGGCCGCGGTCCGGTAGTATACGTCGGACCCGCGTGTCGCCACTATCAGTGACTGCAGACCGAGCGCCGCCACACGGCAGGTCTAGAGAGACTTCCTAGCACTCGCCCCAGTTGTACAGCCGACTTTGCTAGCGATGGTTCACCGACTTCTACGCTCTCATTTGCCGAGACGATAGTTAGCATAGCCTTCAGATACGTTATTTGCTACGACCTAGCAAGGCGCCAGTATCCGTACTATTGATATTGTGAATCATGTGCCATAAAGAGCGACGTTCGTCATTAATGGATTAAAGTTAAGTATTCCACCAGCTACGTCCGTTTTCCTCAATTCTAATTCCCTTGTCATGTTCCAGACCTCACGCCAGCCTGCGTGAGCTAAAACGCGTGCATTTCGGCCTCCTTTAGTCACCCGATTGGATCTCCTGCCAACCACAACATGCAGGACGCGGAACTTCGCAAGCAAATAGTTTAAAATGGCTCTGAGCACTATGGGACTTAACATCTGTGGTCATCAGTCCTCTAGAACTTAGAACTACTTAAACCTAACTAACCTAAGGACACAACACACACCCATGCCCGAGGCAGGATTCGAACCTGCGACCGTAGTAGTGGCGCGGTTCCGGGCTGAGTGCCTAGAACCGCTAGACCACCGCGGCCGGCACAAGCAAATAGTGGAAAGGTGGCAAGAATGCCTGGTACAGCGCGCACGCTACAGCAGCATCACTGAGTGGTGCCTGGCACGAGCGAAGCCGACGACGCGGAGCCTGTTGATAAGGTACACCGCGGAAAAGTCACTCTGGAGGCGAACCACGGCCGAGTTCTGCCAGCAGTGCCTGAAAGACGCACGCGACGCACCAGCAGACGACCAGCAATACCTGCCGCGAGTGAGCAGAATCGAGGCAAAACTCCTTCAAATAGAGAAACAGCAAATAAGAGGCGTCCTCGCCAGAAGCACAACATATGGCGAGGTGGATGAAGAGCCACTCACCATGCACCACCTAAATAGGGAAAGGGAGAGAGGCGCAGGAAAGTGCGTAAGTGAGCTTCAGGACAAGCAGGGAAAGACGCTCACGACGAAAACGGAGTTAACAAAACACATGGAGCACTATTTCCGAGACATGTTCCGTCGAGAAGCGACAGACGACGCGGCAACTGCTGAAATCCTCCAGCAGACGAGGAGCGTGCTCAGAGACGCAGAAAGGGCGTTGCTGACAGAAAATGTCGACGTGGATGACATCAAAGAAACGATTAGGACCAGCGCCAGAGGAAGAGCACCCGGCGAGTTGTACCTCGCATATTGGGACGTACTGGGAGGGCAATTCACGGAGATGGTGAACGAGATACTCGATGGGGCGGAAATTACACCTGGGCTGACCGAAGGGACCATAACACTCATCCCTAAGAAGAGAGCCGCCCGCCGCATTCAAGAGTTTCGTCCGATTACGCTCCTCAACGCCGACTATAAAATCATAGCGAAATGCATCGCAAACAACCTGAAATCGGCGATGAGGAAAGTCATCAGTTCGTGGCAAACATGTGCGGTGCCAAGGAAAAATATATTTGACGCCACATGCACTTACAGGGACATAATAGCACAGGCAGCCACCACCAGAAGCGCAGGTGCCGTAATTTCGGTGGACTTCAACAAAGCCTTCGACAGGATCGACCACAAATATCTCGTAGAGACACTAAACAGACTCGGGCTTGGGCAAAAATTCATCACAATCATCCAGAAGATACTAAGTACTGCGAGATCGACACAATTAATCAATAGTTGGAAAACAAAACTGATAAAACTGGACAGATCCGTGAGGCAAGGTAGCCCGTTGTCAATGGCTCTATTCGCTATAGCACTGGACCCGCTGCTGCGGAAACTCACAAATGACATCAGAGAATTCTCCGTAGGAGACAAAGCAGTAGCATGTATAGCCTACGCTGACGACCTAGGCATCTTTATTGAAGACCAGCAAGATATTGGGAGAGTAGAAACCATCATGAACACATTCCAAAAAGCGTCAGGCGCCCAAACCAACCCCAGAAAAACAGTGCTACTGCCGATAGGGAATCAGCGACCCAAACCAGACAGCCAGTGGTATAAAGTAGCAGAAAGCCATAAAGTACTTGGAATATACACTCCTGGAAATTGAAATAAGAACACCGTGAATTCACTGTCCCAGGAAGGGGAAACTTTATTGACACATTCCTGGGGTCAGATACATCACATGATCACACTGACAGAACCACAGGCACATAGACACAGGCAACAGAGCATGCACAATGTCGGCACTAGTACAGTGTATATCCACCTTTCGCAGCAATGCAGGCTGCTGTTCTCCCATGGAGACGATCGTAGAGATGCTGGATGTAGTCCTGTGGAACGGCTTGCCATGCCATTTCCACCTGGCGCCTCAGTTGGACCAGCGTTCGTGCTGGACGTGCAGACCGCGTGAGACGACGCTTCATGCAGTCCCAATAGGGGACAGATCCGGAGATCTTGCTGGCCAGGGTAGTTGACTTACACCTTCTAGAGCACGTTGGGTGGCACGGGATACATGCGGACGTGCATTGTCCTCTTGGAACAGCAAGTTCCCTTGCCGGTCTAGGAATGGTAGAACGATGGGTTCGATGACGGTTTGGATGTACCGTGCACTATTCAGTGTACCCTCGACGATCACCAGAGGTGTACGGTCAGTGTAGGATGCCGGGTGTTGGCCCTGTGTGCCTCGGTCGTATGCAGTCCTGATTGTGGCGCTCACCTGCATGGCGCCAAACACGCATTCGACCACCATTGGTACCAAGGCAGAAGCGACTCTCATCGCTGAAGACGACATGTCTCCATTCGTCCCTCCATTCACGCCTGTCGCGACACCTCTGGAGGCGGGCTGCACGATGTTGGGGCGTGAGCGGAAGACGGCCTAACGGTGTGCGGGACCGTAGCCCAGCTTCATGGAGACGGTTGCGAATGGTCCTCGCCGATACCCCAGGAGCAACAGTGTCACTAATTTGCTGGGAAGTGGCGGTGCGGTCCCCTACGGCACTGCGTAGGATCCTACGTCTTGGCGTGCATCCGTGCGTCGCTGCGGTCCGGTCCCAGGTCGACGGGCACGTGCACCTTCCGCCGACCACTGGCGACAACATCGGTGTACTGTGAAGACCTCACGCCCCACGTGTTGAGCAATTCGGCGGTACGTCCACCCGGCCTCCCGCATGCCCACTATACGCCCTCTCTCAAAGTCCGTCAACTGCACATACGGTTCACGTCCACGCTGTCGCGGCATGCTACCAGTGTTAAAGACTGCGATGGAGCTCCGTATGCCACGGCAAACTGGCTGACACTGACGGCGGCGGTGCACAAATGCTGCGCAGTTAGCGCCATTCGACGGCCAACACCGCGGTTCCTGGTGTGTCCGCTGTGCCGTGCGTGTGATCATTGCTTGTACAGCCCTCTCGCAGTTTTCGGAGCAAGTATTGTGGGTCTGACACACTGGTGTCAATGTGTTCTTTTTTTCCATTTCCAGGAGTGTATATATAGTCTTGTCCACTTCGAATGGCCGCATACAACTGGAAGGACGTGCTACACACCATAAGAGGTCTCTCCAGACAGCACGCGAACCGAAAGCTAACAATCCACCAGAAAACAGAACTTATAAACACGGCGATCCTGTCGAAAGCATGGTACCTGGCGCAAATCTTAAGCATCCCGACAGAAATTGCGCGAGCACTAACGTTTCCTGTTGTGGAGTCGAAATATATTCAAAGTGGCGCAAGCAACGTGCTCGCTGCCAACGAAAGAAGGGGGACTAGGTCTAGTTGATATAAAGACCAAATGTGCAGCCCTTCTATTGAAACGAACGCTCGCCATCCAGGACAAAAATCCTGACAGCGTCACAGCCAAGATAATTGGAAGATACAAGCCCGCAACACAAGAAGCGCCGGTCGACACGAGGCACATTCCCTTCAGAATACGACACGTCAAGCTGCACTACGCCAACAAAAGTTACGTTCTGGACACCGTGGCGAATCCCAGCCACATAACAGCCGAGAGAATATACTGGGCCCTCAGGGGGAAGCCAGCAAAAAACTAAATTGAACACAAACTCCCGCAATACAATTGGAAACAAATATGGGGGAGCGTCTCGGAAAATGTGCTGCCTAAACATGCGAAGGAGACATGGTACAAAATAATTAACAGAACGGTACCAACCAACCAAAGAGTGGCGGAGATAAAACTCGTCGCAAGTGACAAGTGTGACGTATGTGGCATGACCGACACCCTCGAACACCGATTCACCTGCGGGAATGCCATCAACATCTGGGAAGCGTGCCAGCAGATGGTGGCCCACATCAACAGAACGGCGCCGGGAAGCATCACAGTGGAAGCAATCACAGCCCCAGACTGCAACCTATTTCCACGGCCCAAGCGACTGGCGACTCTCTGGATCCTCGCCATGACGGCGAGGCAGACCGGCCAGCTGGCCTTCCTGATGGACCTCTGGGAGGAGAACAAGACGGCCCAGCAGCACAGGCGATACCACGAAAACTTCAAAAACTTCCTACAGATTCCACTGCAGACAGCAATTGCCGGAGTCCTTCCCAGCCTGTGACCCTCAGCACCGCCACCAGCCACCTCGCCACACTCACCACAAGAAGAACGTGTGCAGTGATAGTGATTAGTGCAACACAAAAGATTCTCCTCTCGCATTAAATAGTGAAGTATAGTAGTATAAAGTGTTTCTTCTTAGTGTAATCAGTGAACAAAGTGCTTCTCACCAAACATCTGTCATGCTCGCAGCCAAAACAGTGTCAAAAGTATGCACTGTAGTACTACTCGTACCATTTTTTCCATTATTTGTACTATACTGAGAAAGTGACAACTACTCATTATTATTATTATTATTATTATTATTATTATTATTATTTCTAATGATTTCCTTTAATTTGTGCCTATAAAATTCTATTGTTTACTCACACTCTCCTTTCTGCTTCTCTTATCTAATAAGGCAAAATTTTCTCTCTTCTTCAATTTACGTATATTCTGTAGTATAAGTACAAAAGTTTCTTCCACTTCTGCTCCATCTATCATGGTGACGTTTCCCTCGTACTGTCCCACTTAACACTGTAAACTGGAGGAAGAGATCAAACCAGAATACACAATGTGCCTGTGGCATTACAAGTGCGTCACATACAGAAACATGAACTCAAAATCAATGCATCGATGCCAAATATAAACTGTTATGCCTGGTGGAAGGAGTATATAGAGGGTCTATGCAAGGGCGATGTACTAGAGGACAATATTATGGAAATGGAAGAGGATGTAGATGAAGATGAAATGAGAGATACATGGCCATTCGTCGTCTTTTTTGGGGGGGGGGGAGGGGGGGGGTAGACACTGCAGGACAGGAATGTTGTTGTTGTTGTTGTTGTTGTTGTTGTTGTGGTCTTCAGTCTTGAGACTGGTTTGATGCAGCTCTCCATGCTACTCTATCGTGTGCAAGCCTCTTCATCTCCCAGTACCCACTGCAACCTACATCCTTCTGAATCTGCGTAGTGTAGTCATCACTTGGTCTCCCTCTACGATTTTTACCCTCCACGCTGCCCTCCAATACTAAATTGGTGATCCCTTGATGCCTCAGAACATGTCCTACCAACCGATCCCTTCTTCTGGTCAAGTTGTGCCACAAACTTCTCTTCTCCCCAATCCTATTCAATACTTCCTCATTAGTTATGTGATCTACCCATCTAATCATCAGCATTCTTCTGTAGCACCACATTTTGAAAGCTTCTATTCTCTTCTTGTCCAAACTATTTATCGTCCATGTTTCACTTCCATACATGGCTGCACTCCATACAAATACTTTCAGAAATGTCTTCCTGACACTTAAATCTATACTCGATGTTAACAAATTTCTCTTCTTCAGAAACGCTTTCCTTGCCATTGCCAGTCTACATTTTATATCCTCTCTACTTCGACCATCATCAGTTATTTTGCTCCCCAAATAGCAAAACTCCTTTACTACTTTAAGTGTCTCATTTCCTAGTCTAATACCCTCAACATCACCCGACTTAATTCGACTACATTCCATTATCCTAGTTTTGCTTTTGTTGATGTTCATCTTATATCCTCCTTTCAAGACACTATCCATTCCGTTCAACTGCTCTTCCAAGTCCTTTGCTGTCTCTGACAGAATTACAATGTCATCGGCGAACCTCAAAGTTTTTATTTCTTCTCCATGGATTTTAATACCTACTCCGAATTTCTTTTTGTTTCCTTCACTGCTTGCTCAATATACAGATTGAATAACATCGGGGAGAGGCTACAACCCTGTCTCACTCCCTTCCCAACCACTGCTTCCCTTTCATGTCCCTCGACTCTTATAACTGCCATCTGGTTTTTGTACAAATTGTAAATAGCCTTTCGCTCCCTGTATTTTACCCCTGTCACCTTCAGAATTTGAAAGAGAGTATTCCAGTCAACATTGTCAAAAGCTTTCTCTAAGTCTACAAATGCTAGAAACGTAGGTTTACCCTTCCTTAATCTAGCTTCTAAGATAAGTCATAGGGTCAGTATTGCCTCACGTGTTCCTACATTTCTACGGAACCGAAACTGATCTTCCCCGAGGTCGGATTCTACTAGTTTTTCCATTCGTCTGTAAAGAATTCACTTTAGTATTTTACAGCTGTGACTTATTAAGCTGATAGTTCGGTAATTTTCACATCTGTCAACATTTGCTTTCTTTGGGATTGGAATTAGTATATTCTTCTTGAAGTCTGAAGGTATTTCGCCTGTCTCATACATCTTGCTCACCAGATGGTAGAGTTTTGTCAGGACTGGCTCTCCCATGGCCGTCAGTAGTTCCAATGGAATGTTGTCTACTCCGGGGGCCTTGTTTCGACTCATGTCTTTCAGTGCTCTGTCAAACTCTTCACGCAGTATCGTATCTCTCATTTCATCTTCATCTACATCCTCTTCCATTTCCATAATATTCTCCTCAAGTACATCGCCCTTGTATAGACCCTCTATATACTCCTTCCACCTTTCTGCTTTCCCTTCTTTTCTTAGAACCGGGTTTCCATCTGAGCTCTTGATGTTCATACAAGTGATTCTCTTATCTCCAAAGGTCTCTTTAATTTTCCTGTAGGCAGTATCTATCTTACCCCTAGTGAGATAAGCCTCTACATCCTTACATTTGTCCTCTAGCCATCCCTGCTTAACCATTTTGCACTTCCTGTCGATCTCATTTTTGAGACGTCTGTATTCCTTTTTGCCTGCTTCATTTACTGCATTTTTATATTTTCTCTTTTCATCAATTAAATTCAATATTTCTTCTGTTACCCCAGGATTTCTACTAGCCCTCGTCTTTTTATCTACTTGATCCTCTGCTGCCTTCACTACTTCATCCCTCAAAGCTAACAATTCTTCTTCTACTGTATTTCTTTCCCCCATTCCTGTCAATTGCTCCCTTATGCTCTCCCTAAAACTCTGTACAACCTGTGGTTCTTTCTATGTCCCATCTCCTTAAATTCCCACCTTTTTGCAGTTTCTTCAGTTTTAATCTACAGGTCATATCCAATAGATTGTGGTCAGAGTCCACATCTGCCCCCGGAAATGTCTTACAATTTATTCAGCTGAATTTACAGCCTTCAGATTTGTGTGACTTACCGCGTAATCGAAATTTAGCTGATTTCTTTTAGTACTCATGTGAATAACTTCTCACTTTTCTTTATTCAGAGTCAATTGCCACTTTTCGCACCATATCTAAATCATTTTGCAAGTCGTTTTGATCATCTGATGATTTTACAAGACGGTAAATGACAGCGTCATCTGCAAATAATCTAAGACGGCTACTCAGATTTTCTCCTATGTCGTTAATACAGATCAGGAACAATAGAAGGCTTATAACACTTCCTTGTTGAACGCCGGATATTACATTTGTTTTACTCGATGACTTTCCGTCTATTACTACGAACTGTGACCTTTCTGACAGTAAATCACGAATCCAGTCGCACAACCGAGGTGATACTCCGTAGGCACGCAGTTTGGTTAGAAGACGCTTGTGAGGAACGGTGTCGAAAGCCTTCTGGAAATCTAAAAATATGGAATCAATTTGTCATGCCCTGTCGATAGCACTTATTACTTCATGAGTATAAAGAGCTACTTGTGTTTCTCAAGAACGATATTCTCTGAATCCGTGCTGACTTTGTGTCAATAAATCGTTTTCTTCGAGGTACTTCCTAATGCTCGAATACAGAATATGTTCTAAAACCCTACTGCAAATCGACGTTAGTGATATAGGCCTGTAATTCAGCGAATTACTCCTACTTCCCTTCTGGGTATTGGTGTGACTTGAGCAATTTTCCAGCCTTTAGGTACGGATCTTTCTGTGAGCGAGTGGTTCTATATAACTGCTAAATATTGAGCTATTTTATCAGGATACTCTGAGAGGAACCTGACTGGTATACAATATGGACCGGAGGCTTTGTCTTTATTAAGTGATTTAAGCTGCTTTGTTACACCGAGGGTATCTACTTCTATGTTTCTCATCTTGGCAGTTGTTCTTGATTGGAATCCAGGAATATTTACTTCGTCTTCTTTGGTGAAGGTGTTTTGGAAAACCGTGTTTAATAACTCTGCTTTAGTGGCACTGTCATCAGTGACTTCACGGTTGTTATCGCGCAATGAAGGCTCTGATTGCGTTTTGCTACTGGTGTGTTTATGTATGACCAGAACCTCTTTGGGTTTTCTGCCACATTTCGAGACAGAATTTCATTGTGGAAATTATTAAAAGCATCTCGCATTGAAGTATGCGCTGTATTTCGAACTTCTGTAAAATTTTGCCAATCTTGGGATTTTGCGTTCTTTTCAATTTGGCATGCTATTTTCGTTGCTTCTGCAACAACGATCTGACTGGTTTTGTGTACCATGGGGAATCAGTACCATCAATTATTAATTTATGTGGTACATATCTCTCAATTGCTGTCGATTCTATCTCTTGGAAAACATCCCACAACTTTTCTACCCTTACATGATCAGATCGGAAGGAGTGAAGACTGTCTCTTAAAAAGGCGTTAAGAGCATTTTTATCAACTTTTTTAAATAGTTATACTTTGAGTTTCTTTTTGATGGTTGTAGGTGTTACGGTATTCAGCCTAGTAGCAACTGACTTGCGGTCGCTAATCCCTGTATTCGTCTCAATACTCGCTATTTGTCCAGGATTATTTGTCGCTAAAAGGTCAAGTATGCTTTATCACTCATTTACGCTTCGAATGGGCTCATGAAGTAATTGTTCAAAGTAAATTTCTGAGAAAACATTCAGTACAATTTCGGATGATGTTTTATGCCTGCCGCCGGCTTTAAACGTATAATTTTCCCAGCATATCGTGGGTAGATTGAAGTCACCACCGACTATAATTGTATTAGCGGGGTACTTATTTTAAATGATCCCTTGCAGGGATTGAATGTTTACACAAAAAACTGTGCATAATTTTGTGCAGTGTTAATCAGTGCCTCAACCATTGATTCACCCCTGCACAAATTTAACTCGGAAGACGAAGGGTACGTAAGGTGGCGGTATAATTCTGCCCCTTAACATACTGTTTTCAATATAGAATCGCAATCTACTCATCAAGCCGAGGAGTTTGATACCATGCATGCCCTACTTCAAGTAATGTGATACTAATTTGCTTAGTACCGAGAGTGATCGTTCGTACGTGGCTGAACTCAATACTAACAAGCATTCCCTACTTTGCATGTCAATAGTCACATAGTATCGCAGTCACTTTGAAGTGAAGTGTGCGTAGCGAGTTCCCAGCCATTGAGAGAAGTAGAACATGGAACGCATTTCAAGAGGGGCAATAAAAGCCGACCATTCGCAGTGGGGAGGCAGGTGCCATTAGCTAACAATAAGCCATTAAACGAGCGTGCCATTAGCTAACAATAAGCTATTAAACGAGCTTCTCTGACACACACCTACGTGGAATGGAAAGAAACATCTTAGCAGCCAGTCTTAGAGGACCAATACATGCAATTAACATTTACGAAAAGTGTTGAATCGCACAAAATAAAGTTAACAGCGGAGCAGAGACGATGGGACGGAACACGTGTAGAAAGACCACACCTGATGCCTGGGAAAGCTTCCGGAAAGGCATTCTTTCAGAATAACGACGGGAGGTCCTTGACAAGCACGAAAAACATTGTCACTGTCCCTTTCTCTTTTTTTATTTTTTTCAAAACAGAAAACAGGCCACAGTGGAAAGCACCGCTATTTTTAACAAATCCACAAATATCACGTGATGAAGGCGTGGAGAACACAAGGGTGCACGTGGACAACTCATGTATGGGCAGAGTCTGAGAGTATAGGAGCGAATCATGAATGCCATAGGCCAGAAGGAAAATAGTTTCCACCCCAACACGCTTCTCAAGCTTCATTGGGCCAAGAAACGACGCAAGTCGTACCACAATCAGCGTTGGCAGCTACGAAATGAGGTAGGGGATGAACACAAGGTACAGTGGGGGGAACAAAAAAGATATACAGACCGGAGCCGTGGGTAGAAGGGGAGGTCTCTTCAGGCTAGGGCAGTGTGTAGGCGTAGGCGTCGGCGTAGGAGAGCTTTTTAGTGAGCATTTGCGTTCATAGGGTTCGAAAATCTCGTAACATCTCCGGAGTGAAGATTTCGGATTTCGACACAAGTTAGTTACGTTCTGCGGAAGAATTAAAGACGACAGAGGCGTACACGACGCTAAGCTAAAGCGAGTGGACATTGTCAATAGGTTAACTTGAGAAAATAAAAGTTTTTCGCCTCACGAACACTCGGGATAGTTTGTGATTGCTGATACAGTCAGGGTCAGAATATCCTCCGGTTTACAGGTCCGCACTCCGTCGACGCACCGCCGTCGTCATACGCGATTGTCGATACCGAAAAAGCACGGTAAATATTGTGTTTGCTTAAGACGCTCAGTAAGGGAGTCACTTGCTTGTGTGTGCTCTTCAGTTCTATTGGAGATTGGAGTTGTGTTACGTGGTTTCTTCCCATTCCCTCGTATCAGGTGAGCCACGTATCGCGTGTGCATTCATATGGCTTAAAAGTCGAGAAAGGTATCGGTAAATATACATAATTGTGCAACTAAAATAATACAGACAATAGGGAATATTGAAGTGTGGCGAGTAAATTGTTTTGTGATTGTATTGTAAGTTACGCTAGAGGTTCTTTTCTCATGTTGGAACACTTTTGAAAGGTTGTTATGTGTTCATGTTTATCACGCTTAATTTCCTTTAGTTTGTGAATTCATTATCAGGATCTTCCTAATTATGGAGGATTTTCCAATATCACCAACTGCACACTTAAACCCAATGTGTATGGTGATTCTGCAATAAAAAGATTTAGTACAGGTAACAGTTGTTTGTGTGTTCTAGAGTAGAGGCTACCTCTTCCTCACTGAAATATTTAGGGCATGTATGACGGCTGTTATTCTGATATCTAATCATTATTGCATGCAGGATCTCCTTACCTTGCAGGGCCTGGGTTCGCAGGCACTTTAGTGCTGTCAGATATCTCTGTGCGTGGCAAGTGGTAAGGACAGGTCGTAACAACTGAGTGAGTGCGTTAGAACAGGTACCATTACTGCTACAAAAGGGGTTCAATATGACGTCCATCAATGTCCAGAAGAGTCTGAAAGTGCAGGATTGCATTCTGCAGAGCAGAACGAAGCATGTCTGAAGGTATGCTGGCTACCTCTCTTGATATTCTGCCCTTAAGATCAGCACATGTGTGAGTGTTCCCCTGGTGAACCCTGACCTTTAGGTAGCCCCACAACCAGAAATCATAGGGAGTGAGATCAGGTGATCGTGCTGGCCAAGCATTTGAAAACGATCCTCCGATAATTCGATCGTTTCCAAATGTGTTCCCAAGATGCAGGTGAACTTCACGAGCTATGTGCAGTGAGGCCACATATTGCCTCCTGTAGGGTGGGTATGACATGCTGGCAAAGCATATCACGCTGGCCAGTCACACTGCAAGTCTTTGGTCCTGTTGAAAGAAGAACAGGCCAATGATGAATGTAGGCATGAAGCCATACCATTCTCGAAGTGCAGCTGCAACGTTACTGTTGTTTTGATAATAGAGCTTTACCAGTAATGCCCTGTTCCTTTTGTCCAAGCTCATATTGTCATGTCAACAAGTGCATTGTGACTGGTCAGGTGTGTGAGACTATGAATCACGATGACTGATCACGGAACCTGGTGACCGTAGTTGGAAGCAGATGGTGGCACTGTGATGCATGGAACTCATGCACCCCGTATTATATGCACACACAGTGTGCAGTCATCTACATAGTACACACAATATATGCAATTTACATAGTGTGGAGTCACACACATACTCATACACTCACCTATGATGAAGGGTTCACCCAGCTATTCCACATACACTCACACACACAACTACTATTTACAAATTAATAACCATCCACACCTTCAATCATTCTCTAGTGAATAGTGTAAGTATGGGAGGATCCTGGTCCCCATAGATGAACCGTTTGTCATCATAACATGAGAGTCCAACTTTCAGGTGCAGTGCAATATGTACCACACGGCCTCATGACTTAAAGACCATTTTGCACAACATATGCGTAGCGACGCGAACGTCCCTGAGCAGACATCGCTTGTGATCTTCAATCAAGAGAGCCTTTGAGACCACACAATGTATGCCCTTAGCTCGCATTTGGGTGGCACCTGCATCAGTTTGGTATGGACACATTTTCGATCTAAACCCCACAAACTCCAAAAACTGCGACACATTCGTATCGCCTTTCATCAGCCCAATCATCTTCTAGTTTTGAGGTGATATTCCATAAGGATAATCAGCTGTATATCCAGACATGTCAAATGCATTTGATTGTACGTAATTACTTCATATGGCCAGCAGACTTTCACCCAGTAGATGGAATTGACTGTATTCACGTAGACTATCTGGGATCGGTGAAGTTGGGCTTTGCAAACTCATAGCGGAATCGTTTACATGCTAGGTTTAGAGACACCCAGAATACACATACTCATGTAGAAAGGCTTCATGAATTGCACTGAAACCTTAGCCATTTCCAAAGCAACGAGTCCTTTATTGATGATGGTGGTCCACTTAAAATTTGGACTGGTGATGTGATCTCTTGCGCTATAATACCCATCCCAACAGTAAAGTAAGTGAATTGATTTACTAGCATTTTACATGGTTTTCCCAAAAGCCGAATTCTTCATTTATTTAATTTTTTTCTCAAATTCATACATCACCGAAGTCCTCTGTATAGTGTTTCATCAGTGTACTCCTTCAACCAGGGACACTGACTGAAGGAGATGTCGCGAGTGATTCTAATATGGCCCATCTGTAGACTGGGACATGGCTGGAGGCTTAAGTAGTGCGGAATATATATCTGCCTATCCCCCAGCATTTTCGTCAGCTTGGGAATGGAACCATAGCATGGGACTAGGGTTCCGAATACTGCAGCAAGTCGCATTGTACATCATGAAAATGGGTAGGATGTGCCAGGTATGCCTCCAAGACGTATTCTTCACCAGAATCTGCAGCCACATCTTGAGATTTCTTTCTCCAGTCTGACGATTTCTTCTCATGACAGCCGTCAGAGCCCTCCAAATGGCAGAGATTGTTGTGTGGCGTGCCTGTAGAGGTTTTTTACAGCCAAGTAAAAGATGTAACTTAAATCGTCAGATGGCCTGTAAACCTCCGCACTTATTTGCGAGTTACTATCCTTGGCATACCTGTATACATACTGTCAAAGTCCTGTGTGACTCCCACACAAAGAAGAGCAACATGTCAACATCTGTCAACAGTTCGATGTTTAAATGTATTGTTCTTAACATTGTATCCCACAAAAGCGTTGGAATGGTTCCCATGTAATTGAGGGCAGGATCCAACCAGCATGTACCAAGGCATACACTCTAAAATTTATCAAAAATATCTTAAAGTAGACATACAACGGTGTACATGTACAGTACAACATATTCACCCAAATCAAGGATGCTGAAATCCTGTCAAACATTCGTCACATACCCATACCCCACATATGTTATGGCAGTGCCTGTGAGTTTACTGGATAATGCTGTTATGTCGGACAATGGAGTCTGAACAATGAATACAGGTATTCATAGGGAAAGACCCCCTTCCTCGTGACATTTTGAAATTTTGAATCATCTGGATATGCAGCACTTGTGATATGCATATCCTCTTGACACATAGTCTCAGCAAGTTTCTGAAGAGGTATGTGCATGAAACGTAGCGAATGCATAACGTGGTGTGTTATTTATGGCGAGATTTGCTTGTATATGTATTTTTAAACAGTGTCAGGTTATGGCACGCACCTTATCATCTTTGAAGCCGAAATCACTCAAGCACTGAAGAAGAAAGTGAGCAGCAAACCCATTCAGATTATGGCAGCAGATAAGTATGTGTCATGGCAGTTAGTATTCCAAATTGCATACACTGTGGGCAGCACCACAGAATTTCCCCATTATATGACAGTAATCTCTACATGGAGTTTCTACTTTTCTATCCAATCTTCTTCTTTCACTAGTGCCTTATCCTGTAGTTTCGCAGGGTTGGCATGGTTAGAACGGATTTGGCACGGTTAATTTTAAGGGGTGGCTAGAGGCCCTTCCTGCCGCCATCCCATACCACCTGGGACATAATGAGTGTACCCCCGCTGTTTGTACCTAGTGTAATCCATGGAATAGTGCGAATATGTTCAGATGTCTGCGAGTCGTGTAACTCAGGCGGAACGTGGGGACTAGCCCGGTATTCACCTA
The DNA here is from genome assembly GCF_023897955.1 of Schistocerca gregaria. Lineage (NCBI taxonomy): Eukaryota > Metazoa > Arthropoda > Insecta > Orthoptera > Acrididae > Schistocerca > Schistocerca gregaria. The sequence goes on from NC_064931.1 coordinate 804,119,813, forward strand.
GCAGGATGTGGAAAACCGCCTAAAAACCATACCCAGGCCAGCTGGCACACTGACCAAAGTCGTTAATCGACCGGGCGGATTCGATCTGGGGCCGGCACACCTACCCGAGTCCAGGAAGCAGCGCATTAGCACTCTCAGACAACCTAGCTAGTCTACTTCTCCATCCGATGGCAGCTGAAAAATGTGGCAGTAAACTGCCTACTTATATAAGGTATCATTATCCTGCGAACTGGTCATTGCAACATTGTTGCGATAAATCTTGTCAATGTGCCATGCAATTTTTTTCGAAGCCAGAGAGAAGTCATCTTGCAGGATTATCTCCAAAGTTTGATTTTAAATGATTCAGGTTGAAGTCATATAAAACATACAACTTGATACACTGCTACATAGCCGGCCGCGGTGGCCGTGCGGTTCTGGCGCTGCAGTCCGGAACCGCGGGACTGCTACGGTCGCAGGTTCGAATCCTGCCTCGGGCATGGGTGTGTGTGATGTCCTTAGGTTAGTTAGGTTTAAGTAGTTGTAAGTTCTAGGGGACTTATGACCTAAGATGTTGAGTCCCATAGTGCTCAGAGCCATTTGAACTGCTACATATAATACATGTCATTCACTGAACGTATAATGAGAGGGAGAGGGGCCACCTTCACAATTGTGCCACAGGAGCTAGGAGACACTCAAAGTCAGCATACATGACAAAGAGACATCACTCATTGTGGTGGACATTCTTAAACTTCAATAACTTTTTAAAAATAACTTGCACCATTTCTTTCTTTTCTTTTTTTTTTACAATTGGGCAGAAATTAGGTGGGAAATGTTTTTGATCCAGACATGGTGTTGTTTCTCACCCTCAGAGAATAGCAACAAATCTATGTGTTTGAGATACTAACTGGCTATTTTTTAAAAGTAGACAGGTCCAACTACTTTATGCTTTACTTCATTCTGCCCAGTGTGAACGTAATCCAGATTCTGCGTCTCGCATTTTCGTTGCCCCTGGAGTTTAATTGGAAATGAGGTGCCTGTGATGTTACAATTCCCATGGACATCAGATGCATAGTATGTTCTTGCAAATTGTACATATTTTGGGTAACTTCTATCGCAAGTCAGAAGTGCACTTCATCCCACTCAGGAGATTTGTGAGCTTTAAAACATGTGAGTTTAATGGCAATATCTTTCAGGAGAGGGATTATATTGGGCACCTAAAAAGTGGATAAAAATGCAAGAACACATCCAGGAAGAGTACATGACTGGCCTTCTTTCCTGCATTTCGTAAAAATGGCCCAGTATAACACTCTTGGTAAAAGCTCAGAACCATTCTGCAATATCGTTGCTCCATCATATGACGCTATTACCTCCCCATTTGTAGAAAATGCTGTTTTCTTCAACGACATCACTACCCTTTGTGGAGTGCATGGGTTTGGAGCACAGAACTCCACTACACTTAATGACATGATACTGTGGATCACTGACGATTTCAAAACGACTTTGCAGGCTTTGAGGAAAGTGTCAGGATCCTGGTAACTGACAGTAGCAGGGCAACAAGGCCATCAGCGCATTGTGTTAGTGCAACCTGTTTACATCAAAGGCAAGTATACATTCATCTGCAATCCTATTGTTCTGGTAAGTGGATTATGACCCCTGGGGATAATACGTGCTTCCAATCAATCCCTACTCTTCTCTTTCCAACTCCTCCTTCCAGTCTTTCTCCCCATACCCTCTCAGAAATGTGGCGCCACCTTTAGTATCAAATTAATTGACTAATTAAGTAAACTGATTGAAAAAATTGTTGGAAATAGCTCAATTGTGCCACTTCCGGTATTCACCAGCCGCTTCAGGTTATTTCAATAGCCTCACCCCTACAACTGTATCAGTTCGACTGACTTAATAATTAAATCGATATCCTTCTCTTTCCCTTGCCCCTATCTTCTGGAAATATTGACTGATTAGTGGAAATCGATTGAAGGGTATGGAACATTGTTTAAACAATGTGAGGAATATTTTTTATTTAACAATTTATGGGATACAAGGTGGTGTATGGAATATAGTTTATTTAAAGAATTTGTCAGGACATCAGCTGCAATGTGTGGAATATTTAAACAATTCCAGCACTTTCTCATTCCAATCGCATAAGGAAGCATGTAATGAAACTTTCAGTCATTGCTTAAACATATCTGAAAACTTTCTCGTGTCTCGCCACCCGTACAGGCTCCCCAGAATTTAGGTGTGTCCGAGGACCTGAAAGTGTCAGTGGGTTTGCCACATTGCTATCAGTTGTCAGCTGCCCCACACCTCCTTTGAAGTACCACACTAATCTATGTAACAAAAGTCCACATCCTGTTGGTGTCCTCTGCCATCTCAACTGGTCAGATCCTGTTTCTGCATGCTTGAACCAACTTCTTGGATGCCACTGCACGCAAAGCTCCTTCCTTCCAAAGGAAATGCCTGACTGAGAATCGAACCAGAAATACTTCCGAAGTCAATAAATAATTAATTTCTGGCCACATGATTATCATTAGAGTATATAAGGCGGACGTGGTAGCTATTACACACACACAAATTGACGATGTCACAAAAGTAGAAGCAGGTTAGAGGGTCTCAGGGAACCACAGAAGGGACGTCCATCTAAAAGTGCGCAAGTAAAACACAGTAAGGTAGTTGTAGAAACGGTTGGTATTGTAGTTGTAAATTATCATAGCTGTGTTGGAAAAGAACCAAAGCTCCAAGCCCAAGACAGTCTTCACTCCTTCTGATCTGATTGTGTAAGTGTAGAAAAGTTGTGGAATGTTTTCAGAGAGATAGTATCGACAGCAATTGAGAGATATATACCACATAAATTAATAAGTGATGGTACTGATCCCCCATGGTACACAAAACGGGTCAGATCGTTGTTGCAGAAGCAACGAAAAAGTTCGAAATATGGCGCGTACTTCAATGCGAGATGCTTTTAGTAATTTCCACAACGAAATTCTGTCTCGAAATGTGGCAGAAAACCCAAAGAGATTCTGGTCATACATAGCTAAGTCCGGGCTGTACGTGGGATGGGGCATAAGAGTTCACCCAAATTTCTTCAAAAGCTCCTGTGTTCGACGAGCGACGTAGGGTCCGGCGTTGTCGTGAAGAAGCACTACTCCCTCCTTCAATCGTCCTTTCCATCGATTCTGGATTGCTCGCCGGAGTTTGGTCAACGTTTTGCAATGTCTGTCTCAGTTTATTGTCGTCCCAGGTTGCATGAAATCGATGAGGGGTACCACCTTCTGATACCAAAACACAGTCCCCATAACCTTTCGCTTTTCTGCCGACTGCTTTTGTTTGAATTTCTTTGGTGCCGGTGAACCTGAGTGACGCCACTGACGAGATTGTTGTTTTGTTTCGGGGGTGTAATGAAATACCCACGTTTCATCTCACGTGAGGATAGAGTCCAACAACTTCTGCTTGTTGCCTCCCCCCGCACATTGTTGAAGAAACTTGCGAGAACAGTCAAGACGTTGCTCCTTGTGTCTGTCAGTCAGCATCCAGGGGACCCAGTAAGCACAGACCTTGCGATATCCCAACTTTTCTGTTAAAGTTCTTTCAATTGTGCCGTGGGAAGCGTTTAAAAAGTTCAATGACAGTGACCCTCCGATCTTTGAGCAGCTTACTGTTGATCTTCTGGACAATCGCATCCGAAACCGGGGGTCTTCCACTCCGTTCTTCATCGTGAACTTCCGCGACTAAGGAAATGTATGTCTTCTCTTGTGTTACAAATTGTATATGCTGAAGAGATTGCTTATATTTCATGTCACCCTTTGGTTGCGACGTCCCATTAGAAATTTTTCATAGTTAAATAGTGTCCTTTATCTTACTGTAATAAAAATCTGTTAATATGATTGGTTTGAATGGTTGTCTAGCAATCCGAGAAAGCAGTTTCCTAGGCACCCTATATTAGACGAATGGGCAGGACACTACAGACATTAACGGATGCAGGTGATCAGACAGGACGCTTATGTACGTGTCACCTGTCAGAGTCGTATCTAGATGTATCAGGAATCCCATATCACTCCAACAGCACATGACCGAAACCATTACAGAGCCTCCACCATCTTGAACAGTCCCCTACTGACACGCAGTGTCCTTGGATTCATGAGGCTGTCTCCATAGCCGTACATGTGGAACCGCTCAATACAACTTGAAACCAAGACTCGTCCGATCAGGCAATATGTTTCCAGTCATCAACAGCAAAATGTCTTAGTTGACAGGCCCAGGCGAGGCATAAAGCTTTGTGTCATTCAGTCATCAAGGGTACACGAGTAGGCTTTCGGCTCCGAAAGCCCATATCAATGATGTTTCGTTGAAAGGATCGCACGCTGATACTTGTTGATGGCGCAGCATTAAAATCTACAGCAATTTGTGGAAGGGTTGCACATCTGTCACGATGAACGAGCCATCGTTGGTCCCGTTCTTGCAGAATCTTTTTCCGGCCTCAGGGATGTCGGAGATTTGATGTTTTACCATATTCCTGATATTCACGGCAAATTCATGAAATGGTTGTTCGGGAAATTCTCCACTTCATCGCTACCTTAGAGATGATGTGTTCCATCGCTCGTGCGCCGACAATAACACCACGTTCAAAGTCTATTAAATCTTGATAACCTTACATTGTAGCAGCATTAACTGATCTAACAACTGCAACAGACACGTGTTGTCTTACATAGGCGTTGCCGACCGCAGCGTCGTATTCTGCCTGTTGACATATCTCAGTATTTGAATACGCATGTCTATACCAGTTTCTTTGGCGTTTCAGTACAGCAATAGGTTGTTAAAAAACTAGCAGCATCTTACTTGGTTAGGGAACAGGCATTATTATGATTATTATTCATCTTTCAGCTATACATCTTAATTGATGGTGGTCCATCAATCTGACAACACACCTTCGAGTCATAGTGCTTAAAGAGGGGCTCATACTTTGAATGAGTTTATCCCTTTTAAACACGTCAGATAGTAAGCAAAATCTGTGTAATATACTTCACATAGTAATGGTACAAGTTCATACAAATATCCGAGAGAACATTACGCACATTTCTTGATTTTACCCGCTCAAACGCGTTGTAAGTAGTAGCATTCTCTTTTCCATGCGAATACATAGTGCACAAGACTAATTATCATAACATATTGAGGAAGTAAGAGCAACACTGACATGACACATCGATGATGATCAAAACGGAGGATCTGCCAGGTGCAAGGAGATGAGGGAGACCGGAAGAAGGGAGGGAGGGGAAGAGAGTTGGGGGGGGGGGGGGGGAGATGGGTGGAGGGCGCGCTGAAGAGGGCCAGGTAGGGAGGGATGTGGGTAGGAAAGAGGCAAGGATGGGGTGCAGGGTCTCAGGGGGAGGGAAGGAGGAAAATCCGCTCTGGGAGAAGGAGAGGAGAGGAAAAAGGGGGTCCTGGGGAGGGGGACAAGGCCAGGTTATAGTTGGAAGGAAGGGTATATGCCATCATCCGGGAGGGGGAGGCACAGCAAATTGCCTGATGAAGGAGATGGAGGGTGTGGAGGTGGAGACAGGGAGGGATACAGCGATAGAGGCACGGCAGATGGGATGATAGGAAGAGGCGGCAGAAGGGGGTTTGTTGGGTTTGAGGAATAAGAGCAGGCAGGAAGCCTTCCACAGGTCAGGGTAGAAGCCGGTACAGTGGATGACTTTAGAGAGATGGGCGAGGACAGTCAGGAAGGAATAGGGGCTTTTTCTAAGGTGGCTGTAGGTGACACAGTCGTGATCAGGGGCCGTGTTGCGTTTGGACCAGCAGATAAGTTTAATGTCTTGTGCTGTGGCCGGCCGTGGTGGTCTAGCGGTTCTAGGCGCTCAGTCGGGAACCGCGCGACTGCTACGGTCGCAGGTTCGAATCCTGCCTCGGGCATGGATGTGTGTGATGTCCTTAGGTTAGTTAGGTTTAAGTAGTTCTAAGTTCTAGAGGACTGATGACCTCAGAAGTTAAGTCCCATAGTGCTCAGAGCCATTTGAAGCATTTTTGTGCTGTGATGGGAGTGCTGATGTCAGAGGGGGCAACTGCCCCAAGTATTGGAAGTAGGAGCAAGTGGAGCGACCGAGGTATCGGCACGTTCCATGATGGTGGGGAAAAGAAAATAATCAAAGTGTGGATCATCTGGGATGGAGAACACCTCGGAAAGGTGGGAGCGAAGTGGTTAGCTTTACTGAGGTTGTCAGAAAGGGGGCGATCGTTATGGAGAAGAGGGTAGTAGGGAGCAGAATGGGAACCAGTAAGGCGATGGAAGACGGACCTGTACTTGGAGGAGTTGATAGGGAGGGTGGTATTGAGTCGTGTGCAGGTCTGGCGCCAGTCTCGGAGTTTCGTTGCTGTAACAAGTTTCCAAATGGGTCGCTGTAATTGTCAGTGTTGTTGGAGTGTATCCGTGTCACGAGTACGCAGGAAGGAGCGATAGAGGCGGCGGGATTCACGGAGAAGGAGGACAGCCCACAGAGGGAGAGTGGGATGGTGGGGGGTGGATGGTTTTAGTAGGAATATGGGCCTCCACGGCGTCTGTAATTAACTTCTGAAGGAAGGACGATGTCGTCAGGGTAGGGATAGGTAAGAGGGTGGCTTTCGACCTGGGTGGTGATGGAGTCCCAGTAGGCATCACAGTTGGCACGGTGGTAGTCATGGACGACCTTGGGAGGGGGTGCAGGGTGGGGAGCCGGAGGGGGGTGGTGAGCAGACGTTATGATGAGAAGGACAGAGAGGTGATTGCTACCTGTGGGGTCAAGGATGGCGACGGCGATACGCCCAAGGAGGTTGGCGGAGGCAATGACAACATCTGGGGTGGTGTCACTTTCGGGTCGGGTGTGCTGGGGAAGGGGAAAAAGGTCACCTTGGATCATGGAGAGGAACTGATGCCACCACCGAAGGGCGCTGCTACTTTTATTCGCAGTAATTTAAGCTGTGCTCTTAGATTCCTGTCTGATCACACTCTCGGAAATCGCTATATATTCAGAAAAAATGGTGAATTATTTGTGAGAAGAAAAAGTATAAATGTCACTGACGGTTGTTTCACGCACAGGAATTTATCTTTCATTTCTTAAACATGTGGAAGTCACGAAATCGAAGCTACTCGTGCGAAAGCGCGTTCTAACGTGTAAATAATAACGAACATTTCAGAAAAATGCTTAACTTTGACGATTAACGAAGTCTCCGAATTTGTTACAAACATGAAGAGGAAAAAAAGAAAAAATTGCTGTCACACAGTTTGCGAACATACGACTTTCGAGATGGCACTTCCTTGCGTTACCAACTTCGCTATTACAACTCGCATGCCTGAGGCGCTTTATTCCACATAAACACTCCAGTAGGACGCAAGCTGACTTCGTTGCGGAATGATGCGGGCGTGGTCCGTAAATACATAAAATTTTGGAGCGTTTCCTCTATCAGGCCTCACAAAATTTCTTTGCAATGTTACTTAAAAGTTTTAAACCCATTTCGATAATTAATCAGTAAACTATTTCCGGAAAAAAGTACGTGAAGTCACTAGTAATTTCAGCTAACACCAGTGTGATATATTTAAGCAGAGCCACTCTTATGAAATTTAATGACTTTTTAAACTCTTAATTATGTAAAAATAACAAGTATTTTGTGAGAATATTGACCGAAACTGTTTTCTTATGTTACAATCATTCACAGTAACAACAATACAAACCATACTTCTAACAAAGGAAAATAGTCTATTATGAACTCAGTTTCCGCCTAGATGCGTCCTGGTGATTCTTCAGTAACACAATCACTAAAACCGAATCTAAAACCGCTCAATGTGTTTAAAACAACAAATTCTAGGTGTAAATAAACCACACCGAACCGAACGAGAGGACCATACGCAAATCCAAAACCTCTCGGTACAATTGTCGAAAACTCGGCAGGATGACAGATCGGTAACAAGTCTCAGAAGCTTAACTGACAATGACGTCACTATTGAGGTTAACCTACTGCACCGATCGGTATGAAAGATACAGAATAGAGCCCCTGGCATCTGGCTGTAGCCTTCCTTTTCTTTTCCTCCTCACCCATCGGTCCCACTCGCTGCTGCGCTCAGAGCACTAGGAAAGAGCATGGCCAGGGCTCTCGTGGAGTGCTGTTTAGGCATTCCTAGCCTAGTGTGTGTTCATGATGGCAGCAGCAACTGAACGAAATTGAGCAGCTAACACTACGCTAGCCTATTCCCCCTGAAGTGATAGGGAAATCTGCATTATTTAAACAATGTATCTGTAATTATTGCTGATGTGACCAACCTGGTAACTGCCAGAAAAGACGCTACTGCTAGATCAAGCTTTCAGGGAGTGGCATCCTGCCCAAGTTAATAACACCAAACCTATAGAAACCTGCCAGCGCCTACACGTTCAACCAGCTGAAATCTGTGGACGACTTTGAGATAAGCGCCAAGCATTCCCCTCCCCTCCCATGTTTCTCTGTGGACCAGTAAGAAACAAGTCCTCCTCGCTCCCCCAACCATCCCGCTTTTAATACTAGAGATTATGTGTGGGCGACATAATTTTCGGTCAGCCAGCGCTCCCATACAGTTTAAACACACACGTAATTACAACTAGCCTACAACAACACAATGTTTAAACAAACGAACTGTTGCTACAACTTTGCATTATTAGTGTTTGATGCCACTATAAGACTCGTAAATAACTATGGGAGAATCCGAGTATGTACACTTACATCACATTGCTATAAACAATTATCACATCTCATTATTATAACGAAATACGTCAATTTTCGAAATGCTTTATCAAGAAACATATTCCTCATTGTACCTTCTGTAAGCACACAGTGATAAAGATCTCATCCTTCCATTAATAACAACAATTTTATCGATTCACCCTCAACATTTCAACGGCACACACATATATACTAACTTGAGCAATTAGCACACGGGCTAACTGCATATATAGAAGGTTATGAAAGTGCTCTAAGACATGAAAGATAACAGCAAGAAACCCAAATGGTGCAGGCTAATCGCAAGCCAAGTATAAATGCAGAACATCATATGTAAAAACAATGTTAGGGACAAATGGCCTCAAAGGAACAAAATTAAGAACCTTATCAAAAACCCTTGGTACATATAACTGTGAATTCTGGAGACAGGAGTGTCATATTTACGCCATAGCGTGGTTGGGTTTCAGGTCCTGCTGAATAGGTCTGGAGTCCAATAGAAGCAGGAGGCAGCTACACAGGTAGCAGGGGCTGTGTGGCGCGGACTGGGCGGTTTTTTACATTAGAAGGTCTCAGGGAAATACAAAAAGGGCTTCAGTCTCAAAGGGTGGAGGTCGAACATAGGAAGAACAGTTGTAAATTGTAGCTGTGGTGGGAAAGTACCAGAGCTCCAAGCACTAACGGAAAGCACTGATGCTCAAATCGTTACAGGCACTGAAAGCTGGCTAAAGCCAGAGGTAAGTTCAGCTGGAATTTTTGTGAAGAACCTAATGGTGTTCCGAAAGGATAGTCTAAACACCGTTGGTGGTGGTGTGTTTGTTGCTGTTAGAAGTAGTTTATCTCGTAGCGATAATGAAGCATGTAGTTCCTGTGAGTCAGTATGGGCAGAGGTCATTCTTGGCAACCGGAATAAAAAGTAATTGTAACCTTTTACCGACCTCCAAACTAAGATGATACAATTTCTGAAAGGTTCAAAGTAAACTTGTGCTTAATTTCAAACACATACCCGACTCATACAATTGTAGTTGGTGGTGACTTCAATTTACTCTCCATACGTTGGCGAAAATACATGTTCAAAACCGGAGGTGCGCATAAATATCATCCGAAATTGTACTAGACACATACTCCGAAAATTATTTCGATCAGTTAGTCCACGAACCCATGGGAATAGTAAACAACTGTGAATACACACTTGACATCTTAGCAACAAATAATCCTGACCAAATAAGGAGCATCAAACGCATCCAGGGATTAGTGAAAAAGTATTGTCGTAGCGATATTGAATATTGTAATCTCCAAATCCTCCAAAAATAAACGAAATATATAGGGTGTTTCTTTAATACATACGAATATGAAATTTTACACATATGTTTACGAACCTCTCAAGTTCAGATTACAGATGTTCAACATGTCATCCATCAGCAACATGAACAATATCACATCGATAGTCAAATTCCTCCCATACTCGGGCAAGCATGTCCTTCGTCACTCATGCTATGGAAGCACAGATCTGGTTCTTCAACAGTTCCAAGTTCTGTGGAAGTGGTGGTACATAAACGTTGTCTTTAATGAAATCCCACAGGAAGAAGACAGAGGGTGTCAAATCCAGTGACCGTGAAGACCAGCTGAGATGTGCTAAGTCGCCAGCTCCTTGACGACCAGTCCAGTGGTTCGGTAGAGTTTCATTCAGATATTCACGCACTTGGCGACTCCAGTGAAAGGGTGTCCCGTCTTGTTGAAAAATGAAGTTGTCTTCGTGCAGCCTCGGATACAACCAGTTTTGTAAAATAGCGAGATACTGCTGAACGTTAACCGTGTTTCCATCAAAGAAGGATGGGCCATAAACAGATGATAGGGATATCACACAAAACACATTGACTTTAGGCGAATCTCGTACATATTCAATGGCTGCGTGTGGGCTCTGTAGGTCCAAAATTCGAACATCGTGTTTGTTTATCTGACCACTAACATGGAAAGTCGTTTCGTCACTGAACATGATACATTGTGCGAGAGTTTTGCCATTGTCAATAGCATGAAGAATTTCGTTACAAAATACCACTCATTTGTAACTGTATCTGTAACTTGTATGGCTTCATTACCAAACGATGTCTCAAAACAAGCCAAACTGTTGTTGTAGGCAGTTGTAACTCCCGAATGGCACGACGAATTGATTTTGAAGGACTGTGTTGGAAAGCAGTTTGAATTCGTGCATCATTTTCTTCAGGAACACGAGGACGGCCTCGACTCTTTCCTTTACATATACATACTGTATCTAGAAACTGTCGATACCATCTGCGAATGTTCCACCCATTATGAGGATCAATTTGGTACCTCAACCTGAAACGTCTGTGCACTGTAATCACGGAACTGCACTTCTCAAACCACAGAACACAAAATGATTTCTGCTGCGGAGCAACCATTTTAAACATATGACGGTTACCAAGCAAAACAGAAGACAACTGACATCTAGCGGCTGTTAATATAAACTAGACTATGTATTCGTTTCTCCAATAGCAGAGCCAAAATAATAAAATAATACTTAGTAATACGTATATTCTTTTTGAAACACCCTGTATATATTCAGACAAAATCTCACTTGACGCCTTTCTGAGAGACAGTCTCCATTCCTTCCAAATTAACAACGTAATTGTAAACCAGATGTGGCTTGAATTCAAAGGAATAATATCGACAACAATTGAGACATTTATATCAAACAAATTAACAACTGACGGAGCTAATCACCATTAGCAAACAAATCGGGTCAAAACACTGTTGCAGAAACAAGAAAAAATCATGCCAAATTTAAACGAACACAATTCTCCAAGATTTTCGCAATCTTTTACAGAAGCTCGCAATTTAGCGCAGACATCGATGCGAGATGTTTATAATAGTTTCCCTGACGACACTTTGTCTCGAAACCTGGCAGAAATTTCAAAGACGTATTGGTCGTATGTTAACCACGGTAGTGACAAGATGCAGTCAATGCCTTCTCTGCGTGATAGCAATGGAAATACTATCGACGACATCGCTGCGAAATCAGTGTTACTAAACAGAGCCTTTCGAAATTCCTTCACCAGAGAAGTAAATATTCCAGAATGTGAATCTAGGACAGCTGCCAACGTGAGTAACTTAGAAATAGATATCCTCGGAGTAGTGAAGCAACTTAGATCACTTAACAAAAGCAAGTTTTCTGGTCCAGACTGTATACCAGTTTTGTTCATTTCAGAGTATGCTCAGGCAATAGCTCCATACTTAACAGTCATGTACAACCGCTCGCTCGACGACAGATCCATATCCAAAGATTTGAAAGTTGCACAGGTCACAAGAGTATTCAGGAAAGATAGTAGGAGTGTCCACTAAATTACAGTCCCATATCTTTAACGTCGACATGCAGCAGAATTTTGTAACATATATTGTGTGGAACAATATGAATTACCTCGAAGAGAACAGTCTATTGACAAACAGACACCATGGATTTAGAAAACATCGTTCTTGTGAAACACAGCTATCTCTTTAGACACAGGAATTGTTGAATGGTATTGACAAGGTATTTCGAATTCATTCGGTATTTCTAGATTTCCAGAAGGATTTTACCGCTGTACTGCAGAAGCGGCTTATAGTGAAACTGCGTGCTTATGGAATATCGTCTCAGTTATATGACTGGATTCGTGATTTCCTGTCAGAGAGGTCACAGTTCGTAGTGATTGATGGAAATTCATTGAATAAAACAGAAGTGATAGTGTTATAGGCCCTTTGCTGTTCCTTATCTATATAAATGATTTGGGAGACAATCTGAGCAGCCGTCTTAGGGTGTCTGCACTTATCGTCTAGTAAACGCATCAGAAAATCAAAGCAAACTGCAAAACCATTTAGAAAGAAATATTACTGAATGGTGAGTAAATTTGCAATTTATCCTAAATACTGAAAAGTGTGAGTTCATCCAGATGAGTGCTAAAGAGGAATTCGTTAAACTTCGATTACGCGATAAATCAGTCAAACCTACAGCCCGTAAATTCAACTAAATACCTGGGAATTACAGTTACGAATAAACTGAAAAGAACACATAGAAAATTTTGTAGGAAAGGCAAGCCAAAGACTGTGTTTCATTGGCAGAACATTTAGAAAATGTAACAGACCTACTAAAGAGACTTCCTAGACTACACTTGTGCGTCCTTTTCTGGAGTACTGTTGCGCGGTCTGGTATCCTTACCAGATAGGATTAATGGAGTACATCGAGAAAGTTCAAAGAAGAGCAGCACGATCTCTATTATCGCGAAATAAGGGAGAGCGTGTCACTGAGATGATACAGGATTTGGGGTGAACACCACTAAAACAAACGCATTTTTCGTTGCGGCACACTCTTCTCACGAAATTTCGATTACCAGCTTTCTCCTCCAAAAGCGAAATATTTTGCTGGCGCCAACCTACATAGGTAGAAACGACCATCATAATAAAATAAGGGAAATCAGAGCTCGTGTAGAAAGGTATAGGTGTTTGTGTTTTCCGCGTTCTGTTTCAGTGTGTATAACACTCGCTTGCTGTGACACAAACAAACGTTACCCTCAAGGAGGATTTTTAATTTTGACTCTGCATGTTTCTAATGGTTGAAGGCATCAGACAGTAATTTTGAATATATTGTAATTAATAGAAAAACTAAACAGGCTATTACTTTGGGGATAATGGAAGTAGTAAAGTTCATATACGAATGGAACATCGAACGGTCGCCAGCCCTATTAGGCACATTAATTGGAAATATTGTGTTTCAGAAAATTGAATATTATTTGTTGAAGTGAATTTCATTAAGATTCCCTTTGAATAGCATACTGGATACACACGAATACAGGGTAATCTAAGTTGTGGGTAGCAGTAGTTACCATTAATGCACAAACCAGTAGTCATAGAAGCAAAATTATACTGAACTCATAGTAATAACAGTTACAATCACGATCATTATGTGACTCAGTATTGAGGCGTTACTGCAGGAAGCACTGAATTAAAATTGGACATAGAGGAGCTTCTGACTTAACTGATATATAAATACCACATATAAAATTAAATAATACTACAATTATCATGTTTATACTCCTATTTATAGCAATGTATCAGAGTTCTTTAGCAGCAATAATATTCCAATTATCTTCTTAATATGAGAAGAATGTGGTGGGGATCCATAAACTGATACTATATCACTAGTCAAACTCTATCACCATTTCAGTACGTAAGATTCAGTTCAACTAAATTTAATTGTTAGCCTCACTTGGAATAGCTTATTTTTTCATCTTTCAAAGCAAATTACTCAACAATACACCCGATTTACCTCAAAAAATCGTTCATGATAGCAATCAAGGCCAATAAGTTTAACTTACGTGCCTTTTTCATCACCTGTGAAGTAGGTATTTTAGACAGCAACATTTACATAGTCTGGCACTGAATCTTTGCACATTTAATACACAGAAATAAATTACTAGTTTGTTTGAAACAGGATACTCAGTTTTCTGAACACTTAGGAGGGGATCCTGCATGGGTTCATGATTGGAGAAAAGATACGGTTCTAAACACAGGTTTGTAGCACTTGGATTGTTATTAAATCAGTCACATAAATTAACTGGTCCATGATACATATTTGTATGTATGAAGTTGGTAGAGCAGTGACGACATAGTGGTGGCAAACGATGTGGCGGCTAACTGTATGTAAGGATCTTGATGTTTGAGTGCTTTTTACAATTTCTTCATGGCGACGGATTTTCAACGTGATAGAGCCATTTCTTATTGCCAAGAGTACCATGCAACAGCCAAATCCACATCTGAGGCAATATTCCTTGCAAAACGACTTCCAGTTGCCTGCCTTGGCACCCACGATGTATACCGTGCAACGTCTAGCCACTGAATGCGTACCATTTCCACCAAGGAGCCGCCCAGTTCGACCTCCAAAACCACCTTCTACATCGCGCCAAGCCACTTCCGTTACGAAGGGACTTCCCTACATCTTTTATGTTGTACAATACAAGTGTTCTAAGCGTGAACTAGCTTCCAATACGCAATGTTTCCTTCACAAACATACATATATTATAAAACTTCATTATTTTAAACATTATTTAGTTTTTTTCCATGCATACATTACAAACTTTACATTTACTGCCACAAATCAATGACATTCAGTAACAAAGAACAAATACTTCATAATCACAGATACACAGTTACATAGCATAAACCTACTTCTAATCGATATAGGTGTTACAAGTGGAATAATAGAGAATTATGGTGAAAGTGGTTCGATGAACCCTCTACCAGGCACTTAAGTGTTGCAGAGTAGATGTAGATGTAGATCCTAGGTAAAATTAGTTAAACAGTGTTATGGTCAACATATGTGTAACAATACATAGGCATTGTGGTACCAATATACCTTGCTATCCATATCAGTTTAAGCAATCATACTAATACAAGAGAAATGTACCACTGTATTTGCATGACCAGTTAAATTAACATATAGTTCTAATTACATTTCATTATACCACTGTATTAGCAGGAATGGTAAAGTGATATATAGCTCCAATTACATTTCAGTACCCATCATTGTTTGATGTGTTGCCGACCATCATTCCCTTCCTTGTCTATAGTATTCTGCTACCTGTTTCATCTCATTGCAGTTTCACTTGTAACTCTGGGTAAATTTATATATGACCTGACACATTAGTAATAGCTTCGAGCATTAGCTGATATTCATTCTTTGGGATTATAGTCCGTTGTGTCAACGCGTTTTTGATTTTATTTAGCGGCAGCCTTAATCGGTCTTTTATTTGACATTCCATTTGTACTTACCTTGCAAACACTGATTCATGTTCAATGGTCTTTTATCGGTCTTTTATTTAACATTCTATTCGTTCTTATCTGGTGCACGTTAAGTCAGGTTCACCAGTGTTTTTAGTTCGTTGTGGGGTAATTTATCAGCAACTCGCATTCAGTTGGTTGTGTAACCAAATTTCGATTTTTTGTCTACCATTCATGGTACAATGTTTGTCACGGATTGTCACATTTTATCACATTACGTGTTCTAATGTTTGCATCAGTAAATCGTCAACATTAGTCCTTTTTTTTCTTTTTGTGACAAGTTTTTCAATTTCCTAGGATGAGGGATTGGAATTCTCGTCAATGTACCTCTGATTGCTCTTATGCTACATGTTTCTGTTGTTGCTTTACTGTCTTAGTAGACTCTTTTGTTATTGTATGATACTTCACACGTGTACACAATGTCTCATTTTGATTGTAACTTCCGAAATCATTTAACATTTATTGTTAATTACACCTTTCTTGAAAACTGTGCTGTTGTACATACGACAGATAATTTATATGTGCAGTGATTGGTAAGAGTTGAAGGGGCTCCGATAGTGTTCCATACCTTGGTTCCCAATACTGATACAACATAGTTATGGACAGCTAGGTATATTGGTAACACAGTGTCTATGTACTGTACCATGTATGTTGACAATGACACTGTTTAGCTAATTTTACCTAGGATATTTTTATTATTGAGGATGAGGTACGTGAAGTTGGTCTTTGGACACTGATTCTTAGTTTTCTTACCATTATGAGCTTGTGTTTATTACATACTGATAAAAAGTGCATATGATACTCCTGATTCCAGCTTTCACAGTTATCTATGGATTTTATATTCACCAGGGTTTTTTGATCAGGTCGTTACTTTTGTTCCTTGAAGGCTGTCTGTTGCAGACATTGTTTTTACATACGATGCTCTTCATTTTAAATTTAAATTTAAATTTCCTGTAGACTGGATTTTTGTACTGATACAATTTTAAAGTGAGCTAAATGTTACCTTTTGAATGTTCCACCTTTTTTCACATACGGCAATAACTACATATTTGGTGACTATGGCACAGTTTCTATTGTGTACTTTTATGTTCTTATACTTTCACCCATTTTATGATTCTAAGTAGAGCTAAAAAATTATGTATGTGACATATACTCTCACAGTGTTATTGTTGTTAGTCCATTTATGGTGTTAGTGCTTTTGTGGTATGTTGTTTTTATATTAAATCAGCTATCAGACTTAGTTGTTGAAGGAATATAAATTGTTCTTTGCTAAACAGAACCTGAATGTAGTGTAAGTGTTGCACTGAAACTATTCGTTTGAAATAAATTTCTTTGATTATATGGGTGCAGTGGTTGTTTTCCTGTACTTCATCAGACACTTTCCCACATATGTGAGAACAGTGAACTTTCACAAATCAACCGGTACGTATTTACTTTAATTCTCTGGAAGTTGCTGGTTTTGATCCCAAATCGGTGTGTATTAATATTTGTATATGTGTAGGACAAACAATAGAATGCGTTTTAGCATAGAAATATGATCAAAAGTCTACCAACAGCAAACACCTTTTGTTGATGACAATTATTTGTACCAGTAGCAGAAATGTCTGGGTACGGACCAAGATGGCAATACTTCTGGTCACCTAACCCTCTAATCATACCTTCTAAATTTGACTGGGCTACAGTACAACTGCGAATTTCTAGCCTAGTTACACTATTTTGTGTGTGCTGCGATGTGAAAACCCCAGTGGTAGGGTACTGGAGGGGAACCAGAATCGACAAAAAGTAGCTTGCATGGCTATTTCGTATGCACAGTGTTACTTTACACACGAAAACGTATGTCGAGGAAGGGGAATTTAATTGAGAAACGGCATGTTCCACAACTGATCGAAGTGTTTCTGGGATCACGTTCACAATGTGTTGCGCAATGTGTGCCTTCAATACAGCTAAGTTTGCAATCGGAACACTGAACACATCTTTCAGATATACCCACAGCCGACAGTCACATGGATTAAGATCAGGTGATTGGGATGGTCAGACTTTAGGGAAATGGAGGCTGAAAATTCTAGCATTTCCCAAATGGCGCTTCAGTAGTTGCTTAACTGTATTTGCAATGTGTGGGGGTGAGCCATCTTGCATAAAAATGGTCCCATCCACACAGCCACGCTGTCGGAGGGCTGGAATGGCGAGGTTGCGTAAAAGACACTCATAGTGCTTACCAGTGACGGCACAGGTAACAGGGCCCTAAGCACCTGTCTCTTCAAAAAATATGGCCCTATGATAAATGGTGCCGTAAACCCGCACCACACAGTGACCTTTTCAGGATGAAGTGGTACTGGTTGATTTGTGTGTGGATTTTCCGTTGCCCATATTCGACAATTCTGTGTATTGACATATCCTGTCAGACGGAAGTGGGCTTTGTCTGTCCACAAAATCTTCCATTTCCATACGAGCAAGAAACTCTAAACCAAAGGCCTCTCTTGCTGGCAGGTCAACACGAAGCAACTCGTGCACATGGGTAATTTTGAATGGGTAGCAAAGGAGGATGTTTCGTAGGATTTTACGCATCATGCTCACTGGTACGTCCAGTGTTCGCGCAATTCTCTGTGCGCTACACGTTTGCACACTACCGCTCATCTCCTCCTGCATTGCTGGGCCAATGCTTCCGCTGACGTCAAATCAATTCGTTTCCTCCCTCTACCAGTTTGCACGCCAAAAGAAACCATCTTATCGAATATCCGAATCATTTTCTCCAGACCCACGGCAGTCATCGGACCAACGCCTTTTTCCAAACCCTTCCGTGTCAGAAACTTCTGCAGAAAGACATGTGCACAGTCATCATTCTTGCAATACAGCTTCACAAGCAGAGTGCGATCCTGAATTGAGACAGTCGTGGTGAACGTTGCAAACGGGAAAGGAGGAGTGGCCACGTACCTGGTATGTTTATACCAACTTCAATGGGTCGTGCGCATGGCTGATGTATTCATTTACGTATTCTGACACATACAGCGCCATCTATTGATCAATTTTCACACAATTTTTTCCCATAAGTTTCCCCCTTTCTCCGATAACATTCTGTTGCAATTTGACGTCATTCTGAACATTGGTGTTATTTCTACATCGTTCTGAACGTTTCACTTTAATTCTAATCACCCTGTATATTGCAGTATATACTTGGGGTGTGATAAAATAGCGAAAGATAACGGGGAAATTACGAAAAAAGTATGTTTAATTTGTATGTAAAGTGCTATAGTCTACATTTTCTAAGCGAATTTATTTGAGCCACATGTACTCACTCATAAAAGGCTTTTGCTTTAGAATATTTGGAGAGATTTCTTGCCTTATTTCCACCGACAACATACAGAAACTTTCTCACCATAAAATAGAAGTTTATTGTGGTTGCTAAAAAGGGACATATAATCTATATGGAAGTGCCAAACAGTCACCGAATCCTACCCTATTCCAGCGATCGAAGAAATTGTCACTCGAGTCGTTGGAGGAAAAATCTTCGCGAAAATAGACTTAAAAGACGCATACGTACAGCTGCCGATCGACAAAGAGACACAAGAAAATCTAGTAATCAACACGCCCTTTGGGTTGTTTCGATATAATCGCCTCCCATTCGAAATCTCTAGTGCTCCGGCGATTTTCCAGCGGTCGTTGAACAACTGATCCACTACATCCTGGGCACGGCAAATTATTTGGACGACATCATTGTCACAGGCCAGAACACAACGGAGCTCATGAGGACCCTTTCAGTCCTATTTGCGGTATTTCACACGTGGAGAAGTATGTTTTTGGGGTTCCACAAGTGGAATACTTAGGCCACATATTTAGTGCTTCAGACATACAACCCAATCCGACATACATAGAGGACCCCCAGAATCTGGCGCCACTCACGGATACCACACAGCTCAAATCAGTGTTGGGGAAAATAAATTATTACAGGCAGTATATCCCCCACGCTGCTGCAATAGCGGAACCACTACACCACCTTCTCCGCAAGGGGGTAAAATGGCACTGGTCATCCAAGTGCGATAATGCTTTCCAGGCTTTAAAGAAGGCACTCTTAAAAACGATATGTCTTTGTGCATACAATCCGACACACCAGCTGGTACTAGCAGCAGACGCCTCAATAGCGTTTGTCTCAAAGTCTCTCACAACATCTCAACGCAATTACAGCCAAACAGAGAAAGAAGCTTTGGCTATAGTATTTGGAGTGAAAAAGTTCCACGAATACCTCTTTGGACGACATTTTGTGTTGCAGACGGACCACAAGCCTCTGGTACCACTATTCCGAACGTCGGCCGACATACCCTCCAGGATAGCTCGCCGAATTCAGCGATGGGCCCTATTCCTTGCAGAGTATGACTACGACATACAGTACTTCTCATCAGCACAATACGCAAACGCGGACTTCATGTCTGAGTTTCTGGCAAAGGACGATCCAGCATTTGACGTGGACCCGGTCATCTGCTGCCAACTAGAACGGGACGCAGAGGACCCATTGGCACAGCTTCCGCTGGATGCAAAATTCGTTGCCAAACGTATGGCTGAAGACAAAGTCCTATCAAAACTTTTCTGATTCATTAAGACCGGCTGGCCAAGCAACAGGAAACAGATGCAAGACGCAGACCTTAAGGCCTACTGGGACAGCGACACGAATTGTCGACCCGGCAAGGCGTCATACTCCTGCGAGGCGAAAACCTCGTCACCAGGGTGATTATTCCGGCTGCCCTGCACAAGAAAGCGCTGGACCTATTACACAAAGGACATTGGGGTGTGGTACTGACTAAACAGCTGGCTCACAAACATCTCTATTGGCGCGGGATGGATCGCGCAATTTCTGACACCATCGCCACCTGTATGACATGCCAGCAACACCAAGCAGCTCCCCCTAAGAAATATTTTCCGTGGCCCGCAGAAGAAAAACCACGGTCTCGGATTAACATCGACTATGAAGGGCTTTTCCTCGGCCACTGCTGGTTAATCATCGTCGATTCCACGACAGGTTTTCCTTACGTATCACAGATGACGTGCACAACCTCAGCAGCAACAATTCAAGCATTAGCGCGCATTTTCGCCATCGAAGGGCTGCCCAACATGTTGGTATCGGACAGTGGGCCCCAATTTTGCTCTGAGGAATTTAAGACATTTTGTACCTTAAATGGTATCCAGCTGGTAGACATGGCACCATTCCACCCAGCTTCGAATAGGTTCACAGAGCGGTTCGTGCGAACATTTAAGGCACAATTGGCAAAACTAACTAACCCTGCTGTTCTATCATTGTTCTTGTCTTCTTACAGATGTCAGCCTAAGGAGGGTGGATCATCAGCAGAACAACTACATGGAAGACAACTGCGATCCACACTCTTTTTACTGGCACCACCAGACAGACAGGAGCAGCAGCCAACACAGTATCGGACAAAATATCAGCTCGATCGGAAAGTCTGGGTCAATGTGCACACACGGGGGCATCGCCATTGGATACCAGGCTTGATCGCTCATACCAAAGGACAGGCAATGTATGCGGTCGTCTGCACTGGAGATGTCATACATATCCGACACCAGAACCAAAACCGGCCACGAAGGGACAACGATCTCCCATCTCAATCTCTAACCCCCCATGCTGTTGCAGATCGCACCTGAGAGAACGTCCACAAACCAACCATCACGGAGGCACCCCCTGCAGTACCCAGCCGGCGCCGCCGATGGATGTGGATTCTCGCCCAGGCTCGCCTCCCCTAGACATCGAGGACATGGACACTGATCAGGACGAATTCCTCAATTGCTCAACCTCAATGTCTCCGTCCTCAGGGGGGGTGGGGAAGGGGAGGAATGCTGTGGCGCGCACAGCCGCGCAAACGCAACGGTCGGCTACCACAGCAGACTTAAGCGGCACCTTCTACCCAAACATTCAATCAGCGAACTATGCAATCGCACGAGCCTTTTTCCGGCGCGGATGGTCACACTATGATATCACCATCCACCAATGGCCGCCAATCATCACTCCGGAATCAACAGAGGAATACTGGAGCAGCCGTGTTAAATAGCTGGAAGAAATGGACACAGGCATCTTCCAACCCGTTGCGGACTGCCGCCCGGAAGATACTTCGACGCAGACAGAACATCGAGGTGCCACATCTTCGCTACGCTGGCCATCGACCCCAGACTCTGCGCCCCTCTACTTCCTGGCATCTGCCGGAAAGTGTCGAGAGAAAACCCAGCAAAGGGATGTAAGTTCAGTTCAGTTACTAATATTTCAATTCAACAAGGTGGCACATTCTTTGGCTTGTTATAAAATTTTGGTAGGAGGGGAAGCCTTTTGTTTTCGAGGAAAGTTTATCTTTTTGTAAAATTATGCGGTGGCCTTGCTCCACCTAATAAAAAATTTTTGTTCACACATGGGTGGCTATAACAGAATGCAGAATGATAATTGGCTACACTCTTCAGTCATTATAAAAACAATTCATTATTGAGCTTTTGCTTTCTTTAACCAGTATCTATCACTCCATTTACTTTTAACATGTTGTCAGGGACATTTTACATCATCAGAAAACATCAATACATTTAACATTATTGGAAAACCTCGATCCTTTTATGTATCAATTTTTACAGTCACACATTACTCGAAAAGTTATACCAACGTTTTTGGTTAAATTTAAGCAGTTACGTTACATACATCCCATATTTCATTGAATTATCCTATAAGAATCACTTCAAGGAAATGCTTCTTTCGACAATGTAACTCTCACTGAATCATTAACTACTTTCAATAATTCTAGACTATCCAGCAGGATAACATACACAGATAAACTTACAAATTAATTATGCAGATAAAAACTTATTAACTAATAGTTTTTTCATTGTAGTATATATGTTTATCATTACACAGTGTTTATCATTACACAGTGCAACATTTGGTATATTAAAGCCATTTATTGTTAATGTAATGAAACATCCATTACAACTTCCAATTTAAAGACTCACAGATTAACTTACTATGTACTGTTATTTTTATTTATTTCAAAACACAAATCATTATCAATACACAAACAATTATAATGACAAATTTTCTAAAATAAAAAAGAGCAATTTGCTCCAGAGTTTTCCTTGCTCACACTTCATTTTAATTTGTGCTTTCACTTATAATGCATTCAGTGAGACTTTTCTCACTCTCTTTGACACTCAATTTTTCACTTTTTTGTGAGTCCTTCATCACAACTCTTTTTCTTTTTCAGGGCTCTTTTTCAAAAGCACAGCCGTTTTTGTTGCATTTCATATGATCTTAGGTATCTTCTGAAACTTAAAAAAACCATATTGGACATTGTCCTTAATCATTAACATATACAGACAAAATTATTACATTAAGGAGATACTAACAAATGAAATTATTGTGCTTTTGCACACTTTATGTACACATTTATTTAAGACTCTATTTTATGTTTGTTAATTATTATTTGTAACTCTAGGTTCATACTTTCTCAAATCCCTCATTTCACTCAATTTCTGATGAGTCTCCACGATAACCAAATTTCCTATTTGGAACTTTGGAAGTTTCAGATTTTCATGATGCCAATGAATCCTAGCTTCAGCTTGTTTTGCCATCTTGTTTCGAAGTAGCTGTTTTTCCTCATGTAAAGTAATGTCCTCAGGAGTCAAAAAATTGGGTAAGTTCTCCACAAAACTTTTTGATTTCTCCCTATTTAATGTTTCTTTAGGAGTGAAACACACACTTTCATGATTTAACGTGTTCATCATTATTTGTTCAAATTATGTCACATGCTTGCACAAAGATCTGCGACTTTCATGGTGATAAGTCTGACATAATCGCCCAATCCCTCACCTGACTGCTGGATTACTTGATGGATGGTAAGCTGATATGTGCACAACCTGTACTTAGTTGTCTTCCATACCAACTTTCCATAATTCTGAGCAAAATTGAGAGCCATTACCAAATAATACTCTCTTCGCTTTACCAATGTTCACAAAATAGTCCAGGGCCATTTTATTGTATACCACTCTGGCAGAATGGTGTCCTCAATGGGAACAGCTTTATGAATTTCGAAAGAAGCTCAACGACTGCTAAAATGTGTGAAAGTTACCTGGAGTTTTTGGTATCAGTCCGAAAATATCTAAGCTGACTATATCCAACATATCATCAGGTTTAATAATTTGCATAGGACCTCTATTTGTGGCATTTGTCATCTTGGCCTTTTGGTAAGTATTGCAGGATTTAATTCTCTCCACTACACTCCTTATTAAATTGTTGAAGGTGATACACACTAATAATTTCTCCACGAACTTTTTGGCTCCACAAAGGCCATATACCAAGTGAAAATAATCTGTCACTTTATTGACAAATTGTGACAGGTAACATACCCTCCAGATTCCTGGGTTACCTTCTTTCTGTATATTCAATACACCATGGTATATTTTGTGGCAAGCTCTAATATTGATGGCATTGTCATAATCAAATTTGACCTTTACCAACTTTGAATTCTTGTCTGCATTCTAATAATTGTCTCATATTTTTGCAAAATATCGTTTATTACTTCTTTTCCTTATATAGCTTTAAAATGACTAAGTCTGAATGTACCATCATTTTCTTCAATTCTATTTGGGATTTCGGCATTGTCAGGTTTGTCATACTGTTGAAGGAGCACTGTCCATCTCATGAACCTGTTTTGTCACAGTCGTAAATCTTGAACTTTCAGAACCCACAGACAATGGGTCATTACTTCTTCTCAGACACTGTTTAATTTCTCTCAACTTTGCTCAGGACGTGACTGGCAGAATTAAGTGGGTACTGTACTATTTTGCTATCTCTAGGGTACAGGAACAGAACATGCTTTGTCCAATTTTTTTTCAAAAATGGGTTATATATGCTAAGTGATGTGGGATTCTATGTGGTTTAATACAGTTAATTGGCCAGAGTGATATCATGAACAGTCCAGGTTCTGTTACTCACTTTAGATTAGGTATGCAGGAAAGAACAGGCTGTACTGGGTGGGTGCCAGGAGGTGCCGTATTAAAAGTCGGCCGAGCTTTTCAAATGATTTATTGGTTTCCACTACAGTGCTTCGTTGACCTCGGTGAATGTCACAGGCCCCGCAATGCTGAGGCCACTGCCCCAGCGACCTGTGCAACGCAATGCTGTGTTGTGCCGGCCTTGTTCGCCAGCTGCAGAGTTTCGATTACGTCAGGATGGCTGCGCCAGCAGCCGACTCAGTGGCCACTGTCGTCGTCTCTGGGCTGCTCCACCGGGAGCCGTAGGCTAGCCATGCTGCCACTTCTTCATCAGCTGGCGTAGCTGGGAATGCGGCGGCAACGACCGCCCATGATCCGGTGTCGAAATCTGCGGCCCCTCGCCACGAAAGTCTCTGGCGTGTGTCAGGAGCGAAGGCCACTGCCCGCGGTAGCGAGCCAAAGAGTGGCCCGCCCTGGCTGGCTGCAGACCCCACATCGGCCTCAGCGGGTCGAACCAACGACCCGCCGTGGACTGGGATGCTGTCGCCCCATCTGCTTCTGCGTCTATCCTGCTGGACTGACACGACCCACCATCAGGAGAGCTACCACACTTGAATGAATGTCGTTAGAAAACAACACCTATTTATACTCATCTGCGCCCCTCTGTTTCGCTAACGCATCACTCCGAGTCGCGTACGCCCCACACCCCGGTTGCGCCAGTGGGCCCCTTGTGCCTATAACTTGCGCCATGCCAACCACTGCATTTACTGTTTTCAACGGTTTGACGACCCTGTGGCCCCCATTCCACTTCGCAACTGCTGGTAAGCGTAACTTACTGCAGTCGGCCCCGCACCTGGCTGTAACTTGTGCTCAGAATATAGCACAAAACTAACTTTCCCTATCCTAAACGCTGGTGCCGCTACATTATTCCCCTCTTCAGAAACACCCGGTCCCCGGGTCGTCCTTTGACTAACTCTTAAACTTGTTTGGATTGGCACTTACGACATATTTATTTATGACTAGAAAACTTAAATGTGGTCTAGTGCCCCCTTAAAACCATGACATAAAACGTAAAAATTCGTTACTGGACGACCACTGCTTGATCAACCCCTTACCTACTCGTCACACGCCCTCGGTATCCAATCCACAGGGACTTGGACTATCCTCGATTCCCTCTGGGAATTAGCTCTCCACCTGATCAGAAAGAAAACAACACATAACAAAGTTAAGGCTGCCATGACACTTGGCACAGAGGTGCTCAAAATGATCGTTATTTACCGTTGCCTTTCCCTATACTGCGCGACATGTTGAACAAGCTGTTCGACTGATATGCGCCCCTCTTGGTCTGAAATGAACTGGTTTACGGATCTCAACAGACCTGGCTCCAGAGTTTGATTTAACAAGTTCAGATTCTGCCTTAGCAAACATTCTAAAGTGGTTTCTCGCCACTACAGCTATGGCTGCGCAATATTCAATTGTGTGACTCCTGAAATTGACGCTGGCAGGTGGAAGGTTGGTCCTATTATGTTACACCTAGTTCCATTCATTAAAATTCCGCTCCCCTCGAGCTCTATACGTTTTGCTTCCTTAAACACTCCTTGCTCAAAACAGCTTGCTACTACTACCAAATTCTCATAGGTGGAGAAGATCCAATGCATCCTGACTCGTTGCAAGTTCAATTTTGGTTCCACGATGTCCCTTAGACAGTCTATTCCTTCCCCACTAGCTACCTAACTAGAAATAACTGCACCGTGCACGCGACCCATATTTGTAGCTCACGGATTTTCCACCAACATTCACTATTTTTGATCCAAACTCAACAGCGATTGTGTGACTACTATCATCCTCAAAATCACATTATATGAACTGGTGCAATAAACACGACTTTCCTGGCCCAGCACTATCAATACTAAAAATTTAAACAAGAAATCGTACAACTGTGACATCGTTCAACACATATTTATTACGGCTTTGGCGCAAAATTTACTCCGACGCATTTATTTCTCCAGAACTATGTTCTATTACTCCTCCAACAACACTCCACATACGTCATCACTACACTTCCCTTTTCAGTGACCTGAGGACCTCCCTCTTCAAAAAGACTGCTGCCCCTATCAGGCTTACGACACTTGAAAACACATACAACACATAAAAACACAATGCCCAATGATACATAACATAAAAACAAAAAACACTACGAATACTCTACTACTTTCTAGATCGCAAAGCATACGGTACTTCATGCTGCACTCTATCTTACTGGTTTTCTCTGCGCTCAGCACCTCTCTTCACTCTCTCTTTTTTCCTCTTCCCTTCCTGTGACGCGCCTAGAATCACATCTGGGCAACCCTTAAATCGCAATGTCCTCCCAATGTGTACTATCTTTGTTCTAGTTTGCAGCTGAAACTTAACATTAATGGGAGATGTGGTTTCAACAACTTGTATGGCCCTTGATACCTCGTGAGGAACTTCATCGCTTTTCCTTTTTGCGTATAGGAGCTGGACAGCATTACCCACTGTCCCACTTTATACTGCGGTAAACTTCCTTTCCGCTTCACTGAGTCTTCCTGCCTTTC
This sequence comes from Schistocerca gregaria, assembly GCF_023897955.1. Taxonomy (NCBI): domain Eukaryota; kingdom Metazoa; phylum Arthropoda; class Insecta; order Orthoptera; family Acrididae; genus Schistocerca; species Schistocerca gregaria. The sequence continues at coordinate 804,146,875 of NC_064931.1, forward strand.
CAAAGCCTTCGTATTCGCCTTTTGTACTCGTTTCCAAACACCCCTAATTGTTCTCGCGAATGGACGTACAGATTTATCACTCCTTCCTTTTTGTAGCTTCACTACATCAAACGGTGACGGCGTTTTTCGCCCGTACTCTACCTCAAATGGAGACAAACCGATATTTGTATAGAATTTTGCATTTTATGCGCACACAATATGCTTCAAATACTCGTCCCACTGATGGTGATGAGAATCCACATAAAAGCTCAGCATATTCCCGATTGTTCTGTGTACCCATTCTGCCCTTCTGTTGGTCTGTGGATGCAACACGCTCGTCCTCAACTTCTTTACGTTCAACAGTTGACACAGCTCTTTCATTAAATCCGATCCGACATGAAGTTGGTCCCTTGGTCAGTAGTTATTGTCTCTGGTACACCAAACTTCAAAGTCCAGTTATTTACTAACGCTTGCGTGACCATTGCTACCTGTTGATCTGGCATAGCCACCATCTTTACATACCTCGGAAAAATGGCCTACTATTGTGAGAACGAATCTGTTCCCTGATGGCGTTTGCCTAAAAGGTCCTAAGACATCAATCTCAGAAAAGAAAATGGACATGTCGCTTTCGGTAATCGTTGTAGCTGTATCTGTTTCCGGCTCAAATCTGTACATGGTATACAACTCTTGGCATACTGATCCACATCTCCTTTCCTACCTCTGCACCAATACCTCTCCACCACTCTCCTATTCGTCGCTCTACACCCTACATGACCGGATAACACGTGATCATGTGCTCCCTTTAAAAGCTCATCCTTCAACTTCGCTGGCACTGCTACCCTTGGCCCTAACTTCGTTTCTCTGCACAGAAGACTGTCGTACACATTAGAATCGTTGTCTGCGTCATGTAATTTTTGCCATACCGCTAGGTCATAACCTATGACTTCTACTTGTGTCACCTTGCTACTTAGTGCATCCGCATTACCGTGCTTCTTTTTTTCAGGCTTGTGCACCATCTCGTAGTCGAATTCACTAAGCCTCACAGCCCATCTAGAGAGTCTAGTGGACGGATCCTTCAACCCCAACAACCACTTCAACGCAGTATAATCTGTAACTACCCGAAATCTTCTCCCATATAAATAACATTTAAAATATGTGATTCCATAGATTACGCTAAGCATATCCCTTTCTGTTGTTGAGTAATTCTTCTCTGCTGCATTCAACTGCCAAGACGCATAGGCTACAGGATGTTCTTTCCCATCAGTTGCCTGACTAAGAACGCACCCTACTGCTTGATTCGATGCATCACATCCTAGTATAAACTCCTTTTCAAAATCTGGAAACACAAGAACCGGACTTGATGTTAACACTTCTTTCAGTTTGTCAAACATTTTATGACGCTCTTCTGACACTCAAATTTTGCACCCTTCCGTAACAATCGCGTCAACGGCTGTGCTAAATCTTCAAAACCCTTCACGAACTTTCGATAGAAATAGCAAAGTCCGATGAATTACTGCACTTCCTTAACTGTTTTCGGTTCCCGAAAATCCCTTACAGCCGGTACCAATCTCGGATCTGTCCGCACTGCGTCCTTACTGATAATATGACGCAAATATTTTACTTCTTCTAACACGAAATGACACTTCTCCAGGCTCAACGTCAAACTAGCTGCTCTTAACCTCATAAAGACTTCCCTTAATCGCTGTCTATGTTGCTGCACACTACCTGAAAACACTATGTCATCCAAATAGACAAGACATTGCCGTGGTTTTGAACCCCTCAAGATACTGTCTAGCAACCTCTGAAACGTTGCCGGAGCATTTTTCAAACCGAATGGCATTCTACTGTCCTGGTAATGGCCTCCAGGAGTAGAGAAAGCAGTTTTTGGACGACCTCTAACTGTTAATAACCACTTGTTAAATCCATCGTAGAAAAGTACTGGCACTGTCCTAAGTGGTCCACAGTCTCCGATATGTTTGAAATGGGGTATGCCTTCATTACTGTCTTATTATTGAGGTATCGGTAGTCACAACAGACAGTGTATTTCTTAATTCCATCTGCAGATTTTTTAAGCACAACGACAATGCCTGCTCCCCAGCAACTATTATTATGCTCTATAATACCGTCCGCAAGCTGCTGATCAAAGAAATCCTCCACAATCGGCTGCAAATACCTCGGTATGCTGTATGGTTTGCGGTAAACCGGTGCTTCATTCCCTGTTGGTATACTATGTTGAACTGATGGAGTTGCTGATAACGGCCCTCCTGGAAAAAACAAATCCTTAAATTCCCACAATAATTCTTCCATCTGCTCCCTTTCTTCTCCTTTCAAATGTTTAATTTTGTCACGCAATGCAGTTCTATCGGCAGTTAGTGGTTGATCGCTTTGCCTATCTTTCAAACACCAGTCTTCATCATCTGGCACATCCAAATTTGCTACTAAAACTTCTTTCCTGAAATTCGCGTCTACAGCGCTAAAATTATCCGCATTCATGGGAACTACTCGCCCGTCGTTCCCCTCCTGTATGCGCATAACACAATGTTTCACAAAACAACCCAATGAACCCAAATCTCCATTATCCTCCACTGGTGCAATAGCACATACTGTACCCACAGGTAGATTCAAAAATGGTTCAAATGGCTCTGAGCACTATGGGACTCAACTGCTGTGGTTATCAGTCCCCTAGAACTTAGAACTACTTAAACCTAACTAACCTAAGGACATCACACACATCCATGCCCGAGGCAGGATTCGAACCTGCGACCGTAGCAGTCGCACGGTTCCGGACTGCGCGCCTAGAAGCGCGAGACCACCGCGGCCGGCACAGGTAGATTCAACTCCACACTTACCCAAAGCGACTTCCTGGTGCCACTAGACAAACACTCATGCAAATTAAGTCTTAATGCTAATTAGTACAGGGTTCAATTGGTTGTTCATTATGTTGAACACCCCTCGCGACAGCTCTGCATTGACAACAGTTTCCCATAGCGGAAATAAAATTCCACCAAGTTCCACATTTGTTGTGGACGAGTTGTCCAAAGTCTATTTTGGTATGATGTTGATGCAAGAAATCTACTCCTAGGATCATGTCATAGCCATCGCTCACCCATGGTACTACCTCTATGCATGCATTAAATCGGACTTTCTCTGCGCGAAAGTCAACTGTCACTGACCCCAAAGTCGTGACTTCCTTATCCACCACTCCACGCAACCTATTACGTGTTAGGTCTAACTTCCTTACTCCCATTATATTCTTAGCAGCCCTCGACACTTCCGTCCCTGCGTCCAACAAAATCTTAAACTTTTTAGTTCCTACGGATCCTACCACTGGACATTCCACCTCTGCATACGTATTCGTAGCATTTAAATTAAACGGGAGCTCCTTTAAGTGGGTCTTGGGCCCCCTCTGTCATTTAACGCTGGTCCACCTCTCCTATCTCCATTCCTCCATCCTGCACGCTGCTGATTTCCACCCCTTCCTCTATTCCTTGGTGACTGTGTACATTGCCTCTGCACATATCCCGTACTACCATACTTATAACATTTTATACCCGCTGCAAATACTGTTTGCTTCTTGCGTACCCCTGTTGCCACGTCTATTTCCTCACACTGAACTGGCAGCTGAATGGCCAAATACAAATCTTTCAGCGTCCCTTCACGCACTTTGCTTGACATATGCGCTGGTAATCCTCTCAAAAATACATCAAGTGCTCTTTGCTCGGCCTCCTGCAACACTATTAACCTCATCACTCTGACCCAACTCGTAAGTATACTCATTAATTTCACTTATCCTGTCTGCAAATTTCTCCACCGTCTCCCACTGACTATTTGTCATTTTACTTAACCTCTCCCTAAAGTACCAAGCACTATTCTGTTTCTTGTACCTTTGTAAAAGCCCTTCCTTTAACTGATAAACTGTCCTGCCTTCCTTAAGGGCGGTGGGCTCGAACGTCATACTGGACAGACGACGTCCGCTATTCTGACACCAAATGTAGTGGGTGGGTGCCAGGAGGTGCCGTATTAAAACGCCGAGCTTTTCAAATGATTTATTCGTTTCCACTAGAGCGCTTCGTTGACCTCGGTGAATGTCACAGGCCCCGCAATGCTGAGGCCACTGCCCCAGCGACCTGTGCAACGCAACGCTGTGTTGTGCCGGCCTTGTTCGCCAGCTGCAGAGCTTACGTCAGGATGGCTGCGCCAGCAGCCGACTCAGCGACCACTGACCTCGTCTCCGGGCTGCTCCGCCGGGTGCCGTAGGCCGGCCCTCCTACTACTTCTTCCTCAGCTGGCGTAGCTGGGAATGCGGCGGCAACAACCGCCCATGATCCGGCGTAGGAATCTGCGGCCCCTCACCATGAAAGTCTCTGGCGTGTGTCGGGAGCCGAGACGACTGTCTGCAGTAGCGAGCTGCAGAGTGGCCTGCGCTGGCTGGCTGTGGACCACGCGTCGGCCTCAGAGGGTCGATCCAACGAACCATAGTCCACAGAGCCATTTGAACCATTTTTTGAACCTATTTATACTCGGCTTCACGCCTCTGTTTCGCTACTGCATCGCTACGAGTCATGCACGCCCCACACCCCGGTTGCGCCAGTGGGCCCCTTCTGCCTTTAGCTTGCGCCATTCGAACCGCTGCGTTTACACTTTTCAACAGTTCGACGGTGCTGTAGCCTCCGTTCCACTTCGTAACCGCTGGTCAGCGTAACTTATTGCAATCCGGCCCGCACCTGGCTGTAACTTGTGCTCAGAATATTGCACGAAACTAACTTTCCCTATCCTAAACGGTGGTGCCACTGCAGTGCTAATATCTCTCGCCAGAGGGAATAAAAAGGCTCTGTCCAATGTTGTGTATTAAGTTTTTGATTCCTTGTGGGTTGGCAAACAATTTTGAAGCAAGAAAGAGAATTTTTCTTGCTAGTGCATTGTTGGTATTACTGAAAACCATTGCTTTAGTTTCAGACACTGTTTCGTAATTCTGGTGTCTTAATTCATTTCAGTTTGATAAGTTAATTATTTATAGTGAATTATGAGTGCTTCATCTGAGGCTGAAAGACGGAGTCCTTCAGATTCTCACAGTTCTAGGAAAGGGCATGTACAAGGGTGAATGAGTACAGCCATGAAGAAATTCAGGGTTCAGTCACACAAACTAGGAAAAGACTGTAACTATAAGTTACAGTGTTTGCAGTAGTAATCGCTGAAGAAAGATCACATATTATACGAAAATTTAGTCATATGGTAGGCTGGACTGAACAATCATTGTATCTGATAGGCTTCATTAGAATACTTCCACTTCACACAATGCTATCAATGTAGAATGAAGATGAAGCACAGCTTCGATGGTGTAACTTCTGAGACAGAGTAAGAGTGAACAGTGACGACACTGTACACGAAATTGCTACGTGTCGAAAAGCTTTCATGACTGTACATGGAGTAACAAGGCGACGATTAACGACAGTTAGGAAAATTTTGAAGTGGGCCAAGTCTAGTCTGTTCATGCTGGAAGGGGTAAGCATGGAAACAGGTCATTGAAAATTAAGGAAGAAGTAGGAATGGCAGTTTATGATCACAGTTATTCATTTAAGGATTGCTCAAACCGTTACAAAAATGACAATACCAAGAGGTTGTATCTTCCAGAGGAACTTTTGGTAAAAATAATTGCATGAAATATCCCAGGAAAAATACCCACATTTTGACGTTTGATATGAGTGCGTAGAACAGTATTTAACGTCAGATTCAGTATACCTTTTTAGTATCCAAGGAATGATGCATGCTCAACCTGTGGTAAGTACTCTGCTGAATGCAATGACATGAGAAAACAAGCCTTGAAAGAAATTAATAAGTGACCAGAAAGTACAGAAAGTCAATGGTGAAACAGTTTATTCCAGAAAAAGAAATGCTAATTTAAGAAGCGAAAAGTCTAATAAAACAGAAGCGATTTACATGGACTACCAAAAAACCACATGCTTACCAAACATGAGTATTGATGACATCTATTACACAAGACAGTTCTCTGTTTAATTCTTTCAATATTCTCAGCTTTCAAATACAGTTTCAGTGCCCTACATTTACATTGAAGACGTTGGAAGATAATATAGGCCAATGAAGCTGTTTCCTATCTAAATCACTTTATGAAAAAATTACTGCACAAGGAAGTCAAACATCTTGAAGGTTTCATGACCCATGTTTAGGCCAGAACAAGACTTACACTGTCCCAAAGTATCTTAATTATCATGAGAATGAACTGAAACTTTTAGAGACAATGTAAGTAACTTACACTATTACAGGACACTCTTTTCTGGAAAGCAATAAGAATATGGGGCTGATTAACATTATAAGCATTAGCAGAAGTAACAATGGATTGGGTGCAGATTAAACCTAAGCCTTATGATGTTTTGGTGGTCAGTCAAGATATGATACAAAATTGGGGTCATTTCTGAAGAACAAATATTCGAACAAATGTCCTTTCCTAACGAAACTCATCAAAGAGTTATCATGAAAGTACTCAATCAATGCCCAGAATTTTTTCCAGACTCAAGTCATGTACCATGTAAAGGATAGCCCTTATATTTTAAAATCAAATAACATTTGGTATTTAATTGGTTTGTTTAGTTTTTCAGTTGCTCCAATTAGTTTTACTTGCTCCACAAGCATGTATTCCGTGTCTGGCTCCTCCTTGATAATTCCAAAAAACTCACTGGAAATGGCACTAATTTGCACCTCTGTATCAAACAAAACAAACAAGTCATGACTGCTTATTTCTGTTGGTATTATTCTTGTGTCCTCTTATCTATTCTCCATGCTGTCGCACAAAAAATCCTTTTCAATAGCCAGATCTTCCAAGAATTCTGTCATATTCTTAGATCTTGTCATTAACATGGAGGTTTTTTCTTCCTCTTCTCTTCTGTATCCTTGATTACTTCTTCCCTCTGTTGTGTATCTTCTTCCCCTTTCTCATAAACAAGGAACTGTTTCATTATTAGTAAAATATACAGTATTCAAAATTTTCTGTAAGAACTGTGCTACAATAATTGTTATAATATACTTAACATCAATAAATTAAAGTCCAGTTTATGGCAGCCACCTATATTGTAACATAATAAACAGCCTTGATTTTCTTCCCTATGCAGGTCTTTTGTGTAACAATTACATCCACAACAATTTAGCCGACAATATGAACTGAAAGTTATTCAAAACATCAATAATATGAAAAGACATTTTTGGCATCGTTTAACTGTTTAAAATTCACACATGTGCAGTTTTGACTTCAGTTTACATTCTCTTGTCATGGCTGTGTCTCCTTACTCACTGATTTGTGGCTAGGCAGAAACGGCTGCACAAACCGTGGCTACAAGCAGTTCTTTATGTGACAAAATGAGTAACTTAAACACTTAAAGAAACAAACACTTGCAGTGTGCCTTAGCAGCTATAATTTAGACAGTGTACTTCTTTTGGTGTATTCTTTTAAACTTAGGAGAAGAGATCTCTTAGGTTTCAAACTTAAGGTAACTGGGGTGGAGGAATTTATTTAAACTGTGACATCAGACAGGTGTGGAGAATGGCTTAAACTGTAATGTCAGTGTGGCGATTGTTTAAACAGCGGGGCTAGCAACATTTTCAAAATTATGGAAAGAGGGCTCCAGTTCCTGAATTGAACTGAATGTGAAATTAATAGAACTGAGTTTGAATTTAATTTGTAGCAACATGATGCTGTATTATGTGTGATCTATTGGTAATTTTTGAATTTTCTGCCATTTTAAAAGTTAGACCAGAAGTAACTTTGCAACTGTGCAGGCTATGTTCATCTGTTCAAACCCATCATGTTGTATTTTTATTTTTATTTTGTGGCAGCTGGACAATGCCCCATCTTGCCTGCCCAGTTAGCCGTGTGGTCTAACGCCCAGCTTTCCGGACTGGGAAGGAGTGCCTGGTCCCCGGCACGATCCGCCTGACTGACTTGTGTCGAGGTCCGGTGCGCTGGCAAGACTGTGGATGGTTTTTAGGCGATTTTTCCATCTGCCTCGGCGAATGCAGGCTGGTTCCCCTTATTCCGCCTCAGCTACAATATGTTGGCATTGCTGCGCAAACAAGTTCTCCACATACATGTACACTCATCTGATGTGAGACATTACCTGGAGAAGGGAGTGGGTCCACCAGGGGCCAAACTACACAATAACCCTGAAAGAGTGGTTCGGTGTGGGGTGGCCAAGGAGTGAAGTGGACTTCAGTAGTCATCATGGGGTTGTGGACCACTGCAGCTGCAGCGAAGCCTCTCCGTCATTTCTAGGCCCTCGGTTAACACACAATACAATACAATGCCCCATCTTGCATTTTTGTGAATTTCTTGCCTACTTATACTTAGGACAACTGTCTTTCTTCCACAGTGACATCACATACCTATGGGGAAGACCGCTGGTTATTATGAATTTCATGCCATTTTAAACACAGTGCAATTGGTCTTTGTCAGAGAGGTAGAAATCTGGCAACAGTGTATGACATCATAAGGGATGCAAGGAAATCTGGCAACACTGCACGACATTATTAACGACATCATTGTTGGAGGAGGGAAATCTAGAAACAATGTAGGGTGCATGAGAACCCTCATTGTCATACTAGTTGGGTATATACACTTGAAGGTGTGATATTTTAGGCCAAATTGAAGGAAGTACTTCAAATGCCAGAGATTTCGACATGTCACTGTTCCATTAACAGCTGAATCTAACTACAACAGAACGATATCAGTAGCCCATTGTGACAGTTCACCTACTTTATTCCTTCGTTTGTTGTCCTCAGTGTCGACGTACTGCGTTGCTATACTGGCTAAAAAATGGGGGGGGGGGGGGGGGCTTGAAGTCAAACACGGATTACTTTAAATGATGTAGCCAACAGGTCCACATTTGCGTTTCACAGTTGTTTAATTTCACTGTTCACAACTCCCCCCTCCCCCCCCAATATACACATTTAGTATTTAGTATAGCCACTCCACTGTTGTTTAACTAGGCGAACATCCACTAACTGCTACAATAGTTTACTATTGAACATCTACTAGCAGTAAAAACCTAACCACACCGTCCTTGAAAAATATCCTGTTACGTATGCAACAGACACTGTCATTGTTTTAACACACGACCTAATTGCATTACACTAATTTCACGGATGCATTGTTGTTGATCTAACCAATACAGGTTCCTCATCTGAAACTCAGCCATGGACTGACTGTCTCGGGATCAAAAATCAGGCCCTTATATATCCTCACAATAATATGTGCTGAAACTACACATTGTTTGATATTTAATTTACAGACATTACAATTACGACTTAACTCATTAAATTAAATGAATACATTGAAAAATCCTTCTTTTTAACAGTTTCTTCAACTGCAAGGGTTAAGCCGAATTATTTGTTTAAATCGTGAATTTAACATATATAATTAGTTATGCAAACAATGTTTGACAAAACTGTTAATTAATTTGGAATTAATTAAGAGCTGGCTTTGCTAACATGTTTTCAAATAGAGCCAAACAGATCCTTTAAGAATACTATTAGTTGTTCCACCAAATTTTTATAATTAGCACAGAATTTATATTTGTTTATAAGACAACAACAGAATTTAAATTACAAAAAATTACTGATTTCACCCTATAACGAAAGATACTAACTAGGAATAGTCAAAATAAATTATAAAATCAATTACATACATAAACTAAACAAAAATTAAATCTGGTGTTATATTCTTTAAAACTGAAGGCCAATCTTTCTCTTTTATGAAAATGGAGATTATACTCACATATGTTAATGGCAATTAATTCAAAAATGAAAAAAATAATAATTTTAAGGAGGCAGATGGCAAAACAAGAGAGGAAGTAAAAATATCCCAGCTGGCTTCATCACACCATGAAACAGACTTCCCATGCTCTTTTCACACCTGGGTGTTTACTGCCTCGAGCAGAGCTGAAACTAACCACAAAACTCCTTTGTGAAGCAAACTAGGCTTTGGAGACTAAGCAGCCTTCAAGTTTGTCATGGAGAAACAGCAACCTAAAAACACTGGCCCTGCCAATGGTGCTGGCACAGATATCAGTACCTAAAATACATCTGGAATCTAGTCAATGTTACATTACCCACACCTGTCCTGAAACTGATACATTAGACAGTTAATAAATATTTTCTGGAGCACCAAAGGAAAATAAAGAGTTAAATCATTCTTGTACACTGACAAGTAGAGGGAAACCCACAAGTGAGATCAAAGGAAAATTAAAGGTAGTCACACTGAAGTCGTCAGACAACAGGACATTTCCACTGTCATTCAGTGAAAACAATTATATGGACAATGATGATAATATGGACTACCGTATTTACTCGAATCTAAGCCGCACCTGAAAAATGAGACTCGAAATCAAGGGAAAAAAAATTTCCCGAATCTAAGCCGCACCTGAAATTTGAGATTCGAAATTCCAAGGGAGATAAAAGTTTTAGGCCGCACATCCAAATCGAAACAAAGTTGGTCCACTGTAATATGAGACACAATTTAGGTCGAATGAATGACTTTACAGCTACAGTAGTTTGGTTCGAGTTTTAAGCTTAGCAGTTAAGCTTTACCATGTAGCCACTGTTATGCGTCACGTGCTCCGTCCGTATTTATACGGGTACCATTCCTGTTTCATGAGCTTCGTCTGGTTTGAATTGATTGCTTATTTTTCTTTGATCTGGTAAGTGCCGTTCTCTTTCTTACAGATGTTTACGTCACTCTAAGCTGAAAATGCATTACTGTACTGTGTCATACATTGTTTGTCGCATTCTGGTAGTGAGTGTTTACAACCTGTCGCCGTTCGCGGCATGGCTTGCTTTTGTGCGCGCTACCGCCGCTTACAATAAATAAAATAAAAAATAAAGGAATCGTCTCATTAGCGAAACAATGGCAAGAGACTGCTTGCTATTTGCTATTACTTACACTACTGCTTTCTTTGATAATGATCAACAAGAACCAAATAATAGACTGCGCATGATAGAAGATGTTCTGAACGAGAGTTTAGCGAAAATTTTTCTCCGGTTGAAAATCGTTGCAGATGCCTCTTAAGTACATTATATTCTGCACAGAAATTAGTCATCTTAGATTTAAAAATCTTGTCAATTGTCGTGCTTCATTTCTGACTATCACTATTAGGCATAAGAACAATACAAATATAAACATGGCATGATATGTATATTACTCCGCGTTTGCTGTCGTCTTACTCTAGTTTCCTAGTTTATTAGGCAGACAGGATTTAAATGAGATAGCAGCAAACACGAAAGAATACATGGCAAAATGTTTATATTCGTACGGTATTATTCTTATGGTGAAAAGAATAATGCATGCGATTCACAATTCATAAAAGTTCTTATTAGCAACGATCTCTTGTCACAGGTAGGAAAAAATTCAGAACGTAGATTTGGCCATATTGACAAACATCCCAAACAATCTTGCCAGTCGGATTTTCGTAGTACGTTGAAATGCTGCTACATTCGAAGATGAACAATACGGAATTTGTATTTACTTCGTTGGATAATGTATGAAAATGCAGTGGTCGCGAAACTCGGGGCGGCGAAAAAAAAGCTCCTCTTCCACCATTTTTTTTTTAATTTACTGATGCAGAGGTTTTGTCGCCAGTATTTATCTTCGTGCCTGTAAAGCATGCATGTGTATCGCTACATAATTCGACGGCAGAAGTTAGTTGTGGCGGCACCTACCAACATTTTTCAGAACTTCCGCTTACTTTGCACTCGATTCTAAGCCGCAGGCGGGTTTTTGGATTACAAAAACCGGAAATAAGTGCGGCTTAGATTGGAGTAAATACGGTAACTGGTCTCCCCGACCGCAAATTAATTTCTACAAGACAGATAGACAAAGGGAGAATGAAAATCCTCATCAGTAAATAGCTCTCGTGTTACAGTGGAATGTGAACAGATTTAGAACATGTGTGGTGAAGTTAAAACTTATTGCACAGCATCTGTGCTAAGTCTATGCTCTCTACATGAAGGACGTTGATTGAGCGGACGAAGTGGGATGTGGTTACATTCTTCATGTGGCATACCTCTCCCCTCCTATCAACCTCACAATGAACTTACAGGCAGTTTCTGTGGTTATTCACTTGTTGCCTAAGACCAGTGTCTTCAGTGTACCACCCTACAGTCCACTTGACAGGAAGGCTTTCAGAGATTTAACTAAATATCTTCCTTGTCTGTTCCTCCTCCTGGAGGACTATTATGACTGCAATCGCCTTTGTGACTCCACAGGAGTCTGAGTACTCAACAGCCTCCTCTTGTCAGAAGACACATGCACCCTGAATATATGTCAAGGGATACATTTCACCTCAGCACCTAAGTCTTCCCTACAACAGACATTTCATTTTGTTCACTTGCGCTTGCCTACACTACTCAGTGGGAATTTGATAATGATCCCCACTCATATAAACACTTCCCAGTCTGGTTAAACCACGCAGGAAGAGAAGTCTCCAACAGGAAGCTGCCAAGATGGGTGCTCAGCAGAACAAACTGGACACTGTACAGTGAGCTAGTTCACAGTCGTGGGTGGACCATATTACAAGCATGATCCAACTCGGACCTTCCAGAGAGAACCTAGCAGTCTTTCAAGGCACAGGGGGCCAACAGTCAGAAACAATTAATGAAAGTCCATAGCATTCAGAAAAGCGGTTTCTGAATTCGATAAATCATTCCACTCTGGCGATGAGAGTATGGAAATTAATCGGGAATATTTTTGGAGGGAAAGACAGAACCACAGTACCAGGTATACAGTGAAGTGGCGTCCTTATGATCTCATCATGCCTTATTGACCATACATTGAAATATTACTTTTATAACTTAACTTCTATTGGGAAACAAGGCCTCACATTCAAACTTCATTGGGAAGGTATAAGAGAAAATAAGACTGAACTTACGAGTCCACTAATGCAGACACATGTAACTGCCTATTCTCCATATCAGAGACAGAATCTGCCTTATGTGTAACAAAGACCACATTCCTACCTACGCCAGAATTCCCTGTAGGATGCTCCTGTAACTGAATCCCCAGTGCAAAGGAATTCAACTGGAACTTTGTGATAATATTTGGTCAAAAGTGCAGTCAGTACCCATACTCCTGGAGAGAAACTAGCCCGATCCCTCTCCTAAAACTAGGAAAGGATCTCATCTCCATGTAGGCACTGCAGTGTCATTCTTGCCAGTTATACAGGAAAGACTGAACAAATGATCAAAGGTGTTTTGTGGTCATTTAGGAACAAAGGAATCTCCTCATTTGCTTCCAGTGTGGGTTGGGAATGTTTCATTCTGTTCTCTACAACCTTATCCAACTAGAAGGGAAAAATACAAGTCTTTCCTTCTCAAGTGGTAACTAGTAGATATATATTTTTTAAGCAAGATACTATTGGAAACACATCTTCCATGAACTCTATGAATGAGGTTTCTGTGGGTCTCTCTCCACTTTACTGTAATTCCATATACTTACATCATTTTATTATTGAAAATTTTCCCCCTATAGACAATATCCTAAGAGTTAAGTCATTTTTCGTTGCTTTTAACTTATTTCGTACACAGCAAAATATCCTGTGGAATGTTCATTGCATCCTCAATGAGTTCTGTTTTCTGCTCATCGTCCACTCTTGTAACAACATGTCATGAACTTCAGCTGGTGCCCAAGAGCCTGGTACAATGAGCAGAGTGTACTAATATTAACTTCTCCATAAAAGTATTTGTGTGTCAATTTTAATTGCTTATACTGTGTTTCTAGCATAACTGGTGTGCAGCTGAGGGTAACTTCTTCCTGTTAAGAATTAGGAAAAGTTCCTGGGTTTCACATTTAATGAGGGGCTTACAAAAATCTCAAAGCTAGACCAACAAAAGCAGTTAACATATTAAACTGCCTCAATGGGGGAACTTAGGAGTGAGGAGAGACTGCACATGCTTGCTGCAGTTTCACTGAAGTACGTTCCAGCTCCTGTCAATTCGGTAGTATATATGGATCAGATTGATCTTTAGATCTGAAAATGTTGGAATAAGCCCATCATGGGGGCTTACAAAATAAGCCCCATTACAACCTCTGTATTATGGTGGAGCAACTCTTATTACTCATATGGTATCAACTCCTCATGATGTGATGGCTACTCTATTAAGCCACAGTCTCCATATTTTTCGATTGCTGAACTGCATACAGAACACTTGCACATATGAGACTCAAACACCACAATGCCATTTGAGATTTTATGAAAGTAAACATACGAGGTGTAAGTGTTCTCTCACAACTGGAGTAAGTCTCCTCCACAGTAACTGGAAAGGCTTGTGACATTTTTAAATTTTACAGGGACAAGTGGAGAGCACTCCTAAACCATATGCAGGCAATGGAGTGGAAAAGTACTGCAGATGCAGATGACAATGATGACGACGACAGAGTGTGAATCTCATACACCATATCACCTCTTAAAAATTGATCAGATGGAATAAAAATTTTCCTTGAGACATATGTGTGTCAAACTTTATGTCTGATAATGACAGAAGCTGAAGAAATGAATTAAACTTCATGCCACAGCCAGTACGACAAACCAGGTCTCCTGCATGGAGTACAAAAGTCCAATGCCTTCACTAACACTAACTTCATTTCAAAGATTCACCCATTTTTCCCTTCTCTCACTGTCACTATTGCCAACACACTCTGACGCTGAACCATCCCATACAAAGCTGGGACGCTATTTGAATGTCAGAGAGCCTCAGCAATAGTGACGATGTGACAAGGGGAATATGGGCTGAGGGTTTGAATTGAAGTTTGTGTTTGGTCAGGCATTGGACTTAGGTAGTCAGTGCAACTGTGATAGCCACAAAACTATGGTGGTGTAGTGGCCAGCACACCTGCCTGGTAAGCAGGAGAGACAGGTTCAATTCCTGGCTGTGGCACAAATTTTAATTCTTTTCTTTAGCTCTTTTCATTGCTGAACATGTTTACAAAATTATATTTATTTCTGTTTATTTTTCATCTATTTCACATGGCTGCCCTGGACGCACCCCTGCAGAGTAGTTCATAGTGTATGGCACCCTTTTTGTACCACCAGATACAAAGTATTATCTGTTAACTATGCCCTCGTCTTTAGGAGGTTTTTTTTTTCTCTTTGTTAGCACTCCACCATTACTGTCTTCTTAAGAAGTTAATGTAAAGGAACTGTAACTTGTCATCAGCACAACGTTGCCCGGAAATGTTCAATGAGCAAACTGATGACTTTTGAAGAAGTCTCTGCAGTGGCCATGTCTTATGTCGAAGAGCGTACATTAAGGGCATTAAAATATGCTGTGACGAAACATTATGACCAATGGCCACCACAAAATTGAGTACTGCCTAGTAACATTGTGGGCATGTGAAGCAGGGAAGAACATAATGAAGTGGATCTCTGGAGTAGCATCACTTCTGTACAGAGCTAGGTAGTGGCGGTGGGTCACAGTGGAGATGCAGGCTGAGGGCAACTCACAGAAACATCACTCATATTTTATTAGAACTTGGGCTACCACACTCATAGCAGTTCCGAGAGGTGGCCACGGCCCCTATCAACATATGGTGAGGACAGTGCATAGTACACCGAGGCAGCTGGCTGGCAGCCATCAGGCTTACCACGATGTCTTCCCTGACAGCGATAGCATCTTCCAGTTGGCTAACTGTATATGTCACAAAGCCAGGGTTGTTCCTACAATGGTCTGGCGAGCAAGATAGAGAACTCACATTGATTTATTGGCCAACAAATTCGCCTGATTTGAATGTGATGGTACACACTGGGGATGCTATTATATAAAATTGTAACTCGCTCCATCAGAACAAGTACAGTAACGTGGCTGCACTTAGTTGGAGTGCTCATAGTTATTTCTAGCCATGGAGACTGTATTTCATCACAAGACAGAAGTAATCTCTTTGAATGGTTGATACAAGCATTTGTTCAAGGTCACTAAAGAAGCATATATGGATAAAATGGCAAATGATATTTTGTGACAATTGAGCACAATTCACAATTTGAAATGTCTGATATCCCACTTATTAAAGTTTACCTGCAAGAAACAATATAGAATGTTCAAATTTTTTCAGAGTGCATAATGGTGAAAAGTGGCAAAATATTTACATTATACACTTATAGCCATAAGAATAATTGTTGAAATTTGGGAACAAGGAACTCAAATAATAATCTGCATATTTTTCTCAGTGATGTACTAAATATTTTGGAGGAAAATTTTCACCTAAGTAAAAAGTATCTATTGCCAAAAAGGAAGTAGTAAAAATTTCACAAATACCTCTTGTATGCATTTGTTTAACACTTTTGCTGCAGCTGACACTTATAAGGGTAAGCCATGAGCCAGTGCGGCTGACGCTTATAAGTGTCCGTGCTCACTATCGGATTACTCAGTCTAGTTGCAGTGTCTAAGCTAGCATCAAAGCATGTAAACTTTAGTTTTGTGTGGCCAATTATGAAACATACATTGTTCGTAATGGCGGCTAATGAAGTGACATCTGGACCTTCCAATGTGAAAAGGAGCAGGAAAAGTGTTAAATCGACAGAGGAACAGTTACTTAGTGCACTAGACGACAGTGACTTTCCGTGTAGTGAGGACGAGGCATACTACGGAGATTGTCATTTAGAGGCTGCAGAAGAATTGGAGAGTGATGATAGCATGGAAGCACAGCTTTCGAATCTGTTTCATGACAGTTCCGAATCTGACGATACGGATCACGATAATTGTGTGGAAATCGACGACGAAAAAAAAGAGCCCAACCTGTAACACGGAGATAATCCAGGTGGGTCCTGGCATAAAGAACCACATAATATGCAGTATCACCCATTTATGAAGGAAGAAGTTTTGCAAATTCATCCTGCTGGCAATTCTCCTACGGATTTCTTCAGATTATTGGTAACAAACAAAGTGTTGCAACTTGTAGTTGACAAAACGAACAATAACGCAGTCAACATATTGCTGGGCTAAAGTACAAAAGAGGGATCTAGGCTTATTATCTGTATACTAATGAAGGGATTGGGGGGGTTAGAGTTTCTGCCATTAATATCATCAGCCTCTCTAAACAAAATGACAGGAATTTGCACATTTGTCATAACATGCCATGCAGGATACACAACCAGCTTCCTGACTAAGTGTGGTGGTTTTCAAAGAACAGGGTCCCATGTTAAAATTGGTACCTCACAACGGAACCATAAATATGGACAGTTGTTGCCAGATGCAGCAATGAATGAGAGATGTTGGTAGATGTTGGTAAAGAGATACCCTCAAGAGGTTCCATACACCACTGGTGGTGTAACATTACTTATATCAGAACAGCACTACTCATCTGACTCCGCTTTCATCGCTTATGACAACAGCATCATCTTACTTCAGATCCAAAACACAAGTGGTATTCGAATCCAGAACTATATCTTTTAGTCTACACATTCCTGTTGACAAAGATTGTTTCCAAGTTATGTATTTCAGAGTGTTCAAGCTTTTAAGTGATCTAATATTTTGTGTGGGTTGTATCTGCTTCACTACCTCCAGAAATAAATCTAGGCTTGCTACGACACACTACAGGGTCCCAGCACAAATGTCCCAACTTTGTGTGCACGTGTGGTGTTGTCCCCCCCCCCCCTGCACTACAGTAAATAATGTCGCACACATTTTACTGCCTTCACATCGCACATCACAGAACCACCCTTTGCAGGATCCTCTTCATTTCCTAATATTGTGTACTGCACTTGCAGACCTGCACAACTATCAGACACCACCAATCTACAATGACAACGTGAGATCTGGTGACTTAACTGGGTATGGACAATGTGATCAAAGTGATGGTATGCTTAAGACATATTCTAGGTTGTCATTCTAGTATCGGCACACTAAAAAAGCTTTCACTTTAATTGTAGAACTTCCTCTTTTAATCAAATTCAGTCACATGAGCACAAAAAGCCTAGCTACTTGAAGTAGCTTATTATTAAGTGTACATTCAATTTTAAAACCAATTCAGGTATACAAATTCAAATAAATTTCTAACATACAGTTGTTATTCATTGACCCAATCAAGGACAAAAAAATGGTTTAACCAATTGCTGGTTAACAATATTCCCCAAAAGGAATGCTACACGCTGTTCAGAACTGTAACAACTCCAACAGCAGCAAAAGTTACAGAAATAATGTAGGGTGAGAGAACATTAAACAAATGAAATAACCTCTAGCCATTATTTCCTGTTTTGGAAGGCTGGGCAGAGTTCCTTTAAGCATGCCTCCCCCCTCAGGATCAATTGTTACCACACATGGTGCATGTTATATTCCCATCTTCATATTTCTTTGCAGTGAACCCAAACAAAAGAATGCAAATATCTGCACATATTTGTAAAGCTTCATTTCAAACACCACACTGAGCTACTAATACAGTAATGGAAAGTCCTTAATAGAAGATCACGTAAGAAGTTAAAGTAATAATTCACTGAATATTTGATGTATCAATGTCTCTTGGGACGGCAAGTTGTGTCTGAAGGAGTAGGCAAGCAGAAGGGGAACAGGAGGGTTGGGGAAGGGCAGCTGGCATCTGTGTGGGATGGGAATATTGCACTTGCCAACTTGTTCTGCAGCAGGCAGGGGGAGTCTAGCTCAGCACACAATGCAAAACAATGGCTTGACATGGAGGCTGGACAGAGGAAGAGGCAGACAGTGAGAATGAGGTGCAGGATAAGTGAAGTTAAGAGTAGTCAGGAAGGAGTTGAAGTCTGTGTGGGGCACAGGCTGATGAAGACAGAGGCCAGGATTACAGGACTGGAGGACGTGCTGCAAGGGCAATTCTCATTTTGTTGGTTTAGAAAATCTCATGTTAGGCAGGAGGAGGGGGGGGGGGGGGGGGGCTTAGAGGGAAAGATAGGGAGATCAAGATGCCACAGGTGGTAAAGCTGTCATTAAACATGCTCAGCAGTGTGTTCTCTCCTGGGTGGAAAACTCTACTCTTGGCTACAGTTTGGCACCTAACATTCATTGAGGTGGACAGCTGGTTGGTGGGCATACCTAAAATAATGTTTCTGAATTGCAGTTGGGCTGGTATATGGCATGACTGCATTCACAGGTGGTCCTGTCAACAATAGGACAGCACAAGCCTATGATGGGACTGGAGCATGATGTGCTGGGTTGGCGTGCTCGACCCATCATGCACTTTTGTCTGCCAGCAGGAGTGAATCACATGGTAAGGAGTTCTGGAGTAGGTGTGGCGCACAGATGTACAAGGACATTACACAGATTGGATGAGTTACAAGATAACACTTTAGGAGCAGTGGGAGAAGAGGCAGCATAATGGGTACAACATTTATTTCTGAGCATAAGTAGTCTAAGCACCAGTGAAAGCTGTTGATCAGTTGTCCCAATCCAGGACAATATTGGGTGGTTGAATGGTTGTGGATACAGCTACAGGAAATCTCTCTCCTTTGGGAAGAAAGGGCGAGTTAATTCTGTGGTAGAATACACTTTCATTGGCTGAGAGGTCTAATTCTAAGATAACAACATATCAAGTATCACTTCACAGGAAGTAGATCTGTATGAGGACAGTGTCGAATGTTACCAGTTCTGCAATATTCTGACTTAAAACCACAATATCATACAGCAGTGAGAAGTGAACAGCAGATCTCTCAAAAATGAGTGGCATGCTGTATTGTAAAGGGCATGTTAGGACAACAATGTGGCAATACACTACAGAGAGGGTACCGAATTACACAATGTTATCACTGCACAAGATTACCAGCTTGTCTCCACAGTTACAATGAACTATAAATCATCTGCACTCTCTGCTCAACTCTGGGGCACAGGTGTGTGCTTATCTGTTACTTCAGTGCAGGCTGTAGTAGTGGCATATACACCCTCACTCTGCTGTTAAGAAACCACTAACTCAGCTTTAAAACATGTATGATGTTCATTGGTGTGCCAAATAGCAACATTTGGCTGGTGTGGAACTAAAAAATCATCAATGTAATATTTTTGGCAAAATGCAGGTTACAGTAAATCTGAACCTAATGAGTAAGTACCTACGTATTGTAGAGTGGGCTGTGTGTTATTTCATGTTGTAAGTGCTCCAAATGTTGAAATACCATTTCAGAATTGGCATACATTTTCCTACTACTGGATAACATGAATATTTATATATATATATAAAAATTGGCATTTACTGCAGCAACAGCATTTACCGCTACTGGTAAATGTAGCTGGCAACACAGAATTCACCACCGCTGGTGTTTCAATGTTTGTTATGTCAGTTACATATGAAAATGAAAGTATTATCAAAGTTATAGATAAGTGTTAATGGATTAGTGGGGGCAAAGAACAGCATCAATACCAGATTAGCACATAAAAACAGACATCTAAATAGAATATTTCTTAATGCCAGTTTGGCAAAAAGACTTTGCATCACATCAGCACAACTGATGCCAAAGACTTGGTGTGCACCTTCTCCAGAATCCAGTTCTAGTGAAAATTAAGGGATGTATTTACTTTAAGGTGAAAAAGGTCTACAAAAGAATATAGTACACTACTGCTTTACCACCTAACATGGTTATTTATACTGCATTTTCTTTTAATGAAATGGGTATTGCTTGTCACATTAAAGCCTTTTGTTTTAACTTTACAGATTCAGCACAGTTATACACAAACACATACAACCACTTAAAAATTCTAGTACTGGAAATATTGGAGAAGCCGAGGATGATGCAGACGAGGCAAGAAAGTAATCGGTCAAGAGGTCAGAACAGAGACAGCTGAGGAGTATACTTGTGGGAAAAATGTATTAAAACAGGAAAGAGCAACAAGCAAAAAATACATAAGCACAAGAGGAAAGATTTTACCAGGTAAAGCAATTTCTTCCCACAGTTTGCTATGTTGACATAAGTGCTGGATCATATACCAACACACAAAGATATTCATAATTCATTCTTTAAGTTGGGTAGGTGGGATTCCAAGACTATGGTTATGTGGTGCAGTTACCATGAAATGCCAGAACCTCAGGGAAGTCTGCTGTCTAGGCAAAAACTCCTGTTGTTGTTTCTTAACAATACACCATGTTTTGCAAAATTTTCTACTGGCTCTCCAAGCTAGTAACCATTGCTGATATTATGTGCCGAGTTAAATGAACAGATGTTATCCATATTACATACCCAGACTGCAGATGACAAAATTCCTGGAAACAAGGTAAAAGTTTTCCTAAATATGAGAGTCATTACAGAGATACAGTACCCACTCAATATCTGGCACCTAACTTAAACCTCATTAAAACCTATGCATTGTCTGCAGAAAAATGAAGGCAAGAATGAAGTACACAGGAAACATTTATGTACAGAATCTAACACACCTACAGTCCCAAGGAAGATGCGTGCAAGATATTTCATGAATTTGCTGCAAAAACAGATACAGAAAAGTCCTTTGAAACCAGCCAAAGATGGGAACTAACAAACAACATTAGCTGCAAGAGTATTTTTAATTCATATAGACAAGACAGCCTTCATCACCTAAATACAGGCAGTCTATTACTGAATATAATAAACTTTGGCATACACACAGACTAGCATGATGGGCTAAAAGTTGTCATCAACATGGGGCATGAGAAAATAGGTGCCCAGGGAGGGGGTTCAATATGTAATATCTTTGTATGTACATGAAAAACCAGCTTCGTCAACAAGCTAAGCTCTCTCTCCTCAGTGACTGCTGTGGTGGTCAAAACTGCAACTAAAATTAGATTTACTTCACTGTGTATGTTGTGAATAATTAAAGCGATTAAATGTGAGCAACAGCTCACCATAGGCACACAATTTGTGTCATTTACGTAGCAATTACTAAAAAAATATTAAAATAAATTACTTACAGTTGTGAAAAATTTAGAATTGTCTGCAGTACCAAGTGTCAAGTACCTCATTTACTTTATGTCCAGGGTTCCATAAACAAAATTCATACCTAAGTAAAATACATTTGTTTGTGTTATTACTGTTTGTTCATAGACCACTTTAGTTCCATACCAGCCTTTTTCTATCTCCCTGCAAGTTCGAAGTGTGTATCCTAGAGAGATCATTACATATTTAAGTTCCAGCAGTGAATCTGGCTTACTGAACAGTTGGCACAAGATGACGTAGCTATGTCAGACCTCACTACAGTCTTTCCATAAAGATTTGCAAGGTGTATGCATAGCCAACTGTTTCCATTTGTTCCATCACACGCTTTAGGTATTTTCCAAAATTAGTTCAGTTCACATGTCTCCTGTCAATTTATCTTATACAACCTGTATTACTTGCATTGGTATGTTATCACTATCTGAGTGGTCCTCACAGAAGTTCTTCGTAGAACAGTTAACATGGCATAGCAGGCTGGCAAATGCTCTGTGCCAACAGATACAATCTAGTGCACTTTATACACAGAACTTACCTCTGAATAAAGATACATATCACGTTAGTACTCTCAGTGGAATGAAGTAGTACTGAGGAACTTGCCTATTTTGTTTTGCACATACCAACTTGAGCTTACTACAATTTAATGTAATAACTACACAGTACACAAAAATTCTAACTTTACTCTTTACAGAAAATTAGCATCACACTGCACACAGACTGCATTTATCACAAGATACCACTGACTTTACAGCCACCTGTGCCACTGCCACTCGCCCTCAATTGCTGCTTTCTGACATTTAGGCCTTATCTGAAGCACTTTCAGATCTTAGAGTGAGAAAATGATAATGAAAGATGTAATTTGTGATGTTTTCACATTTCACACTAACAGTCCAGTGCTGCACTTAATACATTAGACAGCTATATGACTGAGGAACTTTACACGGGCCCACAAACGTGGATAGTTCAAAAACTGCATAGGGTTTACAGAAAATGTTTCATTTACCTAACTTTCACATTAAGCCATGTAACATTACCAGTGTCCCCAATGCCAACAGCAACAAGATTAAGACGACTAAAGTACCAGTGAGTTGTTACAAGGTTCGTCTGTTAACTTATATACATACAGTTCATTACACTCTTGCCTCCCTGCAGATCACAGATGGAGAGCTGACATTCCCATTTCCTACCAAACACTGCAGAGAATAGACTACACTTTACCACTGCCAATTTTAATACTGTTCCAAGAGTGTGCAAGAAACATACTAAGTAACACTTATTTTACATGTACTAGAAAATTGTTATTACAACTATAATTACTTCCTAAATGAAGATGGTCATCTGATCACCTCTATGTGCTTTTTATTTTGCACAAGTGGAACAAAAGCCCACACAGTTGATATATTATGTAATTGCAGATTTGGCAGTAACAAATTTAAAACAGACCAGGCAGATGTCATTTAACCTACAGCTATTAGTACACCAGTGAAGCTTTCAAATAAATTGATATCACTCCAAAGATTTCTGAACACTACAGTGCCTTTACCAGGTATGGTCCTATGGAGGTGATGCCATTTCCTTCATTCAACCTCTGAACAAATTTGCCCCAACAGTTACGAGGCCCCACTATTGAATGATCAATATTTTGCTTCCATATTTTAACACTTCAGCTCTACTTGTGGTGAAATATGCCAAGTTTTAAATATTCTCATTTGTCAATCACTGTGTTATGAATGACTACTCATGCATCTACATCATTCTATTACTGTGTGTAGCCTTCCAAGAATTAAACAATTTTCCAATTATTTGGTATTTGTTACACATTAAAAACAAAAAGTGAACTGCAAGAAAAGTAGCATTTAGGAACTTTATTGCTGTATCAATTGCAGAATTGTAACAAGTAATTCATACATTCAAATGCAAGAACATATGCACTTAGTTTTGTAATACTTAAATGGTTAATACTTTTCACATAAATTATCAGATCTGTCTCCTTAGGCATGATTTGCTGTAGAAAAGTACTCTTTGCTGTCAACAGGATTCGGCTTCATTGTCTTGTCTCCTGGCTTCCAACCAGCAGGGCACACTGTAAAGAGATTATTGCAGTAAATAATGCCACACCACACAGTTAAAATTTGTTACTCTGAACTCTTGATCCTTACCTTCACCATGTACATCAGTATGCTGAAAGGCTGTAATCAAACGTAATGTTTCATCTACACTCCTTCCAACAGGCAAGTCATTAATGGTTATCTGCCGTAGATTCTGCTTTCCATCAATTATAAATAGCCCTCTGTATGGGATACCCGTCTCTTCATTCAGCACACCATAATCTTTTGCAATCTTCATAGACTTATCAGCAAGAAGGGGAATATTTAACTTTGACACACCACCATTCTTACGTGGTGTATTAACCCAAGCAAGATGACTGTACTGGCTATCACAAGAAACGGCTATTACTTCACAATTCAACTTCTTAAATTCCTCAACACGGTCTGAGAAAGCAATGATTTCTGTAGGACAAACAAATGTGCTGGAAAAGAAAAATAAAACATTAGTATTTTGTAAGATAGCATATTTATGTTTTAAGAAATCTGGTATTCATACCCAAAATCTAATTACTCACCACCACCACCACCACCACCAGACAAAAATTCAAGATGCACATATCCCAATCAAAACCAAATCAACAAAAAATTAGGCCACCTGAAATTTAATGACATACCCACCACAACTACATGGGGCAAGAGCTACACAGCCCAACCTTAGTAACTCAGCTCCAACTCCAAACACTTTGGAAATTTTAGCCAACAGGTGCAGTCATTTTTGAAGGCAGAAAAATTACAATTTGTGCATGGTCATGAACTCTATATCCAGTACAGCAATTGCAACCCTCCTCCTCCTCCCCCCCCCAACAAATCCACAATTAACATTTGCACATTAGTTAAATCAGAATGAAATCTAAGAATATACAGCACCTCAGTAATTTACAGATGCCATACTTTATGGCTAAAGTGATCAAAGTCCTATAACTAAAATCCATCATTCCCTAGTTTTACCTAAGCTGGATACCTGCACTTCAGATTAAATAAGCTTGCCCATAGTTTCTGTACAACAGATTTGCGACGGATTTAATGACTAATTAGGCTTGTCCATTACAAAATTCTATCACACACATACGTAGGTTCCAAAAGCTATTAAAAGCTGCTATTGTCTTCCACATTTAGTTACTCTGTGCACTAACTCCTATCTAAATGATAGGTGCCAGAATACTTTAGGTAACGGAAAAAGTAGTGATCCCATGGTGCAGTTTGTTTTCTGGTAAAAAAAAGAAGGCCGCGAAAATGGGACCGCAACAACATCGATTGCAACCCAAAGAACGCAATCTACTTCCTTTCACGTTGCCAAGCAAGCACAACCAAGGACAAAGGATTGTGAAAAAAAAAAAAACCCACACACACTCACACTGACTCAAACTTCCTGGAGTCCAATGGTATGCGTCAATGGCACTGAAGCCGGTTTGCTTATGTAAGCAAGCCTGTTCCTGACGCAATAATTCTGCTTAACAATTAAAACTAACGGATGAAACGTTCACAAATTTCCACGGAAATTACGCAGTACTTAGTTACATCAAATACAAATCATAAGTAACGCATACTTACAAATCCAACGGATAGAAGAACAGTACTAAGTATTTTCCCTTGTAATCTGACAACTTGATATCCTCAAAATTTGTGCCAACTACAGCAACCCCAGAGAAAGGAGGCGCCGGTTTTGCTAAATCCGGAACAGGCATTATCACAATTTTTTACCTGAAACACAGAAAAAAAATGAATAAATTCTGGCGTTGCTCCGTTATTTCACAAAAAGCAAGGTGTGTGGAAACAAAAAGGAGAGGAAATATTTTTCCCCCCTCTCGTGTGAATCATATTGTAGGCAAGCGTTGTTAACAGACCTTAACACTGAACATAACACACATAGCACGTAAAATACATACTCCACCGCAGTTGCATCAACTACTCACTTTTGACGAAAGCCGGTAAAACACGAACGCCGCAGATAACCACTCAATAACGGCTGCGAGACTTCAAATGGCACGAGCACAGCTCTGTATTCGATTTTAAACCGGGCGAGTGCGTTCCATTAGTTCCCCTATCAACTGATCGATCCATCGATATCGTTTCAAAGGTTGTCGACTACAAAAATGAAGTTTATGCGCCAAGTTTCCATAGACATTAATTTCCTTCACGAGCATTCCCTCATCATCAATCGCGTAAGTCAACTCACATATGGATAAACCCAACTTGCACAGTGTCGTGCCAATTTACGCGTAAATTACAAAAGTTAAAAGGCATTCTACTTTCTTGCACGATGTCGCTTCCCCCACCATCATCTACGAGCTTCAATAGCCCTCGACTTTAGTTTACTCGCGGTTTCGCTCCGAACGCTAACGATGGTTACCGAAATGTCACGATGCGAGTGCTATCTAAGCTGTTAACGAAACATGCGCCTCACAGAGGTGCGAAAGACGTAAAAAATTTTCCATATGTACCGCTAGAAAGAACCTTCTTCTCTTACAATTTGTTTTACCTTATTGAAATTCAATTGCTGACTCTGAATTTAATCAAAAATCAAACACATAATACACAACAGTTCAAAATATGCTCTTGTGGGTTAGCACTTCCTTCTGCAGATCCCTTCAATTCGACCCATATATGTAACGCATTACCTTCAGAAATGGCAAGGAACAATAAAGGTTTTGGAATATTTAATTAATTAAGTGGTATTTAGCTATTTTACAAAGTATGTTACCTGTACCATACTGGCAAGATAACTTTCACATTTGTCTGTTGACACAACAGCTATTTTATTAATTATGGCATGTAAATAAAAAAACCGTAAATAAATACGACAGTAATGAGGAAATAGCAACATTGAATACACAACTGAAATGCTGAAAATCATTTTTTATTTACTGATGCACTTTATAATACTTTTAAAATTCCAAATAATCCCCTGTAGTTAAATACAATTACCTGGTATCTGTTCATCTTTTGTGACATCACCTACCATCAGCCTTTCTTGCAGCAGAGACACAGTGCCTGACTGTGCTTTACTTGCTTCTAGTTTCGCAATAGGAACCAAATGTGACCCTTCTGTTTGGTGGAAAAACTTCTTTGCGGAATAATTTTTCTCTTCAGCGAAACATTTTTTAATTTGAAGGCTGGCACCCCCTTTCTGTCAGTGCACACTGCGCCCAGTGTGACCTTTAAACACGCAGTGTGCTTCTTGGAAATATTAAGCTCATCTGTTTTAGTTATGTCGTTAAGCAAATGAAATAGCTGAGCAAAGATTATGTCCTTCTGTTGTGGCAACGATATGGAGCTGTTCAATCTTCCCGGTGCACTTATTTGGGCAAATATCATATGATATACATTTGCAGTACAAGTGTCTCATAGCTTATTATCAGATCGTTGTTGCCAGGAGAGTTTGTAACAGGTTGCTTGTGCACTTGAAGATTACATGCACTGTGAATATGTTTATACAGGGTGTCCAGAAAAGGGCTCCCTGATTTCAAAATTAAATATCTCGAAAACAAAGATTGATAGAGGAATGCAGTAAATGGTATGTTTATTGTGAAAGCTGTAAGACGTTTATACAGCAGTTTGAAATAATAGTTACAAAAACTGCTAACAGATGGCGCTGTATGCTGTACAGCTCATGTCAGCATACGTAAGTGAAATAATCTTATGAAAACAATCGTTGCAAACAATCACATCAAAATGTTCACCATTGGCACTACAGAGAGGGCGCAAACGTAGAATGAAATTCGTCATCACATTTCGTAATGTCTCAACCGAAATGGATTCACATGCCACAGAGAGCGCCGATTCAAGCTCGTCCAGCGTGGCGGGATGCTTCAGGTAGACCATGTCTTTCACTGTGTCCCACAAAAAGAAAGTCACAGAGAGTCAAATGCGGCGAATATGGAGGCCAATCCATGCCTGCACCAGTAAATTTGGGATATTCCAACGCAATGACTCGATTCCCGAAGTATCCCTCAAGAAAGCGAAACACTTGTTCGGTCCGATGTGGTCGGGCTCCATCTTGCATAAACCATTCAGTACCTGGTCGATCCTCTAACGCTTGCTGTGTGGCGACAAATTGTTCCAAAATTGCAACGTAACGTGCACCAGTAACCGTTTCTCGAATGAAAAAAGGGCCAATAATGCCTCTGTTGCATACTGCAGCCCACGCAGTAACTGTAGGAGAATACAGGGGTTTCGCTTCACACCAATATGGCTTTTTGGAACCCCAAAATTGCCAGTTCTGCTTATTCACGTATCCATTCAGGTGGAAGTGTGCTTCATCTGTAAACCAGATGCGGCCAACATCAAATCCTTCACTATCAATCATTGTGAGCATCTGATTATCAAAGGCAACCCTTTTTTGCACATCTTGTACAGGTATGGCCTGGTGCGTTTGAATTTTGAATGGAAACATGTGTAGGCTCTTTCTCAGTATTTTCTGCGTGCTGGAACGCTTCAAACCAGTCTCAGATGCAATTCTACGGACGAATGAGATTGGATTTCGCTGAATAATTCCAGAAACTGTGGCGATATTTTCAAGCGTAACTACAGTTTGCTTGCGGCCAACATGCCCCACTAGATCATCAGTTACGCTGCCTGTTCGTTGAAATTTTGCGAAGAGCATACGAATGGTTTTCTCATCGGGTCCCTTTGGAACATTAAATCGTGCTTGAAAACTTCGCCTTGTTGCCGTAGGACTCTCTTCTAACCTGTGGTACTCTAGCACCAGAAAAGCGCGTTGTTCAACGGAGTACATGGTTTTAATCTCTTCCTTCGGTATGCTAACCTCCTTTCACGTTTCAATAGTGTAACTGAAAGCTCTGGGCTTCCGATCACTATTTATACTAGGCATTACGTATGGCAATTACAGCGCCATCTGTTAGCAGCTCTTGTAACTATTATTTCAAACTGCTATATAAACTTCTTACAGCTTTCACAACAAACATACCGTTTACTGCATTCCTCTATCGATCTTTGTTTTCGAAATATTTAATTTTGAAATCAGGGAGTCCTTTTCTGGACACCGTGCACATGCTTCATTTGATGCTAGAGTTCAAACACAAGATATTAATGACATATCAGCAAAGAGATGTACAGAATTTTATTCACACAAGCATTAACTTGGCCCAGTGTGCACAAGAGACTATGTACAGGATTCCATTGCAGACTTCACCCAAAGCTGCAGAACGTTTGAAATTGTTGCTCTGAATATACTCAGAAACTTTCTGCAGACGTAAAAAAACAAGAGCTACACTATCTAACCAAAGGCCGAAAAACCTATTAGTGGACATTAATCTGGGATATGTCCACTCTTCACCTTTATGACAACTTTAAATCTGCTGGTGACACTTCCAATGACGTGTCTGAATGTCTGTGGAGGAGTAGCAGCCCATTCTTCCCCAGTAGCTGAAAGCAGATAAATTAGTGATTATTTACTTATTGTTCTTCACATTGCAGTCTGTGGTGTCACCGCCAGACACCACACTTGCTAGGTGGTAGTCTTTAAATCGGCCGCGGTCCGGTAGTATACGTCGGACCCGCATGTCGCCACTATCAGTGATTGCAAACCGAGCGCCGCCACACGGCAAGTCTAGAGAGACTTCCTAGCACTCGCCCCAGTTGTACAGCCGACTTTGCTAGCGATGGTTCACTTACTTCTGCGCTCTCATTTGTCGAGACGATAGTTAGCATAGCCTTCAGCTACGTTATTTGCTACGACCTAGCAAGGTGCCAGTATCCGTACTATTGATATTGTGAATCATTTACCATAAAGAGCGACGTTCTCCATTGATGGATTAAAGTTAAGTATTCCACCAGATACGTCCGTTTTTCTCAATTCTAATTCCCTTGTCATGTTCCAGACCTCACGCCAGCCTGCGTGAGCTGAGACGTGTGCATTTCGGCCTCCTTTAGAAAAACACTCTTGGCTCTTCCTGCCAACCACAACATTGGCGACGAGGCAAAACCGCGTTCTTATCGATATTGCCCTGATTTACTTGCGTAATGGCTTCGCCACAATCTCCAGATGTACTGTCCGAATTTTATCGCTTACAGAATCAGCAGACGCAGGCCTTACTGGATACCCTTGGATAGCTCGTCCAGGGTAAACGTGCGATGCAAAACGATGTGGCAGCAGCCACTTCACCGCTGACGCAGCCACAACACGTTGTTGCACCAACTTTTCGACCTTTTGATGCTGCACTGGAAAACTGGACGGAGTGGTCACGCCAATTTGGATTCCATCTCGCCGCCTACAGAATTCAAGGTAACGAGCGGCAGCCTTTTCTCCTTTTTTTCGTAGGTGTGACCACGTACCGTCTGATAGTCAAATTATTTCCCTGACGCGACGTCGCAAGTCTGTCCTACGAAGAAATTTTGTCTGCATTAGATGCATATTTCAAAGAATCAGTCAATGTAGTTGCGAAACGGTATACCTTCTTTCGTACAAAACGTACGGCAGTCAGACTAATCGGGAGTGGGTTGCAACCTTGCAAGGCCTTACTAGGGATTGTGCTTTTGAGTGTCAATGTGGACTCCCTTATTCACATACTATGGTACGTGATGCAATTGCACAGAACGTTTCTGACGTTCGTATAAGGGAACAGATTTTGAAACTAGTAAATCCCTCCCTTCAACAAGTGATGGACATATTGGATCGGCAGGACACACTTGACTTTGCTCAGGAATCATTTGAAA
This sequence comes from Schistocerca gregaria, assembly GCF_023897955.1. Taxonomy (NCBI): domain Eukaryota; kingdom Metazoa; phylum Arthropoda; class Insecta; order Orthoptera; family Acrididae; genus Schistocerca; species Schistocerca gregaria. The sequence continues at coordinate 804,177,539 of NC_064931.1, forward strand.
CTTCGCCAGCAGTGTGTCTGGTTAACCGGCCCGCCGGGCGAGCTGCACGGAGCAGTAAACAACCCTCGCGCCCGGCCGCGCCGCTGCCGCCAGGCTCTCAGCCACGTCTAGCGCGCCGGCAAGCAAATGCAGTGATCAAATCATGCCCGCGGTGTGCTACTAAACATTCGCGTGAGAATTGCCCGTTACGCCAAGCTATTTGCTTTTATTGTAATAAAAGACATGTTCAGAGTGTTTGCCAGAAAAAGATCAGATCGGAAGCTCAAAACCGTTCCAGGCCCTTTGCTTCGCGCCGGAATCGGAATAGAACCAAGGATACTCAGGCTCGCGAAACATCGCCTATGGAAATTCATGTAGTCCATTCCACTCCGCGCAGTGCCTCTCACTAACAGTAACTGTGTTCGTCCCAGAAATGGTGTGCGTCGACTTCGCCGGAACTCCCGTCAAGTCGCAAGTGATTCTGTACCGGTGTCGGTTCACGTCGCACGAGACAGTTGCTCTTGTCGTCAGCAGGACAATAAACTTTTTATAGACTTGGACATTAACGGCAAAGTGATACCATTCCAGCTCGATACAGGAGCTGCAGTTTCAATGATCAATCACGACACTTACAAACTGCTGGGCACACCTCCGTTGCGTGCCGCAAATGTTCAGTTAACAAGCTATTCAGGGCAACGTATCCCTGTGTTAGGACAGTGCAGCCTTCTTGCAACATACAAAGGACTAACAAAACTTGTCATTTTACGTCCTTGGTTCTTCTTCTGCGGTGAAATTGTTTGGTTTCGATTTATTTCAGTTGTTTCACTTGTCTATAGTAAATCAGGTCCTATCAGTGAACCAGACTGTGCCTTCAGACAGTGTTTCTCGTCTATGTGAAGAATTTGCAGACATTTTTGCACCGGGCCTCGGTTGCGCTACGAATTATAAAGCACATTTGGAACTGAAAGTAAACGCGCAACCGAAATTTTCCAGAGCGCGCAATGTTCCCCACGCATTGCGTGATGAGGTAGCAAAAACATTACATGATTTGGAATTACAAGGTGTAATTGAACGTGTGCAGGCTTCTCTCTGGGCATCACCCTTCGTAATTTTGCCAAAACCTTCCGGAAAGTTGAGACTTTGTGTGGACTTCAAGGCAACAGTGCATCCACAACTAGTGATTGTAACTTTTCCTTTACCCCGCCCGGAAGATCTTTTTGACAAACTGTGCCCGGGTAAATATTTTTCGAAGTTGTACCTAGCAGATGCGTACTTGCAAATACCGGTGGACGAAGAATACCAGCGCGTTTTGGTGGTTAACACGCATCTTGGGTTGTATCAATTCAAACGACTGCCATTCGGGTGTGCATCCGCCCCTGCATTGTTTCAGCAATATCTACAAACTGTTTGTGCGTCGGTCCCTACTGCAGCAAATTATCTGGACGATATTGTGATCTCTGGAAAGACGGAAGAAGAATATTTGGCCAATCTCAGAACATTATTTCAGGTCTTGCGACAAAATGGTCTTCGCTTGCGGAAGGACAAATGTGTGTTTTTTGCTCGGGACTTGTCATACTTGGGACACGTACTCAATGCCCAAGGCATACATCCCAATCCAACGCACCTTCGTGCCATACAAGACTTGCCTTCGCCGCCGAATTTGAAGCAGCTACAGAGTGTGCTAGGAAAAATCAACTATTATCATAAATGTTCCACACGCCTCTTCCTTTTCAGCTCCGCTTTATCGCTTACGCCGTAAGGGTGTTCCGTTCGTCTGGACGACGGAATGCGAACGCGCCTTACGCCAGTTCATATCGGCGTTGCTTTCCAATACTTGCCTTACGCCATTCGATCCCCGGAAGCCCCTCTTGTTGATGGTGGATGCATCGGATTTCGGGATCGGTGCTGTCCTTGCGCACAAAGATGGATCGCACGATCGCCCTATTGCCTTTGCGTCCAAATTGCTCTCGTCTGCTCAAAGAAATTATTCGCAGATCGAGAAAGAATCATTGGCTCTCGTATTTCGTGTTGCAAAGTTTCATGATTTCTTGTATGGTCGTCACTTTACCATCATCACAGACTACAAACCATTGACATCGCTTTTTCATCCGACCAAGCCTGTACCTCCACGTACAGCGCAGAAATTCATTCACTGGTCTAGTTTCCTCTCGCAGTACCGCTACGATATCTTGTATCGGTCCACTGCTAAGCACGGAAACGCCGATGCGTTGTCCCGCTTGCCTGTTGCTGAGGATAGGGCATTAGATTCCTCCGAACTTGCTTGCATGTTCATTCATGCGGAAACCGATGACGTGGTCGAATCGTTTCCGATTGATTTTCGTCGTGTAGCTCCAGCCACAGCTGCCGACACTGTCCTTGCTCCCGTTCTGCGTTTTGTTGCTACGCAATGGCCCTTGTCAAAGTCACGAATCGGGGACCCGTTGGTTCGCCGGTTTTTTGCTTACAAGGAGGGACTTTTTGTACGACGTGGTGTTTTGCTGTAGCGTTCTGATAATGATCAGTCCAGGGTCGTGGTATCACGTTCGTTACAGTCCTCTGTCTTACAGCTTCTCCACCAAGGACATTGGGGTATAGTGAGAACGAAACAACTTGCTCGTCAGCACTGTACTTGGTTCGGAATCGATGCCGCGATTACGAATATGTGCTCTTCTTGCATGCTGTGTGCCGAACAACAATCAGCGCCAACGCGGAAGTTCTTTGCATGGCCAAAAGCCACATCCCCATGGCAACGCTTACACATCGATTTTGCTGGTCCATTCTGGAATGCTCGATGGTTTGTTGTGGTAGATTCATTCAGTAATTTTCCTTTTGTTGTCCGGATGTCTTCCACGACGTCATCTGCCACCATCCAAGCGTTATCCGCTGTCTTTTGCATTGAAGGCCTTCCACAGACTATTGTTTCCGACAATGGCCCACAATTCATGTCCGCGGAATTTGTCATTCTGCAGGGCCACTGGTATTCAACATCTGACGTCCACGCAGTTTTCGCTGAACGATTGGTCAGGACTTTCAAGCCACAGATGTTGAAGTTGAAAGAGTCGCATTCTCGAGAGGATGCGTTATTGCTCTTTTTGTCCACGTATCGCTCTCAGCCCCGAGATGGTCGCTCGCTGGCTGAGTTGCTCCACGGTCGCCCTCATCGAACCTTGATGTCGTTGCTACATCCGTCGCATCAGGTTCCTGTGCAGCGGCAGACACCTGCTTTTGCTCCAGGCGACGTTGTCTACTATCGCCACTATCGAGGTTCACGGCGTTGGCTCGAAGGGCGCATTCTTCGGTGCCTCGGACGCGCTATGTATCTGGTTTTGGGGGCCTCTGGTGAGGTGCGTCGGCATCTCAATCAGCTGCGCCTCTGTCGTCGCACGGGATCTGCCGCTCGCAGTCTGCTTTCAGCGACGGTGCCGTCCGGTCAGCGCCCCGGGGACCCATCTACTGGCTCGCCTCAGCCCCAGGTGTTACCGACGCTGCCTTCCATTTTGCCCCATGGCGACGCGCCGCTGCCGCCGCCGCCGCCGCCTGTTCTCCCGCCGGCGACGCCCGCAGTGGGCGCGCCACTACAACCGCCGGGCGCCTCCCTGGGTCACGCGCCGCCGATCGCTTCCCGTGACCAGTTTTCATCCGACCTGGAACTCTTGCCCGCTCCGGACCATATGTAGTCTTCGCCCATCGGGTGCCCCGGCCCGATGGAGTTCGACCCTTCGGCCCCTCCTCTCTACACCGCATGTTGGCGTGCACCCTGGAGCAGGTTTTCAGGCGTTTCCTCGCTCCCCGCGGTCCGAATAGCAGGGTGCGGGTGGCACAGCCTCGCCTGTTAGGCTCCCCACCTCGTCGCATACGTCAACATGCGGTCCTCCCCACGGCGGGCGGAAGCCTTATTCCACAACCGTACGCCGATTTGCGGGGGAGGAATGTGGTGTCACCGCCAGACACCACACTTGCTAGGTGGTAGCCTTTAAATCGGCCGCGGTCCGGTAGCATACGTCGGACCCGCGTGTCGCCACTATCAGTGATTGCAGACCGAGCGCCGCCACACGGCAGGTCTAGAGAGACTTCCTAGCACTCGCCCCAGTTGTACAGCCGACTTTGCTAGCGATGGTTCACTGACTTCTACGCTCTCATTTACCGAGACGATAGTTAGCATAGCCTTCAGCTACGTTATTTGCTACGACCTAGCAAGGCGCTAGTATCCGTACTATTGATATTGTGAATCATGCACCATAGAGAGCGACGTTCGTCATTAATGGATTAAAGTTAAGTATTCCACCAGATACGTCCGTTTTTCTCAATTCTAATTCCCTTGTCATGTTCCAGACCTCACGCCAGCCTGCGTGAGCTGAGACGCGTGCATTTCAGCCTCCTTTAGAAAAACACGCTTGGCTCTCCTGCCAACCACAACAGTCTATTATAATGAAAGCTAACATATGCAAAAAGTCAAATTTTTGTAGCTAGTAATAAACGCATGTTTAATTATTTGTTTCTGATACTTATAAATATAAAAAAATGCTAACTTTACAAAAAATGCTAGTACTAGAATTATTCGCTACCACTAAAAATCTACAATTAAAAAAATCTTTACAAATTGCCTAACTACCGATACTACTTCAGTGTTAGATTCCGTTTTGTTTATGCTCCTTTCTTAGGGTGTATCTGGATCTTCTCTCATAATGCCCTGGTCAGCAGCATTGTCTGCTGGATTCCTTGGGCTTAAGACAGTGGCAGCAGCGTTTCCACATTTCACTGTAATATCTTAGAGATTACACTTCCATGATCGCTTGCACCAGTGCACTGTAGATTCTCGAAAAACTATTTTATTCAGTGGTCACTGGCCTCAGATGTCTTTTCTCCATCTAAAGAGTACATCATCCAGCAAGGATGGTCGCATAATGCTGTGTGGGTGGGTGCCTTGGGAAGTCTTCCTTGGTCGTTCTGGATACTACACTAATGTCCAAGATCCGGCAGACTGACTCATTCCTAAGTGCTGCTCTGAGATCCAGTGTTCTTAATGCCTGACGACCATTACCCACTACTTGTGTAGTATGGATTCCAAAGCTATATCCCTTCATTCTGGACCACACACTGATCCCTAAAGACTGTGTTTTGTTATTGTTATTTCCTTTCCTGGGAATATTAAAGTAGCATGTCTCCCACAGCAATAGTCTCTAGGGCAGTTGTACAGTGCTCCTGGATAGTACAACTCCTCAGGCGACCAAAGAAAGATGGCGGCCATAGGTTATCAAAAGCTCCAGTAACATCGATCGTTATCGCTATAGCACACGTAAATTCAGTATCTGTCGCTAGTGAGATCACCTTATTATTTGTGTTTTCAGTTTACTTGCCTCTTCTGAACTCATGCTGATGAGAGCTCACCCTTGTAGTACACTATTGGCCATAAAAATTGCTACACCAAGAAGAAATGCAGATGATAAATGGGTATTCATTGGACAAATATATTATATTAGAACTGATATGTGATTACATTTTCACGCAATTTGGGTGCATTGATCCTGAGAAATCAGTACCCAGAACAACCACCTCTGGCCGTAATAACGGCCTTGATACGCCTGGGCACTGAGTCAAACAGAGCTTGGATGGCGTGTACAGGTACAGCTGCCCATGCAGCTTCAACACCACAGTTCATCAAGAATAGTGACTGGCGTATTGTGATGAGCCAGTTGCTCGGCCACCATTGAGCAGACGTTTTCAGTTGGTGAGAGACCTGGAGAATTTGCTGGCCAGGGCAGCAGTCTAACATTTTCTGTATCCAGAAAGGCCCGTACAGGACCTGCAACATGCTGTCGTGCATTATCCTGCTGAAATGTAGGGTTTCGCAGGGATCGAATGAAGGATAGTGCCACGGGTCGTAACACATCTGAAATGTAACGTCCACTGTTCAAAGTGCCGTCCACATCTTGTGGTCGTGCGGTAGCGTTCTCGCTTCCCACGCCCGGGTTCCCGGGTTCGATTCCCGGCGGGGTCAGGGATTTTCTCTGCCTCGTGATGGCTGGGTGTTGTGTGATGTCCTTAGGTTAGTTAGGTTTCAGTAGTTCTAAGTTCTAGGGGACTGATGACCATAGATGTTAAGTCCCATAGTGCTCAAAGCCATTTGAACAATTTGAACCATCAAAGTGCCGTCAACGCGAACAAGAGGTGACAGAGATGTGTAACCAATGGCACCCCACGCCATCATGCTGGGTGATACGCCAGTATGGCGATGACGAATACACACTTCCAATGTGCGTCCACCGCGATGTCGCCAAACACGGATGCGACCATCATGATGCTGTAAACGGAACCTGGATTCATCCGAAAAAATACGTTTTGCCATTCGTGCACCCAGGTTCGTCGTTGAGTACACCATCGCAGGCGCTCCTGTCTGTGATCCAGTGTCAAGGGTAACCACAGCCGTGGTCTCAGAGCTGATAGTCCATGCTGCTGCAAACGTCGTCGAACTGTTCGTGTAGGTAGTTGTCTTGCAAACGTCCCCATCTGTTGATTCAGGGATCGAGACGTGGCTGTACGATCCGTTACAGCCATGCGGATAAGATGCCTGTCATCTCGACTGCTAGTGATACGAGGCCGTTGGGATCCAGCATGGCATTCCGTATTACCCTCCTGAACCCACAGTCCATATCCTGCTAACAGACATTGGATCTCGACCAACGCGAGCAGCAATGTCGCGATACTATAAACCGCAATCGCGATAGGGTACAATCCGACCTTTATCAAAGTCGGAAACGTGGTGGTACGCATTTCTCGTCCTTACACGAGGTATCCACCACAACATTATTTCACGAGACAACGCTGGTCAACTGCTGTTTGTGTATGAGAAATCAGTTGGAAACTTTCCTCATGTCAGCACGTTGTAGGTGTTGACACCGGCTCCAGCCTTGTGTGAATGCTCTGAAAAGCTAATCATTTGCATATCACAGCATCGTCTTCCTGTCGGGTAAATGTCGCGTCTGTAGCAAGTCATCTTCGTAGTCTAGCGATTTTAATAGCCCATAGTGTAGTCTGCAATCTTGTAACCTGTTACGTTATAGTTTTTCAAATATCTTCCCAAGAAACTTCAGAAGACAAATTGGTCGGTAGGGGTTTCGTATCATCGGACCCTTGTCTTTTCCTTTACTGATAATCACAGCCTAAGCATTCTTCCATAGCGCACCTACTCTTTCCTGCAAGAGATGCTCGTTGAAAGGTTTACACAAGCAGATACCTATTTGGTCACATAAGGTTTGTATTGCTTCAGCGGCGATCTTGTCTGGTACCGCAGGTTTTTTTCTATTAAAGAGTGCTAATTTTTGGCCTAATTTCTTCCTTTGTCAAGGGGTACATAAGCATATTGTTTCTATAGTCTTCTCATACTATAGTTCGTAATCTACGCTGTCATCTGTCTTGACTTCTTCTTTGTCATCAGAAAGTGCTGTTTCCGGTAGCAGGGCAGTTGATTGTTCCCAACTTCCTGTTACCGTCCCATCATTTCTCTGAGCATGGCCAAGACTGTTGATGATCGCATTTTCTCGAAGAATATTTTGTGTTGTATTCGCCATCTCCACAAACTGCTTACATCGTTGCATATTTGTTTTCCCTAGCTCTTCCTTAAAACGTTTCTTAATGTGCCAGTATCTATGCACCCTTCGGATTCTTTCTTCTTGGGGCATACTGCTCTGATATAGCTTCCTGGCTCTTCATGCTTCACATCTTAATTTTTGCAGCGCCTCAGTCCAGATGGCAGGTACTCCTCTTGAGGGATCTCTCCGGATAGGTATCGACAGCTGCGTTGCACTATGTATGGCTGTTGTCAGTTCTTCCACTTTAAGGTCCACATCGTCACCCAGCGATGGACTTCCTAGGCACTGGAACACTCTTGTGAGTTCTCCCTAGTTAGCCTCCTTGATTTTGTATTTGGGCCTTATGCTCACGTTTTCTGTAGTATCTAGTGTTTCCCTTCCAGTGATGATAAAGTGTATGATGGTGCGATCATTCGATCTCATTCCACTATCAATCTTTCACATGGCGCGCCGCTGCCGTATTTGCTTGAGTAACGTCTATATTTGAAGTTGGTCCGACACTCCCTTCATACTTTTGCAGATTGCGGAGGTGTATTCGGTATCTGTAGGTTGAGTACTATGATAATTTCTTCTAGGTGTCTTCCACGATCATCAGTCAGGCGTCTATGCCACAACACTGATTTCGCATTTGCATCATTTGCATATGGAAGAGGTTTAGTTTGTCCTAGATGATTAACATCCTTTAACTTAAGCAAAAATTCATCGATCTCGTCACTAAATATAAAATACGTAGGAACCAGGATGACTCTCCTTTCCAGGTAACACTACAACACAGGTTAAGTTTTCTGAACAATATTGTGATATTTTTGTATCTGTGATGGCCTTGTTAAATACTATTATTGCTGCCATAGGACGCTGCGCTTGGGTGGCTATCAGAGTAGTCATTGGTATATTGGGAACTTTTACAGTCTTCTTGGTGACACGATACATGGACCGTCAGCTCTTCTGCCAATTTTCTAGCCTCATGTAGAAGTCTGGCACCTCTCATAGCATTAAGCTGTCCTATCTTCATCTCCATTAGGGATGGTGGTTGTATATTAGACTATATGGCCATTCTCGTCTGTGATCCCACACCATGACAATGCATCATCAAAAAGTGCTCGTACAAAGCATCTAAGGATAATGATTAATTTCTTCTGGCATGTTTTAATAAGTTCTCTAGTATTGTCACTTCTGTTGGCAGATTGTTCACATTGAGAAGGATTCCATCTACGAAATCAGGATGCATATTCCTTACCAGATGTCTTAATGCTACAATAAGTCACCGGTTCTTCCACCCTATTGAGTTGTATCTCATTATCTATGCTTTCATAAATTTGTTACGGATGTTATTGATATTGGTCACTGGGGTCTGCAGCAAAGTCGACGTACTGACTCATCTCGAAGGTCTTCCATTTGGTTCAAGTTGGGACTCTGGACAGGGCAGTTAATTTAAGGAATGTTATTGTCCACAATTCATTGCTTCACAGATGCTGCAATATGATAGGGTGCATTATCATGCTGACACAAAATCATCTCAGAACTGTTCCTCTACAGAACATAGCACACAATGCTGTAGAACGTGGTGATACCATTCTGCATTTAGTATTTCGTAAAGCTGGACAAGAAGAGAATAGAAGCTTTCGAAATGTGGTGCTACAGAAGAATACTGAAGATAAGGTGGATAGATCACGTAACTAATGAGGTGTTGAATAGGATTGGGGAGAAGAGAAGTTTGTGGCACAACTTGACTAGAAGAAGGGATAGGTTGGTAGGACATGTTTTGAGGCATCAAGGGATCACAAATTTAGCGTTGGAGGGCAGCGTGGAGGGTAAAAATCGTAGAGGGAGACCGAGAGATGAGTACACTAAGCAGATTCAGAAGGATGTAGGTTGCAGTAGGTACTGGGAGATGAAGCAGCTTGCACAGGATAGAGTAGCATGGAGAGCTGCATCAAACCAGTCTCAGGACTGAAGACAACAACAACAACAACAAAGCCCAATAAAGAAACCACATCTTAATCACGAAAAACATTCACATACCATAACCCCACCTCCTCTGTACTTCACTACACATGGTGGCAAGTAATGTCTCCAGGCATTCACCAAGCCCAAACCATTCCACTGGCTTGACACAAGGTACAGAGTGATTCATCACTCCAAATTACTTCTTCCCAGTTATTTCCTTTTTCATTCTCACAGAGTCCTTAGCATGCTGCAGATGACGATCTCAAATTATTTTTCCAATCTCTGATTCATAAAACCTTTATAAATGAAATAATCTAACTTCAACACGACACACAACTTAAAGCACCAGTATAGTATCCCTGGCTGACACTAAAAATTTGTCTAAAGTCTACCTTGGCAGCTAATGGAAGTCAAACTGCCTGTGTCAATGAACAGCAGGCTGCCAGCTAGGGGGAAACACTCAACGAATTGTGGCAAACACGAAAACTGTAGCAGCAAATGGGAGATACCGAGCACCCTAATCCGTAAGCAACGCATTAAGACTTCATGGAACCCAAGAGATACCATCATACTAGTGTCAAAGCAGAGCTTCATAGGAAAGGGTAGGTACAACAATACTTTGTATTCAGGTATCGAGTCAGCAGAAAAGAGCCTGTGAAAGCTGAAGCTGAGAAAGTCTGAAGTCAGTAGGAGAGCTTACAGTGAGGTAAAACTATGGCATGATGTCATAGCCATCCGCACTGCCGCAGAGCACATGGCAAGTGCCCACATAAATAGCCTACCCTTCTTAACAAATGTTGCATTGCTGATTGATGAGTGCTGACTGCCGACAGCCCATTGCATAGCCTTAACCCTTGTGTTAGTTGCAGCCATCCAGTAAGAGGGGAAGCTATGGAGGTCGACCCTCAGCACCCCAATCGTCTTCGATCGCCTATGGAACTGGAATGATGCTGCTGCAGCCAGCTGTACTGCCAATTTGCGAGGTCACACTGATGGAGGTCGCTCCACTCTGCAGGCCACAATGATGGAGGTCGCTATCACTCTGCAGGGCTGCTACAGGCTTGACCTGCGTGACCTGGCCGCTGCTCTTCGTCCGACTTCGAGTGGACGGGCACCGTTGTTGCTCATCACGTTCCTTAGCCTGACATCGATGCTACCAGCTGCTGTTTCCTAAACGAGGCCTGCGAGCTGACTCCTGCGAGCCAGAGAGCTTCAGGTGGGCCTGGGTTGAGACTCCTGAATGCAAATATTCGACGTCCACGAGAGCACTTTGGAGATCGAACGCAGAGCTGGACCCCGCCAGGTTACATGGTCAACAGCTGCCCATGACATAGCTGCTGCTACCCGACCCTTTACTGTGCTGGTTGCACTGCTGCGAATTGAGTGCAGACCAGTTTTCCTTCACTGGCAAGGCACTACTCTGCCGGCCTGGATGTGGCAAGGCTCTTTGAAAGACGATCCTGTGTTACTGCTAACAAATGTGTTATTTTCAATTATGTTTTCTTCGTGCTCTCGAGCGTAACTAAGACCTCACCACAGCATCCTGCCTGGCTGTCTCTTGACGACTGTAGCAGTCTGGGACACGACCCATTTAACTTACAGAACATCGTAAAAAGCAGGAGTAGACTGAATTTTGGAGACGAGAGCCTAGCAATTACAAAAATTTATGACTCTAAAAATGTGTTTCCTTCAACTCACATTTCTGAAGCTTCATTTTCGAAAGTGGGCTACTCGAAAATTAAATATTGTACTCAGTTGTCCAGAGATTTCAAAGACACAGTGAGGATTGTATATAGTCCAAATGACGCATGTATACACGAAATAGCCAAAAATTACAATACAAGTCACATTAATTAACATTTTTATTTTTGTAGCTAAGTTTTCTTTCCGGTTAGAATAAATAAAAATCCAGTTTCTAGAAGAGTAGCTTTTTTATAGCCTTTGACATGAAAGTTTGAGATTAAGTGCATTAGAATGAAGTTTACAAGCATGTGACCATTTGAGTAGCATAACGTTTTTTAACAGTACAATCGGCCGCTCTTGCATAAAAGCAATTTGAAATCAACTTCAGGTATAAAATACGATGATGCAAGACTCGGTTTTGAGAGTGACTCAGAATAATCAAATTATTAATAGATCCCTTCCATTCCTTTACCCTTCACATGTACCAGTCGTGACGATTTTGCAGGACTGGTGAACTTTATATTAATAAAGATGAGGTGGACAGGTCTCAATTCTTTTAGTTTATTGAAAATTGGTCAGCAGGAAGTTCGTTATCTTTTACATTTGTGTTCATGATGGCAGTCATTCTGTGAAATTTTATCGGTGGTGAATCCCTTTCTTTGTCCATGCTACTAAAATAATTATTTCGGTTAGTACCGACATTCAGCTTTGTTGAATACATCCCTAAAAATCTAATTGTTGTTAAAAAGGTGCACGGCAGTTTGAAATTCTTATATCCTGTTTTGGAGGATTTTAATATCACAAATATGGCTGATTGTCAGTAAAAGCACAAGAGTTTTATTTAGTGGGTGAGTCAGGCTCAGTCAACAGTTGTGAATGGTAAGAATGTCTTCATCCGTAGTTTCGAAGATACATTCCCATTTGTAACAGATTTTAATGTTAAATAGCTCCTGAATAAGGATAACTTATATATATATATATCTCCAAAACTGGTAAAGGGTAAATAGTTGCCATTTGCAACTGTTCTTTCTACTTCACTACTTCATCGAATGAAAAATGTGTTAGAGGAATTATAGTAGTCCACGAAAAGTTGTTTAAAATTAAATACAGTTAGTATTATTAATCAGTCAATTATGCACTCACACACAAAACGACAGCATTTCATCAGATCATAACAGTCACAATTTTGAAGTCTTAGTGGGTGCCAGTAATGTGAAACACAGTGTTCTCTATGATGCCAACTTTTAATGATAGTACAGGGGGGTGAGCAGCCACTTATTACCCTCTTACTGTAGATAGCCTGTTTGAGACTCATAATACACTAGTTTATGTGGGTCACCAGTTAACAATAAGAGTGGCATGTATGCAGTCCGAGCTGCTCTCTACGTCAGTCTTGGCTCTTGAGCAAACAAATCTGAGGACCACTGAGATAGTGGATATATTTTCAGTGACCGACCATTTCTCCCGATATCTGGTTATGGTTTCTGTTAGCAGTGTAATAGCAGACACTACATACTTGGTCCTGGCCTTTGAAAGTCCCAACGCTACACTCACAGACCAAGAATCGAATTTCATTGCCTTGTCATTTTTTCAAGAGTGCAAATTATTGAGAATCAAAATGTGGTAGACAATGCTTTTCATCCTGAGCCTAATAGAAATTGTGAAGCTTGTACATGAAACTAAAGATGCTTTCCTACTATGTTAATAAAACCAAACTGACTAGGATAAATATTGGCCACTCTAATGATTCTCTCCTAATAAAGAACATAGAAAAAATTTACTTCTGCTGACACTGCATGTCAGTCAGCAGCAATGTGCTGATAATGTATTTGCACCATAAGACAGACATCACATTTTAAAAGCAGTTGTTTACCTAACTTGTAAACTGCATCACTGTCAAGGGGACTACATCATTTTAATTGCATCGAAAAGGTCCTGGATTGTTTGTTAAGACAAACTTAAAGGATTAGTTCCTATTTGAATAATGTGGTTTTATTCCTATTCAGTGTGAAACAACCAACAACCATAGATACAGTTCACCATCACAATAAAGAAAATGGATTCAGAATGAACATAAACACTTGAGAACAGTATGATTGTCTTTCTAAAACTCATACCTCCAAAGAGTTTGATGTTATCCCTTACAACAGCAAAACGAGTCTGCCTACCTACAATAGGAGCCAGTCAAGGAAATATAAACCATTCTAATTGTTCGCAACGTGGCCAACATGTTTTATGAGCCAAAGCACTCTTTATGTAACTTCCATGTGTACATCATAAATAAATTTTTATTTATTTAGTATTTTCCATAAGTATTTCTTTGAGAATTTTTGAAATTAACTGCCAATAATTAAGTTTGTAATTATTGGAAATATTCTTAATGCCTTCAACTTCAGGTCAACATTTTCTGAGTAAAAATAGTAGCACAATTAAAATGTAAATGGTAAGACATGTGTTGTGTAATATTAATAATTTGCAAAATAATAATAAATGATATAGTTTTTATAGATTTTGCTATCATTTATTTGCAAACCATTCTTAATGGTGTAGCATCACAGTATATTAAAATACCGTATCGATACATACTCGAAAAATTATATTTGTGCAAATTTGGTACAAGGGCTAGAAAATTTTGTGAACATCCACAATCAGGATTACATAATTTATAAATAAAAATGAATTCTAATCTGGGCATAATTTACATGGTACTACAGATTTCTGTAATTCAGAAAAGTTTTGTCAGTTCTTGATTTATTATGACAGGTCCCTCACACAATCTTGGATTAAGAGTTGTGTGATTTCAGATAATATACTTGAAAATTAGTTGTTTTAAGAAATATTTAATTGTCTTTTCAGGAACCTTGCGAATGAAATTAAGATACGAAAATCTTTGGCATAAAATATTAAATTCTTAGTTTCAAAGTACAGTGAAAACTTCGGTCAAATCCTTCATCAATAAGAAGCATAAGGTTACATGACAATTACATTTTTTGCCTAAATAACATTTGTAGGATGAAAATCGCTTTTAAATACGAAGAAATCGTATCTTATATGAACAGTAGTCAATTCGTTCTGATTTTGAAAGAATTATTTTATGTTCAATTAGATTTTGATTATATTTGATTATATTTTATAAAAGTAGAACCAATTCTCTCTGTATAAACAAAGAACAATGTTTGTAAAAACACTTTGTTTCTGTTAAAGTTTTTTAGCTGTGTGCATGATACAACTGCACATGTTTAATATTGTGAATTGACAAGGAAAAACATAACCTAGTTAGGTACTAACCACATGTTTGGCCCTTTTCTCTTTCCATAAGGTATGTCCCAAGTTTCTTCTAGATTCTTGTATGTCTTATGACTGTTGTCTTAGTTTGTGGCCTTTGCATCTAAAAGTATGTGACAGTTTGGCGTATGAGGGAGAAATACTTTGGCATACTGTGATATATAACATGTGTTTTAGATCCTATGCATGTTTCGAGGAAGAATACTTACACCATCAAGAGTAGACACTCATTGTAGATCACACACAAAATAAATCATAGTAAGGTCAAATTAGTGGAATACGCAACACATGGAAACCTAGACTATAAACTTCTACTAAAATACATGATATAAAATGAACTGTATTGAAACGAGTCTGTTGTATACTGACAAATGCCACATTTAACATTTTAAGAATATGGAAAAACGTTTGCCATTCTTGAGCGAAGACAGTCGACACAAGTGGGGGTTTTAACACAATGTAAAAAATTTGTTCCTATTTTCTGGCTTTCATATTGATCAAGAACATGGAAAATAGTTTTCCACTGAATATAAAAATACCTGAATACTCACAAAATTTTGTTTGATGCCCCAATCTACACAAGATACAAATACTATACACAGAGAATACTAACAAGATATTTTTATTTTTTCTCAGGCTAGAATTAT
Organism: Schistocerca gregaria; assembly: GCF_023897955.1. Lineage (NCBI taxonomy): Eukaryota > Metazoa > Arthropoda > Insecta > Orthoptera > Acrididae > Schistocerca > Schistocerca gregaria. The sequence continues at coordinate 804,192,669 of NC_064931.1, forward strand.
AAGAGTGCCCCTTTTATGATTAATCAAAAATTTTAATTGTTTATTCTAAGTTATTTAGCAATCACCATTATGGAATTACTCCTTTTTCACATTTATGAGAAAGGTAGTTCCAGACTTCTGTACCAAACAATATATTATGTTTAAGAAAGCCATTATAGAAGTCATTGTAATCAACCCATTCAGCAATAGAAATTGTAGAATTGGTGATATTGACTTTAGTAAGATACTGACAAGCACATTCTTCTGATAAAACAGGTGAATACATGCAATATAAAGAATATTTCAAGCAAATATACAATAAAATATAACTAGATTTTATACGTGGTGTCCTTTATAACACTCAGAAACTGAAGAAAGCATTTTGAGATGTTGTTGTTGTTGTCTTCAGTCCTGAGACTGGTTTGATGCAGCTCTCCATGCTACTCTATCCTGTGCAAGCTGCTTCATCTCCCAGTACCTACTGCAACCTACATCCTTCTGAATCTGCTTAGTGTACTCATCTCATTATTTTAATGTAAAGTTCTTTATTCTTTCTTAGGTTTCTGTACCTTGGATACTTATCTCCCCCTCTTTTTATTTTCCGCAATTTAGAATTTGAGATGATATTGTCAAATAATCTTACTAGGAGAAATTTACATTGATTTTCTTAAAAATTAGGTAAGGATAGTTAAAGAGAAAAGTACTTTAATAAAAAGAAAAATAAAATCACCCAGATGGGGTAGGCATTATTTGCTAGATAATGTAATTTCAACAGAAGAGTAATCGTCTAGTTATTTCATAATAATTTCTGTTTCTGATCTTTGTTTGTTAGCAAACAAGTATATTCTTCAGAAAACGTAATAAACTGTCTTTCTTTTCGATATTAAGCCGTATTAGAAATGGGCTACACTGTTTTCTGTTACAGAATAGAATAACAAATTGTTTATAAAAACTAAACTATTTGTCTTTTTTTGTAAAATGTTGTAATTTTCGGCAATGGAAGACAAAAGGTCATAAGTATACGTGAAAAAAGGGTTATTTTTCGTGCTGTTGATGTAATCCTGACAAAAGTTTGCTGTTTTAGCAGAAGTGGAAAGTATAGCTACCTAAATCACATGGCTTCAGACAATGTGATGAGCAGCAGAAAACGAAATTACACAACTCACATTTTGCTATATCACTTCAGTGATGAACAATTAACATACAGAGGTAATAATGTATTAAAAATTTTGTATTACTATATGTTAAGAAGTATAGCAGTTTGTTTTCGCTCTTTGTCATATTATACAGACAATTTTGTAAAATATCTGACCTGACGAAAGATATGGTTTCAGGGCTTATGAATATAAAATTTTAATTGAATGACATCCCATAATCCAAATTTTCTAGATTTAGGATAGATCAGTCTATATGCATTGGGATAGGATCCTCTAGTGCTTCTAAGGGGCCTATTTAAATATCAGAAAATTTCTTCATCTCTGAAGTCATGATCTTAGAAAAATCAATCTTTTACACATAATACACATTTTTATTTTAATGTAAAGTTCTTTATTCTTTCTTAGGTTTCTGTACCTTGGATACTTATTATCTCCCCCTCTTTTTATTTTCCGCAATCTTCTTTCCACTACTTATTCTTAAATAGGTGCATGGTATTTTCCTGCGCCTATCAAGCATTTACATTCCCAACCATCTATTTTGACCTTTGTGTAGGGACAGTTTAGCTCATCGCTTGGATCTTTTCCCTCAGCATTTTCAAACACTAAATAGATTTCAGTTTCTTATTGTTCAATTCTTCTATATTATCTTTTTTCAACAGGTTCTCCACTTTAGTTTTTGACATATTAACATTCGCACCTGAGCATTTATTCCATCTTTTTCTAACCTGGGCTGTACACTATACAGGCTACTAATTGTTGCCAACATTTTACTTAATTTGTTTCTCAATTGTCTCCAAGTTTGGATGAGAGATCATACTCAGTTGAGCAAGCATTTCCCAGAACGTTTCATTATTACTGGTATTCCCATATGTATTCCACACAAATCTAAAAAAAATATTTCTCTTCCTCCTCTTCTAAATTGGTGTGTGAATTTATTTGATCCAAATCTTTGCCATTCTCTGTTACCAGTCCTGCAATGACTAATGGCTGACAAGCACTGATAGGCAACATCTTTTTTCTGACACACTTCCACTGGCAACCTCATTCCATCTGCCATGATGATTATATTCTTGATTAAAGATCTAATCACTATTTCTTTCCAAAGCCCTATCTTATATATCAATAAATTTCAAGAAGTGATCTAGAGGTCTGCCTCATCCATGAACAAGAATCCACTGTAACGTATGAGGCAACCTTTTCTTAAGTGCATGAGATTGTGTTATTTCATGAAAAAATATAGGAGTTCCGTTAAAAAAAACAAGTTTGTGTTAAAAAACACATATGCTTTCGTTTTAGAATGTTTCCAAATATGTACATTCATGGGGCCCCAGCCCTACATTGATACCGGTGAAAGTCTTTTTCCAATAGCTGTTGTTGTTCCAGAGATATTTTGGGTGGACAAGATAGCTGGGACACCCTGTATATATACGGAATATGCTGAACCAAGGTTACTGAAATGCTAATCATTTCTGCAGAACATACTATATGTATAGAACTACAACATATATAGGACATTCATATTCGCAGGACATGTACAACAGTATGCCCTACAGAAATGATTAGCATTTCAGTCACCTCATTTCAGCATGTGTACTGTTTCCTAGTGGGCACAGGATCCGCTATTAGCCCTGATAACTTGTTCCATTTGTGATGGCATCGACGTGGATAAGGCGCAAATGGCGTCCTGTGATACAGCCATCCACGCTGCATTGATCGGCTCCTAAGTTCATCTGTGGTGGTTGGCATTGGGTCACTGTGCTGCAGCTGTCGTTTCACCATATCCAACATATTTTAGCTTGGTGACACGTCTGGTGATCTGGCGATCCAGGGCAAAAGGCTGAAATCCTGTGACAACAAGAAGCCACGTGTTCATGCAGCAACATGTGGTAGTTAATTACCTTGCTCAAAAATGGCGTCTGGGGTGTTGTGCAGAAATGGTGTGGTTATGGGTCACAGGATGTTATTCACATAGGTCACTCTGGTCGCAGTGCTCTGGACATGCACCAAATGTTTGTATGTCTTGTGCGAAAACGGTCACCGTTATGCTGCTCCCCCTGTCTGTGGAGAACCAAAATGCGGCCATCATTTCCAAACAAACAGAACCTGGATTCTTCCAAAAACACTATCTGTTGCCATTCCTGTCCCCAGTGACTTCGTTCCATACGACAATGCCGTCTAGCATGTTTCTGAACATTCGTCAATGGTAGGCAGAGAAGAGGACGACGTGCACGAAACCCATGCTGTAATAAACGGCTGCAGACGGTCACCCCCGATAGTGTACGATGTGCTACACTTAGTGTGTTTACATGGGCTCCCAAAACCGGAACTCGTAAGTCGATTTCCCATTTCCGCTTCTATTGGTCATGTAAACACTCCTCAATCGAATATGGAAATCCACTTCTAGTTGGTGGTCTTCCAGTTCATGTAAACACTGCACAATAGAATCTGGAAATCTACTTCTAGTAGGTGGTTTTCCAGTTCTGCAAGCGGTTTTCGTGCCCATGTAAACGCTCAACCGATTTTGAAGCGGTATTGGGCTGACAGATTGCTTGCATTTCTTGTTAACTGTGAAATATCGGGAAATATGGCCGAAGCAAACGCTTCTTCAGAGAAGTACTGGACAGAGCAGGTGGTGATATATATATTCATATATATTCAGCATCATACTTCTTATTCAGGACGAAAATCTGAAATCAGGCTATCCTGGGGCTCTTGCATCATTTGCAAAGGCCATGCAAACTACCGGGAAGTCCAAAAGGATCAGCAAAAATGGTACGTCTTTTTCTTTTATTCAACATGTGACTGTTAGAATGGTGTACAACACAAAAAAGGGAAGCCTTTGGGAGATAGCCCCTGTTCATTACAATTAATTGTACAAAGCGTTAATATTGTCAGAAACTGGCATGAATGTATATTTAACTTACATGGCACAAATGAATGAAGTAAGTAACTATTTGGAATTTCGCCATCACAGTTGCGACAGTTGCACTATATTTTTCAACAGTCAAAAGGTGAAAAATAAAAAGCAAACATATAAAATAAAGAATTTCTTTTGTACACCTTCTGTTAAAATATAAATATCAAGTTTTCAAAGTGAGTTGTTAATCATCATTAAAACTTTGTCACAGAAGGGACAGCAAACTTTTACAAGTACTCTGGATTTTACACACATTTTATTTCGAAAACATTAAATTTTCTCTAACAAGACAGTTCTCTTCATGATGAAAATATCTATGAATGTTACTTCTTCTGTTTCACCCTCCTTGGGGTATGTTGGCTCACACTTCTTTGTGTGATGTTCTTTCCCTAGTGCCCAGTACCTCTCCATTCTTTTATTGTGACTGTGCATATCACAATACCGGCAGAAAAGATATTTATTATCAGCAGCGAAGCTCATTGTAGAGTAAATGTACTGGTAAGTGAGTGAAGTATTCTTAGGTCCTTACAAAGGCTTGTGCAAGATGTATGGTTATCCACTTTACACAATATTCTTACTGCTCGCTTCTGTTGCAAAAAACTTTATATACTTTAGGTGCACTTCCCCAGAAGATAATTCCGTATGACAACAGGGAATGAAAATGTGCTAAATAAGCCAACACTCTTGTCTTTAGGTCAACACAATGGAAGATGCTTCTAACAGCATAACATCCTGAACTAAGTTTCTTGATTATTTGATCTATGTGTTGACTCCACTTTAACTTGTTATCCAGCTGTACACCAAGGAATTTTACATACTGTGCTTCATTCAATGTTTGTCCATTAACGTCTACTTCTGGTGTTAATATGTTGTATGTCTGAAATTGCATAATGTGTCTTTCTGAGGTTAAGACTTAAACTGTTTGCTGTAAATCACTTATAGGTCTGTTCACCTTGTTAAAGTTCAATCTAGGATATAGGGATCTTCAATACTGAACACCTCTGCTGAGTTCTCTATATAACTCGTACACAAAATCTTTCCCCATCTCCTTCTGTCTAGTTACCTTTCTTTGTCTATTTGGAGTCATCCTTCTTAGTTTTCCCATATGATCCACTGACATCTTCAACATTTAAACATGGTCATTTACATATTACCTATTGTTTTATTGGTAACTGGATGTTTTTATTGGTTTTCCTTATTTGTAACCTAAAATAAACACAACTAATATTATTGAGATAGAGAAAAAACTGTTCATGTTTTGTGTCATGGGTGAAAAACTAAATTAAATGCATAGCTATTTTTGTGAATTTGGTGCATATATAGTACTTCCCATTTTTAAAAAAAACTGAAGTTCAAGTGAAAGATTAGGTTTAGCTCTTTAAACTTTAGAATTGAAATAACTGTGACTGTAAAAGCCAAACATGTTCCCCATCCTCATCTACAGAAGTCCCAAGTTTAACTACGTTACAACAAATTTAGTGACTTTAGCAATTTTTGCAGTACAGTAAAATATAACTTTTGTAGATTCACAAAACTAATTAAATTTTGAAAACTGTATGGCTGTTTGATGTGGAATTGTCCCTTTACACACTTCAAATTGCATAAAAAATAAGTAAAATTTTATTTTATTTATAGCCAGCATTACTGTGCATTTGCTTATAATAAAAATTTAAGATTAAACGTTCATCATAAATACTGTGCTAATTTCTGTAAAATGTTACAGGTTACCAGAAGAATTTGAGAAAGACAGACAGTGCAAGAAGCAGCTGTTGGAGAATATCCGAAGTAGGCATGCAGAAGAGACAAAACAATTAGTAAACTCATTTCTAAGTGGCCTTCAGGTCATTAGTGAGCAGAACACTCAACCCCACTTCATGCCCTAACGTCAAACACCACAGTTCTTTCCACAGATTGGTTTTTCCACTTGACTACCCATTCTCCAACACGATCCCCTTCCCCATCCACCTCGAGAGTCCAGTTCATCTCCAGTGCGCCATCCACTTCCAGTTAGTCAGTAAGCTTTTTGTATACTGTAAACTGAAGTACAGCAAATAAAAGTTATTGAAATTGTGCGTTTTCATTTCATAACTACCAAATTTGATCTGATTTACAAGTATTTATACACACTTAATTACAATGTACTTATTGAAATCTTAATTGAGATCTCCTTAATGGATAATTGCAAACACAATGTTTTTAGAAAGTCTCTTATCCTTTCAGGATCTTGGTTAGCTTCTGTGCAAGTATATTCATTGGGTTGAGGGAAGATTTCATTTCCCCTGTCCACATCATTTAGCCAGTTTACCCTGAAGTGATCTTCGTGCATTTGTGATGTTATGGAGTACACAACATGTAGCAACAAGTTGAGGCTCAAATTGATAGTTTATATTTATGCATTTGGAAGGCACCTCCATCGAGCTTTGAGTGTACCAAGAGCATTCTCAACAACAATTCTGGTGGAGCTCAAATAAACATCAAAACTTTCTTCTTTGGGTGATACAGTCCCTGTATACAGCTTGATGTGCTATGGCAGGAGGGGATATGCTGCATCTCCAAGCAGGAATTTTGGCACAACAGTCCCATTAATTGTGCATGGTGCCTATGAAAAAAAGTTACATTCCTATACAATATCACAACTGAATTTCTTTAAATACCTCAAAAGCATAAATTATCATGTTGCTCTATGTGAAAAATAGCTACTTGGTATGTACTGAATTACTGATGTAACACTTATTACTTCTATTTGGAATATATGTTGTGCATTCCACGAGTGAGCCTGCCTATGAGTGAAATTTCAAAATACTGAAGTCATGGCTGTAAGTAATTTTAATGAAATCCTAATACCTTGAGATTCCATGTAGAGGAAAAACATTGGGCAAAGTTTTTATTTCTTTCCATAATCACCATGAGCTTAGAAAAGTTACACTTACGATAGCTTGTAGAAAGTGTTTGTCAAGTTAGCAATTATTTTCCACCTTTGAGGAACAGTTGATTGTTAAGACTCGTTTACAGTAGAGCAGTCGTTCTAGCAATTCTCTAGAAAATCTGAAAGTTGGTAAGAATTTCTATTACACATTAAATTTCTCTTTTACATTCCAAGTTGTCCCGCCTGTCACTAAAATCCTACATCAATTTTGTTTGTATGCTCAATTTTTTGGATAGAAAAGAAATACGTTAATTTCACTGCATCATGCTTGGAAACTACAGAAGTCCACAAAATATATCTTAATTCAAATTGTTTAAATATGAAAAAAATGTTGACTGGGGGACAATTTAAATGAAATGATAAAGTTACAACCTAACCACTAAAGCAAGAAACAAACATCTCTTCTGCACTGTTAACGTTGAAGTGTTCAAAGTGTATTAAGTTAAATTCAACATATATTTTAAACTTCATTGCATTTATTAATCAAAAATTTCAGTAGGTTTGCTGATTTAAAAATTAAGTTTCACTACTGCTATTTGGAATTAGGCCTATATGTAACAACTGCTGCTACATTGTATGGGATTACTGTAAATTATCTATGCTCAAGACATGCACTTCTTTTTACTAGTTTATTTTTTAAACAAGTTCTCCAAATGTTTAGTTTGAGCAGCTGTCCTTTTCACCATCGGTTTCCCCTGCCAAACCTATAACTACACTGTTTTTTACTTACCAAAGAAATTATTTTAAATTTGACATGAAATAATTCATGAGATAATATTTGTGTTTTGGAAATATGCAATAGAATCTTATCACTTGACTGTACAAATGTAAGTCATTGACAAGGAAGTAAGTGTATGAAACTGCATGTTATAGCCTCTGAGGAAATTACACTGATTGCTACATTAACTATTGGGTATGTACAAAACTATATCTTACTTCTAACATCAGCCTGTTGGCCATTTTATACACTTGTGACTCCTTCAGTACTGGTGAATCATGAACATTTTCGGTATGGCTGATATTGATGTTCCTAAAACTGTACAAAGACAAAATTTTGTATATTGTTTTTCGGCAGCCATAATATCAATTTCATTTTATTAGTTCACATTCATTAACCCATTGACAGTCAACTGCCTAAAAAACAAGTGATGTCCATCTCCTTCTGTTCACAAAATCTGAATATCCATCCTGAGGAGCTAACACAGGAGTGTGAGTGCCATCGATTGCTCCTATGACCTGTCGGAAGCCTGTCATTTGGAGAACTCATTACGGATTCTCTCTGCTTCCTCGGTGTCTGGAATTTTTGTAATTTTTGTCAGCAAAGCAGTATTCACAGCCTTAATAAACGAATATAAGCATTTGTGCACAGAGCTTGTATGCACACCAAACTGATTTGCAACTTCCCTGTACTATGCACAGCTTGCCAATTTTTACAGAGCTATTGCCACTCTCTTCTCTAGTGCAGCGGTTCATGCAGCAGGCGATAATGCACTTATAATTCGAAGCAAAGGTATCGGAATGTTTCTTTCCTCATGCGGAAATTTTCAAGCACTCGGATTCCCAAAAATACTGCAATACAATCATGTTCCATCAGTGATCACTTCGCTCTTTCTTCCACACACTGCGCGATTTCGGTGGGTGCGAAATATACGTTTCTGGTGGAATATATTGTGTTGATAATATTAGGAGTCATCGCCTCCGCCTCCTCCTCGTCCTCCTCTACACAAGTTCATTCGCGTTTGACATTCATATTCCCTCTTTATTAAAAACATAACAAATGCGCCGATTACATCAGTTACCAACGCTGAAGCTGCCGTCCAGCTTATCATACTACACTACTGTCCATTAAAATTGCTACACCAAGAAGAAATGCAGATTAAAAACGGGTATTTATTGGACAAATATATTATACTAGAACTGACATGTGATTACATTTTCACGCGATTTGGGTGCATAGATCCTGAGAAATCAGTACCCAGAACAACCACCTCTTTCAGTAATAACGGCCTTGATACGTCTGGGCATTGAGTCAAACAGAGCTTGGGTGGCGTGTACAGGTGCAGCTGCCCACGGAGCTTCAAAACGATACCACAGTTCTTCATGAGTAGTGACGCGAATTATGACGAGCCAGTTGCTCGGCCACCATTGACCAGATGTTTTCAATTGGTGAGAGATCTGGAGAATATGCTGGCCAGGGTAACAGTCGAACATTTTCTGCATCCAGAAAGGCCCGTACAGGACCTGCAACATGCGGTCGTGCATTATCCTGCTGAAATGTGGGGTTTCGCAGGGATCGAATAAAGGGTAGAGCCACGGGTCGTAACACAACTGAAATGTAACGTCCACTGTTCAAAGTGCCGTCAACGCGAACAAGAGGTGACCGAGACGTGTAATCAATGGCACCCCAAACCATCACGCCAGGTGATGCGCCAGTATGGCGATGACGAATACACGCTTCCAATGTGCGTTCACTGCGATGTCGTCAAACACGGATGCGACCATCATGATGCTGTAAACAGAACCTGGATTCATCCGAAAAAATGACGTTTCGCCATTCGTGCACCCATGTTCGTCGTTGAGTACACCATCGCAGGCGCTCCTGTCTGTGATGCAGCGTCAAGGGTAACCGCAGCCATGGTCTCCGAGCTGATAGTCCATGCTGCTGCAAACGTCGTCGAACCTTTCGTGTAGATGGTTGTTCTCTTGCAAACGTCCCCATCTGTTGACTCGGGGATCGAGACGTGGCTGCACGATCCGTTAGAGCCATGCGGATAAGATGCCTGTCATCTCGACTGCTAGTGATACGAGGCCGTTGGTATCCAGCACGACGGTCCGTATTACTCTCCTGAACCCACTGATTCCATATCCTGCTAACAGTCATTGGATCTCGACCAACGCGAGCAGCAATGTCGCGATACTGTAAACCGCAATCGCGATAGGCTGCAATCCGAGCCTTATTAAAGTCGGAAACGTGATGGTACGCATTTCTCCTCCTTAGACGAGGCTTCAGAACGTTTCACCAGGGAACGCCGGTCAACTGCTGTTTGTGTATGAGAAATCGGTTGGAAACTTTCTTTATGTCAGCACGTTGTAGGTGTCGCCACCGGCGCCAACCTTGTGTGAATGCTCTGAGAAGCTGATCATTTGCATATCACTGCATCTTCTTCCGGTCAGGTAAATGTCGCGTCTGTAGAAAGTCATGTTCGTGGTGTAGCAATTTTAATGGCCAGTAGTGTAGTACAAGCGACAAACACAACAGCTGATTGCCAGCGGCCACTCGCGTAAAACAAATGACGATGGGAAATCCGATTTTCGACAGGGACAGCAAAACCGATTCAACCCGCACATATAAGAGCGACACCGAAAAACGGTTTACGAGATTCGGTTTTCGTCTTCCGGAAGGTGTGTCACATGTCAACGTAGCAACCGTTCCGCTGTTGCGCCAGAGCCGAAGTGTATGCAGATCTGTCCACGCACTCCGCTGCTCGACTCGGTGCGGCCCTCTCGTAGGACGCTCGCCTACATTACACTACTCGCTGTGGGTCGCATCGTCGCTGTCGCTGGTCTCGCTCGCCATGTCCGCACGCGGAAAGGGAGGAAGAAGCAAGATTGCAGCCGTGGCGAACCTCCTGCTCACGTTAGCTGGCGACCGCCGCGGCAACAAGAACAGGACTAGGAACAACAAGAAGCAGTGCTACTGTTGCCAAAAGATTAGGCACCGAGCCAAGACATACCACAATACAGTTGTATGTCTGAAGCGCACGACACATCTGACTGTAACAAACCGAGAGGAGTGGCTGCTACCTGCGCATACTGCCGCGGCATGAACGCTGCTGACTCGCGCAAGTGCAACTACGTAAAGACTTGGATGCAGCAGAAGAGGGTCACCACACGAGAAGAGGTGGCCCATGAAGACAAGGTGGCCGTCCCTTCCTTCCACCAAGGACGGGGAAGTGGGACGTGCCGCTGAGAAGAAGACAATGGTGGCCTCGGCGAAATGTTGCGGAAAGCCACCGACGAAGCAACTGCCACTCCCAAAACTGCCTTCGCGGAAGAGAGGGGAGCTCTGGAAGCTGAGGTGGAAGAAGTACATGGCCTGCTCGCGGAACTACGCGATTCACGACTGCAAGTGAGGTTGACGACCAGCAGGCGCACAACGCTCCACTGGAAGAGACGCAAGAACCGGCATCCATCGATGAGGAGGATGAATCAGAGGCAGTGCCGCCCCTGTCTGCGCCATGGCCGCTACTGGACGGGGATCCCGTGCAGCAAGTGTTGGAGGTGATCGCGCAAGCAATACGCGATAAAACATTCCCATTTCACATCTATCCCTACCCTTATACCCCATATTATATCCCCAGACCTTCCCTTCCCCATAAGTCATACGTATTAGGCTGGAAAATCACCAACTTTACCACCATCATCCCCAAGAAGGACCTGTACCTGATAAACAGGCATCGAGTTTTCACAGAATGTTACTGGCGTTATATCATCGATGTAACGCCGAGAATCAAACAGAAAAAGAAGAAGAAACTTCCCTCATAAACTATCTAGCCTTTCTAGCACTCCTAGTAACTCATTCCTGTCTGCTCAGGCTAGTCCAGTGCCACTCCAATAGTCCCAGAAACCAATCTCAACCCAGTACCAGTGGAGTAAATGTCCAAGGACGACAAACTCCATCATATAGACAATCTCTAAGGAGGTTGGCAACACGAGAGCAGAGAGAGAAATGGAACTCATGCCGTAATAAACATCGGCGGGCTGTCACCCCCGATAGTGTACGATGTGTTACACTGTTGCGCCAGAGCTTTGGAGGATGCAGATCTGTCCTGCAACGCCACTTGTATGAGGTGTCGATCTTCTCGTGGGGCGGGGGGGATGGGGGAGGGCAGTCTGGGTGGTGCGACCTGAACCATCTCGTCGTGTTCTACGGCACCTCTGTGAACCATTCTGCGCACACCCATTGCAATGCCAAATCGCTTTGTCCCACACGAGCAGCAGTTTCCTGGCTGGATACGTTACACTTTCTCATCCCAACATTGTGCCTCTTTTAGACTCACTGATTTGATCGTACAGTTCAGACATACATCTGCGAGTCATCCAGCACTTCTGCCCAAGTCACACTGCTCCATTACCTTAGGATTATAGCGACAACGAGAGCTGGAGGCACTTTTTACCTGTAGGTGGTGTTGCGCCGCCATATCGATGTTAACCTCGAACCCGCTGGTCGACATGGTTCAGATACTACTCATTTCTTCAGAACATACTAATGAACATGTCCTGTGAATATAAAAAGAAGTCGTTCAAGGTGTTCTATTTTTTTTTCTGAATATGAGTGAATATTCTTGTGATTTTTATCTATAATAAGAATATTATTAGTGCTTCTGGCAAAAAAGTCTATGAATCATGGCACAAGTAAGCACCTGTAATGAAATAAATATAAAATGTTCACTTTTGATGACACTGCATATGAGCGACCAGCACAGTAATGACACTATAAGGGAAACATCATATTTTATAAAAATTTTGCAAATGGCGTAAGTGTGTAGGGGTGTGAGTGGTTTCAATTCCATCGATATGATCCTGGACTGTTTGTTAAGACAATATTGAGATTCTAGGTCTTTTCTCCAAATATCTGCTTTTATTCCCATTCAGTGAAAAACAATCAAAAATCACAGACACAGTAGAGTATCACAAGAAAGAACATAGATTCAGAACGATGTTAAATGCTTGAGGACAGTTTCATTGTCTTTCTAAAACGCACACCTCCAAAGAGCTTCACATGATGTTATCACTTTCAACAGCAAAGCGAGTCTGCCTGCAATTGGAGCCAACATGTTTTATGAGCCAAAACATGGTTTATGTAACTTCAGTGCTAAGATCTGGAGTCAATTTCAATTTATGAAGTATTTTTCGTAATTATTAATTTCTTTGAGTATTTTTGAAAATAACAGTGGATGATAAAGTTTTTAAGTTATTGAAAATGGGTGTTTTGTGACACAACCTCGCTTGCTATTGCTGGAGGTGCAGCCTCGTGCAAAATCCACCCCACCCTTATGGTACACTGCCGTATTGTAGTATGCTATGCCTTCATTATTTTAGCACCCAGCTGCAGAATTATGCAGGTGGTTGGCCTGCATATCCCGTCGTTGGTTTCAACGGCCTCCTTGAAGCTGATGCCATAATGTTTCTTCCCTTCTTGGGAGAGTTTGGTCCTCAGAATTTCAGACTGTTTTCGAAGCTGTGAACTAGTAAAACAACTCAGTACCGCTGTGTCTACATTTTTTCCACTGTTCCTTCATTGCTTTATCTTTCAAACAACTCTTTACACTTTACACATTTCAGTTCTTCTTCCCTACAAATTCCATCACTAAGTGTATGGCGACTAATTCACGCACAATGTTCCACCACTTCGTTAAAACCGTGTGTTCGATACACTCGGTTATGCCAGTGTATCAGGAGAGCAAGTGGCAGATGAGTCTGCCTTCATAATGGTCATAGGCCAATACATCCGATGATCAAAGTTAAGCCGGCCATTGTGGCCGAGTGGTTCTAGGCGCTTCAGTCGGGAACCACGCTGCTGCTATGGTCACAGGTTCGGATCCTGCCTCAGGCATGAATGTGTGTGATGTCCTTAGGTTAGTTAGGTTCAAGTACCTCTAGGTCTAGGGGACTGATGAGCTCAGATGTTATGTCCCATAATGCTCAGAGCCATTTGAACCGTTTAAGAAACTTCCTTTACCATGACCCATTGCTGCTATCCGCCTTGGTTTTCTTGAATATGCTGGATCATCTGTTCTGTCCTAATGCACTGATTCTGTACTGCTAATAGTTTGTCATGAGAACTAAGTATTGTAGAATCAAAGGTATTATTCAGGAGGTCTCGGTTTTCCGCTAATAGTAGGCTATCTCAAGAGGATTATGAGACGGATATAGCAGAGGATACATTAGATTCAGACCTGTAATTTCTGTTATTGTTACATGAATCTGAAAAGTTGGTTTTGAGACGTCACATTGTGTCCTGTTTAGAAGTATCTTGCTGTTCCATACTTTCAGACATACTGTTTCCCCAGAGTGTCAGTGCTCCTTGCAAGTGGTGATAGCTATGATTGAGTACAGACAGTCAGGACCTACACCCTGGAATATGGATGGATTGTAGTTGAAAGCACAGCAAGCCTCGTTTCTTACCTATACAAATGTGTATTACTACTTTCCATAATGCTGTTCCATGGAAGTCTCACGTAATTTCATATGTGTCAGAACTTGATTTGACGTTATCAGCAGAAAATGGCAAACGTTTTCCTAGTCTAAGACAAAGCTATTACCCTAGTATGAGGTCACTATAATGTTTGACTGGCCTTGAAAGTAGTTAGCTGACAGCATAACAACCCCATTTCTTACCTATACGGATATGTATTACTACAGTTCAGTATACTTTCAACTAATCCAAAACCCTTGAGGTTCCTGTTTTTGGAATGGGCAATTACTATTCGATATATCAGCAAAAAACATTCACAGGTGACAGACCATCTGATTGTACTGCTACCCTAATCGCATTCCAAGCGTGTGAACATATACAGATGAATGGTGAACTACTGAAATTGCTTTTTGCAGGCAAAAGATGTTGTTAATGCTAACATTGTTGGAATAATATTGTTTACTTTAGTAATTGTCGACGACAAGTGCACTTTATGTTGTAAATTGGATCAAATTAGTGACCATGTGTGTTTTCCAATATTATAAAACCAATTTTCAAAAAATTGAGATCGTTTGAATACTTATAATCATGACGCTAATTTACAAAAAATTCAGATTATTCAAATACTCTTGAACATAACGCCAATTTATGCTAAATTCAGGGTGTTTGAATAGTTTCTTACGTAACTCAAATATAGGTTGTTAGGATACTCTTTGAAATAACATTAACTCGGGCATGATTCAAATCATTCAGGTAACATTCTGCATGATACATATCTGTCCAAAATTCGAATATTTCAGATACTTTTGAACATGGCATCAGCAGTGCAGCTAGGGATGCTCTGGCACAGCCCACACTGTTGCTGTATGCACCCCCCTCCCTCTCCCCATACCTCATGATGACATGGACGATATTATGCTGTGTTCCCTATTGGTCTATGTGTAAAATGATGGGAATTTCAAAGATCGGCAGGAAATTCAAAATAGCCTGAATCTCCCAGCCTCCCACTCCTGTATGTCAATGTAGGAGCAGGGTACTGAGCCTAGGTGTAACTTGGTGAGGAATTAAAAAATCCAAGATTGACAATTATTCTATTAACTGAAATTCCAAGATGGTGGATCTCAGGATACTCGCAAAGACTCTATGACTTCAAAATCCAAGATGGTCAACAACGGTGGATGATCTAGGATACTGTCACGGACTGTAATATCAGAATCCAAGATGGTGGATCTGAGAATACTAGCCCAGGCTCTATGACATCAGGATTCAAGATGGCGATTCAAGGTGGCGGACCTGGGGATAGTGGC
Organism: Schistocerca gregaria; assembly: GCF_023897955.1. Classification (NCBI taxonomy): domain Eukaryota; kingdom Metazoa; phylum Arthropoda; class Insecta; order Orthoptera; family Acrididae; genus Schistocerca; species Schistocerca gregaria. The sequence continues at coordinate 804,208,153 of NC_064931.1, forward strand.
ACAGCCTCAATTAAATGGAAATTCAAGGTGGTGGTGCTAGGGATACTTGCAGAGGCTCCATGACATCAAAATACAAGATGACAGCCCTAGGACTCCGGTGTATGCTTTAAGATATCATCCTAGATGGCCGACCTGGAGATACTGGAACTGCCTCTATGATGACAGAACCCGAGATGGTAGACCTGGGCATATTTGCAGAGGTTCTATGTCGTGAGAATTCAAGATAGCGATCTATGATGGTGTACCTGAGGATACTGGTGCAGACTCTATAACGATAGAATCCAAGATGGCGGATATGGGGACACTGGCACACACTCTATCACGTCAGAATCCAAGATGGTGCACTTGTTGGATACTGGCACAGTCTGCAAAGCTGTCCGATCACTTGTGCTAGGGATAGCATTCAAGATGGTGGACATGGTGGATACTAGCACAGCCTACATGGTTGCCAAGTCACTTGTGTACTAAATTTGGAATCGTTTCCTGGCGACCACACTAGGGAGTCGCCCTTTTTATGGTCTCTGGACACACTGGTTGAGAAGTTTGCACTGCCAGATGCCACATGAAAGCAGTCAACTCACCCACACTGAGTTCCACTTGCTGGCATATGACAGCTAAGCACACAAGGATGGTGCACACATACTGCTATCTTGACCACTTAATGCAAAGTGTGGGATAGTAGCTCGAATTCCCATCATTAGTACATTGTCCGTGATGGCACTGCAGACACAGTCAACCTCAACAAAGTTAAAATAGAGAGGAGATTATAAAACTGAAGACTTACATTTATACTTCAGCCACATTAAGAAAGGTGGGACATTCAAAATTCACCTAAGTTTAAAATCACCAGTAGTCCACACATTTGTCATGTAGCAACATATCATTCCAAAAGTCTCAGACTAAAAATAATCTGGAGGTACACTGTCATCCAGTAGTGAGAACGCTGGCTGTGGTGGCCGAGCGGTTCTAGACGCTTCAGTCTCGAACTGCGTTGGTCACAGCCAGTGTGCTCCCTGCCGCCGTTGGATAAGCAGCTGCCAGCAGAAAGTCGTATACTCCTAGCTCACACATTTGTTACATAATTTAATTCTTAATTTCTTTGCATGTTTTTGGCACTTGCATTGTTTAATTAATAAATTTCAGGCGTATTATTGTATTTGAGAGTTGTAGCATCGCGTTTTAGTACCTGAATAGTGTAAAATCGCGTAGTCTCCTTCCGCCGCCAAGCAGTGTGTCAGCAGTGCGCAACTAGCAGCATTACTGCATTTACTAGGCAATCTTGTATTTTAATAACCATTTAAATTTTGTGTCGATTTGTTTGTGCTCTCTGTAAATTAATTCAGACGTTCTTTGCACAACAGTTTTTAGCATGGATAGGGACTGGAACTGCTGTATTCGGATGCAGGCTGAGTTGGCATCCCTTCGCTCCCAGCTTCAGGCAGTGTTGGCTTCGGTCACACAGCTTGAGACTGTTGGCAATGGGCATCACTGTGGGAGTCCGGATGGGGGTTTGTCGGGGGAGGCCAGCTCGTCCCATGAATCCCCCGATCGGACTACGACTGTGGCTGCCCGGGATACTGCCCACAATGAGGCTGATTCCTCACCTGTGGTAGAGTGGGAGGTCGTCTCGAGGTATGGCAGGGGGCGAAAGACATTCCGGAGGTCTGAACGGAAGGCCCCTCCAGTTTTTCTGAAGAACCGGTTTCAGGCTCTGTCTCCGGCTGATAATGATCTTCGGCCAGACATGGCTGCTTGTCCTGTTCCAGAGGTTGCCCCTCAGTCTGCAAGACCCGGGCGGTCACAGAGGGTGGGCTTACTGGTAGTTGGGAGCTCCAGCATCAGTCGTGTAATGGGGCCCCTTAGGGATATAGCAGCAAGAGAGGGGAAGAAAACCAATGTGCACTCCGTGTGCATACCAGCGGGAGTCATTCCAGATGTGGAAAGAGTCCTTCCGGATGCCATGAAGGGTACAGGGTGCACCTATCTGCAGGTGGTCGCTCATATCGGCACCAATGATGTGTGTCGCTATGGATCGGAGGAAATCTCTGGTTTCCGGCGGCTATCTGATTTGGTGAAGACTGCCAGTCTCTCTAGCGGGATGAAAGCAGAGCTCACCATCTGCAGCATCGTCGACAGGACTGACTGCAGATCTTTGGTACAGAGCCGAGTGGAGGGTCTGAATCAGAGGCTGAGACGGTTCTGCGACCGTGTGGGCTGCAGATTCCTTGACTTGCGCCATAGGGTGGTGGGGTTTTAGGTTCCGCTGGATAGGTCAGGAATCCACTACATGAAGCAAGTGGCTACACGGGTAGCAGCGGTTGTGTGGCATGGACTGGGTGTCTTTTTTTTTTTTTTAGGGTAGATGGCCTCGGGCAAGTAAAGCAAGGGCAACAGCTTCAAAGGGTGCGGGACCAAGTCAGGACATGTGGGGACCAACCAGCAATCGCTATTGTAATTGTAAACTGTCAAAGCTGCATTGGTAAAGTACCGGAACTTCAAGTGCTGATAGAAAGCACCGAAGCTGAAATCGTTATAAGTACAGGAAGCTGGCTGAAGCCAGAGATAAATTCAGCCGAAATTTTTACAAAGGCACAGACGGTGTTTAGAAAGGATAGATTGTATGCAACCGGTGGTGTCGTGTTCGTCGCTGTTAGTAGTAGTATATCCTGTAGTGAAGTAGAAGTGGATAGTTCCTGTGAAATATTATGGGAGGAGGTTACACTCAACAGCCGAGCTAGGTTAATAATTGGCTCCTTTTACCGACCTCCCGACTCAGCAACATTAGTGTCAGAACAACTGAGAGAAAATTTGGAATACATTTCACATAAATTTTCTCAGCATGTTATACTCTTAGGTGGAGATTTCAATTTACCAGATATAGACTGGGACATTCAGATGTTTAGGACAGGTGGTAGGGAGAGAGCATCAAGTGACATTATACTGAGTGCACAATCCGAAAATTACCTCAAGCAATTAAACAGAGAACCGACTCGTGGAGATAACATCTTGGACCTACTGATAACAAACAGACCCGAACTTTTCGACTCTGTAAGTGCAGAACAGGGAATCAGTGATCATAAGGCCGATACAGCATCCCTGAATATGGAAGTTAATAGGAATATAAAAAAAGGGAGGAAGGTTTATCAGTTTCGCAAGAGTAATAGAAGGCAGATTTTAGACTACCTAACAGATCAAAACGAAAATTTCTGTTCCGACACGGACAATGTTGAGCGTTTATGGAAAAAGTTCAAGGCAATTGTAAAATGCTTTTTAGACAGGTACGTGCCGAGTAAAACTTTGAGGGACGGGAAAAACCCACCGTGGTTCAACAACAAAGTTAGGAAACTACTGCGAAAGCAAAGAGAGCTTCACTCGAAGTTTAACAGTGAATTCGAAAGTAAAATTCTATGTACCAACTTGACAGAAAATCCTAGGAAGTTCTGGTCTTACGTTAAATCAGTAAGTGGCTCGAAACAGCATATCCATACACTCTGGGATGATGATGGCATTGAAACAGAGGATGACACGCATAAAGCTGAAATACTAAACACCTTTTTCCAAAGCTATTTCACACAGGAAGACCGCACTGCAGTTCCTCCTCGCACAAACGAAAAAATTGCTGACATCGAAATAAGTGTCCAAGGGATAGAAAAGCAACTGTAATCAGAGGAAAGTCCACTGGACCTGACGGGATACCAATTTGTTTCTACACAGAGTACGCGAAAGAATTTGCCCCCCTTCTAACAGCCTTGTGCCACAAGTCTCTAGAGGAACGGAAGGTTCCAAATTATTGGAAAAGAGCACGGGTAGTTCCAGTCTTCAAGAAGGGTCGTCGAGCAAATGCGCAAAACTATAGACCTATATCTCTGACGTCGATCTGTTGTAGAATTTTAGAACATGTTTTTTGCTCGAATATCATTTCGTTTTTGGAACCCAGAATTTACTCTGAAGGAATCAACATGGATTCCGGAAACAGCGATCGTGTGAGACCCAAATCGATTTGTTTGTTCATGAGACCCAGAAAATATTAGATACAGGCTCCCAGGTAGATGCTATTTTCCTTGACTTCCGGAAGGCGTTCGATACAGTTCCGCACTGTCGCCTGATAAACAAAGTAAGAGCCTACGGAGTAACAGACCAGCTGTGTGGCTGGATTGAAGAGTTTTTAGCAGACAGAAGACAGCATGTTGTTATCAATGGAGAGACTATATAGACGTTAAAGTAACCTCTGGCGTGCCACAGGGGAGTGTTATGGGACCATTGCTTTTCACAATATATATAAATGACCTAGTAGATAGTGTCGGAAGTTCCATGCGGCTTTTCGCGGATGATGCTGTAGTATACAGAGAAGTTGCAGCATTAGAAAATTGTAGTGAAACGCAGGAAGATCTGCAGCGGATAGGCACTTGGTGCAGGGAGTGGCAACTGAGCCTTAACATATACAAATGTAATGTATTGCGAATACATAGAAAGAAGGAGCCTTTATTGTGTGATTATATGATAGCAGAACAAACACTGGTAGCAGTTACTTCTGTGAAATGTCTGGGAGTATGCGTGCGGAACGATTTGAAGTGGAATGATCATATAAAATTAATTGTCGGTAACGCGGGTACCAGGTTGAGATTCAACGGGAGAGTCCTTCGAAAATGTAGTCCATCAACAAAGGAGGTGGCTTACGAAACACTCGTTCGACCTATACTTGAGTATTGCTCATCAGTGTGGGATCCGTACCAGATCGAGTTGACGGAGGAGATAGAGAAGATCCAAATAAGAGCGGCGCGTTTCGTCACAGCGTTATTTGGTAACCGTGATAGCGTTACGGAGATGTGTAGCAAACTCAAGTGGCAGACTCTGCAAGAGAAGCGCTCTGCATCGAGGTGTAGCTTGCTGTCCAGGTTTCGAGAGGGTGCGTTTCTGGATGAGGTATCGAATATATTGCTTCCCCCTACTTATACCTCCTGAGGAGATCACGAATGTAAAATTAGAGAGATTCGAGGGCGCACAGAGGCTTTCAGACAGTCGTTCTTCCCGCGAACCATACGCGACTGGAACAGAAAAGGGAGGTAATGACAGTGGCATGTAAAGTGCCCTCCACCACACACCGCTTGGTGGCTTGCGGAGTATAAATGTAAATGTAGATGTAGACTGCTGTGGTCGCAGGTTCCAAACCTGCCTTGGGCATTGATGTGTGTGATGTCCTTAGTTAGGTTTAAGTAGTTATAAGTTCTGGAGGACTGATGACCACAGATGTTAAGTGCCATAGTGCTCAGATCCATTTGAACCATTTTTTGTTGTGAGAACTTGTGCAAATGATTCAGAAGAAAAAAGAAAACGGTCAGGTTCTATGTCCGCAAAATTCACAAAAAAAAACTTTATGTGTGCGATGGATGCCCGGTATTAAAACTGACAGTAACATGCATTGGTCATAGTCAAGTGGCCATACTGCAATTTTTTCTTTATTGTAATGTTATTCCCCTAATCCCAAATGGCTGAGGTGGGGGCTACTGTACCTGTCATGCTACTGTCAGCAGAACAGCATTCCACATTCAACCAACTGCTTTTAAAAAATATAAGGAAGATGGAAAACAAGTATTATTAAAAGGTGAAAAGTTTGCAACAGTTTTTAACAACTTCAAAATGTTGAATTATCTTGGTATTTGCTTAAAAAAATAAGACTGTTGTGTTTATTTGTGGTTAGAGTGAAAGGACTAAAAGTAAAGAACCACTTGCAAAATACATACATTTAAAAATACATCACAGAAGGAAATTACGGTTTTAGGTAAACCTGCATGTGGAATATAGTCATGCACAAATCGCATTACAACAGCCCCGGGCAGTAGCACACTATAATGGATACAATTTTACATATTTTGTAAATACATCATAAAATCCAAAAATGGATCTTACACCTCCTCTTGACCATGGAAGTGGGCCGCAGATATCACACGAAATTAGTGACCTTGGCTCTTGTGGAATAATTGAATGCAGAACATCTTTACTACCTCTATCATCTGGTTTTGCTTTCTGACAGATTAAACACCTATGCATTAGTTTGTGCACTTTCGTCCTAATATTCGGAAAATAACAGTAGGCTCCTATTTTGTTTGCACATTTAACCACTCCAAAATGTCCCCATGATGAGTGGGTGAACCAAATTAATTTCTCCTTGTATTCTTTCGGGATGCACACACACAACCTTGGATTGTTGTCCTTCTCATATCTGAAGAATAATACTCCATTCACTAACTTGTATCGATCTATATTGGCACTTGAATATTGTTGTTTCTTTAGCCGAATTATCTTGTTCCATCGCTGATATTTCCATTGTAAATTTCTCATATCTCTACAGAGATGTATAGAGTAAGCTTTGTAGTTATTGTCTTGCAACAGTAGTATTGGAAATTATGAAGTACTGATTGATTCTGTTTCCTGGAGATCTCAAAAGTGCATCAGCAATAATATTCTCCTTGCTAGATACATGAACCATTTTAAACTGGTATTGCTGTAGTGTCATTGTCCAACGTGACAATCTGGGATGTAATAATTTACACTTGTGCAAAAAGGTTAGTGACTGATGGTCACAATACACAATGGTTTTCGACCCATAGAAATAATAATTAAACTTCTTGAATGCCCAGATAACTTCAAGTGCTTCAAGTTCTGTTGTGGTATAAGCTCTTTCACATGGTGACAAAACTCTACTAGCAAATTATATTGGGCATAATGTTGTTACTCCTTTTGTTTTCCTTATCTGAAAGAGACAGGCATCTAATCCAACATCCAAGGAATCCGTAGAAAGACAGAACTCACAATTCATATCAGGCTGATATAACAAGGATACATTGACGAATTGGTCTTTAATGTCTCGAAACGCTTGTTCACATTCTTCAGTCCATTATATGGCACATCCTTCCGCAGAAGTCAGTTTAATGCTTCGGAATTCATGGCTTGATTCTTTATGAAACGACGCCATTCCTATGAATCCCTTCACTTATCTCTTATTCCGTGGAGATATAAAATTTCTGGTTGCACATTTCTTCTTCTCAGTTGGCAGAATACCTTTTATGTCAATCATATGCCAGAAGAACTTAATCTGTGGTAATGCAAAGTGAGACTTCTGCAGGTTTAATGTAATTCCTGTCTTCTTGAAGACATCAAAAATCCTTTTCAGAATATGTAAATGCTCTTCCCATGTCTTCATGGCTATTAAAAAATCGTCAATGAATACAGTTATGTGACTTCGCAATTCTGACCCAAGAGCATAATCCAACACTGATATGAATATTCCGGCACTGATATGGAGTCTGAAGGGGCAACTTTAAATTGGTAACTTCTACCTGCATAGATGAATGCCGTATATATTTCCTAGATTCTTCATTAATGGGGACTTGCCAATGAGAACTTCTCACATCTACACTAGTCAAGTACGAAACAAATTGAATTAACTCATCAATATTTTCCGGATGGGTTCTCACAGGTACTATTATTATATTGATCTCTCTCTCATCAAGAACTACTCTTACGTTGCCTCCAGGTTTTGGAACGACTGACAATGGGGAACAATATGGACTCATTGATGGCTCAATCAGGTCCCATCTTAGCATTCTATTTATCTCCTTTTGAACAAATTGTTTTAATCGCCAGGGGATCGGATAGTTCGTGTGACAGTAAGTCTGATGTGGCTTTACTTGCAGGTGGCAAGTATACCCTCTGATAATTCCCAGTTTACTCATCAGAAATCTCTTCATAAGCCGCTAACAGATGATGAAGGTGCTGCCTTTGTTCTACGGTAAGATGATTTGATTCACTGGCTTTAAGTATTGGTGTTTGATTGAAGTCTTCATTCTGCATCGAATTATTTGAAAAATCCTTCCAACGACCATTTGTAGTATCAATTAATTGAATGGTGGCACCATGACAATACTTCTTATGCACTGCCTCCTTTCTATTTAAGTCCAGTGCTATCTCTCCTCCATTTATTATAAATCTAACTTTCCCTTCGGAAAAATCAATCTTACAATCATACTCATGCATACTCCGAATAAAAAGAATACAATCTAATAATAATTTCTCTACTACAAAGAACGTGCATCTTATTGCTACACTTCCCATCTTCATCTGCAATTGCATTTGTACTTTGACATTGGAAGAGTGTGCTCCTATAGCTCCGATGATTTTACAGTTTTGTACCTGTAAAATTGGTACCTTCCTCTTCTTAACAATTCTCCTAAAAAGATCGCCTGAGATGACATTGGCGGAAGCGGCGGTGTCTAGTATTACATTCGTTGGATTCTCCTCTATTTCGACAAATACCTCCGATACAGGAACACTCGATCTTTCATTCTGACACATTGTTAAATCTTTCGTCAACTCTTCAGTTAATAGCTGACCGTCATTATATCCTAACAATTGCAATTTTACTGACTCGCCCCTAACAGATCCCCTGACCGCCCCTCCAGGGCACGATGCGGTCACAATTAGTTTGACTGATTTGTATTATGATTGCTATTTGTATCGTCAATTATTTCAGTAATGATCGGTTGTTGTGGTGAGTCGTGATTCCATTCTGTCTGTTGAGGTGAATTTGGTCGGTATTGCCTTGATTGGTTCGTGTAGTTATTGTTATTATTCTGTGGCTGTTGGTAGAACTGTCTTGCATTCCCATACATAGGATTAAATCGATTAAAATTTCTGTTGTTCCTGAAACTGCCCCTAGCGACCCTGTTATTGAAATTTCCATTATAATAATAACTGTTTTTTCCATTTAATCCATTTCCAAGTCTTCGTGGATAAGATGGTTGGTCATGATTATTATTACTGTTACTATTATTGCCATTTCCGTTCTCGGTGTAGCTCGGATTTGCTTCAATTGCTCTTATTTGATAGAACATTTATCTTGTCCTTTGATCGTCCACCTCAATTAAATCAATGTGATCATGAGTGGTCATAAACGACTCTAAGTCCTTATCATTTTTGTACAAAAGCTGATTCCTTATATTCATGGGTAATCTGGGTTTAAGTATTCTGAGTATGTCAGGTAAAGGAATTGGTACCTCCAAGTATAATAATTTGTTAATATATTTCTCAAAATATTTCATTGGGGATCCTCTTGAGAATGAGAAAGGCTCAGGATATAACACTTCCTGTCTTAGTTTTTCTTGTATTCCAGCAGACCAGTATTTTGATAGAAAAGCCTGCTCAGATTCTTTATATACTTTACAGGACGATATTTGCTCAGATGCCCACAGTGCTCCTGATCCTTGAATATATCCTGACACAAAACTAATCTTTTGCCATTCTGTCCAAGATCGTGGAAATAGACCTCTATAGCTTCTAATGAAAACTACAGGATGAACATTCCTATTATCAGGATTAAAGATTTGTCTTTGTTTAATCATTTTTTCTTCTACCGCACTACGATTCCAAAAATCATCCTATTCAATATCTTCATGGTGACAATCTGGTAGATCAACTCTAACCTATGACGTTATACATCTGTCTGCGTCTGACCTTGATGTTGAAGAAATGTCACGCATAGATTAAGAATTTGGTTTCTTGCTTTGTGCAGTTTCCAAATCCTCTGGAGAGAGATTTAACGATATTTCAATATTCTCCTTCCAACGCGAAAATTCCTCACCAAGTTGGTCACGGACATTCTTCAACCTTTTGTTAAAGAAATTCTCTTTGGAACTATCAGAAATTGACTGCAAAGCTACTTTCACTGTTTCTTCGATCTTTTGAGAAGAAAAATTCTGCCGTTCTAATGTTATTTCTCAAAATTTTCCAGTAAGTATATTGATTCTATGTTCAACATTCGCCTGGTTTTCTTTGACTTTGTCGAACTGCTTCTTTAGATTGTCTTGTGATTCTATCATTTCAGGTATCATAGCTACGGCACACTGCATGTCCTCTTGGGCTTGCATTAATTGAGGAACAAGTTCGACTTGTTTTTGTATCATGTCTATCTTGACAGATACATATTTGGTTAGTTCCGCCTTTAATTTACTGGTAGTTTTTTGACATTGCTGACGGACCTGCTCAATTTGAGCAATGAGATTTTGTTCGGTTCTTTCTGCCTGTTCTTTTATTTCCTGTGTCTTGGTATTTAAACTCTGATCTAGTTCATTAAAGCTTTCTCGTAATTGATTCTGTAATTCGGTTTGATTTTCACTTAACTTATTATGCAGGTCAGACTGTACTGCTGATAATTCTCGTTTGACTTTGGCTTGCCCTTCTGCTAAACTTTCACGTAACTGATTTTGAAGTTCAGCCTGTACAGCTGATAAGTCTCGTTTGACTTCTGTTTGTGCCTTAGCAAGATTGGACACATTTTCTGCTAAGAGGGACAGCTGCTACATAATCACAATTAACAGGTCCACAACATTTTGATCTGGTGTTGTACAAACATTGTCTGAACCAGCGGGAGTTTATATATTGCTACTGCTATCCACAACCGTCTCAGAATTGCTCTCTGTGGCCTCTGCTTCGGCGTAAACAGCTGAAGGCTGTTGGACGTCTTGTTGCTGATGCATTGACATTTTATATGTAGCTCTAGTTAATACCATCAAATAATTATCTATCACAGTTTACAAATCTGATGCATTGACATTTTATATGCAGCTCTAGTTAATACCATGAAATAATTATCTATCACAGTTTATAAATCACTGAATGTTGTTTCAAAATTAATGTATTAACCAAGTTTAACGTTCAGATTAATTTACTGAGGTAGTCAAGTTAAATGCTCACACACGAAATAATAATCACACAACATTAAAATTCTACAAGCTAACTACTCTCTGAAAAACTTCTTTCCAAGATACTTCAAATTCTATTTCAACTACAAAATTAAAATTTGGTTTGTTCTGGTCTTTCTCTGGAGTGCTATCCTTGTCTAGCAGGTGAAACCTTTCCTGTTGGCAAAATTTACTGTCAGCACAGGATATCTCTGCAGCTTAGGTCCAGTTCATTCTCGTAGTTTATCATGAGACAGAAAATACGTGTATTATAGAACAATCCAAGATAGTTCTGCCACGTTCGCCAATATAATTTTAAGTAATATTGTGTTTATACTGGTTGCTGGTGAGGAGGAAAGTTAGTTGTTAGTATTTTATTAATGATCTCATTCATAAGCAGCCATATCACAGTCATTACAGTCGCTCAAGAAAGTTATAATTAAGCTTTACTTGTTTAATTAGAATCGGACGATGACTCTCCTTGTCTGCAGTCTCAATGATTCGAAACGATCTGCAATCCTGTGTGAATAAAATGTCTTGGTTTCTTGCATTGCGTAGTCAGTTGTGAAACCTCAGATCAAGCGGAAAGTTTGCTTTGATAGAGTTTAATTATCCGATGAAATAATGGAGATCTTGGATCTAATAATTGCAGGTTCGTTTCCAATTCATCGGAAGTTTCCTTCTGATTAACAACAAAACGACACCTCCACGCAAATTACCAAGTAGAGAAGACATATATAATAAAATTCCTTACACACCTTTGACATAAATGCTCAGTATATATTTTCTTGAGTAGCATACAATATATTTTCAATCGCTTTCTTCCAGTAATCTCGATAGCAAAATTACAATTATTCAATGCAGCTATTCGGCACTGATAAGATCCTAGAAGTCCCCTCAACACACCAGAGAGAATATTACAAAGAGTAATTATGCGCTCATGGAACAGTAATAGTACTGTACTACTTTGCGCATGGTTCTGGAATATATAGACGGTCCAGTAGGAAACGTAATTCACTCATAGAATTGTGCAGAGATAATTAGTAGAATTAAAGAGATATTATAATTCAGTGACTATCGGGGATTGTAATCGTAGGAGTTTTATTCTTTTCAAATACACTCCTGGAAATTGAAATAAGAAAACCGTGAATTCATTGTCCCAGGAAGGGGAAACTTTATTGACACATTCCTGGGGTCAGATACATCACATGATCACACTGACAGAACCACAGGCACATAGACACAGGCAACGGAGCATGCACAATGTCGGCACTAGTACAGTGTATATCCACCTTTCGCAGCAATGCAGGCTGCTATTCTCCCATGGAGACGATCGTAGAGATGCTGGATGTAGTCCTGTGGAACGGCTTGCCATGCCATTTCCACCTGGCGCCTCAGTTGGACCAGCGTTCGTGCTGGACGTGCAGACCGCGTGAGACGACGCTTCATCCAGTCCCAAACATGCTCAATGGGGGACAGATCCGAAGATCTTGCTGGCCAGGGTAGTTGACTTACACCTTCTAGAGCACGTTGGGTGGCACGGGATACATGCAGACGTGCGTTGTCCTGTTGGAACAGCAAGTTGCCTTGCCGGTCTAGGAATGGTAGAACGTCGGGTTTGATGACGCTTTGGATGTACCGTGCACTATTCAGTGTCCCCTCGACGATCAGCAGAGGTGTACGGCCAGTGTAGGAGATCGCTCCCCACACCATCATGCCGGGTGTTGGCCCTGTGTGCCTCGGTCGTATGCAGTCCTGATTGTGGCGCTCACCTGCACGGCGCCAAACACGCATACGACCATCATTGGCACCAAGGCAGAAGCGACTCTCATCGCTGAAGACGACACGTCTCCATTCGTCCCTCCATTCACGCCTGTCGCGACACCACTGGAGGCATGCTGCACGATGTTGGGGCGTGAGCGGAAGACGGCCTAACGGTGTGTGGGACCGTAGCCCAGCTTCATGGAGACGGTTGCGAATGGTTCTCGCCGATACCCCAGGAGCAACAGTGTCCCTAGTTTGCTGGGAAGTGGCGGTGCGGTCCCCTACGGCACTGCGTAGGATCCTACGGTCTTGGCGTGCATCCGTGCTTCGCTGTGGTCCGGTCCCAGGTCGACGGGCACGTGCACCTTCCGCCGACCACTGGCGACAACATCGATGTACTGTGGAGACCTGACGCCCCACGTGTTGAGCAATTCGGCGGTACGTCCACCCGGCCTCCCGCATGCCCACTATACGCCCTCGCTCAAAGTCCGTCAACTGCACATACGGTTCACGTCCACGCTGTCGCGGCATGCTACCAGTGTTAAAGACTGCGATGGAGCTCCGTATGCCACGGCAAACTGGCTGAGACTGACGGCGGCGGTGCATAAATGCTGCGCAGCTAGCGCCATTCGACGGCCAACACCGCGGTTCCTGGTGTGTCCGCTGTGCCGTGCGTGTGATCATTGCTTGTACAGCCCTCTCGCAGTGTCCGGAGCAAGTATGGTGGGTCTGACACACCGGTGTTAATGTGTTTTTTTTTTCCATTTCCGGGAGTGTAGAAACATGATGGGTTGATATGACATCGCAGACAAATATCACTGTGCGATGTTTGAATATTTTTCATTTCTTTATTTTTCTTAACAATGCTGGAGGAAAGTGTATGGCTCCTTAGCACAGGAATAAGGTTTCAGATTATATTGACAATTATGAGCTATTCTAGGGTTGCGTTTCTGCTCTCTGTGGCCACTTGAAGGTCTTTACATGTATGGGAAATAACTTCCCAGGGAACTGTGGTTTGCAGAAGTCGGTGACGCGAGGACTTTTGTCAACACAGGTGGCGTTGTCCTTTATAGCCTGTGGTAAGTCATTGAGGGTGCCTAGAGAATCAATGAGTGTGACTAAGGAAGCTTACTCAAGGCAAGTGTAAGAACATGCTGTCGCAGCTATGCTGTGCACCATGAGGGAATTAGGTGTATTGTCATCCAACCAAAGAAATCGGTTGGCATCTTCCCCATAGCGTGAATGGCATGACAGTGAGCGTTACCAAACAACTATGGGACCCTGCTATCAGCTCTTTTTTTTTTTTTTAAAAAAAAAGGAGAGGGGCGAGTACATTTAATGTAAGGAGGACTTGATACTTGGTTATCTGGTCATGTTTTAGTTTTCAAGTAAGTTTTACACTTTGCGTATGTGCTATTCGCTTTCTGAGCAGTTCACAATTTGTGTGGCCTGCTATACAACTTATGTTGCTTCATTAATTGCATTGTTTCATGGATCTCGAATCCGTTTACCCCTCAGTTACGAGCTACATAGATTAGGAAAGTTTATCCCATTTCCCAAGCAGTTTTCCAGGTAGTTCTGAGGTACACCCCTAGTTGTTAGCGCTACATTCATTATGCATTTGAGCTTCTAGTGAGCCACGGTTTGCTATAAATTTTACGACAATTAACATTCTTTCTACTAATAGCTCACTGTCAATAATTTTCATTATGATTCATATCGAACTTTAGTGTCAAACAATCAATATTGTAAAACGCAGACTAGATCTGCATTTCCAAACCTAATTGTCCTACAAGTGATCCAGATTAGGTTACCTTTAAATAATAAAGATAATCAGTACATAGACAGCACACACCACAGCCAAGCTCCAACATGACACAAAACATAGACATTTCAATGTGTTTATTTTGTATAAAAACAACAAAACGTCATATGAGTAAAGAGAGGAAAAATATGGAATTTTAAAATTTTTTAACAGTAGTCGACAGGCTATCAATCGTTTGGCAACATACGTGTTCCTAATTATTTTCTTCTGTAACGTTAGGAGCCTCATAATATGTGCTGAATTTCACCAGAATATGCGATAACAGTTAACTGACCGACAATCTTTCTGGTGTCTATGTTTGTGGCCCTTGACCAAATACACATCGCTGTCGCTACGTTTTACAATTTACTGGATAATTTGCAACATAAATTTTTGTCGAGATTTAGGCGTAAGTACTTTGCAGCATTTGCTTCTGTGATATTTTCATCACTGCAAGTTACTTTTGTGTCAACCTGTTCTCATCATTTAGTTTCACTCTGCACCAGTTTAGTATTTGTTACTTTTGGTTGTAAGCCGTTTCAGTGGAACCAACATTCAAGTTTTTCTAATCTATTTTTGACACTCTCTGGAATTCTTTCAGGCACCTCACTTCGTAGTACAACTAATATGTCTTTAGCAAATAAAATTAAGTGAAGTGTATGTGGTAGGTCCTTTACGAAGGAAAAGGATGGATAGAAACCCAATATCGAACCTCCTGGTCCTCCTTGGAAAATTGATGTGATGAGTAATAGCTTGTGATTGAAGTTACGCCTCGGCAAATTGTTTTCCAGTTTGAGGAATAATTGCTTGAATTTGAAGTTATAATTTTCCCATCTTTTAAGTACGAGACGAGCCATTGGAAAGCAGTGTGTCTGATTCTATAAATCTGTAATTCGTGGACAAGCAAGGAGCGACTCACTGAATTGACTGCATGGGTCAGATCACAGAATACTTCTGTGACCTTCTTATATGTGGAATATATTTTTCAATAAATTCATTGATGACATTGACAGTGTTTGAATTAGATCAAAATATCCAGTAATAATTCATTATTTCATACTGTGATGCCTATTTAATATTGCTACACTCAAACTTCATATGGGAAATTGATGATATATTTTGAAGTGCTTTGTGTTGGGTGTGTTGCCTTTTGTTTTTGACGAAGATCTCAGGCAACGTAAGTTCAAGAGGTAAGAGGGAAGTTGTGTTTGTATTGCGAATTGTGTGTGAAAGTTTAATTGTTTGTCAGTGTATTTACAACCTTAGAATGTTTGTTCAGATGGGTTGAATTGCTGAGAGAGAGAGGAAAAAAACTTAAGTTTTTCTTAGAGTAAATGTACGTACTTCCAGTGAGATATGTTTGAAACATAGATATGGGAGGTTTTTGTCATTTTATGAATGATTAATAGTTATATATTGAAATTGGGTGTATTACAGGATGGAGGCGTTAATACCGGTGATCAACAAACTGCAGGATGTGTTCAGTACTATTGGCGCCGACTCTATACAGTTACCTCAAATTATAGTAGTCGGCACGCAGGTATGTACAATAACTACAGAACGGTGTTTACATCTGATGACATAAATAGGTAACTGTTATGTGTTACATGTTCTTAGTGAACATCGAGATTAATTCTGTTGTACACTGGTTTAAGTACGCTATATGTCGGATGATACCGCATGCGAATGTAATCACAAGACCGGATTTATTTTGTGAAACTGTTCTATAGAAAACGATACTTAGTTCGAAGAAGAGCTCTGTGACAAGTGCATCATTTCTTTTAAACAGCTACATTATTTTAGCAGAAACTATTGTTAGTGCTAGGCCTTTCTACTTTTATGCCAGCGATTGTGTAGTTTTTTCAGTGACAGGAAACTTGTACTGACAGTTATGTTTAGTAAGTATTCATAAGTATTAATAGATAAATACCAAAGGAAGAAGATAGTTCAATGTGGTATTAATAACGGTTTTATTGTGACGTTAATATTAATTTTCATTAAAATTTTTAATGTGTTTATGTGGATGGTGCAAAACATCAAATAGCAAACAGAATTTTTTATGATCTGGAATCAACATCATAATGTTCACATATTGATTGATAATGCATCAGAGATACCACAGTTGGGCCCTGATGCCTTTCAAATCTGCATGTGACATTTGAAGAATGTTGGTATTATTTTCATTAGGGTGCAGTGGGAACCACTTCAAATGATCAACAACCTTATCAAGTGAAGAATTTATTTTTGTAAATAAATTAAAGAAATATATCTGCAAAAACCTTCTTATGAAGAACAGCTATCGGTGATTTAGCATGATCAATTCAGTTTCAACAAATAATACTTCTTGGCATTATATTAAGATTACCTTTGAAAAAAAAAAAAGCCCTAAGAAGTTCTCCATAATCATTTCAAAATATTTCCATTTTATGTTATGCCTGTGCTATATGACTTTATCCATTGTTTTGGTATCTTTCTTACATTATGAAACTTCGAAGGTTTTTGAGGGCTTGTGCTCTGATATTTGTGATCGTGTTGTTATAGCGGTCACTAGAGACACAGCACTTTGCCTCAGTTATGATGAAATATAGTGCATTTGCTTCAAAAAATGTCCAATAGTTAATGCACAAATCTGCTTTAATTAGTTATAGTAGTCGTTATATGACAAGAAAAATGGTAATATTTACTGATGATCCTGAAAGCCTTGGACAGGTGGTTGCTGGACCATATAAAACAATGTCACCAATGCAACACTGTGATTTGAACTTATTGCCATGGGCACCATCTTGCAAGCTGTTTATTCTGTGCACACACTTGGCCAGTCCAGTTAATTTACTGCAACAATCTAAAAGTTTAATGACCCTCTTCTTCCAATATATATATATATATATATATATATATATATATATATATATATATATATATATATATATATATATATATATATATATATATGTTTTTCCTTCCTTCTTACTGAATCATGCCAGTACTATGTACTGTGATGCTATACATTCACCACCACTGAAGGTGTGGTGATTGGATGCCATACAGTTAAAGAGAACTGTGAACATTGGAAACAATGTGGAACATGCAGTAGCATTGCTAAATCAGTTTGTGTTTGCACTGTCACATTTGTCTCAAAAACTAGTCATGATGGTTTAAAAATGATAACAGTCGTTTCTGCGCTAGCAATTCTGGTGGAAGTGTCTATAAAAGTCAGTGTAATTGAAGCTTATTGAGATTAATTGGGTACAGCAGAGAAAACTGGTTTTACTGTACTGACATCAACCAGGATTTATAGACTACATCAGTAATATCACCTGCAGTGCATCTGATACATATTTGATTTGGAAGATAGTGTAACCCTGATAGTACGCCATAGAAGATACTTCGGGATCCTCTTTTAGTGTAACAGTGAAAAGGTGCACTGAATTCTAATAAAAGAGCAAGAAGAGAATATGGCCAGAGTCTTAGGGTCTCAGGAATTTATCTAGTTCCATTAAGCAATAATGCTTGTACAGCTGGGTGATGTCTCTGGGCAGTTGTCGCAGACATCACCTGGTTGCATTCCCGTAAGCTATTTTAACAGTTTGTGTGCTGGGGGAAAGTAAAGTTTCACATTTGTATAGTGTTTCGGTATTGTTGGTGGTGGTGTCCATACCCCCCTGCCCGTTGCCCACCATTGTTCCATCTTTGGATCATCATCATTGTTGATTAATTGCTGAGAGTAGACACGCTTCACTCCCACTAACATTAAAGAACATAGGGACACATTGTAAGAAACCGGTGCTTAGCTGGGTGGTAATGTGCTTGCCTCCCATGCAAGAGGGTCCAGGTTTGATTCCCGGCTGGGTTGGAGATTTTCTCCGCTCGTGGACTGGGTGTTGTGTGTCCTCATGATCATTTCATCCTCACCAGTGGCACGCAAGTCGGACAGTGTGGTGTTGACTGCAATCAGACTTGCACTTAGCGGTCGAACTTCACCAGATGGTGCCTCCCAGCCAACAGTGCCATACTCTCATCATCATTTAGTGGCCTGTTAAATTGTGATGGATGAATCTTAATAGCAGAGGGGTCAGTGCAGTCATAGCCCAAGATGTTAAACGAAATATTTGGAGGTATTGTCTGGACTCGCTTGCAATGTACTAATTTTATGAACTTTCAAAAGGCGCACTTGGCAGGAAGTGTACAACACAGGCAGTTGCAAGGAGGACAAGAGCTTTAATAAGTGGATTGTTTGTATAAATACTGACATTATATACCACCCAGCTAAGCACCGGTTTCTTACAATGTGTCCCTAATATAAGAAATAGGACCTATATCACAACTGGCAGTTGTAGTCGAATTACTGAATTTAATAGCAGATAATACTGCTAAGTGCTACAACATGTTACCAGACAGGTTCTACCATTGAGTTACACTAAAAGAATAGGAAGTTCAAGGAATAATATGGAAGTTTATGGTGAGTCATGAATAAAAAGAAAAGCATCAAGGCAAAAAGAGGGAGCTCCCCATATTATGTCTTCTCCATGGGAAGATGAAAGTGATACTTTGCCAGAGTTCTGTGAAATATTCACTATCAGCTTCTTTTCCATAATTGGTAAGTTGAATAAAAGTTTTATTGGTACAAGCAGATATGCAGGAGTTTTCAAAGCTGGTGTCCAGAGGCAGTTAAATCACGTGTAGCTAAAAGGAAAAGGGAAGGTGGAAGCTTAATTAATTATTGAATTGCTGGAGAGTTGAAACTAGAGTGTTTATGTGCAGACCAGAGCACAGTACATTAGTGTCATTCTGTCACCTGTTTTTCAAGTGTAATCAATTCATTGATAGATTAAAATGCTTCTTCACGTGTCTCTATTAAAAAGGAAAAAGTGATAACAAGGAAAGTTATAGGCCTGTTTCCCTGCTGCAGGTTTCCAGAGATTGTTGAAAAGACAGTTTATGTGAAAGCAGGGTGGCGATTCTTCAGGAAAACCTGGAATTCTCAGGGAATTATAATTTATCTGTAAAAAATTGGGGAAACGTCCGAGAATTTGAGGAATTTCATAAATTATTTGGGAATTCTGTGTATTTAACATAGCACTGAAATTAAATTTTACTGAGTTTTATAAATCACAATTTTTAAAATATTTGATATTTCAAAATGTGTTAATTGAATGCATGTTATTCCGTGTTAATAGTTGATTGTTTAAAACTATTGTTAGGCTACTGCTTATGGCTGACATATAGCTCATCGGAGAGGACAGAAAAGTTATTATTGTGGTGACATATACCTCACTCTCAGCCCCCACCCTCACCCCTCTCGTTAACCATTAATTTATTTGGAGCTTCTTACCCCATCTTCCTCCTCACACCTGGAATTCTTAGGGAAGTTTTTTCCAAGTTTGAGTAGTACCCTAGAAAGACTAATCTCTGCAATATTAATTCATTTTTGGACTTGCAGTTAGTGTTCAGGAAGCAGAAATAAACATGGAATGCGCTTTATTCTTTTCTCAGTGAGGCACTTTTAGGGCGATAGTAAATACCTTATTTTATATAAGTAATGTATTTGATTATGTGGACACTTATACACTTGTGTATAAAGTGAAGCATTATGTTAAAGGGAAAGCAAACACCCACACTACATACAGTGTTAGATACAGATTTCTTATAAAAGTGAAATTTTTTACTCAGTGAAAGCATGTTATTTCCCAGTACAATAGGGAAGGAGGTAAGTAGCGAGACTGGTTGATAGAGAGAGAAAGAGAGAGAGAGAGAGAGAATAGTACTTTAATAATTTTCTTGAGCTTTTTACCAAGTACGTAGTAGCTTTTGCTTTTCAGAGGTAGAAATTTGGGATTTCATTATCAGAGCCTGGAGTATTTGTGTGGATATGACATTGTAAAATGTAAACTTTCACGGCCGGAACTGTCATGATTAATAAAATTCTTTTTCGGGCTATTATGCCGTGGTCTGATGGATTTCGCATTGTAAAATATTGAAAAAACGGAATATCGCGGTGATTTACAAACCTACCCGGAAGATACAAGAACACCTGAGATTGGCTAAGGATGCTCGTAAACCGCTGGAAAAAGCAGGAATTTACAGGATCCCGTGTAGTTGTGGGGAGGTATATGTGGGTACCACAAAAAGAACGGTCAAAAAACGACTAGAAGAGCACAAGGGCAGTTGTAGAAGGGGAAAGATTGATAGATCAGCTGTTGCGGAACACGCTTTGCAGTCAGGAGACCACCACATTTATTTTGATAGAACTCAAGTACTGGCAGCCACAAGCGGATATCATGAAAGGCTTTACAGAGAGGCTATAGAGATTATGAAACACCCCAGGAATTTTAATAGGAAGGAGGAGGGCGTGAAATTGAATGACATCTGGATGCCGGTGCTGAAGATGATGTGTACCAGTCTTCCGCCATGGGATGATAGCAACAGCGGACGGCGGCGACCGACAACGGCCAATTGCGCTCGCGTATTCAAAACATGTGACGTCACGCCTATGCGCGGGAGCACGCGAAAACAAAAAATTTGCTGCAGTCAGTAGTGAGACAGTGTGTGTTTCGGAAGTTAACAGAAGCCACGAACCCCCTTGAAGATGTCCTCCGCAGATGGGGACGAAACGTTGGTTTACAATGCGAAATCCATCAGACCACGGCATAATAGCCCGGAAAAGAATTTTATTAATCAGGATATGACATTGTTTTTTGCATGTATTCTATTGCATTTTTTCTTTAACTTTCCATTCCAATCTTGTGAGCTACTTCCAGGAAGCTGGGAAAAAGTCATCAATGTCTGTAACTTATTATTTGGCTGTTTTTCTTTAATAACAAGGTTCTCATATTCTTAACTGCTTTCCTGGTTTCTCTTCCAACTATTCACCACAAATATTTAATTTTATTATTTGCATCCTTCATTTCAGATGTTATGCAGATCATTTGATTTTTTTAATCACTTTCCTTAAGGTAGCACACCATTTCTTGATATATGACATCTACTTATGTCATCCTCAAAATTTTCTTTTCCTTCCACATGACATTTGAACTCCTGATTCCGAAGCTTTTAGGCTTGCTTGTGCCATGGGGAAAGCAGTTATTAAAAGTTTACAAGCAGCCATCTAGAAACGCAGAATTGACATATGTCACATTATACCCCACTCTACCCCAGCTTCCTGCAAGGCTACCTTGAAGCATTCCGTTTTTTGTTCACTCGGGTTTTCATTATACCACAAAATATAACAAAATGTAGTTTTCTTTTTAAGTATACATGTTAGAAATAGTTTGTGTTTAAAATCCCTCTTCTCATCAATGAGATGCGATTTTTCATTGTTTATAATATATGATATGATCCACATTAGAGCTGTTTAGTTTTGTGTCCTGCACTGTAAACTCCTATTTATTTTTAAAAAAGTTCTTGATGAGATGATTGTGACTGAACCCAGTCTGTTGTTACAGAGCTCGGGCAAGAGTTCAGTTATTGAGGGTATAGTTGGTCGTTCTTTTTTACCACGTGGTGTGGGCATAGTCACCAGACGCCCTCTGGTACTGCAGCTCATATATAGTCCTAAAGGAAGTACACGTCATAGGTCAGCTGAAGAAGGTAATTAATTATTATTGTAGTTGACTACACATCTACTTATTTCATATTTGTAATAAACAAGCCCATTCCTAGAATATAAATTTTTGTATAATTACATTTAAAATAATGCTGTCAGTAATACTTCCATTACAGTTTTTTTCATGTCACCCTGTAATGACAAAAAGGAGAATTTTTCTGATGTGGGAAGCTTGGAAAGAATTGGCTGATTCTTTTGCAGCCATAAGGATAGTTGGGAATACACTGTGGCAGTGTTGTCTCTCTTTGGCTGCCATTTTCACACTATTAAATATGAGGTTGTATGTCAGTGAGAGACTGACTGGAAGCAAGGACTAGTAATAATTAGAATAGAATAAAAATCCCAAAACATTACAAGGCCCAATGAAAGGTTAAAAATATTTTTAATATAGTTTGTGATAAAATCTTCTGAAAAGTTAGACTACTTGTAGCTGCTAATCCTCATTTATTGTGGACTCAGGCTGCAGCAACTTTCACAAAAATAAATCACATCTTCAGGTTAAATTTTGCTGGAATACATTGAGATAGGATTTACTAGTAGTTGCATCAGCACAACTGAGTTAGTTGTTCTTAAATGTGCTATCAGAAGTGCAACACTGGTTCAAATTAGTATGTCCCTCATTTATGACCCATAATCGTCTGAAATTATCGATGGATCTTTCAACTTCCATTTCCATTTGTTAACTGGATGTGTGCCTTATAGAATGTTGGGGAACTGTATTGGTTTAATGGCTTAATGTAAACAAGCCAAATTAACCTGAAGATATCTGCTGTACATTGATTCCACAATACATGAGAATTATCAGCTATCAGCAGCCTGTACAATTTTTTAGAAGACTTTACAACAAACATTTTTTATAAATGATTTCTTAACTATCTAGAGACAAAGCTGCAGTTGCTCACATAGAAAACTTACATGTTTAGTGAAACGGTCAAACTGTACGAAGATATTATAGTGTGTGTAACACTCCCTTGTAGCATTTATGCTGACCATGCTTTAAGCTGAATAATACTATCGAAAGCAACAATTTATTGAAAAATGGTACATTAAGCCAAACCATAACAACTCTGATTAGACTCCAAAGATTCACACACATATCTGGTTCTGGGAGATATTGCCAAATATCTGTAGGTGTGCATGTACAAACACACCACTTTCAAGACAAATGCTAAGATTGCACTGGACTCACATTCAGGATGATGATGGTTCAAATACCTGTCCTACCATCCAGATTTAGATTTCATGTGATTTCCCTAATTTCCACCAGCTAAATCTGTAGTCGTGAAGGCACTGGAGCAGATGAGATATGGAGATGGAGGAAAGCTCCATAGGGTTACAACATCTTTAATGCTTTAAAAGCATTCAAATACGTTTGGTCCAGAAGATGCAGTATATAATGCTTAGTCTACAAATGCTGGAGGAAATAATAATCTGAGTACACATGGGAAGGAAATGAAATGAGGTAGTGGACAAAACACCAAAAGCAGCAAGCCTCTAAATCCCTGCTGTTCACTTAATGTCCTCCTACAGAGGATAATGGCTGAGTGGGGTGAAAAGTGGCCAGAATTAGTGCACGATGAACTGATGTTAGTGAGGTCACAATCTACCCACTTTACACCTCTTTCTAATGTTATAGGAAAGACAGAGGTAATTCTTAGTTGTCTTTCTGTTGGCCATTGTCCTTGTAAATGTTTCTACTTCCTCTGATGAGAAGGCTGCCTGGGATGCATTACTTGCATAGTTCTCACTGTGTACAATATTTTAGCTTCCTGTGTTCTCTGCTAAGGATAGGAAAAATTTTGAGATTACCTTTCACTTGTATTTGAGATTTGTTCATTCATTCATTCATCCAAGGACCATCTTAGAACGGTGCAGGATTTGTCGTCATAATACAATGAAAGTAAATGGCTGAAATGTAGACTTGCATGTAGTACATAAGGATGTTTGTACGGAGGTAGGATAGGCGATAATAGGGCAGATGATAATGAGATGACTGTAATCTAGAGGTTATAATTTTATATAACATCGGAATAGCTGCAGTTTAAAGGGGCAGATAATTAAATTTGTTTTAGAGTGGCTGATATACTTTATGAAGTGTGTGATCTATTGACCATATCTACATGCTGAACTGTTTGATCAGAACTTCAGATGTTTGTTTTTATGGACTAAAATATGTTTTAAGAGAGTGGTGAATTTGTATGCAATATTTTAAATACTATATGGGGAACAGTCTATTTTTACCTAGCTTAAAAAATTTTAATTACTTTCATCCCATTATTTCAGAATATGCTGTGGACCTTGATGCTCAGTATCCTAAAATTAAATATGCCCATACAACACTAATATGAACCATGGTTTGTTTGTGTACAACAAAGTAGGACATTTAATGTATGTGACTCGCTGGCCACTGTTTTCTCTGTATAAATAGTTGCATAGTTCTGCCAACATCCAATGTGAATAAAATTTTGCTTAAAGATCCAGCAGGTAATTGTAAAATGAAGTTGCATTTATTTTTTTTATATTTTTAAGAGTATAGTAGAAAATGTACACATTGGTTCCTTCAATAAATCTATGGCCTATTTCATTCCTCATATTGGCTAACAGAAAATGCTACATTTCTAATGACCTTCGTCGATAGAGAAAACGCGAATCGAACTTTCATCTCTCCTTCTGATCCATCAGTAATACAAGAGTTACAGTGTATCCCTTGTTGAGGGATGAAAATGGTGTGGATCTGCATGGAAACGAAAACGAGTCTCCTATTGACATAGCACCAGTGATTGTATGAAAGCAAGGTTGAGAACATCCTCTTACCCTCTACTATCTGTAACTCTGAATTAATGTAATGAATCTTTCACTGACTGGAGATTGATGGACTTGTCTCGTGTTAAGCCCCCAGGTACTGATTGAATTTATAAGAAGATATCCAACATTACAGATACATCTCTGCAGTTTTGATACACATTGTAAAGCCAGGGCCACAGTATCGTAGCTTGCTGGTTGAGGAGTCAGTACGAAGGTGCACAACCCATTAATAATGCGGAGTTTGTGTGGTAATTCATTTTCTGCTTTTGTGGGGAACAGTTATGTAAAAATCATTGCTAAGTTAGTAGAAATGTACAGCAGCAGTATACCTTTGTGACACAGTTGTTACACTTTGCCACTGCCAATGTGGCAAACAAGTCTGAATGGTGTACAGCAATGTGGTAGACACTCACTTTGTGATGAATTGGGAATTGCAAGAGAAGTGGAAGACCTGGTGCTGAAAGACCAGTGTGTCACACTTGAGGCAGAAGTGGAAAAAGTGAAAAAAATAATAATGAGTTTTCAGTGTCATGCATGACATTTTGAACATGATCATCACCACGCACTGGTATCTATGAGTACTCATCCTCATTCGTAGAGCCCACCGAACCAAGGTATTGGCAGAAGAGATTGCATTGGTGTCAGCACAATCCAGGTGTTGTCCTTAGTTGGTAGTCACTATGCTGGGTGTTTCACTGTGGTCCCAAGACAAAGGAGCAAAGCAGGCAATGAAAAAGTGGAGTTTTTGATGGCCAAAAAGATGAAGGCATGGCCATCATCGGGCAAGGTAATACAGAGTGTTTTATGAAACTGCCATAGTGCGTAGCTATCAGATTTATGCTCGTAAGGGGTAAACTGCCACGAAAAATCTCCTGATGAGGTTACGGGAGGCTGTCGAGGTGAAGTATTGTGAGCAAATATCGAAGGAGGTGTTTTTTATCAACACACTAGCTTAATGTTCCATGAGCATAGATAACTGTGACAGTAATGTTGACCTAATTGTCTATGGGATGAAAGCTAAAAACATTTACTGTCAATTTAATAAGAATAATAAAATGTTTCTGATGTATTGGTCAGATTTGAACAATATTAGGTTGGACGTAGGTGCAGCAATCTAAATAAGCCTCCCCAACTACAAATAGCAAATAGTTATTCAGTTATAAAGTTCATTCTCCTATTTCATACTTACTAAGCATAAACTGCTGACAAAACTCAGCCCCCAGGGGCTCAGTATTTGGTTGGTGGGTACAGGCTTGGCGTCCCCAGGTTCCTGAGCTGGGGACTGGTAAACACCATCAGTCCTCTGTTACTGTAAGCTCCGGCCATGCTTCAGCAACCACCATGCGGTGCAACAGTGGAGTGTTGTGCGTTTTGGATATCGGGAACCTTGGCTTTATTGCCTGGGTCGCGAGGAAGATACACACCTCTACTAAAAGAAAGAAAGACCCTCAACCTCAGGGTGTGCTACATGCTGATTAGGTGAATGGCTGTTGAGGTAAAACAGTCTCTAGTGGGCAACCTCTGGGGCTCCTGCTGCCCCCCAGTTCTATAAGGCTTGCTCAGGCATGCAGGGTTTTGCCCGGGTCAACAGTTGTTTCCCTAGCATCTCATGGGATCCCTTTGGAACGGCCTCATCAAACTGCTACTCCAGGTAGTACCTACACCCACTCACCAAAGAGAGTTCTGTTGGTTAGTCCTTCTGAAAAGAAGTCTCAGAGTCATAGTAACAGGGCATTAGTGTGTCATAACACTTTCATTGTAATCAAGTGAACAGGAGGAACCTGGGAGAAGGTCTCCCCCTTCTATATTCACATGGTGTTGGAAGGTATTGCTGGGTCTCTAAAAAGTGTCAAACGACTTAGCAGTGAAACACTTCTAGTTGAAACTGCTAATTCAAACCAAGTATCTAAGCTTCTGGGTTGTAAGGCCTTAGCTGACTACCCAGTCGAGACTGAGTTGCATAACACCCTTTAACTTTAGTAAAGGCGTGGTTACCTGCTCCGATATAATGGGGGTGGACCCTGTGGAGTTAATGTGAAGAATGGAAAAATATAGGCATCATGGGAGTACAGATCTGTATGAGGAGAGTGAAGGGCAAATTGGAAAAATCTGCAACATTTACTCGAGTGTTTGGTACTCCAGAATTACCTGACATATCCTTGCAGGCTATATTCGCCTTAAGGTTCGCCCATTTGTTGCTAATCCAACGCAATGCTTCAGATGTCAAAGATTTGGCCATACTACTATGGGAGTGTTATGTGTGGGAATTGTGGAGGCTCAGCTCACGAATTGGACAATTCTTGTACACTGCTCCAGAGATCACCAAGTGTGGAGCAGAAAGTGTGATGTTTACAACGAGGAAAGGAAAATTCAGGAGGCAAAAGTCAAGAGAAGCTTACCCTTTGCTGAAGCTAAAAAGCTTTCAAAGATAAGTGACCTCCTGTTTTTGCTACTTCTGTTGCATCAGCCCTTAAGATACCAATTGTCAAGTACGATACCTCCGAAGAAACTCAGACCACAGATGTTGCCGGTGTACCCGTGGGGGAAATGCTACATTTGAAACAGAAGTCATTCAGAAGCCGTTGGCAATGGGCTTACCACACAAGCCACATACCACTCCCCACCATCAGATGCCTACTAAGCTGTCCCCTCGACCCAGGCAATCAACTCCTCCCATAAGTAAAGAAAAAGTCCTTCAAATAGTTCGAAGTCAAAGGAAATGGTAGGTAAACCTTCGGATCGGCAAGCTCTCTCCTCCTCTGAGTGGGACTATGTTCCTCCCCAGTAAATACCGGCCTCCGAGGGAGAAAGAAAAGAACAACCTTCACTAAATAGTGGCTTCCACAGGGACTTCTCTATTGCAGTGGAATTTAAATGGATATCAATCACATTTGGAAGAATTCAGCTCCTGGTGTAGGAGAAACAGTTCTGCATCTTCTTACAAGAAATGCATCTTAGTCACTGACAGCTGCATTATGCAGTTACCACCTCTCTGGAAAGGACGGTATTACTGGAGGCAGGGCTAAAGGTGGAGTAGCTGTTTTCATTGATGACAGATGCCACTTCTCTTCTGTTCATCTTACCACGATCATACAAGGAATTACTGTGCACGTTCTCACGCTTTAATGTCACAGTGTGTTCCTTGTGTCTTCCACCTAATGATGCTTTGGATGCAGATGCACTGCCAGAACTCCTCCAGGCAATCCCACACCCATTCCTAGTTGTGAGGGTCTTCAGTGCACACAATAAACTGTGGGGCTCGGCTACCACTTGCTCCAGGGATCATATGATCTAGCGACTCTTCCATTCTGAGAATATCTGCCTTCTGACTGCGGGTCAGATGACACACTTTTCCTCAGCTACAAGGTCTTTTACAGCCATTGACCTTTGTTTTTGTTCCCCAGCTATTACAGACTTAATTTAATGGGAAGTGGCTACAAAGTTACATTTTGGTGGCCACTTCTCAGTGTGGATCCATCTGCCGACTAGAACGGTGGCTGACAGAAGACATCAAAGATGGATGATACGAAGGACAAATTGGTTGCAGTACAGTCGACAGGCTTTTTTTTGTATAAAAGGATTGTGCATAGGAGATAGTGGCCCATATTACTTGTGAGATCCAATGGGCTGACACAGAGTCCATCACCCGGTCTAGTAACCATCTTAGACGATGGCCTGTACCTTGGTGGAATGCCAACTGTTGATTGGCAGTCATGGCCAGACGAACAGCTGTGTGGGACTTAAAACACCGTCCAACTAAAGAAAACCTTCATGCCTTAAGATATGCGAGGCGAATGATGAAAGAACTGAAGAGGTCTTCCTCGAAGGAATTCAAGACTTCCATTAAAAGTTCCACTTCCACTGCAGAAGTTGGGGACTCAATAAGACAGATTTCAGTTATGGGTAGTACCCATCTCCTTATGGCCTTGTCAAGTAGTGGGCCTTGGTGGACATGCCAGAACACATGGCTCGTGTTTTAGTTGAACACTTTTTTACTGTCATTACATTGTCTAGACAAGTTCCTGGTTTTGAGGTGTTCCATAGTACTGCAGAGATGAGGAAGCTCAATTTATTCTTGCATAATGAGAAAGTTTACAACCTTCCATTCTCCATATTGGAACTGGTATCAGCTTTGTCTGCAGCCAGACACACTGCTCCAGGCCCTGATGAGATCCATTATGCCATGCTTCATCACCTGTGCCCTGAAGCAAAAGGACAGCTTCTTTCTTGTTTCAGTGGGATCTGGTTTGATGAGCAGTATCCTGTGACTTGGATGGGGGCAATATTAATTCCAGTCTGTTACCAGTGGCATTGGTAAGACTCTTGAATGCGTGGTTAACCACCACCTCATCTGGCTGCTAGAGTCCCGAGGTTACCTGAGCTGCTCCCAGTGTGGTTTCAGGTGCTACCCTTGACAACTTAATTCTACTGTAGACGACAATACAGTAGTCCTTCTTATGCTGAAACCGTTTGGTTTGTGTGTTTTTGACCTCAAAAAATCATGTGACACTACTTGGAGGTACAACATTCTTTGCCAACTTCATGAATGGAGACTACGTGAATGCCTGGTACTTCTTATTCAATCCTTTCTCGGCGACTGGTGTTTTAGATACTGTGTTGGAGATGCCTGTCTGACTGCTTTCTTCAAGAGAATGGGGTCCCCCAAGGCAGTGTCCTCAGTGTCAAATTGTTTGCCATCACTATCAATGGCATCTCCTCCACAGTCAGGAGCCCTGTCAAATGCTCTTTGTTTGTGGATAACTATGCAATCTTCTTCTCTTCCTCTGATCTTAGTGACGATGAGGTAGCTACAGCTGACCATGAGGAGGCTGGAAATCTGGGCCAGGACAACAGGTTTTCAATGCTCATCAGAGAAGACTACATGTGTCAATTTTACCCATGCTCATCAAAGTTTCAACCAACCAGTGCTCATAATGGGGACAATATTTTATGTTTCCAAGAAATTGCGGTTTTCAGTTTATTCTTTGGCTCAAAATTAAATTGGCTGCCACACCTGAAAAACCCATCATCAAAGGACTTAGTCATTGACTGTTTTCAAATGCCTTAGTGGAAAAACATGGGGAAGTGACAGATCCCCCCCCCCCCCCCCCCCCCCTCCTGCAGTTCTATAGGGCATTTGTTCAATCATGTTTAGATTATGGCAGTGTGGTCTATAGATCAGCCTGTACTTCCTAACTCAAGATGCTAGACGCTGTCCACCGTGGTGGCATTCTGATATTGACTGGAGTATTTCAGATCAGCTCAGTTCAAAGTCTGTGTGCAGAGGCTGGCGAACCGCCACTATGGTTTTGGCGACATATCCTTTTAGCTTGACAGGCACTGAAAATCTGTGTGTCACCACAGTCATTGACATATAGTGCAGTGGTCCAACACACCTTTGAATGGCTGTTCAGGAATCATTCTTATGGGACCAAGCCATTTGGGATACATGCTACAGACTGTCTCAAGGATCTGGATCTATTGGACATCAAAATACACAGCCAGGGATGGAACGCATTGCCGTCTTGGTGTCTTCAGAGGCCGAAAGTGATTTTAAGCGTGACACAGTAC
Source organism: Schistocerca gregaria (assembly GCF_023897955.1). Lineage (NCBI taxonomy): Eukaryota > Metazoa > Arthropoda > Insecta > Orthoptera > Acrididae > Schistocerca > Schistocerca gregaria. The sequence goes on from NC_064931.1 coordinate 804,238,436, forward strand.
AAGAAAACTTGTACTCCAGATTATGTTTTTACAACTCTATTTTTGTCCATTTTAAGTATGTACCACAGTTTTATCATTGCTTATACAGGTGGAGCCCAACAAGACGTTATCCTTGGTTGTTCTGCTGTTTCCTCTGATAGGGATTTTAAAGTGTGTCTTTCAGAACAGTTTACAAGTTATGATGCGGAATTATATGGCATTCTAATGCCACTGAAGAGGATTCACATACCTGGCCATATTGAGATACAGGGAAACAACATGGCCGACAAAGCCATCTAGGAAGCATGTTGGGATGATGCTGTCCATCGATGTCCCGTCCTGTTCAACGCTATCGTCTCATTTTTCTGATGGACGCAGCATGCATCAGTGGGAGACTGAATGGTTGCAGGTGACAGAAAACAAACTTTGGTCTCTCAAATTGACCATGTACGCTTGGTGGACTTCATGTCAGCATCACCGCTGGAAGGAGGTTGTTCTTACCTGACTGTGCATTGAACATAGCCCTTTAACACATGACTTCCTCCACCAGTGGAAGGATCCATCACTCTGTGAAGTTCGTGGTGTGCCACTTTCAGTTCAGCATATTTTGGCAATGTGTGGCCTATAAACTGATATTAGGAGAGCCCTCTGTCTCGATGGAAATCTGCCCACCATCCTCACAGATACTGATTCCAGTGTTGCAAGAATGGCGAAATTTTGTGAACTGTCAGGCCTCATTCCTAAATTAGTGGTGAAGGGAGGCAGACTTTAACACATTATAAACATGCTCTGCATGTGGGTACAGCCTTCGTCTCCACCCGTGAGATTGGCATGCCAACTTTTCATCAGGGTGCTGATGACAGTGATGTTGCTTGCCCCTCTCCCCAAATCGTCGTCATCATCAGACTCAACATTGAAGTTAAGTGAATCGAAAATAGTTCAAGCCCTCAGTATAGTGGTTAGCAAACACACCATAAAATTAAAATAACTGGACAATACAACAAGTGTTGATTGTTAGAAGTCAAATGAACACTAAAACAGTCAAATGAAAGTCTGAAGAGACACGATGTGATGATCCTAAGCGTCGACCAGTGTGGAATTGAACAGTCTCCACTAACAAACAAGAGTTAGACTTGATGCATGTAATTCAAAGTTCAGTCCAGATTGACGCCCAAAAAAGTTCAAGTTCATCTGGACTACTGTCGGAATAAACTGGAGTCTAGAATACTGTGGATTTTTCTGACTTCCTACTGAACTAATGCAGAATATTTCTGAGTATCGTGCCCATTGTCACAGAAAACTTCTAAGTTTAAAAGTGTGCAGCTGGACTGCCACCCAAACCTACATTGGTCTTAGCTCTGTAACTCCATCCAGAACAGTTCTCTTGACACCAGTTGGTCACCATCTGTAATAAATTTGGCATCCTTTTCTCCAGAAATTCCAAGCTTCTATGTCACATGACTTAGAACAAGTTAGATCTTTATACAATAATGCAGTCCTAACAGGATGTGCCTTTAGATGTGCACTAAAAATCTGAATAAAATGACATATTACACTTAATTCTACATAATGCACACTGCTCACAAATTGAAGGTAAAAAAAAATGCATATTTTAGTTGCAGTAATTAAATGCAGTCAATGCTTTCTTTGCCTTGAGTGCTTGTTGTATGGCACATATGCATCTCTCTTTCATTTGAATTGATATATTCTTTCCACTGCTGCAGTCAGAGTTAATGTAACTCAAACGATTTTTAAATTAAAGTTAAAACTGTACAAAAATAATAGACAATTAATTAAAATAACAAACACGCAAATCTTATCAACAAAGTGTTGGTGATGTATATGTGTCTGCCAACACATACTGACTTGCTGGTAGTGTAATTGTTTTGGCCTACAAAATATGCTGATTTTAATCAAATTTATCATTAAACCATGGCTCATAGGTTAATTATTTAAGTAACAGAACACATAACTAGCTCAGTCGATGCATATTGATGAGCAGTGCTAACTGATATGTCAACCTTTTTTTGCAATTAAAATCAAAGTACTTGTTAATTATTTACTAAATTTCTGTTAAATTAACCTTCTCAGCACTGTAACTTCCCTCACACATCATCTGCATAGCAAATCAATGTATCTTTTGATTCATTCTTTTTCTCCTCTTCAAAATGGTGTATCGTGCTTTATTGTAATTATGATGATTTGTGCTACACGTGCATAAATATATATAACGCTATTCATCCCTGTGTGATGTCAGTTGGGCAGATATGTCACATCCGGTTAGCGCACATATTTGACAGTTCCGTGTAATTTCAGCCATGCCACTCCATGGTACACAACACCCTCTAGTCAGCTGTCGGAGCCACACCAGCCTGGCCTCTGCACCACAGCATGCCTAATTCAAATGCCATGCTCGACCAAAATCAATCACTTCAGCTCAAGTTGTAGTGCATTGACACACATCATTCAGAGCAGGACACAGTCACACATGCTGCTTCTTTGGACTGTCAAATTTTGCTTCACCCCTGTGTTGTTCTGATATGGCAGTTAATGACTTGTTTCTCTTTCCTCAGATCAAGAAACTATTCCGTGGCAGTCATTTTCAGAGTGATGATTGATGGTGATTTTTGTGGTGTGACCTCTTGTGAAAAGCCAAATTACAGACTTCTGTAACCAAGGTCTCCACCAAGTCGTTCACCAGTGTGTGAAAATGTCACACTGGAGGTGTAATATGTACAGATGGACTAAGATGATAACTAAGTTTCTCACAGCTTGATTTTTTTCCAGATGATAATTCAAACTTTATGACCAACCCTTGTGTATTGCAGTGACCTGATTTCACTGTGACAAGTACTGTGTTTAAATAGCCATTGGCTCCTCCCATTTCACTCATGGCTTGCAATCACAGTGGCTACTGCAACTCCAGTGTCAACGCAATCTGCATGAGTCAATATTGCTGTACATTCTATGTTGGCCAGAGTGTCAATTTAATCACAACTGCTTCTGACTAGCAGGGATAAAATATGGTACAGCTAATGCCTATTGCAGACATAGAGGTATATTTTTATGAGTGCTGAGTTAATAATGGCTGCATTGTATATGAATCAGTGTGACATTCATACCTTCAAATGCTTTACTTAGTGCACTGTGAGAAAATCTGATGAGTCACTGGAGTGTTATAGGACTAGGGCAATAACCAGTCTAACAGTAGATATTGGATAGCTGCCCGTAGCAATCTTATGGAAGTTAGTAATGGTACAAAATGTGTATTATGAGCACAGCCACAATCAGCTGTTTCTGTTGCTCATGCACTCGTAGAACATGTATATTAGTGCCATTGCCCCATTTGGAGTCTGTATGAAGCAGAATGTGACCTAACTGAGTTTTGCATTATGAATGCCCTTGCACAACATTGGAAACCATTTCAGTGTTACTTATTAAGGCCCAAGTTGATTTTATATATGTTTGAGTGTAGAAAGTATTGCATTCCACTTTTAATTTTTAAAACAATTTTATAATATTTTATGTAAGTATTGCAGTTTTAAGTTTTTGTTTTGTGACAAATTTGAACAAGGGACACAGTCAGCTGCTACACCACTTTCCTTCACAGTATATTCCAGATTTAGCAACTTGATGAGTATATTACATTGGTTGTCAAACTTAACACTCTTTAGAGTGTGTAGGAGCTAGTAAATTGGTCCAAAACTTCCTAGATGCTCCTTTCTTCACAAAGGGAAAGGAAGAATGTGCTGTTTGGATGGATATTGGCCCATATGGGAATTGTGGCTAGGTAGTTATTGCAGCCATGAAGGTGTGGAGTTCAAATTGTGTAGGTAACTATATTGTCCTACTACACATAGTGATAATGAGATTTAGAAGACACTTCTTGGGTCAGTGGGTTTGTTACTGGCTAGAGGTGAGTAGTAATATGTTATGGATTGGCCATGCAAATATGATAAAGTTGATCTCACTAGACACTGCCTGTTGATGTGTGAGTTCCTCCTCTATTTTTAGTTAGAATGCATGAACACAACATTGATTTTAAAATTTTATGTGATGTTAGGACTCCCCCCTAAATGGATAGTATGAAGGTTTTAATTTGTAATGCACTGGCTGGGATGGTCAGGATGCGTATTTGGAAAAGGACATGGCTGACTTGCTTCTCCCATGTAGTGCATTGTGATCTTGAGCTTCTTCTCTAATGACCTTGTGTGTGAGAGATTACACTCATGTCTTCCTTGCTTCCACTAGCCTAAGACAGAATTCTTTTGTGACTGAAAGTAAACAAATTTCGGCATAAACTCTGAATTGCCAAAACTTGGATTAAGAGGCCTACTTCCATAGCTGTGTGGTCAGCACATCTTTTTTGACTGCCCTACAGAGGATCAGAGTTGAATTACTCTTACTGCCAGGGATGTTTCTTTGATGGAAGGAGTGGAACAGGGTCCACTTAGCCACTTAGTCTTGTTATGCCAATTAAGGAGATACTTGAATAAGATGTACGGCATCGACGTCTGGGAAGCCAACAGTGGCCTTGCAGGGTGGTGTGTTGACTCTGTCCCCATCTGTACCACATCCAAATGATGCCTTGTGACAACTGATTTGCATTGTGTGGCCTTCTGAGCTTGATCAAGGAGTTTAGGTTAAAAATAAAGTAGTCTGAAGTACGTTGTTTTTTTTCTGTTGTAATATTAAGGTCATGTTTAATAAATGTTGCTTTTGTCATCAGTTAGTAATTGTAGGATGTGAGCATTGCTGATTGCTGTTTCACTAGCATTATTGAAATATCAGAAATAAAGTGAAATTTGTGACTGGATTCAGGATTTTTTGGTAGGGAGGTGCAACATGTTATCTTGGATGGAGAGTCGTCGGCAGGTATAGAAGTAAGTTCCCAGGAAAGTGTGTTCGGACCCTTGCTGTTCATGTGGTGTATTAATGACCTTGTAGACAATATTAATAGTAACTTCAGACATTTTTTCCTGAGATGGTGCAGTTATCTATAACAACTTATTTTCTGAATGAAGTTGCACAAGTATTGTCAGGTGTGAAGATTTGCAACTAGCTGTAAATGTTCAGAAATGTAAAATTGTGCATTTCACGAAATGAAAAAATGTGGTACCCTATGACTATATAGTCAGAGAGTCACAGTTGGGATCTGCCAACTCTTAAAAATACTTGGCTGTAGCATTTTCTACAGATTTGAAATGGAATGGTCACATAGGCTCACTTATCGGTAAAGTAGAAGGTAGACTTTGGTTTATTGGTAGAATGCTGGGGAAATGCAATCAGTCAGCAAAGGAGATGCTTACAAATCACTCACGTGACCCATTCTAGACTATTGCTACAGTTTGTGGGACCCGTACCAAGTAGGACTAACATGGGATGGTGAACATCTATGGAGAAGGGCAGCATGAATAATCACAGTTTTGTTTGACCTGTGGGAGAGTGTGCACAGAGATACTGAAGAATTTGAACTGGCAGACTCTGGAAGATAGATGTAAATTATCCTGAGAAAACCTATGTACAGTATTTAAAGAACCACTTTAAAAGATGGCTCTAGGAATATTCCATTGCCCCCTGCATATTGGTCGCACAGGGATCAAGAGGAAGAGATTCGATTATTTACAGCACACAAAGAGGCATTAACTCAATCATTATTCCCACACTTCATACATGAATTGAATGAGAAGTGGCTTGGGGAGTACAGATGTAGATACAGGGTGTTTAAAAAATGACCGATATATTTGAAACGGCAATAAAAACTAAACGAGCAGCGATAGAAATACACCGTTTGTTGCAATATGCTTGGGACAACAGTACATTTTCAGGCGGACAAACTTTCGAAATTACAGTAGTTACAATTTTCAACAACAGATGGCGCTGCAAGTGATGTGAAAGATATAGATGAGAACGCAGTCTGTGGGTGCGCCATTCTGTACGTCGTCTTTCTGCTGTAAGCGTGTGCTGTTCACAACGTGCAAGTGTGCTGTGGACAACATGGTTTATTCCTTAGAACAGAGGATTTTTCTGGTGTTGGAACTCCACCGCCTAGGACACAGTGTTTTCAACGGAGGTTTAATGTAACCAAAGGACCGAAAAGCGGTACAATAAAGGATCTGTTTGAAAAATTTCAACGGACTGGGAACGTGACGGATGAACGTGCTGGAAAGGTAGGGCGACCGCGTACGGCAACCACAGAGGGCAACACGCAACTAGTGCAGCAGGTGATCCAACAGCAGCCTCGGGTTTCCGTTCGCCGTGTTACAGCTGCGGTCCAAATGATCCCAACGTCCACGTATCGTCTCATGCGCCAGAGTTTACACCTCTATCTATACAAAATTCAAACGCGGCAACCCCTCAGTGCCGCTACCATTGCTGCACGAGAGACATTCGCTAACGATATAGTGCACAGGATTGATGACGGTGATATGCATGTGGGCAGCATTTGGTTTACTGACGAAGCTTAATTTTACCTGGGCGGCTTCGTCAATAAACAGAACTGGCGCATATGGGGAACCGAAAAGCCCCATGTTGCAGTCCCATCGTCCCTGCATCCTCAAAAAGTACTGGTCTGGGCCGCCATTTCTTCCAAAGGAATCATTGGCCCATTTTTCAGATCCGAAACGATTACTGCATCACGCTATCTGGACATTCTTCGTGAATTTGTGGCGGTACAAACTGCCTTAGATGACACTGCGAACACCTCGTGGTTTATGCAAGATGGTGCCCGGCCACACCGCACGGCCGACGTCTTTAATTTCCTGAATGAATATTTCGATGATCGTGTGATTGCTTTGGGCTATCCGAAACATACAGGAGGCGGCGTGGATTGGCCTCCCTATTCGCCAGACATGAACCCCTGTGTCTTCTTTATGTGGGGACACATGAAAGACCAGGTGTACCGCCAGAATCCAGAAACAATTGAACAGCTGAAGCAGTACATCTCATCTGCATGTGAAGACATTCCGCCAGACACGTTGTCAAAGGTTTCGGGTAATTTCATTCAGAGACTACGCCATATTATTGCTACGCATGGTGGATATGTGGAAAATAAGGTACTATAGAGTTTCCCAGACCGCAGCGCCATTTGTTGTTGACAATTGTAACTATTGTAATTTCCAAAGTAAGAATTTTGTAAGCAGCATAAAAAAAAATTGGACTGGTTGCAATTCACTATAACAAGCTACTGTATGTCTGATGTGGCTGTGGTGGAACTGAGAGCTGTGGATTTACAAACCATAGATGGACTTGATGGAGGGGGGTTAGAGAAGGGGAGAGGGAGAGAGAGAAAACCACTGTAGTAATTTTAGTGAGATTTTAGGCAGAATTAGAAATGGTGTATTTTGAGTTCAGGTTATTTTTAAAGCTTAAGCAGGGTCATATGTTTCCAGTCAGGGCCATACAGACCCTAAATGGTGGAGGTATGCTGTGCCACAACTACCGTCACAGATTATTGAACAGTAAAACTCCCATTTTTACACTTTTCAGTGGACTGACATAAGAAAGTGTAAAATACAGGAAAGCATGGGAAACACAATAAACAAAAACAAATAAATTACTGCTACTGTCATTCTCTTTATATTGTTAAAATATGAACTGAAAACAAAATAAGTATTTAAAAAATCTGAAATACTTAATTGTTTTTGTTTCTTTCTAATAACAATTAGCTCTACTTCTCTCCCCATAGTGTACAAAGCATCAAATGCGTTATCACCACGAGATGTGCTACAGATGTACTGCCTCAAAGTGTTGATAGCTTCCCTACTGCTTGTCACAACTAGTTCTTGGTCATTGTCTTCATCATCTTCTTCACCAATCACCTGTCTCTTCTCTTCAAAATGTTTGATAATTTTGCTACCTACTGTTGGTACTTCTGAAGTGATGACTGAAGCATCAACACAGACGCTCTTGAAATGTAGATGATGTGCAGATGATATAACTACTGCAGAAAAATCTGTAGACTCGGACAAATCTTCTTCAGTGGTTCTTGTGTGTTTTCTGTGAACTTAAATCGGGCTTTCATGAAACAGTTAGAAATAGTTAAAGTAGTCACATCCATTCCTGCTTTGGCCATTCTCTGCTTACTCAGTTTTGCACGGTTGCATTTCTCCCCTTTAAAACATAAGGTCTTATTTACTAGATAACATGTTACAAAGAAAGACCATTTTTGTCAACATTAAAAAATTTATACTCTTTAAAGATTTTTGCAGTTCTGTTTTCCTTTGGTCCACAGTTCAACTGTAAACACTGAGACTTTCACCACACAGTTGCTGGCAAACAATGTTATGATGAGTTTTGAATCAGTCGATCCAACCATTTTATGTTGTGAAGTCAGTGATTCCCATTTTTGCAGCAAACAGAAGCACCTTTTCTCTCAGTATCTTGCTATCAAATGGAATTCCTGGTGCTCCTGTGCTAACAAACCATGCTGCAGTGAGTTTATCCAAACGATCATATGCTGATGGTTGAATGTAGTTATGCTTTTTTGCCATGGAACCAGACTGTTGTGCATTGGCTTCCGTTTTCTCACTGTCGTGTTCAGAGTGGAAGCGAAAATTCGTAGGTCCATCGCTAATTGAATTTGTGATCAAAAACTCGGATCTACATGTTGTAGAACCATCATTTATTTCGTTCACAGAAATACATTTCCTATCTTTTCTGATCATTTCATTCATAGGCACTGATTGAAATTGTTACCTAGCATGACTTTTACACTAGTGATTATCTTATTATTACTGGTACAGTACTATTTCTTTGGTATCATTGTTAGAATTACAGCTCCATAGTCACGTTCAAAGAAGCAGTCACTATTAGGAAAAGGTAGAATATAACTTTTACTAACTACTGGTAGTGAAGTTTAATCTAATGGTGCATTTTGTTTCATAATTCTTATTTAAATATGCAGTAATCATTTTTATTTTTTGGCAACAAGAAGTCTTCTTGCATAGCTGAGGAGCACCAGAACAAAAACTGATAAATCCGCATTTCCTGTTAATACAGAAAGTAACAAATAGTGATCTCTAAATGGCTCAGCAAGCTATAAAAAGAAGAAACACATCATAAAACACTTGATGTCGTGTTGTTCTGAAAATTATTTTGTGGCAGCATATATTGCTCCCATATCTCTCCCCTACAGCTCAAAGACGCAAATACAGCAAAAGTGGATATATCAGGTTTTGTTCTGGCGCTCCTCAGTTCTTTTTGTGACATGTTGGCACAATTTGGAACATCTCCTGTTGACTATTTTAGGTTTGCAATTGTGGCAACTGGAAACAATTGGACAGTAATAACTCAAGTTGCAACCTTCATTCTGTTCATTGCATTGAGTTACAACAGCTTTAATTTATTTTCACAGTTGTGTGTAGAACAAGCATATGTGTGCGTGCATGTTGTGTGTGTGTGTGTGTGTGTGTGTGTGTGTTTTTGTTTTTGTTTTTGTGTTTGGGTGGGCACGTGTCCGCGCCTGTGTGTGTACACACAGCCACTACCTTCATGATAATCACAAAGGCAGTGGCTGAGGGCTGACACAAATAAATGCGCACACGAGTTTCCCTTGTTGTTATCTATAGTTTGTTGCCAACAAGATCACTAGGTTCAGGGATGTCCTGGGTGAGAAAGAGGGTGGACATTGTCATGTTGGTAATGGTGGGAAAGCATTGTATTGAAAGAATAAGACTTAAGTTGAGGCTGACTGAAATGAACATAAAAAGCAGGAAAATGTAAAACGTGGGTATGTAAAAATGGGGTTTTACTGTATATCCTCTGGTATAGTTATCTACATGGCAGACATTCCCTCTTTCTGTTTGCAGCTTGAATGCTTTATTAACAAAATGTCTTATAACTCTTATTGGTAGCAATATATTACAGAAATTTTAGAGACGGAGCAGGTATGGACAAGTTCTATAATGTTCAGTACACATATTGCCTAATGTGGAAGGGAAGATTGATATTAAAAGACAGAAAAATGTTGAATTGTTTGCTTTTATTTGTTGATGTCATTTGTTGGATCAGTTCAGATTTTGACTGTTACGGAGGGACCGGAAACTGTAGCATCTATTTTTTTGTAGAATTAAGATTTATTTCACATATATTTTTTGCAAAATTCTAGTCAATTTTTTTTGTTTGTAATTGATTGGAGACACAAATTAAAAGGTTGTCATGCTACATGAGTTAAGACACACAGAGCCTTAGTTCTTTGAAATTGACTGCTAGAACAAGTGCTGATGGGGAACTTTTTGACTGAAATATTTGCTTTTGCAAAAACTTTAACACCCTTTTCTTCCAAAATGGATTTTTCTTCATTTGGCTGTATTTAATGTTTAAAAAAGATTGCTTTGTTGAAAAGCAGCAGCATTTTTCCCGCCAGGAGACAGAATGCACCTCTGACGGACAGTGTTTCTGGGCATTATCTGACTTTTCCCCACCCAATTCAATGATTACAAAATCGGCAGACTATTAATTTGATCTTTCATGGGCATTTATAGCTGTGCAACCCATGCTTGACAACGCCACAGGTAGAACTGACAAGTCAGTTAGCATACAAGTAGAATCGAGCGTATCTTAACTCCGTTTTAACTTTAGGGGAAGAATTTCAGTGCAGTTGAAAAACTTAACAGATTTTGTTTTCTAAATGCTGTAGCACAGAGTGCAGGCACCATAGGCTATAGTGGCAGTGGTAAATAAATGAGAATTTTGATTGCCAGAGGTGAGAGGAGCAGCCTACAACAGACCTGACACATTGTCACAGGGATCGCTGCTTTCTTCTGGTGTTGTAAATATCATCATCGAAATCTGTGATGGACCAGGATTAGTCGGTTCACATATTTCAAAATAAGAAAAGAAAACGACGAGCAATGCACAAGACACAGCAATCTGAGGTGGCCACCATGCAGTTGCCTCTTAAGGTGAGCAATTAACAACGTAGTTAAAGCCCAACCTCTAGCGGAATTCAGTGCAACCACAATTCAAAAATCCACCAACTAATTTGGCATGATAAAAGTGTAACATGATATGTCTCATGGCTGAGTACTACATTGCATTATGTGGTGCGCATCTTCACTGAAGCGCCAAAAAAAGTGGTATAGGCATGATTATTAAAATACAGATATGTATAAACAGGCAGAATATGGCACTGCAGTTGCCAACGTCTTCATAAGACAAGTGTATGGTGCAGTTGTTAGGTTGGTCACTGCTGCTACAATGGAAGGTTGTCAAGACTTAAGTGAGTCTGAATGTGGTGTTAGAGTTGGCACACGAGCGATGGGACACAGCACCTCTGAGGTAACGATGAAGTGGGAATTTTCCCAAACAAACATTTCATGAGTGTACAGTGAATATCAGGAATCCAGACCTCGCTGTGGCCAGAAAAAGATCCTGCAAGAACGGCATCAACGATGACTGAAGAGCACCATTCAACATGACAGAAGTGCAACGCTTCTGCAAATTCCTGCAGATTTCAATGCTGGGCCATCAAAAAATGTCAGCGTGTTAACCATTCAATGAAACATCACCGATATGGGCTTTCGGAGTCAAAGGCCCACTCCTGTGGCCTTGGTGACTGCATGACACAAAGCTTTACACCTCCTCTGGGCCCATCAACACAGACATTGGACTATTGATGACTGTAAACATGTTGCATGGTCAGACAAGTCTCGTTTCAAATTGTATCAAGCTGATGGATGTTTATGGGTATGGAGACAACATCATGAATCCAATGACAGAATGCGCCTCTGATGGACAATGTTTATGGGCATTATCTGACTTTTCCCCACCCAATTCAATGGAGAGCAGCGCGCTTCGTTACAGGATCATTTAGTAATCGCGAAAGCGTTATGGAGATGATAGATAAACTCCAGTGGAAGACTCTGCAGAAGACACACTCAGTAGCTCGATACGGGCTTTTGTTAAAGTTTCGAGAACATACCTTCATCGAAGAGTCAAACAATATATTGCTCCCTCCTACGTATATCTCGCGAAGAGACCATGAGGATAAAATCAGAGAGATTAGAGCCCACACAGAAGCATACCGACAATCCTTCTCCACACACCGTCAGGTGGATTGCGGAGTATGGATGTAGATGTAGACCCTGCATGTCAGCAGGGGACTTTTCAAACTGGTGGAGGTTCTGTAATGGTGTGGGGCACGTGCAGTTGGAGTGACATGGAACCCCTGATACATCTAGATATGACTCTTAACAGGTGACACATAAGCAAGCACACTGTCAGATCGCTTGCATCCATTCATATCATTTGTGCATTCCGATGGACTTGGGCAATTTCAGCAGGACATTGTAAAATCCCACATATCCAGAATTACTACAGAGTGGCTCCAGGAATGCTCTTCTGAGTTTAAACACTTCCACTGGCCACCAAATTCCTCAGACATGAAAATTGTATAGCATATCTGGGATGCCTTGCAACATGCTGTTAGAAGAGATCTCCACCCTCTCTTACTCAGGGTTTATGAGCCCAGTAGGATTCATTGTGTCAGTTCCCTCGAGCACTACTTCAGACATTGCTTGAGTCCATGCCACATCGTGTTGCGACACTTTCACGTGCTCGCGGGGCCTCTACGTGATATTAGGCATGTGTACTAGTTTCTTTGGCTCTTCAGTGTAAATGGACTATTTAACGTCCACAATTGGCATGGCACCATATCATTGAGCACACTGATATGTTGTGTTCATACACTTTTTATTTTGCACGCAGTTTCTTATGCACATTATCTTTCTAAATTGGGCTTAGCCAGATGATGTGCAATACCAGTAACTGAAAATTGGTTGAATTTTAGTTATTTATATGCAGAAAATAAAGCTATTCTAAACTATCTCTGATAAACTTCATCTGTATACAATTCGCAATGAAATAGCGTCAATTAAGTGATATTGCATTTTGAGGCTGAATTCACATATGTTTTGCATTTATCGCATAATGCAAATTTTACCAGTACTTAGTATGGAATAGAAACTGAAGGTGACATAAAGTATTCTCTACTAATATTTTGAGGGCTATCAATTGACGATAATCTGTATAGTTCTTTCATTGTGGTCAAATGGATTTTAAATTGAAGTAAAATAATTGTAGGTTGTTCTGGAATAAATATGAAACTATTTCATATCCAGCTAAGCCTGTGGTGTGAACTTTACTAGTGGTATTTTTCTAAATTTGTCACACATACACAAACTTGTTTGACTGAAAAAGTCTTCAGCATTTACTGATAACCTTTAAAGTTTGCCACCACTGTTCTGACAAGGAAGCATACCCACCTGCCATCACTGATTTCCTCCAAATTTATGATATTTGCAGAACTTGGCCATAAATGAAAGTGAGAGAAGTGGGAGATCCAGATGGCCTAATGTTTAGAAAAAAATAGAATTTTTGGTGCAGTTTGGCTGGGGCATGAGCCATTTATGTTAGCACTGGTTCCAGGCAGCAGCTGGCACAATGGAAATATTACAGATTGATATTGTGAAGGTCGTACTGCAGATAAACCAAAGTAATGCTCAAAATATTGTACTTATTAATATTATCATAAAACACATGAAAAGGAAAGCCCTACAAAAATTGGAGATTGCAAATAAATTTCCAGGAAGGGATTGTAAGGCATATGTGAGAACTTTGTACATCAAATTAGATACTTTTATTATTTTACAGTTGACGATTTACATGTGCTGGGGTGATAATCATTGTAAAAACAGAGAAGCAGTAATTTATAGTTACTTGTTTCTTTTTTTAAAGTTTCTATAGAAAAACAGACTTGGTTTACATTCATGAAAGATTCTCTCTCATGGCACAGTTTAGCAGCAAACTGTACGTTATGCATCATTTTGCCAAATATTGGCAAGGATAGCCGGTGATGTACAATGAAATGTACTGTATTTTGATGCAGTACCCTTGGGTTGTAACATCTTTTTCTCTCTCTTTATGAGGTGTTAGCAGTTTTCAAGCTTTATCAAATTCTTTCCCAGGTGATAGAAATAGACATTGCTGGTTTGCGGTAGTTGGTGCATTTGAGGGGGGGGGGCAGGAATCTCTGTAAGTGGATTTGTTAGTCCTCGCTGCGAGTTATTTAGCAGAATAAAGTTGTTCTCTTTCATCACTTCAGTCAAACACTATGGTATAAATGTGCTTAAGTTTCCCAGGTTTTGATTAAGTAATGACAATGTTTTTTTTATTTTGCCAAATACTCATCCACCTTTATTTGAATCTTACGTTGAAAATGTTCCTTTTCATGTTTTTTATGAAAATAATAATAAATACAATATATTGAGCATTCTTTCTGTTTATTTGCAGTGGAACTAACACAAAAATGGAAAATAAAAAAGTTCCACTTTGAAATTTGACGCAGTTCTCTTGTATTAGCATTACGTACTCTTTACATTGTGCCAGCTGCTACCTGGAACCTATACTAACATAAATGGCTCATTCCACACCTGTCCTGTGCAGAAAATGTTCTTTTTTGTAAAGAGATCTGTTACAGGCGTCCAGATAACTTCACAAAGACACTTAGAATGAATCTCATTTGAACCATTATTTTTGTTGACTACAATGAACACTCCCCCACCTCTGGCATATAATGTCGTTTCAATGTACATTCTATGACTTGGTAAATACTCAGAGCTTTCTGTTTCCTGTTTCAGCCACAATAATTTAAGTGCAACAAATTTCCAGGAGGGCAGTAAAGTTAGGAACTTTGTTACGATTATTTTGACAATTTATTGACAAAGTTTTGACCTTCAAAGTGTCTATACTCTGAACGCGACCTGGTTTCGCTCTGTGTGTCGACGGGTGAGTGTTCATCAGAGTACCTCAAACTGCCACGTAGCTTTTTTTAAAAAAAAAAAGAAAAAAAACCTTCTCCACTCCACAATTACTTTGTGTTGTGCACCCTTGACCTATCGAGGGGAATCCTACTACTCTCCACCCAATAATGCAGATCCAGAGATCTGCAGCCAAGACCGTCACAGTCGATGAAGCCTTTGGTTGAGACCCTCCACTTGGCTCCAAACCAAAGGACCCCAATCAAGTCTGGGAACAGCAGACTGCGAGCTCTACTTCCACCCCCAATGTCAGGCCTTCAGAACTTCTACCGGCTGCCCACATGAACTGAGAATTGCCTCGGAACCCAAGTGACGGGCATCAGTGGTGCTGACATAAGCCACAACTTGCAGATAGCTGTTCCCTGTTGCCATATGGCAATACAAGCTTCTCTAGCTGCCAAATTCAGGAAAACTAAATGAGGTGGTGAGGTGACTATCTATGGAGGAGAGGCCACCACAGATGAAAATCCTCCATTGATGACAGTCACAAAGATATTGGCAATTCTCATTAATGTCATCACTGCCCAACCTTTCTGTGCACTAGTTGACTCAGGAGCTTCCTTTTCTGCAATGTCAAATGCTTATCGTCAACAGCTAAAGAAGACTACTACTTGTGATACCAAAGTGATTATGCTGAAGGTTACAAATAGGAAATACATCCAGCTGACAGGAACATGTATTGCAAGAATAATGATCAGTGACAAAATGCAGACCTTTGAATTTGTCATTTTAGCTGAATGTAGTCATGTTGTTCTCAGATGGGCCTTTGTGCAGACATCACATGCACTGAGACTGTTCAAGATAGATGAAGCTACTCAAACAAGTGCACACAATAAAGATTGCTGTGGGTGGTTGTTTGCCATTGAAGATGGTGTTATCCCGCCATCATCGAGATGAGTTCCAGTGGACAATTGATATGTTTAGGTAAACTGTGAAGATTTGGTAGACTGCAAAAAATTACTCGGGCTCACAAAAGGCATGTATGCTAGTGATGATCATATACATTTTAGGTGCTCAAGAGAGCTTTGAATCACTAATTGTCCTGAGCAGGTATGTGCATAGGGGAGCTGAACCAGGGTAGCTTAGTGCTGTTGATGAGGAATCATACTTTATTATTACTGCAGACAACACATTGGAGGAAGCAACTATCAAACTGTCAGTAGGATCTGGCCTGACCAAGGAATGATGTGGGCAAGTGTTACCGATTCTGTGCGAATTTTCAGATGCTTTAAAATCTGGAGTGAAGAAGAGACAGACCAAATGACCCATGGTAAACTACTACCTTATCAGTACTGGTTATCATCTACCAATACGCCAGCACTCATATGGGGAGTTGCTGGCTGAATCCAGGAGGAAGTCTTGAAGGTGCTGAAAGCTGGCATTATTCAGAGAGTCCTTGGGTGTCTCTCCTATTGTCCTTCTAAAGGAGGAGGATGGCACATGGCATTTTTGCTCTGATTACCATTTGACTGATCGGGGGGGGGGGGGGGGGGGAATCCTCCTATTGCCGTACATCAATAACACCCTACACTGCTTGAAAGGATCCAAGTATTTGCCAAATATGGACATGCAGATGGGTTGCTAACAAATCAAGGTTGATGAAGCTGACTAGGATAGGCTGCCTTCATAATTTTTTATGCCATCTACAAGTTCAGAGTTACACCATTGGGACTATGTAACACTCCAGTGATATTCAGATGTATGGTGGATAGTCTGCTTTGACACCTTAAATGGATGACGTGTATTTGCTATGTAGATGACAATGCAATTTTTTTGAAGATCTCTGACAAAGGTGTGGAAGCGTGCTCGGACTGCAGGTCTTCACCTGAATTTTAAAAAGTTCCTCATTGTTGCCCAAGAAATAGAGATCTAGAGCACCTAGTGAATGGCAATGGAGTCCATTCTGATACAGAGAAAATAAGAGCTGACACAGATTTTCTGACTCCTTGGCACATTTGTGATGTTAGAAGTTTTATCAGAATGCTAACTACAGGCAATTAATAAAAGGTCTTCTGTACCAAGGCATGTCCCTTGCGACAACTACTACAGGGAGGTGCCAATATTTCCAGGAACAAAGTGCAAGAAAGATCTTTTCTTGCCCTTACGGAAGCACTAACATCTTCTTCAGTTCCAGCATTGCATGATGAGAATGCTGTGACGCAACATCACAGTGACACTAGGGCTTGGGATTGGGGCAGTTCTAGTTCAAATTCAGAAAGGTGCCAACTCGTGCTTCCAGATTACTGTCAAAGTCTGAGGTCAATTACTCTCTGCAACTGAGAAAGAGTGCCTTGCAGTCGTTTAGGCCATCAAAAGTTCCAGTTGTATTTGTTTGGCAAACCTTTAGCCATACTGATGAACCACCATTATCTATGCTGTCTGTCTAGCCTGAAGAATCTGTCATAATGACTAATGACTGAGGCTTTAGGAATCTCAGGGGCTCTGACTGTCTTGCAAGGAATTGTGTGGCAGAAAACAGCAGTGGGTATAAAATCTGTTATTGCTCTATTAAATAAAATTACTGTTGAACAGAGGGAAGATCCAGCAATGCTGAAAACCATATGCCATGAAGATTGAAGAACTATCAGAGGAGAATTCCAATGAATAAATGTGACATTGTATAAGAGTAACAATGATCCAGTGGGGCAGAAATGGTTGCATGTCATTCCAGCCCATCTACTGCCAGCTATCCTGAAGTTTTCCACAACACTCCAAAATCTAGTCACCTGTGATTCATGAAGACTCAAGACAGAATCAGATGTAAGTATCACTGGCGTGGTCTCTACAGATCTGCTAGATAATGTGTGAGCCACTGTAAGGAATGCCAACAATGGATGTATGTGCCACAAGGTAAATAGTCTGCAGTGACTGCCACCCACTATACTCTCACTAAAACTATACTGACTACTGAAGCTCCAGAAATTGCAAAGGTCTGTGTAGAAAGCATCATTTTGAAGCAGGGAGCACTCAGTGGTATGATCTCTGGTTGTGGAAAAGTTTTCCAGTTAAGACTAGTGTTAGAAGTAATTTAATATTGCGACATCGACTACAGGACGGCAACTGCCTACCACCCACAGAAGGGTGGCCTCACACAACATGTTTGTAAGATTTTGGCAGGTGTGCTCTTGATTTACGTTGATCTCGAACAGAGAAATTTGTATACAATACAGCCCAAAGTGACATTTGCATATAGTACAGCAAAGTGACACTGCAGTCTTCCTGCTGCACAGTTGTGAGAACAAAAAGACAATGGATACACTGTCACGTTTCCAGTGGGTGATACTCGGGATGATTATGTGAAACCAGGGCCAATGAAGCATAGCAATTGGCTTGTGTAAGGACCCTGGACACCCAAGAGAAACACGGAGAGCACTGTAATGCCATGCATCGGCCAGTGAGATACAGCCCGTGAGGCTTGATGTGTGGAAAGGAACACTATTGGAAATTTTACTAAAGTTCTACTTTGAATTGCACAGTTTCCTTAGTCACTTGTTGAACATTGCATCTCAAAGATAGCCAATGAAAACCTTGTAACTCTATTTCATTAAATTTTGCATGTGAAGGAAAAAAACTCTTTCTTAAAAAGTGACAGAGAAAGTTGCTACATGTGTAACTGTATAGTAAAGTCTAGCTATTGAAAGATTAGAGAAATCCATGCACTTTCAAATCACTTTTTGGTTGTGGAGTTACTGGAATTAAGTTGTCAGAGACAGATGGAATTATGAGATTTTCATTGCCTGGTATTGATACGAAGTTGAGGATTCTGACCTCCACCAAGAAGACAAAAGCACATAGACATATTCCACATCCTTCGTATGATGCCCTATTACAGTCCAGAAGTGCAAATCAACACTGGGAGGTTCAAAGAAACTGAAAATCCTCTTGACTATTGTGAAGCCTTGACATGAGTGACCCTAGTATTTATGATTTATGAAAAGTTCTTGAAATATCTTAAGTTTGTATACTCTGGAATATTCTGTGTTTGTATAAATATCAGTATTCTGTAACATTCAGTGTTTGTATAAATAGCTGCACTCCCGTCCACGAGCTCAGTTCTGTTCTGTCCATGTGTTGGTGTTAATAATAAACATGCTTTCAGTGTTAAGTATGGTATTTCATTGTGATCCTGCCTTCGGATTTGGAGTTGTTATGGTTTTGACATGAAAATATAAATAAGTTTTGTACATCTTCCTCTCTTCATTTACTGGTATAGTAAATATTATTAATTCTTCTGCACAGGTTGTAATTCATACTTAGTAGGATGTTTCACACTACAATTGTTCTTGTATTTGTCTCTCCGGACAGCAAAGTGGTTGAAATAGTGGATCAGCATACATACTGGTATAGCCTTCAGTCTTCTGTGCGTTCATCACTGTTAGTCACTTATTGTCACATTTTTAGCTGTGAATGGTACCTGTATTTATTTTGTGTAATGAATAGACCTTCTAGCAGATGGGGAGTTGAGAGGTTGTATAGTTATTCTTTCATTTTTGAAGTATTCTATATTTGTGAGATGAAATGATTGTATATATAGAGGAAAATTTAAACTAGAAGAAATTTGTCATGGAACTTTTGACACACGGAAGCCAACAAACCTTGTTATTCTCATGATTAATAACCTCAATAAAAAGGAAACAATGTCACAAGATAGTTTGCCAATTTCTACTCATTAATGATTGCATGAGAGAAAACAGTATAAATAATAGCTCATGCTCATCCAAAACTGCCTTGTATGTGCTTCTTCAAGGAGTTAGGGATTGTAATTATTGCTTCACAGATGTATGTCTGGTAATAAAATTTGACAGGATCAGCGAACTAATTTAACAACAATGATGTACAAAATGACAACACAAAAAGTAAAAATTGCCTTCATTATTTATTATTATAGCAGTTGCTGGCTCAGAGCTGTGCAGTATGTAATTACGAAAATCTTTGATCATTTACCCAATAGAAAAATATCGGACCAATAGCAAAGTAAATTTAAATCTAAAGGAAATTCAGCTACATATATTTGACAGCTTAAAACAACCAGTAAATAGTAAAACAAAAGTTGATGAATAAATGAAAAGACGTGGGGGAAGAGGCCTGACTGGGGGAAGGGGAATAGAGATAGAGAGAAAGAAGGAAAGACTAAACCCTACTAGAGCAATTGAAGCTTTGACAAAAGTGCTTTAGTAGTGAGAAGACTGAGGGATTTCACTTTTGAATTATTGGGACATCTATCCCTGTTCATCCTGTTTCCACCTATTGCTTATCTTCTCATTTGAAGAAATTTGTTAGTGGCAAACAGCTTTGGTGCAATGAATGGGTTAGCGCAGGCATAGATGAGTATTTTGCAACCCTTCCAGAACTACACTTAAGGAAAAGATTGTAATCACTGGAAAAACCTGGGACACAGTGCTTTTAACTAAAAGAAATTGACAAAAAAAAGCACTTTGATCTTTGCAGATGATTCTATCATGCTAATAAGTTAATGTGGAGGCTGATATTTTTTTGAATCTCTTTATTACAGCTAAGATATTTATCCTTAGTGGTTGCCTCTTCTTTCATTGGCAAATATCAAGCAGGTTTTAGGAAAAGTATATCCTTTGTGGAAGAAATTCTCAATTTAAGTCTTAAAAATCTGCAAGACAGACGAACTGTATCTTCTTTGTAGACTTCAAAACAGCATACGAGTCAATAGATAGGGTACACTGTTTAATATACAGAAAGAGTTTAAAATTGATAGAAAGACCACAAGTTGATTAAACACTTTAAAATTGATAGAAAGACCACACAGTTGATTAAACACTTTTGATATAAAAACTGGTCTTACAGGGAGATTTATATCCCCCTTACCGTTCAGTCTTATAACAGAAAAAGAAGTATGTCCGGAGAAGGGTCTTATGGGATGGGAAAGACCCACTGTAATTTAATAGCTGTTTTTGGAATCAACAATGTAAACAAAGAGAGCTTCATGACAGATTCAAGAGCTTTCAAAACTTGTGTGACAAACGAAAAGCTGAATGAAGTGAAAATGAACATAAGGAGAGCAGTGAAGGAAGCTTTCAATCACTTTTAACGTAAAATTTTGTCAACTGATCTGAGCAACAACCCTAAGAGGTTTTGGTCTGATATAAAATCAGTAAATGGTTCAAAATAATCTGTTTAGTCATTCGTTGACCCTAGTGACACTGAAATGAAAAACGACAGGGGAAGGCTGAATTACTGAATTCGCTCTTCTGAAATTGTTTCGGGAGACTGTAATGTGGTGTCTCCTTTCAATCATCATATGATCTTTGAAATGGCAGATACGAGATAACTGATCACGGAATAGGAAAAAAATTAAAATTGTGTTGTACTAGAAAGGTATCAGGACCAGATGAAACACCTGTAAGATTCTACAGAGATTATGTGAAATAACTTACTCCTTTTCTAGCAGTAGTTCATTGTAGGTTACTGGAGCATGAAGGGTATCTTGTGACTGGAAAAAAACAGCAGTCATTCCCATTTTCAAGAAGGGTCATAGAACAGATGAACATCATGGATGTCAATCTGTTTTAGAATTATTATCATGTATTATGACATTTGTGGGGAACGGAAATCTCCTCTATTTAAGTCAACATGGATTCTGCAAACAGAGATCTTGAGAAACTCAGCTTGCTCTGTTCCTCTAAGAGATCCACAGAACTGTTTACCTCGGCACACAGGGTGATGCTGTGTTCCTTGAACTCGTGAAGACATTTGACACTGTCCCTCACTGTAGATTTGCGACTTGATTCAAGACTTCCTCACAGATAGAACTCAGCATGTCGCTCTTAATAGAACAAAATAGACAGATGTATAGGTAATTTCCAGAACACCCCAAGCAAGTGTGATAGGACAGTTACTGTTCATGATGTATATAAATGATCCACCAGAAAGTGTCACAAGCTCTTTAAGGCGTTTTGCAGATGATGCAGTTGTCTACAAGAAGGTTTCAACGCCAGAAGACAGTAACAACTTGCAGAAGGATGTACAGAGAACTATTGAACAGTGCAAGGACTTGCTGTAGACTCTGAAAATAAATAAATGTGAAATATTGTACATACATATGAAAAGAACTCCACTACTGTACAAATTTCTGGAAACAGTAACCACCATAAGATATCTAGGAGTATCTGTTGAGAGCAACCTTAAGTGGAATACCCACATAAAACAAATAGTTGGGAAAGCTGATCTCAGAATTAGGTTCGTAGGAAGAATATTAAGGAAATGTAATTAATTTACTGAACAAGTGGCTTACAAGACACTTGTTCAACCAATTCTTGACAATTATCAATCGTCTGTTACATTGCCAAATCCTAAGTTCATTTTGTTTGCAGATGATACAAACAATGCAATAAGTAGCAAGTCAAGTACAGATTTAGAAATAGCTGCTAATCAAATTTTCACTGACCTTAATAAGTGGTTTAAAGCTAATTCACTGTCATTCAACTTTGAGAAGACCCACTATATGCAGCTCACAACCTATAAGAGATTTCCTTCCAGCGTGTGTATAACATATGGAGACATGCAGATCAAAGAGGTTGACAGTGTTAAATTCTTGTGGTTACAACTCGATTATAAATTCAGTTGGGAAGGGCATACCACAGAACTGCTTAAGCACCTAAACAAGTCTGTATTTGCTGTGAGAATGATATCGGGTGTGGGAGACATAAATAATAAAAAAAAACTTGCATACTTTGCTTACTTTCGTTCCATTATATCATATGGGATCATATTCTAGGGTAACTCATCAAACCGAGCAAAAGTTTTTAGGGTTCAAAAGCTTGTCATAAGAATCATTTGTGGTGTAAATTGAAGAACATCATGTAGAAACCTGTTCAAGGAACTTTGTATTATAATCACTGCTTCTCAGTATTTTTATTCCTTAATGAAATTTGTTGCAAGTAATACATCTCTATTTGCAACCAATAGCTCGATACATGGTATCAATACTAGGAATAAGAACAGTCTACATAAAGACCTAAAATCACTTTCCTTGGTCCAAAAAGGGGTCCAATATTCAGGAACACACATTTTCAATAAATTGCCAGCAACCATTAAAAACTTGGTTTCAGATAAAGCACGGTTTGAACAGAATTTGAAAGAATTGTGATAGGCAACTTCTCCTACTCCATAGATGAATATCTTAACAGAGACTGTTAAGTGAGCTTAAGTAAAAATAACTGTTAGATTTCAGTTTTGACAGCACTTGGCCACAACAGTCAAGATTAGGTATTTTGTGTACGATAAATTTATTACTAGTGTATAGCAGTGTTTCATTTTGACAGCATATTAATTCTGTAAATATTAGCTGTTACAGTTTACTGCATTGTATTCACCTATCTCCTGACAAATGATCAGGGTTGTAAGTATTATATTAAAGTGTTGTATGTTATACTTTCTGACATGTTACACACCCACGAGAATCATCTCATTTTTTGGGTCTAAGGAATGTAAACTGAATCTAATCTTATTAGTTAGGACTGATGGGGGGGGGGGGGTGGGGGGCAGGGGGAGGGAGGGAAAGGGAGGGGGGGGAGAGAGAGAGAGAGAGAGAGAGAGAGAGAGAGAGAGAGAGAGAGAGAGAGAGAGGAGAAGAAGAAGAAGAAGAACAGCACATTTCCGCATGTTATTGTTCAGTCAGCATGGGAGCGTTACAGAGCTGCTGGACAAACTCTTGTGGCAAATGCTACAAGAGAGGTGTTCTGCATCATGAAGGGGTTTACTAATTCAATTTTGGGAGAGTACTATCCAGGAAGAGTAGGCCCACATATATCTTCCTGCCACACACATTTTGCAAAATGACTATGTGAAAATTTGAGGAATTAGAGCTGACATGGAGGATTACCGACTATCATTTGCGAATGGAATAGAGGTTGGGCATCAGTTAATGGTACCAAAAGTACTCTTTGCTACACACTGACCTCTTGCTTGCAGAGATATAGATGTAGAAAGAAATAATCATTGGCAGACTATGTGAAACTAAAATTCTTTTATGATGATTGGCTGATGCAGACAATCTAGGATTTGTTTCAAATAATAGAGGAGAGTAGATTAACTCCCTTATATAACTGCATGAAATAACAGCTAAAAGTGGACTGAAAATTTCTCAAGAAAAAGTCCAATACCTGGAAGGTTGTCCTCTGTGGACAAATCATTTTTTCACAATTTGGCAAAATATCTCAAGTATCCATATTTAAATACCTATGAGAAATCATCCAGTGCTCAGGGTCAACTCTTGAAGCAAACAAAGAGGCGATCATTAAATTACGAAATGCTTATAGAATTACATGGGATAGATGTAATGGAAAATAAATATCTCATAATGTAGAATTAAAACATTACATCACATTAGGCAGCTGGAAGCATTATATGCATCGGATGCTGTCATCATTGGAGGTAGATTTTTAACTAGACACACAGAAAAAGAAGAAAGGAAAATACTAAGGATTTTTTTCTGGTTTGTATTGATGTTGAATTCTGGGTGAAGACAGACGTCTGATGAGTTATATCAAAATTGGGAGAAAATCTGACACTTTCAGGGAAAGAAGGTTGAAGTTTTATGGCAAAAATCAATGGCAATAGATTGGACAAAAGGATTCTTACCTATGCCTTTTAAATGAAATTTGAAAACAATTAGATACTTAAAATACAGGTAACAGGCATTACAAACAAAATTCTACAGGACACAGCTGCATTCAAAACTTTGACAAGGCATCAGTTTAAAGCCAAAACCAGTGTTACGTGTGAGAGAACATAGACAGAAGATTATAAGAAAAATCATAGTGAGAAGATGAAGAGATTTTGGAAGCAGACGAAAGCAAATACAGCAGTGTAAGTTCAAATGTGCTCCTTAGCTGGGCATAGTGGTGTAGAAATAAAGATGCATATTGATCTACAAAACCCAGTCTTTTCAGTACCTGGCCAAGAAAGTCTCTCTTTGCCCTCATTTATTTAGTCATTTATTTATTCATTCTCAGTGTGTAAAAGTATCACTTCATGAGAGTATTGTACCATTAGAGGTAACATTTTTTAGCATAACTTGAGAAAATGCCCATTGGGTAGCACAGTCACTTTCATCAGAATTTCCCTTTCAACTTTTTTTCTGTGTATGGGATTTTAGGTCTAGGAGTAAAACTTTCATTAAGCCAAAACCAGAAATTACGTACTAGCAAAACACCTGTAGGCTAAACAATGTAGAGATTTTCTTAATAGTCTAGTCACTACTTCCATCCAAGTGTATCCAGTGGCTTAGCGTTCAGTTTGCTTGTTCTGAAAGTTTGAACCCAAAGCAAAAGAGCTGAAACTGTTCAGAACTTTAGCAGTTTGCCACAGCTCTTAAGTGAATACGAAATATCCGTTATTTTGCTGCTCAAAATCACATAGTACTGCTAGCACAAGAAGAGTATAGGTGGCTACTTTGTGAATTTTTTACAGTCTTGAATACTGCAACAATACTGCTAGAATAGTTTGTGTATGATGGTTTGAACAATTATTCCCAAAGTAATAGGAGATATTTTGTGAGTTGGCAGAACTAGACTCAGGGTATTAGAATATAAAAAAAAGAGAGATTGTAAACAATGTACACGCGGCAGCAATCAAATTTGAGGTAGCTACTATTTCGACAAGATAAAACTCCAGTCATTGTAACAAATAGTACAGTTTAGTGAGGTGCATCATGGGGACAGCAACAGATGTTGTACGGGCAGTCTTCACCATAATCTAATGCAGGATGGGCAAGGTAGCAGGTGATCAGTGTGGTCACTGAACTTATCACATGCCACCATGTTGAGGGTGTATGCAAGTACTCCACCTGAATTGACTAATGCAGGCAAGAATGTTGATAACAAGAATCACAGTTTATGACAGTGGATACTTGGATGATAGTACTACAAATTGTTTGCATATTAAATGCAGAAAGATAAGTCAGCAGCTGCAATGTCGGGAACAACTGCCTTGGTACAAGGTGCAGGAGTGACTGTTGTTCACGTGTTCCTTGCATGTCACATGTCGTAGAGATTAGAACGTTTAGAGGAAGAGCAGCATGCGACACTCAGTATGTAAAGGAAGGTTCCCTGGAGTGGCAAGGTGTGATGTTGATGTGTTAGTGGCAAGGTAGTAGTGTATTTCACCAATAGCTCTCTCTCCAAGTAGATGAAGGGGCTAGCCTGGTTATACGACATAAATTGGACCCCTCACAAATGACATGGGAATGTACTGTTCATTTGCGTGCATTCATTTACTATACAGTCTTCTGTAGGGTATCACAAGTTGCTTGTGAAGCCCCCCAGGTTACTAGATTTCATTATGCTGAGCATGTCTCTCATGTCATTGGGAGAGATGCATGCATCTCTGTGTCAAATCTGATGGGTCTCAATGACTTGGGGGCAGTGGCAGTTTGACTTTGATCTGCCACACTTTTGACATCTTGTAGAGTTCATCTCACTTCACACTTCTGCCATCATTGGGGTAGATTTCTTGAATTTTGCTTCTTGTGAGCACAGTTCGTGTGGACACTGAAATGTGCCGTGTTCACATGCAGAAACATTATAGCAAAATTACACTACAGGTTGTGCGTGAGCATTTATGCCAAAGTACTTGAATATATCCTACTGTTGTATTCCTTTCCGTTAATGAATTAATCATTACAGATTTCATGTAAGTTTCATCTTTTATTCTAGGCACCCTCAACATTGAAGAATTTGGGAAGTTCCTTCATAAAAAGAATGAAATATTTACTGATTTCAATGAAATACGCAAAGAGATTGACAGAGAAACTGAAAAAGTAGCGGGATCAAATAAGGGCATCAATGCAAATCCTATCACTTTAAAAATTCATTCACCACATGTTGTGAATTTGACTCTGGTTGACCTACCTGGCCTTACAAAGGTAAGGGTATAATGGCTGTGGGTTCTTCAGATATGTTGTTGTCTAGATATGTTAGTGGAACATATGTGCAAGAGAAGAAGCAGAATTATTTTAAACATTATACTACCTGTTGTGCCTGTACCAAATTGACTCAATTTTTAGGTGTATTGTTGCTCTGCTTTTTACGATTTCTGATATTAAACATTTTTAATGTGACCACTTTTTCCACTCTCTGGGTCATTTAGTATGTGCTCCTACTTCTGTGTGAATATAAATAACAATAATGTGAAAGAGTGTGTTGTAACAAGTTCCAAAGTGTAATGAAGGTGTACTTCAGCTACAATTACTAATCTGCAAATAACTGAAAAGTCTGTTTTCTCCATAACATTTATCTTTCTTGTTTGTTTTCTCAGAATCTGGCAACTTTACAAGAATTTTCCATTAGGTGCGACAGTGTCATTTTTTCCTTGTCAAGTTTCTTACATTGCTTAAATCAACTCTTTTGTTACAGGTACCTGTTGGTGACCAACCGGAAGACATTGAAGTTCAGGTACGGGAGTTAGTCTTAAAGTATATAAGTAATCCGAACTCAATAATATTAGCAGTTGTTACTGCTAATACTGATATGGCAACTAATGAAAGTCTGAAGCTGGCAAAGGAATGTGACCCTGATGGTCGCAGAACTTTGGCTGTAGTAACTAAACTGGATCTAATGGATGCAGGTATTTTGTTCATTTGAATTACTACAGTGTATCTTAAGTTACAAATGTAATTTTTGTCTTTGCTGCAGAAATATTTCATGGAAAAGTTCTTCCCAATTCAGGGAACTGAAGCAAGAATAAATGCATCTGGAAATTATGTATGTAAAATGATAGATTTGAAGCTGTCAAAGAATGGTCTTCATTGTCAGATTTAGCTGTACTAAGTTATGAATAGTAAATTATAATTATATTCAGTAAGGACTAAAGGAGACTGGTAGCTATGAAATTGATTCAGGAATGTACAAAACATATACTGGGCTGAATGAAGTGTGCAGCGAGTTTGTTTTGAATTGTGAGGATGGGTATAATTAATATAAAGCATGTGAATTTTTTTTAAAAAAGGGGAAGGAGAAAGTGGGCATGTTTCCAGGAAAGGAAACAGTAATTTTGAACAGTGAATAAAAAAACTATATATGAATGGGAATTTGTAACTAGAGCAAAGGTGCCAAGATTAATGGAAAGGAGATAGCAGCTGACAGCGTTCAAATTTAAAAAGATGTTCATTATAAAGAAACTTTACATATGAGGGGGGTAACATACATTATACAAAAACAAGGCATTAATAGTGAAGTGACAAAGTGAAGTAACTATTAACTAGTAATGCAGAATTGGTGGTGATTTGATTTGTTTCCTGGTTGATTTAAGTTTTGATGCTTCAAATAAGTTAATCCCTAGCTATATGCCTTTTCTCTAAAGCAGTATGGCGGTAAGAAGATTGGCTACAAGCATGACATTTTCCCCCATTGCAAAAGCCACAGTGAAATTCAGTGAACAGATGGCACTTGAAAACTTCCAGTAGGAAGTAGTAGAGGCATCACTTAGTAAGGCAGAGATACTAGGCGAGGAATAGACGTATGTGAGACAAAGGTGGAAAATAGTATAAAAGAAAAAGCAAATAGCGAAGGAAACTAAAATCAAATAAATGAAGAAGGAAAAAAAACAACAGAACAAAGAGAGTGAAATGTAAATTTTGTATGAAAACCTGAATTATAATAGTTGAGGCTGACTGTCAACTGGGAGCTGCCCAACATGTGGGTGAAGAAGTTATATATTTGAATGACATACAGTATCTGCTGTTTTTTGTTCCTCAATAAATAATTCTGTATGTACCTATCAAGTAGCAACTGTTTGCTACTGAAACAACTTGTATCAGAAAAGAATATTTTTAAAGAGAGCGTAAAGACAATATGACTTGTAAATTGTTTAGTTCAGTTGCTTCCTTTCCGTGAGTGACAAATTCTGAAAAATTGCTAAACAGCCTGAGAATAATGAGAATTACAGAGTTCCAGATAGATTATTTTTGCAAGGTGGTCAGTAGGGAAGAATAACAGTTTATTGTTTTTGTACGGAGGTCAATAGGGAAGAATAACATTATGCTGAAGTTTTTGCAGGAATCTGTATTCAGACACAAAACATTATTCATAAATCAATTTTTTCTTACTCTTCATTGCTGTAGGTGGCATAAATTCTTATCAGACTTCAGTCTGTCTTCTCTTCCTCTACAGTTAATCTGCATTTTGTAAAACATTTTGACTCCTGCTCATTAAGACAGGAAAAAATACAGTGTGTCTAAAGTCTTAAGCTTTTGGTTGCTTTCCCTCAGTTCTGTCATAGCACTGTTTGAAAATTCTCTTGTGGAATAAAAACTTCGTTTCACAGTGCCTAGCTATTTTGAAGGTGGCCAAAAAAAAAAAAAAAAAAAAAAATTACTGGTTTATTCGCTTTGTACCTTCTCATTAGGTGAAGTATAACATTTTCATTACCTGTTTATTTGCATTACTTGAAATGCAGTAGAAGTCATGGTCCGAAGCTATCTGAGAAAGTTTGGGAGCTTGTAGCTTGTAGAAAATAATTAAGTTTCCCAACTAAACTTTTAAAACTTTTGTGCCCTGCATCTGGATGCATGAAGTGGAATAAAGTGCCTCTTGGAAGCAACACATTGTAGGAAGTGAATATTTTGCTTCACTGATTGAATATTGTATTTATTAGTTGAGAAACTGAATGATTTTCCAGGTTACCAAGTGATAAAACTGCCCTTAGGGGCCCAGCATTCAGTTGCTGGGGACAGGCTTGGTGGCCCGGAGTTCTGTAGCTGGGGACTGGCAAGCGCCACCATTCCTATGTTCGCTGCACACTTTAGCAACCACAGTATGATGCGGCAGTGGAACATTGTGTGTCACAGGGACTGGGGATCTTGGCTTGGCTGCTCGGATTGCAAGGATGTGATATATATATATATATATATATATATATATATATATATATATATATATATATATATATATATACACCTCAAGGTGTGCAACACACCAATGAGATGTGTGGCTGTTGAGGTCGAACAGTTGTTAGTGTACCTCTTAGGTAACTACCAAACCTCAGTTGTACAGGGCTTACCTAGGTGTGTGGGGCACTGTGTACGTGGACTTTTATTTCCATAGTTGCTCATGGGACTGAGACGGATCCTTCAACATTATCCTTCCTCCTCCCAGAGAAAGTGTGAGCTCCTGGAAGGTACCAACAAGAGAACTCGTGCAGCTAGACCTCCATACTAGGAACTGTTTCAGAACTCTATTCTGTACTGTAACAGAATACATGCTGCTAGTCATAATGTATTGTTATTATTATTAGTTAAAAGGGAGGGGAGAAGTTTTGACAAAGTCTCTCATTTTATATTCAATTAGGTTTAGAGGGTACGTTAAAATCTGTTAAACGGTTACAAAATGGTACACTGTTGATGGTGACCTCAACTTCCCTGCTTGTGACAAACCTGCAGGAAGCCAAACACCATAGCTAGTATCCCACTGAGGCTGTGCTCCATTCCACATTAAACTATGGTCAAGGTATTGTGACATGCAGGGATGTGGTGGACATCCCCAAAGATGACCTCAATGTTGAGTGGACCCAAGAAGGCATTGTAGACATGCAGAATATCATGAAAACGGTGTAAGGCGATCTGATTAAATCTGACTCGTTTATCCTCACTTTTAATGACACAAAATTTCGCTTAACTGTGCGGCTTTGTCTCCCCAACCCAGTGTGCTGTTTTAAGTGCTAGTGCTTTGGGTACACCACTCTTGGATGTAAGGTGAAAGCCACCTGCAGCCCTCCACATTCGCTACCTCCTTTGCGTTACTTGTTAAACAGTCGCTTCAGAAATCTGTTGCTCCTATACAAACAGAAGTTATTAGTGTGAGCACTAGTACCTGCATTTATCAGTGCACTTGTACTGCTGCAGTTACTTGAAAGCCTGCACTACCTCCCAAAACATCAGCCAAGGCTGTGGTAGCCAAAATTGTGGAGCTCTCTGCTCCTCCAAAGGTTCAGTGTGCTCCACCACCCAGTGCTGCGCATACCGCTGCTGTGGTTGTGGCTCCGAAGCCTACCCACGACAAAAAATCAAAGGTCAAGCATCTACCACTGATGGATTCAGGGAGTAAACAGTCAGACAGTGTCAATGTCATCCTCTCTGAAATTTCTCGGGATTCTTCTGTAGAACTAATGGACTGTGATGTCAGATTGGGGCAATCATCTCTGCGCCCCTACCTTCTCTCACAGCCTGAGCCTCCAACCAGTATGGACTCCCCTCCCTGGCAGAAAGACAGGGTGAAAGTGCAACACCTGTTATAGATGGCTCCTGTATTACAGTGGAACATTGATGGGTTCAGGACACCCGTAGAGGGACTGCAACTGCTAGAACAGGAATGCCCCTGTGCCTGTGTTTGCAAGAAACACACTTGCCACTGTATCCTTTACCAAAGGGATGACCTGATTGGGGAGAGCCAAGGGAGGGATTGCTGTGTTTGTCAGTAAGATGCACCACTACTCTGCTTTCTTCGTGGTTACTGACCTACAAGCAGTAGCTGTTGCAGTTCATGTGGGTCATATCATCACTGTGCTCAATGTACTAACCTCCACATGATGCGATACTCTAAAGCTCTCGTGGGCATTATTGAACAATTCTGATGCCCATTTCTCCTGCTGGGTGATTTCAATGCCAATCATGTGTTATGGGGCTCGAGCTATACTTGCTCCAGAGGTTGAGTTTGGGAGAACCTCATGATGTACGAGGAGTTTTGCATCCTCAATACATGCAGTCACACTCATTACTCAGCTGCTACTGGATCATCCCCGGCCATCAACCTCTCTTTCTGCTCTCCCACCCTTGCAGACTCAGCTCAGTGGGAAGCATCTGATGACCTTAATTCCAGTGGCCACTTCACTCTGTGGATCAACCTACTGGATGGAGGATTGCTTGAACAGAAGCCACCAAAATGGATGGTCCATAGGGCTAACTTGACACTGTTCAGCCAGCTGGCTGTGCGTTTGAACACTGCGACAGTGTCCAGGAATGGGTGAACCACATCACACAAGTGATCCATCATGCCACTGACTTATCCATCCTGAAGTCTTCAGGTCATCTTTGAAGGCAGCCTGTACCTTGGTGGACTTATAAGTGCCACTCAACAATCCGGGACAGGCTTTGCTGGTTTAAATGACACCCAACAGCAGATGACATCACAGCTTATTGAGTCGTGAGAGCCTAGGAGGCTCGACACATAATTAAGGAGAACAAATAAAGATTGTCGCAAACATTCCTGGACTCTGTCAACCATTCCACTTACTCTACCAAACTATGGGAAGTCATTGGGAGGATTTTCAGTAAACAGTCATTTACCAGCAGCAGCAGTGCTGAAAGAGGGGTGTCATTGCTCAGATGATAGCGGAGCATTTTGCAGAGACTACTGACAATGCCAGCCAGGATCCGGCATTTTGTCAGTACCATGTGACTGCAGAGAGGGGGCACATTCGATTACAGATACAACATATCTGAGTCTTACAATACCCTTTTTCCATGTGGGAGCTCTAATTGGCACTGTCAGATACTAGTGATGCTGCACCCAGTAATGACCAAATCCACTACAACATGCTTTAATATTTGCCAGCAATGTCAAAGGAAATCCTCATTGAATATTTTGAATTGACTTGGCAGTCAGGTCAATTCCCCAACTTGTGGAGAGAGCAATTTTGATACTTCTCCTCAAACCAGGGAAGGACCACACATCTCCCAGTAGTTACCAGAGTATTGCCTTAATGAACTATGTCGCAAAGACCCTGGAATGAATGGTTAACCATTGTCGGGGATGGTTGTTAGAGACCAGGCAACTTCTTAGCCATTCTTAGTGTGGGTTCTGGAGATTTCGGTCCACTGTTGACAACCTGCCCCTGCTGGAGGCAACTATTCAGCAGGCTCTCCAACGTCAACATCACAAGCTCTGTATTTCCTTTGACATCTGTTCCTTTCATCATATAGTCTTTCCTCTCTGAAGTGGTATTTTAGGTCCTGTTTTGGTGACATGCTGTCAGATCGTTTTGAGCAGGAGAATGGTGTCCCTCAGGGCAGTGTTTTAAGTGTTACCCTCTTCGCTATAGCCATAATCAGTATAACATCTACAGTAACGGAGTTCTGTACAATACTCAATATTTTTGGACTGTTCCTCCTCCAATATTGCAACAGTGACTCATCTGTTGCAACCTACAGTGCAGAGGTTAGAGGAGTGGGATGAAAAGACGGGTTTTCATTTAATCGTTCAATTTGTATTTTAAATTTACCACATTCGCATGCGTGGTATGCCATTCTCCATTTCAAGGCTCTGGGAGGTTTATGGGCCTCATTTTTTTTACTCCAGATTGTCGTGGTTACCACACCTGAGACCTGAAAGCCAGAACCCAGAATGCACTGAATATCATAAAGTGTCTCAGCCACAGGTCACGGGGAGCAGACAGGATGTATTTGATCCAGTTTTATAATGCTTTTGTGTGTTCACTACTACACTATGGGTGCACAGTGTAGGGATTCACAAGGCCTTCGTATCTGAAGATCATTGACAGTCTCCACCATGAGTAGATTAGGCTGGCCACAGGTGCTTACAGGACTAGTCCCATACCCAGTCTCTGTGCTGAGGCTGGTAAACTGCCACTTACAATATGAGGGCAACTCCTCATGGTATGTTAGACATATAAGTTTCTCGCAGCTCTGAATTCACCTGCTTACCAAACTGTTGCTTGTGTGCATCTGTAACACCTTTTCTCCAATCATCTATGAGAAACAAGGCCATTTGGGATCCATGTATGTCATGTGCTGGAGTCTCTTGGTTTGGACCAAGTGCAATCCCAAATCCAGGGTTTTAACTCTCTGCTACCCTGGTTATCGCAGAGATGCAGAATACTTTCAGATTTAGTGCACTCTTACATATGTTTTTAATACATTATTTAAGGATGTTTAACTGACCATCACAACTTTACAGGTGTCTTTATAGATGGGTCAAAATGGGGGGACTTCGTGGGTTGTTTTCCCTGATCATGCTTTTTTTAACTTCAGTTCTCAGATGGCATACTTAAGCCGGAACAGCTGTGTATAAGAACTAGCATCTTCTAAATTAATGTGATTTTTTGTGCTGGCTATTGTTTAAACTGTGATAATACCAGGCAAATGAGTATTGAATCTCCCCCCCCCTCTCACTGCATCCTTTAGATGTCTAGAATGTTTTTGGCTCCATGCACATTGTCTTTAGTATTCTTTACACTTTCACAGTTACATAAACTGAGGCTTCCTCTCTCTTTTTTTTATAATAAATTACAAACTCTCCATGATCTAAAGACGGGTTAGTCGAGTGGGATGTTAACCATGGAGTTTCACAGTTTCAATTACAGACTTCTAGGGATTGTCAAGGGGGCTTACTAGATAAAGTTTTGATTAGGAATACATGCCTGGAAATATACTATTTGGATATAAAATAAGTGGAAATGTCTGATCACTTTCAAATGTTTTTCACAGTATGTCCACAAGCTGAGAAGAGTGCCACTGTTAGCCTCTGTTGTAATTATGACATTACATACCATTTTCATCAGACTACAAGAATGGTTGTGGGAAACTGGTGCATTTGCAACTAGGGGGGTTGATTGTGGTACTGCACTGTGGCCGAAGAGGACAACTTTCATCTCATAGAAGAGAACCTGATGACGAGTACTTGAAACACTACCTGTGCAATGATCTCCTGTAGAGCACACAGATCAGAGCTCATAATCTCCACTGTTTGTATACCATGAAACGAGAAAATTTTAAAGTGATGTGATATTCAAACTTATTTTACGTCCGAATGGTACATTTTTAGATGTGAGTTTTTTGTGAAAACTTTATCTAGTAAGTCCCCTCTACAGTCTCTAGAAGCTTATAAGAGAGATTGTGAAACACTCTTTATAAGATCAAATGGGATGTAGTAGGGTTATCAGAAGAGTAACAAAGAGAACGAACACCAAATAGAATTAATATCAGACAGTATGGCTTACTACATAGGAACAGAACAGGGATTAAATTCAAATGTAGGAATCTCGATAAACAAGAAAATTGAAGGTGATATTACAGATTTTGAACAAATCTTGAGTAGGATGATAAAACTTCAAAAATACACAAAAGATATTCCGTAGAGATAATTGGTCTGTGTACCAATATTGTCGCATTCTGGTGAGGAGGAAGAACTACTGTATGACAGGAGGGGGGGCTGATAACTGGCAAATGCCCTACAGAATGATTCTATGCAGAAGTAGGACAAAAACTAATGAACTATGGATAAGACACCAGAAAAGACGGGAGACAGGTTGTATGTTAGTAGATTTTACTGTGCCCTTAACACATTCTCCCAAAATAAAACAAATAGAAAATGGATTTGGCAGGGACCAAGGGGTACTAAAGGTGAACTTTTGTGCTCTCTTGTGAAAAACTGACGTTCATATCAGGGACTTGATATACTTCATTGAAAGTTTCAGGAAGTTATAACACAGATCAAGTGACATTCTGCTCAGTTTCAATGAAGTTTTGTTGTGTACAAAGTTGCTGCTAAAGGACTCGGTGAAGCACATCGGGTCCTTCTTCACGGATTATATAACAACTGTTCCATACTTACCTCACATTTAGTTACCTCATGTGTGATGGTGATTTCTATGAACAGCTGGAAGAGGCTACTGTGTGAATTCCACTAAGTCCAGTGGTATCCAGTTGATTATAGAACAGTTCAAATAACAGGCTCGGGACTTGGCACCATGGAAGCTTACAGCGAATAGCTACATGGATGACACCTTTATAGTGTGGATTCTGGTCTCCTGGCATATTGGACATTCAAATAACTGATAGGACTGTTGCTGGGTAACATTCTCGAGAATTGTCACTATTTTTACAGGTTAACTCTCTGTCATTGCCAAGACACCTTTGAAATTAGAGATCACTGTGCGTGGCTATTCGAACAGTCATCTTGGTACATGCATAAACTCGACACACAACTAGTACGCCGACACAAAGATAACCAACACCAGATATTAGTGATGGTGAAATGTCAATTAACAACAG
Organism: Schistocerca gregaria; assembly: GCF_023897955.1. NCBI lineage: Eukaryota > Metazoa > Arthropoda > Insecta > Orthoptera > Acrididae > Schistocerca > Schistocerca gregaria. The sequence continues at coordinate 804,274,271 of NC_064931.1, forward strand.
GTGAGCAAGTACCGTTAACTCTGTCCTTGTGTTGTTTGACCAGGTAGAGAGTAGGAGTCAAAGTAGAAGTGGAAACATTAGTATCTATTTATAAGGTTACTTTATAGCTTAATTCTGAGACACTATCTGTTAAGACACTATCCCAGTAACTCGCAAGTCACATCAGAATATCTGTGTTGTTACACTCCATTGGACAATCAGTAAAAAGGCAATATTCTCCAGTCATAGATTTGTCTATCTGTTATACGTCTGTGTGACGTTTCATCAGTTCCCCACACTCAGATCATCAGTGTGATAGTGCAGTAGCATAATAATGCCCTTGCAACAATTGTGCGAAGAGTATATGAGTTGTGACACATTGGAAATGAGGTACAGAACTTGGAATTGGTTTTGTAGGCAGTTGAAGAAATCTAATATCTGACAAAGCCTGACACTGGAGAAATGACACCTTTAAAGAAGATATTTCAGGCTAAGTGTTTTTTCTGTTCAGCCAGAGTGATGGACAGTATGAGCTGTATACTCTGAAAATTCACCACAAAGACGATATATAGACTGACAAAGTTGATGAGTGCCTCAGATCAGCCAGAGATTTACTGGACCCACTCACAGTATCAGGGGCTTACTTAATAATGTGTAGGTGTGACAAAGTGTAGATCAGTATAACAAGATGATTCATTAACACCAAGATCACAGAACATAAATGAAATTGCAGTCTGAGACACATGGAAAAAGTCATCTGTGACTGAGCATTCATTTAATGTTGCAAGTTATTGTACAAAATTAGTTGAAACACTAGTTATTCCAGCAAGGGAACTGCTGTACTCGATTGAGGAGACAGTGAGATCTATGAACATGATATCCTGTCTTAGAGAGAATGGTGACCACATGTAGCAAGTATAAAGGGTCATTAAAAATGATCCCAGAGAGGCCTTCGAATGGTGCCGCCACAGTGGCATATATCTTCCACTCATGAACTTGACTTTGGTTCACCAGAAGTGATGTAAGATAGTTCTTCAAGAATGCCAGCTAATTGTGCTGGTGAAATATCTGACAATGACTCAAACAGCTATTGCATGAAATAACCAAAACCTACAGCTCTGGTCAACATGTTAAGATGTGTTTGTAAATATTTTTGTTATGTAACTTTTTGTGTGCCAGGCTGAAGGATACCCAAGAAATACTGTTAGAGGCCACCACCACCATACAGGCATGGAACCTCACCTTGGCACCTCTGTTGTGAGCAGCAGGCTCCAGATGGCACTTACAATCCGGACATCTTTCTGCTCCGATGCCACATCCTTGAGCATGTCCGTATACATCTACTGATAGTGTGGAGAGTTGCCAAAGTGTATGCTGTCAGCCATGGATGACATTGCTTCCAGCTTGTAGTGGCAGATGTAGAAATTTTTCTGCTGACATGCACAAAACACGATAAGCCAAACCAGCAGTCTAGACTGTTCAGTTCCATGCCTGCAGCAGCTCAGGACAGTTATCTGAAGAGTAGATTGTGACTTAGCATTTGCTATTTACAGAGTAATAGAACGGCCAAGTATGGTTGCTTCATTACTATCAGTTATACAGACAATCTCGTAGACGGCTGAGACACAGAAAATATTATTTAGATTACATTGTATTAGGTTCAGGACATAAAGTTCCCTGCAACACACTGTAACAAAGTTAAGTGCCATTGTTCTACAGACTCCTAAAAAATGTTATTAGTTATTTCTTGAAGTGTTGCCACTTTTTTGTTCTAGTGTGCCATGTCAAGCTTGTGTTTATGTTGCTGATTAGTAAGCATTTAATCTGATACTATTGCAGAACAGTAGCAGTAAACCACTTATCTGCTACCGTGGATGTTTCAGCTGAATTAATTATAGCATTCAGTCACAACATTCCCATCAACCACCAGCAGTTACATACATCTCTTCTGATGAGTAAATTCTGTAAATTTACTTACTTTCAATTAAGCCCTATAAGTATTACTCTGATATTGATTTTGAGCTGGTTTTCTAGTGTTAAAACTGTTCTAGTCTACAGCATCTGGTCTTTTCTTACATATTGCGCTGTGAATTTTCTCTTTTGATATGAAGTAGGCACAATTAATTCTTAAACTGTGAAAGGTTTCCAGATTCCATCCATCCATCCATTTGCTCGATGTAAATTTTGGACCTGATGTGTCAGGTGATACTTGGGTATTTCAGTGTGCGAGATTAAGCTTACTTTATCTGTAGCATTCTATAAATTACATATGATGTTTGTGTCAAGCATCATCCATTCAGGATTGCTCATTCCATGTTACGAAGTGCGAATCAGTTGTACTCTGTGATCTTTTTGGCGTATGTCTAGGCACTGGTACTAAATATAACCATCATTACTGTGCACGTAATGTATGCACTAATTGTATTATGCTTACTGAGGAATGTGCCTATGATTTCTTTAGCCATCTGGATAGGCCCGACACAGCTGCAAGACATCCGCTGTGACCGAAAATGAATTACCACACAATACACCTCTTCTCAGTGGGTTGAGCCATATTGTTTAGACTCCTCTAGCAGTGTACTGTGAGACTTTGGCATGGAGATTTCAGTGTGTAATAGAACTACAGACATGTATCTGCAAATAAACAAAAATAAATAATGTAACTTAATTTTTTCAAGATGAGAGTTGGAACTTCATGATTACCTGTTACACATGCATAAATTACTCCATCGTTATAGGAGGTACAAGAAGAGCCAGTAAAATAAAACCTAACCTTCATGCCTTTGAAGCCTTTGGTTTCCATTTTTCAACACTACTTCAATGGAAGTGCAATGGTCATAAATGCCACCTGCCATCTAGCAGAGTTCCATCAGCTGATGACCATTAGCCCTCTCCCCCCATTTCCTGTGTGTATTGCAATACAGGAGTCAGTGTTATGATGAGATCACCTTCTAAACATCAGAAATTATCATGTCATTTGCAAAAACAAAGTAAACTTAAGGAGGGCATCTGGAGGAGTCTGCACACTGATAACTTTAACACTCTTAGCACCAAAGTGTCACCTAACACCACACTAGATGCAGCAGTCAGATTAGAGGCCATAGGAGGGGGAGTTTTCATTGCAGTTGAGAAAAATATTATCTCTGTTCAGGTCGAAGTTGAGTGTGACAGTGAAGTCATCAGGTTGCATGTAACAGGTGTAGATGAAATTAAGTTAATTGTTGGATGTTTTTACTGGCCACCCAATTCCGCTATGGAGAGTCATTCAAAGAAAGTCTACGGTCAGTTCCATGTAAATACCCAGATCAAGCAATTTTAGTTGGAGGCGACTTTAATCTGCCGAGTATAGTCTGGGATGTCTACGGGTTCATTGTGGGGGGTGCAGACATAGTCATGCGAAATCATTTTGAACATGTTTTCTGAAAATTGTCTTGTGCAGCTAGCTGGGTAGCCCACACACAATGGAAATATCTTGGACCATTTAGCTACAAGTAGGCCAGATCTTACAGACAATGTCAGTATAGAAATGGGATTTAGTGATGACGATGTCATTATAGTAACTGAGATTATGAAAGTTAATAAACCAGTCAAGATGGCTAGAATAGTGTTTCTGCTAGATAGAGTAGATAAGCAGTTACTAACATCCCACTTAGTGAATTGGCATCACATAGTTCCAGTAAGATGGATGTAGAAGAATTACAGGCAAAGTTTAAATAGATTGTAAATCATGGTCTAAAGATTCACATGCCTAGGAGGTGGATAAAGGATGGAAAAGACCTACCATGGTTTAATAACGAAATTTGGAAAATTCTGAGGAAGCAGAGGCTGTTGCACTCTAGGTTCAAAAGGGGACCCACAAATGACGAAAAGCAAATGTTAGTAGAGATTGACGCATCTGTGAAAATATGTCAGCTTGAAGCATGCAACTACTACCTCCATCTCACCTTAGCAACAGGATTGTGGCAGTTGAAGATAGCGAAACAAAAGCTGAAGCTTTAAATTTCACATTCAAGATGTTGTTCACACAGGAGAACCATACAAACATACCATCATTTGACCATAGGACAGACTGCTGTATGGACGACATATAAATAAGCATACCTGGTGTAGAGAGGCAACTTCAAGATTTGAAAACAAACAAACCACTACATCCAGATGGAATCCAATTTGACTTTACAGAGTGTACTCGACGGCATTGGCCCCTTACTGAAGTTGCATATATTGTGAATCTCTTGCCCAGCACCAAGTCCCAAGTGACTAAAAAAAAGTGCAGGTGACTCCAGTATATAAGAAAGGTAAAAGAATGGATCCCCAAAATTACAGACCAATATCCCTAACTTCTGTTTGCTTCAGAATCCTTGAAAATATTCTCTGTTCAAATATACTTCCTTGAGGTTAAGAAGCTTATGTCCATGAATCAGCATGGTTTTAAAAAGCAACATCCATGCAAAACTTGGGTTGCCCTTGCCTCACATGATATACTGCAAACTGTGGATGAGGGCAGAAGGCAGATGCCATATTTCTAGATTTCTGGAAGGCATTTGAACACGGTACCTCATTGCAGGCTGTTAAAGAAGGTGTGAACATATGGAATAAGTTCACAGTTATGTGAGTGGCTCGAAGACATCATAAATAATAGAACCCAGTATGTTGTCCTCGACAGTGAATGTTTATCAGAGACAAGGATATCATCAGGAGTGACCCAGGGAAGTGTGATAGGACCCCTGTTTTTGTCTATATATATTAATGATTTGGCAGATAGTGTGGGCAGTAATCTGTGGTTGTTTGCTGATGATGCCGTGATATATGGTAAGATGTCGGAAGTTGAGTGACTGTAGGAAGATAAAAGATGACTTAGACAAAATTTCCAGTTGGTGTGATGAATGGCAGCTAGTCTAAATCTGGAAAAATGTAAGTTAATGTAGATGAGTAGGAAGAACAAACCTATAATGATTGGATACGGTATTACTAGTGTTGTTTAAATATATGAGTGTAATGTTGCAAAGTGATGTAATTGGTTGTTGGTGTGTACCATTTCTCAGTAACATACCTTCAATGTGACACTTAAATTCTGACCACCCCATGCAGTACTTTAGAGTGAGGCCTCTCCTGCTCCTGTGGTACTACTCAAGAGACATATGCTTTATGCCATAAGCTGGTTTTATCCTGTCCCTCCCTTTCATTCCCTATCTATCTGTAATGACAAAAAAAAACACTATATTGCATAACTTCATCAGTCTTTCATGCGAAACTTGATGCTTCATCACACAATATAGATAAACGTTTAACATTTCCCATTTGTTACAGCAGTCCCTGTATGTAACTCCACAATTTTATGTTTGGGGAGGTGACAGTGTGAAACAATGTGTCTTTCCTCTGAAGGCTACAATTTTGCTGTAGAGTGGGAGAGCTGTGGCACTCTCTTAGGAACTGCTGCTCGTGAAGTTAACTGTCTGCCTGCAGCATGTCTCGTAGCAGTCACTCCACTGGGACTGGATCAGAAATTGATAGTCCTTTGCCGGGGCACCAACATTTTTCTGTTGTATTCTTTATATCCTTATCTGTTAAATTTATTTAACCTTTGTTCAAGTTATCATTTGTATCACAAGTTTATAAAACTTACATATAAAGTGTGCGATATGTAGTGGAAAATGTAAACTTTTATCACTTTTGCTGACTCTTGTCTCCTAAGATTAAATAGGGACACTGGAGACCTTGATGTCCTTTTTAAAACCTAGATGTGAATGGGTCTTCCAAATATCTTACTACTCATACTTTAACCAACATATTTAAAACCACAGGACTTGCAGTGGGTCAGTACACAGTGCTTTAGTTGAAGGTGAAAGGCCCTATCTTGTAATTTTTGCTTGTCTGAACATCTAATATTAACTAAATTTGCTTTTATAAAATTGCTGTTGCTGTGTTGATTTTGCTTCATTTTTATATTAAAAATGTCATTTTTAGGCACAGATGCAATTGACATACTCTGTGGCAGAGTAATCCCTGTAAAATTGGGGATCATTGGTGTTGTTAACAGATCCCAGCAGGATATAATGGACAATAAGGTAACAGAGCTGCTTGTGTAATTTAAGTGTAACATTTCCTTTATGTAATCTGAAATTTTATTCACTGCCTTTACTATTCTTGCTACTTAATTTCTCAGATACTGTCTGTACAGTTCCAGTTTTTATTAGTACAAACCACTTAAACTTGCACCATTTTCAGCTTAAGTGCTTGGCAACTATACTTTCAAATTAAACTTTCACATTTTTTTCTAGATATTACTTCACAGATATCTTATCACTACACACTGACATTTTACACCACGTAACATGAAAAAAGCTTAACACAGTGTACTTGCAAGAATAATGTTAATCTAAAATTTTACCTTATTTTATCTATTTTGATTAGAGAACACCACAACTCTTTTCGTAAATTACACTGTAGGAAATACTGCAATCGGCCATAAGTTTTCTGAAATGATTTTGTTGTACCATTACTGGTTTCAGACCTGAGCCCATCTTCAGATGGTAGTGCTGACTTCATTGCAAGTTTTACGTGTTTATCTTCCTGGTAACCACTCTTCTACATATTACAAGACAGAGGTTTTATATTCTTTTACAATCTATATTGTTCAATGAATTGAACTAATAAGAGATGGCAGATAAATTCTACCTTTTATCTTGCATCTGTTCCAGGAAAGCTTTTTCACTTCAGTTGCAGACAAGATACTGAATTCTTTGCATACTTTCTGATTGGTTCACACTGCAATAGACTTTAGTGTATTGTACTGTGCTGATAGTCTCTGCTGAGTAGGTACATCCCCTGATAGTTTGCAAATCAAACATATAGCTATAAAGTTGTGGGTATACGAAATGATGAACAATTAATGACTTATCCTCCTTTTGGCTTGACATTACGTATGACACAGCTGACAGTAGCTGAAATTATGAAAGACTGAAAAGCTGACAATCACTTACCTTCAGGAGATACAACTCCCATTACTGCTAATGCTAAAAAACATGTTATTTTTAATTTTTGTAACTACGCATTCCTTACTCAGAAGGGGAGAGGGCTAAATTGTGACAACATTTAGGAACTCTGCATCAGAGTCATGGCTTTCATAGCTGCTGTGCATTCTAAACACAGATAAAAAGGAGAAATCTGATGTTAGAGCTATTTGGCGAAGTTTGGTTCAGTCATTTGCAAAAGCTAGCCAGCCGGTGTGGCCGTGCGGTTCTAGGTGCTTCAGTCTGGAACCGCGTGACCGCTATGGTCGCAGGTTCGAATCCTGCCTCGGGCATGGATGTGTGTGCTGTTCTTAGGTTAGTTAGGTTTAATTAGTTCTAAGTTCTAGGGGACTGATGACCACAGATGTTAAGTCCCATAGCGCTCAGAGCCATTTTGCGAAAGCTAGATCTTTGTATATTTGTGACAGAATTATGTTATCTGAGGAATTTTATGGTGAATGATGGAGAGCACATAGGACTACAGCCAAAATCTGCATTTGCACTTTTTTAATTTGTTAAGATACAGCTTGTTTAGGTGTTGGTCAACAGCATGTATGAATTTAACAAAATGTATTAAACTGTGCTGTCAGTGATAAATGATATTTATTCTGCTACCAGTTTTGGTCTTAAATCATCTTCAACGGCAGCTTTGCTCATTGATAAGCCAAGATTGCCTGGACCGAAACCGGTAGCAGAATAAATCTCACTAGCACAGTGTAATGCATTTTGTAAAATTCGTACATGCTGTTGACCAGAGCCTAAATAAGATCTTCAGTTTACTGCCAAACACAGCAAAACAGACAATCGTGGCTTATCAATGTGCAAAGCTGCAGTAGAAGATGGTTTAAGACCAAAACTGGTAGCATAATAAATCATTATCACAGACAGCTCAGTGCAATGCATTTTTTAAAATTTTTTGGACATCTCGAATGTGGCCTTTCTAGAACTTGTCTTCAAGTCTGCTCACCAGTGCCTCCTCTCTAATTATTTAGTGTGAACTAGAGAAGGTCCTTCAGAAACACGTTGCAGTCGCAGCAGCTCGAGAATCCAAACTTTCATGGATATTTTGTTTAGCGTTTCAAGAGAGATTCACATAGGCACTAGAGCTGCTCTGTAAAGTGACAAAATGTTTTAATTTGGGACAATTAGCATACCTATTCGCTATTAATGCCCTCAGTTTTTCAATTTTGATTGTAATCCTGTTGCTGAAGAATAAGTGTACTTTATACCTACATTCATTCTTTTTTTACACTTGATGGATGACGACATTAGGAAATAAGTGCACAACTATCACTTCTTTGTGTCATTTGTTGCATTTTGATTTTGAGCAGCCTGTTATTCCTAGCATATGTTGGCAGAACATGCTGAGTGTTGTGTCACTGTGTTTGACATTACAGTATCTACATACTGTAAACTTACCCAACATGACTCTACTGCTAAAATTTTACAGGCAGTTGATGATGTAGTACCTACAATTTAGTTAATGTGATAGTAGACGTAGGAGGTATCTTTTTTGGTTGTCTGAGTATAAGACGCAATGTTTTCAGTAGCAGTTGTTACTGTGTGCCCAGACTGACCTTCATCTTAGTCTCTGACATTAAACTGCTGAAACGATATATATCAATTTGCAGTATATCTCTGCCGTAAGTGTAAAACAGATATCACATATTCAAATTATGGTTAAATTTTTTTTTACATTTTCAGTCGATAGCAGAATCGCTTAAAGATGAAGCAACATTTCTTCAGAGGAGGTACCCAACTTTAGCAAATAGAAATGGAACACCTTACCTTGCCAAGACACTTAACAGAATGCTGATGCATCACATACGTGACTGTTTACCTGATCTGAAGGTAGTTCTCTCATTTTAAATGTTAGAATGTACATATTTGTTAAAGGTGATATTTTTTTGTGATAAACTTGTTACTATTAGCTCTCATTTCGTTGTTTATTTCTTGGAACTTACATTGACTTTTTTCCTCATCATTTTTAGTCATCCATAACTAGAAATTTTATGTGAAGAAGAAAAAAAATTGAGTTGATTGATTGCTTTCTCTTTCTTTCTTTCTATTCATACAGACAAGAGTGAATCTTATGATATCACAGTTTCAAACATTACTTACATCATTTGGTGATGATGTGTCAGACAAGAGCCAGACACTACTTCAGATTATTACAAAGTTTGCTTCAGCCTATTGTGCTACTATTGAAGGAACTGCGAGGCATATAGAAACTAATGAATTGTAAGTACTTGCTGTATAATCATGCTTTATATTATGATGTAATTGGCACATTATTGGGTAATGCTGTGGTATTACAGAAATAATGAAGATATAATTGAGCTTATCATGGTGTGGCCATGTTTTAGTACAGTCCACTTTATTTACCTCAGCTGAGCTATGAATTAGTTCCTTGAATGATCCCCCATTCATTTCCTCTATACCTCCATATATTAAAACACTTGCTGTCATCCTGCTCATGGTCCAGGTGGTGGGTGATGCAAGAGAGATTACCACACAACACTGTACTGCATGGCTGAAAAATTTTGTTGGGTATCACCATGGTCATCATCATCATCATCATCATCATCATCCTCCTCCTCCTCCTCCTCCTCCTCCTCCTCCTCCTCCACCCAAATCAAATTCTTTGAATAAGGTTCATGAGGATAGAATTAGTAGTTCATACTCCTGTATTAGGTGTGTCAGTAGAGAACAAAAGAATTGAGTAGATTGAATAACAGGACAGTATGTTAGTACATTTTGTGGAGAGTGAAAAATACTGATAGCTGAAAGCAATATAATGTGGTGTTCCCGTAGTCATTTCATCTCCTGAGAAGGGAATGCCACCATCTTTCTGTTGTGAACTGAATACAACCTGAAGATAGATGTACTGCTTGACAAGCCCTGTGTATCACAAGCTAAGATAGGATCTGACTGGCAAGATTCAAAGAAAAACTGTAGACCTCCTCAGGAAGAGTTCTATTCCCACAAATTTTGTCCAGAACCTGAGTCAGCAGGCTGTAGTCCCCCAAGACTGTACAGCATATGGAGGATTCAAAAGGATGGTTCCACTCTTTGCCACACTGTAAGCAACATTGGAGCACCTACCTATTTTGGGGGTAAACATCTTACTTTGGTGTTGCGATTTCTCATAGATGAAAGTGACAATCGTATTTAAATGATTTCTTAGGATGCTTGAATATGCTTAAACTAAAACAGTTGGATCTTTCAGTGAACTTCGATGTTGTATCCTTATTTACAAAAGTGCCTCTATGGGACTCATTAGAGCTTATTCACAACAGATTTTAGAAATACATTGTGACATTATCTAAACATATTCCTACCTCAAGGTATGTCTTATGTAATTCCAAGTATTTTGAGCAAGTGGAAGTTGTGGCCATGGGAATCTGTAGCTCCCAATGTGCCCAACTATTTTACGGAAGACTTTCACGGACATGCACTTAAGGTGGAAATTCCCCCAACCTTCCTGCTTCTTGCACTTTGTAGGTGATGTGGGCCCATGAAATAGACAAACTATGTGTGTTTCTTCAACATTAGAAATCACTCCATTTGAATATTCAGTTATCCATGGAAGTGGAGAGAGGTGACACCCTACCACTTCTGGGTGCTATGGTTAGAAGAAAGGTCGATGGAGCTCAAGTCAAAGGTATTGCAAACTCCCTCTCACAGGACTTCATTTGCAGGCCAAAAGCTGTCATTACCCTCCACAGTGCAGTGGTGTCTACATTCCTTTTTGAATAGAGCACATGTGGTCTCAGATCCCAACAGCCTGCTAGGTAAGCTGCGACACCTAAGATAAGTGTTCCAACAGAATAGTTATTTTGATAAACAGTTATACAACGTATTATGAAAGGCAAACACATCTCGCACACACATGACCAATGTCTATGGCAGAGACAGTGGTTTTGTGTGTGTGTGTGTGTGTGTGTGTGTGTGTGTGTGTGTGTGGCGGGGGGGGGGGGGGGGGTGTTACTCTGAAAGAAGGCTTTTTTTGGCTGAAAGCTTGCTTGTTTAGCAGTATTTTTGTTGTCTGTCTGTGACTCTGCATCTCGATTGTATGTTGAATATCAATCTGTCCTTTTCATAATATTGTCATTATTCCATCCTGGATATTCCATTGTTTGATATGTAATGGATTTTGACCAAAGTGAATGCATTGTTGAGGTGTGAATGAACATATGGAGGCATCCACTGCAATTGCCTTTAGTGGCATGATTTCAAGAATTGAAGGGGTCCTCAAGAAATAAAGACACTTAGTGTGTTTTTTGTCCACCAGCAAAACAGTAGAACTTATTACAATTTTAGAAAACGGGGTCTACTTAAGATCACTTGCCGGTATAGGAAGCCAGACATGTCGCACTGTGCAAGAATGTTGTGCTGAACACTAGTATGACATACACGTGTGGGCCAGCTTGACAAATCAGCTGTGGTGGAACACTGCCTGAATATGGAGCATTGCATGGTCTATGAAAAGACTGAAGTTTTATGCTCAGCGTCGTCATTCTGCAATTGTATTTTTGAGAAGGCCACACTTATCTGTAAGCAGACAATTTTATCAACAAGGATGTGAATTTTATCGAAGCACTGCTTGAAATCCAGCACTGGCTGCCATTAAATCAAAATGGGGAGAATAATGGACTTCAGATTTTTGACCTGACACATTACATTGCTGACAAGTTAATTTAACTTTCAACCACAGCAGCATCTGGCAACACAGTCATTATCCACTGCACACTTGCAGAAAGCCTTTCTTCGGCACTCGGCAGGGGACACGCTTCTGTCCAGTTGTGGGTGCCTCTCTATGTGTGCCATATTCCAGCCCCGGGCCTTGACAAATTTTGATGCTGCTGTGCAAGTATCATCAGTCACATCTTGCAGCAGTAAATACCGCAATATTTACAACCTGAAGATATTAAACAGTTGTTTTGGTGAAATATTGTTGGATGTCCATAAGGTTATCCAGTGGCATACCTGAAAAACTATTACCAACAGATCTGTGAGGAAAGCCTGAAAAATTATAAGCACTTATGCATTGAGGAAAACTACCAGTGAACGAGTATCCATAAAAATCTGTGGACATGGACTTATTTTTTATGGTTTACAATATTGTTATAGAATACCAGAGGTCAGGATCTATCAGATCCTATGTTCTTCAGTTGAAATATTTGAGGACAACTAATATTTTCTTAGATTTTTGGTTAATATTTCAGTCATATGAGGGCAATTTTCATTCTAAAATCATGTTTTTAATAGTTTGCTGTGACTTCCCATCATGCAGTGTCAAATTTAGTTTGGTTTTCTTGTGTCAACAGATAGAATTTCTTAATAGTTCGACAATAAACATAAATTGCTACAGTCTATCATTTGTAGGTGGAATGAGGGAAAAAATACATGTTTTATACACAGTCATTGTAAAAGACAAACCTGAAGAGGTCGCAGCAGTGTCGTAGTGGGGACATAAAACATATTATACTCATCACACAAAAGGTAAGAAAAGGACTGCTGAATCTAATGTGAAAACACACGTCCGTGAATCAAAGCAAATCATAATGTATGCATAAAAATTGGTAGCTGATTTATGCAGGTTGTTCACACAACCATGAATGTGTACCAACATTTTTATGAATAGGATTTTGTGTTTTTGTGGGTTCATGTGCAGAATTTGTGGTAAGAAATTATAAGATAACATCCAGTATCCATCTGACTTGTTGGAATTCACAAATGACATTGCATCTCTGATAAAATTTCAGTTGCGGTACAACCAGCCTCGTAGAACCAAATGAATGTACTGTCGAACATATGCTATAGGATAGGTGGGAACAAGCAAGTGCGAATATAATGGCTCAGCCACACTGTGCAAAATGCAGAATTGTCTGATACTAAAATATATCATTACTGAGAAGAGGAATAGATGTTAGTGATAAAAACCGTAGTGTAAAAATTATGTTGCTTGACTTGTAAATGCCAAACTAGATATCTCAAATGAATACGGTAGTTCATTCAGTTACAGTGTATCATTCTTGCAGAAGTGAAAGTTTCAGTTCCATGTGCATAGCATTCATTGTTAAAGTTATGTTTTAACATTGATTTGAGTGTTTGAAGGGCAAAGTAGTTCCATAAAAGGAGGTTTTAAAAATTGTTTTTTGAATGGTTTTTGTGATAATTTTCTTGCAGATGTGGTGGCGCTCGGATGTGTTTCATTTTCCATGAAACTTTTGGGAGAACTTTGGACACAATTCACCCATTAACAGGCCTTAGTAAAATGGATATATTAACAGCAATTCGTAATGCAACAGGGCCTCGACCAGCATTGTTCGTTCCAGAGGTTTGTAAAGTAAATATTATTTCACATACATATTTAGAGATTCTGATGTTAAAACTATTCCACATTTTATAATACTTGGGTGGTGATTTGCCTGGATTAATTTGAATTTTTGGAAAAATTTATTTTTACCTAGAAAAGCTCTGAGAATATAGAGTTATTCTAAGAGACTGGTGGAATTTTTCGAATTTTCAACTGTTTGTTGAATACTGATTGAAGGGTGCTTGTCTGTGCAGTATTCTTTTTTTATAGGAGTGCTAGTCCCACAAGGTATGCAGGAGAACTTCTGTGAAGTTTGGAAGGTAAAAGATGACATACTGTTGGGAGTAAAGCTGTTAGGGCCGGTCATGAGTTGTGCTTGGATGGCTCAGTGGGTAAGAGCACCTGCCCGCAAAGGCAGGTCATAGATTTGACTCCTGGTCCGGCACACAGTTTTAATCTGCCAAGAAGTTTCATGTTCTAAATGATCGAGAGAACAAGGAGTTGTAGAGTTGCTGTGTAAGGGAAGGGGTACTGTGCATTGAGTTTTCATAGTGTGTTTTATTTGATAGCAACCATCACAGTGTGTTAACCAAGGTCACTTTTATTTTTAGAAATGTTCACCACTGACATTATTTGCCATTATAGCTTCATGTTTCCAAGTGATATCTCGTACTTGAATTCTCCCTAGTCTATTCAAAGATGATTCCGTTGTAAGAAGCATGTAAAGTGTTTGTCAAAAAATTTGTGTGGCAAACATTCCTTCAGTACCAATCAGCCTAATTGTTGGCAAAAGCTGCAAGTAGTCTTGATCCCAATCTGATTGGAACATGTACTGATTTGAGAGAAAACAGTTGGATAAAGTTACTGCAGTACTGATGGAAAGAATTGACTTGGAAGTTCATTAATGGTTGCTGTAGTGCAAGAGTTCCAATAACCTTTAACACACCCAAGAATAATTTTAGACAAGGTGTCCATAACACAGGCCAACAAAAAATATTATTTTAGATAGTAGCTTAATCTCATGGTTTATTATATTCTGAATCCTTATCTGACATTAGTTTTGTTTCCGTCACTTATGATATTGCCACAGTGTGACTTCGTTATAAACTATAAAATGAACAAAACACACACAACTGTAATTACAAATAATTTAATTTTTCAATATACACAAAGGTAGTTTAGAAGTACAACTGTAGAAAACTCTTTTTTCTTACATAGGAGTATGTGTCCATTGGCTTACATTTCCCTACTGTTCTCTCCTTAAAGCATCTAATGTAGCTTTTTCGCTGATGAATTACCTGTTCCACGTCTTTCTGAAGTGACCAAGAGTAGTCTCCCATGATACTGCCATTCCGGCAGCCCTGATACTGTCTTTCCATCACTTCAGTGTCCTGTGAATGTTCCCCTTATTTCTTATTAGCAGCAATAAGTTTTTTCTTTTAGCTGACTGTCCATTGGGTGAGTCTTGAGGTTCATCAAATCACCCAATCTTTTGGACTTGCCGAGAATGTTGGCTGCAGCATAAAGATGATGTGGGCCCTTATTGTTGCATAAGAAGTTTCAGCAAGAAGCTCCTTAGCTGAAACCACCTTCATAGATGCACCCCCCCCCCCCCCCCCCCACCACCACCACCACCCTCCTACCTTCCTTACAAAATTTTTAATGTTCCTGATGTTTATTAACCACAAATTCACATGAAACATAAAAAGTATGTATAATGAAAATCACAGCAAATGCATGTTTGTGTGTTTGAGAGTTGCTACTATAAACTTAAAACCAAGGAAAGTCCAGGTAGAAATCTCAGAATTGTAGAAAAAATAGATTGCTACTTACTGTAAATAAGTTGCAGACAGGCACAATTAAGAACTTGCATAAAGCTTTCTGCCACAGCCTTCAGCAGTGAAAACACACACACACACACACACACACACACACACACACACACACACACACACACCAATTGCTACTTACTGTAAATAAGTTGCAGACAGGCACAATTAAGAACTTACATAAAGCTTTCTGCCACAGCCTTCAGCAGTGAAAAAAAACACACACACACACACACACACACACACACACACACACACACACCATTCATACCCACGAGAGCAAGCACACCACATGGAAACATGGTCGCCAACTGCGGCATCTGGACATTCCAGCTGGAGATGCTGGAGTTGGCGGTCGGTATGTGCATGTGGTGTGCTTGCTTGTGTGTATGAATGGTATGTATCTCTCTTTTACTGATGAAGGCTGTGGCTGAAAGCTTTATGCAAGCATCTTTTAATTGTGCCTGCCTGCAAATTAACATATATTCTTTACAGTTGTTAGTATAAAAGTACATATTTTGTTAGATTAGGTTTCAGCACACTACAAACCACTATGATAAGCCACTGTCATTAAGGAAGTTCCTTGCACTGTTGGCCTTTGTAATCATAAATTCAATCATCAGTAAGTCACTTTTTATTTTTACTTAGTGGCTGGTTTTGATGTTATTCCATCACTGCTGCCTACTGGCCACTGATATAAAATATTTATCTACAAACTGTCTTTCTTCATTTTATTGTAATGCTGCATTTATACTTTCTTTGACCCAGTAATGGAACTGTGGAACTGACCAATAGAGCCCATTTTGTTATGAGGTATTATACACTAATTAAAGTTGTTTTCATAAAGCGTTTGCTTAGTATGATGATAGGGTAGGTGTTGCAATCACTATATTTAAATTATGATTTTTATTAGTTTGACTTGCATTATTTATATGTACGATTTTGTCACTCATATTCTTATTGTCACTGAATTATTCTTTATGCTATGTGATATTTCACATAACTTAAAAATGCAGTATCAATCATCGATACAGAAATCTTAAATCGATATGACTGTGATCTTTGATCAGCAACGTAATTTTGGCCACTTGTGTTTTGGCCGTGGTTGAGAATTGTTGTTTTTGTGTGTGTTTCTCAATAAACGTGTGCTGTCCACAATGTGTGTGGTACTTAATTTTTGTGATTAGACATTGTGAAATTTACTAAATTACTTTAGAGATCAAAGTGATGACAATAAATCCGTGTTTTTCCTAAACAAAAAATCGTGAAATCCTGCTTCATGATTTCGGTAGTCTGGTAATAGTCAAGAACTGCACCTTTTTCATCCAGAGCAGCAAAGGAATCAATCATCGCATAGACAACAAAGTTACATGTACAATGGGTATTCTGCAGCATCAAGATAAGTGACATCATTATCATCTCTACAAATTACTTTACATCCATTAGCCACACCGAACTGTGTTTTTATGGAAATAACTTCGCATTATAGTAGAGAGGGTCCATGATAACCCACAATAATTTTCTTTTTAATAGTTGATCTGAAGATCCCTACTTTACCAAAATGGGCCACCAACTACAAATAAAAAGTGATTATGACTCTTTTCAGATCTGCATAGCAAGAAACAACACTTTGTTTGCATGTGTTTCACCTTTTTTTCATTTGCAAGAAACATAGGTTTCTGGTTCCATGTCAATACCCTAGTGTGACTTGGAACCAGCAACCTATGTCCTTTGTCTTGTGGAGTAAAAATCAAGTTAAACAAAATCAAATGGATGTGTGTTCCTGCGTATTAATTCCATTGCTTCACAAAAAACTGACAGTCAAGTCAATTAACCTTTTGCTGCTAGCAGATGTCCTCTCTGCATTCCGTGCTGAGGTTGGCTTTTGTTATGGCTATACTGCTCGCCAAATGCCGGTGCCTGTGTTGAGAGACTGCATTCTGGCCATATGAAATACATAACATATGATGTTTCAAAAACTGTTAGATGAAAACAAAATTTGATTTTCGCACATTTTGCAGTATGATATCTTCACTTGCCAAAGAATTGAATTTCTTTTCGTTATCCACCATACTATTTGCGCCACATCAAGTTAAGTAAAACACTGCACAAAATTTTAATGAGTTCACAGGGGCAAAAACACACTGGTTAAACTTTACTTATGGTTGATTTTTGCTGATACATTTCAGTGAATGAAATGCAGATAAGATACCAAAATTTTATTTAAAACTGAGTGCAGAAAAATATTCCATTTGGTTCTGAAGTTTTTGGGTTTCTGAAAGACAGTCGCATGTGATGCATCCCTTCATGTCCTTGCACATTGCAAATTGTGTTCATAAGAACCATCATATCTCATAAACAATTCAAAATATTGAAATGAGATATTCTGCAAATCGTAGTATGCAATGAGGCATATATGTTGTGTGATAAATACTTGAAACTCTTTCATTCCGAGATATCTAAGTAGTTTGTCCGTAGAAGTGGAAAGTCAGCGGCTCAGGATGCATACAGATGTCTGTAGTACTGCAGGAAAACCCAAGAGTTGCGTGTATGCATGTCCATAGAACCTGGGGAATGGCGTAACAGGACGTTTATACATTTCCAAATTAGCAAAACAGGTAACATAATTGACATATTAAAAACCTTCAATTGCATAAAAACATTTCTGAATAGCTCTTCCCGGAAAAAAAAAAAAAATTGCAGGCAGTAGTGTTAGAAGATAGTGAGGCTTCTAAGTGAACACAATACGTTATTGCTTTTGGAGAAATAAGAGCAATCATTGCCCATCACCAAATCGATGTACACACATCAAAAAAATTGAATGTGGATATTGTATCACAGACACAGACCTGTCCAAAGATGTAAACAACCTTGCATGAACACTGCCTATTAGGCAGAGGGGGTCCAACAGCCCATCGGTTCCATTCATTCCATCAGGAAGGAGATACACGGCTTGTGTTGTCTGTAGTTCAACCATCCCTAGATGGTCAGTACTGCAGTTCAATCGCGTATGTGTTGTTACTTTCTGTCAGGAAGGGCTCTCAACAAGTGAAGTGTCCAGGAGTCTCGGAGTGAACCAAAGCGATGTTGTTCAGAAATGGAAGAGATACAGAAAGACAGGAACTGCCGATAACATGCCTCACTCAGGTGGATGATCTCTATCTACTGATTATGGCTCGGAGGAACCCTTATGGCAATGCCAATACGTTGAATAATACTTTTCGTGCAGCCACAGGACCTCGTGTTATGACTCAAACTGTGCGCAATAGGCTGCATGATGCACAATTCACTCCCGATGTCCATGACGAGGTCCAGCTTTGCAACCACGACACCGTGCAGTGTGGTGCAGATGGGCCCAACAATGTGCCAAATGGACCACTGAAGATTGGCATCACGTTGTCTTCATCAGTGAGCATCTATGTGTCTTCAACCAGATAAACGTCGGAGACATGTTTGGAAGCAACCACCGTATCGGCAGCATATTAGCAAAGCATTCGTCTTCATAGACGACAATTCGTGCCCCCATTGTGCACATCTTGTGAATGACTTCCTTCACGATAACAACATCGCTTGACTAAAGTGGCCAGCACGTTCTCCAGGCATGAACCCTATCGAACATGCCTGGGGTAGACTGAAAAGGGCTGTTTACGGCCGATGTGACCTACCGACCACTCTGAGAGATCTACTCTGAATCTCCGTTGAGAAGTGGGCCAATTTGGGCCAACTGTGCCTTGATGAACTTGTGGATAGTGTGCTACGACGAATACAGGTATGCATCAATGCAAGAGGAGGTGCTACTGGGTATTGTGAGGTACTTGGGTACCACAATCTGGACCACCACCTCAGGAGGTCTCGCTGTATGGTGGTACAACATGCAATATGTGGTTTTTATGAGGAATAAAAAGGGGGAAATGATGTTCATGTTGATCTCTATTCCAATTTTCTATGTAGGTTCCAGAACTCTTGGAACCGACATGATGCAAAACTTTTTTTGATGTGTGTGTGTGTGTGTGTGTGTGTGTGTGTGTGTGTGTGCGCGCGCGCGCTTTGAGTCATAGGTTAACTCAGAATCCCCACTTATAACTGATATAGCAAATCAAAAACTTCAGTTTGTGACCATGAGAACATGGAGAAATTAAGAATTTTGAGTTGGTTATCTGAGAGAAATCTTCGGATTGGATAAAATTAGCACCCTGATTAGTGGAAAACTATATTTTGATTGAGACTTGATTTAGTTGTGAGATAGAAGTTGTATATGTGGTTGGAAGTAATATTTCATGCAAATGAATGCTGATAACAAGAGTACTGGATGGTCCTCATTAGTTGGCAGACATGATATTCATTTAAATTTGTTACATATAAAAATGCATTTTCCATTTGTGTGTGTATGACTAGCATAAAATATTAGACTCCACCCTGTGTGGAGTCAGTCTCATGTTTTCTTTCTAGTATCTGATTTTTGGAATTTCAGTGGTTTTCTTTGTCTATTTGCTTTAGTTGTTTACATTTCTTTTAACATTGCAGTTTGTATCTGTGAGTGTGTTTTCTTTTTGCAACCTCAATGCCCCACCACCCTTCTTCCATATAAACTTTGGTGTTCCTCATTGAATTTCAACAGTATTGCCTTTTTTCTGTGTTAAAGCATTATATTTCTTTTTTAATATCATTTACAAGTTAGACCAACATTCTGTGCTACTGTTCAAACATAACAGTTCCGTGCACCCTTTTTAAGTTTCCTTTCACTTCCGTTGTTTACGCTTATTAGCAGAAAATTATACTGTGGAGCCAAATTTTTAGGTAAAAATCACTTTTTTATGTTAATGAACATGGCCAGTACTGCTGACAGGTCATGTCAGGTGAAATTTAGTGTATAATGGTGTTCCAGATATCATTTGAACTTCTTGTGAAACGCCAAATTCGACGCCTTGAAGAGCCTGCTCTTCGCTGTGTTGAATTAGTCCATGAAGAAATGCAGAGAATCATCCAACACTGTGGTTCTGAAGTCCAGCAGGAACTGATGCGCTTCCCTAGGCTTCATGAAAAAATCGTGGATGTAGTAACTCATTTGCTGAGACGAAGACTACCAGTCACGAATCAGATGGTATGAAAACAAGCTGAATATATATTATGTTATGCATGTAGTGCTATGATACAGGAAAAATGTTAGACTAATCTTGGTTTTTCTTTTATGTGTGTTAATTTTATGTAAAAGCTTTTGCTGGTTCAGAAGAGCTGTAAAAAGTATAAAAATGTTGTGTAATGTCATCAAAAAGTTTAAAAACATTGTGTTATGTTTTCAGTAGAGTCAGGGCTATACAGTGTAGATAAATGAAGGAACTGGGTACTTTCATTTACTTTTATTACTATCATAACCTGCATCTTGTGTTAGAATTTTATATAGTGACCTTTGTTTTTTAATTTCCTATCAGAAAATCTAACTTTTTCCTGTCTACATGGATTGGCTGAGAAGTGAAGCTATCATGTAAGTGATTTCTGGTGGTATCAGCTGACAGGTTGTTAAATTGAGAGAGAGAGAGAGAGAGAGAGAGCAGTTTCTCTAGTGCAGTCTTTGATTTAATTACTTACCCATTCAAATCCCAGTTACCGTGAAAGGTGGCATAGTTATCAACACATTGAACTCTCACTCGATAGGTATGAGTCCGCAGCTCGTGGTCTAGTGGCTAGTGTTGCTGCCTCTGAATCATGGGGTCCCGGGTTAGATTCCGTGCTGGGTTGTAAATTTTCTCTGCCTGGGGACTGGGTGTTTGTGCTGTCATCATCATCATAATTTGTGACTAAATTGGACTGAAAAAAATTGCGACTTTTTACGGGTTCTGATGATCACGCAGGTTCGTGCCTCACAAACCAGTCATAATCATCATCATAATCATCATCATCAATAGGTCTGTGGTTCTAGTCCCTGCCTGAGCCTCCAGACCTCCAGATATGGATTTTCTGTGGTTACCGTAAATTGCTTAAGAAAAATTCTGGCGCATTTTCCATTAATTACCATTCCCCATCATAGGTTTATTCAGCTTACCCACAACTGTCTGTGCTGATCACCACCTGCTTATCTCAGTAAACTAAAATGGCAAGTACTAATCCTCTTTGAAACATTCCTGGATCATTGAATGTCATGTCAACCAGAAAACAGCATTATCCTGCGCACCATCTTGGATTTGGATGAAACTTGGCTTACTTGTTCTTCCTATGAAGATAAGCAAACACACCAAATGTTAGCATTTATAACTGTCTGTTACTGTGTTATGCCACTTTAAAGTTAGGAAATTTTGCTATTTTTTAACACTGTGAAGGCACAAAATGACACTTCTGAACATTTTGAAAATAAATTACTATTTTAAATTTATCATCCACACTGTGAAATTTAGTGATTAATAATTTCTGTGGTACAGATTGTTGCAATGCTGCCCCATGTGGTACGAGCATTCCCAATCCCAGGTGCCCCTTGTCACATTTGCTGGCAGGTGTGGGTAGTTTAAGTCACCATATGATCAGATTGCACAAGTTTTGTCCATGCACAAGCTGCTTGGGCATCTCTGACTTGTGCACTCTACCAGTACAGTATGATTGTGTATGCTATGGCCTGGCTGCTTGACTGCCCACATAGCAGTTGTATGCCCTTCCCTTACACCTGTGCCTTGTCTGCCTGAATGCCTTTTCTGAATACCTTAATGCTGACACACTACCTGTTGTGGTGTACTGTAGTATGAGGACTGTAAAGATAAATAACTCCCATTTTTATGTAAAATCTTCAAGAAAAAGAAATGTAGACTTATAGCTTTGTATTTTATTTTATAAAAAACTTAGTTCACCATTACATTGACTCTCACTTAAAGGAAAAGAGAGATTCTCCTTTCTGTAAATTGTTGCAACTAGCCCGAAAACTGGTTTTAGGTTATTTTATGAAATGGAATTAATCATTAGAGAGCGTGCATGCATTCATCAAAAACAGGTTACGTTGGTTTGCAGGTGGGTTGCCATAGGTTAAACAGTAATTCTCAGTTGCAGAAGTGTAAGAATGATGGTTATGCTACAGACTAGTGTGTTAGAATGCAACTTACCCCCCCCCCCCCCTCTCTCTCTCTCTCTCTCTCTCTCTCTAATACACACACACACACACACACACACACACACACACACACACACACACACACACACACACACACACACACACAATAATGGTAATTTATTTTTAAAATGTTAGCAAAAAACTACAAAAATCTGAAGTTCCATAAAAAGAAGACAGATATAAAGTACTGACATTTGATATTGTTATTTATTTTTGTAGAGAGAACTGAACGTGTAAGGTGGCATGGTGGTTAGCACACTGGACTTATATTCGGGAGGATGACAGTTCAAATTCGTATCAGGCCATTTTAGGTTTTCTGTGATTTCCCTAAATCGCTCCAAGCAAATGCTGGGATCGTTTCCTTGAAAGGGCATGGTCAATTTCCTTTCCCATCTTTGAAACGTGTCAAGATTGTACTCCATCTCTAATGACACCGATGTCAACGGGATGTTAAGTCCTCATCTTCCTTCCTTCTTTGGGAGAAAAGATAAGCCAAGTTTAATCCAATCTGAGATGCTAGGGGAGAATTTTTTGTGGTGGAATTGACATGGAAAACAGAGGAGTGTTTTGAAGAGGACTAGTACTTGCCATTTTGGTGCCTCTAGATGGTAAGCAGATGTTTTCAGTACAGACAAGAGTCCTGAAAGTCTGTCATCCAAATAAACCTGGGGTGGGGCAGGTAATCTAAAGGATACATCTTATGCATGCTAATCTTGACTCAATGGTAATATTTTTGTTTTTATAATACTTTCCCCATGATTGTACTTTGAGCAATAAAACAAAATCGATGCTGCGCAAGATAAATAACATTGCTAATTGCTGCCAGTAGAAAAATCTTAAATGCTTGGTTTTCTGCAGCTTACATCTTCTATACACAGTGAGCTGCTCTAGAAATGAAAATTGTTTTTTTGGGTTTATAACCCATCAGTGGCATATTATATGTTTCTAGAGCTATGACATGCTCTTCAGTTAATATTACATGATCTGAAATATGTTGTATAATATAGTACACAGTTTCTCATATATGTTACTGCTGTCAAATTTTAAGCAGTGATAATCCTTGATAATGTTTGACATAACTGTCATATAGAGTAAACCATGAAAGACAGCACATTGTGGCCAATTACTGTGCCCTATCGAGAGAATATCTGCTCTTGTGGACCAACACCTACTGCATGTTACCAGTAACCTGCACTCCTATTTAAATGACATTTACCATTTCCTGTTCTGACTCTCCACAGTTCCTGATCCTGTACGAGCCACACAGCGCCCTGCTTGTCATTGTTGATGCCATTCCTCTGTACATGAACATCCCCAATGCCAGTGGCCTTGCCACTAGTGAACACTATCATTCCTAACGTCCTTCTGACTCCAAACCTACAACCTCCTTCATATCCTCGCCCACAATTACTTCTCTTTTGAAGCAAATCCATGTTACAGCAGTGCGTACCAGCATTGCACCAGGCTGTACCAATCTGTTCATGGATGATCTAGAGGAATTCTTCCTAATCACCCCACTGATGACGTCTTTGTGATCTGCACTGGGGGTGAGGACACCCTATCCATGTCCCTCCAAAACCTGAACACTCTCCCCTGTGACTCAGTGCCACTCAGGACTGAAGCAACTGAATCATATTCTCTGCCAGGGTTTTAGTTGCCTCTCTTCAAACCTTGAAATGAGGAATAACCTTCCCACTATACTTCCCACCCCCTCCCACCGTGGTATCTTGCCACTCACCAAATCTGCACAAGATCCTTGTCCATCCCTGTTCGACCCCAGCTCTCAAACCTTTACCTCGTAGCTCATATCCCTGGTCAGACATATATGCAAGAACTGTCCCATACATCATCCCTCCGCCACCTACACTGGTACAGTCACAGGCATCTCCTGCCCTTCCAAAGTCAGGACTACCTTTGAAAGCTGTCATGTGATATGCAAACTAAGCTGCAGCCATTGTTCTGCTATCTATGTGGGCATGACAACTAACAAACTGTCTGTCTGCATGAATGGCCATTGGCAAACTGACCAAGAGACAGCTGGAGCATCCAGTTGCTGAAAATGCAGTGCACCACATTGTCCATCACTTACATGTCTGCATCACAGCCCGAGTCTGAATTGTACCTCTCACCCCCCACCACAGGATTGCTGCTCCTATGAGGCACTGTTACCATTCAGTCTGCTCACAGACGCTAGAGACAGTGGTCATATGTATGTTTTCCCTGTCAGGAGAAGGCCTAAGTTCTTGAGAAGTCGCACTTCTTATTTTTTATTTACCAGTTTCATTCTTCAAATGAACAAGAGCATCATGAAAATATACACTGTAAAAGATACAACTTGAGATAATACAGAAAACTTTCATTGCTGTTATGTAAAATAAATATTCTGTTTCAAGCATGGCGAGTTAAGTTGATAAGTTGGCTAACAGCTCTAAAGGTTAAACTGGCTGTACTGTAGTACGTAAACTTATGTTTTAAGTACATTAGTAAATAATATTGACAGAGCCAAAGATGAAATTGACTGTACAACAGTACTTGTAACGTCCATGGCATAGTGTATCCAAAGTTATTTTACAACTACAGAAAACGAAATTTACATTTTAGTCACCTCTTTGTATGGGCTTGCGTATAGACGTCTGTAAGTATACTGTAAGTGTACTTTAAACACAAGCTTAAAACTACAGTAAAGCCAGTTAAATATTTATAGCTATCAGTGTACTTTAAATGCAATCATTGATGCTGTCAGCCAAGTTTCAACATAAGTAACCATGCTGGAAATATGTACTTTACATAACACCAGTGCAAGTTTTCTGTATTATCTCAATTTGTATCTTTTTACAGTGTATATTCTGATAATGATCTTGTTCATTTGAAGAGCAAAACACAGAGTGCTGCTTTCAATTACTTAGTTTTATAGTTTTAACTGCCACTCCCCCTGCAGGCAATTGCTATATAGAAGAGGGCCTTTTGGCCAAAAGCTAAATGTATAGGTGTGAAAGAATAAAATAACTAACAGAAAGAAAGCTGAGAGAATGAAAGTGAAATGAGTAAACACTGAAAAAAAAAATATATAAACACAAAAGAAGAGGAAAAAGGAGGGGAGGGGGGGTGCTATGCTAATGGCGAGTGAAGTGATTGAGGATATGTTTGAAAGTTTACATATCTGAAGTTCCTGTGGTACAGAACATACGGAATTTATCTCTGAAATGTTTGTAGAATACACAGGTATAAGTCACAGTTGTTGATTTTGTAAGAATGAACCAGTGCATAATAGTCCTAAAACTCCGAAAATTCTCATAAACATACACAAATCCTCACACAGGATAAGATACACCAACAGCGCATTTAATATGCATGTAAGTCAGGAAAGTGTAGAATTTTTAACTGAATCTCTGAAGTCTGCATAATGTATATAGAAAAAGAGAAAATGCGAAATTACAATATTTTTTCAGTCAGCTTGTTAAGACATTTTGTATGACTGAAGTGCTATTCCATGTGACAGAAGTGAAGGGTGACAATTATTGAACTGTATGAAAAGAAACGTAAATTAGTTACAAGCTACAGCATACACACACACACTTCATTCAACATTTAAGGATCACTACAGGTATTTGGATTTAGGTTATGACATGTTAGATATGCCTGCCATCATTGGCGATGATTTGGTGCAGGCAAATATCAAAATTCTGCATGACCTGCTGAAGTGTGGAAACATTGATGCTGTTGATGACCTCCCGAATGGCTGTTTTCAGCTCAGCAATGGTATAACTTGTCTTTAAAGTAGCCTGAAAAAAAGGAGTAGTCACATGTATTCAGATCTGGAGAATATGACGTCCAATTGGGGCCCATGCCAGTGGCCTCTGGGTACCCCAGACCAGAATGCGATCTCCAAAGTGCTCGTCAGTGACAACAAACACTCTCCTGCTTCGATGTGGTCTAGCTCTGTCTTGGATGAACCACATCTTCTTGAAATCAGTTTCACTTTGTATAATGGGGGTGAAATCATCTTCCGAAACCTTCATGTACTGTTCATTAGTTACTGTGCCATCAAGGGATATCGTACCGATTATTCGGTGACTGGACGTTGTACCCCCACAGTCACCAGTTGAAGATGAAGAGACTTCTCAATCACGAAATGCAGATTCTCATTCCCCCAAACATCCCAATTTTGCTTACTGACGAGCCTATCCAAATGAAAGTGGGCTTTGTCGCTAAACTAAACCATAAATGCACATACGAATTCCCATCATGCCCTGTGGCTAACTGTTCAGTTTGAACGTCCTTATGCAAACTGTTTAGAAGTTACGATGATTTTATTTCATATACTTATATAATTTTCACCCTGTTTTGTGCTCTAGATTGCAGTGCGTCTCAGTGAGATATGAGAATGTTATGTTTGTATGAAACTTTCAAAGCTGTAAGACATAACCAAACTAGTGGTAGGGCATTGTGATGACGAGCAAGGCAAAATAATGAATAGTATCCCAAAATGTAAGAGAGAAAATAAAATAAACTTTTGTGAAAAATGGGGAAGAAAAGGTCTTACACATTGCTAGCCACCTGAAACTCCTATATTAATGAAAAGAGAAATTTGTTACACTTCCAAGTCAGATACTTTATTTCATCCTTTTACAAACAGGATGAACTCTGTGAATGTAATATTTCATGTGATGCCTGCAAATTTCTAACATTTTGTGAAGTAAATTTGTCAGCTAGCTCATGTGACAGACCCAGTGTTCTTTGTATAAGATAACCAACTCAGTATACTGTTTTCTTAATTTAACTTTTTTATTTAGATGTGACTTACCTTTTTTCAGGTAGAAAACCTGGTAGCAATTGAACTTGCGTATATTAATACGAGGCACCCAGATTTTAATAAAGATGCAGCGCTTGCGTCGTGCTTGTTCTCAACGCCACCGGCTGAAGAAGATACACCAACACCAAAGCCTACAAATCTAAAATATCCTGAAAGTAATTTTCCTTACACACCAGTAGAACTGGAAGGGGCCAAGGTAATATAGTACTTTCATTAATTTAGTTCTAACTAGATAGGTGTATATTGTGGTACAGCTAAAGATTTGTGTGTTTTGCAGAACTCCTTTGGTGCCAAGTCAAATGCTGATGCCAGTGGGTGGCTATCAAACTTGTTTCCTGCTGGTCGCATGGATAATAAAGAAAACCAAAGTATTAGAGATAAATCTATAGAACTTAATTCTTCTGCTTTACCAAACCATGTTTTTGAAGCAAAAGGTGTGCTTTCGCCTCAAAAGCCAGTAAATTTGCTACCTGAAGTTCCTGTACAGACAAACAGGAAACTTTCAGAAAAAGAGAAAAGGGATTGTGATGTAATAGGTTGGTGTATAATTCAGGCTTTTAAGTCATTCATATTCTTAATCATTCTTATTCTTAATCATTCTTTTCTGATGTCTGACTTCTTGTTTTGTTTCAGAACGCCTCATAAAAGTATATTTCTATATAGTACGTAAATCAATTCAGGATACTGTACCAAAGGCTGTAATGCATTTTCTTGTAAATTATGTGAAAGATAACCTCCAGTCTGAGCTGGTTGCACATCTTTACAAATCGGCGCAGGCTGAGGAGCTGTTGAGTGAAGCGGAACATGTTGCACAGCGTAGAAAAGATGCAGCCGATATGTTAAAAGTATGTACTTTGTGGTGGTAATTCTCTAAATTTCTGTCTATCTGTATAATGGTTACCTTTATAGCTTGTGCCTCTTGACACTGTACAAGTAAAAACAAAATTTAAGTGATATATTATTCTTCAGATTACTACTCACGCTATAGAGCAGACAAAGAGTGACAGACAGGCACAATGAAAAGACTGCTATACACATGACCTCTGCCTCTGGCAGCTGTGGTCAGACTCCGGAAGAAGGCCATTTGCTGAAAGCTAAAATGTGTAGCAGTCTTTTCCATTGGGTCTGTCTGTGACTCAGTGTGTCCTCTATACAGTGAATAGCAATATGTCGTTTCATAGTATTGTTGTTGTTCTATTCTGTACTTTACATTGTTTGATATATTAGTCTAATTTTTTCAGATGGATAGAAAAATTAGTCCAATTGTTCAGAGAATGACTAGGTGAACCACGGAAAATTGGAAACCAAAATATACTGTTTGAGGAATGGGCACACTGCACCACAAGCAGTTTTGTCAAATTCCTCACCATGTCATCAGAAGACATAAACCATGCATTATGCATAAAAATAAAATCCAAGAACAAAGAGAAGGCAGTTGGGAACATTTGTAGGCATGATACTAATTAACTCAGTAAGGAAAACTATGTCCAATCATTGATGGCAGTAGCAGTGAACAGATGATAAATTTAGCTCATTGGCCACTAGACTTGATTAGTACTTCATAAATCGAAGGAAAAATGGGCCATTGGAAGTGGAGGTTTTATATGTACTTAGACAAGCATTGTATACTCCACCACCAAATCAAAGTTTTGCCAAGTCAACTATTGAAGAGATCTCAAAATTCAGTAGGTTACTGAAAAGCAGCAGTTCTTGTTGCTAGGATGGTATTTCACCAAAGTATTGAAACCATCTGTCGAATTTGATAGTGGCCCTGCTAGATTTACCTCTTTCATTCGGTCAATATGAGTCAAGTGATATCTCTTGAAAGACTGATATGAGCAGTAGTAATTCCGATTTATAAAAGTAGAGATAAGCAAATGACCTTTAATTATGGATTCTGCTTCCTCTGTGTATTCATAAAAAGTTTGAAAACATGTCTTACAACAGAATATTGAACCTCCTACCTAAGAGTAACATTTTAGCAACAGCATGGTTTGCTTCTGTAAAGGATTTTCTACAAAGAAAGCAATATATGAACTCACCAACTTAGTTCAATAGTACTAAACAAGAAAAATTACAGAGTTGGTATTTTCTGTGAACTTGCCAAGGGCTTCAGTTGCGTGGATCATAAGATTCTGTTTTGGAAATGAATATGTAATTGCATTAATGGCACCAGTGTTGCATGGGTAGTCAAATCTTGTCAGAAAATGGTCACGTTAACAAATTATCTCACACTGGAGAAACTTAAAATATGGAGTCCTACAAGATTCAGTGCTTGCCCACACCTGTTTTTGACCCATGTAAATGACCTACCAGGGACATGGAGGACTCCCCCAAAACTGGACTGGTATTGACACATGAGGATACTTCTGAAAGGATTCACACACCCACATCAGGCATAGCCTAGAGCTTAATGGAACACACTGATAACTGGTTCACAGCCAACAGTTTAAACCTCAGTTGTATAAAACAATAAAGAATGAACTTAGGGTTAACTCTGAAATTGACAGAGTCCTTATAATTAAACTTTCGCTTCTTGAGCCAGTGTAGAAGGAAACCTGTGTACCCAACTTCATAGGAATGATGTTCAGACTGTCCACTGTTTGTGTTGTTAGTAGTGTGTGTGTGTGTGTGTGTGTGTGTGTGTGTGTGTGTGTGTGTGTGTGTGTGTCATGACTTGTTGTTAGATGCCAATACTGGTATGACAACATACGGTTAAAACACAAAAATCAGTCTGCATTACAGTTCCAGAGAGTCAACATGGGGTCTGGAAAGAGTGAGCAGGACTTTACTCATAAATCTCAGAACAATAATAATAGTGCTACTGCTGTTAGCGAATATTTATGCATTAAAGAAATATGGAGAGGTCCTTTTTCAGCACTGGGGTTGTTGAACTTGATTTGGAAGTTCAAATTATTTAGCGATTAGGAAATTTCTCCAGTAGGCTGACAACCAGTTGCATCACAAATTATTGAAGAAGTTACTGTTGCCTTGGCTGAGAATGCTTTATGTAATTTCCAGTCTTTGAGCCGTGCACAGGCTGTGTCTTGACAGCTGAACATTGCGCGGTTTACCATTGTTTTGGGCACGGATAGAGCAGTCTCTATTGTAGTTTCAGGCTGTTGTGAATACAGATGGTCGTCACGTTGAGCAACATTTGTAACATGAGACATAAACATGTTACATAGTTGACAAGTGTTAATTTCTCATGTAGAAATTAAAATATGTTTCTATCAATGGTTTATTCATAATCTATCTTCCACATGTCCTTACAAATTTTGCCACAAAGTTTTATTGAAATTATTAAAGTTACTTAAATGCTTAATATGCAGTGCAGTATAATCCCACTTTCACATCCCCAAAATTGACATTTTTCACAATTTTTACAACATTTTTTGTTCAGGCCCTTAAAATTTTCAATGTTCCAGTCATTAATTTGCACTCATTTTTGTGGCATTATGATTATAAAGTTATTGCTATTTACTCTTAATAAAATTACGTTCATGGAGATAAACAAAAAAATGGTGTAATTAATAAAATGTCACTGGTAAGGCATTGGATTTCTAGTAGTGTTTACAAGCATTGTACAGTTAACTTTCTTTGAGCCTTGGACTCCATAGTTATGAAGTGATTAAGCTCATTAAAAGTTGGAAGTACCTCCAGTGCTTGATCTCCTAACGACTGCTACGTTGTGTGTAGCATTGTTCTTAGTTACATTATTGAACAAAATGTCAGATTGAGCTAAACTTCAGTATTAGAGTGGTGCGAAGTTGGCAGCAATAAAGATGACCTATGCCAGTGCCTCTTATCAATTATACAAAATATTGTCCCAAACTGTCACAGATGTGGCAACTCGTGTGAAAAATATAGGAACATTATTTCATAAAAAATACTTAGATTTTGATTTGAAGGGAAACGTTCTCAAGTGGTGTATCGCAGTACCTCCCCCTTGCGCCTCTGCCTCCCCTTCGCGCCTCTGCCTCTGCCTTTGCCTCCCCTTCGCGCCTCTGCCTCTGCCTTTGCCTCCCCTTCGCGCCTCTGCCTCTGCCTTTGCCTCCCCTTCGCGCCTCTGCCTCTGCCTTTGCCTCCCCTTCGCGCCTCTGCCTCTGCCTTTGCCTCCCCTTCGCGCCTCTGCCTCTGCCTTTGCCTCCCCTTCGCGCCTCTGCCTCTGCCTTTGCCTCCCCTTCGCGCCTCTGCCTCTGCCTTTGCCTCCCCTTCGCGCCTCTGCCTCTGCCTTTGCCTCCCCTTCGCGCCTCTGCCTTTGCCTCCCCTTCGCGCCTCTGCCTTTGCCTCCCCTTCGCGCCTCTGCCTTTGCCTCCCCTTCGCGCCTCTGCCTTTGCCTCCCCTTCGCGCCTCTGCCTTTGCCTCCCCTTCGCGCCTCTGCCTTTGCCTCCCCTTCGCGCCTCTGCCTTTGCCTCCCCTTCGCGCCTCTGCCTTTGCCTCCCCTTCGCGCCTCTGCCTTTGCCTCCCCTTCGCGCCTCTGCCTTTGCCTCCCCTTCGCGCCTCTGCCTTTGCCTCCCCTTCGCGCCTCTGCCTTTGCCTCCCCTTCGCGCCTCTGCCTTTGCCTCCCCTTCGCGCCTCTGCCTTTGCCTCCCCTTCGCGCCTCTGCCTTTGCCTCCCCTTCGCGCCTCTGCCTTTGCCTCCCCTTCGCGCCTCTGCCTTTGCCTCCCCTTCGCGCCTCTGCCTTTGCCTCCCCTTCGCGCCTCTGCCTTTGCCTCCCCTTCGCGCCTCTGCCTTTGCCTCCCCCTCACGCCTCTGCCTCCGCCTCCCCCTCGCGCCTCTGCCTCTGCCTCCGCCTCCCCCTCGCGCCTCTGCCTCTGCCTCCGCCTCCCCCTCGCGCCTCTGCCTCTGCCTCCGCCTCCCCCTCGCGCCTCTGCCTCTGCCTCCGCCTCCCCCTCGCGCCTCTGCCTCTGCCTCCCCCTCGCGCCTCCGCCTCCCCCTCGCGCCTCCGCCTCCCCCTCGCGCCTCCGCCTCCCCCTCGCGCCTCCGCCTCCCCCTCGCGCCTCTGCCTCTGCCTCCCCCTCGCGCCTCCGCCTCCCCCTCGCGCCTCCGCCTCCGCCTCCCCCTCGCGCCTCCGCCTCCGCCTCCCCCTCGCGCCTCCGCCTCCGCCTCCCCCTCGCGCCTCTGCCTCCGCCTCCCCCTCGCGCCTCTGCCTCCGCCTCCCCCTCGCGCCTCTGCCTCCGCCTCCCCCTCGCGCCTCTGCCTCTGCCTCCCCCTCCCCTCGCGCCTCTGCCTCTGCCTCCGCCTCCCCCTCGCGCCTCTGCCTCCCCCTCGCGCCTCTGCCTCTGCCTCCGCCTCCCCCTCGCGCCTCTGCCTCTGCCTCCGCCTCCCCCTCGCGCCTCTGCCTCTGCCTCCGCCTCCCCCTCGCGCCTCTGCCTCTGCCTCCGCCTCCCCCTCGCGCCTCTGCCTCTGCCTCCGCCTCCCCCTCGCGCCTCTGCCTCTGCCTCTGCCTCCGCCTCCCCCTCGCGCCTCTGCCTCTGCCTCCCCCTCGCGCCTCTGCCTCTGCCTCTGCCTCCGCCTCCCCCTCGCGCCTCTGCCTCTGCCTCCGCCTCCCCCTCGCGCCTCTGCCTCTGCCTCCACCTCCCCCTCGCGCCTCTGCCTCTGCCTCCGCCTCCCCCTCGCGCCTCTGCCTCTGCCTCCGCCTCCCCCTCGCGCCTCTGCCTCCGCCTCCCCCTCGCGCCTCTGCCTCCGCCTCCCCCTCGCGCCTCTGCCTCCGCCTCCCCCTCGCGCCTCTGCCTCCGCCTCCCCCTCGCGCCTCTGCCTCCGCCTCCCCCTCGCGCCTCTGCCTCCGCCTCCCCCTCGCGCCTCTGCCTCCGCCTCCGCCCCCCCCTCGCGCCTCTGCCTCTGCCTCCGCCTCCGCCTCCCCCTCGCGCCTCTGCCTCCGCCTCCCCCTCGCGCCTCTGCCTCTGCCTCCCCCTCGCGCCTCTGCCTCTGCCTCTGCCTTCCCCTCGCGCCTCTGCCTCTGCCTCCGCCTCCCCCTCGCGCCTCTGCCTCTGCCTCCGCCTCCCCCTCGCGCCTCTGCCTCTGCCTCCGCCTCCCCCTCGCGCCTCTGCCTCTGCCTCCGCCTCCCCCTCGCGCCTCTGCCTCTGCCTCCCCCTCCCCCTCGCGCCTCTGCCTCTGCCTCCCCCTCCCCCTCGCGCCTCTGCCTCTGCCTCCGCCTCCCCCTCGCGCCTCTGCCTCCCCCTCCCCCTCGCGCCTCTGCCTCTGCCTCCGCCTCCCCCTCGCGCCTCTGCCTCCCCCTCGCGCCTCTGCCTCCCCCTCGCGCCTCTGCCTCCGCCTCCCCCTCGCGCCTCTGCCTCCCCCTCGCGCCTCTGCCTCTGCCTCCGCCTCCCCCTCGCGCCTCTGCCTCCGCCTCCGCCTCGCGCCTCTGCCTCCACCTCCCGCTAGCGCCTCTGCCTCCGCCTCCGCCTCCGCCTCCCCCTCCCCCTCGCGCCTCCGGCCCCGCCTCCCCCTCGCGCCTCCGGCCCCGCCTCCCCCTCGCGCCTCCGGCCCCGCCTCCCCCTCGCGCCTCCGGCCCCGCCTCCCCCTCGCGCCTCCGGCCCCGCCTCCCCCTCGCGCCTCCGGCCCCGCCTCCCCCTCGCGCCTCCGGCCCCGCCTCCCCCTACGCGCCTCCGGCCCCGCCTCCCCCTACGCGCCTCCGGCCCCGCCTCCCCCTACGCGCCTCCGGCCCCGCCTCCCCCTACGCGCCTCCGGCCCCGCCTCCCCCTACGCGCCTCCGGCCCCGCCTCCCCCTACGCGCCTCCGGCCCCGCCTCCCCCTACGCGCCTCCGGCCCCGCCTCCCCCTACGCGCCTCCGGCCCCGCCTCCCCCTACGCGCCTCCGGCCCCGCCTCCCCCTACGCGCCTCCGGCCCCGCCTCCCCCTACGCGCCTCCGGCCCCGCCTCCCCCTACGCGCCTCCGGCCCCGCCTCCCCCTACGCGCCTCCGGCCCCGCCTCCCCCTACGCGCCTCCGGCCCCGCCTCCCCCTACGCGCCTCCGGCCCCGCCTCCCCCTACGCGCCTCCGGCCCCGCCTCCCCCTACGCGCCTCCGGCCCCGCCTCCCCCTACGCGCCTCCGGCCCCGCCTCCCCCTACGCGCCTCCGGCCCCGCCTCCCCCTACGCGCCTCCGGCCCCGCCTCCCCCTACGCGCCTCCGGCCCCGCCTCCCCCTACGCGCCTCCGGCCCCGCCTCCCCCTACGCGCCTCCGGCCCCGCCTCCCCCTACGCGCCTCCGGCCCCGCCTCCCCCTACGCGCCTCCGGCCCCGCCTCCCCCTACGCGCCTCCGGCCCCGCCTCCCCCTACGCGCCTCCGGCCCCGCCTCCCCCTACGCGCCTCCGGCCCCGCCTCCCCCTACGCGCCTCTGCCTCCGCCTCCCCCTCGCGCCTCTGCCTCTGCCTCCCCCTCCCCTCGCGCCTCTGCCTCTGCCTCCGCCTCCCCCTCGCGCCTCTGCCTCCCCCTCGCGCCTCTGCCTCTGCCTCCGCCTCCCCCTCGCGCCTCTGCCTCTGCCTCCGCCTCCCCCTCGCGCCTCTGCCTCTGCCTCCGCCTCCCCCTCGCGCCTCTGCCTCTGCCTCCGCCTCCCCCTCGCGCCTCTGCCTCTGCCTCTGCCTCCGCCTCCCCCTCGCGCCTCTGCCTCTGCCTCCCCCTCGCGCCTCTGCCTCTGCCTCTGCCTCCGCCTCCCCCTCGCGCCTCTGCCTCTGCCTCCGCCTCCCCCTCGCGCCTCTGCCTCTGCCTCCACCTCCCCCTCGCGCCTCTGCCTCTGCCTCCGCCTCCCCCTCGCGCCTCTGCCTCTGCCTCCGCCTCCCCCTCGCGCCTCTGCCTCTGCCTCCGCCTCCCCCTCGCGCCTCTGCCTCCGCCTCCCCCTCGCGCCTCTGCCTCCGCCTCCCCCTCGCGCCTCTGCCTCCGCCTCCCCCTCGCGCCTCTGCCTCTGCCTCCGCCTCCCCCTCGCGCCTCTGCCTCTGCCTCCGCCTCCCCCTCGCGCCTCTGCCTCCGCCTCCCCCTCGCGCCTCTGCCTCTGCCTCCGCCTCCCCCTCGCGCCTCTGCCTCTGCCTCCCCCTCGCGCCTCTGCCTCTGCCTCTGCCTCCGCCTCCCCCTCGCGCCTCTGCCTCCCCCTCGCGCCTCTGCCTCCCCCTCGCGCCTCTGCCTCTGCCTCCGCCTCCCCCTCGCGCCTCTGCCTCTGCCTCCGCCTCCCCCTCGCGCCTCTGCCTCTGCCTCCGCCTCCCCCTCGCGCCTCTGCCTCTGCCTCCGCCTCCCCCTCCCCCTCGCGCCTCTGCCTCCGCCTCCCCCTCCCCCTCGCGCCTCTGCCTCTGCCTCCGCCTCCCCCTCGCGCCTCTGCCTCTGCCTCCGCCTCCCCCTCGCGCCTCTGCCTCTGCCTCCGCCTCCCCCTCGCGCCTCTGCCTCCGCCTCCCCCTCGCGCCTCTGCCTCCGCCTCCCCCTCGCGCCTCTGCCTCCGCCTCCCCCTCGCGCCTCTGCCTCTGCCTCCGCCTCCCCCTCGCGCCTCTGCCTCTGCCTCCGCCTCCCCCTCGCGCCTCTGCCTCTGCCTCCGCCTCCCCCTCGCGCCTCTGCCTCTGCCTCCCCCTCGCGCCTCTGCCTCTGCCTCTGCCTTCCCCTCGCGCCTCTGCCTCTGCCTCTGCCTTCCCCTCGCGCCTCTGCCTCTGCCTCCGCCTCCCCCTCGCGCCTCTGCCTCTGCCTCCGCCTCCCCCTCGCGCCTCTGCCTCTGCCTCCGCCTCCCCCTCGCGCCTCTGCCTCTGCCTCCGCCTCCCCCTCGCGCCTCTGCCTCTGCCTCCCCCTCCCCCTCGCGCCTCTGCCTCTGCCTCCCCCTCCCCCTCGCGCCTCTGCCTCTGCCTCCGCCTCCCCCTCGCGCCTCTGCCTCCCCCTCCCCCTCGCGCCTCTGCCTCTGCCTCCGCCTCCCCCTCGCGCCTCTGCCTCCCCCTCGCGCCTCTGCCTCCCCCTCGCGCCTCTGCCTCCGCCTCCCCCTCGCGCCTCTGCCTCCCCCTCGCGCCTCTGCCTCCGCCTCCCCCTCGCGCCTCTGCCTCCGCCTCCGCCTCGCGCCTCTGCCTCCACCTCCCGCTAGCGCCTCTGCCTCCGCCTCCGCCTCCGCCTCCCCCTCCCCCTCGCGCCTCCGGCCCCGCCTCCCCCTCGCGCCTCCGGCCCCGCCTCCCCCTCGCGCCTCCGGCCCCGCCTCCCCCTCGCGCCTCCGGCCCCGCCTCCCCCTCGCGCCTCCGGCCCCGCCTCCCCCTCGCGCCTCCGGCCCCGCCTCCCCCTCGCGCCTCCGGCCCCGCCTCCCCCTCGCGCCTCCGGCCCCGCCTCCCCCTCGCGCCTCCGGCCCCGCCTCCCCCTACGCGCCTCCGGCCCCGCCTCCCCCTACGCGCCTCCGGCCCCGCCTCCCCCTACGCGCCTCCGGCCCCGCCTCCCCCTACGCGCCTCCGGCCCCGCCTCCCCCTACGCGCCTCCGGCCCCGCCTCCCCCTACGCGCCTCCGGCCCCGCCTCCCCCTACGCGCCTCCGGCCCCGCCTCCCCCTACGCGCCTCCGGCCCCGCCTCCCCCTACGCGCCTCCGGCCCCGCCTCCCCCTACGCGCCTCCGGCCCCGCCTCCCCCTACGCGCCTCCGGCCCCGCCTCCCCCTACGCGCCTCCGGCCCCGCCTCCCCCTACGCGCCTCCGGCCCCGCCTCCCCCTACGCGCCTCCGGCCCCGCCTCCCCCTACGCGCCTCCGGCCCCGCCTCCCCCTACGCGCCTCCGGCCCCGCCTCCCCCTACGCGCCTCCGGCCCCGCCTCCCCCTACGCGCCTCCGGCCCCGCCTCCCCCTACGCGCCTCCGGCCCCGCCTCCCCCTACGCGCCTCCGGCCCCGCCTCCCCCTACGCGCCTCCGGCCCCGCCTCCCCCTACGCGCCTCCGGCCCCGCCTCCCCCTACGCGCCTCCGGCCCCGCCTCCCCCTACGCGCCTCCGGCCCCGCCTCCCCCTACGCGCCTCCGGCCCCGCCTCCCCCTACGCGCCTCCGGCCCCGCCTCCCCCTACGCGCCTCCGGCCCCGCCTCTGCCTCTGCCTCTGCCTCTGCCTCCCCCTACGCGCCTCCGGCCCCCGCCTCTGCCTCTGCCTCTGCCTCTGCCTCCCCCTACGCGCCTCCGGCCCCCGCCTCTGCCTCTGCCTCTGCCTCTGCCTCCCCCTACGCGCCTCCGGCCCCCGCCTCTGCCTCTGCCTCTGCCTCCCCCTACGCGCCTCCGGCCCCCGCCTCTGCCTCTGCCTCTGCCTCCCCCTACGCGCCTCCGGCCCCCGCCTCTGCCTCTGCCTCTGCCTCCCCCTACGCGCCTCCGGCCCCCGCCTCTGCCTCTGCCTCCCCCTACGCGCCTCCGGCCCCCGCCTCTGCCTCTGCCTCTGCCTCCCCCTACGCGCCTCCGGCCCCCGCCTCTGCCTCTGCCTCCCCCTACGCGCCTCCGGCCCCCGCCTCTGCCTCTGCCTCCCCCTACGCGCCTCCGGCCCCCGCCTCTGCCTCTGCCTCTGCCTCTGCCTCTGCCTCCCCCTACGCGCCTCCGGCCCCCGCCTCTGCCTCTGCCTCTGCCTCTGCCTCTGCCTCCCCCTACGCGCCTCCGGCCCCCGCCTCTGCCTCTGCCTCTGCCTCTGCCTCTGCCTCCCCCTACGCGCCTCCGGCCCCCGCCTCTGCCTCTGCCTCTGCCTCTGCCTCTGCCTCCCCCTACGCGCCTCCGGCCCCCGCCTCCGCCTCTGCCTCTGCCTCTGCCTCCCCCTACGCGCCTCCGGCCCCCGCCTCCGCCTCTGCCTCTGCCTCTGCCTCCCCCTACGCGCCTCCGGCCCCCGCCTCCGCCTCTGCCTCTGCCTCTGCCTCCCCCTACGCGATTCCGGCCCCCGCCTCCGCCTCTGCCTCTGCCTCCCCCTACGCGCCTCCGGCCCCCGCCTCCGCCTCCGCCTCTGCCTCCCCCTAAGCGCCTCCGGCCCCCGCCTCCGCCTCTGCCTCTGCCTCCCCCTACGCGCCTCCGGCCCCCGCCTCTGCCTCTGCCTCCCCCTACGCGCCTCCGGCCCCCGCCTCTGCCTCTGCCTCCCCCTACGCGCCTCTGCCTCCCCCTCTGCCTCCCCCTAAGCGCCTTCCCCTAAGCGCCTCCTCCCAATTTGTACTTTTCACTAATAACACCAAAGGCAACAAGTTTTTAATATATAAATATTATTTGCAGCATATAACCTCTACAACGGTGTAAGAGTTTGGATTGTGTACGAGAAATGCATGGCATGATATAATCAATGCCAAATATATGCAAACATGTCAGTTAAATTGAGTAAAACTTCTTTTAATTTATAATGTCATTGAAGTTCAGCAGTTTATGGGGACGTTTTATGAACTATCCAGTTTCATAAAATACTGTTCTTTCACATTCTCATCACTTCGTGTTACTACCTACAGGGTGGTGATGACTGTTACCTTGTGTTATGATTGATTATAAATTTAACATGGTATGATAATGAGTACACGTGTTAAAGTGGTTGTAATATAGCGATCACTGCCCTTTATCAAACCTCAGTGTATCCTGTTGTTTAGTTACCCAGCTTGAACAGTAATTTCTTACTAACAGGCTATTTCTGTCACAATGTGGTAAAGGATTTTGCAGTGATTCATTGTGAATTGCTACATAGCTGTTATTACACATTATTGATGTAGCAGTATAAGATTAGCTACAAAATTTGTGGGTATTGAGTGTTTGGAAGTTCAATATGTAAACAATTTTTTGTTGATGTTATCAGTTGGAGGGGGTTTAAGAAATAGTTCCATTATCATCCATAAGGTTGTATTTGTAGGATATTCTATTAATTTTAGGGGAGGGGCCTGTGAGAGTATCACAGAAACATTAAAGACACCTCAGTGTGATACGAGAAAGGCATTGTGCATTGTAGACTTTTCCATTAAGTTTGTGACGGCTTTCAATTCAAAACAAATTGAGGAAATCACAATTTCTCCAGTGTACATCTCGTGTAATGATAACGATGACAGAGTTAAAGAACTTGGAGCTTATACAGAATTATTCCTTTGTTTTTGCCATGTACTATCTGCAAGTGGTATGGATAGGTGAAAGTAATACGGCTGTTCATATACTTTACGGGATGTGAGGTCGTGGTCCAAGAACTTTTTCTGCTCCTTTCATTTCGTCCAGGACTGCGGTGGACTTCCTCAGAGGCGGTGCTCCGCTGAGTCTTGCCGACTGACTGGTCGGGTGTCTGAGAGCGACTTATATATTGTGAGAAAGGGGGGCGTGGTTCAGGTGACACGTGATGAGCAGTGATAATCCATATCAGAGATAAGGATGACTATCTATTACCACCTTGTCAAGATAAAAATTGTTAGCAATTTTGTAGAGCCACTGTCCATATATTGCCGAGTTTCATAGCCTCCTCTTTCCTATTAAAATTATCGTGATGTTTATAAATTTCAATAGCTTCTCTGTATAAGCGTGGATAGTAATTTAACGTTGTAGATAAAACTTCGGTATCCGAAAACTTCACTTGGTGGTTTCCTGGTTGAAGAGCATGTTCCGCTACAGCTGATTTTTCTATTTTTCCAAGTCGACAAAGACTTTTATACTCTTTCAGTCGCGTATTTACGCTTCTTTTGGTAGTACCAATATAAACTTTCTCACAGGTACATGGAATTTTGTACACACCACATGTCGACAGAGGAGGGCGTTTATCCTTCACAGATCGTAGTACTTGACTTATTTTCTTTGTTGGTTTAAAGACCGGTGTTATGTCATGTTTTCGTAAAATCTTACTGATCCGATCTGTTACTTTTTTAATAAAAGGGAGAACTACTGTATTTTCTATCGTTGTAGTTCATTCTTATCTTTTGGTCTTCTGTTCCTTGGACGCAAAATTCTATTTATCTCTTTACAACCATTTATTGGAAAAACGGACTCATATATAAAAGACTCGCGTCATTTTATTGAAAAACTAGAGGGACTAACTCTGGCCCCTAAAGATATTCTTGTAAGTTTTGGCATTGTGTCCTTATTCACAATGATTCCTGTTAACGAAGTTATGATTTTCATAGCGGATATTTTTCCAGAAGACTTGACTGTTCTTTTTAGACATTGTCTCACATCAAGTCAGTTCCAGTGGGATAATGAATTTTATGAACGACTTGATGGAGTAGCAATGGGTAATCCATTAGGCCCTGCGATTGCCAATCTTTACATGGAGAGATTTGAACAATCAGCTCTAGAAAAAGCTAATAACAAACCATCTCATTGGTATCGATATGTAGATGACACATTTGTGGTTTGGCCCCATGGCAGAAAGGCCTTGGACAATTTCTTTGATTATTTAAATAAAATTCACCCAAAAATACAGTTTATTATGGAAATAGAAAAGTATAACAGAATATCTTTCTTGGATGTCTTAGTTATGAGACGGTCTGATAGAAGCTTGGAATATAAAGTTTTTCGAAAGGCAACACATACGGACAAATATTTACATAAAAATTCTAATCATCATCCACAACAAAAAAGAGGTGTCATAAAAAGTCTTGTCGATCGAGCGCAACGGATATGTACACCTAAACATTTGGATGCTGAAGTGAAACATCTGAAGCAGGCTTTCGAAAAAAA
Source organism: Schistocerca gregaria (assembly GCF_023897955.1). Lineage (NCBI taxonomy): Eukaryota > Metazoa > Arthropoda > Insecta > Orthoptera > Acrididae > Schistocerca > Schistocerca gregaria. The sequence goes on from NC_064931.1 coordinate 804,314,894, forward strand.
AGGCTACTCAAAAAAAGAGATAAATAGAATTTTGCGTCCAAGGAACAGAAGACCAAAAGATAAGAATGAACTACAACGATAGAAAATAGAGTAGTTCTCCCTTTTATTAAAAAAGTAACAGATCGGATCAGTAAGATTTTACGAAAACATGACATAACACCGGTCTTTAAACCAACAAAGAAAATAAGTCAAGTACTACGATCTGTGAAGGATAAACGCCCTCCTCTGTCGACATGTGGTGTGTACAAAATTCCATGTACCTGTGGGAAAGTTTATATTGGTACTACCAAAAGAAGCGTAAATACGCGACTGAAAGAGCATAAAAGTCTTTGTCGACTTGGATAAATAGAAAAATCAGCTGTAGCGGAACATGCTCTTCAACCAGGAAACCACCAAGTGAAGTTTTCGCATACCGAAGTTTTATCTACAACGTTAAATTACTATCCACGCTTATACAGAGAAGCTATTGAAATTTATAAACAATACGATAATTTTAATAGGAAAGAGGAGGCTATGAAACTCAGCGATATATGGACAGTGGCTCTACAAAATTGCTAACAATTTTTATCTTGACAAGGTGGTAATTGATAGTCAACCTTATCTCTGCTATGGATTATCACTGCTCATCACGTGTCACCTGAACCACGCCCCCCTTTCTCACAATATATAAGTCTCTCTCAGACACCCGACCAGTCAGTCGGCAAGACTCATCGGAGCACCGCCTCTGAGGAAGTCCAGCGCAGTCCTGGACGAAACGTAAGGAGCAGAAAAAGTTCTTGGACCACGACCTCACATCCCGGAAAGTATATCAACAGCCATGTCAGCCGGTCGTGAAAGCCTTCATTCTACAATTGAAAGTAATACGTCTAGCATACTATACAATCACTGTAAGGTGTTGAGTTAGGTTGCACAGTAGTCTTCGCAAATGTGAGTCGAGTGCATTAAGTAGAGTTCAAATCTCTATTTTCTTATCTAGCTTAAGGTCAATGCCAGCATGGTTCCCTTAAAACAGCTACAGTCAGTTTTGTTTCTTGTCATTGCTCTATCTGAACTTATGTCCACTCTCAAAAGGTGTTGTTGTCAGGCCATTAAACACTGATCTTTCTTCTTTTAGTACATACGTAGTTACTGTAGCAACTGTGTATGTCACTGTTGGTATTGGCACATGGAAATAAGGAGAAATGGAAGAGCATTTACATAAGCAGTAGGGAAAGAATAATAATTTGATGCTGACACATTCGGTGGAGGAAATTATACAACTTGTAAGGAATTATGATTTTACACTTAGGTCAGTTACACCCCATTCTCTTTCTCTCCACTCACGTCATCATATATTGTACAAATGTCACTGGATTCCAGAGATAACCTGTTAACGCACAGAACAGGTGCGTTTAAGCCTTGCCCGCTCAGCTCCTCCCTCAACACTTTATCTTCAAAATTCGTGATTAGAGGATGCTGAGGAAAGGGACTTCACTGCTGTGATTAACTGTTTAGTATCTTATGCTAGCAGTAATGATACTTGTTGCAATAAACCTACTTTCTTTTTTTTTCAGGCTCTGCAAAATGCAAGTAGCATTATTAGTGAGATACGTGAAACCCATGTGTGGTGAAGACTTAATAGTGACTGGAAACAATTGATTGCGTGTTTCCAGAAAAATTGCAGTTTGCCAGTAGTTTAATTCAGATACATGGAATGTATAGCACATTTGTGACCATGTAGATGACTGGGTTTGAATGCAAATCTGTTTTAATTGTGTTTATTGTTATTTATTTGAATGATACATCTGTTTGCATTTTCTACACAATATAGAATGTAGCAATCATTATTAAATGGTGAAATTCACAGTTTTCGAAGTATGTGTGTTATTCATGGTTCCTTGTGTACCTGATTCAGACGTTTGCAGACGACTCGTAAACTTCGTGTATGTAATTAATCTTTGTATTACTACGTTTACGCAAAAAATAAGCTTGTTATTTAAATTTTAAAAATCTTGACATTTGTTAATAACTGTATGTAATCACATAGTTTGTAGGTGTTAATCATAACATCATTGCCTCTGTGAAGTGTTCGATTTTTTTGTATAGCTCAGTTAAGTTTAAAATACAGAAAGTTTACTGTATATATGATGTTCAACTGGACCAAATATTTGGAAGGAAAAAAAAATCATGAACATTTGTTTTATACTGCACTGTCAATAATTGATAATCATGTGTTGTATTGTGATCTTTGTGGAGACAACAGTTCTCCTTTCATGCCTTTAAAACGAAAAGCATTTTGAGATGTTTAAATCTATATTACACTGAACTGCGTCTATAGAAAGAGATGCCAATTCAGACACATTAATGTGGTGATACAAGAACTTATGCAATAACATTCATTTATAAGTTAATTGTTTGATCTGTCTTATTTGTAGATTATCACAATTGACAATTGTATTCACTGCAAAACGTGAATTACTGTCAATTTTCAGTTCAGTTAAAAACATGGTACTTAATTGTTTGCCTGGCAGTTTTGAGCTTAAAGAATATTAATTAATGAGTATGTTTAGTTATGTCAAGTTTTTCCTAAAAAGCTTTATATGCCCTTCTTATTTGGAACTAGCAGATTTTGCATTACATCAGTTGTGGATATAATTGAAAGTTAAAATGCATTAATAAACAAATTGAAATTGTTATTGCATACTGAATTTGTTGCTGTGTTCCAATTTTATTCATTCCTTCTGTGCACTAATGTTGAGCACACTTTGATCGGATGTTGTAGACCTTTAACTGTTGTTTGTTAGGGTAGTAGACCAGACAGAAAATCTTCAGCAAATTTCCCTCCCTGACCTTGTCATCCGAGATAATCATCCATCTCAAATGATGTTAATATGTTGTGAATGGGATGTTAGCCACTGACTGCTCTCCCATTTAAGATGAAATGTGCTCTCACAGAAACTTATTTACTGCAGTGAGATAACATAAATTTAATGTGACAATTATGCAGTAATTGCACATGCTGAACAAATATGTGATTATATTAACTTCACTGTGATACGTTGTTGATGATTGACAGTGGGGGCATATTTTCATAATGTACCTAATGAATTTCTGTAAAATGTAGTACAAATGTCAATCAGTAGGAAATGTGCACCCACTGTGGCTCAGTCAGTTTAACCTAGGAAAAGATATAGAATAATTATCTCTGTAGTCCATTGCAGATGTAATTTAATATATGATCCATCTGACTCACTACACTTCAATCAGCTTTGTTTCCATATACACACACAGAATCAACTCATCGTCTGGTTGAAACTAAAAGTCATGTACATATAACTCTGAACTCTTTGTTCATAAGATACATCTCAGCTCATCGAAGGATGAGCAGTGTCATTTGGTAATGGTCTTCCACATGTGAGACGGCAAGTCCTGATTAGTTTCTTTTATTTGCAGATCCCGATTGCCTCTGTTCCATCAACTGTCTTTTAGGCTTGCTATCAAAATTAAATGTGTTATCTTTCATCATGCATGGTGGTCCATGAAGCATAGTGGACATTCCACACAGAAAAATAAAAATATGAGCATGCAGATTCTTTTTTAATTATATTCCTTGAAATAAGAATTAAAAATGGTTGTCAGTATTTACATGCACCCCAAGATGATTTGCAAATCAATAGAATACACTGTTATTATTGAAAAGTGCAAGTAAGTGTGCATACAAACATTTGTCGGTGGTTTCTCTAGCTGGTTGATGAAAGCCAAACAGTTTTTAAGTGGGATGCTTTCTTTAAAAAGGATGTGGTCAGTTTCCTTCCCCAGTCCTTCCTCTACCTGAACTTGTTTAGATTACATTATATTTACTTTCATTCCAATCGATCTGTAGTTAGGAGGTTCTCCAGGATGCAGAACATGTCAGAAAAACAATAATATATGACAAAGATTAACAACTGAAACAGATAAGCTAATGTACCTTCCACAGGTCCCAAGTGGAATGATAGTTTTTTTTAATGAACACTATATGAAATATCATTTTACAAACACTCATTTACTAAGATTGCATTAATGCACTGAATTTAAAGAAATGTTTGTTTATAAGGTAATAAACATATAATAGAACTACTACAGTACTTATTTACAATGAACACATTACTGCAATGAAATGGTGCAGAAGTTAAATTACACACACACACACACACACACACACACACACACACACACACACACACACACACACACACACACACACACACACAGAGAGAGAGAGAGAGAGAGAGAGAGAGAGAGAGAGAGAGTTGGTTCTACTGAGAAATACATCAATGGAGTAGGAGGATTTGACCAACAATAAATCCTTTAGGCTTCTCTTAAACTGAATTTCATTGGTTGTTAAGTTTTTGTGGCTACTGGCAAGTACTGAAAATGTGTGAATAATGCACACCTTTTTGTACAAGAGTAGGTGACTTTAAATCCTTGTGAAGATTATTCTTATTTCTAGTATTGATTCCATGAATTGAGCTGTTGTTTTGAGAAAGTGATATGTTTTTAATGAAAAATTTTGTTAAGGAATAAATATATTGGGAAGCAGTAGTTAGTATCCCTAGGTCCCTAAACAGGCTTCTGCAGGATGTTCTTGAGTTCACACCACACATAACTCTTATTGTACATTTTTGTGCCCAGGAAACTTTAGCTTGGCTTGGCGAATTATCCCAAAAAATAATCCCATATGACATTATGGAATGAAAATAAGCATAGTATGCCAGATTTTTCATTTTTATATCCCCTATGTCTGACACAATTCACATTGCAAGTAGAGATTTGTTAAGACACTTCAGCAGTTCTGTGGTGTACTCCTCCCAGTTGAATTTATTATCATGCTGTAATCTCATGAATTTAACACTGTCCACTTCTTCTATCTGCTTGTCATCGTATGTTAGGCATATACTCGTGGGACACTCCTTACAAGTGCTGAACAGCATGTAGTGTGTTTTTTCAAAGTTTAGTGACAGAGAATTGGCTAAGAACCAGTGATTAATGTCCACAAATATTTTATTAGCTGATCTTTCCAAGACTACACTTGATTTGCTACTTATTGCAATGTTTGTTTCATCAACAAACAAAACAAACTTAGCATCTGGTAATGTTACTGACGAAAGGGCATTCCCTAAGATGGAACCTTGTGGGACCCCACATGTAATTAGTTACCAGTTTGATGATGCCTGATGTTTCTTTCCTAATAACACCCTTTGTTTTCTGACAGAGATATAAGATTTGAACCATTTTGCAGCATTTTCTGTAACACTATAATATTATAATTTACTTAAAAGGATATTGTGATTTACACAGTCAAATGCCTTTGACAGATCACAAAATATACCAGTTGCCTGCAACTTTTTGTCCAATGAATTAAGTACATTTTCACTGTAAGTGTAATAGCCTTCTCAGTATCAGAACCCTTTAGAAATCCGAACTGACTTTGACAGTATGTTATTTGTGATAAGATGGTTATAAAGCCAATTGTAAATTACCTTTTCTAAATTTTTTGAGAATGCTGGAAAAAGGGAAATTGGACGGACATTTTATGCTATTTCTTTATCTCCCGTGTTAAACAGTGGCTTAACTTCAGCATATTTCAACCATTCAAGAAATATTCCACTGATAAATGACTGGTTACTCAGATAGCTTAATATGTTACTTAACTCAGAATTACATTCTTTAATGAACTTTGTTGATATTTCATCATACACACTAGATGTTTTTGATTTTAAATATTTTATGCTGGACATTACTTCTGCTGGGGTAGCGAGGGTCAAATTCATATTATGGAAGTTACTTGAAACGTCTGGTCTGAGGTTTTCTACAGCAGCACCTACAGAACCTGACAACCCTATCTTTTCAGTAACAATTATAAAATGTTTGTTAAAAAGTTCTGCAACATTATACTTGTCTATCACTAATGTATCATTTACTCTTAATACTATTTGTCCCTCTTCATGTCTGGTTCTACCGGTCTCCTCCTTCATTATATCCCGTATAGTCTTTATTTCGTTATCTGATATGACTTTTCCTTGTAATATATTTGCTTTGATATCCATATTACAGTCCTTAATATTTTGCAGTATATCTTGTAATGTACTATAGTGTCAGCATCAGAGCTGTTTCAGGTACACAGATACAGTTTTCTTTTTGTTCTACAAGATATCTCTATTCCTTGAGTAATCCATGACTTCTTTGTAGACTTTGCTCTAACCTTGGTTAGTTTTGGGGGAAAACTGTTCAAATAAGGTAAGCACTTTATTAGCAAAAGTGTTATATTTATCATTCATGGCATGAGAACTGTTAACATCACTCCAGAGAATGTCTCTGAGGAGTGTTCCAAAATAAGTTTTGGCTTATGGATTATCCTCTTGAGCTCAGAGTTAACAGATTTTATATCCTGTTCAGTATTAACATTTAACAGAACGAACTGCAGGTCATGGTCTGAGAGGCCATTGACTATTGGTTTTGTACTATAATTTTGGTCATTGGACTTTTTCTATAAAGATACTATCAATGGCTGTTTGTGAGCAATTGGCTACCCTAGTGGGGAACTTTACAGTGGGAATTAAGTTGAATGATAGTGTTACTAACTCAAATAAGTTCTTATTGGGAGAGTCTTCAAGGAAATCTACATTGAAGTCACAAGCAACCACTATTTCTTTGTTTTTGGTTGTTGAATGGGCCAGTACAGCTTCAAGGTGGTTTATGAACAGATTAAAGTTACCTGCAGGTGCTCGATATACACTCAATATTGTGAAGGATTTTTTGTGAAATTCTAGTTCTGTTGCACATGCTTCCATATGCTGTTCTAGGCAAAATTTATGAATGTCTATGTTCTTAAATTTATGACAATTCCTGATGAATGTGGCAACTCCTCCTTTCTCCATTTCTGCTCTACAAAAGTGAGATGCTAGCCTAAATCCTGTAACACAGAAAAGTTCTATACCACTGGTTACATGATGTTCAGAGAGACAGATTATGTCAGCTAGGTTTGAGGACTTACTTCCTCTATGCAGATAATTAATTCAATCATTTTATTTCTCAGTCCTCAATTATTTTGATGCAATAAAGATAGCTGCCATTTCACATGGATGAGTTAAAATTGGGTAGAGTTGAAATTTCTGCTGATAGTTGAAAATTATTAACTGACAGTTGTTTATGCCGATGTAATAAGCTAGAATTATGTTTTTTTTGGTTTTTTCTCAAACTGAAGGTTTGTCTCAGTCCTAACCTCTCTTAAAATTTGGTTTCTTTCTGTCCTCCCTACCCTAAGAAAGGGTCTTTCTGAACACTATAACCACTGGTATTTTATCACTCATGACAGTGCCTCCCCCCTTTAACTTTCCTGCTATTTTCCCCAGCCAGGTTACTCTTCCCTTTCCTGTTGAGGTGAAGGCCATGTCTAGTATAATCCCACCCATTGAGAGAATCAACAGGAAACACACCAATGTGTCACCCTGCACTCGACATAAGCAGCTGTTCCAACTCCAAATTAATTCTCTTGACAAGACTTCAAATGAGGTTAGTCATGGTGCATAAGATAAGATACAAACTCAACACTAGTATGCTTCGATGCTGATGCAACCTTTGCTAGGTCACACTCTGTACTGTACCCAGGATCTCTGTCAGTACTATGACCTGGCCCACCCACTATAATCACAGTGTATTCCTTAGTGAAATCTTTGCAAAGTGATCCTAAGTCCTCTGTCACCTGGTCCAGACTAGTACTAGGTTTAAAAAAATTTGTGACATTTTATTCTGATCCTAGTTCATCCCCTTCCATGGGAACTACCTAACAACAACACTTTCTTTCTCTTTATTGATTTCCCTACATTCTTACTTTTCAATTTGCTGCTGAAAGTGTGTTGTGCCCTGTCTACACCTGCAACTACAGGCTCACCAGCTTCTTACTGAAGCAACAGGTCAAATGTATTTTCCACATTCACCATGAAGCTGTCAGACAAAGTTCTAGGCCTGTTCCTCCTGTTACCTGTTGCCACTTCCCACCTCTCTTTACCCTTCTCCCTCCTTAATCTGTCAAGATCTCCCCTGGCCTTGTCTAACTCAGCCTGAAGGGCGGCAATTTACCCCTCCTGTTTCTGTTCTAGCCTTTTCCTGTCTCTACTACATATCCTACAAAACCACTGATGAGTCTAATTTACTTTCCTTATTCCCACGCTACTACAGTCACCCACGTGGAAAAAACTACAGCACCCGTCACACCAAAGCCCCGAACTAACAATTCGATTAGATTAGATTAGATTAATACTTGTTCCATAGATCATGAATACGACACTTCGTAATGATGTGGAACGTGTCAGGTTAATAAAAGATGTCTGTACAAGAAATTACATTACACAAAATATTGCACGACACTAATGATTAAGGTTTTTTTTTTTTTTTTTCAACGGCAAGTCAAGCACTTTTCACTCATGATAAACGTAACAGTTTATTACGAACATGTCGGTTAAATTAAACACGAAAATATGATTCCGCAAATTTGGCCTGTACGCAACTGTATGTAAACGAGAACAACGGTCCAAAGTTTCCGAAACAGCAACTTAAAAGTTTACGCTACTTTCCGGTAATGTGAGTTAAATAATGAAGAGGTGCGCTAGAGTTAATTTGCTGGAGAGAGCGAAGAACAATTAAACGAAATTCTTTAGATCTGCTCCGGCAAAACGTAAACAGAAAATACGACTCTAACCCGACTGTACGATTTTTCGCGTTTTCTGCTATAGTACGTAAAGAAAAATGAATCCTTTAATGGTACGCGTAAAAATCACACTAGTACACCTATTTACTACGCAATCAGTACTAAACTAAATGTTGATATAAACAAGTCTCATTAGAGAGCACTAGAATACGTTAAAATTAAAGGGCGCTTTACACGTTCCGATTGGTCTGTGCAGACTAGATTCACAGTTGCTGTCTGCGCATGTAAGCTGTTGCATGTAAGCGTCCTGATCGTAGGTACAGTTTTGGTTCTTTGGTTGATTCGAAGGAGGGGACCAAACAGAGATGTCATAGGTCCCATCTGAAGCGATTTAGGGAAATCACTGGAAACCTAAGTCAGCATGACCGGACGCGGGTTTGAACCGTCGTCCTCACGAATGCGAGTCCAGTGTCCTAACCACTGCGCCACCTCGCTCGGTGGGTACAGTTTTGTCCAGTCTGGAATTCATCGGGAAACAGTATAGAGGCTTTGGCAAAACTGGGTAAATTTGCTTATAAAGCAATCCTGCTGTCTACAGCTACTATTTATTTCGGTAGTTGAAAACAAAGAAAGAGGCCACAACGTAAAAAGTGGACGGAGGCTGGCGTCTAAAACGCGCGTCACTCTCACATGTTAATCTTTTAAAGGAGTTAAAATCTGAAAAAGACGGATGGTTCTACTATATGAGTGTGAACGAGAAAAACATCTTTGGTACTTTTGCGACATGTCATACCATACATACAGAAATAATAGCGCAATGAGAAAATCAGTAAATGCTTACCAGACTTTTAGTGACACAGCCATTTCTAGCAACTGGTAAAAGATATGCTGATCTTAGACTTTATGTTGTGGTGTCATCATCATTGAGTCACATCATTCCTGAAACATGTTGTGTTACATACACAGTATTATGGAAGCAATATTTGAAAGTGACAGTAGAAGTTTAGCACAGCTCTTTATTATTTTTCAGTGTGGTTAAGTTTCTTAATCCCATACAGTGAAGGAAAGTTGTAACAATTATTAAACAAATGTATTTACAAATTTATACGTATGGAATGTAGGCCTATTAAAATGTGAGAGACATCTTCTTTCTCCAGTGTATTTAATTTTTGTACACTACACGCTGAAGATTGTCCTACATCGAAAACACTAACTCTCGTTCGTCAGGGTGGTTAACTGTTTCATTGTTAAGCATCTTCGATGTTCTGCGACAGTCAGTCTAGATTACCGGTAACTGAAACAATGTGAAGTACAAAACTTATTAAACATTAATGTTTTAAAATTATTAACAGTTTTAAGAAGTCAGTATGGTAGTAGGAAATATATTCTACTGCGATTTTGTGGTTGTCAACAAAAAAATATGTTTATATTTTCAATTTTCAAACTCTGAGGAAGACTGGAGACACATGTATGTAGTTTGAAGAAAAATGGAATTTCCCACATGCTCTGGGGGCCATATATGTAAAGCCTAGTTTATATGGCGACATACGGTTGCACCACTCGTTGCGTGGAATGAGTTGCACGTAAATGGTTTCATATTTGACTATAGACATGGTGAAAACAGTATATACTTCAGTTTCGTCGTTTTGTGAGTTCCTGAGTCGTGTCTGAAATGAAAGTTTGGGCAGCTGCACGTCGCACGAGTTGTGATGGAGTTAAAAGCTTGTTGCGTGGAATCGCTTCAGAAGAAAAAATAATAAATGTTTTTTGAGTCGTGACTGATAGACGTCAGCTCGGTTACTCAGCATCCTTGCTGAAATAATTTGTAATGGAAGACTCAAGAAGTTTTTTTAATTGTCTTAGAATGTCACCAGAAGTGTTAACGTTTCTTCTAAATAGAGTTAATTATGCGATAAGGAATAAAGATATTGTGATGCATGAACACTGTCGCTAGAACCGAAATTACATATCACATTGCATGCATTACAATCGAGAACACTCGGCATGCTATAAGATCCGGTTTTAGTTGGTGATGACGTTTTTCACCGGCAACAATAATTATTAACAATAATAATTATTAAATTGACAGCAGTAATTATTCGAAGCAGGCCACATCAAGAAAAGAATGATTTGCAAACTACTCTCTAGAAGATAAATGGCTCTGAGCACTATGGGACTTAACTTCTGAGGTCATCAGAACTACTTAGGCCTAAACCTAACTAACCTAAGGACATCACACACGTCCATGCCCGAGGCAGGATTCGAACCTGCGGTCGTAGCGGTCGCGCGGTTCCAGAATTAAGCGCCTAGAACCACTCGGTCACAACGGCCGGCTTCTCTTGAAGATAGATCTGTACAGTGGCAATATTTCAAAATTCAAACGTGTGAATGGGAGCACTGTGAGATATTTTAAATAGATGAATAAAGAATGTAGCTTCTTGATTTTTGTAGCTTTCCCTCCTGTCAACAATATTCCTTAAAAAAAAAAAAAGGCCGGCACAACAGAAACTGTTCATTAGAGACCAAGTTCTTTCGACAAAACTTCGTTGTCTATTTCACAGCCAAAAACACTACAGAATGATTAAAGTAACGACAGTGCCTTCGAAATGTGTTGTAATTCACATGCTGATGTGCGTTTTTGTTGAACTTATCTGTATAACTATTTATATGTACACAAATTTGTCACTCTGATTAAAATGAGCATATTTATAAAGTCTGCAACATTCTTTCACTTACTGTATTTTCTGATCAGTGCCTGATATCGATGGCCGAGGAAGTTCCTGGTCCTGCACAAAAGAAAGAAGCTTAAAATACCACAATTTTGGTGTATGTGTGTATTCACTGCTTGCCCCTGAACGACTTGTCTGCTGCCCTTTTTTAAAAAATTCTGTCCTGGACTATGCAGATTATTAATTTTCATGACAACCATATTACGATTAACATTTGGCGGCCTGACAGGTTGCACGTTTTTTGTTTCTATCACTGTATTCTATGCTTATAATTTTCCATGCAGATGGTTGTTGTTGTTGTTGTGGTCTTCAGTCCTGAGACTGGTTTAATGCAGCTCTCCATGCTACTCTATCCTGTGCAAGATTCTCCCAGTACTTACCGCAACCTACATCCTTCTGAATCTTGTTAGTGTATTCATCTCTTGTTCTTCCTCTATGATTTTTACCCTCCATGCTGCCCTCCAATGCTAAATTTGTGATCCCTTGATGCCTCAGAACATGTCCTACCAACCGGTCCCTTCTTCTTGTCAAGTTGTGCCACAAACTCCTCTTCTCCCCAATTCTATTCAATATCTCCTCACTAGTTATGTGATCTACCCATCTAATCTTCAGCATTCTTCTGTAGACCACATTTCGAAAGCTTCTATTCTCTTCTCGTCCAAACTATTTATCGTCCATATTTCACTTCCATACATGGCTACACTCCATACAAATACTTTCAGAAACGACTTCCTGACACCTAAATCTATACTCGATGTTAACAAATTTCTCTTCTTCGGAAACGCTTTCCTTGCCATTGCCAGTCTACATTTCATATCCACTCTACTTCGACCATCATGGTTATTTTGCTCCCCAAATAGCAAAACTCCTTTACTACTTTATGTGTCTCATTTCCTAATCTAAGTCCCTCAGCATCACCCGACTTAATTCGACTATATTCCATTATCCTCGTTTTGCTTTTGTTGATGTTTATCTTATATCCTCCTTTCAAGACACTATCCATTCCGTTCAACTGCTCTTCCAAGTCCTTTGCTGTCTCTGACAGAATTACAATGTCGTCGGTGAACCTCAAAGTTTTTATTTCTTCTCCATGGATTTCAATACCTACTCCAAATTTTTCTTTTGTTTCCTTTACTGCTTGCTCAATATACAGATTGAATAACATCGGGGAGAGGCTACAACCCTGTCTCACTCCCTTCCCAACCACTGCTTCTCTTTCATGTCCCACGACTCTTATAACTGCCATCTGGTTTCTGTACAAATTGTAAATAGCCTTTCGCTCCCTGTATTTTACCCCTGCCACCTTTATAATTTGAAGAGAGTATTCCATTCAACATTGTCAAAAGGTTTCTCTAAGTCTACAAATGCTTGAAATGTAGGTTTGCCTTTCCTTAATCTTCCTTCTAAGATGGTAGCGACCTGTAAAGTTCTATAAATTCTGTTACAAACTCTCGAGTGTAAATCCGCGAATCTCCAGAAACATCACTCATACTAAATTCTGCTTATCACAACACCGACCCAACAACGACACGATTCTCGCCAAAGCAACAGTGGACTGAGCGGTTAGTCTGAGATACCGCTTACAGGCTCAGACTTGTCTCTGTGCGTGATTCCAAACCCGGCTAGGCTTTGCAAAGGTAACAATGCAGACCAAAGCTTCTGTTGATGAACCATTTTCACGCGACGACATGTCTGAGCAAACACGGTCTGTACACACAGATCTGATTACATATCGGTGCGTATAAAGGTAGCCTATCCTACGTGACCGCAGTGTTGCGAATGCGCGGCGGCGCGGCGACCATGCGATAGTGTCAGACCTGATAGCGCACACGCAACTCGCGATACGGCGAAACGGACGCGATTAGTTGCTTTGACAGTTTTGCGGGAAGGGACGTATTTTGTGGTCTTTATTTCGACCTACATTGGCAGAAATTTTTATTAGTGCTCTGCTTCGGACAAGAGAAATAAAAATTATAATAACCACTTAATATCATACCGTGAGTATGAGGAAGTTATCAATATAATGATACTCTCAGTAAATACATATAACACACAGTTATTAAGCAGCGTTGTTTGCGGTTTTTTTTATATAGGACTTTTTCCATAATACAAAAATCCGTCACTTTCCAAAGAAAAGGTACTTCAAACACGTACCTATAAAACATTTATCAAGCAGCATAGGTAACATTCCTTGTATATTGTTCAAAATACAGTTGTAAATTTTCCCTTACTTGCTCAGCTGCTCGCTATGAAGCATATATCTTTTGTAAACTGTCTTGTGCTGTTTTAGGTTGGTTGGTTGTTTTGGGGAAGAAGACCAGACAGCGAGGTCATCGGTCTCATCGGATTAGGGAAGGACAGCGAAGGAAGTCGGCCATGCGCTTTGAAAGGAACCATCCCGGCATTTGCCTGGAGCGATTTAGGGAAATCACAGAAAACCTAAATCAGGATGGTCGGACGCGGGATTGAGCCGTCGTCCTGTTTTAGGTATATTTCGGTATAATACTGGAAAAATCCGATGTCAGCTTCATTTACTGATTCGAGATCATGGATGATGTGTAATAAAGTTATAGCATGCACAATATTTACTGCATGTTCTACAATAATTTCGATAGGTTTTTGCACAATTCTGGATTAATCTTTTATAGATTCAAATGAACATTCAACGACCAATCTTGCTTGAGATAACCGAAAGTCCTTCTTGGAAAAGGTCCCACTAAATATTCCTTTAGAGAAAATGCTGGATCCCCTAGGAAAACAGGTAGGCTCTTGACACTCGATCCTGACAAAATTAATCGTTAGGTATTTTGTCTTCCCTTATCTATTGCATGTCAAAAGGGCATTCATCGAAAATACCTGCGTCATAGCCTTACAGTTGGAGTGTATATTCACCGCAACGAACCTATAATTTGCATCAGTGATAGTTAATAATCCAATGGAAGAAACGGATTTATAGCGATAACACGTGGAAGCAGATTTACTCGGTTTTTTAATGTGAATGTGTTCCCCATCAGTACTTCTGAGAATACCGTCTACTGAGCTCAGCGTGAGCAGAAAGGCGTGTGCATGTCAGTGTGTGTGTGTGTGTGTGTGTGTGTGTGTGTGTGTGTGTGTGTGTGTGTGTGTGTTTCCTACAAGCTTGAAAAAGGAAGTACATTCCGAAAGCTAGCCAAGCTCTGTAACTTTTGATTGTGTACCTATCGACGATGCACCACTGCTGCGTTTTTGGTGAGTCATCTCCTTTATTCCTAAATAATTCGTAATGAAAGGGACCTGTAATTTTCCACATTATTTTTCTTACTTTTCTTAAAGACTGGATAACTTTTGCCACTTTTGTACAATCATGGAAAGTACCTGACATCAAAGATGAATTGTACACATTAGACAGTGTGAAATGTACCAAGATGGAGCCTAATCCATCTGTTATGCTTTCTGCTACCAAGAATAACTATTTTTTTATCTTTTGCATTCTATATCTAATACAGCTGCATATATTATACGTACAGGAGTACATAAATGTTTAAGTTGTTTGTATTTGTAGTCTTGATTACAATGGAACAAGTGGTTTTATTATAAACCTGCATAATTAAAAGTTAGGATAACTGAAGTTATGAAGTTTTGAGCTAATCTACAGCGTGAGAGCTACAATTGTCTGTCATTCAAAAGCAGAAATTACCAACTTTCTGAGAACATATTTGAAATTATCTGAAATTAATTAACTTAGGAAATAACTGACATCAAAAGTTCAGATCCTCAAAATTTAAATTACCATTTTTGCAGGAATGTCTACAAGATTTTAAACTTTGATGATGTAATTTTATTTCTGTATTTTTACTGACTCAAACACCACCTCTCACTAATCAGTTCAGTTAGTAAGTAAGATTTTGAATAATTCAGAATCATGAAACATTTATTGTGAGATGGATGACATATTCATAAATAAGGGTTTTCAGCTGATGAGTAATAATATTATTCTATATACTTTTGTGAATTATTAACCTGAAACATTGTTTATGAACAAAACAATAGTGAAATGTGAAGGGACCATGCAGAATAGTAAAAGCGAACCTAGCTAAATTTCAAAGCATTAAGTAGTTTCAGAAATCACATCATGTTCTTATGCTAGTTTTTTAAATAGCCCCCCTTCAGCAAAATAACAGGTAATATCTCCATGTTGGTTTGTAAAAGTCTGATAATATCTCCATGTTGACAAATTGAAAGTTGTGGTCAGGAAGTACACTAAACATCTGTGTAGCCTAAAGCAGATGACCAATGAACAACCATTTTAGCTATGCCATGAATCTAATATAATTTTTTATAACCTACATGAGCGTGTGAAAACACAAAAAATCGAGTTATGGGGCAAATAAATAAGTATTCATGCAATCACCTACAGAACTGACAAAGAAGAATCACAGTATGTTACTCCAGAGTTGTTTTCTGAACAGATGGAGTTAGTGCAAGGGGCATGGCAGCATGTTCATGGTCCAGGACTCACTAGCTAGTACCTTTAGTATGTGCAGTGAAGATGAGCATAACTTTGTTTTATATTATACGTAAGCTGGATCAAATTGCGTGGAAAGTAAAGAAATTGTACAACAAGGACCAAACAAATGAGGCAGTACAGTTGTTAAGACACTGGCAACATATTCAGGAGGATAGTGTTTGCTCTGTCTGGCTACCCTGATTTACGTTTTCCTAAATCATTTCAGGCAAATGCCAAGATAGTTCCTTGATCAAGGTCATGGCTGGCCAGATGTCATATCCTCATAAAAGGATACTTATATAATGTGTGTCATGACAGTGACAAATTCTGTATGATTGTGAAATGATCCCTGGGCGAATCAATAAATAAACAATTAATGCATTGAGTAGGTACAACTGCAGCCACGTTCCTCATTCATTTACCATAAGACTGACAGCAATTAAAATGACTAGTAAATAAAACAAGCTGACAGATAATGATGTGTAGCTTGACTTCACATATAAGCAAAAAAATAAAAAATCCGTTTGAGGAACTCCTGTAGCGTATGGGCTACATTGCATGCTCTAATCTGATGCGAGTATATAAGCACCGACACGCAGGCAAGGTATTAATGTGGCATTTGTGTCTTTATGATGTGCATGTGGTAAATACAGATACACTGTTGTAAGCAAACATGAGCCATGACATACTTACGTGAGAATCCTGCACTCATATCAGAGATGAAGCAAGATATTTGGTCATCTGTTTCTTGGCACACGATTAGCTGCATACAGGAGGAACAATGATGGGGTCAAGCTGAAACTTTGAGGTCTCTGTGGGTGGAGACAGTACTGAATGACTTAGATGTTAAGCTAAGGAGGTAGATATGCTGATGACAGGGGAAATGAGACTCTGGGTTGGCTTACTGGTCTGGTTTTTATTCCTTCTTCACATGTTAACAATGAGCATGCAGAGAAGCACAGGGATTGGTTTACAGAAACAAAGATGATGCTTACTAGATTCTCCAGCAAGTTAACAGAACCTCATCAACATATAAATTTGTTAAGATTCGGGTATACACAGTAATCTATTGTACCTACGGATCATGAGCTATGGAAGAGCCAGATTATATTGTTCTCATTTTCTCATTAAACCGTAAGTTTCGAGTACTCATAACAATATAAATTACATAAAGACATAGGTACATGTAGACAAATGTATGATGATAACCAATAAAGCTATCCCAGAGCTACACACAGGCAAGCTTTGCAAGTCGTTAGTGCCTGAAGTTAACTGAGTCTGACTGTTTACCTATATAGCATCTGCTGTAGGCTCATCCATCTGAGGCAGTGTTGCTGGATCTCTCGTATTCTCAAAAGTTGCTGAACCCCTGCCTTGCTTGTTATTTAAGGACCTCTAAATATGGGTTTGAGGCTGTTTGCTTGTAGATGGTATAGGACTGCATTGCCTTTTGCCTCAACTTCGCAACTGGTGCACTTGAAATCAGAGGTTTCTCAATGCGTATGACCTCTTAATGGACTGATGAAAGCAGCTTGAGCTGTGCTACTCCACCTAAGTTATAGGAGTTAGAGCTAATATTCATACTTGAACGATTTTTCATTTTTTGTAGCAACCTTTCATGATTTGGTCATTACAGTGTGAACTATGGTGATGTTAGTACCAAATGTATCCAGACAGGATAAACATGCTGTAATTCTTTTCTTGGCTGCCAAAGGACAAACACCAGTAGACATCCATTGGAGAAGGGAGAATATGTATGAGGCAGAATGTCTGTAAAAAAACACCTTTGTGTAATGATGCACCAAGTTGGCTGCTGATTGCGATTCAACACAAGATGCCGGTCGATCAGGGAGGCCAGCCTCATTTGTTATGGACAACAACAACTCAAGTGGGAGACACTTGAGCACCTACCCTATAGCTGTGATCTGACTCCATGTGATTATCATGCCTTTGGTTCCCTAAAAAAGGCCCTGAAATGTCAATGATTCCTGTTGGATGAGGACGTGCAGCAGGCAATTATGGACTTCTTCACATTGCAGAACATGGTGTTTTATCAAAGTGGTATCATCAGCCTGGTGCAATGGTGGATGATTGCTTCAATGCTCACGGCAGTTTTGCCTTACCAGTTGTGGACTGTACAGCCTTTGAACAGTAACATTTTGATCGCCCCTTATAATATGATTTTTGACAAAATATTTACACTGATACAAACCAAAACACTAACCTTTTACATGTTAATGTTGAGGACTCTAATGTGATATTCACCGTTACTTGTAAGGTGATGTTAGTACCAAATGTATCCAGACAGGATAAACATGCTGTAATTCTTTTCTTGGCTGCCAAAGGACAAACACCAGTAGACATCCATTGGAGAAGGGAGAATATGTATGAGGCAGAATGTCTGTAAAAAAACACCTTTGTGTAATGATGCACCAAGTTGGCTGCTGATTGCGATTCAACACAAGATGCCGGTCGATCAGGGAGGCCAGCCTCATTTGTTATGGACAACAACAACTCAAGTGGGAGACACTTGAGCACCTACCCTATAGCTGTGATCTGACTCCATGTGATTATCATGCCTTTGGTTCCCTAAAAAAGGCCCTGAAATGTCAATGATTCCTGTTGAATGAGGACGTGCAGCAGGCAATTATGGACTTCTTCACTTTGCAGAACATGGTGTTTTATCAAAGTGGTATCATCAGCCTGGTGCAATGGTGGATGATTGCTTCAATGCTCACGGCAGTTTTGCCTTACCAGTTGTGGACTGTACAGCCTTTGAACAGTAACATTTTGATCGCCCCTTATAATATGATTTTTGACAAAATATTTACACTGATACAAACCAAAACACCAACCTTTTACATGTTAATGTTGAGGACTCTAATGTGATATTCACCGTTACTTGTAAGGTTTAGCTTTGAAAACAAAATAATATCTCAGAAAAATCTAAAATTTACAAAGCCCATCAGAAAATGGGAATGAAGTTTTGTCTCCTCTCAAAGTAAAGTGTGGCTGTTGGCCTGAATAAAGCTGACAATATTAAGGACGATGGCAACAAGAGCAATGAAGGCCTGCAGCATCTGGATATCAACAAAAGAACGAGAACTTGGAGAGCATAATTGGTGCATCAGTGATCCACTGTTAGTTTACTTCTGAGGTAGCACTATTACATTTCAAAAGCTACAGGTCTCAATAGCGTTAATACTTCAGTATATAACCGCAAAGTTGCCTAGTTTGAGATGTAATGATATTGAATTGTCCTAGTACTCTTTATAACTTTTGATACTGAAATGGAAATAATTGTCTTAACATTATAAATATGGCAGACATAGACTTCAGAAGCACTAGATGAAAGTGCATATTTCAGCGCTCAGCTAACAATTTTGTCCCCATAACTGATATCACTAACACACGCTTGTCAGCTGGTACTCAGCTTGGAGTAGCCGTATCACATTCTGACTATGTAAAATGTTTCATTGTCAATATTTTGACTGCAAATGGAGGAGAGGCGATGGGATCAAATTCATAATCGACACAGTTTTTATCAGTATTCTGGATTGGATAACAAACTTCACTACAGTGTCTTATGGTGCCAGGGCATGTGGCCCTGCTGGCAGTGATCTGTGTGTCAGATAGAGATGTTAAGCTTAGCGACCCCATTAGTGCTATTCAAGAGGCGTAGGTTATGTGCTGAAAGCAGTTTTCATCTTCTTCCTCCTCTCACTGTCATCAATGCAAACAGTATACTACACTCACTGCTCTATCACAGTCCTAAATAGGAAAGTTACAGTTACACATAACATATAAACTGCTCAGTAGATGTCAACTAGAAAGACTTCCACCAGGCTGTAAGCCATACAAATAAGAAAGAAATTAAGTTAAGTTTTACCTAGTATTTATACTTCACAGTAGTTTCTGTTACAAATTAGGGCTTGCTGGTTCTGATTACTACGTGATAATGTACAGGATGCAACAAAAGATTGCTGACAACTTTCAAGGGGGTACAAGGATGACTCTAGAAACAAATTAAAGATAGGAAACCATGCCTGGAAATGACACTATAGATCATCGAGGTTGTAGAGACCAATACTTGCTGTAGGCCACTCGTTCAGCCGGAAGCACATGTTTAGCAGTCTCTACAATGTTGTGACAGGTTCAGTGCCAACTAATGTACTAAATACTATACAAGTATGGGTCATTGTAAGAATTTACAGTCATGGTACTTCAGTAAAAAAGTTCAGGCTTACTGACGAAGAATCGATCTAGTGCTAGGCATTATTCTCTTTACTCTAACAGCACTTTATGTAATACAGTTGGAAGATGTATCCCCACGTAGGTTCCCATCCTTAATTTGTTCTTCATGATACTCACTACAACCGTTAATAGTTGTTTGGTATTTTTTTGTTACATCCTGTATATCTGAATGTTTTCTTAAGTTATTTAATAATGGTTTGTTTGAGTTTCATAAAGAGACCAGACACCTAAAAATATTCTGCATAGGCCTAACTGAGTCAAGTTAGCTCAAAACAGAAAAAGACATGGTAAATCATAAAATGAAAAGGCTACAACAGAAGAAAGTTTTCTTGTCAGAGAATTCAATTTCCACCAACAGTATGTAATGCGCAACTTCTGACAGATATTAATACCAACATTGGTAATTCAAGATTTTATCTTAATTTCCTTACTGTTTTCTGTGTAGATATGAAATCACATTAACTCAAAAATTAGTCAGAAGTTGAATATTGAGCTTTGCTGTAATTAAGGAGCTATTTGTTGACAATGAGGGACACAGACAACTTCTGAGTAACTTTTTTAAATAGTGTACATGCATGACATATCCTTTAGAATTTTGTTTCTGCCATCTGATTTTTATAATCGTTTTTATTGTTTAAAACATTCTCATATATTCTAGGTGTATGTGTATTTGAGCTGACGACAAATGCGGTATCGTTATGAGATGATCACTTGTGAATAAATAAATAGGTCATTAAAATATGGTATCAGAAGGAAATGTGTACAGCTACAAACATTATTAAAAGTCATAATGAACCTTATTGGCTGATGACAACAATATGAAAAAATTAACTGCTTCTATTTCTCATTTAGGAAGCAACTCGTTATCTGTCTCCAGTTAATGCAAGACTATGACACTGGTGATAGTTAACAGAAGTTTATTCATTGTGGTTTCATGACTTTAAGCTGTTAGCTGTAAGGAAAGATAACTGTGCTCAATCCTAAAGCTGGTTTCAAAACGTCAGTGTTTTATCAGGAACAGTTTTCATCAAGGTTCACACTGTCTTACTCAGCTGGTTGTAGGGTGGCCTATAGTTAAACTTGCGCTCTAAAATATTGTGCAACTTTGTATTTTTGATATATGCAGATTATTGTCAGAAGTGAAGAGTGTCGCTGAAAATCCTAGAACCAAATGAGGATTTAACAACTGGACCTTAGGTTTTAGAGGGTGACATGTGAACACTAAATTATTGACCTGCCTGCTGCTAACAATATAGAAAATATTATACTCATCAAGTGGAAATTCCATAAGTTGAATGCATATTCTTCTTGAAAAATTTTATGTCCTGTCAGTACATATTATTAATGGCTGAGACTAGAATGTGTATCAGAAACTACTGAAGAGAAATATAAGTAGACAGGCCATGTTTTTAAGCCCTGTGTGTTCCGAATACAAGTTAATTGCAAATATTTCATCAGTTTACTAACGTTCTTTCAGCAAATGTATCGTTCTAGATGCATGGCATTGATTTTACATATTGTTTTTCAAAATGAGGAAACAAAGTCTGCATACACAGCTTGGGCCATGTAGTAAATATTTCTTGAAAAATCATAAAAAACTTTCATATTAATATGTAATTTAATTACCAATCTCTTTAATATATGTAATGGTTCCATAGAAGAGTGTAATAGTAACAGACTAAATAAACCACAAGTTCTATCAAAGGTAATAAGGATGAATGGTACCAGTAGCTAAAGTGGCAAACATAGGCTCCCTCCACCTCACACATTCGCACAGAACTGCACATTTTAGGCTGCTTGGATTCCTTTTGACGCAAGCTTTCTTCTGACTTGAGTTTTCTATCATTCTGAGCATATTTATGAGTCATTTGGGATGACACATTTTGTATTGCAAGATGGCGTCAAGTGAAGTTGTATATGTTGGTAAAGTGAACACAAGTTACAGTGAAGTATGAAAAAGCAATTTTGTAGCGATTGTAACGGGGAAATTAGGAAGCTAAATGAGTGCTTAATATGTCTACAGCTCATAATGGATCCATTAAGACGTGAAAATTCCCACTTATCATATGAAAATTCTGTACTGCAAAAGCTACAAATACCACGAGTTCCTGACATGCAAACAAGTAGGCCTAAACTGCAAGACTAGAAACAAATAAGTGCTGTAAAAGTAAAAAATGTGTCAACCACAGGAAGTAAACAAATGTTTATTGATAAAAACAAGTATAGTGTACTCTCAATAAGTGGTTGCAGTGATTGCAGTACATTTAGGCTTACAGAACTTGATAACGAACATACTGGTAGTTGGTGTAATTTTGAAAGAAACCCAGTGAAAAGTACGAAAATAAGATACAGCACTAGATCCTCAATAAAAAGGTATAATGAACATCCTAAAAGTACCGTAATGAAGCATAAATAGCTCCCAAAAACTAATGAAAGAAAGACAGTTAATAAGGAAAATGGGAACAATGTGGCAAAGCAGTCAGTGACTCCTTCAACGAACTCTATAATTCTGGTACTCCAAAGCACACACTAAGGTGCAATGTCACTTTACTGTCAGACAGCTGTGGAAGAAGTCTAGCTGAAATCCTAAATAACTCAAACATTTTCAACTGAGTAGTGTTGTTAAACTAGGTGTGAAAACAAAACAAAAAAACATCATACAAGATACCAACTTGAAAGGTAATGATATTATTGTCTCGTGCGAATGATATGGGGAGCAATGAAGCTGATATCTACATTGAAGCTCTGAAGAATTTCCTTGAAGAAAATAGGCAGAAAAACACGATTGTCGTCACTGCCCCGCATCAGTACGATCTGACCTATAACTCGCGTGTAAACAAGGAAATTAGAAAAACAAATATTAGAATTAAGGCACTATGTTCAAACTATGGAAATAGTTCAACTCTAGATATAGGAAAGTTGGACAGAGGTTAACACCCTAGCCGCAGATTGTATTAGAATTATGCAGGTAAACGTTATTTGTGTCAAACATTAATTTAAATAATAAAGGAAAGGAAAGCCTTATGTATAAAAACAATTAGTTCATAAGTGAAAGTAGACCTACAGAAACCTTTTTTAGAGTAAAACAACTCTCACATTGCATACCTGAAGGCAAACTACTTGACAACAACATCAAAAATGACAGTAAGCTCAAAATAATATCACAAAACGCCCAATACATTACCACCAAAACTGGAGAAATTGACGACTTTCTAAGTGGGAGTAGTCCTCATATTTATCATGTAAATGAATTAGGGTGCAAAACTGAAGAAATGTGTAACATTAATTTAAGTAATTATAACACTGTCACTATGTATTGTGGGAAACAACATAAAAAGAGCAGTGTCAAAAATAATGTCCAATGTAAACAAATTGACTAGGTAGATCAATTTGCATGTGAGATGATTTTGAAATAGCTGCAATAAGAATAAACCTTGGAAACAGCAGTTTAATAATAGCTAGCCTGTACCAATCCCCTGACAGTAAAATGGAAGAATGCTTTTGCCATTTAAAGGAACTTCTTGATAAATTATCATCTCGTAAAAAACAGACTATAATAGCAAAGTGACCATTGACTCCTTGACTAATAGTATAAAGTATCTTAGATCTATTGATATGTTACAGTCCTATAATTACATCCATGAGACTTCAACGCCAACAAGAATAACATGTGTCTTTTAGACATGTATTGACCACATTATTATAAACTTAAGCAAGGAAGACCTTGTAGTTGGAACCATTGAGAACCACATTTCAGATCATACTGCATTAGTCCTAGTGCTTTATACAGACAAAGAAATAGTATTTCATGAGGACCTCTTTACCTATAAAAGAGAGCTAGACTATCATACATTAAAGAAACCCTGGCACACATAAACTGGAATCAGGTAGACCTATATGAAACAGAAGATATTAATGGAAAGTGGGACAAATTTTATAGAACATTAACCCATTGTGTTAATCAAGTGTGCCCATTGGTAAAAACACTAAGGAAAGGTTGCAGTTCCAAGAATCTTAAGCGTCCCACTAATGTGAGGAAATTAAAGTAAAATTTGAAACATTTATATATTCTTTTTAGAGACATCAAACTGCAGTACTTCCAATCTAAATACAAGGTCTGTAGAGAAACCTACATGGAAGCACTTAAAGACATTAAAAGCACAGATTTATGCAGAACAGATGAGGCAATCCAACAATGTTTGCAAAATGGCGTGGAGTATGGTAAACAAAGAAAGCAGGGGAAGTGAAAATGCAATGCACAATAACATAATAATAAGAGGCAACGAAAAATTGCTGAGTGACCCAAAGGAAGTATGTGAGAGATTAATAGACCAATTTAGTAAGATGAGTAGGGAGGATGTGATTGACCCATCACAGGCACTAAATCCCAGTAATGTCAGTAATTTATTTTTCCTGAGATGTGTTACAGAATTGGGAATTCTGAAAACCATTTCCAGCTTAAAAGCAAAAACATACAGTGGCTGGGATGACAGCTCAGCCAAATTTCTAAGAGAATGCAGTGATGAATTAAAAAAGCCACTACAACATTTAATAATCAGCTTTTCCTCAGGGGTCATTTAATGACTTAGTTAAAAGTCACTCAAAATAAGACCGGTGCATAGAAAGGGAATAACTAGTGATAGGCTTATTATGTTAAAATCAGTACTTAATAAGTTGTTGGAAGAACTACTTCTTGATCAAAGTGAATAATTTTTCTGCAAGTACAGTTAACTAAAAAGCTCTCAGCATCATTTCAGACGGGCAAATCTACAATAACACCTGTTGCTACATTTTTCCAAGCAGTATTGGGTAAACTTGATGATGGAAATAAAGTTATTGGCACCTTTTTAGACCTATCCAAGACCTTGGACTCTGTAAATCATTCTGTTCTTCTATATAAGTTTGAAACTTATGGTGTCAATGGAGTGGCATTAGATTAGTTAAGATCCTACCTTGCTGACAGGAGACAATGTGTTAAGCTGTATCATACTACTGGGGGATGTACACAAACAGTAAAATCATCTTAAAATTCTTATCTGTGGAATCTGTCAGGGAAATATTATCAGGTCTCATTTGTTTCATGTGCATCAGTGACATGAAAATTCCACAAAATTCAAACATAGTAAATTATAATGACGATACCCCCTTCCTAAGATGGGGCGCTAGAAAACAGTTAGCATTGCAAAGTAATACAGAGAACATCAGCCTCATCGCAAAATATCTTACAAAAACAAATTGGCACTAAATAAGGACAAGACATCTCTCATGGACCTTCCTGGCAGTTTGAAACTGTGTGCCAGACTGAGACTCGAACTCGGGACATTTGTCTTTCGCGGGCAAGTGCTCTACCTACTGAGCTATCCAAGCACGACTCACGCCCCGTCCTCACAGCTTTACTTCCGCCAGTACCTCGTCTCCTACCTTCCAAACTTTACAGAAGCTCTCCTGCGAAACTTGCAGAACTAGCACTCCTGAAAGAAAGGATATTGCGGAGACATGGCTTAGCCACAACCTGGGGGATGTTTCCAGAATGAGATTTTCACTCTGCAGGGGAGTGTGCGCTGATAGAGCACTTGCCCGCGAAAGGCAAACGTCCCGAGTTCGAGTCTCGGTCCGGCACACAGTTTTAATTTGTCAGGAAGTTTCATATCAGCGCACACTCCGCTGCAGAGTGAAAATCTCATTCTGGAACTCCCATGGAGTTTCTGCTAAATTATAAATCAAGACAAGTGGATATTGAGCCAGAGTTGTCAGTTGAAATGGATGATGCTTCCCAAATAAAAGAAGCAAAATGCGTTTGGCAACAAACAAACTGCCTTCAGTTAGTTGAATAGATGGTACATACCTTCACGATTTTAAAGCAACTAAGGGAAAGACGGAAAATAGAAAAAATGACGATAAATCCCTGGGTATTATTGTAGATGTTATGGCATTAAGTCAAGTGCCGGCACGCCAGTCAGGAACAAAAGAGAAGAGATGGCTGTAAGAAGAAGTCAGCCAATTGCCCGATGACCAGATCTCTCTCCACGGTGACAACACAACAGTTGCGACAACTACGTGAAGAGGACATATTCGCTGTGACCGACTGGTGAGGCCCAGTTCACTAGCAGCGTCAACTCTAGTCACTTCACTTGTACTCTCTATGTATGACAGACTTGGCATTGTCTATACTGAAGAAGATTGGATTATTTTGTATGTCGTGCTTTGCTTGCGACACACCTGTGTAACTGCAAAAGTTAAGTATTGTAATTTTCTTTTTGTGATAAACCTAATTAATACGACTGGTTTCATTGTTCGTCTAGTGATCCGAGTGTGCAGGCTTCCTTGACACTACACATTTGA
This sequence comes from Schistocerca gregaria, assembly GCF_023897955.1. NCBI lineage: Eukaryota > Metazoa > Arthropoda > Insecta > Orthoptera > Acrididae > Schistocerca > Schistocerca gregaria. The sequence continues at coordinate 804,341,373 of NC_064931.1, forward strand.
CGACAATACATATTTGGCCATGAGGAGGCGAACGAACAACAATGTCACAACCTAGAGCCTGGCTGCCACAATGTTGTTTTGTTGTGTTCTGCAGGCGCCTTAATGGTACCTTGTCTTTTCTTTGCAGTGGTGTGTTTCCATGTTTTAACAGTATCTCTTATAGTGTTTTCTCTATTCAGTGTTTTCAGGTGGGCGATGAAGAAATTATCTTTGCTTCTGTGCTTATTTTTCTTGCTTGCATTATCTGTTTGTCACATTTGCCTATTTCACAATGAGCAACTCACCTCTCCCACCTCTGCTCAGGCACCTCAACTGCAAGCGATAGATACAACGGAGCTAACACAGATGTTTCAGTTTTAGGCGCAGCAGACTAAGACCCTACTAAACACAGTACAGCAGCTCCCGGTAAACCAAGCCACTAACGCAGCGCCACAAGCAATAACTGTAGCTCCGAGTGCCATACCGCCTTATCGCTTGTTTAACGAAAAAGAAGAAGAATGGCTCGAGTGGTTGCAACAGTATGAAGCCGATATCATTGCCCACAAAGTGTCAGTTACTGTGAAACTACATTACTTTTTGTCAATGGTTTGAAGTGCAGTCTTTCGCCTTATTCAGAAATTGTTCCCTAATGCCACTCCGAGTGATCTTTCCTATGATCAGGTTGTAGATTCACTCACTAATTATTAGGACCAACAAGTGGATGTGGTGGCAGCTAGGTACCAATCCTTTCGTTGTAAGAAAAGATCAGAACAAACTTATCGGTATGACGAGGAAATTCATATTCAAAGGTGCTTGTGGTGCTTTATATTCAGACGTTATGTTGCATGATATGATCGTGTGCAATGCAACTGATGTCAAACAAAGAGAACAGATTTTGAAACAGTCAGATCCATCATTTCAGCACGTAGTGCCTCACCAATTAGTCAGGCTGAGTCGTCCTTTGATCACTACCCGCCCAGTAGACAGCAATAGCACGCACATGCCAAGCTGCGCAAGCAGCTCTCCACACAGGCAAATAGAATTTAGTCATGCCCTTGGTGCTTTGGTGCTATTGACGTCACAAACGCCAAGACTACCGTCCAGACAAGCAGAGTATTATGCTTGTGTCAAGAATGGTCACATGCAATTCGCATCATTGTAACAGAACAAATATGAGCATTCTGCCCTTTCACAAAAATTAGTCACAAGGCCCACATAATCAATGCAGTGTATTCAAAGCCTATGGCAGGCATTAGCAAAACTAGCAAGCAAACAGTTTCTTCAGTGCTATGCCAGTCCAGCAAACTCTTTGTCCTTTTGCATGTTAGTGGAAAACGTGTGAAATTTCAGTTGGACATAGGCACCTCAGTTACATTGCTGAATCATAATACATTTGAACTGTTAGGCTCCACACGCCTGTCTAAAACTAGCACACACCTGACGAATTATAATGGACATGTCATTCCCGTTCTCGGAAAATGTACTTTGCCTGCCATGTATCACTCGCATACATGAACTGTGGCTTTCACTATGCTACAAGCACGTGATTGTGAGAACATATTTGGCCTTGATTCATTTGATTTGTTTGGCTTTAAAACTCAGGACAATGTGTTGTCAGTGTCCCCATTCAATGCCAAAGACAGTGTAGATAGCTTGCTGAAAGAATTCCCTGAACTTTATTCTGAAGGTTTAGGCAAGGCTAACAATTTTGTTGCACATATTACTATGAAATGCAATGCTCAGCCGAAATTTTGCCGCTCCAGAACTGTTCCCATTGTATTACAGTACAAAGTGGCTGATGAACTTAAAGAACTGCAAATAGCGGAGCTATTGCGCCGATACAAGCTAGTCAATTGGCAAGTCCACTGGTTTTGGTCGCCAAACCTTCAGGTCACATTTGCCTCTGTGTTGACTTTGTCTACAGTCAACCCCAAACTGTGATTGATACTTATCCATTGCCGCACCCAGAGGATCTCATGGACAGATAAGGCGCTGGTCGCTACTTTTCAAAAACTGATTTGCACGACACATATCTTCAATTACCACTAGATGAAGAATCTCAAAACATGTGTGCTGTGAACACTCATTTGGGCTTGTTTAATATTTGCGTTTGCCTTTTGGCAGTGCTTCCGCACCCACCATTTTCCAATGATATTTCGAACAGCTCGCTGCTCGAAATTGTTCAAATTATCTGGACGATATTGTCATAGTAGGTCATACAGCTTAAGAACACATTGCAAATTTGGGTGCTTTGTTTTGTATGCTATCTGCTGCAGGGCTAAAGTGTGGACTGGACAAGTGATTTTTTAAAACCTGAGTTGCAGTGTCTTGGTCATGTCATAAGCAGTCAAGGTGTACATCCTCTTCAGTCACATTTGTTAGCCATATGAGACCTGCCAGTTCCGCACACTCTCATAGAGTTGCAGTCAGTCTTAGAGAAAATTCACTATTATATTCGGTTCATGCCGAATGTTGCACAAATCGTCGTAAGAACGTCTCCTTTGTTTGGACAGGTGAGTGCCAAGAACCTTTTCAAAAACTTAAAGATGCATTGCTCAGTGATCGACGCTTGGTTCACTTTGATCCTTGTAAACCAGTTGTGTTGCAAATTGACGCTTCTTCTTATGGAATCGGTGCAGTGCTTTTGCCCAGATTTGGTGATAAAGACAGGTCTATTGCTTTCGCATGTGTAGCGGCACCACCGTTTAAGATGGGATAAGGTTGTCTTTGATGCAATATTTCTGAGCGCACAAGTTACAGCCAGGTTGAGGCCTGTTGACCGTAAGTTACGCTACCAGCGGTTGCGAAGTAGAATGGAGGCCACAGGGCCATAGACCCGCTGAAAAGAGTAAATGCAGCGGTTTGCATGGCACAAGTTACAGGCAGTAGGGGCACACTGGCCCAAACCAGGTATTATGAGTACATGACTCACAGCGGTGCGTTAGAAAAACAGAAGTGCATAGCCTCGTACAACCAGGCGCCAGTTCACTAACAAGGCATACAAATGTGGCAGCTCTCTTGGATGGCGCGGCGTGTCACACCACCGACTACACGCAGCAGCAGATGGGGCGCCAGTATTCCAGTCCACGGCAGGTCGCTGGTTCGAACCTCTGAGGCCAACCCAGGGTCCACAGCCATCCAGCAGTGGGCCACACCACGGCTCGCTACTGTGGGTCCCAACACATGCCGGAGGCATCCAGAGGTGAGGGATCACAAGCGCTTGTTGTCACCGTGATCCTAACCGTGACTGCGAAAAAGCATGCAGGAGCTGTCCTGCAGCTTCCCGTGGGCGGCGCTGAGACAATGGGGATGGAGGCTGCTGAGTTGGCTGCCAGCGCATCCTGACGTCGTCACAACTCAGCGGCCATACAAGGCCGACACACAGCACCGCGCTGCACGGGTCGCTGAGCCAGCCATTCCTCGCCAAGCCGTTTCACAGACAGCAAAATGGTGTCCTCAGTATTGCAGGACCTGGTGACACAGACCGAGAGGAACGGGGACACTGTAGCTGGAAATAATAAACCACACGGGAAACTCGAACGAGTTTTAATATGGTGCATCCTGACAGTTTCCATCCTCATCAAACATACCGCTACATTTGGTGACAGAATAGCAGGTGTTGTCTGTACAGTATGACATTCGAGCCCACCGCCTACATTACAGTAACAAAATGTGGTGAGTGTTGACAAATTCTTATTTTTGAATGTTGGATGTTTTCTTTCTTTTCTTTTGTTCGTGTTTTGAGTATGGCTCCTGGCAGTCCATTTTAGATGTTTTGCGTAGGCATAGATTTTTTTTTGTCAGAATAAGTGTTAGTGTGTTTGGGGCAGTAAGATGTTGTTTTTTGAGGGATTTGGTTACTTTTTTATTGGGGTATGATGTTACTGAGTATGATGATACGGAGCTGTAGGAAGTCAGGTTATTCTTGTACTTAAATGTTATGTTTCAGGACTAAATGGGAACGTAAGCAACACAATGGCAGAGTCAGGGATGCAAGGTGTGTCGGAACCAGAAACGGTACGGATTTTGTTGGAAAAGGTAGCACAATTCACAGTGGACAATAAGCAGTTGAGAAGTGAATTAACATTTAGAAGTGAGTGGGAAACCGCATCGGATCAGTCGTTGCTGCCTAGGGTACCACAGCAGGAGATTGATCCACTTGCCATGTGTTTGATTATTGCGTTTTCTGGCAAGGCATCTGAGGATGTGCGTTCGTTTGTGGAGGACTTGGAAACTTCAGCTGTGATTAATGGTTGGTCTGATGAACAGTTGTCACATGTAGCCAAGATTAGATTAACAGGTGAAGCGAAGACATATGTAAGGTGTTCTGAGGCCTTAAGGAAGGCAGGACAGTTTAAGCAGTTAAAGGAGTGGCTTTTACAGAGGCACAAGAAACAGAATAGCGCTCGGTACTTCAGGGAGAGGTTGAGTATAATGACGATGAGGCAGGGGAAGACGGTAGAGAAATTTGCGGACAGGATACGAGAAATTAACGAGTATACTTACGAGTTGGGTCAGAGCGATGAAGAAAATGGTGTTCTGTTGCAGAAGGCCGAGCAAAGGGCAGTTGATGTATTTCTGAGGAGGTTACCGGCGCATATGTCGCGTCAAGTGCGTGAAGGGACGCCGAAAGATTTGTATTTGGCCATTCAGCTGGCAATTCAACATGAGAAAATAGACGTGGCAACGGGGGTACATGATAGACAAGCAACGTTTTCAGCGGATATAAAATGTTATAAGTGTGGTCGTACAGGACACGTGCAGAGACAATGTACCCAGTCACCGAGGAATAGTGGAAGGGGTGGAAATCAGCAGCGTGAAGGGTGGAGAAGTGGAGTTAGTAGAGGTGGACAATAATTAAATGGCAGAGGGGGCCCAAGACCCACCTAAGGGAGCTCCCTTTTAATTTCAGTGTTACAAATACGTATGCAGAGGTGGAGTGTTCAGTGGTAAGGTTCATAGGAACGAAAAAGTTTAAGATTTTGTTGGACACAGGGCACAAGTGTCAGTGGCTACTAAGTGTTTATAGGGACGAAGGAAGTTAGACCCACCACGTTATAGATTGCGTGGAATAGGGGATAAGGAGGTCACACCTTTGGGGTCAGTGGCAGTTGACTCTGGCATAGGGAAAGTTCGATTTAATGCATGCATGGAAGCAGTACCATGGGTAAGCGAGGGCTACGAAATGATCCTAGGAGTAGATTTCTTGCACCAACATCATACCAAAATTGACCTTGAACAAGAAACTGTGGAACTTGATGGAATGTTATTTCAGATAGGGGAAACTGTTGTCTATGCAGAGCTGTCACGAGGGCCGTTCAATGCAATGAACAAACGAACTGAACTGCCTACATTAGCATTAAGGCTTAATTCGCATGAGTGTGTGTCTAGTGGAGCCGGGAAGTCGCTTTTGGGTAAGTGTAGAGTCAGATCTACCTATGAGTACGGTATATGTTATTGAACCATTGGAGGATAATTAAGTTTTGGATTCATTAGCTCAATTTGTGAAATGTAATATTGTACGCATACAAAAGGGAACGTGGATAATTTTAGCGCTGAAGACGCGAATTTGGGAAAAGGAGTTTTAGTAGCGAATTTGGATGTACCGGATGACGAAGACTGGTGTTCGAGAGGTAGGCACAGTGATTCACGACTAACTGCCAATAGAACTGCATTGCGAAACAAAGTTAAGCATTTGAAAGGAGGAGAAATAGAGCATATGGAAGAATTGTTGTGAGAATTTAAGGATTTGTTTTTTTCCCGTGAAGGCCGTTACCAGCAACTCCATTAGTTGAACATAGGATACCAACAGGGAATGAAGCACCTGTTTACCGTAAACCATACAGAATACCGAGGTATTTGCAGCTGATTGTGAAGGATTTCATTGATCGACAGCTCACAGACGGTATTATAAAGCATAGTAATAGTTCCAGAATGAGATTTGCACTCTTCAGCGGAGTGTGTGCTGATATAAAACTTCCTGGCAAATTAAAACTGTGTGCCGGACCGAGATTCGAACTCGGGACTAAGTTCGAGTCTCAGTCCGGCACACAGTTTTAATCTGCCAGGAAATTTCATAGTAATAGTTGCTGGGTAGCGGGCATTGTCGTAATGCCTACAAAATCTATGGATGGAACTAAGAAATACAGGTTGTATTGCGACTACCGATACCTTAATAATAAGACAGTAACTGATGCATACTCCATCACAAACATATCACTTAGGACGGTGCCAGTACTTTTCTGCGATGGATTTGACAAGTGGTTATCATCAGTTAGAGGTCGCTCCAGAGGATCGTCCAAAAACTGCTTTCTGTACTATGGGAGGCCATTACCAGTACATCAGAATGACATTCGGGTTGAAAAACGCTCCGGCAACATTTCAGAGGTTGCTAGAGATTGTCTTGAGGGCTTGAAACTACGACCGTGTCTGGTCTATTTGGATGACATTGTAGTGTTTTCAAGTAGTATGGAGCAACATAGACAGCTGGGAGCCGAAAACAGTTAAGGAAGTTTAATCATTCGTCGGAATTTTCAATTTATATTGAAAGTTTGTGAATGGCTTAGCAGCTATAGCACAGCCATTGACGCGATTTTTACGGAAGGGTGTGAAATTTGAGTGCACATCAGAGTGTCAGAAAGTTTTTGAGAAACTGAAAGAAGTGTTAACATCAAGTCCTGTTCTTGTGTTTCCAGATTTTGAAAAGGAATTTATTCTAGCATGTGATGCATCGAATCAAGCATTAGGGTGTGTTCTTAGCCAGGAAATTGATGGGAAAGAACATCCTGTAGCCTGTCCATCTAGGCAGCTGAATGCAGTAGAGAGGAATTAGTCAACAACAGAGAGGGAGACACGTAATGTAATCTATGGAATCACATATTTTAAATATTATTTATATGGGACTAGATTTCGGGTAGTGACAGATCATGCTGCTTTGAAGTGGTTGTTAGGGTCGAAGGATCCGTCCACTAGACTCACTAGGTGGGCTGTGAGGCTTAGTGAATTCGACTACAATGTGGTGCACAAACATGGGAAGAGGTACGGTACTGCGGATATACTGAGTAGAAAGGTGGCAAAAGTAGAAGTCATAGGGTGTGACCTAGCAGTATGGCAAGAACTACGGGGCACTGACAATGATTGTAAATTGTATCGGACACAGCCACAATTTAATATGTATGATGGTCTTCTGTGCAGGGAAACGAAGTTCGGGCCAAGGGTAGTAGTGACAGCGAAGCTGAGAGATGAAGTTTTAAAAGATGCACACGGTCACGTGTTATCTGGCCATGGTGGGAGTAGAGCGACGAATAGAAGAATGGCGGAGAGGTATTGGTGGAGGGGTAGGAAAGTAGATGTGGACCAGTATGTTATGAATTGTATACCATGTGCGCAGAGAGCAGATTTGAGTCGGAAACAGATACAGCTACAACGAATGCTGGAAGTGACATGTCCATTTTCTGTGTTGGGAATTGATGTCTTAGGATCTTTCAGTCGAACACCGTTGGGGAATAGATTCTTTCTGACAACAATAGACAATTTTTCGAGGTATGTGGAGATGATGGCTATGCCAAATCAACAGGCAGCAATAGTTGGAGAACCGTTAGTAAATAACTGGATTTTGAAGTTTGGTGCACCAGAGACAATAATTACTGACCAAGGAACCAAATTCATGTCGGATTTAATGAAGGAACTGTGTAAATTGTTGAACATAAAGGAGTTGAGGACAAGCGCGTTGCATCCACTGGCGAACGGAAGGACAGAACGAGTGCACAGAACAATCGCGAAGATACTGAGCCTTTATGTGGATTCTCATCACCGTCAGTGGAACGAGTATTTGAAGCATACTGTATGTGCATACAATGCAAAAGTCCATACCAATACTGGTTTGTCTCCATATGAGGTAGTGTATGGGCGAAAAATGCCGTCACCGTTTGATTTAGTGATGCTACAGAAAGGAAGGACCGGTCAGTCTGTATGTCAGTTCGTGAGAACAATTTGGGATGTTTGGAAACGGGTACAAAAGGCAAATACGAAGGCTTTGGAAAGGCAGGAAGACGCAGTGAAGCAAAAAGGAAGTTTACCGCAGTATAGAGTAGGGCAATGGGTATTGCTATCCAACCCCTATATGCCAAAAGGGAAAACGATGAAATTCGTCACGAGGTATCAAGGGCCATACCAAGTAGTTGAAAGTACATCCCCCATTAATGTTAACGTTCAGCTCCCAACTAGAATAACGATAGTACACATTGGGCAGTTGTGGCCATTTAAGGGTTGTCACAGGAAGGGAAGAGGAAGAAACAGAGAGTGGAGAGAAGCGTGAAGCACAGGGAAAAGCAGGGAGATAGAATACAGCATGCTTTGCGATTCAGAAATTAGTAGAGTATTTGTAGCTTTTTTGTTTTCTTGTTTTGTTTCATTGGATTGCGTAAATTAATTAGGCGTTGTATTTTCGTACGTTTTATGTGATTCTAAGTATTATGAGCCTTCTAGGGATAGCAGTCTTTTTGAAGAGGGAGGAAGGGTGATGGTATCCCTGTCGTCAGGTCACTGAGAAGAGGAGCGTTGAGAAAGTTTGTAGAAGTAAAAACTGAGGCAGTAATGCTGATCTCGGCAGTTAATAGCTGGTACGCCGAGATGACGAGGGAGGAATTACGGAGCTGCCATAGAGGGAAGGTAACGGTATGTCCAACCAGGGTGATAAGCACCAATCCGGATACGTGCATGCTGCAGTTATTTTTGGGCAGGAAGGTGGGAATAGACTGTCCAAGGGACATCATGGAGCCAAAAATTGAACTTGTAACGGGTTGGGATGTATTGGATCTTCTCCGCCTACGAAAAATAAATAGTAGTAGCAAGTTGTTTTGAGCGGGGAGTATTTGCAGAAGCGAAACGTATAGAGCTCGAGGGCAGCGGAATTTTAATCAATGGAACTGTGTGTAACGTAATAGGACCAACCTTCCATCTGCCAGCGTCAATTTCATGAGTCACGCAATTGAATGTTACACAGTCACAACTGTACTGGCCAGAATCAACTTTAGAGCTTTTGCCAAGGCAGAATTTGACCTTGTTAAATGAAACTCTGGAGTCAGGTCTGTTGAGATCCGTAAACCATTTCATTCCAGAGCAAGAGGGGTGCATATCAGCCGAATGGCTTGTACAGCATGTTGCTCAGATTTAGGGAAAGGCAACGACAAGTAGCGATCATTGTGAGCACCTCTGTGCCAAGTGCCATCGTAGCCTTAACTTTGTTGTGTGTTGTTTTCATTCTGATCAGGTGGAGAGCGACGGTAGTCCAAATCCCAGTGGATTGTATACCAAGGGCGTAAGACGGGTAGGTAAGGGGCTGATCGAGCATAAAGTGGAGTGGTCATCCAATAAGGGATTTTTACATTTTGTCTCATGTCACGTGTTTTAAGAGAACTAGAGTTTTCTAATAATACTAGTAAATATGTCCTAAGTATGTGCCGACCCAGATAAGTTTAAGAGTAGTTAGAGGTAGACCCGGGGACAGGCTCTTTCTGCAGGGGGGAATAATGTAGTGGCACCACCGTTTAAGATGTGTAAATGTTAGCTTTGGTGCAATATTTATGAGTCCACAAGATACAGACAGGTACAGACCTATTGACAGTAAGTTACGCTACCAGCGGTTGTAAAGTAGAATGGAAGCCACAGGGCCGTAGACCCGGTTTCCATGGCGCAAATTACAGGCAGAATGGGCACACTGGCCCAATCCAGGTGTTAAGAGTGCGTGACTCGGAGCGCTGTGTTAGCAAAACAGAGGTGTAAAGCCGCGTATAAACAGGCGCCGGTTTACTAACGAGGCATTCAAATGTGACAGCTCTCCTAGACAGAGGGGCGTATCACACCAATGGCTACACGTAGCAGCAGATGGGGCGCCAGCATTCCAGTCCACGGGAGGTCACTGGTTCGACCCTCTGAGGCCAACCCAGGGTCCACAGCCATCCAGCAGTGGGCCACACCACGGCTCGCTACTGTGGGCAGTCTGGTTGGCTCCCAACACACGCCGGAGGCATCCCAATGTGAGGGCCACAGATCTGGCTGTCCGATTGCAGGCGCTTGTTGACGCCGCGATCCTAAAAGAGGGAAGCGATCCTAAAAGTGACGCGAAGAAGTAAGCAGCAGGCCACCCTGCAGCTTCCCACGAGCGACGCTGAGACAATGGGGATGGAGGCCACTGAGTCGACTGCCAGCACATCCCGACGTTGTCACAACTCTGAGGTTGTACAAGGTCGACACACAGCAGTGCACTACATGGATCGCTGGGGCAGCCATTCTGAGCCAAGCCATTTCACAAATAGTGAAGTGATGTCCTCAGCATTGTGGGACACGGCGACACAGAGCAAGAAGAATGGGGGCACTGTAGCTGGAAATAATAGATCACTTGGGAAACTCGGACGAATTTTAATACGGCGCATCCTGACAGTTTCCATCTTCGTCTAACATACCGCTACACATCTAAAGCGTTGTCCAAAGTTCATTATAACTATTCACAAATAGAGAAAGGGGCATTGGCTATTGCGTGTGGTGTCACCAAATTCAACCATCAATCATATTGCAGAAAATTCAACTTAGTAACTGATCAGAAGCCATTGCAGCCCTTGTTTCATTCAATGAAGCCAGTTTCTATACGAACTGCCCAAAAATGGCGAAGATGGGCTTTGTTGTTGTCTCAATACCAATAAACAGTAATGTATCTTCCGACAACTCAACAAGGTAATGTGGAAGCACTTTCACGTCTTCCAATTGGCCCTTTGGCCCTGATACAGACTTTGACCCTTCTGCTGCAGCTTGTTGTCACATCGATGCTCACGATTCTGAATTGCTTCAATCCTTTCCTCTGAACTAAAGGGAAACTGCACAGGCCACGGAAGCTGATTTAGATTTGAACAATTTTTGTAAAATACATTCGCAGATCTTGGCTCTGAGCACTATGGGACTTAACATCTGAGGTCATCAATCCCCTAGAACTTAGAACTACTTAAACCCAGCTAACCTAAGGACATCACACACATCCATGCCCGAGGCAGGATTCGAACCTGCGACCGTAGCGGTCGCGCGGTTCCAGACTGAAGCGCCTAGAACTGCTCGGCTACACAGGCCGGCGTAGATCTTGGTTGCGTTCATTGCATAGCATAAAGAACTCTGTGGCGCGCCAATACTTTGCATATTGGCATAGCCTGCTGTATGGCAAGGTGTGATTTTTCTTCAAATTGATGTGTGTTGCTCCCCAAAGCCTTACAAGAAGAAGTGTTGCAATTACTTTACCAAGGACACGAAACAATGAGTGCGACACTGTACTTGGCAGTGTATGGACACCCAAATAGAATAGTTGACATCACAATGTCACGCATGTGTGGAAAATCAGTCCGCTCTGCCATAAAAGTTCTCTGCATACTCTAAGTCGCAATCACTATGGCATATAGATTTTTTAGGACCTTTCTGGAACACTCTTTGTGGTAGGCTCTTATAGAAAGTTTCCTTTTGATGTGCCAATGAACTCGGCGACGTCAGGTAGAAGAGTTCAGGCGTTGCCTTCTATTTTTTGCCTTGAAGGTTTGCCTGAACTCAGTGTCAGATAATGGCCCTCAGTTCACGTCAAATGAATTTGAAACCTGCTGTGAACGCAATGGCATATGACATCTAACTAGTACACCGTTCTATCCAAAGTCAAACGGCGAAGTTGAACGTTTTGTCACAACCCTCAAGCAGCAGATGGTCAAACTTCGCATCACACTCACCAGTTATCAAGCATTGCAATTGTTTCTCGTCTCCTATCGTTGCATCCACAAAATGGAACATCACTGGCGGAATTGCTTCAGGGGCGCCGCCAGCGGACACTGCCCCACCTGCTCCACTCTCCTAAGCAACCGGCACCAAAGGAAGGCCGTAAGTATCACTTTGCTCCGCATGAGATAGTGTTTCTCAGGGTTTTTAGGTGTAGCAGATGGTGGACCCAAGGCTAGATCCTTCGACGACTTGGCGCATGTACGTATTTCATTTCAGGCCCAGACGAATTACAGCGCCGACATCACAATGAAATTCGCCAATGTCATGTGCACTGTGATTCTTCTGTATTTCTTCACCCAGATTCACAGATCCTGAGGAGAGAGCGGCCACAGCAGCCGCCAGAAGGTATCATCACGACACTGTGGGACTATCCCATGGAGACGGAGCATTGTCTCCTCCACCTCCTCTTGTCCTACCGATGGGGTTGGACCTGCACACGCTGTAGCAGCTGACACCTTCTATATCTTCGTATGGGCCTCAGGAGCTGGACACGTACCCTTCTGGGCGTTTCCCAAGAGACCACCAGAGCAAAGGCCGGATGGTGGGCTACGACCGGAAGTCTGACAATAGCTTCCATTCCCTCAGAACATCCACGCTGCTGCCTCCTCTCCCTTTGTCGTGCTAGTTATAAGACGACAGTTCGTCGCTTTGGGGGAGACGGAGAGGAGGAATGCTACGGTGTAAAGTCAAGTGCGGACACGCCAGTTGGGAACGAAAGAGAAGAGACGGCTGTGAGAAAAAGTCAGCGAATTGCACGCTGACCGGACCTCCCTCTAGGGTGACAATGTGATGGCAGCAGCCCCTATGCGAAGAGGACATAAGCACTGCAACCGATGGGTGACGCTCGGTTCAATAGCAGCACCAACTCTAATCGCTTTGCTTGTACTCTCTATGTAGAACAGACTTTGGACTGGCTATACTGAAGAATATTGGATTATTTTGTATGTCGCCCTTTACTTGCAACATATCTGTGTAATTGCAAAAGTTAGGTATTGTAATTTTCTTGTAGTAATAAAACTCATCAATATGACTGGTTTGATTGTTTGTCAACTGATATGAGTATGCAGGCTTCCTAGACACTACAGTAGATGAACATGTTACCCGGAAGGAGCACGTCAGTTATATGTGCAAAAAAATCTCCTGTGACACCTTACCTATAAAATGCCTTTCTAACATAATAGCACACCTGCCTTAAGACGAATCTGTTTTGCAATCATAGGCTTCCACCTGCAAATGGCATGGAGATTTGGTGTGGGGCAGAGCCCAGAAAACTGCAGTTAGGATAGTAGCTGATATTAGTAAAGGTCAGTCCTGTATAGATTACTTCATTAAGTATAACATACTAACAGTCTATTCATTGTATGTTCTCAGGACAATACTGTTTGTAAAAGAAAATCAGGAGCATAGTATAATCAATAGTAAAATCTATAATTATACGTAATACAAGAAATAGAGAGGATTATCACATAAAATGTAGTAATAAATGAGCAACAGTTCATAGTCCATTTTCTGCTGGAAGACATTTTTATAACAGACTGCCAAATAATATAAAACTGTTAAATGGTAACATATTTAAGACAAAATTAAAGGAACTGTTAACTGATAAATGTTTGTATTTCATCAAGGATTTTTAATGTTGGTGTGTATAATTTGTTTATTTCTAAAGTCTTATTAATTGTTCATATATTTATAAACAAACTATGTCCACGACTGCGAAAGTTATTATGGACAAACAAACCATTAATTAATTAATTAATTAATTAATTGTTGTTTATTATTTTGTAAATTTGAGATTAATAGCAATTTTCACTTATATTCTGGTGAGTATTTTTATTGCCTGACTTTAAGTCCTAGTAGTGTTCCACAAACTGTTCACAACGACATCCTAGTTAAGCATGATTTCATGCTACTTCAATTTTTATAACTTTACACAAAGCTTATTTATTTATCTTTCACCCACTGACCACTTTTTCTGTTGGATATGTCAAGATATACATGGATATGTTATCAGGTATTTGGTACCTACATAGAAAACTTAGAAGATTAGACAAGTAATTCAGTATTACCTAAAAGGGGCCTCAAATCTCTGGAAATACCCCAAAGTTGAATGACAAATGTTGAACATGTCACCAGACTATGTATGTCATCGTACATGCCATGGTTGGGCTTGTTGACCCTTCTGTCGCCAATAGAGGCAGCGCTACACGTTGCTCCACTAGACTACTCTGTTTGCAAACATCCTTTGTAAATGTGGTTTGTTCTGAACATGAAAGTTACAAAGTTATTGTCTTCACTATAAACAAGCAAAAGCTGTTCTCTTTTGTGTTTGTTTCCTTTCGCTTCTTCATTTCTTGTTTACAGATTTTATGCAGTAGAGAATATTTAGGTCATTTCCTGGTAACAATGGAATTTGGAAGCTTATACTTATTTGATTGAGATGCATTACGATGGTTATTTTGCTGTCCTGTACATTGCAGTTAACCAGTGGGGAGCACAAAACCAGTAAATAAAATAATAAATCTTACATCAATGTATGCACATAACTCTCTAAAGGAATGCAAAATAACACTGCCTGTGAGGCACAAGAACCCTGAGCCTCGTGCACTGAAGTCATGCATATACGCCCAGAGCCACACCAAAGTGAATACTTGCCCTGGGTTGGGTTGATCAGGTGTTACAGATAGGTGGCTTGCAGAGTATGGATGTAGATGGATAGGCTGCACCACTGTATGTGCAGTGAGGTATGTCATCTGGTAAGGTCACATTTCATTGTTTGCCACCCTCTTTTGTGGTATTTCCAGACATTTGATTCTGCATGTCTCTTATACTGAATTGCTTCTGTCAGAGTCATCTACATCACTTTGGGGGCTTCAAACGTTAATAAGAATCACCCTGTGTGTGTGTGTGTGTGTGTGTGTGATACTACACGAAGTAGTATCAGACAGAGTTAAGAAAATACATGCAGGTGTGCAAGGAAATATATATAGTTGGGTATCTGTAAAGTGGCCAACACAACACCTTTACATGATTTTACGTGGAAATTGTGGAAGAAAATCTTACACTGTAACAACAGGCTGTGACTAGCTGACAACTTAGTCAGTGTGTTTAAGTTCTTTCTACTACATGGAAGCTTCTTTTATAAAGTATGCATCTGGTTCTTTCAGGGTCTTTGTCACTTTAAGTCTATTTGTATACATGTGGTAGTTATCTTTACAACTAGTACTATGATTATGTATATTTTTGTTCATCAAAGCAGTGCACTTTATTTCTTAAAACAATTGTTCCATATAGGTACAGAGCAGACATTGTTCATATTTGTAATTTTTTGAATTTATTTATTCAGGACTGCCTAGGTAATAGGTTTCCAATGCACCTAGTAACCATATTTTGCATTTTGAGTAGTCTACATATGTGTATACTATCTGCACTACTCCACATATGTATACAGTACAAAAAACACATTCTTAAAAAAGTATCTCAATCAACAGTTTGTGATGTTTTTCATGAGAAATATATTTGTGCTAATTATAGACCATCATTTATCTATATGAACCTCCCATGCAATGAAACAGTCCATCTTTGGAGTGTGATATATTATCATAGGATAGACCACAGGTGGAGTGATTGATTGAGTTCAGTGATGTTTATAGAATTCACTTTTAATACACACCACTTCATACAAGAACATTTTTGAAGCAGTATCGTACAGACAGAAAACCATTAGAAAACAATAATTTTGCAGAAAACAATGATCCACAGTACAAACCAGCACAATAGTAAACTAATTTCAATTTCAGTACCACAAGACTCTTATCCTATGTGTCAGACTGATGTAAGAAGTGGGTACCAGACTTGTAAATAACTTAAACAATAAGTACAAGAGCAACCACTGAGATTAATTTTAAGAAAAAATGAGAAATTACTTAATCAAAAACCAAGGTAAACTACATCATACCAAAGTTTTCCCTTTGGGTTAGTTAATCTTGATAGTTCTGAAATATGCTTTAGTGAAAAGACTTAATAATGGCCAGTCGATGGGTTTACCAAATTTAAAAAATGAATAAGCTGAACATAAGCACTATCTCTCAGTCTGCACAATCACATAGATTTTATAGAAAAAACAGACAACTCATGACATCTAGAAAACTTATAACCTTTTCTTAAAAGCAAATGTAGGAATTACTACTTTTAGGAAGAGCAAGACCACAGCTAAAGCAATCAACCTGACCTGCAATTTTAGTCTACCAGGTATTTAGCAATGCTCAACAGGCAATAGTTAACAGGGAGGCCACAAATATGTTATCAAATATCATAAGCTATAGACGCTGTTCCTTTCCTTATTTTTCTGTTGGTTTGGAAACCTGGTGGCACAGCTTTACATCCAGTCCTTTGATACCCACCTCCGTTCAAAGTACAGGAAATGACATCTCTGACTGCACATGAAATGGACAAGTGTTAGGCACATGCCATACACAGTGAACTCGCATTTCTAAGAACAAATAACGACCTCAAAACCAAGTCAGTCAGCACAGCACACATCAATGCCAAACTGAAACATCACCATGAGAAAGAGTGTAGCAAACCAGGATTGAACTGTGGTCAACAACTGGTGTACATCCACGGAATTTGTATTATATGAAAGCATAACACAGGTCAGTGATCAATTAGTGCCACACTGTAGATGAACGTAAGACAGAAATAGTGGTGATGTGGCCATCCATACACAGTACCTGACTAACACTGTACAATGTAGATGCAATAACAATGCCTGATTTCCTCTTTGGCAGGATATGTCACGTGGAGTATATTTTCATCCACAGTCTGTTCATACTTTAACTATACAACACCATGCAGCGTGCAGCAGGTAACTTTCTCTTTTCACGGGCACTACAATAAAACACACTATCAAGTTATAATGCCACACAACATCATGACAACTGGCAAGCAACTGGAAGCTTCCAAATGCTAGCACACATGGCCACCGCTCACCCTGTGCTGGCCAGATAAACCACCCCTAGTGAGAGAGGTCACAAACACAGTTGGGGGAGGAAGTATGGCCAACCTACTTGGCTAGTGCCAACCTAAGCTCATAGTGCTGTACACGACACACCATCAGTCCCAGAAACTTGCTGCAGTGAACTTCTGAAATACATCAGCCCCAAACATTGATATCAAGATCATCTTCTTTGTACTCTCATGAAAGTTGTTTTACATCCATTTATAAAGAGGCTGCACCATTGAAAATACACTCCTGGAAATTGAAATAAGAACACGGTGAATTCATTGTCCCAGGAAGGGGAAACTTTATTGGCACATTCCTGGGGTCAGATACATCACATGATCACACTGACAGAACCACAGGCACATAGACACAGGCAACAGAGCATGCACAATGTCGGCACTAGTACAATGTATATCCACCTTTCGCAGCAATGCAGGCTGCTATTCTCCCGTGGAGACGATCGTAGAGATGCTGGATGTAGTCCTGTGGAACGGCTTGCCATGCCATTTCCACCTGGCGCCTCAGTTGGACCAGCGTTCGTGCTGGACGTGCAGACCGCGTGAGACGACGTTTCATCCAGTCCCAAACATGCTCAATGGGGGACAGATCCGGAGATCTTTCTGGCCAGGGTAGTTGACTTACACCTTCTAGAGCACGTTGGGTGGCACAGGATACATGCGGACGTGCATTGTCCTGTTGGAACAGCAAGTTCCCTTGCCGGTCTAGGAATGGTAGAACAATGGGTTCGATGACGGTTTGGATGTACCGTGCAGTATTCAGTGGCCCCTCAACGATCACCAGAGGTGTACGGCCAGTGTAGGAGATCGCTCCCCACACCATGATGCCGGGTGTTGGCCCTGTGTGCCTCGGTCGTATGCAGTCCTGATTGTGGCGCTCAATTGCACGGCGCCAAACACGCATACGACCATCATTGGCACCAAGGCAGAAGCGACTCTCATCGCTGAAGACGACACGTCTCCATTCGTCCCTCCATTCACGCCTGTCGCGACACCACTGGAGGCGGGCTGCACGATGTTGGGGCGTGAGCGGAAGACGGTCTAACGGTGTGCGGGACCGTAGCCCAGCTTCATGGAGACGGTTGCGAATGGTCCTCGCCGATACCCCAGGAGCAACAGTGTCCCTAATTTGCTGGGAAGTGGCGGTGCGGTCCCCTACGGCACTGCGTAGGATCCTACGGTCTTGGCGTGCATCCGTGCGTCGCTGCGGTCCGGTCCCAGGTCTACAGGCACGTGCACCTCCCGCCGACCACTGGCGACAACATCGATGTACTGTGGAGACCTCACGCCCCACGTGTTGAGCAATTCGGCGGTACGTCCACCCGGCCTCCCGGGTGCCTGCTATACGCCCTCGCTCAAAGTCCGTCAACTGCACATACGGTTCACGTCCACGCTGTCGCGGCATGCTACCAGTGTTAAAGACTGCGGTTGAGCTCCGTATGCCACGGCAAACTGGCTGACACTGACGGCGGCGGTGCACAAATGCTGCGCAGCTACCGCCATTCGACGGCCAACACCGCGGTTCCTGGTGTGTCCGCTGTGCCGTGCGTGTGATCATTGCTTGTACAGCCCTCTCGCAGTGTCTGGAGCAAGTATGGTGGGTCTGACACACCGGTGTGAATGTGTTCTTTTTTCCATTTCCAGGAGTGTATTTATATGCGCTTCCCATGAAGAAACAACTCCTGAATTCAAGGTCTTCTGCACATTAACTGCTGACTACTAGAGATGTGTTGTCAGCATACATCACCAGTGATAGATGTACAGCTATTGGCACGTCATTTACATATAGAATAAATAGTAATGGTACCAGTATTGGACCTAGTGGTACACCATGCTTTACTTTTTTGAATGCTGAATACATAGTTTCCAATCTGTTGCCCATTTTAAATTTTATATTGCCTATTTTCAATAAATGTCAGTAGTAAGTGGGTACACTGAATGGGGCTGGGGTTTGTTTAATGTACACTGTTTTTCTGATGACTTAATTATTTAAATACAGATAATATTATGTTGTCAAGTGAATTAAATTAACTTGTTAAGCTAGCTATCTACATTGTTAAGCTAGCTGGCTTAACAATTTCATTAGTTACTATAATTAATTCCTCTGTGTAAATTCATCTATATTTAATTAATTAACCAGTCAAAAACGAGATGCATTAAAAACACTCCAACTGTGCTCAACCTACCCACATACAACTATATATATGAATTCACATCAATTCTGAGTGCACTTAAAAATTACAGGTTGTTTCTGATACCATTTAATTAAAGTCCATATAGAATGAAATAAATTTTAGTTGTAAATAATGGCCATTTTGAGTACGCTAGAACTAATTTTGGGAAGTTCCAGAAGTTGTACATTCCTAATTAAAGTCCATATAGAATGAAATGAAATTTTAGTTGAAAATAATGGACATTTGGATCACACTTGAATTAATTTATAAAAAATATCTGTCTTTTTAAATAATTTTAAATTAATTATTCTTTTCCAAGTATATTTTATCTACATGTCTAGTATTGAAATATTCACAACTGATAATGCTACATACAAAAAATTACTTCTTCAGTAAGGCTTTTATTTATATGTAACAAAAATTTATGAACAAAATTTAAAATCCGCATAGTGCTGTATCTCAATTTTCTAGAACTATTCTTTTATCATACTAAAATGAGAATTACTTCTTAACTTGATTGTTGATTAAATTTTTAGTAGTTACATCTCCAGTTACTTGGTTGTATTCTAATTGTATCTTTTCTTTCACTTCATCCTCAGCTTTTCAATATTCTTGTAGTTTAAAGTGAATCCCTTTATTTTCATCCCTGTGTTTGTATCATTTTTCTCGAAGTAATAAGTTTTAGTTCCAGTTGAAGCCCAATCTGTTTTTCAGTAATTTTTTAATTCATCTATCCATTCACCTAGAAAACAACTTCTTTCCACAGTATTTTCACCATTACGAATGTATACTATACTTACTATATCAAAATATATAATAGCTTTTCCTAGGTTATCTAATACATTATATCATTTGAGTCTCGCATTAGATTTAGTGAATGCTGCTATAAAATATTTGTAAATTGGCTACTACATAATAATCTTTGAAATTGTACTTCATCTGAAACATGTTGTTATTTATAAAAACTTATATCTGTATCATCTAATCAAACATCAAATAGTGTCTCACAAAATTATTGTAAATCTTTAAGTTTTCCCATTGTCCAAATTTCCCCCATAATGAATTCAGACTTATCTTAGCAACAACTCATTTTCCAGGGTCTAATTTTGTTCTGTCTAGATCTAAGTCAATATCTACTTTTCCTCTACATATTTTATATACATCTTATTAGTTTCAAACATATGGGGGCTTGCGTCTAATTTTATTTTCAGATAGGTATGAAACTACTTTTGAAAACAATTAGCTTTTATGTATTTTAACAACAATTTTGCATTTCTAATTCTAGCTGCTTTCAAGCAAATTTTACAAAAATATTTTCTATATAAGAGGAAGCAAAAAAAAGATACCAACAGAAAGAAATATTCTAATACAGAACTTCTTGGAAATAAAAAAAAGACATGTAAAGAAAAATTTGACTTATGGCTATTTATAAAATATTTAAATAACAATACACTTATTACAAATATTGAAGATATTAATCTCATAAAAGGAGAAAATAATTATAAGAATTTATACCAGTTGCAGAAACATTTTTCGACATTATGGTCTTGAAAATAACAGCATTTAGAGACTGTGATGAAGAAATGAAAAATAATAAATTTTGTGTAAAAAATCGGCTTATGGCAATTTAATACTTTTTTAACATTTAAAGTTTCTAAATTTAATTTGTCTAGATGTGGAGTTAAAACACAAATTCCTTATATCTCGTAACTCCTTTAATACTGTATCAAGCTGAACATCAGCTGATGCTGTTTTATATGGAATAGCGATAGGATTTTTATATTTCTCCTAAATAATTTATATATCTTAATACCATTAGTTATTTGCACATTAGAATCTAGTAAATACAGAATTAATGTTTGTAACCAATAAAATGCAAATAAAATATGTAAAACGAAAAATAGATATTGACTTAGATCAAGGCCAAACAAAAGTAGCCTCAGGAAAACGAGGTGTTGCTAAGATATGTCTGAATTCATTGCAGGGGAAATTTGGACAACGAGAAAACTTGAAGATTTACAACAATTTTATGAAACACTACTGTATGTTCGATTAGATGATACAGATATAAATTTTATCAATGACAGTATGGTTCAGATGTTTTCAAGGATTATTATGCAGGAACCAATCTACATATATTTTATAGCAGCATGCACTACATCTAACGCAAGACTCATATGATATGTTAGATAAGCTAGGAAACGCTATTATATATTTTGATATAGAAAGTGTAGAGTACACTGATAACGGTGAAAATGCTGTGGAGAGAGGGTGTATGCTAGGTGAAGGGAACGATGAGTTAAGATATTATACAATAACAGATTGGGCTTCACCTCGAATTAAAATTTATTACTTTGGAAAAATGAAAAAAATACAAGGATGAAAATAAAGATATTCACTTTAAATTATAAGAATGTTCAAAAGCTGAATGGTGAATCTATGATAAGATTAACAGAGGATGAAGTGAAAGAAAAGGTATAGTTAGAATACAACCAAAAAACTAGAGATGTAACTACTAAGCCAGCTGTGGTGGCCAAGTGGTTCTAGGCACTTCAGTCTGGAACCGCGCGACTGCTATGGTCGTAGGTTCGAATCCTGCCTCAGGCATGGATGTGTGTGATGTCCTTTGGTTAGTTAGGTTTAAGTAGTTCTAAGTTCTAGGGGACTGATGACCTCAGCTGTTAAGTCCCATAGTGCTCAGAGCCATTTTTTTGTAACTACTAAAGGTTTAATCAACAATTAAGTTAAGAAAGAATTCTCATTTCAGTGTGATAAAACGATAGTTCTAGAAAATTATGATACAGTACCATACGGATTTTAAATTTTCTTAATAAATGAAAGCCTCACTGAAGAAGCTCAACAATGCCAGCAACCCTATTATGTTTAAGAAGATCAGTGAACTACAAGTACATTTTTTATGTAACATTACCAGTTGTGAATATTTCAATAGTAGACATGGAGATAAAATATGCTTGGAACTGAATAACTAATTTAAAATTACTATGCCAGACAGATAGTTGAAATTATTTAGTGATTCAGATTTTCAATTTTTTGAGGTTGGAAATATTAAACCCAGATAAAGAAATAAAGCAACTAAAAAATAATGATAATGAATTTCATGATTTACTATTTTTTGTTTAATATTGATTTTTCACAATAATCTAGTGCTGGATGGCCATCCAACACTGAATTTTATACACCAAAACGAATAAGTTATAAAATATTTGTTAAAACTAGTTACTAATTCATTTTGTTTAATAAATTCTAACATATGTGAAGTTTATTTTATATCACAATAATTTAGTTTTACATGGTCATGTAACATGGACTTTGATGGACGAAATCAATAAAATCTAAAATATTAATGGTAATTATAATTTCTATTTCCATCATTAATGGTAACAAAATATGAATAATGGATCTAAATTAAAATCATTTTTTTAGAAATTAATTCTAGAGTGATCCAAGTGCCAATATTTTCAACTAATATTTCCTTTCATTCTATATGGATTTTAATTGGCAATGAAAAAACTTCATATATTTTAAAGTAACTCTAGTTTGGGCAAAATGCCCATTATTTTTAACTAAAATTGTATTACATTCTACATGGATTTCTGTTAGACAGTATTCAGTGCAGTCCAAAATGATGTGTATTTCTACATGTAGTAGTTTTGAGGCTGAAGGCAGTTGGAATGTTTCTAAGGCAGTCTCTTTTTTGACGAATTAATTAATTAGATACAGATAAACTGATATTGATTTAGCAATTAAATTTGTTAAATTAATGACATTAATTAAGTAATTTAATTGTTTATGTATATAAATTTTTCTGTGTTTAATTTGCTTCATTCAACACAGAAAGAGTATGTATTAAAAACACCCTCACTGAGCTCAGTGTGCCCACTTAGCACTATCTTGAGAATATTATTTTATGTGCCTCTTATGCCAAATTGTTTTAATGTTTGCAACAGAAGTTAAAACCCTTTGATAGGTCAAGGAACAGACAACAAACTAAATACTTTCCAATTCGTGACAAATTCATAACAATCATGCTCATGTGCCAATACTAGTACAACATTTTGGGCAAAACTAAAAATGCATGACAAACATGTAAGGCATCATCTAGCCTTGCTCAACTTTGTTTATGTATTATATCTTATAATTATTAAGGTGCCTTTATTCTGTTCAACCCTGAGTGTGTGTGCACATTTCGAACAGTGCCACTACACAATTTTCTCGAAGAAGAGGATTCACATGAAGCCCCCATTATATGATGCACCTACAAAACTGGTAGCATGCTGAGTTAAGGCAAGACAGACAATCAAACTAAATGTGAACTTTCGTCAACTAAGGTGTAAAACATACAAATCGAAAATCACTATGTAAAGTAATATGAATATTACTCAGAAATAAAGTATTACTGAAGTACAGGTGGCTGTGAGCATTACACAGACACCTTTCATCGCAAAATGCCTGAATTAGGACGCTTAATGCCTGTTTGGTCCATTCTATTTCAAGAACACAAAGAATTAGTACAAAGAATGCTGTTCACAAATAGCTTGTATAAAAGAAACATTTATTTTGTTTCATTAGTGCATTTACGACAATTTACTTACTGAAAAATGCATAAAATCTCCAACAACCAAAAATCTGAAGTTACGTACTAGCCACAGGTATCAACAACCGGAAAGTGTAGTATAGCTTTTGACAAATATTATTGCTATGAAGTCTTAAAAACACAACTGAGGAGCCTGAGACTTGTACAAAAAAGTGATGAGGTAACTTAGGCGTATCTTTTCAACAGAGCACTGGACACTGATGAGCAAAAAATTCATAATTGGGAAACATAACCTCCATTCTAGTGGATTCTGATGTATATAACGTTTCCATTTTGAAGAGTCTGGGCATGTTAAACCACATCTTCTATTATTAAAGTTGTAGGTCTATAAACAACTTTTTAATAAAATAAAATGTAAATGATGCATTTAAAGTTAATTAAACTTCACATAACGACTAAGAATTTCTCTTAAGCAGGCTATTTCTGTTTGAGGAATAACCACCGAGATGTTTTGTTTTGAAATGTGAAATAGAAAAGTTGTAACTGGTGTGGCGAGTGTCGATCACAGCCAAGCATTATCGCCGCTTTGTATTCACCTCTACGTTGATTTCTTTGATTTGTCTCCTTTGTCTTATGTTTCGCGCCATAATTTGTGAAGTATCATGTTGTATTGTGTTCCTATATTGAATAAATCAACTCATATCATTATGTGATTGACTGTTACTAGTGTAGTCTACATCGCTGCCATATGCAATGTCCACACTGGTATAGAAGCTATTGGTTGCTGGCTTACAAAAAATTGTCAAAGCTTACTGATATTTTTCTCATCCTTATCAGGCAAGTGAGGAATGTGTAGCCAATGGGAGTTCACCAGATAATGTCACATTGTAACTCCACATCGCTCCTTTGTCATACACTAGCCCATAGCACATTGGCCATTGAGAAATTCTTGCATATTATTCACAAAAAATATTGTTTGTTTTTATTGATACTAGGATTCATTGTCGAGTTGACATGGGAAAAGATTTTCTATGAAAGTGAGGGCTGCATTGTAAAGATAACTATCCTGGAAGAAATATTTATGCACACCTCAAATATCTGTCATTACCTATGTAGTATTTGATGCTAATAATTTTCTATCCAGTTAATCATTTTGCTTGTTATTTTATTGGATTGTTCACTGTTAACTGCAGCCAGCCACTAATTCTTATATGTAAGATTTATCATTAAGTTTCTAACATCAGTAAGGCTACCACTCCTTGAGAAGTACATGGCTTTATTTGACACTGGTAATTCGTCCTGGTGTCTTTTGCAGAACCATGCTTCTTTCATGTATTATGGGAAGAGTAGCCCTGAAATTAATCCTACTTTAAACCAGTAAGAGTTTACAAAATATGGGTAATATGTCCAAAGCACACACACACACACACACACACACACACACACACACACACACACACACACACACACACACACACACACACACATATATATATATATATATATATATATATATATATATATATATATATATAATTGCCAACAACTAGTGTTTGTTTCTATTAGCTACTGAATTTATACTCTTTCTGTGAACAACTGAGGTTGAGGATTTTTGACAAATGACCTCTACTTGTTACAATGATTGAGTGTAGTTCCTAATAATCATAGTCGAGTATTGCCTCCTTTTAATTTTCTTCTCTGTTAACTTGCACATGGTCAGTAGGCCTGACAGCGATATGTGGATACACAGCAGGGCTGTGCTGTGCTGCACGTTCCTCTAAACTGATAAGGCACATCTTGAGCTCTGGCTGTGTATCTACACTGCTACACAGATACAGTCGATTTCATTGAAGCGAAATGGTGTTGGCAGTAAGTCATATGCCTGTGAAAACAACTTCATCATTTAAAAAATCGTCTTGTTTAACCTTAGGTCTGTAACAGTTAACGAGAATCAATTATGAAGCAAGCTCCAGCGATCACTTTTATTTACTTCAACCACTAAAAATTTGACTGTGCCTCCTGATAGAGAAGTTAACGACTTGGTTACTCGTTCTAGTAGCGTCCATTAGTATGCACACTGTATCTGAAGAAGGTACTTAGAGAAGGTTTCATACCACATGTGCTAAAAGAATGATACATCTAGAGTACAGTATGCTCCAGTTTCGAGTTTCTTATTTCAAGCCTGTAATGAGGGAAAATGGCATTCTGTATGCAAGTGTTTGATCTACTATTAGTTTAATTTAATCTTCATAATTACTTAGGGAAGAATATGAAAGGGATAGTAGCATATTTCAAACT
This sequence comes from Schistocerca gregaria, assembly GCF_023897955.1. Taxonomy (NCBI): domain Eukaryota; kingdom Metazoa; phylum Arthropoda; class Insecta; order Orthoptera; family Acrididae; genus Schistocerca; species Schistocerca gregaria. The sequence continues at coordinate 804,367,203 of NC_064931.1, forward strand.
TGCTCACTGCAGTTTGCGCACTTATACAAGGGAATTGTTTTATCAAGATAGTAAATGCCCTTTCATAGTGTGTCTGCCAGTTCAGAGTCTTTAGCTGTCTTGTTAGATGAACCAACAAGTCATAGATGTGGTTGTTATCGCTGTTTTTAGTATAATCAGGATGTTCCTCAACCAGTAAGCATCCCACATACTCAAGAACTGTTACAAGACAAGCATTTTATAATATACAAAAACTTTATATCCTACACTTTTCACTTCACAATGAAGCAACAGCTGCAGTTACATTGGCCCTGAAAACTCTAATCTGAAAGGAAAAATTCATCTATTATTAATAATGTGTATTTAGAGCATAGGTGGGCAATTAGCAGCCCACATAACAGATTTGGTTACTTCAGTCTGGCCTGTGGAAGAAATTTGTGTGATATAAAGTGAGGCAGTCGCATTGTATTCAACCCGGGATGCATTTTCATCGATTAGTGCTAATGGTTCACCCAACGCCACCTACACCACTGTTGAGGTGGCGTAGGGTTGCCTGGGGTTTGTAGCTCATGACTTCAGTCCAGTGTGGGTTTCGATTACTCTATGCATGTGCAATGCCATTTCATCACTGCTGGATTTTAAGAACAAAGAGAAATGCATTTCAAGTGTGAGCATGAAGTTGTGGTTCATATGCTCATGTGAGAGGGGGAGACAGCTCAATACTTTGAAAGTATATGGGGAGAAGTGCTGGGTGAGGCAAATAAAAGTGGCCCAGAAGAGTGCATACGTTTGGGTTACCATTTCTGGCAGCATTCACGTAGGAGGACAAGACCTATAGTTACTTCCAATAGGGTGGAGCATCAGCCCATATAGCTGGCCGAACCTTGGACCACATTTATACGACCTTCACGACTGAGAGAGTTGTTAGCAGAGCTATCCAAGTCACTAGATCTGTCAACGTGTGATTACTTCGAGCGGGAAGTCCTCAAGTCGAAGGCAGATCACAACAACCCTCACAGTCTTCAAGAACTGCAGTAGAACGTTTCGGAAGAGACTGCAGCATTTCCAGCATTTCTGATCCGCCTTCACTAACTAGCTGATGAGGGCCCAGAAGGGCCAAAGGATGAATGGTGGTCACTTTCAACATCTGCTATATTCAAGTTAGTACTGTATTTCCTTTCCTCTGCTGTGTTTCTTTGTGCCCTGGAACTCTGTTCACTGGGCCACTTTTATTTGCCCCACCCTACACTTTTGCTTCTGCATCAGTATCAACAACACACACGCACACACATATACATACTACTTACTCACTATGTCTGTGCTCAGTTCGAGAACCTTTTTCCTCAGAGAAGGCTTTTCTTTTGCACCTTCTCCCCTTTTCTCTCATGACTTTGACCCGTTTCAGGTTTTGCTACTAACTGGGATACACATTGTATACAAATGTCACTTAGATGCCCCTGGCACTCCTCTGGGAATAGTGCCCCAAGTTGCGGCTTTTGTCATTCGGGCCTGTCTGTATTATTCACTGATATATCGCAGACATTGGTAGTAGGGGACAATGGCACGAAAATGACCTGCTACTCTGGAAATGTGCGAGACTTAACTTGGTGAACAAACTACTAGTTATCTGTCGTCAATTGAGATGTAAAGTTCTTCCTGTTTGTTAATTTGGTTCAAGTGTTTCCACGTTCCTTTACTGAGTTTATCTGCAAAATGTCTGGCATTAAGAAAAGAAAAATAGATTCTGAACACCACAAATTCCAGTACAAATGGACGGAGGATTATTTCTTTATCATTTACAAAGATAACCCTATTTGCCTTTTGTGTTGCGAGGGAAATATAACATAAGGCACTTATCTACTAGTATGAAGTACATTCCTCAACAAAAGCTCATGGGGCAATTGCAGAAGGCAAAATTAAAATATTAATTTCCAATCTGGACAAGAAATAGCAAATGTTTGCCAAACCGAGGGCACAATGTGACAGTTCGGTTAAAGCTAGTTTTACAGTGGGTATAAAAATTGCGAAATTATTAAAACATTTTGCTGAAGGCAGATTCGTAAAGTAGTGCCTCTGGACATTGCAGATGTACTGTAGCGGCGAGCTGGACATATTAGAACCTTGAAACAGTTAAAAATGAATGCTGATTTATAGTGAATTAGCAGAAACCAATTGCTTTTATATGCGCTTATTTTTCCATGACGACATTTCAAGATGTCTGGCATCCTGTCATCAGATATTTAAAATTATTTCCGTAAGTGAACATTGTTCCCTTAGCAAGTGCTTTAAAGAATTTTGTTATCAAGACTTTAAGGTTGGTATTGTAAAACGTCGCAAGTAAAGAAACAATTTTCACAACGTGTAAATAAATGTAAACATCAGAGGATGGGGTGAACATAAAATGAGTTCACTTTCAAAACGTTGTTTTAAGGTATAATTTGCTGCCTGTCGTGTTGGGAGAGGGGTGGCGTTCATATATGTTGGTTACCATATAAACGTTAACGTCATGATGCTATAGTTTTGACGTTATGTACTATGAGTGCTGCTGTCGCGTCTTGTGACGAGATGGCCCGTGATTTTGGGCAGGAGCCGAAGTCAGTGGCCTGCAGTTCATTTGAAGATCTATAACTTATTATTAATTTTGGGGGAGATTCGTCGTTGTCTCCAATCATCAAGTCGAGAAACTGAGATCACATCCTTTCTTTCACATCATTGTGTGTAGTTTTAATTACCCTAAAAGTTTTTTGTGCTAATATATATAAATGTCTTAAACTCGTTTTCTCAGGGTATATAGTCTATGAGTATGTCAGCTGAACACATGGGACCTAGACATGCACACAGACAATGAATAAATGCTAGTGCTTAAGTCAGTGTTATCTATTTATTACATAAATGCATTATTATTCTCGTGACATCACAATTGCATGATTCTGTACTGCACCGCATGCAAATTACAAACTTTGCTTGAAGGGTGTGGAGCTTACATGCAACTGCCCGACTTTGACATTAAGTGTGTGTGACATCGCTAGATCATTCAGATTCAACTATGTTTACAACAAATAATGTTGGGAGCCCATGAGATCTGTACATGGTGCAGGCAGGCTCCAAATGACAGCATTCTTGAATCTAAGTATAGAAAAAAATCATTCATAGAGGCGTCCACTTTTTTTGGGTGGATAACCCCCCTGCACTTATATAAAATTTACCTAGAGGATTAACATTTTACTGTATAATGTACCAAGGCGTCACGCTTCATTGTCAAAGTATTCCAAACTCACATAAATAAAATTTACCAGGGTTACAGCTGCTATAGAACTAACAGAAGCGCCCCTGTTTGGGGTATAGGTGTTCAACGATAGTGCAGTATATTTGATGTTTTTTGGCTATCCCCAAGAGCAGTGCTGCATGCAGCTAGCACATGGGCATGTTGGATATCAGGTGTACATCAGTACACCTACATATCATGAATGTCACTGTTGTTTTTAAACTGGTCCATGTTGCTGAGGACAAATTTCGTTAATGAGTAGATGTATTCTGAGGTTGTTGTAAGAAATCCCGATCTTTTAAAAAGATGCCTACAGGATGTACGACTATGAACCCACACATTATTCTAACCACTTTCTTTTGTGCAGTGAATACTTTTTGTCTAATTGTTGGAGTAATATATATATATATATATATATATATATATATATATATATATATATATATATATATATATATATATATAATTTTGTTTCAAATGTGTATTTCTTGTGCACTTGATAATTCCACATCATAACAGCTACGGTACAGTGCGATTGATCAATGGAACATACAACCAACTAACTAACTAACATACATGTGAACTACAACCCACTGCCATGAGAAGTGCAAATTCAACAACTACGTGGTACTAAGTCTGTGCTGTGCTAGCACCAAATTGAAGGTCTTAGTCCACACTGCAAGAAGCATGATGTCAGCTGCTTCAAGTCAACTCTCGCTTCCACAAAAAGCACAAATGCGATAACTACATGGTCTGTCGACTTCTGTGCAATGTCTTTTCTGTTCTGAAATCTAACCCTTTTAGTGCATCTTTTTAGGGAAAAGTCAGAAGTCATTCAGTGCGAGGCCAGGGCAACAGGTAAACTGACAAACCACAGCCATGTTGTATTTGGCCAAAAACTGAATTAAGTGAGAATGATGAGTGGGTACATTAGCATGGTGAAGTTGCCAATTGTCCACTGCCAACAAGTTTGGCCATTTGTATCTCACTGTTTCACAAAGGCAATGCAGGACCATTTGGTAGTACTCCTTATTGACATTAGTACCTTCTGGGGCGTACTCATGATGGACCACTCCATTGGAGTAAAAAAGGATGGTCAGCACAACTTTCACATTGCTGTGGACCTGCTTCCCATTTTTGGGTCTCACAGACGATGGATGTTTGTATTTCAGTGACTGAGACATTGTTTCTGGGTCATAGCCATAAACCCAACTCTCATCACCAGTGATCACAATGGTAGGAAATTTTAGATTACTGTTCATAGAATCCAATATGTCCTGTGCAACCTATGAACGAAGTTTATTCTGCTCATCTGTCAGCAACTCTGGCACAATTGTGGTTGAGAACCTCCTGAGGCCCAAATGGATTGCATGGATCCAGTACTAATTTTATCCTCATCTGCAAGTTCTGTGATTGTGCTTTGTCTATCCTGCATCGTCAGTGCTCTTACTTGATCACTAACAATCTCATTTGCAGGTGCTGAAAGCCTACCTAACATGCTACACTCTTCACTGATGAGTGGCCACCTTTCAAGTGGCTGTTCCACTCCTTTGTCAATGTGGTACCCATTGCTTCACCCCCAAACAACTGTCGAATCTTGTGGATTGTTTCGACTTGACAGTTGCCAAACTTTAAACAAAAATTCAATGCAATAATGTTGTTCCACATTTTCTGTTATTTTTCTAGCAGCAAAAATCCGACGACTACTACTTATGCTTGGTTTCAACAATAAAAAGTAAGGTCAGATACTTTTGAAAAACCCTCATATAATGGTGTGCATCTCGACCCTTGGCTGCACTCTATTCACCCAGGATAGCGGCTAGGAAGACCACCATAGGTAGCCGTGCACAACTGTTGTTTATTACAGTGAGATAATATAAGTTATATTTCAAGACAGGTATCCTTATTTACAGAACATTAATAATACTGGGAGCAGGACTAGCCATTTAAAGCCCATCACTCGGATTTCTGAGCTGACAGTATAAATCTATCTTTTTCTGGAAGGCTCTGAGGAATAGATACAGTTGAAGTTTGAAAAAAATTTAGTAATTACATGTATTTACATATGTATAATGGCGTTAGGAGTCAGCATAATTATTTTTTGATATTAGGAGAGGTCATATGAGACCACTGTGGTGCAGGTATTACTCAGATTCGCTACCGAAGGCCACCTGGAGAACGTCTGCACAAGGCAGAAAGAGTAGGTTGTCGGTCGATCCTGAGAGAGGAAAAACCAAATGAAGCCGAAGTGAGGATGAAATGTCTGAGTTATATGGGGATAGATTAGTGACATGTGCTTGTTATGTTTAACACTTTTCATAATGGTGTTTGGTACATGTAGTGCCATTGGACACTCAAAGGAAGAAAGGAAGTTTACAATATTTTGGCCAGTAAAGAATGTAACAAGAACGTGGTGAAGATAGTATCAATCGGCAGATAGGTATGAGAGGCACTTTCAATCTACTGAAGATCGAGAAGGAGGTGTGTTTGTCTGCATTGTGAAGCTACCTACTTGCTGCTGTGGGACGATCCACTTTGGATCAGCTTTTGGTTGTATAACGTCTCCTGGATAAACAATGTATGAAATCATGATAAATTTTACTTATCATCATTTACATTTTTATTATTTCTTTGTGGAACGTAAAGGCAAAGATGTAAAAGTGATCGCAGCGTCAGGCAGACAAAGAGACTGCCACAGACAATTAATTTGTCACTGAAGCTAAGATGATAAAATTTCATTGTGTTTTATAGATATAACCGAATTAAGGTCAATAATTTCTCCATTCTTTTTCACTTGCCGACGAGTGCAGACGCACGAAGCGCTGTATCTTTATAGTATCTGTATAGTAGTCATGTTTTGTCTGTTGAAACATTAGCCGCCATTAGGGGCAAGATTCTGTAAAAATGTGTGTATCGTACGAAACTTGTATTTTAAAATATAATCATATATGACAAAGTGTGATATTAATTTTGTAGATAGCTGCCCCAGCCATAAGACCTACTTTTTTTTGGACACGGAGGAGAACAATGGTTGGCGGAAGGTGCCGCAGCTACAAGCATAGAAATTAAATACACTCCTGGAAATTGAAATAAGAACACGGTGAATTCATTGTCCCAGGAAGGGGAAACTTTATTGACACATTCCTGGGGTCAGATACATCACATGATCACACTGACAGAACCACAGGCACATAGACACAGGCAACAGAGCATGCACAATGTCGGTACTAGTACAGTGTATATCCATCTTTCGCAGCAATGCAGGCTGCTATTCTCCCATGGAGACGATCGTAGAGATGCTGGATGTAGTCGTGTGGAACGGCTTGCCATGCCATTTCCACCTGGCGCCTCAGTTGGATCAGCGTTCGTGCTGGACGTGCAGACCGTGTGAGACGACGCTTCATCCAGTACCAAACATGCTCAATGGGGGACAGATCCGGAGATCTTGCTGGCCAGGGTAGTTGACTTACACCTTCTAGAGCACGTTGGGTGGCACGGGATACATGCGGAGGTGCATTGTCCTGTTGGAACAGCAAGTTCCCTTGCCGGTCTAGGAATGGTAGAACGATGGGTTCGATGACGGTTTGGATGTACCGTGCACTATTCAGTGTCCTCTCGATGATCATCAGAGGTGTACGGCCAGTGTAGGAGATCGCTCCCCACACCATGATGCCGGGTGTTGGCCCTGTGTGCCTCGGTCGTATGCAGTCCTGATTGTGGCGCTCACCTGCACGGCGCCAAACACGCATACGACCATCATTGGCACCAAGGCAGAAGCGACTCTCATCGCTGAAGACGACACGTCTCCATTCGTCCCTCCATTCACGCATGTCGCGACACCACTGGAGGCGGGCTGCACGATGTTGGGGCGTGAGCGGAAGACGGCCTAACGGTGTGCGGGACCGTAGCCCAGCTTCATGGAGACGGTTGTGAATGGTCCTCGCCGATACCCCAGGAGCAACAGTGTCCCTAATTTGCTGGGAAGTGGCGGTGCGGTCCCCTACGGCACTGCGTAGGATCCTACGGTCTTGGCGTGCATCCGTGCGTCGCTGCGGTCCGGTCCCAGGTCGACGGGCACGTGCACCTTCCGCCGACCACTGGCGACAACATCGATGTACTGTGGAGACCTCACGCCCCACGTGTTGAGCAATTCTGCGGTACGTCCACCCGGCCTCCCGCATGCCCACTATACGCCCTCGCTCAAAGTCCGTCAACTCCACATACGGTTCACGTCCACGCTGTCGCGGCATGCTACCAGTGTTAAAGACTGCGGTTGAGCTCCGTATGCCACGGCTAACTGGCTGACACTGACGACGGCAGTGCACAAATGCTGCGGAGCTAGCGCCATTCGACGGCCAACACCGCGGTTCCTAGTATGTCCGTTGTGCCGTGCGTGTGATCATTGCTTGTACAGCCCTCTCGCAGTGTCCGGAGCAAGTATGGTGGGGCTGACACACCGGTGTCAATGTGTTCTTTTTTCCATTTCCAGGAGTGTATTTCAGCAGCCAATCTACAGCGCGGGAGAAAGAATAGTAACAACAGGAAATAGCATTAATCCATTCCATTTCAGTGAAATTAGCAGACGCGGAGGATAATGTTTTATCCCGCTGTGAATTTTTTAATTAGATATTTGGAAAGATGAGCAAAGACTGCACTCTGAATTTCACGTAAAATTTCAAAGCAAATAATTAATTTTGGTAAGATTCCTGGTGGGTTAGGTCTGATCTGACTATAAAAAATTTAGCCAATTTCCTTTTGTGTCTCATGTTCTACGAGCAGCTTGGCAAAAATTTTTCATTGTGCCAGAGAAATCCACTGCATATTTTTCAAGTGTAGCCTTATAACATAGAACGTGGCTGTAACTGTTGGCAAAAGTTTTAATAACCAAAATCAAGTGATATAATACAGCAAAGAACAGTAAACAGTTACAAATTATTTTACCATTTCTTTAAAAACTCAGACCAGAAAATGCAAATAAATTGTGTATAATTCGCACTGATAGAAAATCCCACCACAGGGTTAACTTCATGTTGTTATTCATCTCTCCCTAGGCAATATCACAGAGTATGATTTAAAATCAAACTTCTATTGTTAGGTTGTCGGAAATTCTCTCCATGATATTCATCTGAAATTCTTGTAAGATGCAACATAACATAATACACAAAATTAAAATCAAATAAAAGGAGAGACAGAGTAGTTGGTATACAATGAGACCAGCCTGGCTCTAGCAGGCTATTACCTTAAGCTAGGCCCAGCCATTAGATATATCAGGTGATGCTGCAACATTGTCAAAGCTGCCCATTTCTACATGATAGGATGTGCCAGATAGTCTTTCTTGAAAACAAATGTATTGTTTCTGACAACAAAGCATGAGTTAATTATATTAGTATTATTATTTAATTCCTTGATGATTCAAGTTACTGTAAGGTGGAGGCACATATAAGGAATTTTTTAGTAGAACATGTTTTTATTTAAATATACACACCAAACATTCATTCAGTTTTACTGAAGAATGCAAATAATTGTTTTTTAATATGCTTTATATTTAGCCTGAATTGTAATCAGATCTGTAGGTACAATTACATTCCTTGGCAGTCCTTCAGTAAATTCAGCTTCCACAATTTTTTTATGCTTAAAATGTTTTCATTATACAGCCATAATGTTAGGGTGCCAGTGGCTTTTAGTTTATTTGAAATGGATTCTGCACATTCGTTTGCATCTTCATAGACATCAACAACTTCTTTACATAACCCTTATTTTTGGAGAAGTGCATTACAACTACCAGGTAATGTTTTATTGCCCTTATTTGAAACGTCTGAACCTAATGAAAATGGAACATTTTGCTTTAATCCGCGTAGTAGTTTATCTTTAGCATGGGACAGAAGCACATTTTTTATGAACACTATACATTTATTTTGGTCACATCTTTGTTTTGTTGCTCTGAAAACATGTGGCTATAGCTTATTACTTAAATCTTGAGAATTGTAAGAATGGTGTTGCTTCACACTGTGATAAGTCAAAGTTAATTTCGATGCAGTGATTTCGTTGTTTTCTGCAAAAAAATTGTTGATCAAAAATTTAAAAAGAAAATAATTTTTCTTTCGTGTGATAATATCAGTTTTGTGTCTTTCTGATCGTAAATATTTATTCATAGCCTTCACACCATCATGCTTAACAGTAAATGAGATACTGCATATGCTCCAGTTAAGCATACACTCATCACTATCAATTTTTTGTAACCACTCTTTATAATTTTTGTCCTACAACCATTCTTCACAGAAGGAATATAGATATAATCTCTTCATTTCACTGTTATTGCTCTCTATTCTGAATTGTAAGAGGTAGTCAATTCACAAGCACTCCAGGAATTGCTGGTAAACTGATAACTGATAGTGAACGAACGAACACAAAAAAATTGATGACTTACCAGTATGCCTTTAATAGTGCACAAGCCAAATATTAAATATGCAACAAAGAAAGTTATAGCGTTTTGTTACAAGAATAAATTAACATTGGAATAAAAGTTTCTCTGGTTAGCATCTGGAGATCTGGTAAGCTTACTCTCTTTCAGTGAAAGAAATAGATCTTAAGATCACAGAAGGAGACTTCCCTCGAAAAATTATAATACAGTGTTTAAGAACAGAGAGTGCTCACACCTACAGGAGCAGAGGTTTAAGAATCTAATGTACACTGCTTACTGCTTAGGCAACACAGTATGCCCTAGAGTGTCAGCTTAGGTGGCAGTCATATGTCCACCGATTCTGAAAGACACTGTGGAGTAATCTGTTGGAGTTAGCTCGCCAAACTCTTTTTCCCATCAGTAGAAATCATCGCTCAACTCTGTGATTCGTGCTGTTCGTCCACAAAAGAAGAAATGTATGGGCCAAGTGTGACCTTTTTAGGTACAGAATGGTGTGTGTAGAAACAGACTGGTCCTGCAGTTATACTGGAAGCTGTAAGAAGACAAAGAATGGACTATTACTTCCTAAAAATGCACATGCTTTAACTGTTGGACCTTCAGTCTGTGGGAAGACTAATCTTGTTCTATCACTGTTAACATATCCTGAGGGGAATTGCTTCAAGCGTGTAAATATATATTCAAAAACACTATTTGAGCTCAAATATCAGCTATTGCATGAGATTTTGTATGCTGTCGATAGAGTAACATACTAGACTTTCAGTCAAACTAGCGATTCTCTACTGTCTGGAAAAATAAAGCCGAACAGCATATTTATATTTGATGACATCACAGGGAAAAACTAGGATCAGATACACAAACATTTGGATTTGGTTGCCATATGAAAGTTGATGTCTTCCTGTTTGAATAAGATATACTCCAGGGTTCTGAAGCAGTTGGTCAAGGATATGAGAACCTTATTATCGCCTAAAAACAGATCAATGTGAATTTAAAGCATATTTACCCATCGCGTGTAGCAACCAACATGCCAGTCAATGAATTTGTTACCATATGTGGGAATAACACACAGTATAACTTTCTGATCATTGAGTAAATGAGGTAAATCAGTGACGATCAATACAGACGAAAATTCCAGGAGATTCTGCTTAACGGATAGTGTACCAGTATGTGACTATGTCAGCATATTGTAGGATACAGGCAAATCCACATGTATGCAATATCTTAATTCTGTGCCATGAAGCACAAGCCAAAAATATGTTTATAAGTCGACAGAAAAATCGAGGCTATAATCGCAAATCTGAAAGGCTCTATTGAAAATATTGGCAAGACCCTGAAAAATCATACTCCCGAAATGCAGACTGTGGGGATGGTATGTAAGTGATAACTGTAAAGGTTCATGAAACTGAGAAAAAAAATTAGAGATAGAAAAATATCTTGCAGAAGTGAATGCTCAGGAAGAAGGCAATGAAACCCTTTTGACATTAATCAGTGTAGTAAAACTGGAAAAGTCTTAAACATATGAGGAGAAAGCCCTCTATAAGAGTTTATATGTTGGATACTATCTCAAAGTTGGTTTAGTATGCAGCAGCATGTTGACAAAATGTCTCATCAACACGGGGAGGGCTAATCATTGGAAATTAAGACTGTTAAAATTTGGAAGTTTTAGTGGGAAGAGTCTCTCTCTCTGAAATGTTTAAGCCACAAATACAAATCATTAAAGACCCATCACATTAGGTAGATGAAATCATAAGGAAAGGAGAGGAAGAAGGAGAAGAAGAAGGCTATACTACCACCGATTTCATGAACCATCATAGTGCTTTCAAATAAGATATAATTTAGGGAGTCAGCTGCGATCAACTGCATGTGGTGGGAAAACATCCTATATGCTTAACAAAGCACACCATTTATTTTGGAGAGAAGGAGTTGGACTGAACACCTAGTTTAGCTGAACTGATGTTCCTGAAAACTTTGAACCGCAAAATGTTGCATTCATCAGTGTCAGTGGCATATAGTGCCATGAAGTAAGAAGAAGTAAGACGGGGACATGTAAAAACGATGAGGGTTCCACCAGTGCCTAAGACATTTGCTGGATTATCACATTTCCAATTCCAGAGCTTGCAGGACTATCCGAAGTTGGTTCACTAGCAACAAGAGGAGTACATACCATGGAATGCACAGAACTCAGAGGAGGAACTACAGGGAACTAAAATGCATAAGAGGATGATCGAAGCCATCGCTATTGGTAAAGAACTATATTTAAAACCATTCAAGTAAGAGATTGGACTGTTTATTAAAAAAAAGTCCCATAACTATATTACTGGACAGACTGGTTATCGATACAGATCTGCTGAAATTAATCAAACAACTCAAAATCCCAAGACTTTGTGGAATGTTTATGTGGAATACACTGATAAAGATGTTGTGGGAATGGAAAGAATGTGGGCCCGTAAATTTAGACATTTGCAAGAGGATCTCGAATGCACTGTCTTGCGTTTGTTAAAAAACTGGAATAATGTGCTTCAGTTTCCTTCTTATGGGGGCTTGTGCCTGCCTGAAGAATTGCGATGTTGCTTCACTCACATCCATGTGTTCTACATGTTTTAATGCTACCAGGACTTCAATTCAGACCTCTGTGGCCATATCTGTATAATTTTTCTCCTAAAACTGGCATAAAAACAAGCAGCATGCACGTTACTACATCAGTTGAGATTTATAAGTGATGCCACACACTCTGCTTTTAAGAAAACAGTTGTATGTACGCTAGTGGCCGTTAAAATTGCTACACCAGAAAGAAATGCAGAAGATTAACAGGTACTCATTGGACAAATATATTATACTACAACTGACATGTGATTACATTTTCACACAATTTGGGTGCATAGATCCTGAGAAATCAGTACCCAGAACAACCAACTCTGGCCGTAATAACGGCCTTGATACGCCTGGGCATTGAGTCAAACATGGATGGAGTGTACAGGTACAGCTGCCCACGCAGCTTCAACACAATATCACAGTTCATCAAGAGTAGTGACTGGCGTATTGTTACAAGCCAGTTGCTCGGCCACCATTGACCAGACGTTTTAAATTTGTGAGAGATCTGGAGAATGTGATGGCCAGGGCAGCAGTGGAACATTTTCTGTATCCAGAAAGGCCCGTACAGGACCTGCAACATGCGGTCGTGCATTATCCTGCTGAAATGTAGGGCTTCGAAGGGATTGAATGAAGAGTAGAGCCATGGGTCGTAACACATCTGAAATGTAACGTCCACTGTTCAAAGTGCGGTCAGTGCGAACAAGAGGTGACCGAGACGTGTAACCAATGGCACCCCATACCATGGCACTGGGTGATACGCCAGTATGGCCATGACAAATACATGTTTCCAATGTGCGTTCACCGCGATGTCGCCAAACACAGATGCGACCATCATGATGCTGTAAACAGAACCTGGAATAATCCGAAAGACGACGTTTTGGCATTCGTGCACCCAGGTTCGTCATTGAGTACAGCATCACAGGCGCTCCTGTCTGTGATGTAGCGTCAAGGGTAACCGCAGCCATGATATCCGAGCTGATAGTCCATAGTGCTGCAAACGTCGTAGAACTGTTCATGCAGATGGTTGTTGTATTGCAAACGTCCCCATCTGTTGGCTCAAGGACCGACACGTGGCCGCACGATCTGTTACAGCCATGCGGATATGATGCCTGTCATCTCCACTGCTAGTGATACAAGGCCGTTGGGATTCTGAACCCACTGATTCCATATTCTGCTAACAGTCATTGGATCTCGACCAACACGAGCAGCAATGTGGCGATACGATAAACCGCAATCGCGATAGGATACAATCCTATTGTAATACATACAATGGTACGCATTTCTCCTCCTTACACGAGGCATCACAACAACGTTTCATCAGGCAACGCCGGTCAACTGCTGTTTGTGTATGAGAAATCGGTTGGAAACTTTCCTCATGTCAGCACGTTGTAGGTGTCGCCAAGATAGCAGCTAGTGTTGATACACATAATGTTCATGGGGTAAAAAGTGAAAATTACACCGATAAAAACAGCGTGTGCACATATTGTAGTGATGAAATCAGAAAGTTAAATGATCGTTTAAGTAGTCTGCAACTAACCATTAATACTCTGATGAGCGAACTAAAAAAACCTACGTCCAGAAAGTGTGAACCTACATCAAACTTGCCTCACAGTAACCACGAAATTCCAGGCAAAGTGAAAAACAAAGTGCCTCATTCTCAACAGAGGTTATTGTATGAGCCTAATACCGCGTTTACAAGCAGGTTCAGTGTGCAATCAACCGTGCAAGGTAAGAAACATTGTGCATCTGATAAAACGAACTTCCTACCTGAATATGAAAATACAAATACGCGGAGTAATACATCCAAAAGAATGCCTAACAACTCAACTACTGTTATGAAAGGAAATGAAACTGAAAGACCTGAACACTTGCGTGACCCAAATATCAAGTATTTGTCCAGCGCTGATACTAAATTGTTTGGCCATAACGACAGTGGACCTTCTAAACAGGCAGAGAAACCTAAAGGAAGAAAAGTAGTTTTGATGGCAGACAGTCATGGTCGTGGATTTGCTCGCCTTCTGAGCGATCAGACCAGTTTACAAACAATCTCTTACATAAAGCTTGGTGCTTCTATGTCGGAAGTTTGCAATCATGTACGATCCACAGACGTTGCTGACTTATCCTCTGAAGACTTTGTTGTGCTAATTGGTGGGTCAAATGACGTATATAAAAACCAAACTCACAAAGCAAAACAAGAGCTAAATAGGTGCTTAGGACAGCTGACACACACAAATGTTTTAGTGTTGAACATTCCACATCGGGATGACTTACCGTCTTGGTCATGCGTAAATAAAGAAATAATCAATACCAACCAACTAATTTCATTACTTTGCAAACATTTCAGAAATGTAGAACTCGTAAATGTTAATACTATTGGGCGCAGATTCCACACATTACATGGATTGCACGTTAACAACATGGGGAAAAAACTGCTCGTCGGAAAGATTGAAGAAATTATCACCAAGAGACATCAAACACTCAAAAGCAAAATCATCCTGGATTGACCCCCCCAAATATTCGAAGGAAACAACGCCAGGAAGGCCTCACTTACCAACATCAACAACAAAAGAAGGAACTAGGTGCGTCCAATATCCGGGCACATTGAATGCAGTAACAGCTCTACCAATTGCAGACTCAACTCTAACACCAGCAGCAATATTATCAACAGTAAGAGCAGCGGCTGAACAACTACCAGGGGAGCCAGACACACAAGAAAATTCTGCTGCAGATGATAATAGAAGAATAGGTGCAGTCGGGAAAAGAAAAGCAGTACTTCCAACACACCTGAATGACTTTTTATTGACAAGGTAAAGGTAAGTGCTCAATTAAATATGCCAAATCCTAACAAACCCTTTAATTTCATGCTGATTCATTAAAGTGTCCAATCATTCCTAAACAAATTAAGTGAAGTTGAAATTTTATGTATTGATGAGCTAAAAAACGTTTCTGTAGTGTGTATAACTGAACACTGGCTGCCTAAAGATGCAATGTCAGTCACAAAACTTGCAGACTTCAATATTTCTTCATCATTTTCTAGAATTACATCCAGTCATGGAGGGTCATGTATATTTGTTAAAAGTGGCATTGATTACTGTAACATAAAATCCATTGAACTGTTAGCTGAAGATAAAATTTTTGAAGTATCTGCAGTTGAACTCTTTGCATTAAAATTAATAATCATCTGTGTATATAGCAGCCCTGATGGGATCTTAAATGATTTCTGTCACCAACTAGAAGCAGCTTTAAATACTAAAAAAACTTCAACAAAACAGTGATCATATGTGGAGATTATAATATAGATTTTCTAGAAATCTCAAAAGGCCAGCAAAGCTTGATGACCCTACTGGAAACATATAACATAAAAGCCACCATAGACTCTACTACAAGAGTTACACCAACAATTAGCTTAACAATTGATCAGATATTAATAAACACAAATGTAAATCACAATTTCTGTGCCGGAAATCTTAATACTGGCTTCAGTGATCACTATGCACAGTTTATTGCTTTGCATGCCCCAAGTGAAACAACTGAGAAAGAGGAACTTGTAAAAGAAGCAAGGAAATTCACTAACAAACAAATAAACCTTTTTGTACAGAGACTACGTGAAGAAACTTGGTATGAGGTGTATACTTGTGAAAATACTAACAAAAAGTTTTAAAAATTCATGGAAATCTTCATGTCATACT
This sequence comes from Schistocerca gregaria, assembly GCF_023897955.1. NCBI lineage: Eukaryota > Metazoa > Arthropoda > Insecta > Orthoptera > Acrididae > Schistocerca > Schistocerca gregaria. The sequence goes on from NC_064931.1 coordinate 804,383,146, forward strand.
TTGAAGCTGCATTTCCATTAAAAAAGCAAAAATGTCAACCTAACTTCAAAAGAAGATTACACACTATAGCAAAGACACAGAACATGCCTCATTAATTTCATTTGTACCAGAAGAATTACAAGAGGATCCTCAAAAATGTTGTAAGGAAAGCTAAAACAATGGCAAATGATAAATACATTGAAAATTCAAAAAACAAATCTAAAGCTAGATGGGAAGTTATAAAAAATCAAACAGCAAGTGAAACCTAACAATATAAAAATATGAACTTATGTTATGAAGGACAAATGATTTCTTGCCCAACAGAAATTGCACGGACCTTCAACAAATATTTTGCAAACGTAAGTGAACAGTTGGTGAGTGGACTGGAAGAACACAACAAAATATGACCTCCATCATGCAATAGTGTGAGAAATGTGTCTACATCTTTGTTCCTTTCACCCACAAATTCTCAAGAAATTTTATCAGTTATAAAAACCTTGAAAACAGGGTACTCATGTGGAATTGATGGAATACCAGATGCAATTATTAAAAAATGCTGTCTTGCCTTAGCTGAACCCTTGACACATTTATGCAACAGCTCACTGGCATCAGGAACCTTCCCTTCATGCTTAAAAACAGCAAAGCTGAAACCACTGTTCCAAAAAGGAAATCCAGAATGAGTTTCAAACTATAGACCAATAGCCCTACTGCCTGTATTTTCTAAAATTTTGGAAGAAGTTTTTTTTATAAGAGATTGTCTGATTTCCTAAATAAAAATAAACTTCTATCTCCTTCACAGCATGGCTTCACGAAAGGCTATTCAACTGAAAGTGCAATATTTGAATTTCTTAATGAAATCTATACTAAACTGGATGCAAGTGAGTTTGTGACAGGCATATGTCTTGATTTATCTAAAGCTTTTGACATCATTGACCATAATCCCCTACTGCAGAAACTTGACCAGTTAGGAATTAGAGGTATATCCAATGAGTGGCTCAAACAGGTGGTTGAAGTGCAATATACTGACCATAACAAAATCAGCTACTACTATTCAGGATATGAAAATGTGAAATATGGTGTCCCTCAAGGATCAGTATTAGGACCCATTCTGTTTCTCCTGTCAATGATCTTATGTCCAACAAGTATTGCCAAACTACCCTCCAATTTGCAGACGATACAAGCTTCCTTATTAGTGGTAAAACAGAAGAAAAACTAAACGACTCCGCTATGCAAACAATGAATAGTGTAGAACAGTGGTTCAGCTACAACAAGCTAGTTAAAAACAAAGACAAGACAGTAGCACTGAACTTAAATAATGTAAAAGGAAGACACCACCCAAACATAGAAATAGAACTTAGGGACAGAGTTCTTGAAAGTGTGGACAGCACTAAATTTCTGGGACCCTGGCTCCAGAGCAACACAAAATGAGAGGTACATATTAAATATTTGCAAAGAAAACTAAGCAAAACCTGTTACATTATATGGATCTTAAAAACTTGTTGCAGCAAAGCCAGCCTGTTAAATGTATACTACTCCAATGTGCATTCTGTAATTAAATATGGCATAATCTTCTGGGGCAATACAACAACAAATATTAAACTTTTCAGGATGCAAAAGAGAATACTAAGAATTATTGAAGGGGTAAACAATACGAAATCGTGCAGACCCATATTCAAAAAACTGTCAGTTCTCCCTCTTCCTTGCGTTTTTATCTACGAAACATCAGTTTTCATCAAACAATATATCGATAGACACCCAGATATCTTATTAAAAAATGAAGAGATACATGCACACAATACAAGGCAAAGATCTGACTTTCATGTGAAACTGCTGAGAACATCATTGTGCCAAAAAGGCACACTACATACTGGGATAAAGATTTTCAATAATCTACCTAAACATATTAAATCAGTAGCTAAACTCTGTAGTTTTAAGGCTGAAGTAAAGGCATATTTAATTGATCATTCGTTTTACAGTCTGACAATATATAAAAGCCAAACAACAAAAATTAAGATGCATTATTAATATTCTACTTTGTATGTTGCCTGTGATGTTTGTTGTATTTAAGAATCTGTGCTAAATTACCTGAATATCTAGTCCTTAGCATTGCAATTGCAATACAAACTGTATTTTATCTTGTAAATACCTAACCATGTCCAATATCCTTGTATATATTCTATACATATAGGATTTCAAGGACTAAATAAATAAAACAAAAATAAAAATAAAAAAAGGGGCCAACCTTGTGTGAATGCTCTGAAAAGCTAATCATTTGCATATCACAGCATCTTCTTCCTGTCGGTTAAATTTCGGGTCTGTAGCACGTCATCTTCGTGGTGTAGCAACTTTAATGGCCAGTAGTGTATTAAGTGCAAATTGTTCCCTCTCCTGCAACACATACGAGTAACAGGACTGCGGTATTGCACTGATCGATCCGGAAACATGCAACATCATCTCTAATATCACCAAGGCGAACAATAAACATCATGTAGAAGGTGGACATGGTGCTGCAAACGTCGTTGAACTGTTTGTGCAGATGGTTGTTGTCTTGCAAACGTCCCCATGTATTGATTCAGGGATTGAAGCGTGGCTGTAAGATCTGTTACAGCCATGCGGATAAGATGCCTGTCATCTCCACTGCTAGTGATACAAGGCCGTTGGGATCCAACACGGCGTTCAGTATTACTCTCCTGAAGCTACCGATGCCATATTCTGCTAACAGGCATTGGATCTCGAGCAACACGAGCAGCAGTGTGGCGATACGAAACACTGCATTACGATAGGACATTCCTCCTGGCTCGTATGATCCATACAATGTATATTGTTCTACAGATGATTAAATCAATTAATTAATACTGGGTTTCTTGAGGAATGAAGTTTTGTTGAATAATACCGAGAAAATTTACAATCATATCAAGAAGTTCATATTTTATCTGTTAGCGCATCCTGTATCGAGGATAATATTGCAAGTAATCATTAATAAATACTATCTATGGATTCTTGCCAACAGTGAGATCAGGATACCAGATACCAGATCACTGTTGCAGAGGCAACCAAACAACCATGCCAAATTTAAAAGAATGTAAAATCCCCAAAATTGGCAGGGTTTTGCAGAAGTTCGAAATATAGCGCGTACTTCAATACGATATGCTTTTAATAATTTCCAAAACGAATCTCTGTTTCGGAATCTGGCAGGAAACCCAAAGAGATTCTGGTCATACATAAAGCACACCAGTGGCCAGACGAAATCATTACCTTCACTGCGAGATAACAACGGCTAAGTCACTGATAACAGTGCCACTAAATCAGAGTTATTAAACATGGTTTTCCGAAACTCCTTCACCAAAGAAGATGAAGTAAATATTTCTGAATTCCAATCAAGAACAACTGCCAAGACGAGAAACATAGAAGTAGATATCCTCGGAGTAGCAAAGCAGCTTAAATCACTTAATACAGGTAAGGCCTCAGGTCCAGACTGTATACCAGCCAGGTTTCTTTCAGAGTATGCTGATACAATAACTCCACATTTAACAATTATTTACAACCGCTCGCTCACGGAAAGATCCGTACCTCAAGACTGGAAAACTGCTCCAGTCGCACCAATACGTAAAAAGGGAAGGAGGAGTAATCAGCTGAATTACAGGTCCATATCACTAACTTCGATTTGCCATAGGGTTTTGTAACATATACTGTGTTCAAACATTATGAAGTACCTCGAAGGAAACGATTTATTGACTCAAAGTCAGCACCGATTCAGAAAGAAATTATAGTTCTTGTGAAACACAACTAGTCATGGAGTAATGAGTGCTATAAATGGAGGATGTCAAATTGATCCCATATTTTTATATTCCCCAGAAGGCTTTCGACACCATTCCTCATAAGTGTCTTCTAACCAAACTGCGTGCCTATGGAATATCGCCTCAGTTGTGCGGCTGGATTTGTGATTTCCTGTTAGAAAGGTCACAGTTTGTAGCAATAGACGGAAAGTCATCGAGTAAAACAGAAGTAATATCCAGAGTTCCCCAAGGAAGTGTTATAGGCCCTCTATTGTTTCTGATCTACACTCCTCGAAATTGAAATAAGAACACCGTGAATTCATTGTCCCAGGAAGGGTACACTTAATTGACACATTCCTGGGGTCAGATACATCACATGATCACACTGACAGAACCACAGGCACATAGACACAGGCAACAGAGCATGCACAATGTCGGCACTACAGTGTATATCCACCTTTCGCAGCAATGCAGGCTGCTATTCTCCCATGGAGACGATCGTAGAGATGCTGGATGTAGTCCTGTGGAACGGCTTGCCATGCCATTTCCACCTAGCGCCTCAGTTGGACCAGCGTTCGTGCTGGACGAGCAGACCGCGTGAGACGACGCTTCATCCAGTACCAAACATGCTCAATGGGGGACAGATCCGAAGATCTTGCTGGCCAGGCTAGTTGACTTACACCTTGGGTGGCATGGGACACATGCGGACGTGCATTGTCCTGTTGGAACAGCAAGTTCCCTTGCCGGTCTAGGAATGGTAGACCGATGGGTTCGATGACGGTTTGGATGTACCGTGCACTATTCAGTGTCCCCTCGACGATCATCAGAGGTGTACGGCCAGTGTAGGAGATCGCTCCCCACACCATGATGCCGGGGGTTGGCCCTGTGTGCCTCGGTCGTATGCAGTCCTGATTGTGGCGCTCACCTGCACGGCGCCAAACACGCATACGACCATCATTGGCACCAAGGCAAAAGCGACTCTCATCGCTGAAGACGACACGTCTCCATTCGTCCCCCCATTCACGCCTGTCGCAACACCACTGGAGGCGGGCTGCACGATGTTGGGGCGTGAGCGGAAGACGGCCTAACGGTGTGCGGGACCGTAGCCCAGCTTCATGGAGACGGTTGCGAATGGTCCTCGCCGATACCCCAGGAGCAACAGTGTCTCTAATTTGCTGAGAAGTGGCGGTGCTGACCCCTACAGCACTGCGTAGGATCCTACGGTCTTGGCGTGCATCCGTGCGTCGCTGCGGTCCGGTCCCAGGTCGACGGGCACGTGCACCTTTCGCCGACCACTGGCGACAACATCGACGTACTGTGGAGACCTCACGCCCCACGTGTTGAGCAATTCGGTGGTACGTCCACCCGGCCTCCCGCATGCCCACTATACGCCCTCGCTCAAAGTCCGTCAACTGCACATACGGTTCACGTCCACGCTGTCGCGGCATGCTACCAGTGTTAAAGACTGTGATGGAGCTCCGTATGCCACGGCAAACTGGCTGACACTGACGGCGGCGGTGCACAAATGCTGCCCAGCTAGCGCCATTCGACGGCCAACACCGCGGTTCCTGGTGTGTCTGCTATGCCGTGTGTGTGATCATTGCTTGTACAGCCCTCTCGCAGTGTCCGGAGCAAGTATGGTGGGTCTGACACACCGGTGTCAGTGTATTCTTTTTTCCATTTCCAGGAGTGTATATTGATGACATAGAAGACAATTTGAGTAGTCCTCTTAGATTTATAGCACATGATGGTGTCATTTACTGTTTTGTAAAGTCATCAGGTGACCAAACCTAATTGCAAAATGATTTATATAAGATATCTGTTTGGTGCAAAAACTGGCAATTGGCGCAGAATAAAGAAATGTGTGAAGTTATGTACATGAGTATCAAAAGAAATCCGCCAAATTTCGATTACACGTTAAGTCACAGAAATCTGAAGGCTGTAAATTCAACTAAATACTTAGGGATTACAACTACATATAACATAAATTGGAACGATCATATAAATTGATTTATTGGTCCGTTTTCATCCACAGCTGCACAGTGTGCAAGATATATTTGGATTTTTATGTTAATATTAATAGCTTATATATAATTATACTGATGTACATAATAACACATTGTAACATATCAGTTAATGATGAACACTTACATAAATGGTTTTACACTATAGACAGAGAAATAATATACAAATGTTCTTCTGTACATTGGGTTAACACAGAAATTTTATTTTTCTAGATATTCATTTACTGTATAAAAGCAGTGATCAACCAAGTACAACTTCAACTTAGATTTGAAATGACTGATGCTCTGTACGTGTTTAATGGTATCTGGCAAGGCACTGTACAGTTTGATACTAGGATGGATAAGACTGTTTTGAAATAACTTTTTGTTGGCACTTTGAACATGTACATCCAATTTTCGTCTTGTATCATAGCTGTGTAGTGTGTGATTTTGAATGATGAGTGGTTTTTTGTGTGTAAGTTTTGTTTTAAATACAATGCAAGTGGTAGATAATCGCGAATCATATAGACCATTGTTTCAAAAAAGGATGTTTCTGCCTCTTCCCTGTATGTATATACAAGGGTGAGGCAGGATCATCCTTTTTTGAAACAGTGGTCTATATGATATGCAGTTATCTACCACTTCCACTCCTCTTATAATTTTTGGATTTTGAATGTTTTATCGCATCTCGAGAATTTCCCCAGAACATAATCCCATACCGGAGCTGAGGTTGTACGACTGCATAATATACAGATGGTAGAGTGTTGTAGCTGGTACAGTTTTTTAATGTAACCAGCACTAAACAAGAAGCGCAATATTTGTTCATTTGCTCAATATGTGCTTTCCGTTTCAAGTTATCTTGTAGATGAAATCCAAGAAATTTGATACAGGCTGTTTTGGTAATTGTCTGTCCACATAGCTCTAGACTGGGTGATATCCGCTTTTTGTTGGTGCTATGTGTATATATCAATAGTTTCAGTTGTTTCAGTGTTTATTATTCAGTCATTGTTATTTAAATAACACATTAACCTGTCAGTGGCTTCTCTTCTGTTTTTTAAAAGGTTCTTCTGACTTTCCTGTGATTAGAATGCTTGTATCATCAGCAAATTGAAACATTATACTGCTCTCATTGCTTATGTTTAGGTCATGTACATAAAGTAAGAACAGAGCAGGACCCATTACTGATCCTTGTGGCACACCATATTTAACAGTCATTAGTTTGGAATTATATTTCCCAATGACATTATCCCTTTCCTGCTCTATTTCTGAATATTTTTCCCTGCTTTTAAGACAAGAGTTGAGCCAGTTGTTAGCTGTTCCTCTGATGCCAATATTTTCTAGCTTGTGTAGCAATTTATCATGGGCTATGGTGTCAAATGCCTTTGACAACTCTAAAAATATGCCATTGGTAAGTGTTGTTGTGGGTAGAGCAAACCAAAGACTGTGATTCATTGGTAGATCACTTAGAAGGTGCAACAGAGCTACTAAAGAGACTGCTTACACCACACTTGTCCTCCAAATTCTGGAGTATTTCTGTGTGATGTGGGATCCACATCAGGTGGGACTCACATATGACATCGAAAGAGTTCAAACAAGGGCAGCTCGTTTTGTATTATCTCGAAATAGGGGAGATAGTGCCACAGTCATGGCATGTTAATTGAAGTGGCAATCATTAAAACAAAGGCATTTTTCGTTTTGATAGGATCTTCACATGAAATTTCAATCACCAGTTTTCTCCTGTGATTGTGGAAACATTCTGTTGGCATCCACCTACATAAGGAGAAATGATCATCACGATAAAATATGAGAAATCAGGGCTTGCACAGAAAAATTTAAGTGCACACTGTTGAGAGTGGAACGGTAGAGAGACAGCTTGAAAGAGGTTCAATGAACCTTCTGCCAGGCACCTTATTTTGAATATCAGAGTAGTCACGTAGATACCGATGCAGATGTAGATACAAGGTCTTCGAGGTGCTAAGAACTCTGATACATCTCCCAGTAAATGTTCAGACATTAAATCATCTCTAGTTCAACATTGTTCACCAGGACTGGAACCTAGTCGATTTCTAAGGAGAGAAAAGCTTTGTCATCTGAATCAGCGTCAGTAGTATGGGTTTAAAGTATAAAATCAAGCCACACACTAGTCAGGATGTATCTTCACAACAGAAGGACAGAGTGGAAACATGTCACAGTAATGAGGTCCTTAAATTGATAGGACTGAAATCTTGCAATGACTTCACTGGATACAAAAACTCCAATTCAATATGACAAATGAATCAGGAATATGTCTGCCACAAACGTTTTGCTTGAGCTAAATTTTACACTAATGAAAAATGAGAATTCCCATCTAACATTAAGATAATTTAATAATCCCTGGCAACAGTTTCCTTGGAGGGCACATTTATGACGAATGTTGGGAGCACTCCACCAGGAACAAAGTGACTTACATGTAATGCATTTACCTTTCTGTTTCAAGAAATATGATATGAATGCCATACAGGAACTGATTCTTATTTGAAGTGCTACAGGTAACAATGCATACATTCACCAAGCATAAACCACAGAAAATAAAATTGCGTTGGATAAGCTGGTGAGGAAAGTGCCCCATATATCTGTGTCAGATGAGGAGCATCCAAAACTTTTATGTGTACTGAATTTTGGAGTTTAGCTGCCATTAACTTTCCATTCCTGGGAATCTACAAGTATCTAGTTCTACCGACGACATCCATACAGTCTTGGTCAGTAAAGACATCTGTTCAAGTGGAACCACCTCATTTCATTATTCTGAGACAATAAACAGACTGGAGAGGGAATATGAAGAAGGATCCCAGCATATTCAACAACTGTAAATTACCCAACGCAAGAAATTCTTAATATTACCGGTATGATAACCTACATCTTTAAAGAAATAATAACAGTAGTGGTCTACTGTACAATATGTCCTCCAGGTTTCACCATTCTTACTATGAGGACATTAAATTTACAGGATTAGTGCCAGTTATCGTGATCAACTGTTCAAAGCAAAATTAGAGTATAAAAAACAGAATTGATAGACATCCATATTGAATTTGAATCGTCAGACAATTTCCCTGGCAAACAGCGGACATCGTCGAGAGTGTATAAGGCTTCTATGAAGAGTGTGGACAATTTGTGTTTGAAGATGTTGCATTTGCTGTATTGACAAACACTGGACGAGTATTAATGATGTTATCCACTGTCGCTGCTTTCCCCAAATCATTTAGAACTGTGCAGAGTGCTAATGCTGAATGGACAGCAGCATGGTGGACTCGCTTTCACCACAGAAAACAGTGGGATTGCACTGTGAAAATATAACGACAGCGCTCTGAATCTATGATCATAAAGACAGCATAGTTCAGCTCTGAGGCTATTGAAAAGTTTCATGGTTGCATACCAACTTCCAAAGTACATCAATAAGGTATGTTGAAAGGTCCAAAACCCATCTATCCAAAGACTCAGGAAAATGTATGACGGAGACACAAATGATTTCATCTGTGCTTTAGAAAATGTACAAATACTTTCAAGATCACTTGGTGAGTGCGGCAGTGACAGCTATAGAAACCCAACTGAATAAATAAATAATCAAAACAGCACAACAGCTGCTATGAGAAGATTTATTAATCTCCTATTGGTTCACAACTAGTTTTGTGACTTTAAAGTCACATCCTCAGGTGTGAAACACTTGTCCTAAAGAAGGATAAAAAATATTTTTTCAACCTTCGTAGGCTAAACTATATGACAAGGTTTTTAATTACATTGTAAATTACAAAAGAAACACCACAGACCATTTTTAGCCGTGGGACCAGTCTGTCAACTCACCCTTATGCTGATCATAGCATAAAAATGCAATCATCCAAAACTTAACAGTAAGCTAAATACGAGATTTTTGTGTTAACAATGACGCAGTTTGTAGTGGATTTGTTGTTGTTGATGAGGTCATCTTATCTTCTTTGATAAAGGAAGTGGCTAAATGTAAACAATGTGATTGTTTATACTGTCTGAAAATAACTGAACAGCAAAGTAGGAGGAAGGGTTTAGCGTCCAAATTAGTTCTTTTATGTAGATCCTGCAATAAATCTACCTTTAAATTGACTTCGAACATTGTTCATAATCGTACAATGTTAATTTGAAGTTGGTGTAAGGAATGGGTCCAATAGGAAAAAGAAAAAAGGCAGCTCAAAAGTTTTTTGGTTTGATGGACCTTCCTCCTCCTCCCAGTAGGTTCAGCAAGTACATAAAAATACTTTTAGGTGCCCTGACGGTTGTCTCTAAAGCATCTATGAAACGTGCAGTAGAAGAAACTGTAAATATCAGTGGAAACAGGGAAATTGTTGTTGCGCTTGATTTGACATGGCAACGTTGAGGACATCGTTCCTTGAATGGTGTTGTAAGTGCTACTTCTCTGGAGAAAGGAAAAGTTGTTGATGTTGAGTGCTTATCTAAGTACTGTCACACCTGCCATGGTAAAACTGATGGACATATTGACATCAGTGTTCTAAGAATTATGATGGTTACAGTGGAGGTATGGAGTGTGATGGAGCTCTAAAAATATTTCAATGTTCGGTGCCCGTTTTATAACATTAGATATACGAAGTACCTAGGCAATGGGGACTCTAAAGCTTTCAATAAAATAAATGACTTCAATGTTTATGATGATTCATTGGTAACAAAACTGGAGTGTTGTGAACAAGTGAGAAAGAGGATGGGTGCTAGACTGAGGAAGCTACAAAGAAAAATGGAAGGAAAATTGCTATCTGGTGGAAAATCCCTGTCTGGCCAAGGCAGATTGACAGAAACTGAAATAGACCTTCTTCAGAGTTATTATGGACTGGCCATTAGACGAACTGCAGCTCTGAATGATGTTACAGCAATGAGAAAAGCTGTATGGGCTACTTTCATAAGTTGTCCACAGATGACCACCCTGTGACCATCTGGTGTTACATTTGTAGCCTGGCTGTAGTGTTTTGGTTGAGATGTTCGCCACTAGATATTGTCTTTACTGTGTGCTGCTTTGGATACTCGACAACAAAACTCCTGCTTTCTGATTCTCTCCTATATTTTTGTTTAGGGAGTTCTTTCAAAAAAAGTATTACTGAGCCTGAGTCTGACATTGAAATTTAGCAACTCAGAAAGTGAATGAAAATGTGATGTTACTTCATTAGAAACTGAAACTGAGACAGTTCGTCAGTTGAGCGACAAGTGCTAACCAGTGGTGCAAGATGAATACAGCCACGTGCTCCATCCAGCTCCTCCAAGATATATGTTCATAGGAAGCCATTGTGAAAAACATTGTTAGATTTCATAGCTACACAGTGACTATGAAGTGACTTCATGTTTCGGGATGTTTTAGTCAATTTCCAGTCCACGAGTATACTACCGGTGATTTCTAAACTTATATCTTATGATTTCAGTTTTAAATGCTGTCTTTTATACTTCTACATAATATCATTCATTATAGGATATTTTTCATTAATAAAATTATTTTTTGGAACATAATCTGAAAAAATTTGCTATGTTAAGGAAGGATGCGGGGTACTTTTCCAGCTGAATATTATACAAAAATCAACACATATTTCTTTCAGGCACTGTTTATAATGTACATGTTTTGCAGGTTTTTTTGTTGATATTAGGTAATGTAGCACACTTTTAA